>NC_058081.1:485103401-487503401 GCF_014858855.1 Bufo gargarizans | reverse complement strand
CATAATTTTTTGGGCCTGTAGTCCACTGGCCTACTGTAAAATTGATATCTAATGACTGTGTAATATACCTTCAGCCACATACTTGTTTTTTTTATGTATGCTGAATGCATCATTTTTGGGGCCTGTAGTACACTGGCCTGCTGTAAAATTGATATCCAATTACCGTGTAATCTACCTCCAGCCACATACTTACTTGTTCTTTTAGACACGCTGAATGCATAATTGTTGCAGCCTTGGAGGAATTCAACACCAGTGACAACCACGTGTTATCGATTTTCAACTATTTTCACTTGTTTTTTTTTTTAAAAGGGGGGAAATCGTTAGCAATGTTTTTAATCCAATTTTATATTTTTATTTCTTTTAACCACCTCCGGACCGCCTAACGCAGATGTGCGGTCTGGAGGTGGCAGCCCTGCGCAGAGTCACGCATATATGCGTCATCTCGCGAGGGCCGGGATTTCCTGTGAACGCGCGCACACAGGCGCGCGCGCTCACAGGAACGGAAGGTAAGCGAGTGGATCTCCAGCCTGCCAGCGGCGATCGCTCGCTGGCAGGCTGGAGATCCGAATTTTTTAACCCCTAACAGGTATATTAGACGCTGTTTTGATAACAGCGTCTAATATACCTCCTACCTGGTCCTCTGGTGGTCCCTTTTGTTAGGATCGACCACCAGAGGACACAGGTAGGTCAGTAAAGTCGCACCAAACACTACACTACACTACACCCCCCCGTCACTTATTAACCCTTTATGAACCCCTGATCACCCATAATCACCCCATATAAACTCCCTGATCACCCCCCTGTTATTGATCACCCCCCTGTCATTGATCACCCCCCTGTCAGGCTCCGTTCAGACGTCCCCGTCACTTATTAACCCTTTATGAACCCCTGATCACCCATAATCACCCCATATAAACTCCCTGATCACCCCCCTGTTATTGATCACCCCCCTGTCATTGATCACCCCCCTGTCAGGCTCCGTTCAGACGTCCGTATGATTTTTACGGATCCACGGATACATGGATCGGATCCGCAAAACACATGCGGACGTCTGAATGGAGCCTTACAGGGGGGTGATCAATGACAGGCGGGTGATCACCCATATACACTCCCTGATCACCCCCTGTCATTGATCACCCCCCTGTCATTGATCACCCCCCTGTAAGGCTCCATTCAGACGTCCGCATGATTTTTACGGATCCATGGATACATGGATCGGATCCGCAAAACACATGCGGACGTCTGAATGGAGCCTTACAGGGGGGTGATCAATGACAGGCGGGTGATCACCCATATACACTCCCTGATCACCCCCTGTCATTGATCACCCCCCTGTAAGGCTCCATTCAGACGTCCGCATGATTTTTACGGATCCATGGATACATGGATCGGATCCGCAAAACACATGCGGACGTCTGAATGGAGCCTTACAGGGGGTGATCAATGACAGGCGGGTGATCACCCATATACACTCCCTGATCACCCCCCTGTCATTGATCACCCCCCTGTAAGGCTCCATTCAGACGTCCGCATGTGTTTTGTGGATCCGATCCATGTATCCATGGATCCGTAAAAATCATGCGGACGTCTGAATGGAGCCTTACAGGGGGGGTGATCAGTGACAGGGGGGTGATCACCCTGATCACCCCCTGTCATTGATCACCCCCCTGTAAGGCTCCATTCAGACGTCCGCATGTGTTTTGTGGATCCGATCCATGTATCCATGGATCCGTAAAAATCATGCGGACGTCTGAATGGAGCCTTACAGGGGGGGTGATCAGTGACAGGGGGGTGATCACCCTGATCACCCCCTGTCATTGCTAACCCCCCTGTAAGGCTCCATTCAGACGTCCGCATGTGTTTTGCGGATCCGATCCATGTATCCATGTATCCGTAAAAATCATACGGACGTCTGAATGGAGCCTTACAGGGGGGGTGATCAGTGACAGGGGGGTGATCACCCTGATCACCCCCTGTCATTGATCACCCCCCTGTAAGGCTCCATTCAGACGTCCGCATGTGTTTTGTGGATCCGATCCATGTATCCATGTATCCGTAAAAATCATGCGGACGTCTGAATGAAGCCTTACAGGGGGGGTGATCAGTGACAGGGGGGTGATCACCCTGATCACCCCCTGTCATTGATAACCCCCCTGTAAGGCTCCATTCAGACGTCCGCATGTGTTTTGTGGATCCGATCCATGTATCCATGGATCCGTAAAAATCATGCGGACGTCTGAATGGAGCCTTACAGGGGGGTGATCAATGACAGGGGGGTGATCAGGGAGTCTATATGGGTGATCATCCCCCTGTCATTGATCACCCCCCTGTCATTGATCACCCCCCTGTAAGGCTCCATTCAGACGTCCACATGTGTTTTGCGGATCCGATCCATGGATCCGTAAAAATTATACGGACGTCTGAATGGAGCCTTACCAGGGGGGTGATCAATGACAGGGGGGTGATCAGGGAGTCTATATGGGTGATCACCCCCCTGTCATTGATCACCCCCCTCTCATTGATCACCCCCCTGGTAAGGCTCCATTCAGACATTTTTTTGGGGACAAGTTAGCGGAAATTTTTTGTTTGTTTTTGTTTTTGTTTTTTCTTACTAAGTCTCATATTCCACTAACTTGTGTCAAAAAATAAAATCTCACATGATCTCACAATACCCCTCACGGAATCCAAATGCGTAAACATTTTTAGACATTTATATTCCAGACTTCTTCTCACGCTTTAGGGCCCCTAAAAAGCCAGGGCAGTATAAATACCCCACATGTGACCCCATTTCGGAAAGAAGACACCCCAAGGTATTCCGTGAGGGGCATATTGAGTCCATGAAAGATTGAAATTTTTGTCCTAAGTTAGCGGAAAGTGAGACTTTGTGAGAAAAAAACAAAAAAAATCAATATCCGCTAACTTATGCAAAAAAATAAAAATTTCTATGAACTCGCCAGGCCCCTCATTGAATACCTTGGGGTGTCTTCTTTCCAAAGTGGGGTCACATGTGGGGTTTTTATACTGCCCTGGCTTTTTAGGGGCCCTAAAGCGTGAGAAGAAGTCTGGGATCCAAATGTCTAAAAATGCCCTCCTAAAAGGAATTTGGGCCCCTTTGTGCATCTAGGCTGCAAAAAAGTGTCACACATGTGGTATCGCCGTAATCAGGAGAAGTTGGGCAATGTGTTTTGGGGTGTCATTTTACATATACCCATGCTGGGTGAGAAAAATATCTTGGTCAAATGCCAACTTTGTATAAAAAAATGGGAAAAGTTATCTTTTGCCAAGATATTTCTCTCACCCAGCATGGTTATATGTAAAATGGCATGCCAAAATACATTCCCCAACTTCTCCTGAGTATGGCGATACCAGATGTGTGACACTTTTTTGCAGCCAAGGTGGGCAAAGGGGCACATATTCCAAAGTGCACCTTTCGGATTTCACAGGCCATTTTTTACAGATTTTGATTGCAAGGTACTTCTTACACATTTGGGCCCCTAAATTGCCAGGGCAGTATAACTACGCCACAAGTGACCCCATTTTGGAAAGAAGACACCCCAAGGTATTCCGTGAGGGGCACGGCGAGTTCCTAGAATTTTTTATTTTTTGTCACAAGTTAGCGGAAAATGATGATTTTTCTTTTTTTTTCATTTTTCCTTACAAAGTCTCATATTCCACTAGCTTGCGACAAAAAATAAAAAATTCTAGGAACTCGCCGTGCCCCTCACGGAATACCTTGGGGTGTCTTCTTTCCAAAATGGGGTCACTTGTGGTGTAGTTATACTGCCCTGGCAATTTAGGGGCCCAAATGTGTAAGAAGTACCTTGCAATCAAAATGTGTAAAAAATGGCCTGCGAAATCCGAAAGGTGCACTTTGGAATATATGCCCCTTTGCCCACCTTGGCTGCAAAAAAGTGTCACACATCTGGTATCGCCGTACTCAGGAGAAGTTGGGCAATGTGTTTTGGGGTGTCATTTTACATATACCCATGCTGGGTGAGAAAAATATCTTGGTCAAATGCCAACTTTGTATAAAAAAATTGGAAAAGTTGTCTTTTGCCAAGATATTTCTCTCACCCAGCATGGGTATATGTAAAATGACACCCCAAAACACATTCCCCAACTTCTCCTGAGTACGGCGATACCAGATGCGTGACACTTTTTTGCAGCCTAGGTGGGCAAAGGGGCACATATTCCAAAGTGCACCTTTCGGATTTCACCGGTCATTTTTTACACATTTAGATTGCAAAGTTCTTCTCACACATTTGGGCCCCTAAATTGCCAGGGCAGTATAACTACCCCACAAGTGACCCCATTTTGGAAAGAAGACACCCCAAGGTATTCCGTGAGGGGCATGGCGAGTTCCTAGAATTTTTTATTTTTTGTCGCAAGTTAGTGGAATATGAGACTTTGTAAGAAAAAAATAAAAATAAAAAATCATCATCATTTTCCGCTGACTTGTGACAAAAAATAAAAAGTTCTATGAACTCACTATGCCCATCAGCGAATACCTTAGGGTGTCTACTTTCTGAAATAGGGTCATTTGTGGGAGTTTTCTACTGTCTGGGCATTGTAGAACCTCAGGAAACCTGACAGGTGCTCAGAAAGTCAGAGCTGCTTCAAAAAGCGGAAATTCACATTTTTGTACCCTAGTTTGTAAACGCTATAACTTTTACCCAAACCATTTTTTTTTGCCCAAACATTTTTTTTTTATCAAAGACATGTAGAACTATAAATTTAGCGAAAAATGTATATATCGATGTCGTTTTTTTTGCAAAATTTTACAGCTGAAAGTGAAAAATGTCATTTTTTTGCAAAAAAATCGTTGTATTTCGATTAATAACAAAAAAAGTAAAAATGTCAGCAGCAAAAAAATACCACCAAATGAAAGCTCTATTAGTGAGAAGAAAAGGAGGTAAAATTCATTTGGGTGGTAAGTTGCATGACCGAGCGATAAACGGTGAAAGTAGTGTAGTGCCGAAGTGTAAAAAGTGCTCTGGTCATGAAGGGGGTTTTTAGCTAGCGGGGTTGAAGTGGTTAAACATATGTATTTGACCTGTATTTGTACTGGTCTGCAGTAAAATTGATATCCATTGACCGTGTAATCTACCTCCAGCCACATACTTACTTGATCTTTTATGTCTAGTGAATGCATGATTTTTGGGGCCTGTACTCCTGTGGCCTAAAACTTTCTAGGATCCAGCAGCCACATTTTTGATATTTTCCATTTAAAATGCATAAAAATGGCCCTTGATTTAAATACATATTTTTTGTGAGATTTTTTTCCATTGATCCCCCTCTGTTATATCACTGTCCATGTTGTTGGATGATTTGTGCACTTCTTTTAAGTATTTGGTGGCTGCAATAATGACCTGAAGGTTTTTCAGGTTTGCCTGCTATTAAAGAGAATGGGGCCCGCCACGAACTTGCGGTTCGCGAACATTTGATCTCGTTCGCGAACCTTCTGAACCGATGTTCGTCCATCACTACTGAAGAGACCTTCACAAGGAAGTGTCACACTGCTTCTACTCCTGAGATTATGGTGTGAGGTGGTATAATGTATGGTATCTGAAGAACTCTATTCTTCAATTCAGGCACACTAACCGCTAGGCATTACATTAATTTGGTTGTGGAGCCAGTAGTAAAACCTTTTCTCCAAAGTGTGCAAGGATCAGTTTTTCAACAGGACAATGCCGGACCGCATGTTGCTCTTTCTACTGTGAGCAGCCTGAGTAACCTAAAGGTGCTACCATGGCCTGCACATCTGAGGCGTCGTTGATCGGCAATTGCAAAGGGAGCTGCCAGCAGCTCACCTTGATGATCTCTGTGGACAAGCACATTTAGCATGGCAGAACATTAATAACCTCATTGATAGTATGCCAAGGCATGTAAGTGCAGTGTCCCAGGGGGTCAGTAGTGTAGCCTTAGATATGCTGGGCTTTGTAGTGCAGGGCAACCCACTAACCTGGGATTCACTGTCGTCTTCAATCTGGGCAGCGACTGGAACAGGCAGTTCATAAATGTTCGTGACGCCAGTGTCAATTGAACGGTGACACGCCGTGTAATGTTATGTGGAATAATGGAGTAACCACGTGATGGCCAACCAAAACTGGAACTTTACTGGTTTTCAGTAGTAATCATGCATGGACATAGGTGGAAACGCAGTTCCATTGAAGACAGTTGATTTGCATATGAAGACAGTGGGTTTGCATAAGTTACAGACAGGCCGGAAATAGCAAGGTGATTTTCAGAGGGTTAAACACAGGACTTGTAGTACAGGAGGCTTGCACTCTATTCCTGACTGATCCTGAAACATGTGACTTATTCTCCAAGGTCTGATGCCCTAGCTCTGGCGTATCCTTGAATCTGTCTTTATCAAGTACCTCCTCTGTTACCTTGAGTACCTCTTGCTGATTAGACTCGCCTTCTGTTTTATTCTGGGTCTTCAGGCTGTTTAACTATGCCCTTCTTGCTTCTACGAATACGGACTCAGGAGGGGAACCTTCTCCTCGGATCTGGAATCCGGTTACAGGGCTTACTCTACCCTCTCAGCACTGAGTCTAGAAACTTCTGCCTTCCTGAGCTAGGCCCTAGCCTATTTATACTGAACTGGGGGCTCCCTCTGCTGGCTGTGACAAGGATTGCCGGTAACCGGCCTGACTGGCTTAAAGGGAAATACACATTCCAATCTAGCAGTGTCGGGTAGCCTACCCGTATGCTGCACACCCCCAGACTTTAACGTGAGTAAGGCCTCGTACTCACACACATGCCCGAACCAACATAAGCTGATGCATAATTTAAACATTACATTATAAATATGATAAACAACTATTTCACACAAAAATATAACATTTGCGACTTGATGAACAAATGACGCAAGAAAAAGGGGCGTCTTCTTTCTTCTTAGGCACGGCGCTGACCTGGCACAGCGGACTTAAGGTGAACCAGGTTAGTCTATTTTTTTCCTTGACTGAAGTATAATAAAGAACTACACAGGATTTTCCTGCGGGTGTAGAACAGGCAAGGGCTCACGTGGAGGAGTCCATTCTTGCGCACACACGTCAAGCAGGCTATTTCTAGTAACAACTGTTCGGGAGGAGACACCACCAGCATAGTCAAAGTCTCCTAAATGGACTGGCGGACGTCCCCTGGTCATCCGGGTGGACCTTCTCAACACAGGGGTTTCCTCTTCCCTTAGCACCGAGGTAGAAGAGAGAGTAGCAACAGGAGGATCTCCGTCCGTGAGACCTTGGTCAGGAACAGTGTATGGTATGATTGTACGTGAACATGAGCTGTGGCAACAGATTAGGCCAATCTCCCCTGGTTTCAGGAGGCACGGTCCTCAGCATCTCTATCAAGGTCTGATTCATTTTTTCACATAATCCATTACCTTGCGGATGGTAGGCCGTCGTCCGGATCTTCTTACAGTTGTGCAGGCGGCACAGTTCATGGAACAGATGGGACTCAAAAGCAGGACCTTGATCGGTGAGGATCTTTTCTGGACAACCGTAGGGCAGGAGGAAGTGTTTCCAGAACAGTTCGGCTGTAGTCTTGGCCGTCTGGTCTCTCACAGGCACCGCTACAACAAACTTAGTGAAATGGTCAATAATAGTCATAGCGTACACATACCCTGAGCGACTAGGCTCCAGTTTCACATGGTCAATGGCGACAAGTTCAAGAGGACGAGTACTTACAATGGGTCTCAGTGGTGCCCTCTGATCATGGTGTTCACCTCGTTTCAAGGTACAGGCTACACACTCCCGACACCACTTCTCCATGTCTTCTCTCATGCCCACCCAGTAAAACCGCTGGCGGATATTTGCCTCAGTCTTTTAGACCCCAAAGTGACCGGATTGATTGTGGTACATCTCCAACACCATACCTGCATCTCGTCGGGGTATGAGAATCTGATGCACTCTTTCGTTGGACACTGGGTCTAGGCTTCTCCGTAGCAGCAGGCCCTTTTGTATGAAGAGCTGATGGCGCTGTCTCCACAGTTTGATGAGCTCAGGATCTGTACTCTTACGCCGAATCCTCTCAGGGGCTCTGCCACTGGTAATGAAGTCCAACAATTCACCCAGCACTCTACTTTCAGACTGTAGTTTCACCCACCTTTCTTCTTTGAGTTCAGGCCTACTGGAGGGTGAAGGAACTGCAGCTCTGTCACTGGTAGCCCGAGCCTGATCCTGTTGAGCAAATTTATGGTAGAAGGCCGGCATTTCTACATCTTCCCAAGCATCTCGCACATCATCAGGAGCTGTCTCTGTGGGAAGCCTGGATAAAGCATCAGCATTGTCATTAGTACGTCCAGCACGATATTTTACAGAGAAATCATAGTTGGCGAGGCGAGAGGCCCATCTTTGCTCCAAAGCCCCCAATTTAGCTGTATTTAGATGTGCCAGAGGGTTATTATCAGTGAATGCAATGAATGGGGTAGCGGCTAGATAATCTTTGAATTTCTCCGTCACTGCCCACACTAATGCCAGGAACTCTAGTTTGAAGGAACTATAATTCTGGTCATTTTTCTCAGCTCCTTTCAGGGAGCGGCTTGCATAAGCTATCACTCTTTCTTTTCCCTCTTGGATCTGGGCTAACACAGCCCCCAGGCCTCGCTTGCTAGCATCAGTATACAGATGGAAGGGCTTGCTGTAGTCTGGATAGCCTAACACGGGAGGCTCGGTCAGTTTCTTTTTTAACAACTGGAACGCTATCTCTCTTTCTTCATTCCACTCAATGGGCACTGGAGTTCTAGGACTTTTCTTGGGCTGCCCCCTCAAGAGTTCCTGGATAGGATCGGCTATTTGAGCAAAATGGGGGATAAAACGTCTATAGTAGCCGGCAAAACCAAGGAAACCCCTCACCTCTTTGACGGTAGTGGGGACCGGCCAGTTACGGACAGCCGCTAACTTATCAGGGTCAGGTTGCACGCCCTCTCCGCTTACCACATGCCCCAGGTTTGAGCAAGTGGCACTTGGATGGCTTTACCTTCAGGCCATATTTGATAAGGATTTCAAAGACCTCCTGCTAAGTGTTTCAGATGGTCTTCATATGTTTTTGAGTACACAATGACGTCATCTAGGTACAGCAGCACTGTTTCGAAGTTTTTGTGACCCAAACACCGCTCCATTAGTCTCTGGAAAGTTCCTGGGGCATTACATAACCCGAACGGCATACAATTGAATTCGAACAGGCCCATGGGAGTGGTGAAAGCAGTCTTTTCCCTATCTGCCGGGGCCATGGGTACTTGCCAGTAGCCACTGGTCAAGTCCAATGTGGAGAAATAGGCAGCGGAGCCCAGAGCAGTTAGTGACTCCTCAATGCGGGGCAGTGGGTATGCATCTTTGTGGGTTATTTGATTAATTTTCCTATAGTCCACGCAGAAACGGATACCACCATCCTTCTTCTTTACAAGGACCAGGGGTGCTGCCCACGGGCTACGACTGTCCCGAATTACATTAGAGTCTTTCATCTCTTGGATCATTTCTTTTACAGTCTGATATGAAGTAGGCGGTAAGGGTCTGTATCTCTCCTTAATAGGAGGATGAGAGCCAGTAGGTATGGTGTGTTGTATGGCACTAACCTCTCCATAATCAGCAGCATGTTTACTGAAGGCCTGGTGGTGCTCTTTGACAAGCTGTAGTATCCCTTCTTGTTGATGTTGGGGGGTAGTCTCGTCCCCGACATGTAGCTCTTCCCACCAGGGTACTTGTGACTGGGGCACCGGCGGACATCCGCTGACTGCAGCTGGCGGCTTTTCTGTCACTGGAAGACGGATGATGTCTTGGAAGAACACCTGAGAAAGCTGGGCAACAGGGTAATGCTTAGTAAGCGCAACAGGATGATCACTCAGGTTAATCAGACGGACAGGTACTTTACCTTGGGAGACATTCACCAGGCACTTGGCAGCTCTCACATAAGGGTAATTCTCCATCTGGATTGGTTCCACCAGGGCTGGATAATCTTGGCCTTGGACTCCCAGGACAGCACGACACCATAAAAGAGTTTGAGAATTAGGAGGCAGAGTCACAGGCTTATTATCACGGATCCTGGCAGTACAAATTTCTCCTTTCCCGTTAGCAAACCTCTGCTGGGCACTTAACACAGTGATAGTCTTTTGAATCACCCTCTTGGATGCAGAGGAAGCAGTGGGCAGGGTCTGGTGTAATACGGCAAGTATTTCTGAATAACAGTTTTTGAAGACATTGGTGCCTAGAATGACAGGATGTCCTCCTCGGTCGCCGGCCTGTACTACTATCACCCCCTGTTGAGGCAAGGTTACTTCTCCCACCTGCAGGGTGGGTTCCCAGTATCCATGAATCTTTACTGGTTTGCCATTGCTGGCGATATTCTCTACCCAGGATTCAGGCGGCTGGGTCAATTGGTTGGTGTCCCAGAATCTTTCAAAGGCGGGCAGCTGAATAGTAGTGACCTGAGACCCAGTATCTAATAGGGCTTCAAAGGAGACCCCGTTGATCTCTACATTGATTTTAGGATGGGATCCTACATACCGTGGCATCCAATTTGGATCCTTTGGACCTAGTGTTCTACCTCCCGAGGGGTGGTCCTCAGCCTCAGGGGTTGCCCGTTTAACTGCCAGCATGTGGATTCTGTGTGTCCCACCTTTTTGCAGTATGTACACACAGGCCGCTTGCGATCCCTATTACGCCTCCCAGGATCCCTGGGGTGAGTCTCTTGGTATGGAGGTGCGAACGGCTTAGGAGGTGACAGGAACTCTTCTTCTGACATTATGGGTTTTTCCCATTCCTCTATTTTTCTGCACACTCTCTCTAGGCTTTTAGTGAGGTGATTTACTTGCTCTGTCAGCATGGCGATAGTATCGGTGGCTGTAGCTTGAACCGCTTGACCGGCCTCAGCTCGGTTAATGATAAGCGGTTTTGACATGCAGGCTGATAACTCAGGTGGTGTGCTCACCTCTGTAGATACTGCTGACCCCAGAATTTTTATAGCCAGTTCTTTAAAGTCCAGAAAGGTACTGCTGGGGTGTTGGGCTGACAGCATCTTTAATTGGGTCCTTATTTGCTCACTAGACACCCCTGTGATAAATTGTTCCCTCAGGGTCTGGTCCTGACTATCAGCCTCCCTGGGATCTATCTGGATTACAGCCCCCAAAGCCTCCTGAAGTGATAGGGCATAGTCACGGAGGGACTCACCGGACTTCTGTTTCTTGCCAAAGAAGTGCATCTTTATCTCTGAGGCAGTCCTCGTTTCAAAAGTGGCCCTGAGGCGGGTGAATATCTGCTCTAGAGTACTCCGTTCCGCAGCAGGCCAGGATAATACCTCTCTGCGGGCAGCTCCCTCCAGTTGTGCTAGCAGGATTTCCATTTGCTGATCGGCATTTATGGGGTACAGTTTGAATAAGGCCAGCAACTTTTCTTTAAAGTCTCTTAGGGTATGAGCCTCTCCGTTATAGCGGGGAAACCATGGGGCCCCAAAATAGTAAGGCATAGTAAAGGGCATCATGCTGTGGGTTATAGGAGGATGAGAAGCCACAGGCTCTCCCGGGGCCGGCCGCTCGGCAACTCCCGGATCTGACATGTTAACTTCCTACGATGTGGCCGCTGGTGACTAAAGGGGCCGGAACAATCCCCTTCCCTCCGGTTACAAGTTCTTACCGGTATCGCCGGGTTTGCGCAGGCCAAATCTCGAGAGACTCCGGACTTCCTGAGACCGCGGTGACGTAGAAGACACAGGGCCGCGGCGGTGCGATGATGACGAGGTGGCGGGATCTTCGGTGTCTTTGAAGGGATCCGCCCACGGAGGTCCTCAGCAGCGCGGGAAACTTCACTCCAGGCGGCCGGTGGCCATCTTGATCACCATTCCCTGACAGCAAGCAGGGTTGTTGAGAAGTTGATAAATTGTAATCCACAACCACGATTTTCTTTTCCTGGGGGTAGCGCAACACAGCACAGCGCCTCCGATTCCCCCCAGGCACAATTGTAATCCACAGATTTGGGAATAAAGGGTACAGTCCTTGCAATACGGTGGTGGAATAGTTAAAGCACACATTTCACACTTCTCTGCACTTCAGAAGTATGCGGATCCTGTTCGTGACGCCAAAAAGAGCGATGCAGTGTCCCAGGGGGTCAGTAGTGTAGCCTTAGATATGCTGGGCTTTGTAGTGCAGGGCAACCCACTAACCTGGGATTCCCTGTCGTCTTCAATCTGGGCAGCGACTGGAACAGGCAGTTCATAAATGTTCGTGACGCCAGTGTCAATTGAACGGTGACACGCCGTGTAATGTTATGTGGAATAATGGAGTAACCACGTGATAGCCAACCAAAACTGGAACTTTACTGGTTTTCAGTAGTAATCATGCATGGACATAGGTGGAAACGCAGTTCCATTGAAGACAGTTGATTTGCATAGGAAGACAGTGGGTTTGCATAAGTTACAGACAGGCCGGAAATAGCAAGGTGATTTTCAGAGGGTTAAACACAGGACTTGTAGTACAGGAGGCTTGCACTCTATTCCTGACTGATCCTGAAACATGTGACTTATTCTCCAAGGTCTGATGCCCTAGCTCTGGCGTATCCTTGAATCTGTCTTTATCAAGTACCTCCTCTGTTACCTTGAGTACCTCTTGCTGATTAGACTCGCCTTCTGTTTTATTCTGGGTCTTCAGGCTGTTTAACTATGCCCTTCTTGCTTCTACGAATACGGACTCAGGAGGGGAACCTTCTCCTCGGATCTGGAATCCGGTTACAGGGCTTACTCTACCCTCTCAGCACTGAGTCTAGAAACTTCTGCCTTCCTGAGCTAGGCCCTAGCCTATTTATACTGAACTGGGGGCTCCCTCTGCTGGCTGTGACAAGGATTGCCGGTAACCGGCCTGACTGGCTTAAAGGGAAATACACATTCCAATCTAGCAGTGTCGGGTAGCCTACCCGTATGCTGCACAAGTGGGTGTATTTCTGCATGTTGCGCTCATAATTGAGATATTGCTTAATTTTTTTTTTATAATTTGCACATTAATATGTATATAGATCCTGTGATTCCCATAATTCCACAACTTTTTGTTCTTGGTGTTGCAGTTTTAATAGTAAGGAGTGTAAATTGCCAATAGTAAGGAGTTTAAAGCTGGTGAGCTGCAGTTGGCCCATCCCTGCACTAGTGCATTGTTTTTGTGAGATTTAGAGCTCTTTCACACTTGCGTTCTTTTCTTCCGGCATAGAGTTCCGTCGTTGGGGCTCTATGCCGGAAGAATCCTGATCAGTTTTATCCTAATGCATTCTGAATGGAGTGAAATCCGTTCAGGATGTCTTCAGTTCCGGAACGGAACGTTTTTTGGCCGGAGAAAATACCGCAGCATGCTGCGCTTTTTGCTCCGGCCAAAAATCCTGAAGACTTGCCGCAAGGCCGGATCCGGAATTAATGCCCATTGAAAGGCATTGATCCGGATCCGGCCCTAAGCTAAACGTTGTTTCGGCGCATTGCCGGATCCAACGTTTAGCTTTTTTTTGAATGGTTACCATGGCTGCCGGGACGCTAAAGTCCTGGCAGCCATGGTAAAGTGTAGTGGGGAGCGAGGGAGCAGTATACTTACCGTCCGTGCGGCTCCGGGGGCGCTCCAGAGTGACGTCAAGGCGCCCCAAGCGCATGGATCATGTGATCGCATGGCACGTCATCCATGCGCATGGGGCGCTCTGACGTCACTCTGGAGTGCCCCGGGAGCCGCACGGATTGTAAGTATACCGCTCCCCCACTCCCCACTACTACTATGGCAACCAGGACTTTAATAGCGTCCTGGGTGCCATAGTAACACTGAACGCATTTTCAAATGCTTTCAGTACACTTGCGTTTTTCCGGATCCGGCGTGTAATTCCGGCAAATGGAGTACACGCCAGATCCGGACAACGCAAGTGTGAAAGAGGCCTTAGATTGTGGTTTTCCTTGTGCTGCATGGGCAGCTGAGTCATGTCTACAGCAATATTGTAACTACTTATTGCAGCCACTAAGTGGTAGCATTGGCTTACTTAAATTTAGTCACGCCATGCAGCGTGAGCTAGCGCTACCATAACTCACTATCACATCTGCATTCACAGCTGAGAGTTTAAAGTAAACCCCACAGTACAAGCAAGATTTTATTGGCATTCCAGAGACATTGTCCTTGTATACCCAATCCAAAACTGTTATGCACTGCAAAAATATGATCGGAGAAAATAAAGTCTTTTATGCTGTTCTGCCAAGATGCAGCATCTGCCAATGTGTTTCAGTGTGCAAAGACTATAACAGTGTAATCCAGGTTTAGTGTGTGTACAAGTAAGTCACAGTTATAAATGGCCCAGACACAGTCAGATGCAGCGAGTAACAGTCAACTTTACTTAACACTTTGGTGTAGTAAAAAGTGGCCAAGACACAATTAAAAGGACACCGGTACTATGAACTGCAGAGGTAATTATTGGACCTTCTTACAAATACTGCATTTTCCTGAATTTTCAAGTTACGCCTCTTACAGGGAGAGGATTGAAGGGTCTAAAACTTAAGGGTCCTTTATTTGGGCCGAGAATCCGCAAGATAATTGCTAACGAGCGTTTATAGGAACGCTCATTAGCAATTATCTGACAAAGTAAAAATGCTGCTGATTACCCAATGAACGAACGAAATGCCATTCATGCAGATACAAAGATTGCTGTTTGCCAGCAGCAGATTGTGTTGTGTAAGCCAGCATTTGTTGCTGGCAAACATGAGTTTGTATGAGGAAGAGTTATAGCATTGGCGATTGCTCCTCCTCATACAGTGGAGGAGATTGCTGCATGTAAATGCGGTGGTCTCCTCCGCTGAACAGAATGCTTCCTTCCCGACAATCTGCTGCTATATCGTCCCGTGTAAAGGAACCTTTAGCTATTGATGACCTATCTTTCAGATATCAATATCAGACCCCACTTGAATGGGAGCAGCACTTCAGTAATGTATAGGGAGGAGTAGTTCTAGGAAAGCATCTGATTGGCAGGGGTGACAAAATTCAGACCTCCTACTGGTCTGATATTGATAAACTATCCTAAAGATGTTAGGGATGATTGTGCTGAGTTAAATGATCCCTTGAAATCAGTGGTGCTATTGTAGAGAAATATGCATTTTATTTTAATATGCTAATACGGAACTTAAAGCACCAAGGGGTGGGCCTTTCCCTCTTAGCCACTTCCCCTCCTCCTATGTGACAGGCTAGACATTCTCCATGTCTTCTTTCCTGGCCCTGTAATCCCGCACATACACTGGAATACATTGAACTACTACATGCACAGTTCAGATCTCGTGTAAAACAAAAAGAAAAGAGGGAAGTTATTTCAATCCTAAGGGATCGTGAAATCCCAGAGGGGATGAAAAAGATATGGGCGCCGACAGAAGTGGGGTGGTGGGGACTGAGAATTACAAAGAATTGAGTCAGAGAAGGCAGCTAGAATAAGAGTGTTTGGTACAGTCAAACACCTAGATGTCAGTGGTTTGAAGATACAACAAAAACCGTCATATGGTGAGGCAATCTCACTAGTCTGATGTTGAATGTCCATGAAATAAAAGGTGATTAGCGCCACTCCCTTAGTCTTAGGTATAGTATATTAGATGCACAGCTTAAAAGCGTATTTAAAGTAGTTTGATGGAAACGGGTATAAAAGAAAAAGGTAACTCACAGGTCAAGATAGGTGCTCTAGTGACAAAATAGAGTCAGGACAATGTAAAAACAGAGAACCTAAGGAAACATATTTTTAATACTGTATGTTTAGGTGTCTGCACCTGCTCCTGAGGAAGGGGAATATTGTCCCCAAAACGCGTTGAGCCATATATTTATTGAAATAAAGGGATTGACCAAAAGCCTCCAGAAGTTTGCTGCCATCAATTTTTGATGCCTCTACATGCGATCCTGGCCAGAGGGGTTCAAAGTCACAGGTGTCTTGAGCTTTATCCTGCTGACTACCCCCCAGCTAAGTGAGTGCAAACAGATTTTACCTTTTTTAATTATTTTATCATTTTAAGTGACTCATTTTATTTACATTAATAGTTATTGATACTTAGGTTCTGTTTTCACATTGTTCTGACTCTATTTTGTCACTAGAGCACCTATCTATCTTATACCTGGGACCTGTGAGTTCCCTTTTTCTTTTATACCAGTTTCCATCAAACTACTTTAAATACGCTTTTAAGCTATGTATCTAATATACTATACCTGACTAAGGGAGTGTCGCTAATCACCTTTTATTTCACGGAAATTCACTGTCAGACTAGTGAGATTGCCTCACCATATGGCGTTTTTTGTCGCATCTTAAAACCACAGTTCAGATCTCAGCATTCAAAAAGCTATACTTTCCTAGTATCTAAGATCCAAACTGTGCTTGCATCTATTCAACATTTATCAGCACATGCAGGTGTGGGCTGGTTATACACCCTGCAGGGAAATTTCCGTTGTGGGCCAACATCCAGAGGGCCGTCTGAGCCCGCTTCATGGCCAACAGCCAATGCGCGCAGCATTAATTAATGTGGGAGCATCAGGTACTGATGCACCTGATCAACAGCCGCAGGTGCCCTTTTGAATTCAACTATATCACCGTACTCAGGACAACAACACAGTTAAATACTGTGGTGAGGGTGACAGTATTTTGTGCTGTACTGTGGTATTTGACTCAGTTGGGGCAGTATTTTGTGCTGCACTATATTTTGGTTCTGCTGAACCAGTATTTTGTGCTCTACTATGATATTGCTGGCCTCGCCTACTTTCGTTGTCCCTACTTGTGTTCCTGCATCTTCTGTCAGTTTGGACCAGTCTACAACATGGGGCCACTTTTAGTTTTTAGTTTTTTCAGGGTCACTTTAAGTTCCCAGTCTGTTCATGGGCACATACACAGGATTACAGGGCCAGGCAGGAGGACAGTGAAGATGCCTGGCCCTGTCACTGAAGGCAGACCTTCCAAGTGTCCCTCTTTTGTAGGGACAGTCTCTATATTTGACCCAAGTTCCTCTGTCCCTCTTTTCCCTTTAAATGTCCCTCTTTTTGATCTCAGGTATAAATTTGCATGATTACATTTACAATATTGATCCAGAAAGTGTTTGTCTGGTTCCTGTCTCTATATTAGACCCTACCTGTATATTATTTCATTATTTGGATTTTAGAAATGTCTATATTCAGATAATTTTTCCATTATTGTTCACTAAGAAAACTATTTAAATGTATAAATATGCAGGGCGACTGATTTAAACTACTATGGGATGATTTAGCACAGTGTGATCAACCATAACAGGCAGTATTCCTGGTTTACTAGGGTTCATCATGCTGACAGATGCTCTTTAAACAGAACCTGTCACCATGAGAATGAAGTTTAATCTACCAGCAGCATGTTATAGAGCAGGAGGAGCTGAGCAGATTGATGTATAGTTTCATGGGGAAAAGATTCAGTATAACTTGTACGTTGTGCCTTTAAAGGGTAATGTCGTGTTGTCATAAAAAAATCTATTTCAGCATATGTTACTGCAGCAGCAGCATTATGCATAAAGCAATCTTTAGTTTCTTCACATACCACTGTTTTCCTTGAGTTTTTCCCTTAGTTACGGCTGTTTAAACATTTACAATATTAGGACCTTCTCAAGATGGCTCCTCTGCCAGTTCTCTGAGGCCAAAACTGCTTTGCCTCACTTCCCATACACACTTGCTGTAGCCAGCAGCTCCCTGCCAGCCAATCAGATTGGATTACTGAGAGACCACGCCTCCTCACTCTCAAGCCTAATGTAAGCATGCAGTGTAAAGAACCACCCCTTTGTCTTCTGTTTATACTAAAAGGAAGATGGACAAGCCCTAGCAACAGTCTTTTAAGGGAGCAATGGAAAGGGACAGAGGACATTAATGAAAGCTGTTATTATAAGGTAATTACAGATAATTTGACAATAATTAACAGACTAACTCAGGTATACATGCCTAGCTCTAATAAATTAGCAATTAAAAAAAATAAAATATGACTGTTACCCTTTAAATTCCTGCTCGTTCTGGGCTTTGAAGTCCAGGAGGAGTTCCTATCAGTGATTGACGGCCTTCCCTCTATGATTGTGTCTACAGAGGTAGCTGTCAATCACTGACCACCTCACTGACTTCACTGTCCAGAATTAGCAGAAATTTGGACTTGTGCGTGTCACAGCCACTCCCATCTCCACAGTGGGTAAAACAGAGTGACCCACGCAGATCCTAGTCCTTCATCTACCATCTGACGTCGACTAACATCGAGACTGCCCACTGGACACGGGCAACCTGCCATCTTGGATTATTCTTTCAAAGACTTTATCTTTTAATGGACTTTACCACGGTAATTCTGAACTTACAGATATTCTATTCCCTTCCACCTCTTACCTATTGCTATCCAACCAATCTGTTCGACTGGCAGGTATATCTATCTGTCAGTTTTAATGTATATATTTTTTGTGTATAGTTTTTAGAATAAAACTAACGATTTAATCGTTCCAGTTTTGCCCTTGCTACTTGACTATCTGGTCTAGGCTAGGAAATCTGTCCTCAGAAGAGACATACTACCGCATTGTCTTATTGACTCCTACACTAATAAAGCCTATGCACTAAGTGAAAGGGCTGCCAAAAATTACAAGGAACCGGCGCTCCAATACACCCTTTGTTACACATAAAGGAGGGCATCATACACACCCTTGAAAAATTATCATTAATGGCCTTCTGTTGACCCTCAAAAACATTAGGCGCAAGGGCCTGCTGATCTGACCATCTAAAATATCAGGGGTGAGGGCCTGGTGCTGAGCTGACCCTCTAAAACATTTGGGGCAAGGGGCTGTGGTGAGCTGATGCTCTAAAACATTATATGCGAGTGCCTGCAGATGAGCAGACACTCTCAAACATTATTTGTGATCAGGTCGGCTATTAGATAGTGACACCTAACACTAGCAGTGGAGGTGTGGCGGAACTGCTTACGTAAGGATAGCCTAAAGGGGGCCACCCTAGGATGGAGGAGATGAGAGCTGAGGGCTATGGGTGGGAGGGTGTGTCACCCTCGTCGATCATGTCATAAGGAGAGCGCTGCCCCCACCTTATATAGACGAAGCCAGAGCCAAAAGAATTCATGTTATACATAGTTACAGCAATAGTTTCTGGAAAGCAGCAGACATTTCTAAGCGAGGGTTGGGAATGTACCTGGTATAACAGGAGGACTCCCACCGACCTAATTTCTTGATGATGTGAGTTGGAGTATCATTTTTCGACGACGCCGATGCAGCACCTATCCTAAAAGAATGCCCAGTTATTGATCGTGGATTTACCTTTAGGTTGGATAACAGAATCCGTACATGCTTCAAGAAAACTTGGATGCTAAGAGGAACGGAGCCATGTGCTAATAGTGAGAATGTGCCGTGGCATGTTTGATGGTGTCTAACCAACCCTGTAGGACCGCTACCGGGCACCAGGCATTACCGGTGGGAAAATATCTTAGTTGTACGGTTTCCCCCGGCCGCGCTGTTTTGGAATGATGTAAGGAGAGTGAGAAATAAGAACCACCCTGCGCAAGATGTTTCTTCTGTAGGAAATCTGGGGTGGAACCTGCGCATGTGAATTCGCCTGGCCGGAGGAAACCGTAGAAGCTCAGCTATATCGCTGTCTTGATGAGTAGGCTGGTGTAGTGCCCAAAAGGCTCGTTATCTAACATGTGAGACAGGGATTTGAAAATCTCCCCTGTGACCGGTTTCCGTGACGTCTTTGGTTTGACCGTTGTACATTGTATACCCTTCAAGACGGCTTTAATGGGGTGTGCCAAAAATAACAATGGTCTGTCAGGGTAGAGAATGTACCAGAAATGTTGGATGCCGGTTAAATATAATTTGATCGTGCTATGGGATAGTTTGAGAGTCTTATGGCAATATGCTATGAATGCTAATATGTATGAAACCTTGTCTAACTCAGATTGCGGAAACAAGCGTTGGAATGTGATGAAGTGTCCCCAGGCAGTATTGTAATTTCTCCGTGTATTTTTAGACAATGACTGATTAATGAGTGACCTAGCCATTTCCAAGTGCTGCCTCAATCCATGTAGAGGAGGTTGTGAGTTGGCGTTAGAGTCGGAAATGGATCTGCGTCTGGAGAAACCTGGAAGACAGACTGCATGTTAAGTCTGGACAATGCATCTGCAGCCAAATTTGCCTTCCCAAAAATGTGCGCGACTTCATAATGAAAGTGATGTTGTAACGCCAACCACATGAAGCGTCTCAAGAATGCCATGATTTCCCCGGATGCTGATCTACCTTTGTTGACCAGATCCACCACGACTGTGTTGTCTGAAATAAATAGCACTGTCTCGTTTTCCCAAAGACTACCCCATGCCTGCGCAGCTGCGACTATGGGGTAAATCTCAAAAAGCGGTGAGGATTTGGAAAACCCATAGATTCTGGCTACTTCTGACAGCCAAGCACTAGCCATCCAGTGTTTACCATATATTGCTGCAAACCCCACAGATGAAGAGGTGTCTGTATGACGGGGGAATTACTGGAGACCCCAGGTATAAATAACGACACTCCGTTCCAGTGCATCAAAAACTGATCCCACATTATGAGATCCGCCATAGCCTGGTGATCAAGAAGAATAAGAGAGTCTTGATCTGTGGCAGAAGGCAACAACCGAAGGAGCCTAGAGATAAATGATCTACCTTGGGGGATAATTCTCATGACGAAATAAAGCATCCCTAAGAGGCTCTGTAGTTCAACTTTAGAAGTGACTCCCCCCTGAACCAGCTTGTGTACTGATTCTCTGATTCTTAACAATTTATCCTCGGGCAAACTGGCCTGAAAAGTAGCTGTGTCTAATTGGATGCCTAAAAAGGTTATCCTAGTACCGGGCCCATCTGTTTTGTTATCTGCTACTGGTACGCCGAGATTTCTGAAAACCTGCATCAATGTGTTGAGGTCACACAGAGACTGGGATAGGGGTTCAATTAACAAAAAATCGTCCAGATAATGTATGACATGGTATGCGTTGAATTTGTTCTCCAAGATCCAATGCAGGCATTTGGCAAATTGATCAAATAGCCACGGACTAGATCTAGAACCAAAAGTTAATTTGTTGGCAAAGTAATAAGAACCATCCCATTTGATTCCATGCCACTGCCATAACCAAGGTAATATGGGGAGTAGTTTAAAGGCGTCAGTGATATCCGCTTTGGAGAGCCATGCCTGTTTACCTAAGGACAGAATGACTTGAATGGCTTCATCTATGGAGGAATATTTCATAGTGAATTCTTCGGCTGGAATGAGTGAGTTGAGACTGGGTGTGAGTGAAGAATGTGGAGCTCAGATATCGTAAATTAGTTGTTTTTTATTTGAAAATTTCCCGGAGACCACCTCTATGGGATTGATCCTAAAAGACTCAAACGGGGGTTTGGCAAATGGTCCTATGAGGTAAGCCTTCCCTAATTCGGCCTGGATCAATTGGGAGACTACCTCTGGGTCTCTTATAGCTGATTGTAAATTTCTACATTCAAAAGGTGCCTGGGGTGTGGCAACCTATCCTGTGTGGAAACCTGATGAAAACCCAGATATGACAAAATTCAACCCATGCTGTGTCTGGATGACCCAACATGTAATTAGCAAGTGTGTCTATGCTGATCACGCGTAGTCATGTGGAATTGTGCCCTTTTTGTGGGCATGTGACGCGGGGGTGAGCCCTGAAGCAATTGGCGCATAGATGCAATAGCCTGCACTGATTATAGAAGCAGCCCTCTGCGTTGAAAGTATTGCAGATTTTCCTAAGTATTTTATGGGCCGACCTAACTTATCCACCCCAGAGACAGTTTTTGACACAAATGGATCTGGGGAGTTTTTAGGGATGAGATTATCTACCCATGTGCTGGCGTTTGAACACCATTCTGAAGAATGGGAATAGGAACCACAGTTAAAGCATGCTGGTGCTTTGAGCCCGGCGAAGTGCCGACAGAATAACTCAGTATAAATGACCGCCAAATCAACAGTATGCTGGAATTGGGCTAATAATGCTGCCGCTTTGGCTGAGAATGAGCGATGGTACTCATAGAAAGCTGTACCCCCATACTTATGGCCTAGGTCCACCACCTTGTATAGGTAAAGGTCTAGCTCCTCTCTGCGGATGGGTGACTCTGAGCAGATCACGTCTCTGTATAAGCTAAAGGCCAATACAAATTCGTGATACTGAGTTTTCTGTTTAGTCTGATGTCCCTGGATTTTAGTATGACTGAAACTTTGCCACATGCTATTGTTTTATTGTCAGGCACCACGTGACTGGCTATCAATAATGAGGCTAGGTTAACATCCTTACCCCCTAAGATGTCTTTCCTCAAGTTAAAAGGAATGAAATGAGTCGGGGCTATGTTAGGAAAATTGGACGGGCCATTGATGACTGTGGTGGCGGACGTGGATGGGACCACCGGACCCTGACTGTCAGCAGTGGATGTAGATACCCTACTTTCAATGAGCTCGAGTCTGGACTGGAAGTTGGACAAGGATGAAGACATGTTGTTGATTGCCGCGTGCAGCTGAGTGATAGATGTTTGTATGGTATTCATGGAGACTGTCTCTTGACTGGGGCCTGATTCCGACTGTAAAAGACGATACAACTCGGCCTTCCTGGCTGATGCGGGGAAAGGGATTTCTCTCCTCAGGAGTTCTGCTGCCAGTTTGAGAATGGTCCAGGATCTCAAGGAAGGGGCGTGATCCCTGTCAGACTGAAGATCAAGATTTCTGGGTGATGCGACCGTACCCTGGCTCTCTTGATCCTGTGATGGTTCCATCTAAAATAGTATGACATGAAGGCCATGTTTCCCGAATGTGCCCCTGAATGAGCATGCACTAGTGCGCCCAGAAACTAAAAAACACCTGTGAAGTAGTACCTTTACCCGTGCGCCCGCACCTAGTGATGACATTGAAAAATACCATGTGTGAGATTGTCACCACCGATATAGTCAGTAGTGTAACCCTGGCTGCAAGTAGGAAAATGTATGCGACATGACAATAAGTTGAACCATTGAATAAAGCTTGAGATGACGTGACAGACTTATGTTTATGGAGGTTAATTAAATGAAGTGGCTCACTGCTGATAGTGGGTGGTACGGTGCTACAAACTCAATTTGAGGACGCCCCACCTCAATGAAATAAATAAATGTAAAAATGAGGAAGCGAGCACTCACTCTATGGCACACACTCAGATTTAATGATAAAAATTGCAAACACAAATATTCAAACAATAATCAAATGACACAGTTAAAATGATATAAAATATTACCAATGGTATAAAAATGATGGTCGACCATATATACGCCACTAATTGAAGGTCGCAATACAATGGTGCATATATAAGGTCCAATGGTGTCCTAAAGATATTAAATATTAAAGTGACAGTGCAATAATAATGAATATAATATTAATAAACAATAATGATAAACAATAGATAGCTATGCTAATATCATGAAATGTTAAGTAACAATATCCTGGTGAGTAGGGATGAGCGAACTCGAACTGTATAGTTCGGGTTCGTACCGAATTTTGGGGTGTCCGTGACACGGACCCGAACCCGGACATTTTCGTAAAAGTCCGGGTTCGGGTTCGGTGTTCGTCGCTTTCTTCGCGCTTTTGTGACGCTTTCTTGGCGCTTTTTGAAAGGCTGCAAAGCAGCCAATCAACAAGCGTCATACTACTTGCCCCAAGAGGCCATCACAGCCATGCCTACTATTGGCATGGCTGTGATTGGCCAGAGCACCATGTGACCCAGCCTCTATTTAAGCTGGAGTCACATAGCGCCGCCCGTCACTCTGCTCTGATTAGCGTAGGGAGAGGTTGCGGCTGCGACAGTAGGGCGAGATTAGGCAGATTAACTCCTCCAAAGGACTTGATTAACTGATCGATCTGCAGCTGTGGATCATTGAGCTGCTGATCCTCAATTGCTCACTGTTTTTAGGCTGCCCAGACCGTTTGTCAGTCACATTTTTCTGGGGTGATCGGCGGCCATTTTGTGTCTTGTGGTGCGCCAGCACAAGCTGCGACCAAGTGCATTTAACCCTCAATGGTGTGGTTGTTTTTTGGCTAAAGCCTACATCAGGGTGAAGCTGTCACACCAAGTGCATTTAACCAGCAATAGTCTGTTCATTTTTTGGCCATATACAAAATCAGGGGCAAGCTGCGCCTGTCACCAAGTGCATTTAACCCTCAATGGTGTGGTTGTTTTTTTGGCTAAAGCCTACATCAGGGTGAAGCTGTCACACCAAGTGCATTTAACCAGCAATAGTCTGTTCATTTTTTGGCCATATACTAAATCAGGGGCAAGCTGCGCCTGTCACCAAGTGCATTTAACCCTCAATGGTGTGGTTGTTTTTTGGCTAAAGCCTACATCAGGGTGAAGCTGTCACACCAAGTGCATTTAACCAGCAATAGTCTGTTTATTTTTTGGCCATATCCCAGTCTAATTCTGTCACTAAATCCATACCGGTCACCCAGCGCCTAAATACTAGGCCTCAAATTTATATCCCGCTAAATCTGTCCTTAGTGCTGTAGCTGGGCGAGTTATTTAGTGTCCGTTCAAGCACATTTCTTGTTCTGGGTTGAAATACAATTCCCAATTTAGCAATTTCATAATTTAGTGGTTTCTGCTATATCAGAGCTATTTGAAATCTATCCCTAAAAGGGTATATAATATTCAAGGTGCACATTGGGTCATTCAGAATAACTTCACACACACCCGCTACTGTGTATTTCCAAGTCTAATTCTGGCACTAAACCCATACCTGTCACCCAGCGCCTAAATACTAGGCCTCAAATTTATATCCCGCTAAATCTGTCCTTAGTGCTGTAGCTGGGCGAGTTATTTAGTGTCCGTTCAAGCACATTTCTTGTTCTGGGTTGAAATACAATTCCCAATTTAGCAATTTCATAATTTAGTGGTTTCTGCTATATCAGAGCTATTTGAAATCTATCCCTAAAAGGGTATATAATATTCAAGGTGCACATTGGGTCATTCAGAATAACTTCACACACACCCGCTACTGTGTATTTCCAAGTCTAATTCTGGCACTAAACCCATACCTGTCACCCAGCGCCTAAATACTAGGCCTCAAATTTATATCCCGCTAAATCTGTCCTTAGTGCTGTAGCTGGGCGAGTTATTTAGTGTCCGTTCAAGCACATTTCTTGTTCTGGGTTGAAATACAATTCCCAATTTAGCAATTTCATAATTTAGTGGTTTCTGCTATATCAGAGCTATTTGAAATCTATCCCTAAAAGGGTATATAATATTCAAGGTGCACATTGGGTCATTCAGAATAACTTCACACACACCCGCTACTGTGTATTTCCAAGTCTAATTCTGGCACTAAACCCATACCTGTCACCCAGCGCCTAAATACTAGGCCTCAAATTTATATCCCGCTAAATCTGTCCTTAGTGCTGTAGCTGGGCGAGTTATTTAGTGTCCGTTCAAGCACATTTCTTGTTCTGGGTTGAAATACAATTCCCAATTTAGCAATTTCATAATTTAGTGGTTTCTGCTATATCAGAGCTATTTGAAATCTATCCCTAAAAGGGTATATAATATTCAAGGTGCACATTGGGTCATTCAGAATAACTTCACACACACCCGCTACTGTGTATTTCCAAGTCTAATTCTGGCACTAAACCCATACCTGTCACCCAGCGCCTAAATACTAGGCCTCAAATTTATATCCCGCTAAATCTGTCCTTAGTGCTGTAGCTGGGCGAGTTATTTAGTGTCCGTTCAAGCACATTTCTTGTTCTGGGTTGAAATACAATTCCCAATTTAGCAATTTCATAATTTAGTGGTTTCTGCTATATCAGAGCTATTTGAAATCTATCCCTAAAAGGGTATATAATATTCAAGGTGCACATTGGGTCATTCAGAATAACTTCACACACACCCGCTACTGTGTATTTCCAAGTCTAATTCTGGCACTAAACCCATACCTGTCACCCAGCGCCTAAATACTAGGCCTCAAATTTATATCCCGCTAAATCTGTCCCTAGTGCTGTAGCTGGGCGAGTTATTTAGTGTCCGTTCAAGCACATTTCTTGTTCTGGGTTGAAATACAATTCCCAATTTAGCAATTTCATAATTTAGTGGTTTCTGCTATATCAGAGCTATTTGAAATCTATCCCTAAAAGGGTATATAATATTCAAGGTGCACATTGGGTCATTCAGAATAACTTCACACACACCCGCTACTGTGTATTTCCAAGTCTAATTCTGGCACTAAACCCATACCTGTCACCCAGCGCCTAAATACTAGGCCTCAAATTTATATCCCGCTAAATCTGTCCTTAGTGCTGTAGCTGGGCGAGTTATTTAGTGTCCGTTCAAGCACATTTCTTGTTCTGGGTTGAAATACAATTCCCAATTTAGCAATTTCATAATTTAGTGGTTTCTGCTATATCAGAGCTATTTGAAATCTATCCCTAAAAGGGTATATAATATTCAAGGTGCACATTGGGTCATTCAGAATAACTTCACACACACCCGCTACTGTGTATTTCCAAGTCTAATTCTGGCACTAAACCCATACCTGTCACCCAGCGCCTAAATACTAGGCCTCAAATTTATATCCCGCTAAATCTGTCCCTAGTGCTGTAGCTGGGCGAGTTATTTAGTGTCCGTTCAAGCACATTTCTTGTTCTGGGTTGAAATACAATTCCCAATTTAGCAATTTCATAATTTAGTGGTTTCTGCTATATCAGAGCTATTTGAAATCTATCCCTAAAAGGGTATATAATATTCAAGGTGCACATAGGGTCATTCAGAATAACTTCACACACCAGCTACTGTGCATTTCCAAATCTAATTCTGTCACTAAACCCATACCTGTCACCCAGCGCCTAAATACTAGGCCTCAAATTTATATCCCGCTAAATCTCTCGTTACCGCTGTCCTGTTGTGGCTGGGAAAGTTATTTAGTGTCCGTCAAAGCACATTTTTTGTTCTGGGTTGAAATACAATTCCCAATTTAGCAATTTCATAATTTAGTCGTTTCTGCTATATCAGAGCTATTTGAAATCTATCCCTAAAAGGGTAGATCATATTGAAGGTGCACATAGGGTCATTCAGAATAACTTCACACACACGCTTCTGTGCATTTCCAAGTCTAATTCTGTCACTAAATCCATACCGGTCACCCAGCGCCTAAATACTAGGCCTCAAATTTATATCCCGCTGAATTTGAATACAATACATTGGGCCAAATAATATATTTGTTGTTGTGGTGAACCATAACAATGAGAAAAACATCTAGTAAGGGACGCGGACGTGGACATGGTCGTGGTGGTGTTAGTGGACCCTCTGGTGCTGGGAGAGGACGTGGCCGTTCTGCCACATCCACACGTCCTAGTGTACCAACTACCTCAGGTCCCAGTAGCCGCCAGAATTTACAGCGATATATGGTGGGGCCCAATGCCGTTCTAAGGATGGTAAGGCCTGAGCAGGTACAGGCATTAGTCAATTGGGTGGCCGACAGTGGATCCAGCACGTTCACATTATCTCCCACCCAGTCTTCTGCAGAAAGCGCACAGATGGCGCCTGAAAACCAACCCCATCAGTCTGTCACATCACCCCCATGCATACCAGGGAAACTGTCTCAGCCTCAAGTTATGCAGCAGTCTCTTATGCTGTTTGAAGACTCCGCTGGCAGGGTTTCCCAAGGGCATCCACCTAGCCCTTCCCCAGCGGTGAAAGACATAGAATGCACTGACGCACAACCACTTATGTTTCCTGATGATGAGGACATGGGAATACCACCTCAGCATGTCTCTGATGATGACGAAACACAGGTGCCAACTGCTGCGTCTTTCTGCAGTGTGCAGACTGAACAGGAGGTCAGGGATCAAGACTGGGTGGAAGACGATGCAGGGGACGATGAGGTCCTAGACCCCACATGGAATGAAGGTCGTGCCACTGACTTTCACAGTTCGGAGGAAGAGGCAGTGGTGAGACCGAGCCAACAGCGTAGCAAAAGAGGGAGCAGTGGGCAAAAGCAGAACACCCGCCGCCAAGAGACTCCGCCTGCTACTGACCGCCGCCATCTGGGACCGAGCACCCCAAAGGCAGCTTCAAGGAGTTCCCTGGCATGGCACTTCTTCAAACAATGTGCTGACGACAAGACCCGAGTGGTTTGCACGCTGTGCCATCAGAGCCTGAAGCGAGGCATTAACGTTCTGAACCTGAGCACAACCTGCATGACCAGGCACCTGCATGCAAAGCATGAACTGCAGTGGAGTAAACACCTTAAAACCAAGGAAGTCACTCAGGCTCCCCCTGCTACCTCTTCTGCTGCTGCCGCCTCGGCCTATTCTGCTGCTGCCGCCTCGGCCTCTTCCTCCGCCTCTGGAGGAACGTTGGCACCTGCCGCCCAGCAAACAGGGGATGTACCACCAACACCACCACCACCACCTCCGTCACCAAGCGTCTCAACCATGTCACACGCCAGCGTTCAGCTCTCCATCTCACAAACATTTGATAGAAAGCGTAAATTCCCACCTAGCCACCCTCGATCCCTGGCCCTGAATGCCAGCATTTCTAAACTACTGGCCTATGAAATGCTGTCATTTAGGCTGGTGGACACAGACAGCTTCAAACAGCTCATGTCGCTTGCTGTCCCACAGTATGTTGTTCCCAGCCGGCACTACTTCTCCAAGAGAGCCGTGCCTTCCCTGCACAACCAAGTATCCGATAAAATCAAGTGTGCACTGCGCAACGCCATCTGTGGCAAGGTCCACCTAACCACAGATACGTGGACCAGTAAGCACGGCCAGGGACGCTATATCTCCCTAACTGCACACTGGGTAAATGTAGTGGCAGCTGGGCCCCAGGCGGAGAGCTGTTTGGCGCACGTCCTTCCGCCGCCAAGGATCGCAGGGCAACATTCTTTGCCTCCTGTTGCCACCTCCTCCTTCTCGGCTTCCTCCTCCTCTTCTTCCACCTGCTCATCCAGTCAGCCACACACCTTCACCACCAACTTCAGCACAGCCCGGGGTAAACGTCAGCAGGCCATTCTGAAACTCATATGTTTGGGGGACAGGCCCCACACCGCACAGGAGTTGTGGCGGGGTATAGAACAACAGACCGACGAGTGGTTGCTGCCGGTGAGCCTCAAGCCCGGCCTGGTGGTGTGTGATAATGGGCGAAATCTCGTTGCAGCTCTGGGACTAGCCAATTTGACGCACATCCCTTGCTTGGCGCATGTGCTGAATTTGGTGGTGCAGAAGTTCATTCACAACTACCCCGACATGTCAGAGCTGCTGCATAAAGTGCGGGCCGTCTGTTCGCGCTTCCGGCGTTCACATCCTGCTGCTGCTCGCCTGTCTGCGCTACAGCGTAACTTCGGCCTTCCCGCTCACCTCCTCATATGCGACGTGCCCACCAGGTGGAACTCCACCTTGCACATGCTGGACAGACTGTGCGAGCAGCAGCAGGCCATAGTGGAGTTTCAGCTGCAGCACGCACGGGTCAGTCGCACTACAGAACAGCACCACTTCACCACCAATGACTGGGCCTCCATGCGAGACCTGTGTGCCCTGTTGCGCTGTTTCGAGTACTCCACCAACATGGCCAGTGGCGATGACACCGTTATCAGCGTTACAATACCACTTCTATGTCTCCTTGAGAAAACACTTAGGGCGATGATGGAAGAGGAGGTGGCCCAGGAGGAGGAGGAGGAGGAGGAGGAAGAGGGGTCATTTTTAGCACTTTCAGGCCAGTCTCTTCGAAGTGACTCAGAGGGAGGTTTTTGGCAACAGCAGAGGCCAGGTACAAATGTGGCCAGCCAGGGCCCACTACTGGAGGACGAGGAGGACGAGGATGAGGAGGAGGTGGAGGAGGATGAGGATGAAGCATGGTCACAGCGGGGTGGCACCCAACGCAGCTCGGGTCCATCACTGGTGCGTGGCTGGGGGGAAAGGCAGGACGATGACGATACGCCTCCCACAGAGGACAGCTTGTCCTTACCCCTGGGCAGCCTGGCACACATGAGCGACTACATGCTGCAGTGCCTGCGCAACGACAGCAGAGTTGCCCACATTTTAACCTGTGCGGACTACTGGGTTGCCACCCTGCTGGATCCACGCTACAAAGACAATGTGCCCACCTTACTTCCTGCACTGGAGCGTGATAGGAAGATGCGCGAGTACAAGCGCACGTTGGTAGACGCGCTACTGAGAGCATTCCCAAATGTCACAGGGGAACAAGTGGAAGCCCAAGGCCAAGGCAGAGGAGGAGCAAGAGGTCGCCAAGGCAGCTGTGTCACGGCCAGCTCCTCTGAGGGCAGGGTTAGCATGGCAGAGATGTGGAAAACTTTTGTCAACACGCCACAGCTAACTGCACCACCACCTGATACGCAACGTGTTAGCAGGAGGCAACATTTCACTAACATGGTGGAACAGTACGTGTGCACACCCCTCCACGTACTGACTGATGGTTCGGCCCCATTCAACTTCTGGGTCTCTAAATTGTCCACGTGGCCAGAGCTAGCCTTTTATGCCTTGGAGGTGCTGGCCTGCCCGGCAGCCAGCGTTTTGTCTGAACGTGTATTCAGCACGGCAGGGGGCGTCATTACAGACAAACGCAGCCGCCTGTCTACAGCCAATGTGGACAAGCTGACGTTCATAAAAATGAACCAGGCATGGATCCCACAGGACCTGTCCGTCCCTTGTCCAGATTAGACATTAACTACCTCCCCATAACCATATATTATTGGACTCCAGGGCACTTCCTCATTCAATCCTATTTTTATTTTCATTTTACCATTATATTGCGAGGCTACCCAAAGTTGAATGAACCTCTCCTCTGCCTGTGTGCTAGGCCTAAATATATGCCAATGGACTGTTGCAGTGGTGGGTGACGTGAAGCCTCATTCTCTGCTATGACATGCAGACTAATTCTCTGCTGACATGAAGACAGATTCTCTGTTACGGGACCTCCCTCCTCTGCCTGGGTGCTGGGCCTAAATATATGCCAATGGACTGTTGCAGTGGTGGGTGACGTGAAGCCTGATTCTCTGCTATGACATGCAGACTAATTCTCTGCTGACATGAAGACAGATTCTCTGTTACGGGACCTCTCTCCTCTGCCTGTGTGTGTGCTGGGCCTAAATATATGCCAATGGACTGTTGCAGTGGTGGCTGACGTGAAGCCTCATTCTCTGCTATGACATGCAGACTAATTCTCTGCTGACATGAAGCCAGATTGTCTGTTACGGGACCTCTCTCCTCTGCCTGTGTGTGTGCTGGGCCTAAATATATGCCAATGGACTGTTGCAGTGGTGGCTGACGTGAAGCCTCATTCTCTGCTATGACATGCAGACTAATTCTCTGCTGACATGAAGACAGATTCTCTGTTACGGGACCTCTCTCCTCTGCCTGTGTGTGTGCTGGGCCTAAATATATGCCAATGGACTGTTGCAGTGGTGGCTGACGTGAAGCCTCATTCTCTGCTATGACATGCAGACTAATTCTCTGCTGACATGAAGCCAGATTGTCTGTTACGGGACCTCTCTCCTCTGCCTGTGTGTGTGCTGGGCCTAAATATATGCCAATGGACTGTTGCAGTGGTGGCTGACGTGAAGCCTCATTCTCTGCTATGACATGCAGACTAATTCTCTGCTGACATGAAGACAGATTCTCTGTTACGGGACCTCCCTCCTCTGCCTGGGTGCTGGGCCTAAATATATGCCAATGGACTGTTGCAGTGGTGGCTGACGTGAAGCCTCATTCTCTGCTATGACATGCAGACTAATTCTCTGCTGACATGAAGACAGATTCTCTGTTACGGGACCTCCCTCCTCTGCCTGGGTGCTGGGCCTAAATATATGCCAATGGACTGTTGCAGTGGTGGGTGACGTGAAGCCTCATTCTCTGCTATGACATGCAGACTGATTCTCTGCTGACATGAAGCCAGATTGTCTGTTACGGGACCTCCCTCCTCTGCCTGGGTGCTGGGCCTAAATATATGCCAATGGACTGTTGCAGTGGTGGCTGACGTGAAGCCTCATTCTCTGCTATGACATGCAGACTGATTCTCTGCTGACATGAAGCCAGATTGTCTGTTACGGGACCTCTCTCCTCTGCCTGTGTGCTAGGCCTAAATATATGCCAATGGACTGTTGCAGTGGTGGCTGACGTGAAGCCTCATTCTCTGCTATGACATGCAGACTGATTCTCTGCTGACATGAAGCCAGATCGTCTGTTACGGGACCTCTCTGCTCTGCCTGTGTGCTAGGCCTAAATATATGCCAATGGACTGTTGCAGTGGTGGCTGACGTGAAGCCTCATTCTCTGCTATGACATGCAGACTGATTCTCTGCTGTCATGAAGCCAGATTGTCTGTTACGGGACCTCTCTGCTCTGCCTGTGTGCTAGGCCTAAATATATGCCAATGGACTGTTGCAGTGGTGGGTGACGTGAAGCCTCATTCTCTGCTATGACATGCAGACTGATTCTCTGCTGACATGAAGCCAGATTGTCTGTTACGGGACCTCTCTCCTCTGCCTGTGTGCTAGGCCTAAATATATGCCAATGGACTGTTGCAGTGGTGGCTGACGTGAAGCCTCATTCTCTGCTATGACATGCAGACTAATTCTCTGCTGACATGAAGCCAGATTGTCTGTTACGGGACCTCTCTCCTCTGCCTGGGTGCTGGGCCTAAATTTATGACAATGGACTGTTGCAGTGGTGGCTGACGTGAAGCCTGATTCTCTGCTATGACATGCAGACTGATTCTCTGCTGACATGAAGCCAGATCCTCTGTTACGGGACCTCTCTCCTCTGCCTGTGTGTGTGCTGGGCCTAAATATATGCCAATGGACTGTTGCAGTGGTGGCTGACGTGAAGCCTCATTCTCTGCTATGACATGCAGACTGATTCTCTGCTGACATGAAGCCAGATTCTCTGTTACGGGACCTCTCTCCTCTGCCTGTGTGTGTGCTGGGCCTAAATATATGCCAATGGACTGTTGCAGTGGTGGCTGACGTGAAGCCTCATTTTCTGCTATGACATGCAGACTAATTCTCTGCTGACATGAAGACAGATTCTCTGTTACGGGACCTCCCTCCTCTGCCTGGGTGCTGGGCCTAAATATATGCCAATGGACTGTTGCAGTGGTGGCTGACGTGAAGCCTCATTCTCTGCTATGACATGCAGACTAATTCTCTGCTGACATGAAGACAGATTCTCTGTTACGGGACCTCTCTCCTCTGCCTGGGTGCCGGGGCCTAAATATCTGAGAATGGACTGTTCCAGTGGTGGGTGACGGGAAGCCAGATTCTCTGCTATGGAACCTCTCTCCAATTGATTTTGGTTAATTTTTATTTATTTAATTTTTATTTTAATTCATTTCCCTATCCACATTTGTTTGCAGGGGATTTACCTACATGTTGCTGCCTTTTGCAGCCCTCTAGCTCTTTCCTGGGCTGTTTTACAGCCTTTTTAGTGCCGAAAAGTTCGGGTCCCCATTGACTTCAATGGGGTTCGGGTTCGGGACGAAGTTCGGATCGGGTTCGGATCCCGAACCCGAACATTTCCGGGATGTTCGGCCGAACTTCTCGAACCCGAACATCCAGGTGTTCGCTCAACTCTACTGGTGAGCAGTGTCCAAGTGATGAATAGGTGCGATAATAATATGAAAAAAGGGGACACCGTATAGGGCCTTGCGCTACGCAATTGTGCGCACTAATAAACTTGCATTCCTTCCTGTAGAGATTGAAATTCGACAGTGTGATAGCCCAGACACTCTGTTGGAACCTCCATAAAGAAAACTTCTAGCATGGCCATGCTATAAAGACAAAGAGATTTAAAGACTGCAACCTTGTAACCACTGCAACCTTGTAACAACTCAATTGCCCTGAATACAGTGAGTACGGAGATCGGACTGCAGTCCCACCCGTAATACCGCGAGATTTGGGCTAGGTTACCAGAGTTTGGGAGCTGTGAGGACGGAACAGCATCTCCAGCTGAACTCCTGCAGCGTATCAAGAAAAAGACCGTGCAACACGATAATAAAGGAGGTAAGACTCTCTACTCCTAGCAAAGAATTAACCTCCAGGCAGAGGTGAGAATCATACAGCTACTATAGACTGCGTTTTCAGAATGTATTACTAACCAGCCGAATACAAACAATTGTTGGACTGCTAGCTGCGGTTGATTGCGGACTTAATACCGAATTTCAATCTCTACAGGAAGGAATGCAAGTTTATTAGTGCGCACAATTGCGTAGCGCAAGGCCCTATACAGTGTCCCCTTTTTTCATATTATTATCGCACCTATTCATCACTTGGACACTGCTCACCAGGATATTGTTACTTAACATTTCATGATATTAGCACAGCTATCTATTGTTTATCATTATTGTTTATTAATATTATATTCATTATTATTGCACTGTCACTTTAATATTTAATATCTTTAGGACACCATTGGACCTTATATATGCACCATTGTATTGTGACCTTTAATTAGTGGCGTATATATGGTCGACCATCATTTTTATACCATTGGTAATATTTTATATCATTTTAACTGTGTCATTTGATTATTGTTTGAATATTTGTGTTTGCAATTTTTATCATTAAATCTGAGTGTGTGCCATAGAGTGAGTGCTCGCTTCCTAATTTTTACAGACTTATGTTTATGCCTGTATTCGTGACAGAACTTAAATCGTGTCCCGCACTCGTGAAGGATTTGCGTTCTGCCTGTAGTCAAGACAGGGCTTAAATCGAGTCCTGAAATCGTGAAGGAAGGACTAGCGTTTGCCTGTAGTCGTGACAGGACTTAAATCATGTCCTGAAATCGTGACGGACTAGCGTTTTTGCCTGAAGTCGTGACAGGGCTTAAATCGTTTCCAAAGACGGACTTGCGGAATTGCGTGAAACGTGAGTAGGCTCCCTGTGACGTCCAATAGATTAAGGACTACGGGTTATAGTGATGGAGCTATCTCAGGACAGATAGGATATGATGGACTATACAGGGAGTGCAGAATTAGTAGGCAAATGAGTATTTTGACCACATCATCCTCTTTATGCATGTTGTCTTACTCCAAGCTGTATAGGCTCGAAAGCCTACTACCAATTAAGCATATTAGGTGATGTGCATCTCTGTAATGAGAAGGGGTGTGGTCTAATGACATCAACACCCTATATCAGGTGTGCATAATTATTAGGCAACTTCCTTTCCTTTGGCAAAATGGGTCAAAAGAAGGACTTGACAGGCTCAGAAAAGTCAAAAATAGTGAGATATCTTGCAGAGGGATGCAGCACTCTTAAAATTGCAAAGCTTCTGAAGCGTGATCATCGAACAATCAAGCGTTTCATTCAAAATAGTCAACAGGGTTGCAAGAAGCGTGTGGAAAAACCAAGGCGCAAAATAACTGCCCATGAACTGAGAAAAGTCAAGCGTGCAGCTGCCAAGATGCCACTTGCCACCAGTTTGGCCATATTTCAGAGCTGCAACATCACTGGAGTGCCCAAAAGCACAAGGTGTGCAATACTCAGAGACATGGCCAAGGTAAGAAAGGCTGAAAGATGACCACCACTGAACAAGACACACAAGCTGAAACGTCAAGACTGGGCCAAGAAATATCTCAAGACTGATTTTTCTAAGGTTTTATGGACTGATGAAATGAGAGTGAGTCTTGATGGGCCAGATGGATGGGCCTGTGGCTGGATTGGTAAAGGGCAGAGAGCTCCAGTCCGACTCAGACGCCAGCAAGGTGGAGGTGGAGTACTGGTTTGGGCTGGTATCATCAAAGATGAGCTTGTGGGGCCTTTTCGGGTTGAGGATGGAGTCAAGCTCAACTCCCAGTCCTACTGCCAGTTTCTGGAAGACACCTTCTTCAAGCAGTGGTACAGGAAGAAGTCTGCATCCTTCAAGAGAAACATGATTTTCATGCAGGACAATGCTCCATCACACGCGTCCAAGTACTCCACAGCGTGGCTGGCAAGAAAGGGTATAAAAGAAGAAAAACTAATGACATGGCCTCCTTGTTCACCTGATCTGAACCCTTGAGTCCATTGAGAACCTGTGGTCCATCATCAAATGTGAGATTTACAAGGAGGGAAAACAGTACACCTCTCTGAACAGTGTCTGGGAGGCTGTGGTTGCTGCTGCACGCAATGTTGATGGTGAACAGATCAAAACACTGACAGAATCCATGGATGGCAGGCTTTTGAGTGTCCTTGCAAAGAAAGGTGGCTATATTGGTCACTGATTTGTTTTTGTTTTGTTTTTGAATGTCAGAAATGTATATTTGTGAATGTTGAGATGTTATATTGGTTTCACTGGTAAAAATAAATAATTGAAATGGGTATATATTTGTTTTTTATTAAGTTGCCTAATAATTATGCACAGTAATAGTCACCTGCACACACAGATATCCCCCTAAAATAGCTAAAACTAAAAACAAACTAAAAACTACTTCCAAAAATATTCAGCTTTGATATTAATGAGTTTTTTGGGTTCATTGAGAACATGGTTGTTGTTCAATAATAAAATTAATCCTCAAAAATACAACTTGCCTAATAATTCTGCACTCCCTGTATTATCATATTTTTTTTAAGAGGGGCGATTTCGTTAGCCATGTTTTTAATCCAATTTTATATTTTTTGTTCTTTTAAACATATGTATTTGACCTGTATTTGTACTGGCCTTCAGTAAAATTGATATCCATTGACCGTCTAATAGACCTCCAGCCACATAATCACTTGATCTTTTCTGTACGGTGAATGCATACTATTTGGGGCCTGTAATACACTGGGCTGCTCTAAAATTGATATCCAATGACCGTGTAATCTACCTCCAGCCACATACTTACTTGTTCTTTTCTGTACGCTGAATGTATATTTTTGGGGGCCTGTAGTCCACTGACCTGCTATAAATTTGGTATCCAATGACTGTGTAATCTACCTCCAGCTACATATTTACTTGTTCTTTTCTGGTGAATAAATAATTGTTGTAGCCTCAGAGGAATTTATTGTGTTATTGAATTTCAACTATTATCATTAGGGTATTTTTTTCAAGAGGGGGGATTTTGCTAGCCACGTTTTTAATCCAATTTTATATTTTTAGTTCTTTTAAACATATGTATTTGACCTGTATTTGTACTGGCCTGCTGTAAAATTGATATCCATTATCCGTTTAATATACCTCTGGCCACATAATCACTTGATCTTTTCTGTCCGGTGAATACCTAATGTTTGGGGCCTGTAGTCCAGTGGCCTACAGTAACATTTTTATCCATTGACCGCATAATGTACCTTGAGCCACATCATCAGAATTTCTTTTATGTCAGGTGAATGCCTAACTTTTAAGGCCCATACTCCCATGGCCTAAAATAAAATGTTTCTAGGCTCTGACAGGGCACATTTCCGAGAATTTCCCTTTAAGACGCATAAAAATGTCCCCTGATTAAGACACATATTTTTTGTTGGAATTTTTGTCATTGATCCCCCTCTAGTATGTCACTGTCCATGTTGTGGGACTATTTGTGCACTTCTACTAAGTATTTGGTGGCTGCAAATATGAGCTGAAGGTTTGCCTGTCATTAAAGTGAATGGGGCCACTTTTGCCAATATATTCCTGTCAGGAACATATCCTGTTAAAACATTTCTAAGTGTGACAGTAGCCTCAGACGGATCCGTCCAGACTTTACATTGAAAGTCAATGGGGGACGGATCCGTTTGAAAATTGAGCCACAGTGTGTCATCTTCAAACGGATCCGTCCCCATTGACTTACATTATAAGTCTGGACGGATCCGCTTGCCTCCGCATGGCCAGGCGGACACCCGAACATAACTTGAAGCGTCCCCATCACCATGGGAACGCCTCTATGTTAGAATATACTGTCGGATATGAGCTACATCGTAAAACTCATTTCCGACAGTATATTCTAACACAGAGGCGTTCCCATGGTGATGGGGACGCTTCTAGTTAGAATATACTACAAACTGTGTACATGACTGCCCCCTGCTGCCTGGCAGCACCCGATCTCTTACAGGGGGCCGTGATCAGCACAATTAACTCCTCAGGTGCCGCACCTGAAGGGGTTAATTGTACTATCATATCCCCCTGTAAGAGATCAGGGCTGCCAGGCAGCAGGGGGCAGACCCCCCCCTCCCCCCCAGTTTGAATATCGTTGGTGGCACAGTGTGCGCCCCCCATCGGGCCCCCCCTTCCTCCCTCTATTGTTAGAAATCGTTGGTGGCACAGTGTGCGCCCACCATCGCCCCCCCTCCTTCCCTCTATTGTAATAAATCGTTGGTGGCACAGTGTGCGCCCACCATCGCCCCCCCTCCCTCCCTCTATTGTAATAAATCGTTGGTGGCACAGTGTGCGCCCACCATCGGCCCCCCCTCTCTCTATAGCAGTAACAACATTGGTGGCAGTGTGCCTTCTCCCATCTCCCCCCCCCCCGATCATTGGTGGCAGCGTAGTTCCGATCGGAGTCCCAGTTTAATCGCTGGGGCTCCGATCGGTAACCATGGCAACCAGGAAGCTACTGCAGTCCTGGTTGCCATGGTTACTTAGCAATAGTACAATAGTAGAAGATTCATAGTTACCTGCTTGCTGCTGCGATGTGTGTGACCGGCCGGGAGCTCCTCCTACTGGTAAGTGACAGTTCATTTGGCAATGCGCCGCACAGACCTGTCACTTACCAGTAGGTGGAGCTCCCGGCCGGACACGAACATCGGTTCAGGTGCCGCACCTGAGGGGTTAATTGTGCTATCATATCCCCCTGTAAGAGATCGGGTGCTGCCAGGCAGCAGGGGGCAGTCTTGTACAAAGTTTGTAGTGTATTCTAACTAGAAGCGTCCCCATCACCATGGGAACGCTTCTGTGTTAGAATATACTGTCGGATATGAGTTTTCACGAAGTGAAAACTCAGCTCTGAAAAAGCTTTTATGCAGACGGATCTTCGGATCCGTCTGTATGAAAGCAACCTACGGCCATGGATCACGGACACGGATGCCAATCTTGTGTGCATCCGTGTTCTTTCACGGACCCATTGACTTGAATGGGTCCGTGAACCGTTGTCCGTCAAAAAAATAGGACAGGTCATATTTTTTTTGACGGACAGGATACACGGATCACGGCCTCGGCTGCAAAACGGTGCATTTTCCGATTTTTCCACGGACCCATTGAAAGTCAATGGGTCTGCGAAAAAAAACGGAAAACGGCACAACGGCCACGGATGCACACAACGGTCGTGTGCATGAGGCCTAACTCCCTGGATGAACGACCCATCTCTAGTAGCTATAACCTGTAATATTATTACACTCTAGAAATACATCCAGACCCCTCTTGAATTCCTTTATTGTACTCACCATCACCACCTCCTCAGGCAGAGAGTTCCATAGTCTCACTGCTCTTACCGTAAAGAATCCTTTTCTATGTTTGTGTACAAACCTTCTTTCCTCCAGACGCAGTGGATGTCCCCTCGTCACAGTCCTGGGGATAAATAGATGATGGGATAGATCTCTGTACTGACCCCTGATATATTTATACATAGTAATTAGATCTCCCCTCAGTCATCTTTTTTCAAAAGTGAATAACCCTAATTTTGATAATCTTTCAGGGTACTGTAGTTGCCCCATTCGAGTTATTACTTTAGTTGCTCTCCTCTGGACCCTCTCCAGCTCTGCTATGTCTGCGTTGTTCACAGGAGCCCAGAACTGTACACAGTACTGCATGTGTGGTCTAACTATGTTCTTATACTCTTATACTTTTTCTTAAATCTCATCTGCCACTTATCTGCCCAATCCTCCAATCTATCCAGATCCCTCTGTAGTAGTATACTGTCCTCTTCTGTGTTAATTACTTTACACAGTTTAGTGTCATCTGCGAAAATTGATATTTTACTATGCAAGCCTTCTGCAAGATCATTAATAAATATATTGAAGAGAATAGGGCCGAATACTGACCCCTGAGGTACCCCACTAGTGACAGTGACCCAATCTGAGTGTGTCCTGTTAATAACCACCCTCTGTTTTCTATCACTCAGCCAGTTACATACCCACATACAGAGATTTTTATCCCAGTCCGAGCATTCTCATTTTATATACTAACCTTTTATGTGGTACAATGTCAAATGCTTTGGAGAAGTCCAGATATACAACATCCTCTGATTCGCCGCTGTCAAGTCTAGAACTTACCTCCTCATAGAAACTGATTAAATTAGTTTGACATGACCGATCCCTCATGAAGCCATGATGATATGGCGTTATTTGCTTATTTACCTTTAAACAGTTTACCCACAACAGATGTTAAACTTAACGGCCTATAGTTTCCAGGCTCTATTTTTGGACCTTTTTTAAATATTGGTACCACATTTGCTATGTGCCAATCCTGTGGGACATTCCCTGTCAGTATAGAGTCTGCAAATATCAGAAATAAGGGTCTGGCTATGACATTACTTAATTCCCTTAGGATACGGGGGTGTATGGCATCCATCCGGTCCTGACGATTTGTCTATGTTAATCTTTTTAAGTCGCTGTTGTACTTCTTTCTGGGTCAGAGAGGACACTTTTAATGGGGAATTAATTTTTACATTCAGGATTTCATCTGACAGTTTATTTTACTCAGTGAATACATTGGAGAAAAAAATATTTAACAGCTTTGCTTTCTCCTCGTCGCTCTCTGCGACTCCCCCCTCATTACTCTTTAAAGGGCCGACACCTTCAGATTTATACTTTTTAACATTCATATAATTGAAGAACATTTTAGGGTTAGTTTTACTCTCTTGGTCTCTAGTTTGGCCGCTTTTATTTGTTTTTTACATGTTCTATTTTTTTCCTTTCAATGCTTCCGTACTACCCTCCTGTTTTAGTGATTTATATGCTTTATTTTTGCAATTTATTGCTTTCTTTACAGTTCTTTTTATCCACATTGGTTTATTTTTGTTCCCATACCTTATGTACCTCTCACAATTAGATTTTAGGATGCTTTTAAAGATATCCCATTTTGTGGCTGTATTTTTTATTTTTGAGGACTTTATCCCAGTTAGTTAGGCCTATGGCCTCTCTTAGTTGGCTAAATTTTGCTTTTGTTCCTCCCTGTAGAAACGCTCTTTTGAATGATAATTGAAAGGTTATTACTTTATGGTCACTATTTCCCAGGTGTCCCTGAACCTGCACGTCTGTTGTTCTGTCAGGCTTATTGGTTAATACTAAGTCCAGTATGGCCGTCCATCTAGTCGGGTACTGAACCAGTTGGGAGAGGTAACTGTCTTTGGTTATTGCCAAGAACTTATTTCCTTTATGAGATATGCAAGTTTCAGTTTCCCAGTCTATATCTGGGTAGTTGAAGTCCCCCATAATAACCACCTCATTATGATTTGCCACCTTGTCTATCTCGTTTAGTAATAGATTTTCTGTGGACTCTAGTATATTAGGTTGTTTAAAGGGCTTCTGTCACCCCACTAAAGTCATATATTTTTTTTTTTGGGCTAGTTACATTCTTTATAGTGCGATATATTAAAATATAATGGTGTTACTTACTTTCATTCACCGTTTCTTATAAAAACAAAGTCTTATAATATGTAAATCAGGTCTCTACCAGCAAGTAGGGCGTCTACTTGCTGGTAGCCGCCGCAAAAAAACGCCCCCTCGTCGTGTTGATTGACAGGGCCAGCTGCAATCTCCTCCTCCGGCCGGCCAGTCAGCATTTTAAAAATCGCGCGCCTCTGTTCATTCGGCGCAGGCGCTCTGAGATGAGGAGGCTCGTCTCCTCAGAACTCCCTCAGTGCGCCTGCGCCGATGACATCACCGAAAGAGAAGACGTCATCAGCGCAGGCGCACTGAGGGAGGAGGAGATCACGGCTGGCCCTGTCAATCAACACGACGAAGGGGCGGTTTTTTGCGGCGGCTACCAGCAAGTAGACACCCTACTTGCTGGTAGAGACCTGATTTACATATTATAAAACTTAGTTTTTATAAGAAACGGCTGAATGAAAGTAAGTAACACCATTATATTTTCATATATCGCACTATAAGGAATGTAACTAGCCCCAAAAAAAAAAAATATGACTTTAGTGGGGTGACAGAAGCCCTTTAAACTCATATTAGTAATTTATTATCGTTTATAACTCCATGTATCTCTACCTACAGTGACTCCACATGTTCATGTCCCTCACTTATATATTCCCGGAGTCTGGGCTTTAGACCGGACTTTACATAAAGGTATACCCCCTCTCCGGTTTTGACAATCCTTTCTAAACAGACTGTAACCTTGTACATTAACTGCCCAGTAGGGATGAGCGAACTCGAACTGTATAGTTCGGGTTCGTACCGAATTTTGGGGTGTCCGTGACACGGACCCGAACCCGGACATTTTCGTAAAAGTCCGGGTTCGGGTTCGGTGTTCGTCGCTTTCTTGGCGCTTTTGTGACGCTTTCTTGGCGCTTTTTGAAAGGCTGCAAAGCAGCCAATCAACAAGCGTCATACTACTTGCCCCAAGAGGCCATCACAGCCATGCCTACTATTGGCATGGCTGTGATTGGCCAGAGCACCATGTGACCCAGCCTCTATTTAAGCTGGAGTCACATAGCGCCGCCCGTCACTCTGCTCTGATTAGCGTAGGGAGAGGTTGCGGCTGCGACAGTAGGGCGAGATTAGGCAGATTAACTCCTCCAAAGGACTTGATTAACTGATCGATCTGCAGCTGTGGATCATTGAGCTGCTGATCCTCAATTGCTCACTGTTTTTAGGCTGCACAGACCGTTTGTCAGTCTCATTTTTCTGGGGTGATCGGCGGCCATTTTGTGTCTTGTGGTGCGCCAGCACAAGCTGCGACCAAGTGCATTTAACCCTCAATGGTGTGGTTGTTTTTTGGCTAAAGCCTACATCAGGGTGAAGCTGTCACACCAAGTGCATTTAACCAGCAATAGTCTGTTCATTTTTTGGCCATATACAAAATCAGGGGCAAGCTGCGCCTGTCACCAAGTGCATTTAACCCTCAATGGTGTGGTTGTTTTTTGGCTAAAGCCTACATCAGGGTGAAGCTGTGACACCAAGTGCATTTAACCAGCAATAGTCTGTTCATTTTTTGGCCATATACAAAATCAGGGGCAAGCTGCGCCTGTCACCAAGTGCATTTAACCCTCAATGGTGTGGTTGTTTTTTGGCTAAAGCCTACATCAGGGTGAAGCTGTCACACCAAGTGCATTTAACCAGCAATAGTCTGTTCATTTTTTGGCCATATACAAAATCAGGGGCAAGCTGCGCCTGTCACCAAGTGCATTTAACCCTCAATGGTGTGGTTGTTTTTTGGCTAAAGCCTACATCAGGGTGAAGCTGTCACACCAAGTGCATTTAACCAGCAATAGTCTGTTTATTTTTTGGCCATATCCCAGTCTAATTCTGTCACTAAATCCATACCGGTCACCCAGCGCCTAAATACTAGGCCTCAAATTTATATCCAGCTAAATCTGTCCCTAGTGCTGTAGCTGGGCGAGTTATTTAGTGTCCGTTCAAGCACATTTTTTGTTCTGGGTTGAAGTACAATTCCCAATTTAGCAATTTCATAATTTAGTGGTTCCTGCTATATCAGAGCTATTTGAAATCTATCCCAAAAAGGGTATATAATATTGAAGGTGCACATTGGGTCATTCAGAATAACTTCACACACACCCGCTACTGTGTATTTCCAAGTCTAATTCTGTCACTAAACCCATACCTGTCACCCAGCGCCTAAATACTAGGCCTCAAATTTAAATCCCTCTAAATCTCTCGTTACCGCTGTACTGTTGTTGCTGGGCAAGATATTTAGTGTCCGTCAAAGCACATTTTTTGTTCTGGGTTGAAGTACAATTCCCAATTTAGCAATTTCATAATTTAGTGGTTCCTGCTATATCAGAGCTATTTGGAATCTATCCCTAAAAGGGTATATAATATTGAAGGTGCACATTGGGTCATTCAGAATAACTTCACACACACCCGCTACTGTGTATTTCCAAGTCTAATTCTGTCACTAAACCCATACCTGTCACCCAGCGCCTAAATACTAGGCCTCAAATTTAAATCCCTCTAAATCTCTCGTTACCGCTGTACTGTTGTTGCTGGGCAAGATATTTAGTGTCCGTCAAAGCACATTTTTTGTTCTGGGTTGAAGTACAATTCCCAATTTAGCAATTTCATAATTTAGTGGTTCCTGCTATATCAGAGCTATTTGGAATCTATCCCTAAAAGGGTATATAATATTGAAGGTGCACATTGGGTCATTCAGAATAACTTCACACACACCCGCTACTGTGTATTTCCAAGTCTAATTCTGTCACTAAACCCATACCTGTCACCCAGCGCCTAAATACTAGGCCTCAAATTTAAATCCCTCTAAATCTCTCGTTACCGCTGTACTGTTGTTGCTGGGCAAGATATTTAGTGTCCGTCAAAGCACATTTCTTGTTCTGGGTTGAAGTACAATTCCCAATTTAGCAATTTCATAATTTAGTGGTTTCTGCTATATCAGAGCTATTTGAAATCTATCCCTAAAAGGGTATATAATATTGAAGGTGCACATAGGGTCATTCAGAATAACTTCACACACACGCTTCTGTGCATTTCCAAGTCTAATTCTGTCACTAAATCCATACCGGTGACCCAGCGCCTAAATACTAGGCCTCAAATTTATATCCCGCTAAATCTCTCGTTACCGCTGTACTGTTGTTGCTGGGCAAGATATTTAGTGTCCGTCAAAGCACATTTTTTGTTCTGGGTTGAAGTACAATTCCCAATTTAGCAATTTCATAATTTAGTGGTTCCTGCTATATCAGAGCTATTTGAAATCTATCCCAAAAAGGGTATATAATATTGAAGGTGCACATTGGGTCATTCAGAATAACTTCACACACACCCGCTACTGTGTATTTCCAAGTCTAATTCTGTCACTAAACCCATACCTGTCACCCAGCGCCTAAATACTAGGCCTCAAATTTAAATCCCTCTAAATCTCTCGTTACCGCTGTACTGTTGTTGCTGGGCAAGATATTTAGTGTCCGTCAAAGCACATTTTTTGTTCTGGGTTGAAGTACAATTCCCAATTTAGCAATTTCATAATTTAGTGGTTTCTGCTATATCAGAGCTATTTGAAATCTATCCCTAAAAGGGTATATAATATTGAAGGTGCACATTGGGTCATTCAGAATAACTTCACACACACGCTTCTGTGCATTTCCAAGTCTAATTCTGTCACTAAATCCATACCGGTGACCCAGCGCCTAAATACTAGGCCTCAAATTTAAATCCCTCTAAATCTCTCGTTACCCACCGCTGTACTGTTGTTGCTGGGCAAGATATTTAGTGTCCGTCAAAGCACATTTTTTGTTCTGGGTTGAAGTACAATTCCCAATTTAGCAATTTCATAATTTAGTGGTTTCTGCTATATCAGAGCTATTTGAAATCTATCCCTAAAAGGGTATATAATATTGAAGGTGCACATAGGGTCATTCAGAATAACTTCACACACACCCGCTACTGTGTATTTCCAAGTCTAATTCTGTCACTAAACCCATACCTGTCACCCAGCGCCTAAATACTAGGCCTCAAATTTAAATCCCTCTAAATCTCTCGTTACCGCTGTACTGTTGTTGCTGGGCAAGATATTTAGTGTCCGTCAAAGCACATTTTTTGTTCTGGGTTGAAGTACAATTCCCAATTTAGCAATTTCATAATTTAGTGGTTTCTGCTATATCAGAGCTATTTGAAATCTATCCCTAAAAGGGTATATAATATTGAAGGTGCACATTGGGTCATTCAGAATAACTTCACACACACGCTTCTGTGCATTTCCAAGTCTAATTCTGTCACTAAATCCATACCGGTGACCCAGCGCCTAAATACTAGGCCTCAAATTTAAATCCCTCTAAATCTCTCGTTACCCACCGCTGTACTGTTGTTGCTGGGCAAGATATTTAGTGTCCGTCAAAGCACATTTTTTGTTCTGGGTTGAAGTACAATTCCCAATTTAGCAATTTCATAATTTAGTGGTTTCTGCTATATCAGAGCTATTTGAAATCTATCCCTAAAAGGGTATATAATATTGAAGGTGCACATAGGGTCATTCAGAATAACTTCACACACACGCTTCTGTGCATTTCCAAGTCTAATTCTGTCACTAAATCCATACCGGTGACCCAGCGCCTAAATACTAGGCCTCAAATTTAAATCCCTCTAAATCTCTCGTTACCCACCGCTGTACTGTTGTTGCTGGGCAAGATATTTAGTGTCCGTCAAAGCACATTTTTTGTTCTGGGTTGAAGTACAATTCCCAATTTAGCAATTTCATAATTTAGTGGTTTCTGCTATATCAGAGCTATTTGAAATCTATCCCTAAAAGGGTATATAATATTGAAGGTGCACATAGGGTCATTCAGAATAACTTCACACACACGCTTCTGTGCATTTCCAAGTCTAATTCTGTCACTAAATCCATACCGGTGACCCAGCGCCTAAATACTAGGCCTCAAATTTAAATCCCTCTAAATCTCTCGTTACCCACCGCTGTACTGTTGTTGCTGGGCAAGATATTTAGTGTCCGTCAAAGCACATTTTTTGTTCTGGGTTGAAGTACAATTCCCAATTTAGCAATTTCATAATTTAGTGGTTTCTGCTATATCAGAGCTATTTGAAATCTATCCCTAAAAGGGTATATAATATTGAAGGTGCACATAGGGTCATTCAGAATAACTTCACACACACGCTTCTGTGCATTTCCAAGTCTAATTCTGTCACTAAATCCATACCGGTGACCCAGCGCCTAAATACTAGGCCTCAAATTTATATCCCGCTAAATCTCTCGTTACCCACCGCTGTACTGTTGTTGCTGGGCAAGATATTTAGTGTCCGTCAAAGCACATTTTTTGTTCTGGGTTGAAGTACAATTCCCAATTTAGCAATTTCATAATTTAGTGGTTCCTGCTATATCAGAGCTATTTGAAATCTATCCCAAAAAGGGTATATAATATTGAAGGTGCACATTGGGTCATTCAGAATAACTTCACACACACCCGCTACTGTGTATTTCCAAGTCTAATTCTGTCACTAAACCCATACCTGTCCCCCAGCGCCTAAATTCTAGGCCTCAAATTTAAATCCCTCTAAATCTCTCGTTACCGCTGTCCTGTTGTAGCTGGGAAAGTTATTTAGTGCCCGTCAAAGCACATTTTTTGTTCTGGGTTGAAGTACAATTCCCAATTTAGCAATTTCATAATTTAGTGGTTCCTGCTATATCAGAGCTATTTGAAATCTATCCCAAAAAGGGTATATAATATTCAAGGTGCACATTGGGTCATTCAGAATAACTTCACACACACGCTTCTGTGCATTTCCAAGTCTAATTCTGTCACTAAATCCATACCGGTCACCCAGCGCCTAAATACTAGGCCTCAAATTTATATCCCGCTGAATTTGAATACAATACATTGGGCCAAATAATATATTTGTTGTTGTGGTGAACCATAACAATGAGAAAAACATCTAGTAAGGGACGCGGACGTGGACATGGTCGTGGTGGTGTTAGTGGACCCTCTGGTGCTGGGAGAGGACGTGGCCGTTCTGCCACATCCACACGTCCTAGTGTACCAACTACCTCAGGTCCCAGTAGCCGCCAGAATTTACAGCGATATATGGTGGGGCCCAATGCCGTTCTAAGGATGGTAAGGCCTGAGCAGGTACAGGCATTAGTCAATTGGGTGGCCGACAGTGGATCCAGCACGTTCACATTATCTCCCACCCAGTCTTCTGCAGAAAGCGCACAGATGGCGCCTGAAAACCAACCCCATCAGTCTGTCACATCACCCCCATGCATACCAGGGAAACTGTCTCAGCCTCAAGTTATGCAGCAGTCTCTTATGCTGTTTGAAGACTCCGCTGGCAGGGTTTCCCAAGGGCATCCACCTAGCCCTTCCCCAGCGGTGAAAGACATAGAATGCACTGACGCACAATCACTTATGTTTCCTGATGATGAGGACATGGGAATACCACCTCAGCATGTCTCTGATGATGACGAAACACAGGTGCCAACTGCTGCGTCTTTCTGCAGTGTGCAGACTGAACAGGAGGTCAGGGATCAAGACTGGGTGGAAGACGATGCAGGGGACGATGAGGTCCTAGACCCCACATGGAATGAAGGTCGTGCCACTGACTTTCACAGTTCGGAGGAAGAGGCAGTGGTGAGACCGAGCCAACAGCGTAGCAAAAGAGGGAGCAGTGGGCAAAAGCAGAACACCCGCCGCCAAGAGACTCCGCCTGCTACTGACCGCCGCCATCTGGGACCGAGCACCCCAAAGGCAGCTTCAAGGAGTTCCCTGGCATGGCACTTCTTCAAACAATGTGCTGACGACAAGACCCGAGTGGTTTGCACGCTGTGCCATCAGAGCCTGAAGCGAGGCATTAACGTTCTGAACCTGAGCACAACCTGCATGACCAGGCACCTGCATGCAAAGCATGAACTGCAGTGGAGTAAACACCTTAAAACCAAGGAAGTCACTCAGGCTCCCCCTGCTACCTCTTCTGCTGCTGCCGCCTCGGCCTATTCTGCTGCTGCCGCCTCGGCCTCTTCCTCCGCCTCTGGAGGAACGTTGGCACCTGCCGCCCAGCAAACAGGGGATGTACCACCAACACCACCACCACCACCTCCGTCACCAAGCGTCTCAACCATGTCACACGCCAGCGTTCAGCTCTCCATCTCACAAACATTTGATAGAAAGCGTAAATTCCCACCTAGCCACCCTCGATCCCTGGCCCTGAATGCCAGCATTTCTAAACTACTGGCCTATGAAATGCTGTCATTTAGGCTGGTGGACACAGACAGCTTCAAACAGCTCATGTCGCTTGCTGTCCCACAGTATGTTGTTCCCAGCCGGCACTACTTCTCCAAGAGAGCCGTGCCTTCCCTGCACAACCAAGTATCCGATAAAATCAAGTGTGCACTGCGCAACGCCATCTGTAGCAAGGTCCACCTAACCACAGATACGTGGACCAGTAAGCACGGCCAGGGACGCTATATCTCCCTAACTGCACACTGGGTAAATGTAGTGGCAGCTGGGCCCCAGGCGGAGAGCTGTTTGGCGCACGTCCTGCCGCCGCCAAGGATCGCAGGGCAACATTCTTTGCCTCCTGTTGCCACCTCCTCCTTCTCGGCTTCCTCCTCCTCTTCTTCCACCTGCTCATCCAGTCAGCCACACACCTTCACCACCAACTTCAGCACAGCCCGGGGTAAACGTCAGCAGGCCATTCTGAAACTCATATGTTTGGGGGACAGGCCCCACACCGCACAGGAGTTGTGGCGGGGTATTGAACAACAGACCGACGAGTGGTTGCTGCCGGTGAGCCTCAAGCCCGGCCTGGTGGTGTGTGATAATGGGCGAAATCTCGTTGCAGCTCTGGGACTAGCCAATTTGACGCACATCCCTTGCTTGGCGCATGTGCTGAATTTGGTGGTGCAGAAGTTCATTCACAACTACCCCGACATGTCAGAGCTGCTGCATAAAGTGCGGGCCGTCTGTTCGCGCTTCCGGCGTTCACATCCTGCCGCTGCTCGCCTGTCTGCGCTACAGCGTAACTTCGGCCTTCCCGCTCACCGCCTCATATGCGACGTGCCCACCAGGTGGAACTCCACCTTGCACATGCTGGACAGACTGTGCGAGCAGCAGCAGGCCATAGTGGAGTTTCAGCTGCAGCACGCACGGGTCAGTCGCACTACAGAACAGCACCACTTCACCACCAATGACTGGGCCTCCATGCGAGACCTGTGTGCCCTGTTGCGCTGTTTCGAGTACTCCACCAACATGGCCAGTGGCGATGACACCGTTATCAGCGTTACAATACCACTTCTATGTCTCCTTGAGAAAACACTTAGGGCGATGATGGAACAGGAGGTGGCCCAGGAGGAGGAGGAGGAGGATGAGGAAGAGGGGTCATTTTTAGCACTTTCAGGCCAGTCTCTTCGAAGTGACTCAGAGGGAGGTTTTTTGCAACAGCAGAGGCCAGGTACAAATGTGGCCAGCCAGGGCCCACTACTGGAGGACGAGGAGGACGAGGATGAGGAGGAGGTGGAGGAGGATGAGGATGAAGCATGGTCACAGCGGGGTGGCACCCAACGCAGCTCGGGTCCATCACTGGTGCGTGGCTGGGGGGAAAGGCAGGACGATGACGATACGCCTCCCACAGAGGACAGCTTGTCCTTACCCCTGGGCAGCCTGGCACACATGAGCGACTACATGCTGCAGTGCCTGCGCAACGACAGCAGAGTTGCCCACATTTTAACCTGTGCGGACTACTGGGTTGCCACCCTGCTGGATCCACGCTACAAAGACAATGTGCCCACCTTACTTCCTGCACTGGAGCGTGATAGGAAGATGCGCGAGTACAAGCGCACGTTGGTAGACGCGCTACTGAGAGCATTCCCAAATGTCACAGGGGAACAAGTGGAAGCCCAAGGCCAAGGCAGAGGAGGAGCAAGAGGTCGCCAAGGCAGCTGTGTCACGGCCAGCTCCTCTGAGGGCAGGGTTAGCATGGCAGAGATGTGGAAAACTTTTGTCAACACGCCACAGCTAACTGCACCACCACCTGATACGCAACGTGTTAGCAGGAGGCAACATTTCACTAACATGGTGGAACAGTACGTGTGCACACCCCTCCACGTACTGACTGATGGTTCGGCCCCATTCAACTTCTGGGTCTCTAAATTGTCCACGTGGCCAGAGCTAGCCTTTTATGCCTTGGAGGTGCTGGCCTGCCCGGCAGCCAGCGTTTTGTCTGAACGTGTATTCAGCACGGCAGGGGGCGTCATTACAGACAAACGCAGCCGCCTGTCTACAGCCAATGTGGACAAGCTGACGTTCATAAAAATGAACCAGGCATGGATCCCACAGGACCTGTCCGTCCCTTGTCCAGATTAGACATTAACTACCTCCCCATAACCATATATTATTGGACTCCAGGGCACTTCCTCATTCAATCCTATTTTTATTTTCATTTTACCATTATATTGCGATGCTACCCAAAGTTGAATGAACCTCTCCTCTGCCTGTGTGCTAGGCCTAAATATATGCCAATGGACTGTTGCAGTGGTGGCTGACATGAAGCCTGATTCTCTGCTATGACATGCAGACTAATTCTCTGCTGACATGAAGCCAGATTGTCTGTTACGGGACCTCTCTCCTCTGCCTGGGTGCTGGGCCTAAATTTATGACAATGGACTGTTGCAGTGGTGGCTGACGTGAAGCCTGATTCTCTGCTATGACATGCAGACTGATTCTCTGCTGACATGAAGCCAGATCCTCTGTTACGGGACCTCTCTCCTCTGCCTGGGTGCTGGGCCTAAATTTATGACAATGGACTGTTGCAGTGGTGGCTGACGTGAAGCCTGATTCTCTGCTATGACATGCAGACTGATTCTCTGCTGACATGAAGCCAGATCCTCTTTTACGGGACCTCTCTCCTCTGCCTGGGTGCTGGGCCTAAATTTATGACAATGGACTGTTGCAGTGGTGGCTGACGTGAAGCCTGATTCTCTGCTATGACATGCAGACTGATTCTCTGCTGACATGAAGCCAGATCCTCTTTTACGGGACCTCTCTCCTCTGCCTGGGTGCTGGGCCTAAATTTATGACAATGGACTGTTGCAGTGGTGGCTGACGTGAAGCCTCATTCTCTGCTATGACATGCAGACTGATTCTCTGCTGACATGAAGCCAGATCCTCTGTTACGGGACCTCTCTCCTCTGCCTGGGTGCTGGGCCTAAATTTATGAAAATTGACTCTTACAGTGGTGGGTGACGTGAAGCCTGATTCTCTGCTATGATATGAAGACTGATTCTCTGCTGACATGAAGCCAGATTGTCTGTTACGGGACCTTTCTCCTCTGCCTGGGTTCTGGGCCTAAATTTATGAAAATTGACTCTTACAGTGGTGGGTGACGTGAAGCCTGATTCTCTGCTATGATATGAAGACTGATTCTCTGCTGACATGAAGCCAGATTGTCTGTTACGGGACCTTTCTCCTCTGCCTGGGTTCTGGGCCTAAATTTATGAAAATTGACTCTTACAGTGGTGGGTGACGTGAAGCCTGATTCTCTGCTATGATATGAAGACTGATTCTCTGCTGACATGAAGCCAGATTGTCTGTTACGGGACCTTTCTCCTCTGCCTGGGTTCTGGGCCTAAATTTATGAAAATTGACTCTTACAGTGGTGGGTGACGTGAAGCCTGATTCTCTGCTATGATATGAAGACTGATTCTCTGCTGACATGAAGCCAGATTCTCTGTTACGGGACCTCTCTCCTCTGCCTGGGTGCTGGGCCTAAATTTATGACAATGGACTGTTGCAGTGGTGGCTGACGTGAAGCCTGATTCTCTGCTATGACATGCAGACTGATTCTCTGCTGACATGAAGCCAGATTCTCTGTTACGGGACCTCTCTCCTCTGCCTGTGTGTGTGCTGGGCCTAAATATATGCCAATGGACTGTTGCAGTGGTGGCTGACGTGAAGCCTCATTCTCTGCTATGACATGCAGACTAATTCTCTGCTGACATGAAGACAGATTCTCTGTTACGGGACCTCTCTCCTCTGCCTGGGTGCCGGGGCCTAAATATCTGAGAATGGACTGTTCCAGTGGTGGGTGACGGGAAGCCAGATTCTCTGCTATGGAACCTCTCTCCAATTGATTTTGGTTAATTTTTATTTATTTAATTTTTATTTTAATTCATTTCCCTATCCACATTTGTTTGCAGGGGATTTACCTACATGTTGCTGCCTTTTGCAGCCCTCTAGCTCTTTCCTGGGCTGTTTTACAGCCTTTTTAGTGCCGAAAAGTTCGGGTCCCCATTGACTTCAATGGGGTTCGGGTTCGGGACGAAGTTCGGATCGGGTTCGGATCCCGAACCCGAACATTTCCGGGATGTTCGGCCGAACTTCTCGAACCCGAACATCCAGGTGTTCGCTCAACTCTACTGCCCAGTCATAGCTATCATCCAGTCTCAGTTATTCCCACTATGTCATAGTCCTCCTCACACATCACTTATTCCAGTTCCCCAGTTTTTTTTGTCAGGCTTCTGGCATTAGTATACATACATTTGAGAGATTTATGTATATTTTTTACCCTACACCTTTCCTTCTGAACTGTTCTAGTCCCTCCTTCCATTCCTCCCCCAATCCCACTACCTTGCCCCGGTCTCTATCTGCACTATCTTCCCCTCCTATAACGTAATTACCCTCCCCCCAGTCCCTAGTTTAAACACTCCTCCAACCTTCTAGCCATCTTTCTACCCAACACAGCTGCCCCTTCCCCATTGAGGTGCAGCCCGTCCCTACAATAGAGCCTGTAGCCGATAGAGAAGTTGGCCCAGTTCTCGAGGAACCCAAACCCCTCCTTCCTACACCAGTTCTTGAGCCACTTGTTAATCTCCATAATCTCCCACTGCCTTTCTTGTGTGGCCCGTGGTACAGGTAGTATTTCGGAAAATACTACCTTTGAGGTCCTTGCCCTAAGCTTTTGACCTAAATCCCTGAAATCATCCGATATGGACCATGACCGCTGGATCTCCTCCAGCCCCTCCCAGTAATCTGTCAACCCGATCTGCGATGTGTCGAACTCTAGCGCCAGGAAGACAGCAGACTGTTCGGCGATCATGGTCTTTGTGACAGATTTCCCTATCTGTTCCCCTAATAATGGAGTCTCCCACTACCAGCACCTGTCTGGCCTGCCCTGCTCTCCTGATTCCCTGCTTACTGGAGCTGATATTCCCCTGACTGGCAGAGGAAGTGTCTGGCTGCAGCAGTGCTGTCCCTAGACTGACATCCCCCTCATCTGCCAAACGTGCAAACTTGTTGGGGTGTGTCAGATCAGGGCTAGCCTCCCTAGCACTCTTTCCTTTACCCCGCTTTCTAACTGTTACCCAGCTAGCTACCTCACTTTCCTCAGCCTCCTCCCTGTTACCCTCCCCCTCATCTACCCCAAAGAGTGCTTGCTCGGTGAGAAGCAAACGCTTTTGCTAATTGTCAATGCCTCTCAGTGTTGCAACTTGCCCGTTTAGAGACTCGATTTGCGATTCCAAACTGGTAATTTGCTCACATCTTGAACAAAGATATACACCCTCGAACGGCTGTTCCAGGACTGCATACATCATGCAAGATGTGCACTGGACTGCGTTGTCAATAGTGCAACACATACTAAATGGGGATTACACCACAAAAGCGAAAAATACAATATAATGTAGTAATAAGAAACTGGCTAATTGCAGTCCCCCACTGAAATCCCTAAATCTAAAGTCACTTAATCTTAAGTAACACACTTACACAACCACACACTTAATCAACTACGCGTCGCGGTCAAACTCGCGTTATGTATCTGCTTATATAAATATATATGAAGCTCACTACAGCAGCCTGGTTTTTTTTCCCTCTGGATTAAAAAAAAGAAAAAAAAAAGGGAAATTTATTCCCCTGTCCGCTATGTAGAGCAGGGGTATATCATAGCCCAAAATTGTTTAATGTCACCCAACAATGTAACAGATGAAATTGTGAAATGTATTTCCCTGTCCGCTGTGTAGAGCAGGGGTACTTCACAGCCAAATATGCAAATATGTCAACCCCTGAACTCAGAGACAGAGTAACTATATTATTGCAGGTGTACTTCACAAAAAAATTGTTTTGTCGCCCCCCAAACTAACAGGTGGATTAAGTATTAAATTATTAATATTTAGTTTACATGTTGCATTGCGCCCACCATAAAATTGCTGTAGGAAGGTCAGCCACAGATTTAACATACAGATAAATTATCTTTCTGTGTCAGGGATGTAAAAATGGTGTATTGCACATGTGCCCTGGCTGTACAACTGTGTACCTGGCCTATGTTAGTGCAGGAGCCCAACATCCAAGCAACTTGTGAATTACTGGCCTGATAACCATGGAAATGTCACCCCACACGCAAACAGATGGATTTACTGAATTTATTGGCCTGGCTGTCACATATGCAATGCAGGCCGCAGGGTTAGTTGAAAGACCAAACTGTGAATATGTCACCCCACAATCCAACAGATGAATTTAGTGTATTTATTTGCCTGGCTGTCACATATGCAGCACAGGCCGCAAAGGTATTTTCTGGCCAAAGAAAATCTTTTTTTCACCAACAATGAAACAGATGGATTAAACAGATTTTCTGTAATCAACACAAATACAGCGCAGGCCCCAAAGGTACTTTATGGGCCAAAAAAAAGGTTTTTTTCACAAACAATGTCATCAAGGGTAGAAGAAAAAAGAGAAGGCGGCACTCACCGAATCTTCAATAAGTCGCGCTTAAGGCCGTTTCACGCAGCAGTCGCCCTTTGCCAAGCCTCCTGTGACGTGAAAGGGGAGCGCCATAAATACATGTCTCCTCCCTGCACGTCACTGCTAAACAGGTGCATCAATCAATTCTTCGGATCACCTTTGTGTATAAATTAAAACCATTAAAATCATACAAAGACAGCAAGGTCATTTTTATCATTGAAACCTAAACCTCCCATTGCATTCGTTTTAATAATCCATTGGGCTTCTCGTTGCAACAAAAAAAAACCCGCTTTCTATCGCCACCCCTAACTGGTAGGTTAACTCTCTCAATGGCCTGTACACTTTAACACTTATTTTTTACCTTGGTGCTCATCTTTAATGTGTTCTATGAGGCGCGTAGCCCCAATGCCTGTGACAATCAATCTTTTGTGTTCTCTAAATCGCACGTACAGGGGTCTGTGAGTCTTACCGATATAAAATCTTTTGCATGGACAAAAAATCGCATACACTACATAAGTCGATTTGCAATTGATAAATTGCCTAAAAGTATGTGTTATATGTCCGATCTGAACCTGTGTCCCTGTGCATATGAAATTGCACCTTGCGCAGTGTCCACATTTGAAGCTTCCCACGGGGATCCATCTATCCAACCAGGTAATTACCTGTGTCAGGAAGATTAGTACTAGTGACAATATCTCCTATGGTTTTCGCCTGTTTAAAGCTGACAATCGGTTTATTTTTCACTTTATCGATTAATTGCTCATCTCTCTGGAGCATATGCCAATTACTTAAAATTGCATTTTTGATGATCTGAGCCATGGGAGAATATTCGAATGTGAACACTGCCCTCGTGACATCCTGCTCTAATTCTCCATGATGCGTTTTTTTCTTTTTCTTCTTTTTCCATACATCCTTATTTAGCCTGTGTGCATGTGCTCTTTTATAAGCTTTGTCAAGTATGGAAGACGGATATCCACGCTGTATGAATCTACTTTTGAGATCTCTACTCTGATTCTCAAACTCTATATCATTTTTAATAATCCTTGCAAGCCTAACAAATTGACCATACGGGACAGCTGCAGCTACATGTGGCGGGTGAAAACTATCATAATGTAAAAGAGAATTTGTCGAGCTAGGTTTTCTATATATGGTTGTGTCAATTTCATTATTGATGATCCTAACTTGCACATCTAGAAATTCAATGGCCTGTTCTTCTATCTTGCTAGTGAAGCTCATGTTCATATTGTTATCATTCAGGTATTTAACAAACAGACTGAATTGATCTCGATCTCCTACCCATATAATGAATACATCATCAATGTACCTAAAAAAACTTTCGATGTACTGTACAAAAGGGTTGTTAATTGTGAATACATATTTTTCTTCAAACTGAGCCAAAAACAAATTGGCAAAAGTACAGGAGACAGGTGTCCCCATAGCAGTTCCAGATGTCTGGCTATACCACTGTTTATTAAACATAAACGTGTTATTCTTCAAAACAAAAGACAATGCTTCAGTGACAAACTCAGTGTAGGATCTATCTATGTTAAAGTTGTATTTACTGATTATATTTCACTGCAAAAGGCAGCAAAATGTGCTTAAGAGCATGGCAAGTGCTCAGCAAAGAAATGTGGATAAGGAAATGACTTAAAATAACATAAAATACGTAAAAATAATAAATTATAATCTTGATCTAGGAGGTGGAGGTCCATATGGGGTAGGAGGTTGAGGAGGCGGTGGACGTGGCAGTATAGGTGGAGGAGGAGGAGGTAGCCAACCCTGTTTTTTTTTTTTTTTTTTTTTTTAAACTAGGGAACACCCCAAAACATTGGGAAATATAAAAAATAAAACAATGAGAAAGTGCACTGGAGTATAACAAGGGCTGGGTGAGGCCGGTATACATGTCTATTCTGCACAATGTACAGACAAATCCTGTGGGATCCATGCCTGCTCCATTTTAATGAACGAGAGCTTGTCCACATTGGCTGTGGACAGGCGGCTGCGCTTGTCTGTGATAAGGACCCCTGCCGTGCTAAACACACGTTCAGACAATACACTGGCTGCAGGGCAGGCCAGCACCTCCAAGGCGTAAAGGGCAAGCTCGGGCCATGTGCCCTATTTGGAGACCCAGAAGTTGAAGGGGGCAGACACATCAGTCAGTAGGTGTAAGCGTGTGCACACATACTGCTCCACCATGTTGCTGAAATGCTGCCTCCTGCTAAGACGTTCCATATAAGCTGGTGGTGCTGGTTGTTGCGGCGTGCTGACAAAGCTTTTCCACATTTCGGCCATGCTAACCCTGCCTTCTGAGGTACTGGCAGTGCCCCTGCTGCGTTTGCGACCTCTTCCTCCTCCTCTGCCTTCGCCATGTGCTTCCACTGTGGTCACGCTGTCAGATGGGAATGCCATCAGCAGCGCGTCTACCAGCGTGCGCTGGTACTCGCGCATCTTCCGATCACGCTCCAGTAATGGATTTAGGACGGTAAGTTGTCCTTGTAACGGGGATCCAGTAGCGTGGCCACCCAGTAGTAAGCACAAGTTAGAATGTGGCTAACTCAGCGGTTGTTGAGGAGACACTGCAGCATGTAATCGCTCATGTGTTCCAGGCTGCCCAGAGGCAACAACAAGCTGTCCTCTGTGGGAGGTGTATCGTCTGTGTCCTATGTATCCCCCAGCCATGCAACAGTGATGGCCATGAGCTGGTTTGGGTGCCACCCTGCTGTGAACACGGTTTCTCTTCCACCATCTGCTCATCCTCCACCTCTTCATCCTCCAGAACTGTGCCCTGGCTAGAAAATTGTGAACCTGGCCTATGTTGGTGCAGGAACCCACCCTCGGAGCCACTTGTGAATGACTGGCCTGAAACCCTTGTAACTGATCCCTCTTCCTCCTCCTCCTGTGCCACATCCTCTTCCATCATCACCCGAAGCGTTTTTTCAAGGAGACATAGAAGTGGGATAGTAACGCTGAGAATGGCGTCATTGGCATTGGCCATGTTGGTGGAGTACTCGAAACAGCGCAACAAGGCACACAGGTCTCGCATGGAGGCCCACTCATTGGTGGTGAAGTGGTGATGTTCCGCAAAGCGACTCACCCGTGCGTGCTGCAGCTGAAACTCCACTAATGCCTGCTGCCGCTCGCACAGTCTGGCCAGCATATGAGGCGGTGAGCGGGAAGGCCAAAGTTACGCTGTAGAGCAGACAGGCGAGCAGCAGCAGGGTGAGAACGCCGAAAGTGCACACAGACAGCCCGCACTTTCTGCAGCAGCTCTGACAAACCGGCTAGGTCCAGAGTTGCTACGAGATTTTGCCCATAATCGCACACCACCAGTCTGGGCTTGAGGCTCACTGGCACCAACCACTCATTGGTTTGTTGTTTCATACCCGTCCACAGCTTCTGCGCGATGTGGGGTTTGTCCCCCAAACAGATAAGTTTGAAAACTGCCTGCTGTAGTTTCCCCCTTGCTGTGCTGAAGTTGGTGGTGAAGATGTTACGCTGACCAGATGAGGATGGATTAGAGGAAGAGGAAGCAACAGGAGGCAAAGAGAAATGCCCTGCAATCCTCGGTGTTGGAAGGACATGCGCCAAACTGCTATTCGCCTAAGGCCCAGCAACCACTGCATTTACCCAGTGTGCTGCTAGGGAGATATAACGTCCCTGACCTTGCTTACTGGTCCATGTATCCTTAGTTGGACCTTGCCACAGATGGTGCTTCGCAGTGCACACCTGATTTTTTTCCCCCACTTGGTTGTGCAGGGAATGGATGGCTCGCCTGGAAAAGTAGTAGCCGCTGGGCACGAAGTACTGTGGGACAGCCACCGCCATCAGATTCTTAAAACTGTCCGTGTCCACCAGACAGAATTACAGCATTTCAAAGGCCAGGAATTTTGAAATGCTGGTATTCAGTGCCAGGGATCGCGGGTGGGTAGGGGGGGTACTTCCTCTTTCGTTCCAGTGTTTGGGACATTGGACATTGTGGAGATGCTTGGTGACCGAGGTGGTGGCGTTGCTGCCACATCCTATGTTTGCAGGGTTGCAGGTGCCACTGTCACTCCAGTGAGGGATGAAGAGGCAGAGACTGCAGCAGAAGAGGAAGCAGGAGGAGCCAGAGACCTTTCTTGTTTTTTGAGGTGTCTACTCCACTGCAGCTCGTGCTTTGCACTTAGATGCCTGCTCATGCAGGTTGTGCTCAGGTTTAGAACGTTTATGCCTCGCTTTAGGCTCTGATTGCACAGCGTGCAAACCACTCGTGTCTTGTCGTCAGGACATTGTCTAAAGAACTGCCGCGTCAGGGAACTCCTTGGAGCTGGCTTTGGTTTGCTCAGTCCCTTGGTGCAGTGGGCAGTAGCAGGCGTACTTTCCAGGAGATGGCCGCTCTGCTTTTGCACCCTGCTCACTCTTCTGCTGTTCTGGTGGCTCTGTGTGACCACCGCCTCTTCCTCTGAACTACACAGGTCACTCGCTGACCTTGATTCCATGTGGGGTCGAGGACCTAATCGTCATCCACATCATCTTCCACCCAGTCTTCACCCCTGCCCTCCTTGTCGCTGTGCAGACTGAAGAAAGCCACTGCAGTAGGCACCTGTGTTTCGTCATCATTCGAGACGTGCTGCGGTGGTCCTCCCTTGTACTAATCCTGAAACATAAGTGGTTGGGCATCGGTGCACTCAATCTCTTTCACTTCTGGGGCAGGGCTATGTGGATGGCCCTGGGAACCCCTGCCAGCAGAGTCATCAAAAAACAGAAGAGACTTTTAGCAGGGGACTGGATGGGAGACAATGTAACATAGTAACATAGTAACATAGTACATAAGGCCGAAAAAAGACATTTGTCCATCCAGTTCGGCCTGTTATCCCGCAAGTTGATCCAGAGGAAGACCCCTCTCTAGTGGCTATAGCCTGTAATATTATTAAGCTCCAGAAATACGTCCAGGCCCCTCTTGAATTCCTTTATTGTACTCACCATCACCACCTCCTCAGGCAGAGAGTTCCATAGTCTCACTGCTCTTACCGTAAAGAATCCTTTTCTATGTTTGTGTACAAACCTTCTTTCCTCCAGGCGCAGAGGATGTCCCCTCGTCACAGTCACAGTCCTGGGGATAAATAGCTGATGGGATAGATCTCTGTACTGACCCTTGATATATTTATACATATTAATTAGATCTCCCCTCAGTCGTCTTTTTTCTAAAGTGAATAACTCTAATTTTGATAATCTTTCAGGGTACTGTAGTTGCCCCATTCCAGTTATTACTTTAGTTGCCCTCCTCTGGACCTTCTCCAGCTCTGCTATGTCTGCCTTGTTTACAGGAGCCCAGAACTGTACACAGTACTCCATGTGTGGTCTGACTAATGTGAAGGAACTGGAGGCACTGTCAGCCACCCAATCTTCTATCGCCTGTACTTGTTCTGGCCTCACAATTCGTAGAGCCGCATTCGGCCCTACCAAATAACGCTGAAGGTTCTGTCCCCTACCCGCACCTGAGGAAGGTGTTTCACTTGTGTGTGCAGCTGGCACAGATCGACCACGTCCTCTCCGTGCAACAAGAGCTCCACCAACACCAGCAGCACCACGACCAGTGCCATGTCCCTTGTTTGATGCTCTCCTAATGTTTTGCGGTCACCCACCGAAGTAACAGATGCTTTTACTAAATTAAGTTCCGTGTGAATAATGCAGAGCAGGGTTTTTTTGATGGCCAAAATGGGTTAATGTCACTGAAAAATGGAACAGACGAATTTTAGAAATTTAAGTCCCTGTCACCTAGGCAGAGCAGGGTTTTTTTGACGGGAAAAATGGGTTATGTCACCCCACAATGGAACAGATGGATTTAACTGATTATATTTTTGTCACGGAATGTGTACAGGTAACAAGGCAAAGCAACATGTATAAACGACTCGCTGGATCCAAAAACTAAGGAACCAAGGGAGACCCCTGCAGAAGACCTGGCACTTTCCCTGGCTGCTCAGCCTATGCAAAGATCCTAATGGTGGAGGTTTGCATATCCACGAACCTTGACTATAAAGCCCTGAGCACCCTACAATAGTGAGGGGACACGACCACCGGCTCCCTACACAAGACACGGAGGGAGTCAGGGTCATCTGGGATCCAGCAAACAGATATAAACATATAAAAGTACACTTAGCTTTGAAGCAAAGAGGAGGACAGATCAGCGTGCACACACACTCCAGGAGGAAATATAAGCCGCTCAGAAAAGCATTCTGAGGAGGCATTTAAAGGGAAGCAATTAAGACATGACAGCTGAGAGAGGCTGACGAGAGGAGGAGCTGAATACCACAACACAGAAATTCAAGGAGGAGGTTCTGAAAGGCCTCTGTCAGAGCTTCTCAGCTGTCTGGTTGTGACAGTACCCCTCCCTCTACGAGTGGACTCCGGACACTCAGAGCCCACCTTCTCAGGATGGGACCTATGGAATGCCCTGATGAGACGAGAGGCCTTAATGTCCGTCACTGGGACCCACATCCTCTCCTCAGGACCATACCCCTCCCACTGAACAAGGTACTGAAGAGAACCGCGGACAAGACGAGAATCCACAATCCTAGAGACCTGGAATTCAAGATTCCCATCAACCATAATCGGAGGAGGAGGCAAAGGCGAGGGTACAATGGGTTGAACATAAGGTTTCAATAAGGACTTATGAAAAACATTATGGATCTTCCAAGTCTGAGGAAGATCAAGACGGTATGCAACAGGATTGATGACAGACAGGATTTTGTAAGGCCCAATAAACCTAGGACCCAACTTCCAGGAGGGAACCTTCAATTTGATATTCTTGGTAGACAACCACACCAGATCACCAACATTCAGGTCCGGACCAAGCACACGTCTCTTATCAGCCACACGCTTATATCTCTCACTCATGCTCTTTAGATTCTCTTGAATCTTTTGCCAAATAGATGACAAAGACGAGGAGAATCTGTCCTCATCAGGTAAACCAGAAGACCCCTCTCCCGAGAAAGTCCCAAACTGTGGATGAAACCCATATGCACCAAAAAATGGTGACTTATCAGAGGACTCCTGACGACGGTTATTTAAAGCAAACTCAGCAAGGGACAAAAAAGAACACCAATCCTCTTGATTCTCCGCCACAAAACAACGCAGATATGTCTCCAGATTCTGATTGACGCGCTCTGTCTGGCCATTCGACTGCGGGTGGAAAGCAGAAGAGAATGACAACCGAACCCCCAAGCGAGAACAGAAAGCCTTCCAGAATCTGGAAACAAACTGCGTGCCCCTATCAGAGACTATGTCTGAAGGAATACCGTGCAACTTGACAATGTGATCAACAAATGCCTGCGCCAGCGTCTTAGCATTGGGCAAACCAGGAAAAGGGATGAAATGCACCATTTTGCTAAAACGGTCCACCACCACCAGAATCACAGTCTTCCCCGAGGAACGAGGCAGGTCCGTGATAAAGTCCATGGACAGATGTGTCCAAGGACGGGAAGGAATGGGTAAGGGAAGGAGAGGACCTGATGGCCGTGAATGAGGGACCTTGGCACGAGCGCAAGTCTCGCAGGCTGCCACAAAACCCTCAACCGACTTACGAAGCGCAGGCCACCAGAATCTCCGAGCGATGAGATCCAGTGTGGCTCTTACCCCCGGGTGCCCAGCAAGGACCGTATCGTGGTGTTCTTTAAAAATCTTGTGTCTTAAAGCGAGAGGCACAAACAACCTCCCAGGAGGACAAAGATCAGGAGCCTCTGACTGGGCTGCCTGCACCTCTGCCTCCAATTCAGGAAAAAGAGCAGAGACCACCACACCTTCAGCCAAAATGGGACCCGGGTCTTCAAAATTCCCGCCTCCCGGAAAACAACGTGACAGGGCATCTGCCTTCACATTCTTAACTCCAGGGCGGAACGTGACAACAAAATTAAACCTAGAAAAGAACAACGACCATCTGGCCTGTCTCGGGTTCAGACGCTTGGCTGACTCCAAGTAGGCCAGATTTTTATGGTCAGTAAATACGGTAATAGGGTGTCTGGCCCCCTCTAGCCAATGGCGCCATTCCTCAAAAGCCAACTTGATGGCCAACAATTCCCTATCTCCCACATCGTAATTTCTCTCTGCGGAGGAGAGTTTTCTTGAGAAAAAGGCACACGGTCGCCAATTGGCAGGAGAGGAACCCTGAGACAAGACCGCCCCCACACCCACCTCAGAAGCATCAACCTCAACTATGAAGGGTAATGAAACATCAGGTTGCACCAAGATGGGAGCGGAAGCAAAACTCTCCTTGATATCAGAAAAGGCCTTACGCGCCTCTACTGACCAAGAAGAAAAATCTACCCCCTTTCTGGTCATATCAGTGAGTGGTTTAACAATAGAAGAATAATTCAAAATGAACTTCCTGTAATAATTGGCAAAGCCCAAAAAACGCATCAGCGCCTTTTGATTCTCAGGAAGCTCCCACTCAAGCACAGCGCGGACCTTCTCGGGGTCCATGCGAAAACCAGAAGCGGAGAGAAGAAACCCCAGAAATTGAATTTCTGGAACCGCAAACACACATTTTTCCAGTTTCGCATATAGTTTATTCTCCCGCAGGATGAGCAAGACCTGACGTAAATGTTCCTTATGAGTTTTGAAATCGGGAGAAAAAATCAAAATGTCATCCAAATACACCAATACAAATTTTCCCATCAAATGATAAAAAATGCTGTTCACGAAATGCTGAAAAACGGCTGGGGCATTCATCAACCCAAAAGGCATAACCAAATTCTCAAAATGGCCCTCAGGGGTATTGAAGGCCGTCTTCCATTCGTCCCCTTCTCTGACCCTGACCAGGTTGTATGCCCCTCTTAAATCTAATTTGGAAAAGACTTTAGCCCCAACAACCTGGTTAAACAGGTCCGGGATCAGAGGAAGCGGATAAGGGTCACGAATTGTGATATTGTTCAGCTCCCTGAAATCCAGACAAGGTCTTAAAGAACCATCTTTTTTCTTAACAAAGAAAAAACCAGCGGCAACAGGTGACTTTGAGGGTCGTATGTGTCCCTTTCTCAGACTCTCAGAGATATAAGTACGCATAGCGATCCTCTCAGGTTGGGAAAGATTGTATAAACGAGATTTAGGCAGCTTGGCGTCTGGGATGAGATTAATAGGGCAATCGTACTCCCTGTGCGGGGGCAAATCCTGAACTCCACTCTCAGAGAAGACATCCGAAAATTCAGAGAGAAAAGATGGTACAGTCTTAGTAGCAACCTCAGAAACAGATGTCGTGAGGCAATTCTCTCTGCAAAAGTCACTCCAACCATTTATTTGCCTTGCTTGCCAATCAATGGTGGGGTTATGTTTAGTGAGCCAGGGTAGCCCCAACACTAGAGGAGTCGGCAAACCGCTAAGGACGAAACATGACACATCCTCAACATGAGCATCACTCACAATTAAACGGATATTGTGAACTATGCCCTTTAATGACTTCTGAGAAAGTGGAGCGGAATCGATAGAAAACACAGGAATATCCTTTCTCAAAGCGCACACCTGGAAACCATGAGTTATCGCAAAGTGATTATCAATGAGATTAACCGCTGCTCCACTATCCACAAAAATCTCACAAAAAATGTTCTTGCTCTCTAGCGCCACCCTAGCCGGCAGGACAAAACGGGAACTACAAGCAAACGGAAAATCTTCAATTTCCGCCTCAATCCTGCCAATAGTAACAGACGGAACATTTTTCAAAGATTTTTTCCTCTTTGTTTCTTTATTATACCCAGAGAACTGCCTGAATCTCCTAGAGGGACAAATATTTGCCAAATGATTAATACCTCCACAACAAAAACAAACCCTCTCATGCGGGCTGAATCTTCTATTGTCAGAAGCAATCAACCCCAGCTGCATGGGCTCCTGCTCAGAAGGGGCTGACAGCGACTGAGACCCCTGCGCAGAGAATGGGACCGCTGCACAGTCCTGGGACCGAGTATGACAGGAAGGAGAGATCTCTCCTCTCTCTCTAAGACGCCTGTCAATACGAACGGCCTGAGACATAGCAGAGTCCAAAGAAATAGGCCTTTCATGAAAGGCAAATGCATCTTTCAATCCCTCTGAAAGACCATGGCTAAATTGACTTCGGAGTGCAGCATCATTCCAACCAGTATCAGCTGCCCAACTCCGAAATTCTGAGCAGTATATTTCTGCGGATTGTTTACCCTGGCATAGGAGACGTAGTCTAGACTCCGCCAGAGCAATACGATCCGGATCATCATATATCTGACCCAGGGCTAAAAAGAATTCATCCACTGAACGGAGGGGCCGTGCCCCCTCCGGCAGCGAAAAGGCCCAGGACTGAGCGTTACCCCTGAGCAGCGATATAATGATCCCCACCCTCCGTTCCTCATCACCAGAAGAATGGGGAAGAAGGCGAAAATGGAGTTTGCAAGCCTCTCTAAAACGCACAAAATTCTCACTACCCCCGGAGAACGTATCCGGGAGCGAGATCTTAGGCTCAGAACAAGCTCCATGAACGCAAGCTGAACCGGTCACTTGAAGCTGAGACAAAGTCTTACGGAGGTCAGCTACCTCCAATGAAAGACCCTGGAAGCGTTCAGCCAAAAGTGAAACCGGATCCATGCTTAAGACGGTTTTGGCGGCTTATAATGTCACGGAATGTGTACAGGTAACAAGGCAAAGCAACATGTATAAACGACTCGCTGGATCCAAAAACTAAGGAACCAAGGGAGACCCCTGCAGAAGACCTGGCACTTTCCCTGGCTGCTCAGCCTATGCAAAGATCCTAATGGTGGAGGTTTGCATATCCACGAACCTTGACTATAAAGCCCTGAGCACCCTACAATAGTGAGGGGACACGACCACCGGCTCCCTACACAAGACACGGAGGGAGTCAGGGTCATCTGGGATCCAGCAAACAGATATAAACATATAAAAGTACACTTAGCTTTGAAGCAAAGAGGAGGACAGATCAGCGTGCACACACACTCCAGGAGGAAATATAAGCCGCTCAGAAAAGCATTCTGAGGAGGCATTTAAAGGGAAGCAATTAAGACATGACAGCTGAGAGAGGCTGACGAGAGGAGGAGCTGAATACCACAACACAGAAATTCAAGGAGGAGGTTCTGAAAGGCCTCTGTCAGAGCTTCTCAGCTGTCTGGTTGTGACAATTTTACTCTCAGAAATGCAGCACAGGGGTACTTTACAGAAAAAAATGGGGATATGTCACCCCCTGGGTCCCTGAACTCACAGACGGTATTATTTTCCCTTCCCCTGGCACATATACAGTGCAGGTGCACTTTATAAATGGGTATGTCGGCCACTGAAATACAAGAACTGGATTAAATGATTGTCCCTGGCACATATGCCGTGCTGGTGCACTGCTGTTGCACAAAATGTCCGCCGACGCCCACCTAACTAACATACGGGTTAAAACTTTTTTTTTCAGTCTCACTGGGCTTAGGGCAGGGTACAAAAATGTTGCATTGCACCCCTAAACAAAAAAACCCTGTAGATCGCAGATTTCACACCAAGTGCAAATATCAGAGTCTTTACTAATCTCTTCCTCACAACAGCAGCATTCTATCCCTACAATTAGTAAGAGTAGCGTGACGTGTGGCGCTACGTGACTCCAGCTTATATAGAGGCTGGGTCATATGCTGCACTTGGCCAATCACAGCCATGCCATTAGTAGGCATGGCTGAGATGGCTTCTAAGGGCACATGAGTTAAATGCTTGTTGATTGGCTGCCCAAGATGCACAGCTGATAGTCCTACTGAATAGACAGTTAGAATTTGTATTATGGCAAGAAAAAAGCAGCTAAGTAAAGAAAAACGAGTGGCCATCATTACTTTAAGAAATTAAGGTCAGTCAGTCCGAAAAAATTGGGAAAACTTTGAAAGTGTCCCCAAGTGCAGTCACAAAAACCATCAAGCGCTACAAAGAAACTGGCTCACATGCGGACCGCCCCAGGAAAGGAAGACCAAGAGTGACCTCTGCTGCGGAGGATAAGTTCATCCGAGTCACCAGCCTCAGAGGTTAACAGCAGCTCAGATTAGAGACCAGGTCAATGCCACACAGAGTTCTAGCAGCAGACACATCTCTAGAACAACTGTTAAGAGAAGACTGTGTGAATCAGGCCTTCATGGTAGAATATCTGCTAGGACAGGCAACAAGCAGAAGAGACTTGTTTGGGCTAAAGAACACAAGGAATGGACATTAGACCAGTGGAAATCTGTGCTTTTTGACGAGTCCAAATTTGAGATCTTTGGTTCCAAACACTGTGTCTTTGTGCAACGCAGAAAAGGTGAACGGATGGACTCTACATGCCTGGCTCCCACCTTGAAGCATGGAGATGGAGGTGTAATGGTGTGGGGGTGCTTTGCTGGGGACACTGTTGCGGATTTATTCAAAATTGAAGGCATACTGAACCAGCATGGCTACCACAGCATCTTGCAGCGGCATGCTATTCCATCTGGTTTGCGTTTAGTTGGACCATCATTTATTTTTCAACAGGACAATGACCCCAAACACACTTCCAGGCTGTGTAAGGGCTATTTGACCATGAAGGAGAGTGATGGGGGTGCTGCGCCAGATGACCTGGCCTCCACAGTCACCGGACCTGAACCCAATCGAGATGGTTTGGGGTGAGCTGGACCGCAGAGTGAAGGCAAAAGGGCAAAAGGGCCAACAATTGCTAAGCATCTCTGGGAACTCCTTCAAGACTGTTGGAAGACCATTTCAGGTGACTACCTCTTGAAGCTCATTAAGAGAATGCCAAGAGTGTGCAAAGCAGTAATCAAAGCAAAAGCAAAATATGACTTACTTTCAGTTGTTTCACACTTTTTTGTTATGTATATAATTCCACATGTGTTAATTCATAGTTTTGATGCCTTCAGTGTGAATCTACAATTTTCATAGTCATGAAAATAAAGAAAACTCTTTGAATGAGAAGGTGTGTCCAAACTTTTGGTCTGTACTGTATATATATATATATATATATATATATATACACACACTCACCTAAAGAATTATTAGGAACACCTGTTCTATTTCTCATTAATGCGATTATCTAGTCAACCAATCACATGGCAGTTGCTTCAATGCATGTAGGGTTGTGGTCCTGGTCAAGACAATCTCCTGAACTCCAAACTGAATGTCAGAATGGGAAAGAAAGGTGATTTAAGCAATTTTTAGCGTGGCATGGTTGTTGGTGCCAGACTGGCCGGTCTGAGTATTTCACAATTTGCTCAGTTACTGGGATTTTCACACACAACCATTTTTAGGGTTTACAAAGAATGGTGTGAAAAGGGAAAAACATCCAGTATGCGGCAGTCCTGTGGGCGAAAATGCCTTGTTGATGCTAGAGGTCAGAGGAGAATGGGCCGACTGATTCAAGCTGATAGAAGAGCAACGTTGACTGAAATAACCACTCGTTACAACGAGGGATGCAGCAAAGCATTTGTGAAGCCACAACACGCACAACCTTGAGGCGGATGGGCTACAACAGCAGAAGACCCCACCGGGTACCACTCATCTCCACTACAAATAGGAAAAAGAGGCTACAATTTGCCCGAGCTCACCAAAATTGGACTGTTGAAGACTGGAAAAATATTGCCTGGTCTGATGAGTCTCTATTTCTGTTGAGACATTCAAATGGTAGAGTCCGAATTTGGGGTAAACAGAATGAGAACATGTATCCATCATGCCTTGTTACCACTGTGCAGGCTGGTGGTGGTGGTGTAATGGTGTGGGGGATGTTTTCTGGGCGCACTTTAGGCCCCTTAGTGCCAATTGGCCATTGTTTAAATGCCACGGGCTACCTGAGCAGTTCTGAAGGCAAAAGGGGGTCCAACACCGTATTAGTATGGTGTTCCTAATAATTCTTTAGGTGAGTGTATATAGAACTCTATATATATATATTTATATAAAGCCCTAACTACAATTTCTTCTTTTTGAAAAGAAAAATAAGAAAAATTAGCAAAAAAAAATCAACACAACAAAAAATCGCAAAGAATAATCCCCAGGTGCTGATCAGACATATATGCACTGAACAGCACTTGACGGACAAAGCTTGCACGCAGAAAAAGTGGTGTAGAGCTGGGAAAATTGTAAAAAAATAAAAAATAATAAAAAAATGACCAAAACAGTGCACGGACCAAATGGCATCTGTAAAAAAAGGACGGGGTGCTGGGGAGAGAGGAGGGGGGCAGGAAGGTACAGGGACGGAGGGCGGTTTAGGGCTCTGGGACAGTTGCAAATAAAAAAAAAAATCTGTGCAGCAATTCCAGATGTTTTTCTTTCTTCAGGAAAAGTTTAAATAGCAGTGGTGGTGCACAGCAAGCAAACAGCAGCACAGAAAAGTACAAAACCTCTCTGCATGCAGTCACCAGCTAGAATCTTTTCTGCTTCTGTGAACACAATATATAACAGTTTTATGACATCCAAACATGAAGTCACTGTAAATAACTCTGCTTTTGTCTTTAACACACAAACATAGAAACTGTATTAAGGTTATTGGCAGGTTTAGCTGTATAAACATATAAGCTATATTAGCAACCTAGGACAGGTCTTAGCTGGCCAGCTACACTCCCACCAAAGTTACCTATAATTCTATGTTCTTAGTAGTAGGACTTAAATATGAATTTGAGGAATTTTCCATCAGGTTCACAACGTCCAAGTATCTTATATCACTCTCAAGTAGAACAACTAACTTATGTATAGGACTTGAGTGGAGTAGTGAGACGTTTTCCTTTTTTGTCATGTTTTGAGTCTCCTATTTGTAACAACATTCTTCTTACTAGTTTGTCTTAATCTATTTTTAACTCCAATTCTTCTCTCAGAAACTTGCTTACTGATGCTAAAACAACAGCTAAAGTCAGTTCAAGTTTTGGTGTTGTCTGAATACCGGTAGGTGCAACTCTAGCCTTTTGTCATGGAACCATGAACCAGACGTACAACAAGAGATAAGTGGAAATAAGAAGGCTTTATTGAAAATCAAGCTGTATGGCACAAGTCCAAACGGATGGCTAAACCGAAGCAGGGTCTTGCGAAGCCAGAGGTCAGGAACCAGAAGGGTAGTCAGACGAAGCCAGGATCAGGAACCAGCAGGGTAGTCAGACGAAGCCAGGATCAGGAACCAGCAGGGTAATCAGACGAAGCCTGGATCAGGAACCAGCAGGGTAGTCAGACGAAGCCAGGATCAGGAACCAGAAGCAGCAGCAGTCTTAGAAGCATGTGAACACAGGAGGACCAAGCAAGGAACTGAAGCCACAGACCTCCTATATATATGAGCTAGGCATCCAGCTCCTCCCAGTGGGAAGGAGAAGCCGCAGGGTGGGAGGCTACAAGAAACCCAGAAACCAAGATGGCCGCCAGCACATGTCAAACGAAGGAGAACAGCAAGAAGGTAAGACCATGACACCTTTCCTATAACCAGTGAACAGTTTATCTTTTTTTCTCCTATCACTCTGATGTAGGAGCACTGACAATAACCATAACTACTGGCATCTGAAAAGTGATGAAGTTCTATTTTTTTTGTACTTTCCGAAATCATGAGGTACACAACATCTGGGTATCCGAACCTCTCTCAAGTTTTGCAGGTCTGGGCTCATCTCATCCCAACTTCTGTCTGCATCATTTTTGTATTATTTATTTTGCTCTGAGAATTACTGAGGCCAATAATCCCAATGGATCAACTATAGAAGCCACTGAGGAAAGAATGGTACTTCTAATTGCAATTTTCTCTTCAATAGATACTTCAAAGAAGAACTTGTCATTATCTACATTCCATCCCAATCCAAGTACGTTCTGGACTGGAAGATCATAATTGAGATCTACATTCTTCATTGATGGTGCATGTTTAGAGTCACCGATGGATTCCAGTACCTCTCTGTTGTTTGAGATGAATTTATGAAGGCGCAGGTTTCCTTTTGCGCATAACTCTTGGCTTTCTTTCACTAGTTTGATTGCAGATTCTGTGGACTCTAGACTTATGAGACCATTATCTATATAAAAGATTTTCTTCAAAAAATTTGCTGCTGATGGGCAATCCTTTTCATTCTGATTGGCCAGGTACTTCATACCATAATTGGTGCAACCTGGAGACGATGCTGCTCCAAACAAGTGTACTTTCATTCTGTATTCTGCTGGCTCTATATCTGTATTTCCAGCCTCCCACCATGGAAACCTCAGGAAGTCTCTATCTTTATTCTTCACATGAAACTGGTGGAACATCTTTTCAACGTCACACATGACTGCTACGGGATACCTTCTACTCCAGACAGAGTGTTTGTAAGATATGGTCCTTTTAGTAGATGATCATTCAATGCAACACCATCGTACTTTGCTGAGCAATCAAATACTACTCTAATCTTATATGGTTTCTTTGAGTGGTAAACACCTTGATGTGGGAAGTACCACACTTCTCCTTCTTTAGGTTGGTTATTAACTTTCTCTGAAAGTCCCTCTTCGAGGATACCTTCCATGAATTTCAAATAATCATTCTTGAGTTTGGGATCTCTTAACATACTTTTCTTCAAACATTTCAATCTTGATAGGGCAAGATTTCTGTTATTTGGCAGACGAGGTCGCTCTATAAAATGTAAGGGCATTTTTAGATGACCTTGTTGATTCTGCTGAATACTTTCTTCTGGAGTGTGTACGAACTTTATGTCTTCTTGGGATACACTCTTTTCTTTAGAACTTATGTCTGCAAAGTCGGATTCAAGGATCTTGATTACTTTTGCTGGACTTACAGTTGGTAACTCTTGGACAGATATTCGATGACATAATCCTGTCACCTGTCTTGAGTTTGCGATCTGCTGTTTTCCTCCAACAACTCCCCATCCTTGATCAGTTTGAACAGTGTAGGGTTCACACTTTCCTCCTGTGATTACCTTGGTACCAAGGCTTCGGGACAATCGTAACCTATCAACAGTCCAACACCAAACTTCTTCAGTGGGGACATTTCATGAGATATGACAGATAGGTGCCCCCATTTATTGGCTGTTTCACAGGTAGGTATGCGATCTCGATCTAGAGATATAGGTATATCGTCTTTTGTATAAGCTGTGAAGTTTAAATGAAGTCCTCTAACTCTCAGTCCTTTGGCCCTTTGACTGTTCACTAATGTGTCTCTTCCTGTCATCGTGGTAAGTTTGAGCTTCACTGGTTCTGTAGCCACTTGTAATTTCTTGCAGATTTCTTAATCAATCAAGGGGATGTCACCATGGGCATCCTGTAGCTCATAGGCATATGCTTTCTTATTCCTCCTTTTAGGATTTGAAATGCACACTGGAACAACCATTGATGTGCTGTTACTTTCTCCTTCCCTTACTCTGCAATAGAATACCGATACTTTATTTTCTTCCTCAGTATCTTTAGGTATTGAGGATTTATCTTTCTTTGGACGTTCTTCATGTAGTGATGTAGAATGGCGTCCTTTGCAAACACTACATGTGGCCTTTTTCTTAAACACCTTAGTAACATGGCCTTTTCTTAGACATCCAAAACACAGTTGTTTATCAAGTACAAATTTCTTATTTTCTTCTGGCACTTGTGCATGGAGTGGTTCTCTCCACAGAACATACACTTGAAGGTAGTCTGAAGATTTGTCAGTTCTGTCTCTCTACTGATCCCAGTAGTAACTTTGAACTTGCTCTCGTAGGTATCTGGATCTTTACCTGCTGTGTTGGTTGCAAAGCTAGTTGCTCTTCCACGTCTTTTCTCTCTTGCAGGCCTTTCTTCTAATGATTTTAAGACGTAAGATGAAGTTTCTGGATTACATGATATCCATGCTTCCTTATTGACAAACTCAGAGAACTCTTTAAAACTTGGGAAGTTCTTGCCTAGATCTAACTGTTCAGTCCCATAGCGATTCCATCTAGAAGCCACTTCTTCAGATAGCTTGTTTAGCATCCTGTGGTTTTCTAGATAGTCGTTCAGTACTTCTAGTCCTTGAACATGTAGGATGGCATTGCAGCATGTTTGCAGGAATTCACCATACTCTTGGAGTCTGAAGTGTTCTTTAGGACCTATTTTAGGCCAGTTATTCAATTTCTCTCTAAAAGCTCTTTGTACTAAGAAAGGATGACCATATCTGGCATTTCATTTTTCCCAAGCTTCCTTGTAGGCTTTTTAATCTTTTCTATAGAAGTTACTTTTAAGAACTTTATTTGCTTCCCCACCAACATATCTTTGAAGGTAGAATAACTTGTCGACTGGACTGAAGCAATGATGCTCAATGATCATTTCTTTTTTTCTTTTTTCTTTAATATTTTATTGTAAGTTTTACAATATAACAGGGAGAACATAGTATCAAGGTGTAGGCTCGCAGGCCTCGACAATGTAAGAGTAAGTACATATCAATTACAAGGAAGGATCAGGATCAGCTTTAAGCATAATAAACGAACAGACACATCCGTCAACCGCTATCGACAAGATGAGGCATTCCCAATGAGTGAGGTATCAATAAAGCAAATGAATTAATACCAAGAGAGGCGATGAGACCCTGACAATAGGGTGATTGAATCCTTTGCATGAGGTGCAGGTTGTTGGAGTGATGTTTAGAGCATTTTGCACATCTATGTCCAATAGTTATAGGGTTAGGACAACCAACTTAGATTCCAGTGAGAAAACTAAGGTTTGGGGGATCTGTAATTTGCCCACAGTGACCATTTTTTGAGGAAGACCAAATGTGTACGGGATTCCCATGAAGATAGTTCCTCAAATCTATAAATCTGATAAATTTTTTGCATCCACTGGTCTAAAGTTGGGACTGTAGTCTGAAGCCAGAATTTGGGGAGTTGAAGGCGGGCCGCTAGAATCATCTGTGTAAACACAAATGGTGGCTTGGCCTTCCCCTTATCTTGGGAGAATGAGAGGAGGGCAATTTGCGGGGAGGGCTGGAGCTTTGTACCACAAACTTTATTTGCGGTAGTGAAGATGTCGTTCCACCATTTCTGGATGGGAGGACAGGTCCACCAAACATGGAGGAAGGTTCGTCTCTCCCCAAGGCATCTCCAGCATGTGCCAGAAGCCGGCCCAGTATATCTCGATGTCTTATCCGGCGTGTTGTACCATCTCGTGAGGATTTTGTAGCTGTTTTCCCGGATCCTGACACAGCGGGAGACACCATGGGGGGAGTCAAGGAGTCTAGGTAGGAACTCAAAGGGGAATGTGATACCCAGATCTAATTCCCATTGCCTAACAAAAGAGGGCTTAGCTAACATAGGAGGTAGGCGTAGTTTGCTGTACAACCGTAAGGTAAGTTTTCTGGGCAATGCTTGTGAGGCAGACAAGGCTTCAATCCAGACTAAAGGACGTAGGAGATCCCCTACTTTGATGTGTTGCCTTAGGTAAGCCCTAAGGTAAGCAACTGAGATGAAATCCCGTGGATGAGGATTAAGTAGAGCGTTTGTGTCCCTAGAATCCATCCATTCTCCAGTCGGGAGAGCGAGGGAGATTAGTGGGATCAAGGAGGACAACAGTCCTGGTGAGGTGGCTTTCCTTAGTGTGAGAGGGGCCGTGTTCAGTGCGTCTGCTACTGTTAGGGTGGGCGAGGGGAAAGGGATGGAGCAGTGTGTATGTGATAGCCATTTCCACGCTTCCAACGTGGCACCAATAATTGGGTATGAGGACATATGGCCAGGGAGAGCAGTCTCCTGGCCCAGGAGAAGCGCCCTAGCTGGTCTGTTCAGTATATCTAGTTCTATCTGGGTCACTGCGGAGGATGGGGAAGGGCTCAGCCAAGCTAGTGCATGGGAGAGAAGAATAGCCTTCCCATACAATTCAGGGCTTGGTAAGCCTATCCCTCCAGCATGCCTGGGCTTAATAAGAAGGGAGGAGGAGAGTCTCGCCTTCCTCCCGTTCCAAATGAAGGAACAAAATTTTTTCATAATCGAGACGTAGTAATGTTTGGGGATAGAGATGGGGAGAGCTTGCAGGTATGTGAGTCTGGGAAGTATCAAGGAGGAAAGAAGGTTCTTTCGACTGAACCAAGAGAGAGTTGGATTAGTTCGAGCCAGGTTGTCAATAGAGTCGATGATAGACTTCTTCAAGGGAATATAGTCAAGGGAGAAAAGCTCCGTTATGTCTGGGCTAATTTTGATCCCTAGATACGTGATATTAGGAGACGACCAATTAAATGGGGAGTCCTTCATTAGAAGACGTTGGGTTGATTGGGGAATACCTAAGCAAAGGACTAAGGATTTATTTGCATTAATTTTATAGTCAGACATTATACTATATGTATTCAGGTGGGACTGGAGTCTAGGAAGGGATGTTTTTGGGTTAGTTGTCATTACGAGAACATCGTCCGCGAAGGCGGCGATTTTCTGGTCCCTGCCTCCCAAACATAGACCCCCTATCTCCCGGTCCAATCTTATGTTTGCTAGGAGAGGCTCCAAAGCCAAGATGAATAAGAGGGGCGATAAGGGGCAGCCCTGGCGAGTCCCATTTCTAATAGCAAAGGAAGGTGATGTGGTGCCATTAACTAGGACTGAGGCTGTGGCTTGTTCATACATCGAGAAGACTGCCTTGATATAGGAATCATGTAGGCCAAATCCCGCTAACGCTTGTTTTAAGTATGACCAATTGACTCTATCGAATGCTTTTTCAGCATCTGTGCTGAGTAAAAGCAGAGGGGAGGAAAGTCGTTTAGCATGACAGAGGGTATTGATAACCCTTCTGGTGTTATCTTTCCCTTCCCTATTACGGACGAAGCCTACCTGATCTCCATGGACAAGGTGAGGGAGAAGTATAGCTAGTCTGTTGGCTAGCATCTTGGCCAGGAGCTTGAGGTCTATGTTTAGGAGGGAGATGGGTCTGTAATTAGAACACAATCTAGTGTCTTTCCCTTCTTTGGGAATGAGAGTAATGTGTGCCGCTGTCATATCTCTCGATAGTGGGGTCCCCTTAAGAGTCTGGTTGCACACATCCAAAAGGTGAGGGAGGAGTACAGCCTGAAACGTTTTATAATAGGCCAACGGCAGGCCATCCGGGCCTGGACTTTTCCCTGTCGGCATTTGGTTCATTGCTTCCTTTAATTCGTTTAGGGAGAAGGGGGCTATAAGGCGTAGCTCCTGGTCTGGGTCAATTCTAGGGAGTTTAGCTGCTTCCAAAAAGGAAGATATCACAGAGGCGTGTGTTTCTGGGGCTGTTGATGGGGGGAGATTATATAAGTCATTATAGAAAGAACAAAATTGGGCGGCAATCTGTTGGGCGGCAAACTGAGAAGATAGGGGTCCCTTACTGTGATGAGAGTTGGTGGACGTAGTTTGTAGATCTCCTCCCTTTGATTCTGCTCATTACAAATTTGGTGGCCTTATCTCCATGGGCGAAAAATTTGTGCTGCGAGCTCATGTGATATTTAGCAGCTCTGATGGCTAACAGAGATCTAAGCTTTGCCCTATATTCTGATAGTTTTCGGAGATGAGCATCAGAGGGTTGGGCTTTATGGCATGATTCTAGTATCTGAATATTTTTTAGGGTGTCATCTATTTCTCTTTCCCTCACTCTCTTGAGGTGTGTGCCCGTGCTAATAAAATGCCCTCTGACTACGGGTTTATGTGCATCCCAGAGTGTGTTGGCTGTTATATCGGGGCTTTTGTTGAGAGAGAAGTATTCAGCAATTTGCTTGGAAATCCGGTGTAATGACCGGCAACACGCACAGGGAGGAAAACAGGGAAAGCCCTGCCCAAGGGAGAGGAAAAGGTGGTGACCCCTAACTCACCTTGCAGCTGGCAACTGCCTGCCCTGACGTCCCTAGACGGGTTCCTCACCCGTGCGGCGATCACGTGCCTAAACCCTGGCTTTCCCTGAAATGAGCCCTAGATAATGAACGGGCCGGTGGGATCACTAGTCCTCACCACTGCACTAAGAGGGAAACACCAGGGAGAGGACAGACAAACACAGACAAACACAAACACCCAGGTGGACGGCAACAATTGTCCACAAAGGTCCAACAGGGATCCGGAGGGTAGCGTTCTAAGGCAACACTCAGAGAACGCAGCAACACAGCTCCAGTGGGTCAGAATAGATGTCCAGGCAGGAAGCTCTATATCTGGCAACCAGAGAAGTGTGAGAGGGGAATATAAGGAGGATTGGGAGTGCTGGACAAGGAACAGCTGAGAGAAGGAGCTACGGATCCCTGAGTGAGCCAAAAGGGTTTGTAAAGCAAACCCAGAAAGCTACAATAAGGAAACTTCCCTATCTGACATAGAGCGTGCAGCCAACCGCTGCGACCTCCTGACCCCGGGTACAACGGAGTCAGGCGTGGCTCTTGACACCCTCGTGACAGTACCCCCCTCTCTACGAGGGGCCTCCGGACACTCAGGACCAGGTCTCTCAGGATGAGAGGCATGAAAAATCCGGACTAGCCTGTCGGCGTTTACCTCAGACGCAGGAACCCACATTCTTTCCTCGGGACCGTAACCTCTCCAGTGCACCAGATATTGGAGAGAGCGGCGGACCCGACGAGAATTAACAATTTTGGATATCTGAAATTCCAAACTACCATCCACGACAACAGGAGGGGGTGGCAGCGGTGACGGTTCTAGAGGTGGAACATATTTTTTGAGTAACGACTTATGAAAGACATTATGGATTTTAAAAGTCTGAGGCAACTCCAGGCGAAAAGCCACGGGGTTGATGATGGCTACAATCTTGTAAGGACCAATAAACCTAGGACCCAGTTTCCAAGAGGGAACCTTCAACTTGATATTCCTAGTAGACAACCACACATAGTCATTCACTCCTAGGTCCGGACCTGGCGACCGTCTCTTATCAGCCATGCATTTGTATTTACCTCCCATATTTTTCAAGTTAGCTTGCACCTTCTGCCATACTGATGAAAGAGATGACGAAAACCGTTCCTCTTCGGGAACCCCAGAAGACCCCCCCTCTTTGAAAGTACAGAATTGGGGATGAAAACCATATGCACCAAGAAAAGGTGACTTGCCAGTGGATTCCTGACGGCGATTATTTATGGCAAACTCAGCTAACGGTAAATATGACGACCACAACTCTTGGTTTTCAGACACAAAACATCTTAGATATGTCTCCAGGTTTTGGTTGGTACGCTCAGTCTGTCCATTCGACTGAGGATGGAAAGCTGAGGAAAAGGACAAGTGAACCCCCAAACGGGAACAAAAAGCTTTCCAAAATTTAGAAATGAACTGGGTTCCCCGATCCGAAACAACATCGGAGGGGACCCCGTGAAGCTTCACGATCTCACTGACGAATACCTGAGCAAGAGTTTTAGCATTAGGTAGTGCGGGTAACGCAATAAAGTGTGCCATTTTGCTAAACCTGTCCACTACTACCAAAATCACTGTTTTACCTGCAGACAAAGGTAAGTCAGTGATAAAATCCATAGACAGATGTGTCCATGGTCTATTGGGAATGACGAGTGGTAATAGAGACCCTGCAGGACGTGTATGTGAAACTTTTGCGCGCGCACAGGTAGAACAAGAAGACACAAAATCCAATACATCCTGACGCAACCTTGGCCACCAAAAACGACGAGACAATAGCTCTAAGGTTGCTTTACTACCCGGGTGCCCAGCAAGTGCCGAATTATGATGTTCCTTTAATAATTCGAGACGTAGGTTCAACGGTACAAACAATTTCTCTGAGGGGCAAGAGACCGGGGCGTCCCCCTGGGCCTCTAACACCTTCCCCTCCAAAGCAGAGTGTACCGCAGAGACAACCACTCCTCTTTGTAGAATGGGTACCGGATCACTCACATTACCCCCTCCAGGGAAACAACGAGATAGTGCATCAGCCTTGGTATTCTTTACCCCAGGACGATAGGTAATCACAAAGTTAAACCTGGTAAAAAATAGCGACCACCTAGCCTGTCTAGGGGTGAGACGCTTAGCTGATTCGAGGTACAGCAGATTTTTGTGGTCCGTAAACACAGTGACGGGGTGGACTGCCCCCTCTAAAAAGTGACGCCACTCCTCAAACGCAAGTTTTATAGCTAACAGTTCCCTATTGCCAATATCGTAGTTCTGTTCTGCTGCAGATAGTTTTTTAGAAAAGAAAGCACAAGGACGCCATTTGCCAGGAGACGGACCCTGAGACAGCACAGCCCCCACTCCCACCTCTGATGCATCGACTTCAACAATAAAAGGCTGAGAGACATCAGGTTGGACTAGTACAGGTGCTGAGGTAAACCTCTCTTTTAGAGAGGAAAAAGCAACTTTAGCGGCGTCAGACCATTTAGAAAAATCAGTCCCCTTCCTAGTCATGTCAGTAAGGGGTTTTACGATCACCGAATAATTTTTAATGAATTTCCTATAGAAATTTGCGAAGCCCAAGAACCGTTGTAATGCTTTGAGGTTCTCAGGAAGATCCCAATCCAAAATTGCCTGGACCTTCCTAGGATCCATACGGAAACCTGACGCAGATAAATAATAACCTAGGAATTGTATCTCCTGAACGGCAAAAACACATTTTTCAATTTTAGCATATAATTCATTCGTCCGTAGGACCTGTAGTACTTGTCTGACATGCTCCTCATGTGTTTTCAGATCAGACGAATAAATTAAGATATCATCTAGGTATATTACCACAAACCTGCCGATTAGATGACTAAAAATGTCATTAACGAAATGTTGAAAGACGGCAGGAGCATTGGTCAGGCCGAAAGGCATAACTAGATTTTCATAATGCCCCTCAGGGGTGTTAAAAGCTGTTTTCCACTCATCCCCCTCTTTAATACGAATCAGATTGTAGGCCCCCCTAAGATCGAGTTTGGAGAACCACCTAGCACCCGCAATCTGGTTAAACAGGTCAGGAATGAGAGGAAGAGGGTATGGGTCTCGGATGGTTATCCGATTTAATTCACGAAAATCTAGGCAAGGACGCAGGCCCCCATCTTTCTTTTTAACAAAGAAAAACCCTGCAGCCACGGGTGAAGAAGAGGGTCTGATGTGTCCCTTAGCCAAACTCTCGGAGATATAATCCTTCATGGCTTGTCTCTCTGGACCTGAAAGATTATATAACCTGGTCTTGGGTAATTTTGCGCCGGGAATAAGGTTAACCGGGCAATCATAAGGACGATGAGGTGGTAACTTCTGACAACCCTTTTCAGAAAAAACGTCCTCAAAGTCAGAAACAAATGTAGGTAGGGTAGTTATGGAGGCGACTAAGCAATTGCTATTTAAGCAATTTTCTCTGCACGGCTCACTCCGCTCCAATATCTCCCTGGTCTGCCAGTCCACCACTGGATTGTGCGCTACCAACCAGGGAAGGCCCAGCACCACCGGAGTGGGAAGCCCCTCCAGAACATAACATGAGAGCATCTCGTTATGGTGGTCCCCTACCCGAAGGTGTAAATTATGAACGATGTGGGTGAGGTTTCTCTGAGACAGAGGAGCAGAATCTATAGCAAATATGGGAATAGGTCTCTGTAACGTACAGAGAGACAAACCCATAGTGCGGGCAAAATGGGCATCTATCAAATTTACCCCTGCTCCACTGTCTAGAAAGAAAGAAACAGTCTCTGTCTTATCACCAAAAACAATAACCGCTGGCAACACAAATTGCGATGTACGTATAGAGGAAACGTATACCCCCCGGCTGACATCCTCCACACAGCCTGGGGTTAGTAGTTTTCCGACGTTTTTTTTGTTTCTGAGGAAAGAAGGACAGACGTTAATGAAATGACCCCTCTCCCCACAAAAAAAACAACCCCCACGCCTACGGCGAACCTCAGGAGGACGGACCTGACGAGTAGTTCCTCCTAGCTGCATAGGCTCGTCTAAGTCCGTACAGACTAACTGCTGCTTGGGAGGGGTTACCAATGGCTCCGGTTTTTTCAACCTGTCCCTAAGGCGTCTATCTATACGGATAGAAAGGGACATAACTGCATCAAGGGAAAAGGGGGTCTCATACAATGCAAGCGCATCCTTAACCCTTTCGGATAACCCAGAGCAGAACTGACTCCTGAGAGCCGGGTCGTTCCATTGGGTATCCGTAGCCCACCTACGGAAGTCAGAGCAATACTCCTCTACCGGCCGCTCTCCTTGTAGGAGTCTCCGTAATTTTGATTCAGCCAGTGCGACTCGGTCAGGGTCGTCATATATGAGACCCAAGGCCCCGAAAAACTCATCCACTGACCGAAGAGCCTGGGAATCAGTAGGTAAAGAGAACGCCCAGGACTGCAGGTCCCCCTGCAGCAGGGAAATAACAACACCCACCCGCTGTTCTTCATTACCAGAGGAGTAAGGACGCAGTTTAAAGTATAGTTTACAGGCCTCACGGAATGTCAAAAACTTGTCCCTTCCCCCAGAAAATCTGTCAGGGAGAGGGACCTTGGGTTCCGCAACAACCTGGTTACCAGTAGCAACCGCTGGGCTTGAGGTCTGTTGTAATTGCTTCTGTTGCTGGAGGACCGACGCCTTAAATCCTGCCACCTCCAAAGACAGGCCATGAAATTGTTCGGACAGAGCAGCAATTGGATCCATACTGGATTCTAAGTAGGTAAAAAAAAATTTTTTTTTTTTTTACCTACACAAAAATAAGGGCCAGATATAATGTAATGACCGGCAACACGCACAGGGAGGAAAACAGGGAAAGCCCTGCCCAAGGGAGAGGGAAAGGTGGTGACCCCTAACTCACCTTGCAGCTGGCACCTGCCTGCCCTGACGTCCCTAGACGGGTTCCTCACCCGTGCGGCGATCAAGTGCCTAAACCCTGGCTTTCCCTGAAATGAGCCCTAGATAATGAACGGGCCGGTGGGATCACTAGTCCTCACCACTGCACTAAGAGGGAAACACCAGGGAGAGGACAGACAAACACAGACAAACACAAACACCCAGGTGGACGGCAACAATTGTCCACAAAGGTCCAACAGGGATCCAGAGGGTAGCGTTCTAAGGCAACACTCAGAGAACGCAGCAACACAGCTCCAGTGGGTCAGAATAGATGTCCAGGCAGGAAGCTCTATATCTGGCAACCAGAGAAGTGTGAGAGGGGAATATAAGGAGGATTGGGAGTGCTGGACAAGGAACAGCTGAGAGAAGGAGCTACGGATCCCTGAGTGAGCCAAAAGGGTTTGTAAAGCAAACCCAGAAAGCTACAATAAGGAAACTTCCCTATCTGACATAGAGCGTGCAGCCAACCGCTGCGACCTCCTGACCCCGGGTACAACGGAGTCAGGCGTGGCTCTTGACACCCTCGTGACATCCGGTCAACCGAGTCCTGGAACCCTAGTAGAGTTTCATTTAAACGCCAGTTAAAGCACGAGGGTATCGCTCTGGGGGCCATTACTGAGAGATAAATTGGGGAGTGGTCTGAGATATGGATGGCACCGATGGATGCTTCCCTACACAAATGTAAGTGTTCTTTAGAAATGAACAAGTAGTCTAGTCTGTGGTAAGTTTTGTGTGCCGGGGAGAAAAATGTGTAATCTAAAGAACTCGGGGTAAGGGACCGCCAGGCATCAACCAGGTGTAAGTCCCAGAGGGTATTCCTGATACTTTTTAGGAAACTTTTAGAGTGAAACGATTTATGGGTGGAGATATCTAGTTGAGGATAGAGAGCGACATTTAGATCACCTCCAGCAATCACTATACCCTCCCTAAAGGCCTCTATGATGGGAAAGATGTCAGAAAACCATCGGGTTTGGCTGGTGTTGGGGGCGTACAAATTGACAAAGGTATATATTTGTGACCCTATAGAACCCTTAAGGAGGATATACCTGCCCTCTGGATCCAAACTCTGACTGGCAAATTTAACCACTTCAGCCCCGCTAGGTGAAACCCCCTTCATGACCAGAGCACTTTTTACACTTCGGCACTACACTCCTTTCACCATTTATCGCTCGGTCATGCAACTTACCACCCAAATGAATTTTACCTCCTTTTCTTCTCACTAATATAGCTTTCATTTGGTGGTATTTTATTGCTGCTGACATTTTTACTTTTTTTGTTATTAATCAAAATGTAACGATTTTTTTGCAAAAAAATGACATTTTTCACTTTCAGCTGTAAAATTTTGCAAAAAAAACGACATCCATATATACATTTTTTGCCAAATTTATTGTTCTACATGTCTTTGATAAAAAAAAATGTTTGGGCAAAAAAAAAATGGTTTGGGTAAAAGTTATAGCATTTACAAACTATGGTACAAAAATGTGAATTTCCGCTTTTTGAAACAGCTCTGACTTTCTGAGCACCTGTCATGATTCCTGAGGTTCTACAATGCCCAAACAGTAGAAAACCCCCACAAATGACCCCATTTCGGAAAGTAGACACCCTAAGGTATTCGCTGATGGGCATAGTGAGTTCATAGAACTTTTTATTTTTTGTCACAAGTTAGCGGAAAATGATGATGATTTTATTTTTTTTATTTTTTCTTACAAAGTCTCATATTCCACTAACTTGCGACAAAAAATAAAAAATTCTAAAAACTTGCCATGCCCCTCACGGAATACCTTGGGGTGTCTTCTTTCCAAAATGGGGTCACTTGTGGGGTAGTTATACTGCCCTGGCAATTTAGGGGCCCAAATGTGTGAGAAGAACTTTGCAATCAAAATGTGTAAAAAATGCCCGGTGAAATCCAAAAGGTGCACTTTGGAATATGTGCCCCTTTGCCCACCTTGGCAGCAAAAAAGTGTGACACATCTGGTATCGCTGTACTCAGGAGAAGTTGGGGAATGTGTTTTGGGGTGTCATTTTACATATACCCATGCTGGGTGAGAGAAATATCTTGGCAAAAGACAACTTTTCCCATTTTTTTATACAAAGTTGGCATTTGACTAAGATATTTTTCTCACCCAGCATGGGTATATGTAAAATGACACCCCAAAACACATTGCCCAACTTCTCCTGAGTACGGCGATACCAGATGTGTCACAATTTTTTGCTGCCAAGGTGGGCAAAGGGGCACATATTCCAAAGTGCACCTTTCGGATTTTGCAGGGCATTTTTTACACATTTTGATTGCAAAGTTCTTCTCACACATTTGGGCCCCTAAATTGCCAGGGCAGTATAACTACGCCACAAGTGACCCCATTTTGGAAAGAAGACACCCCAAGGTATTCCGTGAGGGGCATGGCGAGTTCCTAGAATTTTTTATTTTTTGTCGCAAGTTAGTGGAATATGGGACTTTGTAAGGAAAAAAGAAAAAAAAAGAAAAATCATCATTTTCCGCTAACTTGTGACAAAAAATAAAAAATTCTAGGAACTCGCCGTGCCCCTCACGGAATACCTTGGGGTGTCTACTTTCCAAAATGGGGTTACTTGTGGCGTAGTTATACTGCCCTGGCAATTTAGGGGCCCAAATGTGTAAGAAGTACCTTGCAATCAAAATGTGTAAAAAATGGCCTGCGAAATCCGAAAGGTGCACTTTGGAATATGTGCCCCTTTGCCCACCTTGGCTGCAAAAAAGTGTCACACATGTGGTTTCGCCGTACTCAGAAGAAGTTGGGGAATGTGTTTTTGGGTGTCATTTTACATATACCCATGCTGGGTGAGAGAAATATCTTGGCAAAAGACAACTTTTCCCATTTTTTTATACAAAGTTGGCATTTGACCAAGATATTTTTCTCACCCAGCATGGGTATATGTAAAATGACACCCCAAAACACATTCCCCAACTTCTCCTGAGTACGGCGATACCACATGTGTGACACTTTTTTGCAGCCTAGATGCGCAAAGGGGCCCAAATTCCTTTTAAGAGGGCATTTTTAGACATTTGGATCCCAGACTTCTTCTCACACTTTCGGGCCCCTAAAAAGCCAGGGCAGTATAAATACCCCACATGTGACCCCACTTTGGAAAGAAGACACCCCAAGGTATTCAATGAGGGACATGGCGAGTTCCTAGAATTTTTTATTTTTTTTGCATAAGTTAGCGGATATTGATTTTTTTTTGTTTTTTTTCTCACAAAGTCTCACTTTCCGCTAACTTAGGACAAAAATTTCAATCTTTCATGGACTCAATATGCCCCTCACGGAATACCTTGGGGTGTCTTCTTTCCGAAATGGGGTCACATGTGGGGTATTTATACTGCCCTGGCTTTTTAGGGGCCCTAAAGCGTGAGAAGAAGTCTGGAATATAAATGTCTAAAAATGTTTACGCATTTGGATTCCGTGAGGGGTATGGTGCGTCCATGTGAGATTTTATTTTTTGACACAAGTTAGTGGAATATGAGACTTAGTAAGAAAAAACAAACAAAAAATTTCCGCTAACTTGTGCCAAAAAAAATGTCTGAATGGAGCCTTACCAGGGGGGGGTGATCAATGACAGGGGGGTGATCAATGACAGGGGGGTGATCACCCATATAGACTCCCTTATCACCCCCCTGTCATTGATCACCCCCCCTGTAAGGCTCCATTCAGACATCCGCATGATTTTTTACGGATCCATGGATACATGGATCGGATCCACAAAACGCATGCGGACGTCTGAATGGAGCCTTACAGGGGGGTTATCAATGACAGGGGGTGATCAGGGTAATCAGGGTGATCACCCCCCTGTCACTGATCACCCCCCCCTGTAAGGCTCCATTCAGACATCCGCATGATTTTTTACGGATCCATGGATACATGGATCGGATCCACAAAACGCATGCGGACGTCTGAATGGAGCCTTACAGGGGGGTTATCAATGACAGGGGGTGATCAGGGTAATCAGGGTGATCACCCCCCTGTCACTGATCACCCCCCCTGTAAGGCTCCATTCAGACATCCGCATGATTTTTTACGGATCCATAGATACATGGATCGGATCCACAGAACGCATGCGGACGTCTGAATGGAGCCTTACAGGGGGGTTATCAATGACAGGGGGTGATCAGGGTAATCAGGGTGATCACCCCCCTGTCACTGATCACCCCCCCTGTAAGGCTCCATTCAGACATCCGCATGATTTTTTACGGATCCATGGATACATGGATCGGATCCACAGAACGCATGCGGACGTCTGAATGGAGCCTTACAGGGGGGTTATCAATGACAGGGGGTGATCAGGGTAATCAGGGTGATCACCCCCCTGTCACTGATCACCCCCCCTGTAAGGCTCCATTCAGACATCCGCATGATTTTTTACGGATCCATGGATACATGGATCGGATCCACAGAACGCATGCGGACGTCTGAATGGAGCCTTACAGGGGGGTTATCAATGACAGGGGGTGATCAGGGTAATCAGGGTGATCACCCCCCTGTCACTGATCACCCCCCCTGTAAGGCTCCATTCAGACATCCGCATGATTTTTTACGGATCCATGGATACATGGATCGGATCCACAAAACGCATGCGGACGTCTGAATGGAGCCTTACAGGGGGGTTATCAATGACAGGGGGTGATCAGGGTAATCAGGGTGATCACCCCCCTGTCACTGATCACCCCCCCTGTAAGGCTCCATTCAGACATCCGCATGATTTTTTACGGATCCATGGATACATGGATCGGATCCACAGAACGCATGCGGACGTCTGAATGGAGCCTTACAGGGGGGTTATCAATGACAGGGGGTGATCAGGGTAATCAGGGTGATCACCCCCCTGTCACTGATCACCCCCCCTGTAAGGCTCCATTCAGACATCCGCATGATTTTTTACGGATCCATGGATACATGGATCGGATCCACAGAACGCATGCGGACGTCTGAATGGAGCCTTACAGGGGGGTTATCAATGACAGGGGGTGATCAGGGTAATCAGGGTGATCACCCCCCTGTCACTGATCACCCCCCCGTAAGGCTCCATTCAGACATCCGCATGATTTTTTACGGATCCATGGATACATGGATCGGATCCACAAAACGCATGCGGACGTCTGAATGGAGCCTTACAGGGGGGTTATCAATGACAGGGGGGTGATCAGGGAGTGTATATGGGTGATCACCCGCCTGTCATTGATCACCCCCTGTAAGGCTCCATTCAGACGTCCGCATGTGTTTTGCGGATCCGATCCATGTATCCATGGATCCGTAAAAATCATGCGGACGTCTGAATGGAGCCTTACAGGGGAGTGATCAATGACAGGGGGGTGATCAATGACAGGGGGTGATCAGGGAGTGTATATGGGTGATCACCCGCCTGTCATTGATCACCCCCCTGTAAGGCTCCATTCAGACGTCCGTATGCTTTTTGCGGATCCGATCCATGTATCCGTGGATCCGTAAAAATCATACGGACGTCTGAACGGAGCCTGACAGGGGGGTGATCAATGACAGGGCGGTGATCAATGACAGGGGGGTGATCAGGGAGTTTATATGGGGTGATCATGGGTGATCAGGGGTTTATAAGGGGTTAATAAGTGACGGGGGGGTGTAGTGTAGTGTAGTGTGGTGTTTGGTGCGACTGTACTGACCTACCTGAGTCCTCTGGTGGTCGATCCTAACAAAAGGGACCACCAGAGGACCAGGTAGGAGGTATATTAGACGCTGTTATGAAAACAGCGTCTAATATACCTGTTAGGGGTTAAAAAATTCGGATCTCCAGCCTGCCAGCGAGCGATCGCCGCTGGCAGGCTGGAGATCCACTCGCTTACCTTCCGTTCCTGTGAGCGCGCGCGCCTGTGTGCGCGCGTTCACAGGAAATCCCGGCCCTCGCGAGATGACGCGTATATGCGTCGTTGAGCGCAGGGCTGCCACCTCCGGACCGCACATCTGTGTTAGGCGGTCCGGAGGTGGTTAAAGGGGATTCTCCTCTGAAACCCTATACTAACTAAACAGGAAGCTGAGGAGCTACTCCCACAGTGGTACCAGTTGGAGAAGTGCGAGAACCTCATGTCTGGGTAGTGATTAAAACGGAGATGCGTCTCCTGGAGAAACACCACCCCCGCTCCGGCTTTTCTTAGAATGGCAAAGATTTGGCTCCGTTTAGATGGGGAGTGGAAGCCCTTGACATTGTAAGAGGCCACTGAGATGTCAGCCATAATTTACTGTGTGTGTGAATTTACCTTGGAGCCATTGTGGCCTCCCTCCAGGAGACGCATTGGGACCATTGCGGGCCATTATCTCTTGCACCACTGGTGTCGCGCGTATATTAGGGGTGATCCTGTTTGATATGCTAGTCGAGTACCTTGAGTTGGGGGAAGATAAGGGGAGTAAAACATAGCATATTAAACAAACATAAGATACAAACATAGACATAGTACTTGATGTCTAGATCTGGTGGGGGTTACTTGGTCTGTAGACCGTTTAAGAGATCGTTTAACGCCCGAGGAAAGGCGGTGGTAGGACGGAATCAGGCTATAATGCAATATAGAACTAAGGAACATTGAGAGCCAAGGTTTAGGCTAGAAGACATCACGCTAGCAATAAGTGCATGAAAACTTAGCAATCATGTAGGCAAGTTAAGGAGACAAGATTACTTATGGCTACTATACTGTACACAAACAGGTCTCTCTAGTGGTCTTGTGAGAGACTTCTCGGGGTGAGATGGTGGCCCCTCTTCTTAGAACGGGATGACTTTGGCGTGCGTAATATCTCAAATGGAGCCACTTTGGGTATCTCAGGCAAGGTGCCGAGGTCTTGGAAAAGTTCCCAATTCTCAATCCGCATAGGTGGCACATTCAGGAGCTCAAAGGCAGATGTGAGGTCTGTAAATGACGAAATGTTCACTCTCTTTCCTGCGTATGAGAAGGATATACCAAAAGGGAAAGACCAGCGATAAAGCACCTTTTTGGAGCGTAGCCAATCCGTCAAGGGTTTAAGGGCTCTACGCTTCTTTAAGGTCGACGGAGCTGCAGTACGTTGTCTCTCCATGGATAGCGGTGCGGGCACTCTAGCTCTGGACTTTGGCCTCCCACCATGCATCTCTTTCTCTCTTTAGGGATCGCAGGAGGGTTGGCGCTCTTTCTCTGACTATTTTGCCTTTGCAGTTCTGCCACTTTAAGAGTCGGCAGCAGTTTGACTAATGCACACGTTCTATGGCCTCTATGGTAGCTCCGCTGCGCTGTCTTTGCTTGCTTACTCAGGGAACAGTTGCTGCACGGCGGTATATTCTGGCCATCAACTGCGCTCTTTACTGTGCAAGTTGAGGATCTCTATCACCTCGCCCTCTGAGTGTAATAGTTCCACTGTGGCAGGCACAGCACTATGAAGTGCCTTTTGTACTGTGGCATTAGAAGAATTTTGATATCTCTGACGTTTTAGTCTAACCAGACTGTTGTCACCGCCAGCTCTGTGAGAAGATCTGGCAGACGTTCTTCTCTACCTGTTGTGTGATGTTCTTTGTTTTGGTTTCTAATCTCTTTTCCTTCTCCCAGCTGTCACCTATTTGCACTGATTGTCTCCCTTTATATTCCCTCCCATACTGCCTCACTTTGCGGTTTATACTTCTTCCTGGATTGTGTTCACTACTGGATGCTGCTTCTCCTGATTCCTCAGATAAGTCTGTTTCCTTTATTTGTGTTTTCTTGCTGGCTTGATTGTAGGTGACCCTGACTCCGTCCGTATTAAGTGCAGGGAGACGGTGGTTGTGTCCCCTCACTATTGTAGGGTTTTCAGGTGTCACATAGCATAAAGGTAAGAGGGCATGCATCCGTCTACCATTAAGACCTTTGCATGGGCATAGCAGTCAGGGAGAGCTCTAGGGGTTTTATAGGGCTCACCCATATGCTCCTTAGTTTGGGATCAAGCCAGTCGGATGTTTATTTATAAGTTCCAGCTTTTTGCAACACCTTCCGTGACAACTGTCTATTACTCTGTAATTCTTCTAGCGCCGTTCTATGGAAGCAGTAGGTTTAAAGAGCACACCAAATGCCTGAAATAATTTCTTTATTAACTTCAACTTTTCTTTATATAACACTGCCGCCTCCGAAAAACATAGTCCATGTACAAAACACGTGTTGCATAAAGATTCATAAAATTGCGGAATGCATAAGATGGTGGTTTAACTGTTCAATCTTGTCATTCAACATAAAATGGTGGATATACAGTGGATATAAAAAGTCTACATATCCCTGTTAAAAAGGCAGTTTCTGAGACAAAGATAAATCATTTCAGAACTTTTTCCACCTTTAACGTGACCTTTAAACTGTACAACTCAATTGAAAAACAAACTGAAATCTTTTAGGTAGAGGGAAGAAAAAATATAAAAATAAAATAATATGGTTGCATATCATGGCACATTTTGACTTGGCAAGATTTGCCCACTCTTCTTTGCAAAAACTCTCTAAATCTGTGCACAGCTCTCTTCAGAGCACTCCACAGATTTTCAATCGGATTCAGGTCTGGGATCTGGCTAGGCCATTCTAAACGTTTAATCTTCTTCTGGTGAAGCCATTCCTTTGTTGATTTGGATGTATGCTTTGGGTCGTTGTCATGCTGAAAGATGAAGTTCCGCTTCATGTTTAGCTTTCTAGCAGAAGACTGAAGGTTTTGTTCCAATATTGACTGGTATTTGAAACTGTTCATAATTCCCTCTAGCTTAACTAAGGCCCCAGTTCCAGCTAAAGAAAAACAGCCTCAAAGCATGATGCTGCCACCACCATGCTTCGCTGTGGGTATGGTGTTTTATTGGTGATGTGCAGTGTTGTCTTTGCCCTAATCATATCTTTTGGAATTATGGCCAAAAAGTTCAACCTTGGTTTCATCAGACCATAACACCTTTTCCCACATGCTTTAGGGAGACTTCAGATGTGTTTTTGCAAAATGTAGCCTGGCTTGGATGTTTTTCTTCGTAAGAAAAGGCTTTCGTCTTGCCACTTTACCCCATACCCCAGACATATGAAGGATACGGGAGATTGTTGTCACATGTACCACACAGCCAGTACTTGTCAGATATTCCTGCAGCTCCTTTAATGTTGCTGTAGGCCTCTTGGTAGCCTCCCAGACCAGTTTTCTTCTTGTCTTTTCATCAATTTTGGAGGGACGTCCAGTTCTTGGTAATGTCACTGTTGTGCCATATTTTCTCCACTTGATGATGTCTTCCATGGTATAGCTAACGCCTTGGAAATTATTTTGTACCATTCTCCTGACTAATACCTTTTAACAATGAGATTCCTCTGATGTTTTGGAAGCTCTCTGTGGACCATGGCTTTTGCTGTGGGATGCAACTAAGAAAATTTCAGGAAAGACCAACTAGAGCAGCTGAACTTTATTTGGGGTTAATCAAAAGCACTTTAAATTATGGCAGGTGTATGCTGACTCCTATTTAACATAATTTTGAATGTGATTGCTTAATTCTGAACACAGCTACATCCCCAGTTATAAGAGGGTGTGCACACTTTGGCAACAATATTATTATTATATTTTCTTCCATCCACCTAAAAGATTTCAGTTTGTTTTTCAATTGAGTGGTGCAGTTTATAGGTCACATTAAAGGTGGAAAAAGTTCTGAAATTAATTATCTTTATCTCATTTTTTACATCACAGAAACCTGACATTTTAATAGGGGTGTGTAGACTTTTTATATCCACTGTATTTCTCTCTTCAGTATTTGTACTCTAACTTTAAGTTATTTAAGCACTTTATGATCTCTCAGAGGTATATCTGAGGTCTAACTAATAGTTCTACTTGCTGAATTTGGCCACAATTTGCAGTATGCAGTTAGCAGTAACTATTTGCAGATTGGTTGAGTATGATCTGGTATGGTTGTATGCAATTTGGATTGCAATATGGAATTTAATTAGTATGTGAACTTTGTAGTTTGCAATTGGTGGAACTGTAAGTAAACACACACATAACTGGTTCAGTATACAGTTCTAATCACTACATTAACAGTAAGAACATATAACTGTTTTAAATACCTATTTTGGCCTCTCTGCTTCCATAAAACACAGCTCTTAGTGGAGTGAATGTCTGCTCAGCTTCTCTCCTCTGGTGTAATGATTCTAGCAGCAGGCTGTGTGTGAGGCTGGCTGTCATTGGTCAAAACTGTTGCTGTGTGTAGCTGGCTGTGATTGGTCAAGACTCCTGCCCAGCATCAACAGTTTAACTGTATGCTTTCTGTTGTTTCTGCTGTGTCATTGAGCTTACCTTACATTATATAATGAATCTTAAAGGCATATTATCTATTCTGCTTCTGTGACCACAATATATAACAGTTTTATGACATCCAAACATGAAGTCACTGTAAATAACTCTGCTTTTCTCTTTAACACACAAACATAGGAACTGTATTAAGGTTATTGGCAGGTTTAGCTGTATAAACATATAAGCTATATTAGCAACCTAGGACAGGTCTTAGCTGGCCAGCTACAAGGGGGTCCTTAAGGGGTTAAGGTCCACTGCTGTGTGTGTTGGGCATCCTTGGGGGCAAAAATTCAATAATCTAAAAATTTCAAAGAGATGGTTATAGTGGTACCCAGGTGTGTTGATAGGGTCCTAAAACATATGGGGCACTAGCCCAAGGCATATCTCTAATTCAAACCCGCTTAAATCTGAGCTCCTCCACTCACATTATATTTGCAGAGTTCCTCCACCCACAGTCTATATGCACCACTCCTCCACCCACAGTCTATATGCAGATTTCCTCCACCAACAGTCTATATGCATCGCTCCTCCACCCACAGTCTATATGTACAGCTCCTCCTCCCACAGTCTATATACACCGCTCCTCCACCCACAGTCTATATGCACCCCTCCTCCACCCACAGTATATATGCACAGCTCCTCCAGCCACAGTCAATATGCACAGCTCCTCCAACCACAGTCTATATGCACAGCTCCTCCACCCACAGTCTATATGCACAGCTCCTCCATCCACAGTCTACATGCACAGCTCCTCCACCCAGTCTATATGCACAGATCATCCACCCACAGTCTATATGCATAGGTCCTCCACCCACAGTCCATATGCACAGTTCTTCCACCCTGTCTATATGCCCAGCTCCTCCACCCACAGTCTATATGCACTGCTCCTGTAACCACAGTATATGTGCACAGCTCCTCCGCCCACAGTCTATATGCACAGCTCCTCCGCCCACAGTCTATATGCACAGCTCCTCCACCCACAGTCTATATGCACAGCTCCTCCACCCACAGTCTACATGCACAGCTCCTCCACCCAGTCTATATGCACAGATCATCCACCCACAGTCTATATGCCTAGGTCCTCCACCCACAGTCCATATGCACAGTTCTTCCACCCTGTCTATATGCCCAGCTCCTCCACCCACAGTCTATATGCACTGCTCCTGTAACCCACAGTATATGTGCACAGCTCCTCCGCCCACAGTCTATATGCACAGCTCCTCCGCCCACAGTCTATATGCACAGCTCCTCCACCCACAGTCTATATGCACAGCTCCTCCACCCACAGTCTACATGCACAGCTCCTCCACCCAGTCTATATGCACAGATTATCCACCCACAGTCTATATGCCTAGGTCCTCCACCCACAGTCCATATGCACAGTTCTTCCACCCTGTCTATATGCCCAGCTCCTCCACCCACAGTCTATATGCACTGCTCCTGTAACCACAGTATATGTGCACAGCTCCTCCACCGACAGTCTATATGCACAGCTCCTCCACCCACAGTCTATATGCACAGCTCCTCCACCCACAGTCTATATGCACAGCTACTCCACCCAGTCTATATGCACAGCTCCCCCATCCACAGTATACAGTATACCGTATATACTCGAGTATAAGACAAGTTTTTTGGCACATATTTTTGTGCTCAAAAAGCCCCCTCGTCTTATACTCGAGTCTAGGTCTGTATTATGGCAACTTACATTGCCATAATACAGACCATGACATGTTGGGGGCCGGAGAAGCTGTTACTTACCTTTACAGCTGCTCCGGTCAGCTCCCAGCACGTCCGCGCAGCACCTCTGTTAAGCTCCCAGTGTAAATCTCGCGAGACACGCGGGCCGCGAGATTTACACTGGGAGCAGACCGCGAGATTTACACCGGCTGTAAGTACCGGCCCTGCATAGCCTCTCCTCCCCCTGGACAGCCCTCCCCCCCTGGACATCCCCCCCTCCCCCTGGACAGCCCCCCCTCCCTGGCCAAGTATGAAGTAGGGAGGGGTATTTTCTTGATTGCGAAAATTCGCTAAAAAAATCGCATACCGTTATTTTCCCAAAAATCAAATATTCGCAATTACGAATATATTTTGCGATATTCGAAATATTCACGATTAAAATTCGCAATTCGAATATCAAAGTCTTTTTTTTTTTATCCTGTTAGGAATGGAACCCAGTACTTCTAATCCCGGACCAAAACAAAAACGCAGGTCATACGAAGCTGGTTTCAAGCTCAAGGTTGTGTCAAGAGCAGAAGAAAGCAATAACAGCATTGCAAGTAGGGAATTTTGTGTTGGCGAAAAACAAGTGAGGGAGTGGCAGAAAATGAAAGCTGACTTGGAAAAGATTCCAAAGGCAAAAAAAGATCGACGTGGTTTAACAACTTCATATGGGGCTCTAGAGACTGAATTGCATAAATGGGTTATGGAGTGTCGTCAAAATGGTTACTGCGTAACACAATTCGCTTACGTGCCCTTCAAATGGCTAAAGATGACAAATTAAAAGGCATTGAAAATTTTGTTGCATCAGCAGGATGGTGTACCCGCTTCATGAATAGGTTTGGCCTTTGTTTGCAGCAAAGAACAAAGATTTCACAGAAGTTGCCAAAAGACCTTGATGAAAAATTGATGTCATTCCATTCATTCATCATAAAACAAAGAAGGATTTATAACTATGACCTGGGAGATATTGAGAATATGGATGAAACACCTATGACCTTTGATCTTCCAAGCAACAGAACTGTGGCAAGTTTGGGAGAAAAAACTATTTTACTCAGAACCACAGGAAATGAAAAAAACCATTTCACAGTTGTTCTGTCATGTTTGGCTAATGGAACTAAGCTACGGCCTGTCATTATTTTTAAAAGAAAGACCTTGCCTAAAAAGGTCAAATTCCCACCACGAATTACAGTGCGCGCACATGTTAAAGGCTGGATGGATGAAGACGGAACAAAAAAATGTCTGGAGGAAATTTGGAACGGACGACCAGGAGCAGCCTTAAAGAAAAAAACATCATTGCTAGTTTGGGATATGTTCAGAGCCCACACATCTGATGACATAAAAAAATTGGCAAAGTCTTCTCAAGTTTCTTTGGCTGTTATTCCAGGTGGGCTTACATCTGTATTGCAGCCCCTAGATGTGTGTTTAAATAAACCTTTGAAAGACCGTGTGCGAAAGAGGTCGCATGAATGGATGTCATCTGGTCAACCCCGACTGACAAATGTTGGAAATCTGATGAAGCCCGACATAGAATTGATAGCAACATGGGTTCGTGATGCATGGGAAGAGATTCCAGAGGACATGGTGCAACGTGCCTTCAAGAAATGTGGCATTAGTAATGCTATGGATGGCAGAGAAGACAGCGCTTTGTATGAGGACAGCAGTGATGGTGATGACTGCGAACTCAGTGATGATGACAATGTCTACGCTGATAACCTCACACCAGCTACAGTTGAAGCTCTGTTTGGACATACAGACGATGAGGAATCCAGTTTTGAAGGATTATAACTATTCAAAAACCTTTAACCTACTGATGCCTCAATTAATGTAATTTTATTGGTACGGTATCTATTTTTATTTTTTGAAATTTACCAGTAGCTGCTGCATTTCCCACCCTAGTCTTATACTCGAGTCAATAATTTTTCCCATTTTTTGGGGGGTAAAATTAGGGGCCTCGGCTTATATTCTGGTCGGCTTATACTCGAGTATATACAGTATATGCATAGCTCCTCCGCCCGTAGTATATATGCACAGCTCCTTCATAGTGATGAGCGGCAGGGGCAATATTCGAATTTGCGATATTTCGCGAATATGTGATAGAATATTCGTTATATATTCGCAAATTATTTTCGTTATTCGGAAAAATCTGCAATGTAAATATTGCGGAATGCGAAGTGGGTCAAAAACGAATATATAGCAGTATAGAATATAGTGCTATATATTTGTTTTTTAGAATATTCAGCATTTTTTTTCATCTGAAGTGAACAGTCATTGGCCCACAAGCAACTTAAGCAGGGAGGAATCATGACTTCAGATGAAAAAAAATGACAAACATTCTAAAAAACAATTATATAGCACTATATTGAATATACTGCTATATATTTGTTTTTTAGAATATTTGTCAATGACGAATATTCTAAAAAACAAATATATAGTACTATAGAACATATTCGTTTTTAGAATATTCATCATTTTTTTTGAGTCATTGGCCCACAAGCAACTTAAGCAGGTAGGAATCCTGACTTCAGATAGAAAAAAATTAAAAATATAAAAAAAATATGAATATATAGCACTATATTCAATATAGCCCACAAGCAAGAAGCAGGGAGGAATCATGTTTTCAGATGAAAAAAAAATGACGAATATTCAATATAATGAATATATAGCACTATATTTGAATTCTCGAAGTTGCGATATTAGCGTTAAATATTCATAATTCGAATATTCACGCTCAACGCTACTCCTCCACCCACAGTATATGCACAGCTCCTCCACCCACAGAATAAAATATATATGCACAGCTCCTCCACCCACAGAATACAGTATATATGCACAACTCCTCCACCCAGAGTCTATATACACAGCTCCACCACCCACAGTCTATATGCAGTGTTCCTCCACCCTCAGTCTATACGCACCCCTCCTCCACCCACAGTCTATATGCACCACTGCTCCACCCATAGTCTATATGCACCGCTCCTCCATGCAGAGTCTATATGCACAGCTCCTCCACCCACAGTCTATATGCGCAGCTCCTCCACCCACAGTCTATATGCACGGTTCCTCCACCCAGTCTATATGCCCGCTCCTCCACCGACAATCTATATGCGCAGCTCCTCCACCCACAGTCTATATGCACCGTTCCTCCGCCCAGTCTATAAGCACCGCTCCTCCACCCACAATCTATATGCACAGCTCCTCCACCCACAGTCTATATGCAAAGCTCCTCCACCCACAGTCTATATGCACGGTTCCTCCACCCAGTCTATATGCCCGCTCCTCCACCGACAATCTATATGCGCAGCTCCTCCACCCACAGTCTATATGCACCGTTCCTCCACCCAGTCTATATGCACCGCTCCTCCACCCACAATCTATATGCACAGCTGCTCCACCCACAGTCTATATGCAAAGCTCCTCCACCCACAGTCTATATGCACCGCTCCTCCACCCACAGTATACAGGTCCTTCAAAAAAAAATTAGCATATTGTGATAAAGTTCATTATTTTTTGTAATGTACTGATAAACATTAGACTTTCATATATTTTAGATTCATTACACACAACTGAAGTAGTTCAAGCCTTTTATTGTTTTAATATTGATGATTTTGGCATACAGCTCATGAAAACCAAAAATTCCTATCTCAAAAAACTAGCATATCATGAAAAGGTTCTCTAAACAAGCTATTAACCTAATTCTAAACACCTGCAAAAGATTCCTGAGGCTTTTAAAAACTCCCAGCCTGGTTCATTACTCAAAACCGCAATCATGGGTAAGACTGCCGACCTGACTGCTGTCCAGAAGGCCATCATTGACACCCTCAAGCAAGAGGGTAAGACACAGAAATAAATTTCTGAACGAATAGGCTGTTCCCAGAGAGCTTTATCAAGGCACCTCAGTGGGAAGTCTGTGGGAAGGAAAAAGTGTGGCAGAAAACGCTGCACAACGAGAAGAGGTGACCGGACCCTGAGGAAGATTGTGGAGAAGGACCGATTCCAGACCTTGGGGGACCTGCGGAAGCAGTGGACTGAGTCTGGAGTAGAAACATCCAGAGCCACCGTGTACAGGCGTGTGCAGGAAATGGGCTACAGGTGCCGCATTCCCCAGGTCAAGCCACTTTTGAACCAGAAACAGCGGCAGAAGCGGCTGACCTGGGCTACAGAGAAGCAGCACTGGACTGTTGCTCAGTGGTCCAAAGTACTTTTTTCGGATGAAAGCAAATTTTGCATGTCATTCGGAAATCAAGGTGCCAGAGTCTGGAGGAAGACTGGGGAGTGGGAAATGCCAAAATGCCTGAAGTTAAGTACCCACAGTCAGTGATGGTCTGGGGTGCCATGTCAGCTGCTGGTGTTGGTCCACTGTGTTTTATCAAGGGCAGGGTCAATGCAGCTAGCTATCAGGAGATTTTGGAGCACTTCATGCTTCCATCTGCTGAAAAGCTTTATGGAGATGAAGATTTCATTTTTCAGCACGACCTGGCACCTGCTCACAGTGCCAAAACCACTGGTAAATGGTTTACTGACCATGGTATTACTGTGCTCAATTGGCCTGCCAACTCTCCTGACCTGAACCCCATAGAGAATCTGTGGGATATTGCGAAGAGAAAGTTGAGAGACGTAAGACCCAACACTCTGGATGAGCTTAAGGCCGCTATCGAAGCATCCTGGGCCTCCATAACACCTCAGCAGTGCCACAGGCTGATTGCCTCCATGCCACGCCACATTGAAACAGTCATTTCTGCAAAAGGATTCCCGACCAAGTATTGAGTGCATAACTGAACATAATTATTTGAAGGTTGACTTTTTTTGTATTAAAAACACTTTTCTTTTATTGGTCGGATGAAATATGCAAATTTTTTTAGATAGGAATTTGGGGTTTTCATGAGCTGTATGCCAAAATCATCAATATTAAAACAATAAAAGGCTTGAACTACTTCAGTTGTGTGTAATGAATCTAAAATATATGAAAGTCTAATGTTTATCAGTACATTACAGAAAATAATGAACTTTATCACAATATGCTAATTTTTTGAGAAGGACCTGTATATGCACTGCTCCTCCACTCACAGTCTATATTGACAGCTCCTCCACCCACAGTCTATATGCACCGCTCCTCCACCCACAGTATATATATGCACAGCTCCTCCACCCACAGTCTATATGCACAGCTCCTCCACCCAGTCTATATGCACAGCACCCCCACCCACAGTATACAGTATATGTGCGCAGCTCCTCCACCCACAGTATACAGTATATATGCACAGCTCCTTCACCCATAGAATGCAGTATATATGCACAGCTCCACGCACAGTATATGCACAGCTCCTCCACCCACAGTAATACAGTATATGTGCACAGCTCCTTCACCCATAGAATGCAGTATATATGCACAGCTCCTCCACCCACAGTATACAGTATATGTGCATAGCTCCTCCACCCACAGTATACAGTATATATGCACTGCTCCTCCACCTACAGTATATACTATATATGCATGGGTCCTCCACTCACAGTATACAGTATATATGCACAGCTCCTCCACCCACAGTATATGCACCGCTCCTCCACCCACAGAATACAGTATATATGCACTGCTCCTCCACCCACAGTATACACTATATATGCACCGCTTCTCCACCCACAGTATACAGTATATATGCACTGCCCCTCTACCCACAGTATATGTGCACAGCTCCTCCAAGCACAGTATATATGCACAGCTCTTTCACCCACAGTATACAATATATGTGCACAGCTCCTCCACCCACAGTATACAGTATATGTGCACAGCTCCTAGAAGCAGTTTACAGTGTAACACACTGATGGGCCCAACAGACATGGATGAAAGTAGACTTATATGTAGCTTCCCTGCATGGCTTATACTTTTCTGTGCTCCTTCACACTGGCACTGGTTGCTGCTGGCCTGGAAGAGGCAATTCACACATCATCCCTTTTACTAGTACCAGCACTGGTGAGAGGGACAGGACACAACAGCTCTGTAATCTGCTTTTCCTGTCTAGGATGCGGTGCTCAGCTGCTAGGCCTGCTTAACCCTTTCATGACCAAGGGTCATTGATACCCCTGTGACCACATCTAATTTTGCAAATCTGACATGAGTCACTTTATGTGGTAATAACTTCGGAACACTTTTACTTATTCAAACAATTCAGATATTGTTTTCTCGTACTTCATTATAAATTTGAGTCAATATATTTCACCTTTATATATGAAAAAATCCCAAATCCCAAAAATCCCAAATTTACAAAAAAATTGAAAAATTTGCAATTTTCTAAATTTCTATTTCTCTGCTTTTAAAACAGAAAGTGATACCTGTTTTATTTATTATTACTGTTATTACTTAACATTCCCCATATGTCTACTTTATGTTGGCATCATTTTGTAAATGTCATTTAATTTTTTTAGGACGGTAGAAAATTTCCAAAACCCACTTTTTAAGGACCAGTTAAGTTCTGAAGTCACTTTGTGGGGCTTACATAGTGGAAACCGCCCCATAAATGACTCTATTTCAGAAACTACACCCATCAAGTTACTCGAAACTGATTTTACAATCTTTGTTAACCCTTTAGGTGTTCCACAAGAATTAAAGGAATATGGAGATAAAATTTCTAAATTTCACTTTTTTGTCAGATTTTCCTTTTTATTAAATTTTTTTCTTTAACACATTGAGGGCTAATAGCCAAACAAAATTCAATATTTGTTAACCTGATTCTGCGGTTTACAGAAACACCCCATATGTGGTCGTAAACTGCTGTATGGGCACACTGCAGGACACAGAAGAAAAGGAGCGCCAGATGTTTTTTGGAAGGCAGATTTTGCTGGACTGGTTTTTAGATGCCATGTCCCATTTGAAGCCCACCTGATGCACCCTTACAGTACAAACTCCCAAAAGGATACCCCATTTTGAAAACTAGGGGATAAGGTGCCAGATTTATTGGTACTTTTTTGGGGTACATATGATTTTTAATTGCTTTATATTACATTTTTTGTGAGGTGAGGTAACCAAAAAATGGCTGTTTTGGCACTGTTTTATTTCTTCTTTTTTTACAACATTTATCTGACAGGGTAAATCATGTGCTATTTTTATAGAGAAGGTTGTTATGGATGTGATTATATAAAATATGTCTAATATATTTGTTTGTTTGTTTCAGTTTTACATAATAAAGCATTTTTGGGAAAAAAATTATGTTTTTGTGTCTCCATTTTCTGAACGCCTTATTTTTTTAATTTTTCTGCCTATTGTCTTTTGCAGGGGATCGTTTTTTGCAGAAAGAGTTGATGTTTTTATTGGTACCATTTTTGGGTACATATTATTTTTTGATCATTCATTATTACACTTTATGGGGCAAGGTGACCCAAAAATGTGTTGTTTTGGAACAGTCTTTATTTATTTATTTTTACAGCGTTCACCTGAGCGGTTAGGTCATGTGATATTTTTATAGAGCAGATCATCAGGGACGTGGCAATCCTTAATATGTATACTTTTAGTTTTACACAATAATAACATTTTTTAAACCCAAAAAATGATGTTTTAGTGTCTCCATAGTCTGAGAGCAATAGCTTTTTTATTTTTTGACCAATTGTCTTATTTAGGGTATCATTTTTTGCGGGATGAGGTGTCGGTTAGATTGGTACTATTTTGGGAGGCATATACTTTTTTGATCACTTGGTGTTGCAATTTTTGTGAAGTAAGGTTACAGAAAATTGCTTTTTTGGCACTGTTTTTATTTTTATCTTTTTACGGTGTTCAGCTGCGGGGTAAGGTCAAGTGATATTTTTATAGAGCTGGTTGTTACGGACGCAGCGATACCTAATACTGTATACTTTTTAAAATTGATTCCATTTTAACACAATAATAGCATATTTAAAGCAAAAAAATATGTTTTAGTGTCTCCACGTTCTAAGAGCTATATTTTTTTTCTTTTTTAAGCCATTTTCTTATGTAGGGGCTAATTTTTTGCGGGATCAGGTGACGGTTTTATTGGTATAATTTTGTAGTACATACACCTTTTTGATCGCTTAGTGTTGCACTTTTTGTGATGTAGGGTGACAAAAATGGCTTTTTTTTTACACAGCTTTTTTTTCAATTTTTATGGTGTTTATCGGACGGGGTCGATCATGTGATATATTTATAGACGGTCGTTACGAATGTGGTGATACCTAATATGTGTAGTTTATTTATTTTTTCATATTTTAATGCTCTTGCATTGCAAAGTGTAATACTATCAGTTTTACACTTTGCAAGGCGTCGGGTTGCCATTGCAGCCCCGTGGTTGAGAGAGGGAGCCCCCTGCCTCTGTGCTAATACGCACAGCGGCGTCCCGCTGTATTGGTATGGAGCGATCGCTTTTAGGTGGGATATGCAAGTTCTTACCCGAGGCTCCTTTGCACTGGATTATGTTCCCTCAACTCGGCGTGTAGTGTTCAGCTCCGGTCTCAAGGGTTGATATCCTGATTCAAAATTTGGAGCCAGTGGAGATGTTTGTTACACGTGGTTGTAACACCGATGTACTCCGATAATTCTCTGGCCCACGGAATAAGACCTCCAGGCTTCCTCGGACTTGCAGACCCACTCCTCCTGGTGGGGGGGGGATACCAGACGCGTTTCGGGGATTTACAAAGCAGACCCCTTCCTCAGTGGTACTTCCCCCCCCCCACCAGGAGGAGTGGGTCTGCAAGTCCGAGGAAGCCTGGAGGTCTTATTCCGTGGGCCAGAGAATTATCGGAGTACATCGGTGTTACAACCACGTGTAACAAACATCTCCACTGGCGCCAAATTTTGAATCAGGATATTAACCCTTGAGACCGGAGCTGAACACTACACGCCGAGTCGAGGGAGCATAATCCAGTGCAAAGGAGCCTCGGGTAAGAACTTGCATATCCCACCTAAAAGCGATCGCTCCATACCAATACAGCGGGACGCCGCTGTGCGTATTAGCAGCTGAATTATTACCAAGTTAAACTTTACAGCTGCATACGCCTGGGACTTCGATTTTCCTTATATGAGAGACCTGCTATAAAGACTGGTTGTCGGAGTGGATTACCATATATGGAACTATTCTTCAGAGTTCAATTATTGAATACCTCCATTGTTTGATATCTGAATTTACCATTATATCCTCAATTATACACATTGGGATCCTATTTATTAATTTATTCACATCAATATCGCTGTATTTAATCCTTTTTTATTGCTGTTTTATATTATCATATATATCATCGCCAGCATCTATTTTTATTTACTTTCCTTTTTACTATATTGCCGATATTATATTGTATTTTTATTTGTGCTCTTATTGTATTCTTCTGTTTAAATAATTAAAGATCCCTATACTTTCAGTGAGTGCCCCACTTCCATTCTTTTATAAGGAACTTAAATACCATGAAATAGACACCTATTCTGTTTTGCACCTTCCAAAAATACCTTTCTCAGCACTGCTGGACAGCTCCCTGCACACTTCTCTCAAACAGAATGATGCAACCTCTCTCTAAAATGGCTGCCTTTTTATTTCCTGTCACGTGATTGATCCAATTTCCTGTTAACACTAGAGAACTCTGCAAACCTCAAAGGTTGTTCTGAGCATTTGTGAACTAAAAAAACTGAACACTAAAACGGAAACCATAACGGAAACCATTCATTTGCAATCTTTTACTCTCCGTCTGCCGTTGACTTCAATTCAAAACTTAAAACGGAACGTGACGGATGCGTTATCTGAGACGGAAAAAAAAGTCCTGCAGACAAGACTTTCGTTTCCATCATGATTAATGGATCCGTCATGGAAATGCCTATAACGGAAACAAACGGACACCTTTCCGTTACTATTGAAATCAATGGTCTTTAATACGGATCAATTATTTTAAATTTTTAGATAATAAAAAAACTGAAAACTGTAACATAAACCAAAACAGTATGGGTCAGTTTTATTCATTTTATAATTCTGGCTATGTGCAGCCACCTCGAGAGGGAGATTATAAGCAGTACACCATTTTTTATTATTTCACTTTTTTTCTATGCAGTGGATTTGAAGCACTATCTCAAGAAATACAGAGCTACATCTTTAAAGAAATGATTCACCACAGAAATATGGATCTATTTAGATTTGAAAATGATGCTAATTTTCAAGCATTTACTTTAAAGAGGTTGTATTGTAGGGAGTGCGTCTGTCAAGCGTAATGATGTATGCGCGCCACTACGGATTCTTTGGAATGGTGCAGGCTGGCGGAGGAACTTGAATTGTTTGAAGCAAACTTTACTGTACAGCTATCTACAAACTGATTTCCACAAGGACGTGCATCACTTGTCAAATAGGGTCACTCTGTATATGGCTGCTCCCTTGTCGCTGGAGCAAGCAGTCTTCACCTGCAGGCTTATCACAGTCATGCATCCCAACAGGGGAGTGTGAACACCATGAGGGTATGTGCATGACTCCATCAAGATTCATCCATGTGACCCTTTTCAACGGGGTTCCCTTCTACTCCATGTATCACACCAAAGGAGCTGGAATATTCCTTGCTCTGATTTCTCCATAGAGCAGTGCATTAATGCCATTTGTTGGGCAACAGAGCCATCTAGTGGGCAGATCTTGCAGCTATTGTCCACTAAAGTTAATTCAATAAATGGGGCTGGCATATTACATCAAAAGCGTCAGCATCGCTCATTATTTTAGGGGAGTGGTGCTCTTTCAAGGTAGGTGTGCTCCTTCAACACCTAAAAGTCTTCTTTTTGAAACCCCTTTTAGGAATTCTTAGTAAGTAATGGGGTGTCTGTGTTAAGTTGCCTCATTTATTAGACAGCTGAGCATTTCTCATTCTAGCCTCTGTCCAGGGGCGTACATAGAAATCATGGGGCCCCATAGCAAAACTCTGAATTACTCCCCCCCCCCCCCAATAAAAAGTACAATTATTAAAGCTGAGTAGTGAGGGTGCGGGGTACATTAGGAGCTAAATAAAAGGTTAGGCTGTGTTCACATCACTTTTTTGCCATCCGTTTTTACGTATATGTTGGGGGAAGGGGGATAAAAAAAGAGCTGCACCCAATGCTTTTCTATCCTGCAAAGTCCAGTAGAAAAAACGTATAGGTTAACATATACATTTTTCTTTCAAACTCTATGATGAAGGATGCCACTGTATGTATACATGAAATGGATGAAAAAAAAAAAACTGGATATGAACTCTGCCTTACCCTTTAAGTTTTATTTATTTTATGATAGGTGTAAATCAGAGGAGAGCCTATAGGGTTAATTACTGCAGCAAAACTGTCCACATTGGTCAATGTGACCCCTGGGACAGATCTTCTTCAGGTCCACAGCATTAGATCTCTAACTTTTCCCTTTGTTATTAACAGGGAGCAGAGCTGAGCAATTTTAGTCATGTCCCATCCTTCACTCAGAGGTAGCCTATCTGGAGCATCCAGCACATGCCTCAGGTCCCATATGAAAGAATATATATGCACTACAGTGGGCAGAGCTGAGGCTCCTGTCTGACCCTAACAGCTCTGAGTACAGTCACACTGCTGCAGCAAACAGCCCGTCTTCCTGTCAGCTCCTTTCACCTCTCTCCTCAGCTCTATCATACAGAGCGCTTCTGCTCTCTCCTCAGCTCTATCATACCGAGCGCGGTCAGCATGTGGGACAGCACTGCTGATAAAAGTAAATGCAGGGCTGGTACTTTACCGTGGTGCTAGCTGTGGGAGCAAACTTCCACCAAAGACATAACAGAGGGGCGGTTACATCAGGCAGTGAGCTGCTACCTGATTGGAGGAAGCGGCTGCTCACCCTCCCTCCTTCCAGCCTGCTGTTGTCAGCGCAGCACTAGCGCTGTGCATAATGCCAAATGAAAATATGTAATGGCGCTGGGGCGTTTGGGGTGGCAATGGGCTCCTCATTGACACTGGGCCCAAGGCTGCCGACCCAAACGCCCCATTTCTGGCATTTATCTCTCTACTGTTAACCACCTCAGGACCGCCTAACGCAGATTCGCGTTCCAGAGGTGGCAGCGCTGCGCAGAGTCACGCATATACACGTCATCTCGCGAGACGCGAGATGACGCGCTTTGCCGGCCCGCGCATGCGCATCGTGGGCCGGCAAAAGTTAAATGGGGGGTCACGTCAGCAACCTGCCAGCCAATGATCGTCGCTGGCAGGTTGCTGATTTTAAAAAAATCCAATCAGAAGCCATATAACACATCATATTAGCTCCTCTGCTGGTCCTTTTCGTCGGTTGGTCTCAGCAGAGGAGCAGGCTTCACAGTGAGTAGCACCAAACACTACACTTAGCCCCAGATCACCCCCCTGCACCCCAATTAACCCCTTGATCACCCCTTCTTGCCCCTGTCAATCACTAGTGAAAGTGAAAAAAGTGATCAGTGCAAACTGTCACTTTTTTTTTTCACTGGTATTGACTGTTAGGTTTTAGGTATAGTTTAGGCCCCTTGGTTAGGTAGTTTAGGGATCAGTTAGCGCCCAGCCCACCGCACCGCAGTCACTTATTCGCTGATTAGCGTATCGCTAATCAGCTTTTGTACTTTTATAGTATCTGTAAGTGATCAGAACTGATCACAGTCAGATCTATAATAGTATTAGTGTCATCTTAGCTCACCCTCCACCCAAATCGCAGTGTTTGCCCGATCAGGCCTGATCGGTTGCCCACATTGCGAGGCTACCCAAAGTTGAATGAACCTCTCCTCTGTCTGGGTGCCGGGGCCTAAATATATGCCAATGGACTGTTCCAATGTTGGGTGACGTGAAGCCTGATTCTCTGCTATGACATGCAGACTGATTCTTTGCTGACATGAAGCCAGATTCTCTGTTACGGGACCTCTCTCCTCTGCCTGGGTGCCTGGGCCTAAATATATGACAATGGACTGTTACAGTGGTGGCTGACATGAAGCCTGATTCTCTGCTATGACATGCAAACTGATTCTCTGCTGACATGAAGCCAGATTCTCTGTTAAGGGACCTCTCTCCTCTGCCTGGGTGCCTGGGACTAAATTTATGACAATGGACTGTTACAGTGGTGGGTGACGTGAAGCATGATTCTCTGCTATGACATGAAGACTGATTCTCTGGTGACATGAAGCCAGATTCTGTGTTATGGGACCTCTCTCCTCTGCCTGGGTGCCGGGGGCCTAAATTTATGACAATGGACTGTTACAGTGGTGGGTGACGTGAAGCATGATTCTCTGCTATGACATGAAGACTGATTCTCTGGTGTCATGAAGCCAGATTCTGTGTTATGGGACCTCTCTCCTCTGCCTGGGTGCCGGGGCCTAAATTTATGACAATGGACTGTTACAGTGGTGGGTGACGTGAAGCCTGATTCTCTGCTATGATATGAAGACTGATTCTCTGCTGGCATGAAGCCAGATTCTGTGTTATGGGACCTCTCTCCTCTGCCTGGGTGCCAGGGCCTAAATTTATGACAATGGACTGTTGCAGTGGTGGGTGACGTGAAGCCTGATTCTCTGCTATGACATGAAGACTGATTCTCTGGTGACATGAAGCCAGATTCTCTGTTACGGGACCTCTCTCCTCTGCCTGGGTGCCAGGGCCTAAATATCTGAGAATGGACTGTTCCAGTGGTGGGTGACGTGAAGCCAGATTCTCTGCTATGGGACCTCTCTCCAATTGATATTGGTTAATTTTTATTTATTTTATTTTTATTTTTATTCATTTCCCTATCCACATTTGTTTGCAGGGGATTTACCTACATGTTGCTGCCTTTTGCAGCCCTCTAGCCCTTTCCTGGGCTGTTTTACAGCCTTTTTAGTGCCGAAAAGTTTGGGTCCCCATTGACTTCAATGGGGTTCGGGACGAAGTTCGGATCGGGTTCGGATCCCGAACCCGAACATTTCCGGGAAGTGCGGCCGAACTTCTCGAACCCAAACATCCAGGTGTTCGCTCAACTCTAGTGGTGAGGCATACACCAGCAGCGCAGCCCTCCCTGGACCTAGTACCAGCACTGCCGTAGAACATGGTGAAGTGGCGAGCACCAGAAGGGCAGTTGAAGCTGGTACGGTGGCACGTGCATTAGTTACCCCATCACCGCACAGACGGGCCCGTAGAGCCCCTAGAATCCCAAAGGTGCTGGCAAACCCTGATTGGCAGTCCCCAACTTCAGCTGCACCTGTAGTTCCCACTTTCACTGCCCAGTCTGGAGTTCGGGTTGAGACAGCTCAGATCGGTTCGGCCCTGGGATTTTTTGAGCTGTTCTTGACTGCGGAGCTCTTGGACTTAGTTGTGGCAGAAACAAATCGGTATGCCACTCAATTTATATCCGCCAACCCGGGGAGCTATTATGCCCAGCCTTTCCGGTGGAAACCAGTCCAAGTTTCCGAAATTAAAATTTTTCTGGGCCTTCTCCTCAACATGGGTCTAACCAAAAAGCATGAATTGCGGTCATATTGGTCCACGAACCCAATTCATCACATGCCCATGTTCTCTGCTGCTATGTCCAGGGCACGATTTGAGGCCATACTGCGTTTCCTGTACTTTAGTGACAATAGCACCTCTCGTCCCAGAGGCCACCCAGCTTTTGACCGGCTCCACAAAATTCGGCCCCTCATAGACCACTTCAACACCAAATTTGCAGATTTGTATACCCCTGAGCAAAACATCTGCGTAGACGAGTCCCTTATACATTTTACCGGGCGCCTTGGCTTCAAACAATACATCCCAAGCAAGCGCGCCCGGTATGGGGTCAAATTGTATAAGTTCTGTGAAAGGGCCACAGGCTATACCCACAAATTTCATATCTATGAGGGAAAAGATCAGACCCTGGAGCCGGTCGGTTGCCCTGACTACCTGGGGAGCAGTGGGAAGACAGTCTGGGACTTGGTGTCACCCTTATTCGGCAAGGTGTACCATCTTTATGTGGAGAATTTCTACACAAGTGTGGCCCTCTTCAGGAATTTGTTTCTAGAACAGGCTTCCCCCAACGGCTCGTTACCACCCGTCTTGCAAGGGGGGAGAGGGCTGCCTTGTGTAACGAAGAACTGCTCGCGGTGAAATGGAGAGACAAGCGTGACGTTTACATGCTCTCCTCCATTCACGCAGACACGACAATACAAATTGAGCGAGCAACCCGTGTCATTGAAAAGCCCCTCTGTGTCCACGATTATAATGCGCTCATGGGAGGGGTGGACTTCAATGACCAGATGTTGTCTCCGTATTTAGTTTCCCGACGCACCAGACGCTGGTATAAGAAGGTGTCTGTATATTTGATTCAATTGGCTCTGTATAATAGTTTTGTTCTCTACAGTAAGGCTGGGAGAACAGGATCCTTCCTCAAATTTCAGGAAGAGATCATCGAGAACCTCCTGTATCCAGGAGGTTCCGTGGCCCCATTCACCAGTGTAGTTAGGCGTCTACATGAGCGACATTTCCCCAATGTCGTTCCTGGTACCTCAACCCAACCGTCACCCCGAAAAAGATGTCGTGTTTGTAGCAGGAGTGGAATAAGGCGTGACACCCGTTATTTCTGTCCTGACTGCCCTGACCACCCTGCCCTATGCTTTGGAGAGTGTTTCCGGAAGTACCACACTCAGGTACACCTAGCATAGGGATCACATCTCACCAGGACAGGCACACAGGGCTATTAGGGCCCATTTACACACAGAGCTGCTGCAAACCTCTCCTTTCACCTGGGATAAAGTGCATAATGTACTTCGCCACATCTTTGGGCGATTTGCGCTTTGCACATTGTCCCATGGGGAAGGAGAGGTTTGTCCTATAAAAGGTAAAAAAAAAACACAAAAAAAAACACAAGTAAGTGAAAAAGTTAAAGTTCAGTTTCAAAAGTTAAAAAAAGTTTATATATTCTGTTCTAAAGTCATTATAAAGTTAATAAATTTATTGCGTTGCGGCCTGTTTTTTTCTTTTTTGTTTTGTTTTTTTTACCTTCCAGGTGGACCAACCGATCGACTAGCTGCAGCACTGATGTGCATTCTGACAGAAGCATTGCGCTGCTGTCAGATTACACACAAGTCGGTGTATGCGGCGCTGCAAGACGAGATTTCTCCTCTGCAGTAAAAGATACGTTTGCCGAGGCATATGAGCTGAGGAGGTGGCGGTGTTCATATGCTTTGGCAAATACTTTGTATATATAAAAAAAATAAAAAATCCCAGCAATGATTTATTCATCCACATCGATTGATGTGAATTGAGAAATCTGGTTTGCCAGGGCATACGAGCTAAGTGGGTATGGCTGTTGGGCGGAGCTCCTATGTCCTGGCAGATGACTATGCTCGTGCGCATGTTCGGGAGATTGCAGGCGATGGCGGTTTTTCTAAGCCTATGGTCATGCTGAGGTACTTCAGTGACAGTTAAGTGACCCAGAAAACAATGATTCTGCAGTGTGGGCCAATTGTTGGCCTAGTAGGCTTTAATGATTACCTTAGATGATCACAAAGAAAATTAATGTTTTTTCTATGGAAAAATTATCCAGCCGATCGCTTTTGGTCTGTTCACAATGAAGCAACGATCTTATCATCTGGGGTTTGCCAACATTGCCAACACACTCATAGAGGTGATCGCTTTATTGTGATACGCAATCCCCTTCACCACAACAAGGTAACGATCACAATGGGGAATTGACACATGTATCTGCCTTTTTTTTTTTTTTTGCAGCCACAGTGCAGCACCAGAGGCCAGAAAAATTAGGCATGTACACATGCCTGAAAAATTTTGTATTGTTGCAGATTGATATTTTCCAGGAAGAAAATGTACTAAAACATTGCGGCATGAACCCTAGTTGGTAGCGGAGAAGTCATGCAAGTCATCCGGCATGCAGAGATTAAATACAGCAGCGTGGGGACCAATTTTAGCCCAAGGCATCTCATCAGGCCTTTTTTTGTCAAATGCATCCCCCACTGTCAGTTGCTTCGGGATCCATGCTAAAGGCATGACAGCATGAAAGACCCCATTTGCCAAGCTACTCATGTCCCATTCCTCGTCCTCGCTGATCTCATTGAAAGTCTGTTCTTCCCCCCCAGCCACGTTCAACACCGCGGGTCCCAGATAGGTGACAACGAGCACCCTGGGATGCCTGCTGTGGTTGGTCTTTCTCCTCCTCAAAGCCACATTCCTCCTCTGACTCCTCTTCCTCAGACTCCTTTTCAAGTGTTGCCACAGGTCCAGCAAGCGATGATGATAAGGCTGTTTCTGGTGGTGATGGTGACCACAGCTCTTCCTCTTCACGCTCATCTACGGCCTGATCCAGCACTCTTCGCAGGGCACGCTCCAGGAAGAAAACAAATCGGATGAGGTCGCTGATGGTACCTTCGGTGCGACTGACTAGGTTTGTCACCTCCTCAAAAGGACGCATGAGCCTACAGGCATTGCGCATGAGCGTCCAGTAATGTGGCAAAAAAATTCCCAGCTCCGCAGAGGCTGTCCTAGCACCCCGGTCATACAAATACTCGTTGACGGCTTTTTCTTGTTGGAGCAGGCGGTCGAACATTAGGAGTGTTGAATTCCAACGTGTCGGGCTGTCGCAAATCAAGCGCCTCACTGGCATGTTGTTTCGGCGCTGAATGTCTGAAAAGTGCGCCATGGCCGTGTAGGAACGCCTGAAATGGCCACACACCTTCCTGGCCTGCTTGAGGACGTCCTGTAAGCCTGGGTACTTATACACAAAGCGTTGTACGATCAGATTCAACACATGTGCTATGCACAGCACATGTGTCAACTTGCCCAAATTCAATGCCACCAACAGATTTCTTCCGTTGTCACACACCACTTTGCCGATCTCCAGTTGGTGCGGGGTCAGCCACTGATCCACCTGTGCGTTCAGGGCGGACAGGAGTGCTGGTCCGGTGTGACTCTCTGGTTTCAGGCAAGTCAACCCCAAGACGGCGTGACACTGTCGTATCCGGGATGTGGAATAGCCCCTGGGGAGCTGGGGGGGTGCAGTTGATGTGGAGCAAGACGCAGCAGCAGAAGAGGACTCAGCCGAGGAGGTTAGCGAAGAGGATGGAGTAGGAGGAGTAGAGAAGGTGGCAGCAGGCCTGCCTGCAAGTCGTGGCGGTGTCACCAACTCCGCTGCAGAGCCACGCATTCCATGCTTGGCTGCCGTCAGCGGGTTTACCCAATGCGCAGTATACGTGATATACCTGCCCTGACCGTGCTTTGCAGACCAGGTGTCAGTCATCAGATGGACCCTTGCCCGTACACTGTGTGCCAGACATGCCATGACTTCCTTTTCCACAATAGAGTACAGGTTGGGGATTGCCTTTTGTGAAAAAAAAATTCATCCGGGTACCTTCCACTGCGGTGTCCCAATAGCTACAAATTTTTTGAAGGCCTCAGACTCCACCAGCTTCTATGGTAAAAGCTGGAGGGCTAAGAGTTCCGACAAGCCAGGTGTCAGACGCCGGGCAAGGGGGTGACTCTGTTACATTGGCTTCTTATGCTCAAGCATTTCCTTGACAGACACCTGACTGTGGGCAGATGAGCAGGAACTGCTGAAGGTGAGAAGTGGAGTGGCGTGTGGTTGAGAGGGGGCAAGGAGGACAGCAGTGGTTGGCGTGGCTGAAGATGCTGGACCAGGAGGAGGATGGTGGCTTTGAGTTTGTGTGCTGCTTGTACTCATGTGTTGATCCCATAGGAGTTTGTGATGTGAGATCATGTGCCTTCGCAAAGCAGTTGTACCTAGGTGGGTGTTGGACTTCCCACGACTCTGTTTCTTTTGGCACAGGTTGCAAATGGCATCGCTGTTTACCAGAGGCAGACACACAAAAAAAATGCCACACTGCTGAGCTTTGCAATGACGGCATTCTGGTGGTGGAAACAGCATGCGTCTGGGTGACCCCAGGTGCCGATACATGCTGTCTGACTGTGCCACTAGCTCCTTGCGACGACCTCCCCCTGCTTCCAACTCGTCTCCTCCCCCTCTCTGTCTCCCCATCTGAACTTTCCCCCTGTTCTTCTTCTCTTCGATCGGGCACCCACGTGACATCCACGGACACATCGTATCCATCGGACACTTGTATCTGACAACTCAGCAAAGGAAGCAGCAGCAGGTACAACATCATCATCATCACACCGTACGTCCATGTGTGTAATGCTGCCTGACTGAGACATATCCCTGTTATCTACACCATCTGGCAATAATGGTTACGCATCACTCATTTCTTCCAACTGATGTGTAAATAACTCCTCTGACAGATCAAGTGAAGTGGCTGTGGTGCTACTGTTGGTGTTGGCAGCTGGCGGGCGAGTGGTAACTTGAGAGGTGCCCAAAGCTGAGCTGGAGGAGTATGGTGCATCAAGGTTCCGAGCAGAAGCTGTAGAAGATTGGGTGTCCTGTGTAAGCCAGTCAAGAATGTCCTTTAGAATTTTTCGAGTTCAGGGTACGTGGCCTCTGAACACTGGGCATTATTCTAGGACCAAAGGAAATCACAGCACCATGACCATGACGGCCCCTGCGGGGTGGCCTGCCTCTGCCCGTCATTTTTTTTTTAGATTAGTGGTACTATGCGTGCAAGGTACTGTGCCACCCTATATGAGTGGTGGGTAATGGGCACAGTACAGTCAGTGGGCCTGACACTCACTGGCAGGCAACTGCAATTATATTACAGAGAAAAAATTAAATGACTTTTTTATCTGCAAGATACTGTGCCACCCTATATGAGTGGTGGGCAGTGGGCACAGTACAGTCAGTGGGCCTGACACTCACTGGCAGGCAACTGCAATTATATTACAGAGAAACAATTAAATGACTTTTTTATCTGCAAGGTACTGTGCCACCCTATATGAGTGGTGGGCAGTGGGCACAGTACAGTCAGTGGGCCTGACACTCACTGGCAGGCAACTGCAATTATATTACAGAGAAAAAAAAAATAACTTTTTTATCTGCAAGATACTGTGCCACACTATATGAGTGGTGGGCAGTGGGCACAGTACAGTCAGTGGGCCTGACACTCACTGGCAGGCAACTGCAATTATATTACAGAGGAAAAATTTAATGACTTTTTTATCTGCAAGGTACTGTGCCACCTGTAGGAGAGTCCCCGGAATAATAATGGACGGACGATACGTGCCACCAGAGGTCCTGGCCTCGGTGGAGTAAGAACCGGATCATTGCGGTTACAGCGGCGAATGCTGCTGGCGCAGCGTGTCCGGGCCGGTTCTTACTGTTCCCCACGGCCAGCCCAGGTTTTTGGTGGAGCTGGGCCTTTAAGAACCCAGCCTGCTGATGATGGGGGTGGGGTGTGTCTTGCTGTGCTGGAGATTTCCACAGACAGAGTGAGTGCTGGTGAAGGAGAGTCTGGGCGCAGCACACATTTAAGGATAGCCCTGGGACCTGTGGTGCTACGAGCCGAAGGGGCTCTGGCCTGAGGGAGACAAAGGCAGATAGCCTAGAAGCCTGCAGAACTGCTGTGGTCTGTCCAAAACAAGGTGACTCAAACCTGCTGTTTATTTTCTATGGAAGGACTTTTGTTTTATGCACTATGTGGATTTGCACCTGTGTGGTCTGCACATCGCCTGTTATGCCGTTGGTGTGAATAAAGTCACAGTGTATCACAAAGACTGTCTATGATTGCCTCAATACTTCCGCCGCTACCGTAGCCTACCACGAGCACATCCCCACAATTGGTGGCTTGGAGCGGGCATTCCTGCAGTGAGGCAGGCCTGAGGCAAAAGTTGTGTTGGACTGCATGTCATATATCAGGCCTGCAAGTTTTATGGTTCCTAACAAGATGGAGGAGGCCATTAAGCACCTGATTCAGAGTAATGTACAGCAGCAACAGGCATTGCAGGCTCAGAAGGAAAGACATGATGAGGCTATGTGTGCACAGCAGCAAACAAACAATCTCCTAATGCAGCAGCTGGTAGCCATGCAAGAGTCGGTGCGAACATCCCTGCAAGGAGTTTCAACTGCGACAACCCCGACTGTGTCTACCGCCAGGGACAAAGTCCGATCCGCCCTGAGGAAAATGGGTCCGGGAGATGATATAGAGGCATTCCTGATGGTATTCGAAAGAACCGCGGAGCATGAGAGGCTGCCGTTGGAGCAGTGGGCCGAGGTGGTGGCGCCTTTTCTGGTGGGGGACGCACAAAAGGCCTATTTTGACCTCAGCTGCGATGAGGCCAAGGACTATGAGAGGCTAAAAACTGAGGTGTTGGCCAGGTTGGGGGTAAACACCTATGTGCGAGCGCACAGGGTGTATCAGTGGGTGTTTGCCGAGTCCCGACCCGCCCGGTCACAAGCCTATGACTTACTTCACCTAGTAAAAAAATGGCTTCAGCCTGAAATATTGAGCACTTCTCAGATGGCTGAAAGGGTCGTGGTCGACAGGTTCGTGCGTACCCTCCCGAGAGCCATACAGCGCTGGGTGGGACAAGGCGATCCAGGCAACCTGGAACAACTGGTTAGCCTGGTGGAGAGGTATATGGCCACTCAGGATTTGGTGCGGGACTCAGCGGTACTACCGAAGTCACGTCAGCCCCCGTTGCCGACCCGGGATCCTGAAAAAGGGATCCCACCACATAAGGAGGGGAGTGGATCTCCAGTCCGTGGGAGGAATACCCTGGGGAGGAGGGAGGCTGCGAGGATCAGATGTTGGCATTGTCAGGACTGGGGACATGTGGCATCCAACTGCCCTAGGGCATCCGAACCCATGGACTGCGGGTTCGCTCGCCGGTCCTCTTTTTATGCCCAACCGGTGTATATAGATGACCCCCTGCTGGCGGCCTGGTAACTCTGGTCCATGAGTCGCTGGTAACGGAAAAACTCCCAGAAAGGCGAACCCTTACCATTGTCTGTATACATGGGGATCGCAGGGAGTATCCCACCACTAAGGTTACCCTGGCAGTGTGTGGAAAGGAGGTACCACATGTCGTCGGGGTGGGGAGATGGCTCCCTTATGCCGCAATATTGGGGAGGGACTTTCCCCTGTTCTGGACTTTGTGGAGGAACGGGTTGCCTACCTATGGGGAAGGAAAATGTCCAGGTCCCGAGCCCGAGGACCCCGAGGCAGGGACCCCAGCTGTAGGGGTCACCGTAGAGGAGGTAGAGTGTAACCCTGACCGGTTTCCCCTAGAAGTATTGGCGGGTGAGACAGTAGAAAGTTCGTCCATCCTGGATCTGGAGGTACCCCGAGAAACCTTCGGGACCGCACAACTCCAGGATTCGACGTTATTGCGGGCTAGAGAAGGTGTGTCGGTGGTTAATGGTGTTGCCCAGCGTCCCGGCGCCGATACCGTATTTCCTCACCTGGCCTATAACCAGGACCTGTTATATAGGGTAGACAAGGTGAGGCAGGAGGTGGTGGAACAACTGGTGGTGCCCCAGCCTTACCGGCGAATGGTCTTGGATTTAGCGCATGCGCATGTGTTGGGTGGTCATCTAGGGGTTAAGAAAACGCTGGAGCGAATTCTACAACGGTTCTATTGGCCTGGGATATATGAGGAAGTCCGGAGGTTCTGTCAGTCCTGTCCAGTGTGTCAGCTGACTAGCCCCCAACCTCACTATCGCAGTCCACTGGTACCTATGCCCATTATAGAGGTGCCCTTCGAAAGGATCGCCATGGATCTGGTAGGCCCCATTATTAAGTCAGCCCGAGGTCACCAACACATCCTGGTAGTGTTAGACTATGCCACTCGCTATCCGGAGGCGGTCCCATTGCGCCATACGTCGGCCAAGGTAATAGCTAAAGAGCTCATGAGTATGTTTGCCCGGGTGGGGATACCAAAGGAGATTCTGACGGACCAGGGGACACCCTTTATGTCCAAAGTAACAAAGGAATTGTGTAAGCTATTAAATATTAAACACCTGCACACGTCCGTCTACCATCCCCAAACCGATGGGTTAGTAGAACGGTTTAATAAGACCCTGAAGTCCATGCTAAAAAGAGTCGTGGCTAAGGACGGGAGGGATTGGGACTTACTGTTGCCCTATGTTTTGTTTGCGGTACGGGAGGTGCCCCAGGCGTCCACGGTGTTCTCGCCCTTTGAGTTGTTATATGGGCGACATCCCCGTGGGCTACTGGATATCGCTAAGGAAGCATGGGAGCTACAGCCTACGCCTCATAAAAGTGTGATAGAGCACATAGGAAAAATGCAGGACCGAATAGTGGTCGTGTTGCCGATCGTCCGTGAGCACATGGAAGCGGCACAACTGGCCCAGAGTCGGGTATATAACCGAACCGCCCGGGTAAGGACATTTCACCCGGGGGACCGAGTTCTTGTACTCGTGCCCACGGTCGAGAGTAAATTCTTGGCCCGGTGGCAAGGACCCTATGAAGTTAAGGAGAAGGTGGGCCCAGTTGATTACAGGATATACCAGCCAGGGAGGCGGAAGCCCGAACAGGTATATCATGTGAATCTACTAAAACCTTGGAGAGACAGAGAGAATTTGTTTGCAGACAGCCCGCCCTCTGTCGGGACGTCAGGGAGTGACCCGGGGTCACCAGGTGTTCCGGAGAGCGCCGCTGGGGTGACGATAGGGGACGGACTGTCGACCAAACAAGCACAAGAGGTGAAAGAATTTGTTAGTCGGAATAGGGACGTATTCTCTGACCTTCCTGGACGTACCACCTTGATCGAGCATGACATTATCACCGAGCCCCGGGTGAAAGTCCGCCTAAGACCATACCGAGTACCGGAGGCTCGGCGACAGGCCATTTCGCAGGAGGTAAGATCAATGCTACGTCTAGGGGTCATAGAAGAGTCAAAGAGCGAGTGGGCTAGCCCGATTGTCCTTATTCCCAAACCGGATGGTTCATTACGGTTCTGTAATGATTTTAGGAAATTGAATGAGGTATCAAAATTTGACGCCTATCCCATGCCTCGGGTAGACGAGTTGATAGAGCGGCTGGGAAAAGCCCGGTATTTTTCGATCCTAGATCTCACGAAGGGCTACTGGCAGGTACCTCTGACGGAGGCGGCAAAGGAGAAGACGGCCTTTGTCACCCCGGAGGGGCTTTTTCAGTATAGGGTGTTGCCTTTTGGGTTACATGGCGCTCCGGCTACGTTCCAGCGTCTGATGGATGTCGTCCTCAAGCCCCATCACCAGTATACCTCCGCGTATCTGGATGATATAGTCGTGTTTAGCCCAGACTGGGAGGGTCATTTGTCAAAACTTCAGGCAGTGATAGATTCTCTAAGGAAGGCGGGGTTAACTGCCAACCCAAAAAAATGCTCGGTGGGACTAGAGGAAGCTCGCTATTTGGGGTATGTGATTGGACGCGGAGTCATTAGGCCCCAAGTAAATAAAGTTGAAGCAATCCGGAATTGGCCCAGGCCTCGTACGTCCAAGCAAGTACGGTCATTTTTGGGCCTGATTGGGTACTACATGAGGTTCATTCCCCATTTTGCCACCTTGGCAGCCCCGTTAACCGGCCTCTTGAAGGGTAGAAAGTCGGTGATGGTTCGCTGGGGGGAGAAGGAGGAGGAGGCGTTCTCCCGTTTGAAGTCGGCCCTATGTGAGTCCCCAGATCTGGTGACGCCCGACTTCAAGCGGGAGTTTGTAGTTCAAACAGATGCCTCGGGAGTAGGACTAGGGGCTGTGCTTTCCCAAGAGCTCAACGGGGAAGAGCACCCCGTGGTTTTTCTAAGCCGCAAGCTTTCCCCAGCAGAAACCCGGTATAGCATTGTGGAGAGAGAGTGCCTCGCCATCAAGTGGGCACTCGAGTCTCTCAGATATTACCTTCTGGGGAGAAGGCTCCGTCTGGTGACCGACCACTCCCCTCTCCAGTGGATGAGTCGGGCTAAGGAGGGGAGCGCTCGGGTTACCAGGTGGTTCTTGTCCCTCCAAAACTTTAAGTTCACTGTTGAGCACAGGGCCGGCCGCTTACAGGGGAACGCAGATGCCCTGTCCCGGGTACACTGCTGTGCGTGTGTTCACCCCCTCAGGCTTGAACGGTATGTTCAAGCCCTCAGGGGTGAACAAAGGGGGGGGATATGTAGGAGAGTCCCCGGAATAATAATGGACGGACGATACGTGCCACCAGAGGTCCTGGCCTCGGTGGAGTAAGAACCGGATCATTGCGGTTACAGCGGCGAATGCTGCTGGCGCAGCGTGTCCGGGCCGGTTCTTACTGTTCCCCACGGCCAGCCCAGGTTTTTGGTGGAGCTGGGCCTTTAAGAACCCAGCCTGCTGATGATGGGGGTGGGGTGTGTCTTGCTATGCTGGAGATTTCCACAGACAGAGTGAGTGCTGGTGAAGGAGAGTCTGGGCGCAGCACACATTTAAGGATAGCCCTGGGACCTGTGGTGCTACGAGCCGAAGGGGCTCTGGCCTGAGGGAGACAAAGGCAGATAGCCTAGAAGCCTGCAGAACTGCTGTGGTCTGTCCAAAACAAGGTGACTCAAACCTGCTGTTTATTTTCTATGGAAGGACTTTTGTTTTATGCACTATGTGGATTTGCACCTGTGTGGTCTGCACATCGCCTGTTATGCCGTTGGTGTGAATAAAGTCACAGTGTATCACAAAGACTGTCTATGATTGCCTCAATACTGCCGCCGCTACCGTAGCCTACCACGAGCACATCCCCACACACCCTATATGAGTGGTGGGCAGTGGGCACAGTACAGTCAGTGGGCCTGACACTCGCTGGCAGGCAACTGCAATTATATTACAGAGGAGAAATGTAATGACTTTTTTTATCTGCAAGGTACTGTGCCACCCTATATGAGTGGTGGGCAGTGGGCACAGTACAGTCAGTGGGTCTGACACTCACTGGCAGGCAACTGCAATTATATTACAGAGAAAAAAATAAATTACTTTTTTATCTGCAAGATACTGTGCCACACTATATGAGTAGTGGGCACAGTACAGTCAGTGGGCCTGACACTCACTGGCAGGCAACTGCAATTATATTACAGAGGAAAAATTTAATGACTTTTTTATCTGCAAGGTACTGTGCCACCCTATATGAGTGGTGGGCAGTGGGCACAGTACAGTCAGTGGGCCTGACACTCGCTGGCAGGCAACTGCAATTATATTACAGAGAAACAATTAAATGACTTTTTTATCTGCAAGGTACTGTGCCACCCTATATGAGTGGTGGGCAGTGGACACAGTACAGTCAGTGGGCCTGACACTCACTGGCAGGCAACTGCAATTATATTACAGAGGAAAAAATGTATGACTTTTTTATCTGCAAGGTACTGTGCCACCCTATATGAGTGGTGGGCGTTGGGCACAGTACAGTTAGTGGGCCTGACACTCACTGGCAGGCAACTGCAATTATATTACAGAGGAAAAATTAAATGATTCTTTTTATCTGCAAGGTACTGTGCCAACCGATATGAGTGGTGGGCACTGGCAGTGGGTACAGTACAGTCAGTGGGCCTGACACTCACTGGCAGGCAACTGCAATTATATTACAGAGGAAAAATTAAATGACTTTTTTTTTTATCTGCAAGGTACTGTGCCACCCTATATGAGTGGTGTGCACACAGTACAGTCTGTGGGCCTGTGGCCTCTCAAACATGGGCAGGCAACTGCAATATATGTATAGAAAAAATAAATAAAAGCAGACTGATGTACTAGCCCTAAAATGGGGTGCTGTCAGGACGCTGTCCTTACAGCAGATGAGTCTTTGAGGACTGGAGTGGACACAGAACACTGGCCTAGCTAATGCTTTCCCTATTAATTCAGCAGTAGCAGCACTCTCCCTGCTCTAACTAACACTGCAGCTTCAGAATGAATCTAAGAGGGCTGCCGTTCTTGCTTTTTTTTAGGAGGTGGGAGGGTCTGGGAGGGAGGGTATGCTGATTGGCTGGAATGTGTCTGCTGACTGTGAGGTACAGGGTCAGAGTTTGCTCAATGATGACGTATAAGGGTCGGATCAAGCATCACATATGTTCTCCCGCTGCGGCGAACGTGAACAAGCGATGTTCGCCGGCGAATAGTTCGGGACATCTCTAATAAACAGCTCTGTAACTTTCAATGCTCCATGATTCAATACCTGAGCATATTAACTTGTATCAAAACTATCAGGGAGTTTTTCCCTGTGAAGAGGACAGTGGACCGGCAGTGGATGTGGCATACAGTAAATGCTCCTGAATTCAGTCCACTTGACCTCACCCAAACAACCATGGGATGGCCTCTTGCATTCTCCTCCTTTGATCCTATATTACTATTGTAACTGCAGTTGTCCAGCATACAATGTGGCTCCAGCAAGAACACTCATATCCAGTATATTTGGTGAATTGCAACTCATATTTAACACATTGGGGCATAAGTATAAATTCTTTTAGGCCAATTCTGTAGATGAAGGTGGAGATGAAGGTTGGGGCTTAGCAACAGTGGCTGTGGCCTGACAAATTTACTATGATTTAGGGCTTATGTGTAAGGGTCAGCCCCTAGAATAACTGATCTTTGCACAGATATCTACAATATGGTGCTACATAAACTGTAATGACTTATTTCAGCCACTAGAGGCCACTGTGGCTCTGAGAAAGAGGAACTGTTTCTGAGATACACAAGAGGTAGGAGGAGCCAGAAGTTCCCGGGGTTGGAGTCCTGGCTAGAGGTGGGAGTGCCCTCAGAGCTGTGAGAGGATGGCTGCCATGTTAGGAGCCAAGTAAAGGCTAGTGATAGAACATCGAGCCTGACTTATGGAGTCCTGAGAAACTGGCTGTGCTGGAGACAGGCCAAGATAGACTCTGAACTGAAGTGCTGCATCTGTGATCCAGAGAAAGAGACTGCACAGTGTGTTACAGAGGAGTGGACTGTGTGTCAGAGACCAGTACAAGCCGGATCCTTCCTGTTAGAGCTGAAGAAGATCTGCATCTGCTGTAACTAGAGAGAGAAAGACAGACAAGCAAGCGACCGGACCTGGAGCCAGACTGCATCTTATGGGATCAAGGAGCATCTGCAGAACTGTGAGTGGCACCGGTGCTTATCTGTGATAAGTTATAGGGTCAGGGACTTAGTCAGTGCGCTGTAGAAGCGTACCCTGGGTAGCAGGGCTAGATAGGAGTATACTAGCTGAGTGTAGCCTGGACTTGACTCAGCTTGATTTGACTTTCTGCCACAGAGGGGAAGAGATGTGTCGCAAGCAACCAGAGAAGCAGAGAATGTGAGAAGTAGTGGCTCTGGTAGCAGTAAATATTCACAGTGACAATCCTCACACCAATTATCTCTAGGGCCAGGGCAGTGATGGGAGGGTGAACCCTTTCTTCCCTCAGGGCACACCCTGATGTTGGAGCTCCTGCCTAATAGTAGTTGGGGTGCCCTTGGTGTTATGAGCAAGATATGAGATGTAGGTGCAGTGGCCTGCGTATGATGCTGGAGTCAACTGTAGAAAATAAACATCTGTCTTTAATAAAGTGTAGAATGGAAGGGTTAGAACAGAGATGGACAACCTGTGGCTCTCCAGATGTTGCAAAACTACAACACCCAGCATGCTCAGTCTTCCTACAGCTATCAGCCTACAGCAGGGCATGGTGGGAGTTGTAGTTTTACAACATCTAAGGAGCCACAGGTTGGCCAGCCGTGGCATAGAATATCCAACTAGCGATTCGCATAAAACTTCATTCCAGGAGCTCCGTACAGTATTAGGATGTATTGGCTCCGATGAGCCAAAGTTATTACTTTACGAAGTCTTTATAAATGAATTTCTACTGTAAAAAAACTTTTACCAAACACGGGTTCAGTTCCAAGGTACCACTGTATATGTATACCACTGTACTGTATATTGACATATTGGCAGGATTGCAGACATTATACACAAGATAAATGTAGGAAAATATATGAACCTGCATGAATAATTTTCCTACAATGGAACTCTGCAGGAGGAGATTTACTTGAAGCCTTGTTCTAAGTCGTTCTTCAACACTGTTTATAGAGTAACAATGGAAAGGACAGGAGTGCATTCATTCAACTGTCTACGTGGATAATGTATAAGCACAGACAATAAACGCCAGGATATCAATGGAAAAACCCTGAGGACACAGAGGTTAAAATAAGGGCTGAAAAAAAGAATTATAGGCATACTGGCATGTGAAAATGCTGGTACTTCAGCTAGAGGTGAACACAGAAAATAATGTAACCCCTCCAATGACGGTTCATACAAGGGCAGACTATACTGTTGGTATGGTGCTCTGCAGTCTCGTACTGGCTGACAAGGAAGCTGGTAAATCCTTGGAGGGTCCCACAGCCAGGGCCCTAGTTCCTCCACAACTTGCACAAGTGCCAAATGGCACAGTACACTGACTGCACTATATACATATATTTTCTGTACAACATCTCAACCAGTCTGTGTGTCCATATAAAAAAATGAGTACTCAAACTACTCTGTTTATTATAATAGGTGCATCTGCAATGGTGATAGTGATACTAATGAGATCTATACTACCCACAGAGGAAGTCTTCTCTCGCTTCCTGGGCCATGCAACAATGTTAGGGCACGCTCTTTCTTCCCTTGAGACTTTTGGCTGCTCCTGTCTTGTGTGGCTGGTGTGCCCTTGTTGTTAGGTGGATGAGTAGCAGGATGCAAGAAAGGCGAGCAAGCATAAGGTAGGCCGGCGATTGGATGGTCAAAGACCGGGCCGTTTAGAGTAAATAAAGTCTCACTTTACAGAGCAGATGATGGAGGTTGTAGTAAAACAATAGACACGTTTCCGAGGTACATGATACAGAAAGATTTTCCCGAAGGTTGCATATAGGAGGTGGAAATTATGGTAGTAGTGCTCCTTGAGTCTTTCTTTAAAGGGGTTACCTGAGTTATATAAAAAGAAAAAATAAATCGCAGTAAATCGAATGGTCTGCAATACAGTGTATATACATAAGCTAAGCACGTTTTAGGCAAACAAAAAATGATATTTCCTCATTTCCCTAGTTCTGTTCTGGCCCTTAGTTGACATGCAGTTGCAAAACTGTGGGGCAGGGGCGTTGCTAGGGTCTCAAAAGATCCGGGGCCAAAGTCCCAATAAATATGGCCCTGTCGGTCCCCATTCCCCCCCACACACCACTTTTTGCTGTACTTGCTATACAGCAGCACATACCTGTCACATCCAGGGCCTCCCAGGTGATGTCTCCTTTGATGTAGATCTTCTTTGTCATTATCTTCTCCATTCGGTCTGGACAACTTCTTTCAGCCGCCTCATCTCTGCAGAGGGACACATAGACATCTTCTCGTCTCTGCAGAGTGTGACACGGACATTTTAGTTTCCTCACTTTTCTATCATCTTCCCCCAACTTGGAGTCCCAACAGTGTTATCCTGCTTCTTGTTGTGCCCCCCCAATACCCCAAATACTATCCTAAAGAAATACTGCCCCCTACAGTTCTCTCAACAGTGATAATGTTCCACAAGAGTGCCCCCATTAGTAATACTGCCTCCTATAGTGCCCTCAACCATGATAATGCTCCCCAAGAGTGCCCCATTAGTAGTAAAGCCCTCCAGTATTAATAATGCTCTCTACAGACCCCTCAGTGGTAATAAGGCCCCCATAGTGCTGTTAGTAGAAATAAGACAGATCTGTAAGTCCCTCCTATAGAGCCCCCAGTAGTAATAAGAATGCCTAATGTCCCTTGGATTTATAATTCCCCTACAGTGCCCCCAGTATTTATCCTGCCCTCTCAGTGGCGTATATAGAGAAGTAAAGGCCCCATAGAAAGGATTAAGCCAGGCCCCCCACACAGGACAGAGGGATTTCTGCCTAAACCCCTTTCAATGACCCTTGGGCCATTTTTTCCACTGTCTCGTTTGCTAAAAGTTGTTTCTTTAGAGGGTAGAGTCCTGACCAAGTTTTCACCCCAAGTAGAGGAGGGGATGATCCCAACAAATCAGCCATCCCCAGCCTCCTCAAACATACAGTCCCATGTAAATAACATCACTCCCTCCCACAACCACCATCAGACATACAGTCCCATGTAAATAAGATCACTCCCTCCTACAGCCACCTTCAACATACATTCCCATGTTAATAACATCATCCCCTCCCCAGCCACCATCAACATTTAGTCCCATATAAATAACATCCCTCCCTTCAGCCCTAACATATAGTCCCAGTTAAATACCCACAGCTCCCAGCATTCCTCTGTCTGTAACTTCACTTATCTCTCCTAATGTAGCAGACCTTACCACTTCTCTTCACTGCCATCCTCTCCTGCACTGGTCACATGATGGTGACATCATCGCAGGTCCTTCTCAACCATTGCCTGTTTTACTGGTCACATGACCTGTGATGTTACCCCAGGTCCTTCAGCTCTTCCAGTACATTAGATTCAATTGTATTACCGTCCTGAGGACAGCAATACAGTTATAGCTATCAGGCAGGCTGTACAGTCGGGGCCTGGGACAAAACATCAGGGGCCCTTGCCCCAAATGTTTTAACCTAGCAATGCCCCAGCTGTGGGGGCATGTAACAATAATCTTTGATATTTTAAGGCCAGCTTCACATTTATCCCTTGAGCTGGCTCAAGTACCCAACAGAAATTAATAGGTCAGGATTCAGTGTAGGTGTAATGCGTTCAATTCATGCATTGCACCCGTATGGAAAACTTGCTTGTCTGAAAGAGACTAAAGACTGTCTTTCCACTCCCCATGCTCTGCAAAATGAGTGAATAAAATTTCTGCCCTGTCTACAGTCTGACTGCTCGGATATTCAGGTTGTTTGTGTGGGACTACAAGTCAAAGCTGTACAGTATAATGACATTGCTGATACACACAGGATCTTCCCCCTACCTGTTCTTGTGCAATGCTCTGCAGACATTTCTTCACAGCCAGCAGATGAGTACAGAGGAGAGAACTCCTCCAGTCTTGGGTGTGAGGGAGGGTGAATCCTGTGCACAGCATTTATCTCTTCAGTTCCTGGAGAAGAAATAAAACTCTGCAGCTGCTCAGTACCTGAGGCAGAACCTCCAGTCCAGAGTCTGCTGATGGTACAAGGGGTTAAACTTTGCTGAATAATCCAGTGGGAGGTGAGACACAGGGCAGATTGGGTAGTGTAGGGGAGCGTGACCAGCAGATTGGGCAGTGCAAGGGGCATGGCTTATCATCCCAACCAGCACAGCCTTCACAGTAACGTTCTGTGCATAGAGGCAGACCTGATCCCTTCTGATCCCTCAGACTCGTGCACAGAACGTCATCAGAGCAGGTAAAGAAGCTGACATCACCGTTCATGTGATACTCAGCTAACTAGCAGAATGGGGCAACTGTAGATGGAACACTCTCAGGAACACTCTCAGGAACAGTGTTTTCCTGGACAAGGCTTCTCTTAAGGCCTCATGCACACGGCCGTGCCGTTTTTTGCGGCCCGCAAACCGCGGATCCTCAAAAAAAGGAAGGCGCCCGTGTTGCCTTCCGCAATTTACAGAACGGGCGCCGGCAATATAAATGCCTATTCTTGTCCGCAAATCGCGGACAAAAATAGGACATGTTATTTATTTTTTTACGATGCCGCGGAAGGGAGCCACGGATGGGGACAGCACACGGAGTGCTGTCCGCATCTTTTGCGGCTCCATTGAAATGAATGGGTCCGCATCAGAGCCGCCAAAACGGCGGCTCGGATGCAGACCCAAACAGCTGTGTGCATGAGGCCTTAGGGTCTACTTGTCAGAACTCCCTAAAGCAGATCTTGTCTCTAGCTCTGCTGACTAGACACACCCTCATCCACAAGACAGGAGGTCAGGGCCAGCCTGTCTATGGCAACCTGACTGCTAGTTGTAACTATCCATTTCCTAATTATCACCTTTTGGAATTCACAGTCCACAAATATTATGTTAGTAAACATTTTTAAGTGGTTGACCTTGGTATTAACTCTTTAACAGTAAATTATAACATTAACCCTTTAGCAGTCATCGTCAGAGTCACTGCTTATTGAGATGAATTGTAGGAAAAGAGACAGGGTCAAAAGGAGAGAAAATTCTGAGGTACAGGCCAGGCAGCAGGCTACTGCTATAACCAAATATGTATTCATGCAGTTTTCAGGATTTTTTAATGGGGTAAGGTAATATTTGCATGTAGCTGTACAGATGAATTTTAGTAGGAGACCCTAGGCACCATTGTTCAACACTGGTGCTGAAACAGAGGAGGCTCGGCCAATAATGGTCCCACCCTTTTATTGGTAGCCTCTTTCTTTTATTGGTTGCCTCTTCCCCTGCTGTTAGGTGGAGAGAACTTGAGCAGGGTTCCACTCTACAGAGGAACTACAATTTTGTCAAACATGGAAATGAGGAATTAGCCCAAATTAGCCCCAAATGATCACCAAGCCCATCTGTACTGTGTAGAAAAATCTTGTATCATTATGGACTGGGTGTTTCATCTTTGCAGAAATGTATACTAGCTACTATATATGACAGTGAAACCCCATATACCCATTTTGGGATAGAAGAAATTATCTTTCAATATATAATTGAAGGGCAGAATTACCCTTTGGCATTTTTTACATATTGGTTGCTAAGATTAAGGTACTTGTGGAGAGGAGGAGCCTTTGGGCTGGTTTATAACACTCAACACATGGGGAACCTTAGTTAGGACCCTACTCCAGAATTCCATGGCAAGTGCCAGAGTAATGGTTAGGTATTCCTTTACCAATAGCAATGACTTACCAATACCAAGTACCCTGGTTACAGTTAAGTGGCTTGTTAATACTACACTGGTACCAAACACTCAGGGCACATGTGCAGTGTCACACACCATATTAGTAGTGGGACCGTGCATTTTTATGGGTATGTGCAGTATGTCATTTTATAATATCTATGTATATTGCTGTAATTCCTTCTAACAGGCTAGTGCTCTTTTGCATGTAGATATACCCAGTCACCCGTAGGTAGTTCGGGACCCTAATACATATGTAGATCAGGGGAATAAGGAAGTTTATGTGTGGAGTGGGAAGTGTACAGTTGAGAAACAGAGAAGTGAAGTGCAGAGAGCAAGGTCAGTTGTGACCTAAACAAAGGGGCAGCATCAGTTTAGTCCACAGACAAGGAACGCTACCTCCAGAGTCAGACAAAAATAGCCAGAAGACCAAAGCTAAGGTTGGACCTGCTGAACCTAGAAGGGCTGACAATTAGCTACCCCTCTGAGTTGTGTGCAGACCAAAGGTAAACCTCAAGAAAGAAATAACAGAAACCCAGAGTGTTGAGGAATATAAAGAGAAACTAGTGGAGGTGAGAGTGTTACCTCAGCCTATAGACTCCCTTAGCACCCAATGTAAGACAGGGGTTAGCCTATAGTGCATGTTCACAGCCTACAGTGATGTATAGGCTGTATTTGGAGCCGCATTACTCTATGGACAGTGTGGATGTATTACTGGAAATTATGAGCAAGCCAGAAAAGCAAGATATATCTACCAGCCATGTGAAAGAGAGAAGTTTATTGATGTATACTCTATACCTGGATTATAGACAGTCAGCCAGATATGACAATAGCCTGAGTGTGACCAGAGTCAATACCTCACCAAGAACCTGTTATTAGGATTACATATACAACTTGTGGTATCCTTTGAATGGATTACAACTACCGTTTTGCATTGCAAAAAGGACGGGTTCACATCAACGTTATGAATTCCATTATTGATCCTTCATAATAGAGGTCTATGATCAAGTTTAACAGATCTGTCTGGTTTCTGATATGCAGGAAGGAAAAGGAAGTCCTGTTATAACAGAAAGAAATAACGGAATTCTTAATGTTGATGTGAACCCGTCCTAATCTGTACATCTACTTCAAGGCAAGTGATCCTCAATAAATGTTCCAGTTATTTATTCAAACAGACTCCTCTTTATTTTAACACCTCATTTTCCCCCCTCAACGGTGCTGGCGTCACAACCCCTGCTAGTGATGAGCGGCAGGTGCCATATTCGAATGTACAATATTTCACGAATATTTCGCTAAATATTTGTGATTTATTTGCTAATTCGAGACTTTGTTATATTCGTACAATGCTACTCTATTGTGAAAAATCGTCTTTGAAATATTCGTGTGCACATGTTCATTTTTCACATAAGATAAACTATATTAAATAGTGAAGAATATTCTATATCAGTACTAAGATATTTTAGCCTTCTCACATTGGCCCACAAGTAATGGTCCATTACCGGCCTGCTTTTTGCTTGTGGGCCAATGTGAAAAGGCTAAAATATCTTAGTCTGTACTGAATTAAAATATTCTTTAATATAGTTTATCTTATGTGAAAAATCGGCAATCAAATATGCGCATTAATCGAATCGTGTAAGGGCGCTAAGCAACTTTCCTGTTAGTTTGGCTTGGTAAGATTGTCGAATATGTAGAATATAGCGCTATATTCGCAATACGAATATTCTTTTTTTTTTCACCTGAATCCATTACATTTACAATCACTAATGGGTTCAGATGAAGAAAAAAATAACTAATATTAATTTTAACAAATGTATATCAATATATTCTAAATGTTCGCAAAAAAGTGGCGATATTCGCGAGACAAATTCGGTATTCGAATATTCGCGATCAACACTATTCCCTGCACCTTAAACCCTGTATCATCAAGCGCACCTCAACCAACATCTGTCAGGAAATCCTTCAACACCAGAGTGTGCCCCAAAATAATCCAGTGCCTTACTTCTGATCACTGCATGCTGGCTCAGGGAGCTGCAGAAACATACACCCATCAGGCCACCACACTCGGACATTGCCCCTGCAGTCCCAGTTGCTTCACATGTCTTGCCAAATGCCACCTACTCTCTGCACACCTGGCAATTGCAAATGCTGAATCTATAACTCGGCAGACCACTATCTTCCCCAATTCCTCCATTACCATTCTTGATTAAGTTAGACAAATATGAATGTAATTTCTATGTAGTGTATGTAACATGTATGTTCTTGCATGGATTATTGAGTAGAAAGGAGTATAAAGAATGAATAGATTAAAGGTCAGCTTGTCTAATCACCATTTCAGATATGATGGGCAGAGTATGTCTGTCATAGAAACATGAGGTTATTGACAAGATATGATGACATAAATCTTATTTCTATGGCCATTTGAAGTCCTAGCAACTTCTACAATCCTTGCAGTGGGTTTGGTGTGATAAAAAGCCTTAGATACCTAAAGAACCAGGGATGCTGGATTCTACAGTAGGCTTCAAAATAATGCTTTCAAAATAATGCATAGTTCTACAGGAATTGTTTCTGGTCTAACTTGCCTAAGAAAAACATTTTGGGGATTGTTTTGCCTCTTTTTGTGATTTACTGGATTCATTTCATTACTTGAAAATGAATGAATCTTGGCTCACAGATGAATAAAATCCTTATGTCGGAATTAAATTGATAAATTGAGTTCATTATGTTGTCTGAATTTCTTTCACACTGTGATACTAAGATCTTTCTTTTCACACAGACTTGGTAGATTTCTCTAAATAATAAATGACTAAAATGACAGCTGAGAAAACAGGTATTAATCCTACAGACAGCGTGTGCGCTTTCTCACTAAATCTTGTATTGTACAGTAGGTAGATACTTAATAAACAAGTGTTCTGGTAGCTAATTTAGATTTCTGTTAGCAATTAAAGGATCCAAGGACCAGTTGGCATCCTGCCAAAGACAAAGAATAATCTGGCATTTTGCTGAATCCTGTTTTTTTTTTTTTTTTTTACTTGAAAACCTGCACAATAATCATACGGAAATTGCATAAAATGCAAGACTGGCGAAGTTTTGAGGGCCTCTGTTAACTGTGGTACTTGACCAGATTGTATTGAATGTGAGCTGAAAATACCTTTTGTACATTACATCACAACATATTCAGAGAGATTTAGAATTAGACTCTAAATTTGGCTCTTCATGGTCTGTACAAAAGACAGGAAATGAAATCTCTGTGCAGCATGCCGCAGGGAAGGAGAGCAGAGGAGGAGGACACGAGTGATATTAGCAAGATTGGTGGTTATGATTTTCACTCACTCTGTCGCTCCCCTGGGGCATGCAGTGATGGGAAGGGTGAACTTTTCTTCCCTTCAGGACACTCTTAATCCGGGGTTCTTCTGCCTTATGACAGTTGAGTTGCCCATGATGTTAAAGGTTTTGGGTGCAAGGCAGGGTCCCAGTTTGTGATAATAACATTTTGCAATTGTTGCAATACTTTTTTTTTTTTAAACTAACTTTCAACAGTGGCAATAGGAGAATGCCCTTATGTAAGGAAACTATGCAGGCTCCTTGTTGCCTTAAAGAGAGTCTTTCACCAGTCACATTCTCACTGATAACATAGCTACATACTGTAGGTGAGAACAACTATGTTGAAACATTTCTTAAAAGGCTGGCTTTGGAAATTTGATGTGGACCATAGAGAACATACTGTAGATCAGATCCAACATATTGGAACACTGCAAACACAGTTTTATAGGGTCACATTATGATGTATGTTTCCTTGTTAAGATTCCATTCACATGACCATGTCCATTTTGTGGACCACAAACCGTGGATGCACCCTTGGTTAATTTCAGTTGATTGGACATGATTTGGAAAGATACAACCCTGTCTATACAAGGCCTCACAGCGGAAAATGCATTTTAGAGCAAAAAGCAAGCTATCAGAGGGAAAGAGCTGCCTGTAGATCTCAGAGACAGGATGCATGCTCCATTAAAAGTTCTCCAGAGCACAGTGGTCTCCATACATCTTAAATGGAAGAAGTTTAGAACAACCAGGACTCTTCCTAGAGCTGGGTATCCCTACAAATTACGTAATCAAGAGGAAAAGGGCCTTGGCAAGAGAGGTGGCCAAGAACCCAATGGTCACTCTGGCTGAGCTGCAAAAATCCTGTGTGCAGATAGAAGAAACTTCTAGAAGGTCAACCACCATTGCAGCACTCCACCAGGTTGGACTTTATGGCAAAGTAGCTAGAAAAAAAAGCCTCTCTTCAGTAAAAAACACATGAAGGTTTTCAAAAAAGTACATAATATACTCTATCAAGATTCTCTTGTCTGATGAAACCAAGATTGAACTTTTTGGTCTCAGTTCTAAGTGTCATTCTTGGAGAAAACCAATATCATCCCAACAATGAAGAATGGTGGTGACAGCATTAGGCCATGGGGTGTTTTTCATCAGCTGGGAAATGGAGATTGATCAGAGTTGAAGGAAAGGTGAATGGAGCAAAGTACAGAGATGTTTTTAATGAAAACCTAATCCAATGTTCTCTGGACCTAAGACTGGGCTGAAGGTTCGCCTACCAACATGAAAATTACACTAAATACACAGCCAACAGAGGAGTGGCATAGGGACAACTCTATGAATGACCTTCAGCGGCCAAGTCAGACCCCTGACTTTAACCCAACCGAACATCTCTGGAGAGACCTGAAAATGACTGTCCCCATCCAACCTGACAGAGCTTAAAGAATCTGCAGAAAAAAATGGCAGAAAATCCAATAATCCAGCTATCTAAACATTTTGGCATCATACCCAAGAAAACTGGGGTCTGTAATCACTGCCATCTGAGACAATGGGGGCATATCGCTAGGATATGCCCCCATTGTCTGATAGGTGCGGGTCCCACCTCTGGGACCCACACCTACCTGAGAACGGAGCGGGGAAGGTGGCCGGAGGACACCAGGTATTCCGGAGTCTGGCCACCACCAAGCGCTCTCCCCATAGGATTGAATCGGTGCACACCGCCCATTTTCAATTCAGGACATTTTGCAGGGATTTTTGAAAGTTTGAGACAATCCTGGGAAATTCAAGTCTGTTGGAAACTAACCAAAAAACCCAACCAGGGCTCTCATTTAGTTCCTGATATCAATTTATATACAGACACTGCCTCTAGTCTGTTATATACTTATATTTGCATCTATGTAGCTAAACATACAGTATAGTATGTTCCATTCATGTTTTTATCTAAGTACAAATAGCAATGTTTTCCTCCCTGAGTGCTACAGTGCAAAACTTTTTTTTTACTTCCATCTGTCAAATTGTCACATCTTCTGAAATCTTTCTAGATTTTTGGTGGAAACCATTTGTGCACAGCTCAGTTAAATAACAAATATTTCATAATGCATAAAATCAGTGAGGACCTGTTGCCATAGCTCAGGAGGAACAGAGCTGAGGATGGTAGTGGCTCTGGGTGCAACAGTTATTCACATAAATAACACTGACAGATCTCACGCCGAAGCTCCCTAGGGCCGGGTAGTGACATGAGTATACCCCCCTTGTTCCCTCAGGGCACATTCTAGGGCTCCTTCCTGAAGGTAATTGGGGTGCTCTTGGTGTTATAAGTTTGGTATGGGTGCAAGGAAGGACAGGTAGCTGCTGTGGCTGACAAATGGAGCTGGAGTCATAAAACAGGCCAGTTATAAAAAATAAAGTCTCTCTTTACTGCAGTGTAAAATTAGAGTTGTATTACATCCAATGTCATCAAACACCGTCCCCAAAAAAATTCATGTGCAAATATATGGATATGAACAATGATGGGGGTTGTAGAGCTCTTTCTCTCTATCTTTCCAAAGTCTCACTCTCTATCTTTCCAAAGTCTCTCTCTCTCTCTCTCTCTCTCTCTCATCTAAGGGTCACAATAAGGTTATTGCAAAACTTGTCTGTAATTCCCAGACTCGGGGGTACAGAATTAAGATACGGCTGGCCAAACTATATGAAAGTGTGGGAGGTTGTATTAGAAATGTCCTCAGTGCAGTAAAGTCTTTATTAGCCTTACACAGAGAATATCTTACTGACTCCAGTGGTGAAACTTTCAGATACTGTATCTTTCGAGTTATTTCCTTCTCTCTTTGGGTACTGTTGAGTAGAGATGAGTTTTTCATACAGATATCTCAGAGATACTGATTCTCTGAGACTTAGGCCTAGTTTCTCTAAGTAGTCAACTTATGTAGCTCTTCTCTTTTCTTTAGCTAACACTAGACTCACACTAAACTAGTGGCAGACCCTAGTCCATCTCAACTGTGTCCCTACTGACTGCAGAATGTTAGTAGTTAGGAACACAAACATAACTAGTGAAACACATTTGTAAATTCATTCATACATTTCTTGGAAGGAGAACAGGAACTGAAACTGCACAACATACAGTTCTAAGAATAATAAGACCCAGAATTGTTAGTTTATGGTGTATGCATATATTTACTAGATGAGACATGTCAGAGCTAGTTAGTTATTCAGTCACTATAATTGAAGCAGTCCAGGGCAGAAACAGACAGTTGAGTGCAAGAACAGTATAGGAGCCCTTTGTTCTCCAATAGCTCATCACAAAAGGTGGCTGGCATGGTCTTTAGTCAAGTGTACAGACACAGGAGTGCGGACTTTCTGAGTTTGATGATGCTGGGGTAAATAGTGAAATGTTTGGGCCCAGACAGGGTTCCTCACTGCAAAAAGCAGAGACCTTAAGAATCCAATTGCAGACCACTTCCAATACTTTTACCCTTCTGGACTGCTTCACATAGTTGTTTGCTAACACTCTTTGACTGGTGAGAAGAAGGCCTTGTGTTTTCTCCAGCATGTTCCTGTTCCAAGGGGGGTGGTAGTCATGCCGCCTTAGGCCCCTTTCACACGGGCGAGTTTTCCGTGCGGGTGCGATGCGTGTGGTGAACGTATTGCACCCGCACTGAATCCTGACCCATTCATTTCTATGGGGCTGTGCACATGAGCAGTGATTTTCACGCATCACTTGTGCGTTGAGTGAAAATCGCAGCATGCTCTATATTGTGCTATTTTCACGTGACGCAGGGCCCATAGAAGTGAATGGGGCTGCGTGAAAAACGCAATGCATCCAGATACCATGCGTTGCGTTCCGTTTTTTCACGGAAGTTACTTAGCAACACTCCTGGGATATATAATACAGGAAGTAGGCGTTTTTTTTCTCTGTGTCTGTCTGTGTGTGGTTTGTGGCAGCACATGAGGGAGATTTTGTCTGCTGCTTTTTCAAGCCCTCGCGGAGCCAAATCTCGTCAACATGCCAAAAACTCCACGTGCCATGGATGTTGAAAAGCTTATTGTCCTGATGCAGGATAGGCCCTGCCTCTGGGATCTTCGGTTTTCAGAATACCAGGACAGATATAAGAAGGACGCTGCCTGGGTGGAGGTTACCCAGGATCTGTTTGCAGCCATATGGGAAAAGACCAAAGGCCAAAGTCGCAAGAATTTAAGTAAGTTAACAATGTATACATGTTTGATCCATGTTGTCCTCCCTAGTATATAGGCCTTGTTATATGTTAGTTTACCTATCACTTTAGAAATTGATACATGTTCCTTTCTTGCCTTTCTATTACCAATTGAAGAGGTCAAGAATTGTTGGCGGAGCTGCCGTGACCAATTCCGCAAGGAAATTAAAAAGCAGGGTCGGAGCGGGGCTTGTCCCCCCAAGAAAAGACCCTACCTCTTCCGGGAGCAGCTAATGTTCCTTCGCGCCGTCATGGATCTGCGTCCGTAAGTCCATTATACACACTAAGCTATACGCACTGTATGTCGAATTTTTAGGTACTGTGAATGGTTTGAATGGATCAATGCGAAATGTCATAGTTTGCAAACATTCACATTGCTCCTTTCTTAACCAAAAGTAGGAGATTAAAATGACAAGTTGAGTAAGGCCTCATGCACACGACCGTTGTGTGCATCCGTGGCCGTTGTTTTCCGTTTTTTTTTTCGCGGACCCATTGACTTTCAATGGGTCTGTGGAAAAATCAGAAAATGCACCATTTTGCAGCCGAGACCGTGATCCGTGTATCCTGTCCGTCATGGGGAGGGAGGAGGGGGCAGACCCCCCCTCCCCCCCATGTAGATAACACATTGGTGGCCAGTGCGGCCGGCCCCCTCCTCCCTCCCCTGTAGTTAACTCGTTGGAAGCCAGCCCCCCCCTCCCTCCCCTGTAGTTAACTCGTTGGTAACCAGTGGGCCCCCCCCTCCCTCCCCTGTAGTTAACTCGTTAGTGGCCAGCCCCCCCCTCCCCTGTAGTTAACTTATTGGTGTCCAGTGGGCCCCCCCTCCCTCCGCTGTAGTTAACTCGTTGGTGGCCAGTGGGCCCTCTCCCCTCCCTCCCCCTCCTAATTAAAATCTCCCCCCCTATCATTGGTGGCAGTGGAGAGTACCGAGCGGAGTCCCAGTTTAATCGCTGGGGCTCCGATCGGTAACCATGACAACCGGGACGCTACTGCAGTCCCGGTTGCCATGGTTACTTAGCAATTTGTAGAAGCATCATACTTACCTGCGAGCAGCAATGTCTGTGTCCGGCCGGGAGCTCCTCCTACTGGTAAGTGACAGGTCTGTGCGGTGCATTGCCTAATGATCTGTCACTTACCAGTAGGAGGAGCTCCCGGCCGGACACAGACATCGCAGCTCGCAGGTAAGTATGAAGCTTCTACAAATTGCTAAGTAACCATGGCAACCGGGACTGCAGTAGCGTCCCGGTTGTCATGGTTACCGATCGGAGCCCCAGCGATTAAACTGGGACTCCGATCGGTACTCTCCACTGCCACCAATGATAGGGGGGGAGATTTTAATTAGGAGGTGGAGGGAGGGGAGAGGGCCCACTGGCCACCAACGAGTTAACTACAGCGGAGGGAGGGGGGCCCACTGGACACCAATGAGTTAACTACAGGGGAGGGAGGGGGGGCTGGCTACCAACAAGTTAACTACAGGGGCGGGAGGGGGGCCCACTGGCCACCAATGAGTTAACTACAGGGGAGGGAGGGGGGGGCTGGCTACCAATGAGTTAACTACAGGGGAGGGAGGGGGGGCCCACTGGCCACCAATGAGTTAACTACAGGGGAGGGAGGGGGGACCGGCCGCACTGGCCACCAATGAGTTAACTACAGGGGAGGGAGGGGGGGTGGCCGCACTGGCCACCAATGAGTTAAAAACAGGGGGGGGGCAGTCATGTACACAGTTTTTCAGTATATTCTAACCTGAAGCATCCCCATCACCATGGGAACGCCTCTGTGTTAGAATATACTGTCGGATCTGAGTTTCACGATCTAGCTCATATCCGACAGTATATTCTAACATAGAGGCGTTCCCATGGTGATGGGGACGCTTCAAGTTAAAATATACCATCGGATTGGAGAAAACTCAGATCAGATGGTATAAAAGGGACTCCTGACTTTACATTAAAAGTCAATGGGGGACGGATCCGTTTGCAATTGCACCATATTGTGTCAATGTCAAACGGATCCGTCCCCATTGACTTGCATTGTAATTCAGGACGGATCCGTTTGGCTCCGCACGGCCAGGCGGACACCAAAGCGACCTTTTTTTCATGTCCGGTGATCCTCCAAAAATCAAGACCCACGGACGAAAAAGCAGTCACGGATCACGGACCTACGGACCCCGTTTTTGCGGACCGTGAAAAAATACTGTCGTGTGCATGAGGCCTAAGATTGATGGTATAGATACCTAGGTAAATAATGTATCAGGGTTAACCCACATGCTCTATGGGACATAAGATGTCTAATAAATGTGTAAACAAGTTTTTTTTTGTTTTTTTTTCTGTCGTTTTGGTTAAAGTTAACACGATGAGTATAGACCTTATATTTCTGAGTGTGTGGGTTATCCCTGCTACATCCATACTACCACAATTACCACATATGTCTTATTTTTGTTGGCAGGGGAGTTGCTAGTGTCTGAAAACATCTGGGGCACAAGCCCACTGTACAACGCCCCCGTGAAGCAAAGCCCACCCAGGAAGCTACGTCCCCATCCCCGGGGGGAGGGGGGCTTCACAGTAGTTATTAACCCCTTTCAGCAGTCCCCCCTTCAGTGAATAGCGGACTGCTGAAAGGGGTTTAATCGCAGGACGGGATTGATCACCGATGCCACAGAAGTGACTGAACTCATGCCGGCGCAGCAGATAAGTAGCTGAACTAGTACAAGAGGGGTGGGGGGTGATCTGGGGGTTGCCCTGTTCCAATCAATTTAAAAAGTCCCTGGAATGTGCCCAAAAAATTCTACCAGCAATCCAGCATAACATTCAGGGCACTGGACAAAACATATGGGGCACAAGCCCCGAATGTTTTGCCATAATGACACCCCTGTTTGTTGGGCCAGTTAGTACTATGTGACAAATGTAGATTGTGTAGCTCATGACAGGAATATGTTCAAAGATTTTTTTTAATCATCATGTTTATATATTTTAATCATTTTGTAGAACGGAGGACAACCTAGAGGAGGAAGAAGAATCGGCTCCACAATTGTCCAGTGCTTGTGAGGAGGAGACGACAACTGGCCAGCAGGAGACTCTTCCGGGACCCACACCAGCACCTTCCGAGTCTCCTGCAGCATCAGGAGCTGATTCCCCCCCCCCACCCCCGGCTCTACCCAGCAGGTCCAGACGACGGGCAAATCCTCCTGCCGAGTCCAACATTAACGTCCAAGTTTTGGATTATTTATCTCGTGCTCGGCAGGAGGATCATCATGATATGTTTGCCCGTAGTCTGGCCCATTATATGCGGCAGATACCTCCAGAACGATTATTACGAACAAGAACTTCGGTAGAAATCGTTCTGGAGCTAGCAAATTCCCTTCCAGATCCCTCTGTCATGCATGACGCCCTGGAAAATTTGCACCGCTATGGGCAACTATTTGTCCCCAACAACCCCACAGTTTCCCAGGCATTACCGGACCACCAACAAATGCCCCCCCCCAAGGGATCATTATGGGCCACCAATGGCGCCATATGTGCCCCAGATTCAGGGTGAACCCAGCTCTCTCGCCCAGTCGAGCTGGCCCACCACAATGCCTTGGCCCCCCTTCCCAGGCCCAATATTCAAGGGCTCCTTCCCAGAGCCAATATTCTGGCCCCCCTTCCCAGGGACAATATTCTGGCCCCCCTTCCCAGGGACAATATTCTGGCCCCCCTTCCCAGGGACAATATTCTGGCCCCCCTTCCCAGGGACAATATTCTGGCCCCCCTTCCCAGGGACAATATTCTGGCCCCCCTTCCCAGGGACAATATTCTGCCCCCCCTTCTCAGGGACAATATTCTGGTCCCCTTCCCAGGGACAATATTCTGGCCCCCCTTCCCAGGGACAATATTCTGGCCCCCCTTCCCAGGGACAATATTCAAGGGCTCCTTATGAGGACCAAGCTCCAAATCAGGCTGGACCCTCACAATACTCAGCCCCTCCATATCAGGGACCTTCATCGCCATCAAGGCAATATGTTAATTTATAGAAATTTAGAGAGACAAATAATTTTATTTTAATATAACAGAGAATTTATTTTCATATTGTGTGAAATAAAACACATTTTTGTTTTCAAGCTTCTAATGTGTCAGATTTTATTTTATTGTGCATACACATACCACAATATATAGCTAGAAAATTTTTACGAAACATTAGTAACCACATAGGACACATATGAAATGTTAATTTTGCACACAAACACTGACGTTCAATAGTTTTTATTTTTAGGGGTTCTTACATGAAAATGTAGATCATAAGAAATTTGAATGAGTATGTTTTATTACACATACATACAAAACATGTTAGACCAACAAATCTATACTCCTAGAACACCATATAATCAATATTAACACATTTGTTTTACTCAGTATTATACAGAAAAACATTTTGAAAAAATTCACCCATTTTGCCACATTTAGCACTGTAAAATGTTATGAAACAAAGTGTAGCTAATAGATAAATGAGGTATTAGTACATATTGCACATACCATGTAGACTAGACTATTTGGTAGCAAAATATGTAAGCTCGCAACCCACGGCAAGGGTCCTCATTATCTTGCAAGTCCCTAACTAAAAAAAGAAAAAAGTAACTAAACCTGAAACCATCCTGGTAATGAAAATAGACTGGCAAACACAAAAGTCCATGAATTGAGGACTACTGCTGAAAAGGAAAAGAACCGATAGGGGACATAAAATAATCTGAAAGTAATTCCCGCACTCTGAGTCCAGCAGATCCAGATCGTCCAAGTAGTAAAGTGTCTCTTGGTGATGGTGTACTGTACACTTGGGCATCTTCATCAGGTGTGGCCTCATAGGTGCGTATGTAGTTATGCAGCACTACACACGCCTTGATGACCACATTGACATTTTGTGGTGCCAGCTGTATTGCCAACTGGAAAACCCGCCATTTATTTGAAAAAATGCCGAATGTGCACTCCACAAACCTTCTGGCTCTACTTAACCGATAATTAAAATTGCGCTTCTTGGCATCCAAACCGCGTCGAGGATAAGGACGCATCAGGTGGCTAGAAAGGGCAAATCCCTCATCCCCCTACAACCACATAAGGCGCTGGTGGCCCAGTAGAGCCAGGAAGGTTTGCTGGCTGTGGTACGTCTAGGTGGTTGGACTGAAGCCAGCGACCCATTCTGGAAGCCCTGAAGATGCGAGCATCTGCAGAACTTCCACAGGACCCAATATCTACAATTATAAACCTGTAGTTTGTGTCAGCCAAGGCCAACAAAACTACAGAGAAAAACTGCTTATAATTATAGTATTGGGACCCTGAGTTCGGTGGCTTCTTAACCCGTATGTGCTTCCCGTCAAGGGCACCAATACAATTGAGCCCTCTCCTGGAAGCCATGGGCTATATCAAGCCACTGCTGCCTGGTTGGTTGTGGCAGCACTGAAGCCTTCAGTGTCAACCAAATGGCGGCACATGTAGCCCATACCACGCCAGCAATTGTAGAAGTGCCCATTTGAAAAACAAAATACAAAGACGAAAAAGAATTACCGGTCACCAGATATCTGAAAAGACAAAAAAAAAAATTGAATTAGATACTTGCATAGCATATGTTTTTAAATCTAGCACATTACTTGACATTATTTAATGGAAAAGTGGCTGGTAAATATAAATGAAACAAGCACATATTGGTATATTTTTTAATCATATGATTTATATTCTGAGATAAAACTACATAAGGAATAGCATTTAAACCTTCCTAAAGTTCAAGACAATTAACATATATACACACACAGGTGAAGTGTCCTCATCATTACATGCTGCATTTGAATAATTAACCCTTGCGGAACTGGATTCTGGTGTGACTAATCTAACCACACACAGTTTATCACTAAAAATAAGGGCGTTTAAATACAGGTCTACTTCATTTACGTACTCAGGCATATAATATGAAAAGTTTAGAATACATAGGCCATTGACCTAACAACTATGTATTGGAAAACAGGATGCATTAAAGTATTTAGTCTGAGAATATATATAGTCTTACCTTAAAGTAATAATAAGCCGTTCTTCAGGTGACACACTCCGCCGCATATTGGTGTCCTGAAAAGTTAAGGAAGGCCTCAACTCCTCCAACAGACGATCAAACGTAGACACCGACATGCGGCAATAATTGAAAAACTTTGGAGGGTGCACACGGAGCTCAGCGTACAAGCCAACAAAGATACCTTTGCTGGCATGCTGCGAAAGTATAGGATGCACCCACATGCGCTTCCTCCGCGGCTTCTCCTCAATCATTTCTGGCTGCTCTCCAAAACAGCGGGAGACCAGCCAGTGCAAAAATACATGGTCAGTGGATGACAGGGTGAAAGTGGACATCCGGCAAAGGATAATCCACTAACAAACAAACACACACACGAATCAACACACAAACCACTCCACCAAAAAATGGAGCTGTCCAACAAAACAATGCATGCTGGGGGTAACTACACTGCAGTTACAGGTAAATGTAGTGGATTGATCAGTTTTTTTTCACGCGCGTGGAAAAAACAACATTGCTTACCGGTAATCGTTTTTCTCGATACCCATGACGGCACCCTGTGCGACTCAGGACCTCCCATCAGGACAGGAAACCTGAGAAGATAAAAAGGACACACCTCCACCCAACACCAGTGGAAGAAATAAATTGTTCTCCGGAGAGAAGTGACAAATGATTAAAGACCCCTTCTCTTTTTTTATTTTATTTTTTTATATCTATTTTACTTCATATAGACCTGGCAAAATGCTATATATATATATATATATATATATATATAGCTCTACATGGGGAGGGAAATATTGGGTGCCGTCATGGGTATCGAGAAAAACGATTACCGGTAAGCAATGTTCTTTTCCCCTCACCCATGACGGCACCCTGTGCGAGATAAACTATAAGTAGAACCTGGGGGGGGCCACAGCCTGAAGGACTTTTTCCCCAAAAAGGGCATCAGAATGGAGCTGCAATCTGTAATGTTTGAGAAAGGTATGCGGGGAGCTCCAGGTAGCCGCCCTGCAAATCTGAGCTAAAGATACATCAGCTCTCTCAGCCCACGAAGTAGACACTGCCCTAGTAGAATGGGCCCCAAAACCTGAAGGAGGGGGGAGACCCAGGGAAATATATGCTCTAGCTATGGCCTTCTTCACCCATCTAGCAATAACCCTGCGGGATGCTTTTTTCCTAAATACTGGACGAGGAGGTTCTCGTCTTTTCTCCAAGGAGCCGTAACAACTAGGTAGACCAACAAGCATCTCTTAACATCCAGGCAATGAAACCTTTCTTCCGAGCTATTGGAGGGGTTAGGAAAAAAGGAAGGCAACACAATGTTTTGGCTCCTATGAAAATCAGAGACAACCTTGGGAAGGAAAGAAGGCAGGGGCCTGATAACTATTTGGTTATCCTGGATGATAGTATAAGGTGGATATGCCGAGAAGGCCTGGATCTCCGAGATCCTCCTAGCAGAGGTAATAGCCAGGAGGAACGCCATTTTAATGGACAAGATGTCAATTGGGATCTCTAATAAGGGCTCAAAGGGTCTATCGGTTAGGGCCGTCAAGACCCTGTTCAGGTCCCAAGGAGGGGAAAGAGGTCTTACAGAAGGACAGATTCTGGCAGCGGCAGAAAGGAAACGCTTGACCCACGGGTGGATTGCTAATTGGAAGTAAAAAAAGTAGCTGAAAGCCGACACCTGAACTTTTAAGGTGGAGGCCTTGAGCCCTTTGTCTAACCCTGCTTGTAAAAAGTCTAAAATCTTAGGGATTTCTGGAGGACTAAATGGATCAGGGCTAGAACCTAGAAAGGAAGAAAAGACATTCCAAACCCTATTATACTTCCTGGCTGTTTTTTTACTACCTAGAAGGATGGAAACAACTTTGCTAGAAAGCCAATTGAAGAATCCCCGGATTGGGATGCCATACGGGCCCCTGGGAGAGTAGATCCTCCCTTGGAGGGATCACCCAGGGAGGGCTTCTGGCTAGACTTAAGAGGGTGGAGTACCAGACTCTCTTGGGCCACTTTGGGGCTACCATGATTATGGTGGCTCCCTCCTTCCGCACTTTCTTCAGAACCTGCGGAATTAGGGAAATAGGTGGGAAGGCATAGCCGAGTTCCTGGCTCCAATCCTGAGCCAGACTGTCTACCGCTGTAGGATTCTCTGAGTAATTTAGGGAGAAGAATCTCTTTGTCTTCCTGTTTTTCCGGGTGGCAAAGAGGTCTATAGTTGGGGTCCCAAACTTTGTCACAATCTGGGAAAAGATCTCGTTCAGACTCCACTCTGCCTGACTGAGTTCTACTCGACTTAGAAAGTCGGCCACCGTGTTCTCTTTCCCTTTCAAATGTATTGCGGATAAGACCAGGTTTCTGTCTTCTGCTATTTTGAAAATTTCCTGGCAGAGGAAGATTAGAGATGGTACTTTTGTTCCGCCCTGATGATTTATATAGGCCATTGTCGTTGAATTGTCCGAGTAAAAGACCAACTTTCTGTAACTGTAAGAGACATCTGGAACTGCCACCTTTAGAACTCTTTCTACTGCTTTGAGCTCCTTGTAATTTGACGTGCAGTCCTGGGTTCTTAAATCCCATCTTCCCTGCCAGTATTTTCCCTCTGAGTGAGCTCCCCAACCCCACGGACTGGCGTCTGTCGTTATCAGCATGGGCTCCATGAAGGACCAAGGCATTCCTACCGAAAGGTTCTTCTCGGACGTCCACCACAGAAGGGAATACCTTGCTCTGGAGGAGAGATGAAACTTTTCCTCTAGTGTTTGTGGAAGACCATTCCAATTCTTCAAGATGTCGGACTGTAACGGTCTTGTGTGGATCTGCGCAAATGGTACGGCTGGAATTGTAGCCGTCAGGTGCCCCAGTACTGCCATCGCCTCTCTGATGGAACATCGGAAGGACCGGAAAAGGAACCAAACATGCTCTATTGTTGAGGACACTTTCTTCTGAGGGAGGAATGTCTTCTGAGCCATGGAATCTAGCTGCATTCCTAAAAAGGTGCAAATTTGAGAAGGTGTTAGACAATACTTCTCCTGATTCATCTTCCACTCCAGATCCTTCAACAGAGAGCACACCAGGACAAGCTCTGTTTGTAACTGCTCCCTTGTTTGGGCTACGAACAAAAAATCGTCCAGATAGGGTACTACTACTATCCCAGACAATCAAAGGAATGCCACCATCTCTGCCACGACCTTGGTGAAAATTCTCGGGGCTTGAGAGACCCCAAATGGGAGGGCCCTGTATTGCAGGTGCAGAAGTTGGCCCCTTACTTAAACAGCCGTTCTTAAATACTTTTGGGAGGAAGAGTGAATTGGGATGTGATAATAGGCATCCTCTAAGTCTATACTTGCCATCCAGCAACCTTGGTATAACAGGTCTAAAGTCGTCTTTATAGTTTCCATCCGAAACTTCTTGTACCTCAGGAATTTGTTTAGACGCTTTAGGTTCAGAATCATCCGAAAGGAACCGTTGGGTTTCTTTATTAAAAAGAGTGGGGAGTAAAACCCCTTGCCCTCCTCCTTCTTTGGGACTTGGCAAACAACTCCTTTGTCCAACAATAACTGAACCTCTCCCTCCAGAACTGTGGACTTTAGAGGATCCTTCGGAGTTGGAGTGTGGGTGAAAAAAACTTGGGGATAGGAGCGGAACGCCAACCTGAATCCCTCTGCTATCCCTCCCAAAACCCACTTGTTTTGGGTGACGTTCGACCAAGCTGACCGAGTTTGGCGTCATTGCTTGTCCTTTGGTTTGCTATCCTGGGATTTAAAAAGGAAGCCGCTAGTTTTTCTTTGAAACCTATCCCTCTCCTTCCTATCGTATGGCTTACCCCTCTGTCTTCTAAAACCCTGCTGGGGTTTACGAAAAAAGGGGTTCTTCTGAGGGACAGGAAATACTTTTTTCTTGTCGGATGCCTTCTCCAGGATGTCATCTAGGGCCCAAACAACCTATCGCCCTCACACGGAAGGGCACAGAGTCTGGCCTTAGACCCCTGGTCACCATTTCATGATCTAAGCCAAATGGCTCTTCTTGCCGCATTCGTCATAGCTGAGGATTTGGCGGCAAAGCGCATAACATCCGTAGAAGCATCCGTTAAAGAATCCGCCGCTTTAGCAAAGTTGGGAAGAGAAGCTAAGATTTCTTCCCTAGGCTTTTTCTCTTTAAGATGTGCCTCTAGCTGTTCAATCCACAATCTCAAGGACCGGGATACCCAAGTGGCTGCAACTGCAGGTCTAAGACAAGTAGCAGAAGTTTCCCACGCCCGTTTTAGGTATATGTCTGCTTTCTTATCTAACGGGTCAGAAAGACAACCCAGATCATCAAAGGGGAGGGCAGATCTCTTTGCTATCTTAGTGACTGGAGCATCTACCGTAGGGGCCCTATCCCAGCTGGAGGAGACTTTTTCCTCATAAGGATATTTTCTTTTCACCGAGGAGGGTAGGAAAAATTTCCTGTCAGGATTTTTCCATTCTCTATTAATAATCGCTTGCATGTTTTCATGAATAGGGAAGACCCTATGCTTTTTAGGGCCTAATGCTTGAAAGGCCTGGTCCGCAACTGATCTGGTCTGCTTAACGTCTTCCAACTGCATGGTTGCTCTGACCGCTTTTAGTAATGCCTGCATATCCTCAGGAGAAAAGAAGGATCTCCCTGAATAATCTTCGTCCGAGGAGTCCGAATTACTAGCAAATAGCTGTCCGGATTCTCCGTCATCATCGGATGAGTCCAACTCTATACTGTCATACTCTGTATCTCTCCCTGGTTTATCTGGGGACCTGGCACGGCTTTTACTGAATGCTTTGAAGGATGCCTTAATAATAGACTTCATAGATTTAGTAAGGGTCTGGGATTGCTCTGCTACTAGTTTATCTATACACGCTGAGCATAACGCTTTCTGATGAGATGCAGATAGGGACGTTTTACATTCCGCACATTCCCTGTGTTTTGTCTTGGAAGACGACTTTTTAGGTGGCTTAGGGTTCTAAAAACAATCATATGAAACACCACATTAGCAATAAAAAGGAATGCTCTCACCCATTGAAGTTTTTCCTTTTCCCCCATCCTCAGACCAGTACCGGACTTGCAGGCCTCAAGGGTTCCTGGGGTTCAGCGCGTCCCTCAGTAGGCTCCGACATGCTTGAAAGCAGGATCGCTACCCAGCACATCCAAAACTGTGCCCCAGCTGGCTGCCTGAACCTGCCGCCGTATTTGTATTTTAAAGGACGCGCTCTGGCACTCCACTTCCGGGTCCTGCACGGGCGAAGCCCTGCCCCCCCGACGTCATCTCCAAGAGACGGCCCCGCGCATGAGCATAAGCGCACGGACGCGCGGGCGCCATCTTGGAACTGGGAAGAGCGAGGAAGAGCATGGGGAGCCGCCTGAACACGGCCACAGCGGCTCCCTGCAGGGCCGGAGAGAGGGCAGGCGCAGGCAGACTTGTGGGAAGCGGCTTCCGGCACGGCCACAGAACTACCGCTCCCCAGGGATAGGACTTCCCATGGCACTTAGCCACAGACCTTCCCCAGCTCTGGTGTCTATTCTGAGGTATGTCTTCTGCAGCGACCTGCGCTGCTTCTCAGGATCTCCCATCCAGAGGACAGGAAACCTGAACTGATGTTGGGTGGAGGTGTGTCCTTTTTATCTTCTCAGGTTTCCTGATGGGAGGTCCTGAGTCGCACAGGGTGCCGTCATGGGTGAGGGGAAAAACGCATGCCATCCAGATGTCACACGCACGGGAAAAACGCAAGAACGCGAGGCAATCGCATAATGAACTGACAGCACTCGCATGAAAAATCGCAAGCTTTTCACTGAACGCACCCTGAACGCATCCGGCAAAAAAACATGACGCCTGTGTGAAAGAGGCCTTAGACAGAAAGTGTGACCAGAGACAGAAGCCCTGTGTGAACTTGTCCTGTTAGTTATATGCCCATTAGGGACTGTAACTGTCCTGCTAGGTTGTCCATAGAGACTGCAACAACCAATCTGTGTGCCTTAATAAAAGATTATAACCATTAAGTTGTGTCCAGATACTTGTAACCCCCAGCTGTGTGCCTTATTGTGACTGTAAACACCAAGGTATGTATCACTGCTTGCAACTACAGTTGAGCGGACACCTGGATGTTCGGGTTCAGCTGAACTTCACAAAAAAGTTTGAGTTTGGGACTCAAACTTGACCCCGAACCCAATTGAAGTCAATGGGGACCCGAACTTTTGAGCACTAAAATGGCTGTAAAAATGTCATGGAATGGACTAAAGGGCTGCAAATGGCATCAAAATGTGGTTAAGAGCAGGGGCGTACACAGAAATCATTGGGCCCATAGCAAGAATTAAAATGCCCATTCCTAGTCCCTTCCCACAATGTGCCCTGGCTCCTCTCACTACCCTCCTTAACTTCTTCCCTGCCCCATCTCATGCAGCAGTATTTTGTTCTACAAAATGGCAGTACTCACGCTGGAACCCAACAGACCCATTATAGTGAATGGGATCTGGTAGGTTCTGGGGGTGTTCAGCATATTTTGACAAGAATCTGGGGCATTACATGATGTAATACCCCCAACTTTCCTGCTGTCCAGCATGGCACATGCACAGAGACATGAGAAAAGTTTGAGGAAGTAAGTGCCCCCCTTCGCCCCATCCCCTGTGTCATGCAGGACAGCTGGGAGACACTGACATTACTCGCTATCCTGCCTGACACATGTGCAGAGACAGGAGTCTCTGGGAAAGCTGAGTGACCCCCCTCCCCTCTGCCTTTCCATGTTCTTATTATCTGCATTTATGCCTTGCAGGATAGCAGGACATCTGAGTGACATTTCATGAATATCACAAAGCTTTTCTACTGTCCTGCATGGTACATGTGGAGAGACATGGGAATAGTCTGAGAAAGCTGAGGAACACAACTCCCACCTACCCACATATCTTCTCATGCCTCTGCACTTGTGCCATGCAGGACATCAGGAAAGCTGAGTAACATTACATAATGTAGTGACAACCAGATTTCCTCCTGTTCTGAATGGCATATGTGCAGAGGAACAGCCTGGGAAAGCTGAGTGACCCCCCCCCCTTCCCCCCCACACACACACGTATGCACTGTCCTCACCTACAAGTCGTCACTTACCTCATCACTGGTGGGGTTGTGGCAAGCCAGAGGAATCGGGCGCGGTGGAGCTAGCAGGTGGGAGGCGGGGCTAGGAGGCAGGGCTAGCAGACGGGAGACAGTGAGGAAGATAGATGGGGGCGGTGACTCTCCTCCACTGCGGGACCCCCTTCCTCATGGGCCCTATAGCAGCTGCATGGCCTCCTTATATGGTAGGTACGCCACTGGTTAAGAGCATGGCAAGTGCTCTGCAAACAAATGTGGATACGGAAATGACTTGAAATAACATAAAATACGCAAAAATAAAAAATAATAATCTTGATCTAGGAGGGCAAGGTCCATATGGAATAGGAGGTTGAGGAGGCGGTGGATGTGGCGGTGTAGGTGGAAGCGGCGGTGAAGGAGGAGGAGGTAGCCTACACTGCTTTTTGGTTTTAAATTTATTTTATTTTTTTAAATTGGGGTACACCCCAAAACATTGGGAAATATAACCTGTGATAACCCCCTCCAGTCGTGCTAAACACATGTTCAGACAATACACTAGCTGCAGGGCAGGCCAGCACCTCTAAGGCGTAAAGGGCAAGATCAGTCCATGTGCCCATCAGTCAGTTCGTGTAGCTGTGTGCACACATACTGCCCCACAATGTCGCACGTCACCATCCATTTGGATATCTTCTCTATCAACATTTGATGTTCTTTTCTGAGCCTACCATGTTGATCACGGTTATCGGCGAATCAGGGTTCCACTCCGGAGAGGGAGCATGAGATGAGAAAGAGAGACCACATCTAAGGGAGATCAATGGATGAAATTTGTTTTCGAGCGGAAATATGGGAAAAGTTATTAAAGCAGAAGAATCGAAGGAAAGGAGGGGGCGCGTGGCAATTACTCACTCCCGACTCGGGGAGATAGTGACGATAAATAACAATACAGGACTCTTAAGATGCCCTGTTATTTGAATGATTATAAAAAAATTATAGGGAATGTCACTGGGGTATTTAGGATTTAGAAATGTTTTACAGGAGAGGCCCTGATGCCGCTTTGTTGACTCTAGATAACTTCTGCCTGATCGCACGTCATTGTGACGTCCACGATCCATTTGGATATCTTCTCTATCCACTTTTGATGTTTGTTTCTGAGCCTACCATGTTGATCACGGTTATCGGCGAATCAGAGTTCCACGCCGGAGAGGGAGCGTGAGAAAGACAGACGACATCCAAGGGAGGTACATTTTTTTTAAATTAAATATGATCGAGTGAAAAAGTAGGACAAATTATTGAAGCGCAAATGTGGGACAAGTGATTAAAGTTTAAGCATTGAATGAAAGAAGAATTTTTGAAATTTAATTCACTGTCACCTATGCAGAGCAGGGGTTTTGTGTATGGCAAAATTGATAAAATGTCACCTTGTAACAGACGATTTTTTGAAATTTAGGTCCCTATCACCTATGCAGAGCAGGGGTTTAATCACGGAAAAAATTATTAAATGTCACAGACAAATTAGTACATTTTTTTCACCTGTCTACTAGGTAGAGCAGTGGTATATCACACCCAAAAATTGGTAAATTTCACCAAAAATGTTACAGACAAATTAGTGAATTTCTTTTACCTGTCTACTAGGTAGAGCAGTGGTATATCACACCCAAAAATTGGTGAATTTCACCCAAAAATGTAACCGACAAATTAGTGATTTTTTTTTACCTATCTACTAGGTATAGCAGTGGTATATCACACCCCAAAATTTGTGAAATTACATAAAATAAAATACGTACAAATAAAATAAAAAATTATTTATGAGGTGGAGGTCCATATGGACAACGGTGGACGTAGCAGTGTAGGTGGAAGCGGCGGTGGAGGAGGACGAGGTAGCCAATACTGGTTTTTGTTTTACATTATTTCTTTTTTTTTCATTAGGGTACACTCCAAAAGAGTGTTAAATATCCAAAATACAAGAATGAGCAATTGCGCTGTAGTGTAACAATGGCTAGTTAAGGCCAGTGTACATGTCTATTCTGCACAAGGTACGGACAAATCCTGTGGGATCCATGCCTGGTTCATTTTAATAAATGTTAGCTTGTCCACATTGGATGTGGACAGGCGGCTGTGTTTGTCTGTCATAACGCCCCCTCTGCCGTGCTAAACACACATTCAGATAATACACTGGCTGCAGGCCAGCACCTCCAAGGCGTAAAGGGCAAGCTCAGGCCATGTGCCCAATTTGGAGACCCAGAAGTTGAAGGTGGCAGACCCGTAATTCAGTACATCTAGGCGTGTGCACACATACTGCTCCACCATGCTCCTGCTAAGATGTTCCATATCAGCTAGTGGTGCTGGTTGTTCTGGCATGCTGACAAAGCTTTTCCATGCTAACCCTGCCTTCTGAGGTGCTGGTGATGCCCCAGCTGCGTTGGCGACCTCTTCCTCCTCCTTTGCCTTCGCCTTGTGCTTCCACTGTGCCCCTGCTGTCAGGTGGGAATGCCACCAGCAGCGTGTCTACCAGCGTGCGCTTGTACTCGCGCATCTTACGATCACGCTCCAGTGAGGGAATTAAGGATGGTATGTTGTCCTTGTAACGGGGATCCAGAAGTGTGGCCACCCAGTAATGAGCACAAGTTAGAATGTGAGCAACTCGGCGGTCGTTGCGGAGACACTGCAGCATGGAATCGCTCATGTGTGCCAGGCTGCCCAGAGGCAACGAAAAGCTGTCCTCTGTGGGAGGTGTATCGTCTGTGTCCTCTGTATCCACCCAGCCACACACCAGTGATGGCCATGAGCTGGTCTGGGTGCCACCCTGCTTTTAGCATGGTTCCTCCTCCTCCATCTCCTCCTCCTCATCCTCCACCTCGTCATCCTCCAGAACTGTGCCCTGGCTGGACAATTGTGTACCTGGTGCAGGAACCCACCCTCGGAGCCGCTTGTGAATGACTGGCCGGAAACCCTATGAAAAGATCCCTCTTCCTCCTCCTCCTCCTGTGCCACATCCTCTTCCATCATCGCCAGAAGCGTTTTTTCAAGGGAGCATAGAAATGGGATAGTAACGCTGAGAAGGGCGTTATCGGCACTGGCCATGTTGGTGGAGTACTCGAAACAGCGCAACAAGGAACACAGGTCTTGCATGGAGACCCAGTCATTGGTGGTGAAGTGGTGCTGTTCCGCAGAGCGACTCAACCATGCGTGCTGCAGCTAAAACTCCACTATTGCCTGCTGCTGCTCGCACAGTCTGACCAGCATGTGCAAGGTGGATTTCCACCTTGTGGGCACGTCGCATATGAGGCGGTGAGCGGGAAGGCCGAAGTTACGCTTCAGCGCTGACAGGCGAGCAGCAGCAAGGTGAGAACGCCGAAAGGGCGCAGACGGCCCAGACTTTATGCAGCAGCTCTGACATATCGGAGTAATTTTTAAGGAATCTCTGCACTCAGAACATACGCCAGGCAAGGGATGTGCATCAAACCGGCTAGTCCCAGAGCTGCTACGAGATTTCGCCCAAAACTCTGTCTCCACTAGACGGAATGACAGCATTTCAAAGGCCAGTCGTTTTGAAATGCTGGCATTCAGGGCCAGGGATTGCAGGTAGGTAGGGGGGTACTTCCTCTTCTGCTCCAGTGTTTAGGAAATGGAGAGCTGAACTCTTCCGTGGGACATTGTGGAGATGCTTGGTGTCCCAGGTTTGTGGTGTTGCTGGCAGATCCATTGTTTGCGGGGTGGCAGGTGGCACTGTCACTCCATAGGTGGATGAAGAGGCCGAGACTGCAGCAGAGGAGGAAGCAGGAGGAGCCAGAGACCTTTCTTGGTTTTTGAGGTGTCTACTCCACTGCAGCTCGTGCTTTGCACTCAGATGCCTGTTCATGCAGGTTGTGCTCAGGTTGAGAACGTTTATGCCTCGCTTTAGGCTCTGATTGCACAGCGTGCAAACCACTCGTGTTTGTCATCAGCACATTGTCTGAAGAACTGCCATGCCAGGGAACTTCTTGGAGCTGGCTTTGGTGTGCTCGGTCCCTTGCTGCAGTGGGCAGTAGCAGGCATACTGTCTAGAGGACGGCCGCTACGCTTTTGCACCCTGCTCCCTCTTCTGCTGTGCTACTGGCTCTGTAAGACCACCGCCTCTTCCTCAGAACTACACAGGTCACTCGCATGACCTTGATTCCATGTGAATCCATCATCTTCCACCCAGTCTTCACCCCTGCCCTCCTTGCCGGTCTGCACACTTTCGAAAGCCGCAGCAGTTGGCACCTATGCTTCATTATCATCCGAGAAGTGCTGCAATGGTCCTCCCATGTACTCATCTTGAAACATAAGTGGTTGGGCATTGGTGCACTCAATCTCTTCCACTTTTGGGGCAGGGATAGGTGGATGGCCCTGGGAAACCCTGCCAACAGAGTCATCAATAAGCAGAAGAGACTGCTGCAAGACTTGGGGCTCAGACTGCTTGGCTGATTTGCAAGGGGATGAGGTAAAAGACTGATGGACATCGGCTACAGGTGCCAACTCTGATCGTTCAGCAGGAGATAGTGTGGGAGACAATGTGAAGGAACTGGAGGCACTGTCAGCAACCCAATCTACTGTACTATCGCCTGTACTTGTTCTGGCCTCACCATTCGAAGAGCCACATTAGGACCGACCAAATACCGCTGAAGGTTCTGTCACCTACTCGCACCTGAGGAAGATGTTTCACTTGTGCGTCTAGCTGGCACAGATCGACCACGACTTCTCCCTGCAACAGGAGCTCCACCAGCAGCACAACGACCGGGGCCACGTCCCTTATTTGACGCTCTCTTTATATTTCTCAAATTTAGGATCTTAAGCATCGATGTATTAGGATCCCACGCTATCTACCAGATATACGCCTAAAATTTATATGCTGATAAGACTAATTGATCAATGTGTAACACTGTAGCTGTGCAGCAATCTCATCTGAGGTGTGGTGCTGCAACAACGTTTCCAATGTCTGTGTCTTCTCCGGCAATGTTCTTTCCTTGAACATTCTGTGCCTCTGTCTTTTGCTGTTAAAAGTCCTCTTTTCTTTTGCGTATTCCCCTCTTAACACACGTCGCTCTGGCCAGTAGCTTAGAGCAGGGAAGTTTAAAAAAGAAACCGGGTCCCAGAACAACTTCTGTGTGTGACATCACACTACTATGTACGGATACCTGATGATCGCGTTGGCTGTCCCCCCCCCCCCCCCCGAAGTATCCATACCTAGTAGTGTGACGTCACACAGAACTTGTTCTGGGACCCGGTTTCTTTTTTAACTTCCCTACTCCCGTGCTAAGCTACCAGTCGGAGCGGTGTGTGTTGAGAGGGGAATACGCGAAAGAAAAGAGGACAGCAAAAGACAGAGGCCCAGAAAGTTCAAGGAAAGAACATTGCCGGAAAAGACGCAGACATTGGAAACATTGTTGCAGCACCACACCTCAGGTGAGATTGCTACACAGCTACAGTGTAACACATTGATCAATTAGTCGTATCAGCACATACATTTTAGGCATATGTCTGGGATATAGCGCAGGATCCTAATACATCGGTGCTTCTTATCTTATTTATATTGTGTAGTCTAGGCAGGGCTCACGCTCAGGACCCAGCAGAGGCCTGTGGGATCACTCCCAGGGCAACTCCAGTCATAGCGAATGTAGGAGATTGGCAGCGCAATAGTACATCCCCTTATATTAAATTTAGGATCTTGCCCTAATTGGGTGATTTTTTTTTTTTTAAACAGAATAGAACAACAGTATCTAACACGTGTATCTAACAATGACATATGCAACAAAGGCTGCAAAATTAAGATTTTTCCTCTAAATGGGTGTTTTTTTATAGCAGAATAGAACAATAGTATTTAAAGGGTGTATCTCACAATGGCATATGCAGAAAAGGCTGCAAAATTACGATTTTTGCCCTAAATGGGTGTTTTTTTAATACCAGAATAGCACAGCAGTATCTAAAGCGTGTATCTCACATGGACAGATGCAGACAAGGCTGCAAATTAAGTATTTTGCCCTAAATGGGTGTTTTTTTAAACCGAGAAAATTATTGAAGTATTTAAAGCTTGTTTTAACAATAACAGATGCAGCAAAGGCTGCAATATTAAGTACTTGACCAAAAAAGGTGATTTTTTTAATAACAGAATATGACAGCAGAATATAACGCTTGAATTTCACACGTACAGATGCAGCAAGGGCTGTAAAATTGAGTATTTTGCCCAAAAAGGGTGTTTTTTAAAACCCAGAAAATTATAGCTGTATTTCTAGCTTAAATTGCACACTGACTAATGCGGCAAAGGCCCCAGATGGAGGGTATTGCCAAAAATGTGTGTTTTTTAAAACCTGGAAAATTATTGAAGTATTTCAAGCTTGTTTTAACAATAACAGATGCAGCAAAGACTGCAATATTAGGTACTTTGCCCAAAAAGGGTGTTTTATTAATAACAGAATATGACAGCAGTATATAATGCTTGAATTTCACACATAGAGATGCAGCAAGGGCTGTAAAATTGAGTATTTTGCCCAAAAAGGTTGTTTTTTAAAATCCAGAAAATTATAGCTGTATTTCTAGCTTAAATTGCACACTGACTAATGCGGCAGAGGCCCAAGATGGAGGTTATTGGCAAAAATTGGTGTTTTTTAATAGCCAGAAAATTATTGCAGTATTTCAAGCTTGGATTTCAATGTCACAAAAGCACATATGCAGTGATGGTGCACTGAGCTTGCACAAAATGGCCTCCGCCGCCCACCTTACTAACAGATGGATAAAAGTTATTTTTCTCTGTCACTGGGCTCAGGGCAGGGTAAAAAGATTGTGCACTGCACCCACACAACAAAATCTATGTAGATCGCTGAGTTTAATTGCAGTTCTGATTAAACTCGCCGAACACCGAACCTGAACCCACACTTTTACTGAAATGTTCGGGTTCGGCTCCGGGGAACCAAAAATTCTAAAGTTCGGTACGAATGTAGTGTCCCACTAGGTAAATGTGGGCACTACACAAGGGTCAATTGGGCCACGTTGTTCCCCACTCTTTGTATTTTATGTGATGTTTTATGTGTATTTTTCCTGTTATTTGTGTATCAGGCCTGTTAGGGGTAGTTCCTCCTCCTAGACAGTAGAGGGAGCTAGGGAACCCCTTAGTATTTATAGTCGGGTCCAGCTCAGGGAGAGTCAGTCTGTGTAGAGTCAGAAGTCAGTGTGGACTTTAGCTAGGCAGCAGCTGAAGTGGAGCTTCTGACATGCAGCTGGATAGCCCAGGCTGCTAGCTTGCCACCAGGAGAAGGGTTTACCTCCTTAGAGAAACAAAGTTCCTACAAAGTACAGTGCAGAGCAAAAGTGATTCCAGCCGAACCAGAGAACTGAAGGGCAGAAGGATCTATTTAAAGCAAGGAGACATATACCTGAGGAGGTTTTCCCTAACCAAGGATAAAGCCAGCAATAGGGCATACGGGCCTTGGGATAAAGACAGACAGGAATATGAGGAAAGTGCAGCCTGATCTGTAAGTGTTTAACCCTCTGAGTATCTTGCAAGAACATTGTGCCTGCCAATTGATGTAAAGCCTGCATGTTACTACCTCTTGCATATGGAAATAAGACTGTATATAGTTAATTGTTCCAGTAAACAGAAGTTTTGGTTCACCACAACATCGTGTTCCTCAATTATTACTACAATAAATTGGTGTGCCACCGTTACCGGCACTGGCATCACGAATTTAAAGGGATCTTGCCACCGGCACATTAAACAAACCTGCAACATCCAGGGCACCTCACCTACCATCAGGCCTGGTCCCTATACACAGAGAGTGCCACAGAGGTCCCCTGTGTCAGCCTCTCCACCACTTCTGTACGCCTGCCCAGGGTATATAAAAGACTGTGAGTACTATAGCCACCCTTGGTTAGTAACTACCCCTGTGACCTCACCATTCGCCTCACCCTGCAGGGCGGCGTACTGCACGAACCCAAACTTTACAGTTCGGGTTCGCTCAACCCTACTTGCAACCATTACACTTGTTGCACTAACTGGAGTAAAAGCTCAATCCCCATTTGAGATCCCACTGGCTATCAATCAATTTAGATTTCAGATGTACATGTTCAAATACATTTCTATCCATATAATACAGTACATAGTAGCTTTGAGTCCTCCTGTTCTTTCTTAGAGATTTTCCACCCTGAGAAATAAAGACAGGTCCCTAAGTGATTGTTCTGTGGTTGTACTTTTCCATTTTTTGTTGGTCACCCTCTTCTCGGAAACTGGATCTTTTCATGCATTTTTCATCCTAATTTTTTTAATGTAACATTTTGTGAGATGCATTAAACATTCTTTCTGCTGCGCACCATATCTCACCTTTCCATGAAAATGAATATAGTATTCTATTGTATTGGTACATCGTTGCCTCCAGCAGGCAATTACATTCATACAGAATTTGAGGCATTAAGTCACTAATTTAGTTTCATTCCTACAGTTCGAGTTAAATTGAATGACAAATAGGTAGCAGCAGAACCTTCTCCCTAAACCATCGTGCCCTTGGCTGCTATTTCCAAATATAGCAGGTGCTCTCATATTGTATTATTCAGAGTCATTCAACTGAAGATGGAATTATTTTCATGTCATTTTAATGCAAGCACAAAAAACTGCCACTATCACAACGGTTATTTATTGTGCTTATGTTAGGCTACATTCACATGGCCGTATATGTTTTGGGGTACACAAATTGGTGATCTACAAAACACGGATACCAGCCGTGTGAATGTAGCTGGCCGTATTACAGAAAAGGAACCTATATATAGCCCAAACAAAATTCAGGGCCCACCCCTGATTAAAGCATGAAAAACGACCAAAAGGAGTGGGTCAGATATATTACAAATAACACTAGCGGTACTAAAATAGTCCAAAAATAGCATAATTTTATTAGAAAATCACAGAGAAACACATGATTGACACAAGTCACACAAAAACATTTAATACAGGTCACAATACATATTAAAAACCAAAGGGACCGATAGTTAACTGCCGGTATATATTAAAGTGCACGTGCAAAAAACTTGCTGATTGGTCATCAGTAAGAAGGTATGTTATACCTACACACTATGGCTCAAAGTTTGCATGATTTACCTGAATGCATTGTTTGTACAACAGATACCAGGATGGGAGTGATAATACACACCACAGGTGGCTAGCTGAGGCTATAGGGTAGATAGAGTTATAACCAGCACATAGAAAAATACTGACCACACAGTTATAGTATACCGTACAGCAACACCACCGGTCCACTCCCCAACGCACGTTTCGCGTACAGCTTTTTCAAGGGGTACTGGTTGGTGTGGTGAGGGTAGTCCCTTAAATAGGTGGGATGACTGTATCTTATTTGCTGGTGGGCTGTCATTCAATCAAAACACTGATATCATTGGCTAGCCTGTCATCCATCTATTTCAGCTCACCTGAATGCTATCACATGGTGAGTGCTCTATACATGGCGGCCGGCATTCCACCATGAGTGCCGCGCTGCAGGCCACGCCACGCCAGTCCGGAGGAGGGAGGTCACGCACTTACTGTGCGACGATCGTTATCCAGGAGCGGCGGGCAGCGCCCCAGCCCGGCGCATTCGTGGAATGTCGGGCGCTCCGCAACCACCATGTTAGGTGAGGGTATGCGGACCGGCTGCCATTATAGTTGCATACAACATAATTGTGTTTACAATTTCCAGACCCGATATAGATGGGCCACCAATTCATAGTCATACAGATATAAATTCACTCCAAATGGTGTGTTTCAAATGCAATATACAATATGTTAATGCAGCATCCTAAAGGCAGAGGTAACAAACATAGGCACCTGTCATGAGAAACAAGATACACAACAAGTTAAATAGACCTATTACTGTTCATAACTGAAATACAAGATCTATTGATATTTTTATTTTTAGATTTTAGTTGTTTTTAATATATATATATATATATATATATATATATCGGTATAGTGCATGGATGTGCAGCGCGATTGCGCTATACACATACCACACACTACACAGGGGTAGTCATCATACACACTGGATTATACAATAGTTCAGTGTGTTAAAAATAGAGCTGGGATATGTAGACGGGAAGATTTTGACGCTTGCACAAAAATAATATATTTTTTTTAAATATAAAAAGACTATAAATGAAAAAAACATATATTGCCTGTGAAAAAATATGAATATTAATAGGTGAATACATATACGATCAGCATTATAATGCACAATAGACTAGTGCAACACATATAGTCAATAAACTAGATCGACACCAAAGAGTTGGTTCATTATAACAGACTAGTGCAACACAAAATTGACAATTTAACCCAACCCAAAGGGGTTGGAAGTGATGTGCTCAACTATTTATCTCTCTGTGGTACACAACATTGTGCACACAAGGAGAAAAAGTTTTTTTGAAAAAATTATAAATAATAAATAATATAGGTGAAAACATAATAATAATGTACTCAAAAAGGCACAGGAAGTGAATTATTCAACATCCATCAGATAGGAAGTGCTGTGATATAATTAAATCAAATCCCTTCATAGTATCCCAACTATGAATAAACGCATAACATCATGATATCCCCACGCCCATTTCTTCATGAATACTGCCCCCTTGATGACCCCATACTCTATTTGTCGCATTATTACAACCCCCGTATATCTTTGAAATCTCATGCAGAACACACCATGTGTACCCACTCTCAATACCCCAACATTCTCATGATTTGATTAGCCGCTCGCATAGTCCCCAACCCACTGGAGACTCTACCACACACAACCAAGACAATCACATAAAACATAAAAAGACCTGGACACAGCAAGGAGATTCAAGGAGGAGACATTCACAAAAAGGATGCAACGGGTACCTTATCGTTTAGCCCATATGGTACTTGGGTCTGGAGTTTAATTATCCACTTACTTTCAACCTGTTCAAGACGCCTAAAGAGATCACCTCCCCGAGAGCCCAAGTTTACTCTATCGATGCCACGGACCTTCAGGTCTTGCCATCGATTGTTGTGTTTCAAATGGAAGTGTCGCGCAACTGGTTTGAGCTTCACTATCCGTTCTCTGTCATCATCATCAACTTTAGATGCCGTACGTATATCACTTTGATGTTTCTGAATGCGTATGCGCAATTCACGTGTTGTCATGCCAATGTAGATTAATCCACATGGGCATGTTGCATAATATATGACGCCACTAGTGCTGCAATTAATGAAATGCACAATCTTGTATCCATTTTTGCCAGATAAATCATTAAAGGAATCACTCTTGACTATGGCCCTACAAATACTACAATGCCCACAAGATGTCGACCCCCATCTGGGCCCCCTAGACTGGGACAAAAAATCCTGGGGTTTTGGTGGGACATAATGGCTGGCGATACGCGTCTGGCGATACGCGTTGGGCTTTTTTCCTGACCACCACGCTTGCCCCCCATCATGCCATTTTTATGATAAGTATTTGAGCCTTATTCATTGTTGATGGATTACATGCACTTTATAATGTTATATGCTTATGGATGTGGGGGTTTGTCCTATGTATTTGTGGTGAGTCAGGATGGCATATGCTGATACATGGTTCACATGGCCTTGATTTGTTGTATACAACGATTTTAACTCTTTTGTGTTGTGTCTGTTTTCTCGAATAAATTTGTTATATTTTAGAAGTGCGGCTCCTGTTTTGGTATTCTTTTCCTTTTTTTTGCTTCGGCTGGATACCAAGATGTCATTGAGATTCTTGCTACGTCGGGATACCAGAGTGGGGCTCGAGGTGAGCACTGAGTCTAGAACATGATCAGTCTGCAGGATCGGACAGAACTTCACAAAGGTTTTCCTGATGTTATTCCATTGTGTACTGTAATCCGTGATCATGCAGACTGGTTGCGTCCTGTCAGATGTGGTATCCGACACTTTCTTGGGCTTTGTTGTAAGAAGGGCCTGTCGAGATGTATTTAGGGTCCGTTGATACCCCCGTTCAATAACCACAGGGTGGTAGACTCTTTGTTTAAAACGCTGTCGGAGCAATGTTGACTCATCTTCAAAGTCCTCTGTTGTTGTACATAATCTCTTGGCTCTTAAGAACTGTCCAATTGGTATGGAACGCTTTTGATGTTGGGGATGAAAGGAGGAGGCATGCAAAAGAGCATTTACCGCAGTATCCTTAAGGTGAACTCCAGTTGACCAGGTACCATCTACAGATGTCTTGATGTTGATATCCAAAAAGGTCATTTGATGTTGAGAGACGGTCTGGGTCAGCCTGATGTTCCAATCATTCATGTTAAGCTGTATCAAGAACGAATCCAATGCTGACATAGACCCCTGCCAAATAAACAAAATGTCGTCTATAAAGAGGATCTAGGATATAACCTGACCATCCGCTCCATCCATTGGCTGCTGTACATATTCACGTTCCCAAAAGCCAAAAAATAAATTGGCGTATGAGGGCGCACAAGTCGCCCCCATCGCCACACCTCGCAATTGGAGGTAATATTGATCCTTAAACAGGAAATGATTATGTGTTAGGACAAAATCCAGCAGGATTAATATAAACTCCACCAGATCTGGTGACAGATTCCATGTCCGCAGGAAGAAGTTGGAGGCTCTTAGTCCCAACTCGTGTTGAATACAGGTATAAAGCGACTCTACGTCGCACGTCACAAGGTACATGTCATCCTCCATGTGGACATTTTCTACACGTTTTAACACATCAATGGAGTCGCACACATATGACGGCAAGCATTCCACACATGGTTTGAGGTAAAAGTCCAAAAAACAACAGATGGGTTCGCACAACCCCCCACACTCCGAAACTATTGGTCTGCCTGGAGGCTTGGATGGTGATTTATGGACCTTGGGTAGCAGGTATAGTGTGGGAATTATTGGATGTTTTACCATCAAACCATGAAATACCGTCTTGTTGGTAGTCGCTGACTCCACTGCTGCCGTCAAAATAGCCTGTATTTGCATCTGGTAGTTGTTAGTAGGATTGGATTTAAGTCTCCTGTAACAATCAGTGTCATGCAACTGACGATGGGCCTCCGCCTCATACATCTCAACAGGCCATACTACCACGTTTCCACCCTTGTCAGCCGGTTTAAATACCACATTCTTCATAGCCCGCAATTGTTTTAAGGCCAATCTTTGAGGATGGCTCAAATTGTCATATGGATGTTTTGTGGGAAGAGAAAATAATTCCTTCACCACCATTTTGACAAATGTCTCAATTGCCGGACTGAGTGACAAGGGTGGAAACGTGACTGACCGACTGCGGGTAAATGATGGAAATTTTGACTCGCCCATCTCCTGTTCTATCAGCAGGTCCTCTAGTATTTGAAGCGCCTCCAATTCCTCTGGGGCTGTAAAAATATCATAACATGATTTAGAAAAGTGTTTCCTGTAGACAAGTTTCCTAGCAAAAAGAAAGGTATCCTTAATTGCAGTAAAGTTGTCATACAGGGACACAGGGCTAAAGGAGAGTCTTTCTCTCTCTCGTATTACAGAAAAGCCTATTCTTGTCTGCCACTGCAGACTATATATTAGTTTCCAAGCAACTTAAGCAGGGAGGAATCATGACTACAGATGGTAAAAAAATGACGAATATTCAAAAAAAACGAATATATTGCACTATATCGAATATAGTGCTATATATTCTTTTTTTTAGAATATTCGTCATTTTTTTTTCATCTAAAGTTATGTTTAAACTGTTTTATTTAAACATTTTATATGAATATTGACAGGACAAGAATGAATAGCGTACAGTGTCAGTTTGCAAGGATCTGAAAAGGGCATTAACCTAGACAAGTGTAGTTTGAATACAAATTCCAAGTGCGCTACTCAACTCCCGTAGTAAGGAGGAGCATCCTAGATAAAGTCATTGCCTAGGTACCTACACTGAGATGCTTTTAACAAAATATCGCTACAAACTGGAGAAGATAGCAGAGGAGAAAGTAGAGAGAAAGGAAAAAGATTAAAGAAGATGATGGGGGGAGGAACAGGGGCAGGGATAGTCTGTAAAGGAACTCAGACAGCATAGAAATGGAATCTGGTGACAGCTGGAAATCCATCCACTCAGACCAAATCCGATGGTATTTGGCTGATTGTCTGGAGCTTTTAGCAGAGACTTCCTCCATTCTTGCTATATACAGCATCTCTTGATACCATTCTCTGATGGATGGTTCACAGGAAGTACGCCAATGTCGGGGAATCACCGACCTTGCCACTGAAACACAAAATCTCAAGATACTGTTCTTTTGAAAGGCAATAGAGCCCGGTAAGATGGAGAGGAGCGCCACTTGGGGGTATTTGTAACTGTTTGTTTTGTTATGTATCTATAAACCTCTTTCCATAAAGGTTTGGCCTTATTGCAGGCCCACCAGATGTGAAGCATTGTACCCTCGGCAACCCCACAACGCCAACAAGCGTCAGACACAGAGGGGAACATCCTATGTAGCTTGACCGGATATCTGTACCAACGTGTCAAAATTTTAGAATTTTTTTCCTGGACAGAGCATGCCATAGATAGCTTGTGTGTAAAAATAAACACCTTCTGCTGATCTGCGGTCGTCAAAGGGGACCCTAACTCCTGCTCCCATCCCTTTAAAAAGCCCGGGGAACCTTTGTACGTGCCTTCTAGCAGGCTTTGGTATATTGCAGAGATCAAGTGTGTCAGCGGGGACATCAAGAGAAACAGTTTTTCCATCTCAGAAAGGGAAGAACTGAAGAAGTCCTGTTCCCCTTTTGAAGAAATATACGATTTAATCTGCTGGTATTCTAGCCAGGACAACTGGGCTGTAGGGGATTTCAAGGTGAGTTCAGATAATGAGGGCAATGGAGCGCCTGCTAGCAAATGAAAAAATCGGGGGTCTGTAATGCCTGTAAACCCAAGAAAGACACTTTGTTGGCGCTAGCTGAAAATACCCGGGTTATGGAATATTGGCGTGAGGGGGCTATTCCTCCTAGAGCCAATCCCTTTATTAGTGAACGAATCCCACATTTTAAAGACCGTCGGGCCATTGTGTTAAGTTTAGAGACTCTCGGGCGTACTTCCGGTTCAATCCAAGGAGCATGTTTAAGTGAGATAGGATATAAGGATTGTTCCAAGTGAACCCACTGTTTAGCTGTATGATGAAAGTGCCAGTCCACAATTCGTGTAATAATGGATGCTGAGTGATAGAGCCTGAGATCCGGAAGACCAGCTCCCCCACTGGACTTAGCCCTATGGAGAGTGGATAGACCAATTCTGGGGTTTAAGGGACCCCAAATAAACCTGAGAATCTTAGATTTTATGGTACGAAAAAATATAGCAGGTGGGGTTAGAGGGACAGTCTGAAAAATGTATAAAAACTTTGGCAGGATGTCCATTTTTAGAATGTTCATTCTACCAAACCAAGATAGCCTGATTTTTCCATAGTTATTCAGGTCTTTTAAGGTACGGCCAGGAGGGGGAGGTAATTCAGTTTATAAAGCAGATCAATATCTGCCGGTATTTGGATTCCCAAGTACTTTAGAGAAGAGGGTTGGTGTCTAAATGGAAAGGAGGTAAGTATGTTGGTGAATTCTCCCTGCGGAATGGAAACGTTAAAGATCTCAGATTTGGAATAATTGACTTTAAAATTACTGAGATGGCCAAAACACTCGAACTCCTTTAAACTGAAGGGTAGAGAGATACGCGGTTTAGGCCTCTTTCACACTTGCGTTGTCCGGATCCGGCGTGTACTCCACTTGCCGGCGTGTACTCCAGACTGATCCGTATTCAAAATGCGTTCAGTGTTACTATGGCAGCCAGGACGCTATTAAAGTCCTGGTTGCCATAGTAGTAGTGGGGAGCGGGGGAGCGGTATACTTACAGTCCGTGCGGCTCCCGGGGCGCTCCAGAATGACGTCAGAGCGCCCCATTCGTATGGATGACGTGCCATGTAATCACGTCATCGATGCGCGTGGGGCGCCCTGACGTCACTCTGAAGTGCCCCGGGAGCCGCACGGACGGTAAGCATACTGCTCCCCCGCTCCCCACTACACTTTACTATGGCTGCCAGGACTTTAGCGTCCTGGCAGCCATGGTAACCATTCAGAAAAAGCTAAACGTCGGATCCGGCAATGCGCCGAAACGACGTTTAGCTTAAGGCCGAATCCGGATTAATGCCTTTCAATGGGCATTAATTCCGGATCCGGCCTTGCAGCAAGTCTTCAGGATTTTTGGCCGTAGCAAAAAGCGCAGCATGCTGCGGTATTTTCTCCGGCCAAAAAACGTTCCGGTCCGGAACTGAAGACATCCTGATGCATCCTGAACGGATTTCAGGCAGGTAGAGATGTCACAAACATCAAATTTTCCGTTCGCGAATGGCGAACGCGAATTTCTGCAAATGTTCGCGAACCGCCATTGACTTCAATAGGCAGGCGAATTTTAAAACCCACAGGGACTCTTTCTAGCCACAGTAGTAATGGAAAAGTTGTTTCAAGGGGACTAACACCTGAACTGTGGCATTCCGGAGGGGGATCCATGGCAAAACTCCCATGGAAAATTACATAGTTGGCGCAGAGTTGGATTTTAATCCATAAAGAGCATAAATCACCTAACAATCATAATTTTTTTTGAACAAAGTGGTTTGAAAACATCCAGTGTGTGTATAAGATCAGGTATGATGTTGTATCGATCAGGCAGTGTAAGGGTTACGCCCACTTCACAGACATTGACAGACCAAACTCCCCTTTTAATGCACCACAAACAACCGCAAACAGTCCATTTGCCCAACTGCAAACTTTCCATTTGCACAAGGTTGGATACCAAGCTAGCCATGTCCCGTTGATGTCATTGAAGGTTTCTTCCTCCACCCAGCCACGTACAACACCAAGGGTCCCCGAAAGGTGAATTGAATTGATTTTTCGAACGGGGAGATGGTTAAAAAAACGATGGCTCCCTCCCCTTTGTTTGAATCCACGCCACGGTCACTGCGTCTACGCCGAGCAATTTACTGTCACACCCTATATGAGTGGTATTTTCTTTAGTACTATTCTCATCAGTTCAATCCCAGTTACGTCCCATATCAGGGATTGCCTTTTGTGAAAAAAAATTTAGGCCGGGTACCTTCGACTGCCTTCACAGTGACAGACCAAACTCTGATACACCAAACTGAATAGATTTTAGGAACCGGGAGATGGAAAAAGCAGCTTGGTCGGTCCTCTTACTCCCCAGTTGGGGCACTGCGCGTGCACGGAGCAATGTGCTGTGACACCCTATATGAGTGGTGTCTTAACTAGTACTCTTCTAATCAGTTTAATCCCTGTTACGTCCCCTATCCGGGGACGTGTGTCGAATTGATTAATCATTGTCGAATAAACAACATCTTGAAATAATTTTGTTCTGAGCTCTGTACTTGATTTTTTAAATTGTCTGCATTATTTCTTGTAAATTTTGTTTTTATCAACAAGTATAATAAAAGCGATAAAAGCTTACAATATTATGGAATGAGGTAACAGTCACCATTACAAATACATATATGTGAGCAATATATCCTATTACAACAGAAAAAAGATATTATTTCCTAGTTCTAAACAAAGAAACAAAAATCACAAGTGAGAAAACACTTCTAATGATTATCATCCAGTGTATAATCTATTCAAGATTCATAACAAGGAGAGCATTTATTGAATATGAGAACAATTCGAATAAACCAATATAAGTCAGTCAAAGAAGAATGGTGAAGGGAAAGGAAGGAAAGAGGGAGGGAAGGAAAGAGGGAGGGAAAGGAAAACAAAACAAGGGGACAAACAGTGGGGAACAAAAATTGTCACATGTTCTTAGTAAGTAATCTAAGAAAGAGAAGAAGGAAAAAAAAATCACTTGTTAAAGATATATTTCAGTCAAAATATTTAAAGATCCTGTTTGTAGAAACATAATCGCTCCACTTGGTCCAGATCCCGAGGTACTTTTTGGGGTTGCCAGCAATAGTCCATCTAAGTTTCTCGAACCAGCTAATAGTTAAGACTTCCGTTAGCCAAGCCTGTATAGTAGTATGTAGTCTGCATTATTTCTAATAAACTATTAAGAGACTTTATTATGATTATTTATTTTATGTATTAAAAACCCATACAACTTAAAAAAACAAAAAGAAAAATAATGTTTTTTCTATGAAAAATTATCCAGCCGATCGCTTTTAGTCTGATCATAATGAAGCAACAGGCTTATCTGTGGTGTGGCAACATTGAACACACACTCATAGAGGTGATTATCGCTTCATTGTGATACGCAAGCCCCTTCACCACAACAAGGTAACGATCACGAAGGGGAATTGACACTTGTATGTGCCATTTTTTGTTTTGTTTTTGCAGCCACAGTGCAGCACTAGAGGCCAGAAAAATTAGGCATGTACACATGCCTGAAAAATTTGGTATTGTTGCAGCTGCTGCTGTAGCAGCGGCCGGAAAAATAGATGTTTTCCAGGCAGAAAGGTGACTAAAACATTGCGGCTTGAACCCTAGTTGGTGGCGGAGAATTCACGAAAGTCATCCGGTATGCAGACATTAAATACAGCAGCGTGGGGACCATTTTGAGGCCAAGGCATGTCATCAGGCCTTTTGTTTGTCAAACGTATCCCCCACTGTCAGTCCCTTCGGGATCCATGCCTCATTCATCTTAATGAAGATGACGTATTCAACACTTTTTTTGACCGAGGCGACTTCTTTTGTCAGTGACAATGCCTCCTGCTGCACTGAAGGTCCTTTCTGACAGGACACTTGAAGCGGGGCAGGCCAGAAGTTCTATTGCAAACTGGGATAGTTCAGGCCACAGGTCAAGCCTGCACACCCAGTAGTCAAGTGGTTCATCACTCCTCAGAGTGTCGATATCTGCAGTTAAGGCGAGGTAGTCTGCTACCTGTCGGTCGAGTCGTTCTCTAAGGCCGGATCCCGAAGGGCTATGGCGATTAGTGATGAGCGGCAGGGGCAATATTCGAATTCGCGATATTTCGCGAATATTTGGGCGAATATTCGCCATATATTCGAGAATTTGCAGATTCATGATCTCCAGGCATTATTTTCTTGATTGAGAAAATTCGCATAAAATTCGCATATAATTTTTTTTCGCATAAAAATTCGCATGAACTGGTATTTTCACAAAAATCGAATATTCGCAATTACGAATATATTTTGCGAAATTCGAAATATTCGCGAATTCTCGAAGTGCCGATATTTGCGATTAAAATTCGCAATTCGAATATTCGTGATCAACACTAGTGGCGATGTGTAGGACTGAAAAAGCTCTGCATGTCCTCCATCAACAACACATCTGTAAAGCGTCCTGTCCTTGCCGCCGTGGTCGTGGTAGGAGGAGGATTACTTTCATCTCTTCCCCTGTTAGATTCCCGTTGTGCTGTGACATCCTTCTTATAAGCTGTGTAAAGCATATTTTTTAGTTTGGTTTTGAACTGCTGCATGCTTTCTGACTTTCGGTAATTTGGTAACATTTCCGCCACTTTCTGCTTATACCGGGGGCCTAGTAGCGTGTCCACCCAGTACAGGTCGTTCTCCTTCATCCTTTTTATACGAGGGTCCCTCAACAGACATGACAGCATAAAAGACCCCATTTGCACAAGGTTGGATGCCGAGCTACTCATTTCCCGTTCCTCGTCCTCACTGATGTCATTGACGGTCTGTTCTTCCCCCCAGCCATGTACAACACCACGGGTCCCAGATAGGTGACAACAATGAGCACCCTGGGATGCCTGCTGTGGTTGGTCTTCCTCCTCCTCAAAGCCACATTCCTCCTCTGACTCCTCTTTCTCATACTCCTTTTCCAGCGTTGCCGCAGGTCCGGCAAGCGATGATGACAAGGCTGTTTCTGGTGGTAATGGTGACCACAACTCTTCCTCTTCACGCTCATCTACAGCCTGATCCAGCACTCTTCGCAGGGCACGCTCCAGGAAGAAAACAAATGGGATGGTGCCTTCGGTGCGACTGACTAGGTTTGTCACCTCCTCAAAAGGACTCATGAGCCTACAGGCATTGCGCATGAGCGTCCAGTAACGTGGCAAAAAAATTCCCAGCTCCGCAGAGGCTGTCCTAGCACCCCAGTCATACAAATACTCGTTGACGGCTTTTTCTTGTTGGAGCAGGCGGTCGAACATTAGGAGTGTTGAATTCAAACGTGTCGGGCTGTCACAAATCAAGCGCCTCACTGGCATGTTGTTTCGGTGCTGAATGTCTGAAAAGTGCGCCATGGCCGTGTAGGAACGCCTGAAATGGCCACACACCTTCCTGGCCTGCTTGAGGACATCCTGTAAGCCTGGGTACTTAGACACAAAGCGTTGCACGATGAGATTCAACACATGTGCCATGCACGGCACATGTGACGACTTGCCCAAATTCAATGCCGCCAACAAATTGCTTCCATTGTCACACACCACTTTGCCGATCTCCAGTTGGTGCGGGGTCAGCCACTGATCCACCTGGGCGTTCAGGGCAGACAGGAGTGCTGGTCCGGTGTGGCTCTCTGCTTTCAGGCAAGTCAACCCCAAGACAGCATGACACGAGATGTGGAATAGCCCCTGGGGAGCTGGGGGGATTCAGTTGATGTGCAGCCAGACGCCGCAACAGAAGAGGACTCAGCCGATGAGGTTATGGAAGATGATGGAGTAGGAGAAGTAGAGGAGGTGGCAGTAGGCCTGCCTGCAAGTCGTGGCTGTGTCACCAACTCTGCTGCAGAGCCACGCATTCCATGCTTGGCAGCCATCAGCAGGTTGACCCAATGCGCAGTGTAGGTGATATACCTGCCCTGACCGTGCTTTGCAGACCAGGTATGAGTGGTCAGATGGACCCTTGCCCCAACACTGTATGCCAGAGATGCCATGACTTCCTTTTTCAATCACTGAGTAGAGGTTTGGGATTGCCTTTTTTGAAAAAAAAAATTGTCCGGGTACCTTCCACTGTGGTGTCCCAAAAGCGACAAATTCTTTGAAGGCCTCAGACCCCACCAGCTGGTATGGTAAAAGCTGGCGGGCTAAGAGTTCCATCAAGCCAGCTGTCAGACGCCGGGCAAGGGGGTGACTCTGTGACATTGGCTTCTTACGCTCAAACATTTCCTTTACAGACACCTGACTGTGGGCAGATGAGATGGAACTGCTGAAGGTGAGAGGCGGAGTGGCGCGTGGTTGAGAGGGGGGCAAGGAGGACAGCAGTAGTTGACGTGGCTGAAGATGCTGGACCAGGAGGAGGATGGTGGCTTTGAGCTTGTGTGCTGCTTCTACTCGTCATCATGTGTTGTTCCCATAGGCGTTTGTGATGTGAGATCATGTGCCTTCGCAAAGCAGTTGTACCTAGGTGGGTGTTGGATTTTCCACGACTCAGTTTTTTTTGGCACAGGTTGTAAATGGCATCGCTGTTGTCCGAGGCAAACACACAAAAAAAATGCCACACTGCTGAGCTTTGCAATGACGGCATTCTGGTGGTGGCAACAGCATTGTTTTAATTGGCGTGCTGTCTGGCTGACCCCGGGTTCCGATACATGCTGTCTGACTGTGCCACTAGCTCCTTGCGACGACCTCCCCCTGCTTCCAACTCGTCTCCTCCTTCTCTCTGTCTCCCCTTCTGAACTTTCCCCCTCTTCTTCTTCTCTTCAAGCAGGCACCCACGTGGCATCCACGGACACATCGTCATCATCAACCACTTCACTTGTATCTGCCACCTCAGCAATAGAAGCAGCAGCGGGTACAACATCTTTATTATCATCACACTGTACGTCCATGTGTGTAATGCTGCCTGACTGAGACATATCCCTGTTATCTACATCCTCTGGCAATAATGGTTGCGCATCACTAATTTCATCCAACTGATGTGTAAATAACTCCTCTCAGGGATCAAGTGAAGCGGCTATGCTGGCTGTGGTGGTAGTGGTGGTGGTGGCGGCAGGCGGGAAAGTGGTAACTTGAGAGCAGGTGACCAAAGCTGAGCTGGAGGAGGATGGTGCGTCAAGGTTCTTAGCGGAAGCTGTTGAAGATTGGGTGTCCTGTGTAAGCCAGTCAACAATTTTCTCCGAATTTTTTGGGTTCAGGGTACGTGGCCTCTGAACACTGGGCATTATTCCAGGGCCAGTGGAAATCACAGCACCACAACCACGACGGCCCCTTTGGGGTGGCCTGCCTCTGCCTGTCATTTTTTTTTTAGATAAGTGGTACTATGCGTGCAAGGTACTTTGCCACCCTATATAAGTGGTGGGCAGTGGGCACAGTACAGTCTGTGTGGGCCGGACACACACGGGCTTGCAAATGTGATAGTATCACAGAAAAATTTCAAATAGATTTTTTTTTATCTGCAAGGTATTTAAGTGAATGACACCCTGTAACGGTATGAGTGGAGGCCTAGCCAGTGGCCACAGTACAGTCTATGTGGGCCTGACACACACGGGCTTGTAAATGTGATTATATCACAGAAAAATATTAAATATATATATATTTTTTTTTATCTGCGAGGTATTCCCTGTATGAATGGTGTGCACATGCTGTCTGTGACTGAGCCTGCAGCCTCTCACACACGGGCAGCCAGGCAACTGCAATATATATATATATATATATATATATATATATAAAAATAAAAAAAATAAAAAGCACACTGATGTACCAGCCCTGAAAAGGGCTTTTTGGGGTGCTGTCAGGACGCTGTCCTTACAGCAGATGAGTCTGTGGACACAGAACAATGCCCTAGCTAACGCTTTCCCTATTGAATCAGCAGCAGCAGCACTGTCCCTCCTCTCACTGAGAATGCAGCTTCCGAATGAATCTAAAATGGATGCTGTCCAGGAGGTGGGAGGGTCTGGGAGGGAGGGTCTGCTGCTGATTGGCTGAAATGTGTCTGCTGACTGTGAGGTACAGGGTCAAAGTTTACTCAATGATGATGTATAGGGGGTGAACCGAACATCGCATATGTTCGCCCGCCGTGGCGAACGCGAACAAGCTATGTTCGCCGGGAACTGTTCGCCGGTGAATAGTTCGGGCCATCACTAGAGGCATGAAGGTCCGAGTATTGTCCCTTAATTTTATATAACTGTAAATAATAAGAGCGAAACTCCTCCCCTATGTCTACGGGGTTATGAGTTATATGACCGGTAGAGGTTTGTATGCGCGGGATAAAAGTTTGTGCTGCTCTCGGGTGGAGAGCTCGGGCTAGGGGTCTGCCACATTTATTGGAATATTCATAGAAGAATCTTTTTCCTCTATCCAAGAAGCTTTTATATTTCTGATCTATTACCGACTTAATAGAATCCCTGACTGTCATCAATTCTACATGGACGTCAGGTGCTAAAGTCCGTTTGTGTTGTAATTCTAAAGTATGGGCTCTTGTTAGTAATGCTGTTAGCTTGTGGGCTTTCTCTTTTTTGAGTCTGGACCCATGTTTAATAAAGACTCCTCTGAGTACACATTTTAGTGTTTCCCACTGTGTTGCAGTAGATGTGTCATCGGAGGAATGGACAAGCAGGAAATCCTTAATGGGCTGTTGAATGTCCGCTACACATACCTCATCTTTAAGGAGATTGTCGTTTAAACGCCAATTCCAGGGCTTAAAGGTCGAATTTGGCAATTCAAACGAGAGGTATACTGAGGCATGATCAGAGAATAAGATATCACCAATGGTAGCTTCCGGACCCCAGGCTAAAGTATGGTGGCTAACTAGGAACAAGTCTATGCGGCTGTGAGAATTGTGGGGTGTAGAATAGAAGGTATAATGTTTACCTTGGGGGTTCAGAACTCTCCAGACGTCAATAAGCTGGAGAGAATGAAGGCAAGATCGAAGAGACCTCAGTTGTCTACTGGGTATACTACCCGAGTTAGCAGAGGGGTCTACAGCAGGATCTATTGTGAAGTTGAAGTCCCCGCCGATCAGCACCTGACCTTCTGCAAAGTCATATGTTCTAGGAAAGTTTTTCAAGTAGAAATCTGATTTATGATTGGGTAGATACCAGTTGACCACAGTGAACATAATACCCTGGATCTTCAGCTTAATCGAAATGTAACGCCCCTCTCCATCCATTTCTATACCGGTCACCTCCCCCCTGAAAGACTTATGGACAGCCACTGAAACTCCTTTAGACCTAGAATCTGAGCTTGGGCTGTGGTACCACTGTGTATAATATCTGTCCCGGAGAGAGGGTAGGTGGCCGCTCTTGAAATGTGTCTCTTGCAATAATAATATGGAAACTCTCTATTTGTGCATGTGATAAAGGATCTGGGAGGGTTTTTGCGGGTTACTTAATCCCCTTACATTCATAGACCCCAGTTTTATCGCTGCCATTGCTCAGGACCCAGGGCCCACCTACCAGTCAGGATTTGAGAATATCCCACAGAATCAACACCTGTGGTAAGTCCTAAGACACTAATTATATCACCTGCTCAATACTAGGGAAACCCTAAAAACATGACACGTAGGTGGGCCCTGAGGACTGGAGTTGAGGAACACTGTGCTAAGGGGTGGAAGGGACAGGGAAGTAGGAGACCAAGAAGGGGTAAGGCGTAGGGAAGGACCAAGAGAAAGGAAGTAGAACAGTCAGAACAGAAAACAGGTGAAGAAAGTTGAGGGTAGTAGACATGTCTAGTGTGGACACCAAAAAGACAGCAGTGTCCATAAGAAGCGAACTTTCTACAGAGAAGCCGCTCCCCCTGAACCAGCAATGAGAGACACAGAAGAAGAAGGAAAAAGGTGAGAGTAACTGAATGGTGGGCACACCATAATGTTACATAGGAGCAGAATAACATCAACTAGCTGCTAATTCAATACTTTGCAGTTACAGAAAGGTAGATTGATACCATCAGGGACTGATTTGAAACCCTGCAGGAAGCAACCACTATAATGATCATCAATACCCTTTTTGACATGCTGGTATAACACTGTTTGCGGGCCAAGGGCCCCCTAGGGAAATCATCCCCCAGTAACTAAACCATAGGTCAATGAACAATGAATGCATAACTAAGAACATTTCAATCAATGGGGTGTATGCTTAGGATTGTCGCTGCTTTTGTCGTCTGCACGGATCAAGTGATCAAACCTCTGCAGATTAAGAATTGCCGCCAGATTGTAGAAGAGGCATTACAAGGGTAGGTTCCGATAACCTCGTCCGAGGTAGGATCAGATTGTCCAGTCCTCATTATTCTACAAAGTGGTCGTCGGCCCCCATCAGGTTCCCAGTAGTGGGGCGATTCCTTTGTCTAGGAGGTTTAGTCGCCCTTTGAGGTAGTGGATTGACTATTGAGTTGGCAAAGATGGCCAGTCCTGGATTCTCACCGGCGAAACAGGGCCGCCGAGAAGGACGAGACATCTCTGGGGTGGCAAAGTATCACTGTCTGACCATTTATGCGGGCTTGTAGGCGAAAAGGAAATCCCCAAGTAAATACAATTTTCCGCTGCTGAAGGACAGATAGCAAGGGCCGAAGCGTCTTTCTTTTGAGCAATGAGAGCCGAGATAAGTCTGCCAGAATTTGGAGCTGTATCCCTTTGAATGCTACTTGACCAGCTTCTCTGGCACCTTTCATTATGGCCTCTTTGAGTTGGTATCTGTGAACCCGGCATATGACATCTCTGGTTCTATCTGGGTTGTCCGGCTTAGGCCCCAAGGCCCTGTGCGCTCTATCTAGCTCCAGGGGACTGTCTCGGGGCACCTGTAGGAGGTCATTAAAAATGTGCCACAAGGTGGAGTCCAGATCTTTTGCAAGTATGGACTCGGGCAGTCCTCTGACACGTATGTTGTTACGACGTCCCCTATTCTCAGCGGCGTCTAGCATATCCGCCAGATATTGTAATTGAAAAGAGTGAGCCTCAACTTCAGCGCCCTGTTTGTCTTGAGTCGCAGATAGATGTGTCACAGAACCCTCTATCTCTGTTACTTTCTTGTTCAGGGCATTTAACTCATTCTTGATATTATATTTCTGTTTTAAAACCCTGCTCCAGTCTGGAGATATAGGTTTCCATGTTGTCTTTGGTGGGGATAGACAACAATTTAGCCAGCAAGTCCTGCAGCCTTAAGAGGTCAGGAGTGCCACAATGTTGTTCTGCCTCATGGCAGGTGGGGAGGGAGAAGCACACTGTGCCAGAGGTGGTGAGGGAGTAGATACCTGGCGGCTTTGTTCCAGGGAGAAATCCCACTCTCCCTCCTCCTGCATGTATACAGCAGAAGGGGTGATGGCGGGTTCCCGCCTCTCTGGACTGTGGCGGTCGTGCAGGGAAGAAGGTGATTCCCCAATGGTATGTACCCCTATTACCTCCGCGTCCAGTGCTGAGCCGAGAGAAGCCTCCGATGCTCTCTCCAGAGTCTCCGACGTCTGGCTCTCCTCGTGACTGGTATGGTGCGGCATGCAGCAAGATGGCGCCGAAGCTATGCTGTGCGGGCCGAGAGGCAGAAATCGCAGGCGAGGAGTCGGGCTGACTGAGGGATGGGGGTCCAATCTTTTTTCTTTTGGGTCCCATACTGTGTTTTTTTAGATGCGGTGTGCCTCAGATTTTAGGTCTCTCAGCGGGTCCAGGGTAGGAGCTGGAGCAACGCGCGTCCTCACTCCTCCATAGCTAAGCCACGCCTCCCTCCAGCTGAAGTTATGATTCCTCCCTGATTAAGTTGCTTGACAAGCAACTTAAGCAGGGAGGAATCATAATTTCAGATGGAAAAAAATTATGAATTTTCAAAAAAACTAATATCTAGCACTATATTGAATATAATGCTATATATTCATATTTGACATATTACGCGATCATTCCCTTGCTGATTTTTTGAGTAAAAATTTTTTGAATATATCGAATATTCGAATTTTAGAATATTCAATGAATTTTCTACAAAATATTTGTGAAATATCGCGAATTTGAATATAACCCCTGCCGCTCATCACAAATCTGGAATTGATGCACTGATTTATTTTTTTCATTTGCAGCTGTTCCAGATCCCTAAGGCTACTTTCACACTTGCATTTGGGGTTCCGCTTGTGAGATCCGTTTGATGGCTCTCACAAGCGGCCCCGAACGGATCCGTTCATCCCCAATGCATTCTGAATGGATAAGGATCTGTTCAGAATGCATCAGTTTGGCTCCGTTCCGCCTCCATTCCGCTCTGGAGGCGGACACCAAAACGCTGCTTGCATCGGTGCATTGCACATACCTGTCACTTACCAGTAGGAGGAGCACCGGCCGGCCACAGACAGAGCAGGTAAGTATAAGCTAATTAAGCGATTAAACTGGGACTCCGATCGGAAATGCCGCTCCGCTGCCACCAATGATGAGGGGGAGGGGGGTTGTTAGCCTGTAGCCACTGCCACCAATGATCGTGAAAACTCAGATCTGAAAAAGCTGTTATGCAGACGGATCCACACTGAACAGATACCATCATTTGCATTTATAGGTGCGGATCCGTCTGTGCAGATACCAAAAGATACGCGCGTCGGGGTTCTAGCCTGCCTTGTGTTCGGTGTCTCAGCCCTTCATCATGTCTGTGGGTATGTTCACGTTCCCAGTGGGTACTTTTGTGTGATAGTTTGCTATTTTGCAGCCTGCTATTCATGACCTGTTGTATGGGGGCATATTCATCTGGATTTATTAGATGGATGTTATGTGATTATTTGCTCTAGAGTTTTACTATTCAGGGCTCTACTATTACACACTAACTCTCCACTGGGCTGTGCACTTGTAGCGGGTATTTACCTGATACTTTCTACTTGTGAATCACCTCACTGCATATTGCACAGACATGTATTCCATCTGTTTGGTGGGATTTTGAGGCACCGACGGGGGGGGGGGGGGGGGGGGGGGGGGACTACTGCATCCAGGTTGTTTTGCTGATTATTCTCCATAGTAATTCTGTGAAAATGTCTTATGAATTTTTTGATCTATTGATGATTTAATAAAGTATTTATATTTTTATTGGGCATTCTATGGTTGTTTTTCTAGCAACATTTTTAGGTTTATACGATTGGTTCTCTGTTTGCCCTCATTTATGGTATTATAGGGAGGCCTTTTTTCCTCTTTCTTAGATACCAAAAGTAGCCTAAACCACCCTCCATCCCTGTCCCTTCCGGCCCCCCTGTCTTTTTTTTTTACGGACGCCATTTGGTCCGTGCGCTTTTTTTGGTCATTTAATTCAGCAGTCTGGCGCTTTTTTGAGAAAACAATTGTCATTTAAAACCTGTGCCACACCAAAATGAGCAGGGGGCGTGAACACTAGGAACCTCACCACCACCAGCATGATCCGCCACATGGCATCAAAGCACCCTAATAGGTGGGCCGAATGCCTGGGTCCACAACCAGTGTCTGCGGGTCACACCACTGCCTCCTCTTCTTCCCCAGTGTTATGTGCTGGCCAATCCCCTGTCTAAGACGCAGGCCTGGATGTCTCCCACCATGCACCTGGACCTTTGCAAGCACCATCAGCTAGCACATCCACTTTTGTGTCCCAGCGCAGCATACAGATGTCTATACCCCAGACCTTTGAATGAAAGCATAAATACCCAGCCACCCACCCACAGACCATAGCACTAAATGCGCACTTTTCCAAATTGCTGGGCTTGGAAATGTTGCCATTTAGTAGAGGTGGGACAAATCCAATTATTTTCGAAACCGAATCTGAAAAGGTTCTCGAATCTATCGAATCTATCGAATCTTGAATCCTACAAATCCTGTACATAAGAATTGTGTGAACAGTGTAAGAAACAAAGTGATCGAAACACTTATGGGGGTATCTGTGGATGACACTGCTATGGGGATTATCTGTGGATGGCACTGTTATTGTGGGGATCTGTGGATGGCACTGTTATGGGGGATCTGTGGATAGCACTGTTATGGAGGATCTGTCGATGGCACTGTTATGGGGGATCTTTGGATGGCACTGTTATGGGGGATCTGTGGATGGCACTGTTATGGTGATCTCTGGATGGCACTGTTATGGGGGGATCTGTGGATGGCACTGTTATGGGGGGGATCTGTGGATGGCACTGTTATGAGGGGATCTGTGGATGGCCCTGTTATGGGGGGATCTGTGGATGGCACTGTTATGGGGGGATCTGTGGATGGCACTGTTATGAGGGGGTCTGTGGATGGCACTGTTATGGGGGGGATCTGTGGATTTCACTGTTATGGGGATCTGTGAATGGCACTGTTATGGGGGATCTGTGGATGGCACTGTTATGGGGGGAATCTCTGGATGGCACTGCTATGGAGATCTGTGGATGGCACTGTTATGGGGGATCTCTGGATGGCACTGTTATGGGGATCTCTGGATGGCACTGTTATGGGGATCTCTGGATGGCTCTGTTATGGGGGATCTCTGAATGGCACTGTGATGGGGGGGATCTGTGGATGACACATATATAGCATCCACATACAACATTAAGTTCCGTAGCAGAGAGGAGGAAGGAGGCAGGCCGGGCGGGCAGCGCGTCACTCACTACGTCACGCGCCCGTGCCGCCTGCTTTATTCATAAAGTGGGAGGCGCAGGCACATGACGTAGTGAGTGACGCGCTGCCCGCCCATCCTCCCGGCCTCTCCTCCCTCCTCTTTGCTATGGAACTTAATGTTGTAATGTAAGTAATATGGATGGATTTTTATATCTTAACAATGCAGGTTAGAGCATAAGATTATACTACAGTGAGCGGGGTCAGTGCATTAAAATACTGGACTCGTGGCATGAACTGGCGCTCTACGCCTTGGAGGTACTGGCCTGCCCCGCCGCCAGCATTTTGTCAGAGCATGTATTTAGTGATGCTGTGGGCATTATAACTGATAAGCGCATCTACCTGTAAACTGAAAATGCTGACAGGTTGACTCTTATAAAAATGAACAAGGCCTGGATTGCCCCTGACTTCTCTACTTCACCAGAGGAAAGCGGCTGAACATAAAGGCACTCTAAATGTGGCTTTTATGATGTACTAAATACACTGTATTCCCATGCACCCCTTCCACCACTAAAAAGGGTATATGGTTCAATCTTCCTTTTCTCATCCTCCTCCTCCATCATATCAACATGCTTATTAGGCTGCCATCGCTCCTAATGTTTTAGAGGGTCAGCTCAGCAGCGGGCCCTCACACATAATGTTTTTGAGGGTCACCAGCAGGCTCTCAACCATAATATTTTAGAGGGTCAGCTCAGCAGCAGACCCTCACCCCTAAATTTTTAAATGGTCAGCTCGGCAGCAGGCCCTCGGCCACAACATTTTTTTGATGGTCATTTCGGCAGCAGGCCCTCGTCCATAATTTTTTTTAGATGGTCAACTTGGCAGCAGGCCGTCGCCTATAATGTTTTAGATGGTCAGCTTGGCAACAGGCCCTCGCCCACATTTTTTAGATGGTCAACTTGGCAGCAGGCCCTCAACCCTAATGTTTTAGATGGTCAGCTCAGCAGCAGACCCTCACCCCTAATGTTTTAGATGGTCAGATCAGCAGCAGGCCCTTGCTCCTAATGTTTTTGAGGGTCACCAGCAGGCCATCAATCCTAATTTTGCATGGGTGTGTATGATGCCCTCCTTTATGTGTAATAAAGGGTGCATTGGAGTGCTGGTTCCTTGTAATTTTTGGCAGCCCTTTCTCTTTGTGCATAGACTTTTTGAGTGTAGGAGTCCCACTACCTGAACAATTGTTCCACAATGTGAATGAGGCGCTCCTTTATGTGATATACAGGTTGTATTGGAGTGCCTCTTCCTTGTAATTTTTGGCAGCACTTGCACCTTATATACAAGTAAATATACAGGAAATAATATTTCCTAAACATTTTTCCTCTAAAATCGATTTTATCTTTGGTTTGGTGCATATTATTGTCAGTCTGTAAAAGTGGCGTACTACTCGGACAACATTGTTCCCAGAATGTACTTTCACAGATGTTACAGGTTTCACAGCTGCACAGGTTGTTAGTAGGCCAAAAGGTGTCTTTTAAAGTAGTTCTTCTGACTATGCAGTTCACTAGAGGACTTATACGCATAAGCATCCATGCATGAGGTGTACCAATTCTCTTGTTAAGCAACACAACACAACCACAGGGTGGTCCCCTTAATGGCAGGCAGACTCTTCTGCACCTTTTTTGAACAGGTTGTGGACTCACATTGCTGCAGTTGGGTGCAGGCAAAGTTTCATACGGATGGACACACTGTAGCAGAAGTGTCCAAGGCTGGAAACCTTTATGCAACTGGACACAAAGACTGCAGAGTCTATAAGCTTTCAGAGCTTGTTCTTTACACCTCTTTATTCTTAGATCCGGTCTGCTTGATGTTTTGGCCTTGTTCAGGGTGGTACCCGGTCCAGGACAAGTTCAGCTCTACATTTTTATAAATTTGTCCTCTATGCCGGTTAGACCCAGACTGAACTCACTAGAATGTTGTAACGTCCTCTATTTATATAGAGGGTGATACTAGCCCCATCTAGTTCTGGCTATGGATATGGCCTATTATCACCATATATACGTATCTACAGATGCAAGCATTAAATCTTCAAGCACAAGTACATTGTTAACTCTTTACTTGTGCTTTGCAGTGTACTGCAGCGCTGGAGTAGGATTCTACATGAGGGGTTCAGGCAATCTTATTAGGGCATAGTTGCCAACGGTCCCAAATTTGCAGAGGCGGTACCAGCAAACCTGGGCTGTTTAGTGCTGAAATTGGGCGGGGGTATACCCCAATCCTAAGCTTGCTTTTCCAGGTGAAGTCGAGGCACCTTAGATGTCCTGACTTTACCACCTACAATGTTGGTAAGTATGTTAGGGTTAAGTTCCTCTTGAACTTTTCAGTTACTCACAAAGGGACAGATGCCTTCTCGGGTTAATTTTTCCCCATGGCATCAGTATACTGTTTGTTTTGCAGCTGCCAACACAGAAAACAGCAATTCCTTCCAAGGCCATGCAATATTTAAGCAGGTTAGTCAACAAAATAGGTTACTGAGGAGAAAGCAGGTTGTCTGTAATTAATGTCACTGGCACCTGATTGATATGTGTTACCCATATGCTTCATGCCTCGTTACCTCTATAAAATGAACAGAGCTTACTTTATAGAAAAGACTTACAATTGTCTTCAATGTTTACAAGCACCCAGGCTTGTTCAAGGTACCGATGACAGGGCCCTAAATGTTTTAACACTGTGAGACGTCAAGCTGACTTTGTTCTAAAGAGAGTAATTTGTATGATGAAAGAACATCACGCTGCAGGTAATTTATAGAAAAGACAATGGCTTGTGGAGTACACTGGGAGCTGAGATTTCTATAGTAGCATTATACATGTACTATGGGCCTTATGTTTTTCGATTAGAGGTTTGTTCCTGGCAATGTCAAATACTGTTTTAATTGAAATAAAGTGATGCAGGTCGTATATGGGTAGACCATGAAAAAAGAAGCCTGTGTGGTTTGTAGAGGATAATGTTTATCCAGCCTCATTAATTAAGTCCTTTTTACAGTAAAATAAAAAATAAAAACCGTGGGGGGGTCATTTATTAAGACTGGCGTTTTAGACACTGGTCTTAGTAACCCCTATAGCTGGTGGTGGATCCGCCTAATTTGTAAAGAAGCCTTGGCCTCTACATAACTTAAACAAATCTTGCGCCGGTCTAAATGTAAGCCAGCTCCCTTTCTGTCTTACATTTAAACCATTTTCTAAGCCTAAAACAGGCATTGAAAATGAAGAATGAGACGGGCCTGCCTACCACTTTTTTAGACCTGGTGTGAGCAGGGAAAAGTCATAAATTGCAGTGCAAATAAGCTTTGTGCCGCAGTCTGCACCAGAAATATGGCTAATATAGCTACATTTCTGGATGTTAAATGATCCACTTGACCATTAAATATGTAGACCTCAGCAGGGACCCCTAGAGAGTGACGCATAGCCCTGGAGAAAGGACTAGAGGGTGACTATACACTTCCTATGGTAACATCCCAATGGGTGTAATGTAATGGGACTTGTAGAAGATGTGTTGCATCAATGTATTACATCACACAATAATGCTTTATTTATAGGTGCAGGTTACAATCATATACTTCAGTATAACAGTGAGCAACACTGAATTAATGTTTTTTTTTTTTCAGACAAATCCTATGATTTGGAGGAGGAAAATAAGAAAAAAATATTTTTCATCAGACCCCCTAATCCTCATCTGACTCCCAAATCAGACCCATATTCTTCATCAGACCTTAGATCAGACCCCAAAATCAGACTCCCAAGTTCCATCAGACCTCAGATTAAACCCTCATCAGACCCCCAAGCTCCATCAGGATAAGATCAGACAACCATCAGCCTCAGATCAGACTCCTATCAGCATCATATTAGACAACCATCAGCCTCAGATTAGACCCTATCAGCCTCAGATCAGACCCCCATCAGACCTCAGATTAGACCCTTACATGCACTACGTCCTGACGCTGGAAGAAGACCAGAGGCTGAGTAGAGCCAGCGCAGTGCTTCCTTCACCACCCCGACTCCTCCCACATGCTGATGATGTCTTCCACAATAGAAGTGGTCATTAACATTCGGACCATAAGATGCACTGACACTTTTCTCTCACTGGGGGAAAAGTGCGTCTCATAGTCTGAAAAAATATAGTAACCATGAACAGGTTTAGAACATAAGTTTTTCTTAGGTATGGTGCTCAGGTGCTTGGCTACTTTAACCTCTTTAAGTCTGTGAACAACTTCGAGGGACAATTTTTTTTCCATTGCAGTTTACTCATTTTGGACTAAAAATCTTTTATTTTATTGGTCTTTATTATAAAGTGAACACAGGGAGAGAAGAGAACAAGGCGGCACTGCCTCCACAATTATGGCTAAAGGTATCCGAATCAACGTGCTGCGGTGTAAAGTATCCAATCGGTGGTGCTCAGCAGAGATAGCCAGCAAGCAGAGATGCACGAGAAGGAAAGAAGAAAGCAACAAAGTTGCGGCACTCACCAGGATACAAAAAGCCAGTCTTTATTGAGACTTCCTTAGAAGTGGACACATCGGAGGTCCAGGGGCGGACACAGTGTTGCAGCGGCGACGGCCGTTTCGCGCGCAAGATCGCGCTTCCTCAGGCCGCTCAATACGTCATGACGCCAGGGCGTCCTTTTATAGGGGCGGGCAGAGGACGGCCGACGCCGTCACCCACAGCTGCGCGCTCCTGGATACAAATGACATATTTAAAAACATGCGTACAGCGATGATCAGGTGCGAATATAATCAGCTAGGGGTACAAAAATTAAAACATGCATTAGTTCATATCATGCATGATCATGAATCAACGGCATGGACATTATTAGAGGATAGTGTATACAAAATTCTATGCATAGCAAAATAATACATGATAATGGGGCTGCAGCCGGTTATTGAGTACATATAGGCACGTTTTATTGAGTCAGAAACGGTTGGCCTATCTGAGTCATAACGGAATATAAATACACCGGGACTAACGGGCACCTGTCCTATTTCGTGCAGCGCTTATCAATATATATCAAATTGCGCTCGACAGGCATCAATCACAGGAAGACGGACATGTCATTCCTGTCATTCATGCCTGCCGGGCCCATGGCGCCCGTCCGCATAATCCATAATTATTATAAAGTGAACTGTTCTGGCAGCTCAGACTGTAGCCCTTATATCTGAACACAGGAAAGCTCAGAAACACTCGTCATTATAGCTAAACCCTTATGAGTTTGATATGAATATTTCTTAAATAAGTGTTTATAAGCTATCAGGAGTTCAGTGATAAGGTATGCACATGGAGTTTTCAGAGTTGCTGACTGATGAGTGAAAGCTGTAGAACAAAAACTGACGAAAATTCTTAATAAAGACTAATCAAAACAGATTTTTAGCTTAAAATGAGTAAAAACGAAATGATAACAAAAATTTCCCCCAAAGATATTCATAGATTTTAAGCCTGCATGTACAGTTGTGTTCAAAATAATAGGAGTGTGTTTAAAAAAGTGAATAAAGCTCAAAATCCTTCTAATAGCTTCTATTTCCATACAAACAAATGCATTTGAAACACTACACATTCTATTCCAAATGAAAACATGAAGAAAATTTGTGTTGCTCCTGTAATAAAATTGAAGAAAAGTGAATATTAGACTGTTCACAAAAATTGCAGTGTTTGTATTTTTCTTTACAGACTGAAACATTCACTATATAAACTGAAAAATGTTTGAAGATTTTGCTTTCCTTTGAATCACTTAACTAATATTTTGTTGTATAACCACTGTTTCCGAGAACTTCGGAAAATAAATTCTCGTTAAAACCTCTTAAAATATGACTTGACTATCTGCCTTCTTTAAATCATAGACGTCTTATGCTCAACCCTTCTACCATTAAATGTGCATGTGGGCAAACTAACACCAACAGCACTCGAAAAAAAATAACTAAATAAGGAGTTTAGAAGGCGGCTAGGGAAACACCTATCCATTAGTAAGCAGGATGACACCCCGATAGCACAGCTTGTTTTGAAATATCATGCAGGAAGTAAGAACTGCATCAGTTTTCAGGGGATTGAACATGTGAAGCTGTCCCCAAGAGGGGGGGGGGGGGGGGGGGGGCATTGACAACCTCCTGTTGCATAAAGAGGCAAAATTGACATTTAGGCTTCAAACCGTTAAACCAAACGGATTAAATGACTTTCTATTATATACCTGCTTTATATAGCATGATATTGTAAGCTATCCTTGGGGTGGGAAATTGTCTATTATACATGATACATCTTGCATGATCCACCATACTTCTATACTCCTGTGTAATAAGGGTTGAGCATAAGAAGTCCAGTATTAAACCATATACCTTGGTGTATAAGAGGGAATGTAGGAATATGTGGACTATGCAGATTCTCCACTTCACAGACCCTGAGTAACATGATTTAAGGAAGGCAGATAGCCACATCATATTTTATATAAGGTTTTAATGAGAATTTAATTAAGTTTAGTTTTTCTGTTTTTGAACGCTATCAGTCTAGTCACGTACACTGATAGGCATAATCTTCATATCTTTCTCTGAGTTAACTGTTCCTGTTGTAACTGCTGGAATCAGATATACCTCCAGTCTTGACTGTTTCATCTCCTAGATGTCACAGTTAATAGCACCCATTGCATCTAGGCTGTTAGACAGATGCCCCCCTTTGAAAACAATAGTAAAGTGCCAGTGGGTTGCCATTTAAAGATAGTGCCCACTCAGGAGTGGAGAGAGCTCCATAGCCACCTGGTGCCTGCTGTTTTATACAGCAGGCACATGCAGCTAATGTCCGCGATCGGTGGTACTGCCAACCATGGACATTTAACCACTCAGATGCCATGGTCAAATGTGAGCCTAGCGTCTCAGAAGTCTAAAACTTGGAAGTGTGTGCTTCCAGGTCAGGCGCAGTTTCCCCTGGTGGAGATCAGGAAAAGTGCCCTGTTCTTATAATGAGCTAGGCTCCCAGGCTCATTATCAGTATATCACAGTTTTGGACAGCCGGTGGCGGCACTGAACTGAGATATGGTGATTTCTATAGAGAACAATAGAGAAAATTCCATTATTCTGTACAAATTGCAATCAGCGACCAGGCCGGATCGGTGCAGTAGTCATACTCATGGTTTCCTGAAGCTCCCTGGGCCAGCGTGCAGTGACCGGAAGGGCACACTGGTTCTTCCTTTTGGGGCACACTCTGGTTCTGGGGTTTTCCTGCCTGATGGCGGTTGAGGTGCACTTGATGTTGCTGTTTTACAGTGGAAGGCAGGTTGTTGTGATGCCAGCACCTTGCAGTGCAAGTGTGGTGTGATGGATATAATGATGCGGCCGATGTTGGTATAATGAATCCACAGTACTGAGGCATCTCAGCAGGTGATCCACACAAACATTATTCACATGAAATGCAGTATTTTCCAAATGTTGTATATGGATTCTAGCTTCTCTCTCTCAATCAGACTGGTCAATCTCTCATTTTCTCCTCCCCAATGCCTAAAGGGATGCGCTTTCTCTATCATCAGATAAATATACGAGTATATGATATCCACAGTATCCTCAGAGGAATACAGTCTCTAAACAGGGGGCCCTCCAGTCCATTGGTTATCTTGGGCAGCTTGTAGCCTACAGTGTTTCTACCACATGCAGGCAGAGGAGGCTGAAGCCCATACTATAAAAAAAAAAAAGTCATGCATACAGTGAATGGCATAACAGAAAGAAAGTAAAATAGACAATTTGCCGCTTTTTCATCACGTTATCTCCCAAAAAATTGAACAAAAAGTGATTAAAAATATGGTCTTACCAAAAACTAAAGATCATCCTGCAAAATATTAGCCCCCACACATCTCCATAGACATAACTATAAAAATGTTACGGGGGTCAGAATATGGTGATAAAAAGAAAAAACTATTTTTTCAAACTTTTAAAAACAATTCAAATGCAAAAAACCCATACATATGTGGTATTGCTGGATTTATACTGGCTCTAGGAAGGCAAGGAGCGAAAAAATGAAAATGGAAAAAATCACTGCATCAGGAAAGGGTTAAATCACACAGTGAACAGCATTAATAAAATACAATAAATAACAGCAACATTGTTTTTTCACATTCTTCCAGCCTCCAAAAATACTCATATACTTATTTGACAGTTACCAATAAAAAATACATGTCATCCTGCTTAGGGCTCCATCGATGGGAAAATAAAAACGTTATCGCTTTTGAAATGCAGCAATGAGACATTCTATTATTATGCAAGTAAAGGACCAATCTGACTGTTTGCTATGGACAACTAAGTATACCCACTAAATAGAACCACACATGTAGTATAGAAAAATATCTTTATTACACAACTCAATATTACACCAAAAAATACAATATAATATAACAGCCTCGAGTGAGAGCTATAGAGCAAGAATCTTGGATAAAGTTAAGGCGAAGCGTACGTCAGGGAGTCCTCCTTCTCCCTCCCCATGGATACCAGGGTCAGTATATCGTTTGTCTGTGTTAGGTAGTGATTGTCCATATCACTCTGACTGCTGTTAGTGACACGTACTGGGATTTCCCTACGTTGTAGCCGCGTAGTTTGGACCATATTCCATGGGGGACCCTCGGTGTGCCCTGTCTATGTGAGATGAGTATTGGACTTTTTCTACTGACCGGCCATAAATGACTCCATCATACCCTATAGCATTAGCACTTTATTATGCGTTACCTGTGGTGTGCATATATTACCTGCATATGTAAAATATGTTTGTATCTGAACGTTAGTTAGTGCATGTTTCAGTAAAGTTTTATGTTGCTGCGAATTTTAAACAAGCCTCTGACTGCCATTATATCTATGACAACCCTATAACCTACCTTGTACTTCTTTACACTTGCAGGCTCCACTCCTCTGAAGTAAACTGCTAATGGCTGGAGTGCTGCTGCTGTCCTCTCTGACCCTGACGCATAACACTTGCACCTATACAACAAATTGCTGAAATGACAGAGCTGTATAATGGATGTTTGGATCCCCAAATAATCATTCCCTGCACTTTTTTTTTCTCCCCATTATGTTTTCTGTATTACTCTCCCTAGCCCATGCGACGTCTGTCCCTACACTAAGAAGCTGTGAAATAATTCCTCCCTATCCTTATTATGCACTTATAAACCGCTTTTTTTTTTCACAATGAGGTTTTCTTTTACTCTCCCTAGAGCCCACATAAACGTCTGTCCCTAAACAATGTACGGAGGTTAATGGCAGAATCTAAGATGGCTGCGGTATTTATAGGCCTGTGACATCACTGGGCTGGCTGGCTGCTGATTAGCAGCATGCATGGCATTATGGGTCATCCCGCCTTCCTAGAGTTCCTTGCCCCATGTCCTCACACTTGTAGCCGCCATTGTAGCCCAATTGTAGCCGCCATGTTAGGAAACATGTACAGTATTACAATGGCTGGGTGCAGCTGGAATGCCTTTCTACTCTGCCCAAGATTCTGAGGGACCCATGCCTGGTTCATTTTAATGAACGTGAGCTTGTCCACTTTGGCTGTGGACAGGTGGATGCGCCTGTCCATGATCACCCCCCTGGGCTAAACACACGTTAGGACAATATACAGGGAGTGCAGAATTATTAGGCAAGTTGTATTTTTGAGGATTCATTTTATTATTGAACAACAACCATATTCTCAATGAACCCAAAAAACTCATTAATATCAAAGCTGAATATTTTTGGAAGTAGTTTTTAGTTTGTTTTTAGTTTTAGCTATTTTAGGGGGATATCTGTGTGTGCAGGTGACTATTACTGTGCATAATTATTAGGCAACTTAACAAAAAACAAATATATACCCATTTCAATTATTTATTTTTACCAGTGAAACCAATATAACATCTCAACATTCACAAATATACATTTCTGACATTGAAAAACAAAACAAAAACAAATCAGTGACCAATATAGCCACCTTTCTTTGCAAGGACACTCAAAAGCCTGCCATCCATGGATTCTGTCAGTGTTTTGATCTGTTCACCATCAACATTGCGTGCAGCAGCAACCACAGCCTCCCAGACACTGTTCAGAGAGGTGTACTGTTTTCCCTCCTTGTAAATCTCACATTTGATGATGGACCACAGGTTCTCAATGGGGTTCAGATCAGGTGAACAAGGAGGCCATGTCATTAGATTTTCTTCTTTTATACCCTTTCTTGCCAGCCACGCTGTGGAGTACTTGGACGCGTGTGATGGAGCATTGTCCTGCATGAAAATCATGTTTTTCTTGAAGGATGCAGACTTCTTCCTGTACCACTGCTTGAAGAAGGTGTCTTCCAGAAACTGGCAGTAGGACTGGGAGTTGAGCTTGACTCCATCCTCAACCCGAAAAGGCCCCACAAGCTCATCTTTGATGATACCAGCCCAAACCAGTACTCCACCTCCACCTTGCTGGCGTCTGAGTCGGACTGGAGCTCTCTGCCCTTTACCAATCCAGCCACGGGCCCATCCATCTGGCCCATCAAGACTCACTCTCATTTCATCAGTCCATAAAACCTTTGAAAAATCAGTTTTAAGATATTTCTTGGCCCAGTCTTGACGCTTCAGCTTGTGTGTCTTGTTCAGTGGTGGTCGTCTTTCAGCCTTTCTTACCTTGGCCATGTCTCTGAGTATTGCACACCTTGTGCTTTTGGGCACTCCAGTGATGTTGCAGCTCTGAAATATGGCCAAACTGGTGGCAAGTGGCATCTTGGCAGCTGCACGCTTGACTTTTCTCAGTTCATGGGCAGTTATTTTGCTCCTTGGTTTTTCAACACGCTTCTTGCGACCCTGTTGACTATTTTGAATGAAACGCTTGATTGTTGTGGCATCTTGGCAGCTGCACGCTTGACTTTTCTCAGTTCATGGGCAGTTATTTTGCGCCTTGGTTTTTCCACACGCTTCTTGCGACCCTGTTGACTATTTTGAATGAAACGCTTGATTGTTCGATGATCACGCTTCAGAAGCTTTGCAATTTTAAGAGTGCTGCATCCCTCTGCAAGATATCTCACTATTTTTGCCTTTTCTGAGCCTGTCAAGTCCTTCTTTCGACCCATTTTGCCAAAGGAAAGGAAGTTGCCTAATAATTATGCACACCTGATATAGGGTGTTGATGTCATTAGACCACACCCCTTCTCATTACAGAGATGCACATCACCTAATATGCTTAATTGGTAGTAGGCTTTCGAGCCTATACAGCTTGGAGTAAGACAACATGCATAAAGAGGATGATGTGGTCAAAATACTCATTTGCCTAATAATTCTGCACTCCCTGTACTTGCCGCAGGGCAGGCCAGCACCTCCAAGGCGTAAAGGGTAAGCTCAGGCCATGTGTCCAATTTGGAGACACAGAATTTAAATGGGCCAGACCCATCAGTCAGTACACGTATTTTTTTCCACCACTTGTTCATGCAGGGGGCAGGAACAGCCCATCTTGAAAAGTAGTGGCGGCTTGGAACCATGTACTGTGGGACAGCCACTGTCATTTAGTTTTTAAAAATGTCAGTCTCCACCAGATGGAATGACAGCATTTCAAAGGCCAGGAATTTTGAAATGCTGGCATTCAGGGCCAGGGCTCACTGGTGGATACTTCCTTTTTCTCTCCAGTGTTTGGGGGATGGACAGCTGAACGCTTCCATGGTATGGAGATGCTCAGAGACACTGCTGGTGGTGGTGTTGCTGTTGCATCCTCTATTTGAGGGGTGCCAGGTGGCCCTGTTGCTCCTGAGGGGGAGGAAGAGCCCAGACCACGGCAAAAGAGGGAGCAGGAAGAGCCTTAGATAGTTCAGGTTGTTCAGATGTCTACTCCACTGCAGCATGTGCTTTGCAGTTAGATGCCTAGTCATGCAGGTGGTGCTCAGGTTTAGAATATTTATGCCTCGCTTCAGGCTCTGACTGCACAGCATGCAAACCACCCATGTCTTGTCATCAGTAAATTGCTTAAAGAACTGCCACATCAGGGAATCCTTTGAGCTGGCTTTGGTGTACTTAGTCCCTCAGCACGGTGGGCAGTAGCAGGTGTACTGGCTAGGGGTTAGCCACTTAGCTTTTTTTACCCTGCTTCCTCTTTTGCTGTGTGGCTGGCACTATGTGTCCCCCACCTTTTTCTCTGAGTGCACATGTCACTCTGATGACCTGGATACCATGTGAGGTCTAAGACCTCATCATCCCCTACATAATCTTCCACCCACTCCTGTCCCCTAACCTCCTTGCCGGCCTGCACAGTGCAGCAGTTGAAATCTGTGTTTCATCATCAGAGATGCACTGCGGCAGTCCAGCCACATCCTCATCCTCAAACATAAGTGTTTAGGAATCTCTTCATCTTCCACTTCTGGGCTGGGTGGATGGCTCACGGAAACCCCGCTGTAACGGAACTCCTAGCACCCCGAACGGGTACCTCCGTCGATAGATGCTCCTAGTGCTTTCCGAGGACTCTAAGCACTCCACTTGACACCATACGCCCTGCAGACCCCACGAACCGCCGCAGCTTGGTTGGGGTCTCACCGTCCTCCACCCACGCTGGACCTACGACAAGGCTCCAGGCTCCAGTGGGTGAACCTCTCCTACAGCCAGAGAGCAGGAACAGCTCTTACAAGAGCTAGTAGTTATGCAGGGGGAGTATAGCAAATCTTCAGCGTATAGCAATCCCCCAGTTTGATCAGTTATCCAAACACCAGTCTCAACATAATGAAGGATAAAACAGGAACCTTTTATTGAGGGCTACTCGCCCGTATTTATGCAGGTCCATATCTGGTGGACACGCCCCCAGGGGACCAGAATGGAGACTGCGACACACCGAACAGATACAAAACATCCCCACAATGCATCATGGTTTCCTCCTCCCTGCCCCAGAGACAACCGGGGGATAATCCAATTATCTCTCAGGACAAAGGGGAGATCGCCAATACACACGTGGGGACAACAGGACAGAAATCACCATTTAAACACACAATGTCACACAATCCCAGCAACCACAGACATTTAACATATTCCCAGATAGCTCAAGTCTGAGTGCATATCATTAGGTGACTGGCACTCAGACCACACGAATACAATTAAACTAGCCATCTGGGTGCCCTCACATAATAAAATACAGTTCCAAAGACAGATTTTAAGCTGTGCGGCCGGCCTGTGTTCTTTAAAGTTAGTATGGGCCATAATCCTGAGGCAAGAGGCTAGCAACCAGCCCCCTCCAAAACACCGTGGCGAGGTTGGTTTCGTCACACCCGCCAGAAGAGTTATCAAAAAGTATAAGACACTATGACTTGAGGCTTAGGCTGCTTGACTGATGTGCAAGGTTGCAAGACAGATGCCCGTGGGCCGATAGTGCCAGCTCTGCGCTTTCATCAGGGGACCGGGTGGGAGACAATGTGAAGGAACTGCAGACACTGTCAGCCTTCCAATCTATTACCGCCTCTACTAGTTTTGACCTCACAATTCATACTGCGATATTCAGGCCTACAAAATGACTCAGAATATCCTGTCGCCTGCGTGCACCAGAGCAAGGTGTTTCATTTGGGTGCGTAACTGGCACAGATCAACAACATCCTTTCCCTGCAGCAGGAGCTCCACCAACATTAGCAGCACCACGACCATGTCCCCTATTTGATGCTCTCCTCATTTTTTCACGTTCAACAAAAAAATTGGCTGACAAACAAACAGATTTATTTCTGTGTCACGGATGCAAATGAGGTGTTTTGCACACCAAAAAATGACTATAAGTCACCGACAGAATTAACAGACAGAATAACTATTGTATTTCCGTGTGAAGAATGCAAATGAGGGTTATCTCCCCTCCCAAAAATGGCTTTATGTCACCGACAAATAGCAGACAGATTACCTTTTGTATTTCCGTGTCACTGATGCAAATAAGGGTTATCTCCCACCCAAAAATGGGTTTAAGTCACCTACAGAAATAAGAGAAAGATTAACTATTGTATTTCCGTGTCACGGATACAAATGAGGGTTATCTCCGCCCAAAAAAATTGCTTTATGTCACCGACACAATTAACTGACTGATTAACTCTCCTATTACAGTAAGACAAATGCAAATCCTGTGTTCTGAACCACCAAAAAAAGACTTTATGTCACTGACACAATTAACAGACTGATTAACTCTCCTATTACAGTAAGAAGGATGCAAATGCAGAGTTTGGAACCCCCAAAAAAGGCTAGAGGTCACCCACAGAATCAACAGCCCAATTAAGTATTGAATTTCTGGGTCACTGGTGCAAAGGAGGTGCATTGCACCAATAAAAAAAATTGCCTACAGGTCACCCACAGACTGAACAGCCACATTAAAAGCCTAACTCTGTCCCTCACTGCAGCAGCGTCCTGTCCCTAGACTAGAGCAAAATGGCGGTGCAACACGTGATCAGGCATTTATGCATGCAGGGTCACCTGCTGTGCTGGCCAATCACAGCCATGCCAATACTAGGCATGGCTGTGATGGCTTCCAAGTGCCCACAGCTTAAACACTTGTGCCCACAGCTTAAACACTTGTGCTGCAGCCAGGGCCGTCTTTAATATTGATTGGACCCTGGGCAAAAATTTACTTGGGCCACCTGGATCCCGCCTTCCCACACCTTAGCAGGCAATCACGCCCTCCACCACAACACACACACAAAAAATCCACACATTTGGTAGAGTACAGTGAATGACTGTAAATACTTCCAGTTCTGAAGATTCCAGCGGCTCAGGATCAGTGCTCTGGGCAGCTGGGCTCAGGCTGGAAGTGGGCACAGCTCTGCAGGAAGGAGACCAGGGCTCGGCTCACCCTAGTGTTACAGTGCACCCCAGCACCCCACAGTATGCAGTATAGCACCCTATACTATACAGCACCACACAGTATGCAGTATAGCACCCCACACTATACAGTACCCCACAGTATATAGTAGAGCAGTATAGCAGCCCACAGTATACAGCACCCCACAGTATACAACACCTCACTGTATACAGCACTATACACGATACAGCCCTCCACACTATACCGCACTCACAGTATACAGACCCCCACAGTATACAGTACAGCAGTATAGCACTCCACAATATACAGCCCCCCCACTATACAGCCCCCACACACTATACAGGCCCCCCCCACACTATACAGGCCCCCCCACAGTATACAGCCCCCCACAGTATACAGGCCCCCACAGTATACAGGCCCCCACACAGTATACAGCCCCCCCCCCACACAGTATACAGCCCCACCACACAGTATACAGCCCACCACACAGTATAAGGCCCCCCACAGTATACAGGCCCCCACACAGTATACAGCCCACCACACAGTATAAGGCCCCCCCACAGTATACAGGCCCCCACACAGTATACAGACCACCACACAGTATACAGCCCCCCCACACACACAGTATACAGCCCACCACACAGTATACAGCCCATCACACAGTATACAGCCCACCACACAGTATACAGGCCCCCACACAGTATACAGGCCCCCACACAGTATACAGGCCCCCACACAGTATACAGCCCACCACACAGTATACAGCCCCCACAGTATACAGGCCCCCCACAGTATACAGCCCCACACAGTATACAGCCCACCACACAGTATACAGTCCCACACAATATACAGCCCCCCACAGTATACAGGCCCCCACACAATATACAGCACCCCACTATACAGTAGTTTACAGTATATTAACATAACAGCCCCTGTCACCTTTTTCTGATGTAATCTTCACACAAAAAAGCTCCACAGTTAACTTCTGCAACACTCCTGATAGGACCTGTGATGACCTCATAGCCATGTGACCAGTAATTGCTAGGTTACTGGTCACATGGTGATGATGTCATTAAGGTCCTAAATCACAACGTTAAAGTACAGAGACAGCTTGACACCTGGGGCAGTAGCTAGCAGGGCTCAAGAGGCAGCTGCCTTGGGCCCCCCAGGAGCAACTGGGCCCGGGGCAGCTGCCCCTTCTGCCCCTTGGTAAAGACGGCCCTGGCTGCAGCCTTTCAACAAGCTGTATTTAAAATGAACACAAACATGGACTTTCGTGACAATTCGGGTTAGACTACCCTGACACAGAATGTTCGGCATGAACCTGAACATTCCGGTCCGGGTACACTCATCCCTATTTATACACCGGAGAAATGAAACTTGATATAACTGGGAAACAATTGAAATGATAAAAGGGTTAATAACTCTGCATTTGATTCTTCTGAGAAGCTGCATGTGATCATCATCAGCATTAGCACATGAATTGATACAGTAGACGGTGCTGGCCACTGATGAGGCATTAGTGCTTTTCTATGGTGCACAGACTGCCAGTAGACTAGAGGAATATAGAAGGAGCCAATACTTCAGTCCGCAGTGATAAATTTCCATCTCCTGCTCTGCCAGACCTACGCACTGAGGACTTTATTGCAATGTAATGTACGTTAGGAGGGAGCAGGAGCGCGTGACAGAATCGGGTTATGGGAAGCTGGGAAGTCTTTGGACTACAGTAGATGAACGAGAGATGTATTAACATCTGTGTCAGCGAGACACTGTAGGAGCAATGGAGGTGAGGAAAGACATTTGGAAGGAAGAACAAGTGTGATAAAGAAGAGGGAAAGATGGGTGAAGGAGAACATAAAAAGCTATTGTGATAGTAATGAAGCAGGAAAACATACAGTACCATCCAGTACATATCCCTAAATATAGCATTCTTCTAAAGGATTATCAGTATCTCAGGAGAAGCCAAGTTTCTGACTCGGCAAGCAACCAGTACTTACCAGTGAGGTCTGTAATAAGTACTAAATCTGGAGTTAAACTCATTAGCATAGCTAACCACACACCCCCACCCAATTTTTTAATGTGAAAAAATGCAAAAAGTCATTTTTTTTCTGCAAGTGACCTCAAAAAGTCACAAAACCCCTATTATGCGATATATTATTTTTTTTAAGCCAGGAATCTGGAGTTCATAGTGTGATAAATTCCCCACAATAGGTTGATATTTTATGCTCTAAATTAATATTACATGATTAATAAGGACTAGATAACAATGTAATATATATGGCTTTCCCCCCCCCCCCCCCCATCCCCCCAAAGTCTATTGGAGGAGTTTCTTGTTGTCTGAACCTTTGCACAACCAGGAGGGTAACCAGAGGTATCTGATAGTTACATTCTCATTCAGTGATTTCTTCTAGTTAGCATTATAGCAAGTACAGATTAGGAATGTAGGAGAAGTGGCGCTTTAATTAGTAGCTGTGACTAAAGAGATGCTTTAATGTTTCACTAAAATGTAACTTTGAACGGTAGCATAGATAAAATCATGCAAAGTTTCTACACACTTGATCTAGGATGCCACTGAGCAGCTCCATTACAACACCACGGCAGAACCAAATGCACAGCAACAGACTTGAGCTGCCTTATTGACTGCTCTCTAATGAGATGTCTGCATGATGGAAGCAGCAGCTCATTGATTCTTCGCTGATGATTCACTGATAAAACTAAAGCATATAGGACCTAGAGAGAGTCAGGCCACATCAGTTAGGTTGCCCTTCTCTGGGAGTTAACCTGACAATCCATGAGGCCGAATATTTTGAGGGATTAACAAGTAGAGACCTAGGCTCATACAGTTTAATAGAGATGAGAAAAGTTTTCCAAAATTCGATTCGGACACTTCGCCAATTTTGCCCCAAAAATTTGCTTCATTCTGAATTAATTTGTCACGATGCATGTTAAATCAGCTACATCAAAGCTTGCAAGGGGAGTGTATCTTGGTTTACATCAGTGTGCATTGCAACAACATGCATAGCTAGTCTTTTCTGGTAGTGAAACACTTATATAGAGATTTCCCGAACTATTCGCCGGTGAACAGTTCCCGGCGAACATAGCTTGTTCGCGTTCGCCGCGGCGGGCGAAGATATGCGATGTTCGGTCCGCCCCTATACATGATCAGTGAATAAACTTTGACCCTGTACCTCACAGTCAGCAGACACATTCCAGCCAATCAGCAGCAGACCCTCCCTCCCAGACCCTCCCACCTCCTGGACAGCATCCATTTTAGATTCATTCAGAAGCTGCATTCTTAGTGAGAGGAGGGGCAGTGTAGCTGCTACTGATTTATTAGGGAAATCGATAGCTAGGCTAGTGTATTCAGTGTCCTCTACAGTCCTGAAGGACTCATCTGATCTGCTGTAAGGACAGCACCCCAAAAAGCCCTTTTTAGGGCTAGAACATCATGCTTTTTTTTCCCCTGTGTAATCAAATTGCAGTTGCCTGCCTGCCAGCGTGTGTGTCAGGCTCACAGCCCTGCAAGTGCATAGTGTCACCAGCGCAACTCATATCTGGTGTCACAGTCAATTACATTTAAAGAAAAACAACAATTTTGACTGAAAATAACTAGCAGTCAGTTGCACACACGTGATTGTGTGTTTAAGGCCCAGTGCCAGTGCATAGTGTCACTTCAGTGCCATTCATATCTGGTGTGACATTAGATTACATTTAAAGAAAAAAAATATATATATTTGACTGAATAACTAGCAGACAGTTACACACATGTTTGTGTTTCTAAGGCCCAGTGCAGTGCATAGTGTCACTTCAGCGCCATTCATATCTGGTGTCACATTTAAAGAGAAACAACAATTTTGACAGTGACTAAATAGCAGTCAGTTGCACACACGTGTTTGTGTTTAAGGCCAATCTGCAAGCGCAAAGTGTCACTTCAGCACAACTCATATCTGGTGTCACATTCGATTCCATTTAAAGAAAAACAACAATTTTGACTGAATTAATAGCAGTCATTTACACACGTATTAGTGTGTTTAAGGCCCAGTGCCAGTGCATAGTGTGACTTCAGCGCCATTCATATCTGGTGTCACATTTGATTATATTTAAAGAAAAACAACAATTTTAAATGAATAACTAGCAGCCAGTTGCACACACGTGTTTGTGTGTCTAAGGCCTAGTGCCAGTGAATAGTGTCACTTCAGCGCAACTCATATCTGGTGTCACATTCGATTCCATTTAAAGAAAATCAACGATTTTGACAGTGAATTAATAGCAGTCAGTTACACACGTGTTTGTGTGTAAAAGGCCCAGCTACAAGCGCATAGTGTCACTTCAGCGCAACTCATATCTGGTGTCACATTTGATTCCATTTAAAGAAAATCTACAATTTTGACAGAATAAATAGCAGTCAGTTGCACACATGTATTTGTGTGTTTAAGGCCCAGTGCCAGTGCATAGTGTCACTTCAGCGCCATTCATATCTGGTGTCACATTTGATTCCATTTAAAGAAAAACAACAATTTTGACTGTGAATAACTAGCAGTCAGTTGCACACACGTGTTTGTGTGTTTAAGGCTTAGTGCCAGTGCATAGTGTCACTTCAGTGCCATTCATATATGGTGTCACATTTGATTCCATTTAAAGAAAAACAATAATTTTGACTGAATAAATAGCAGTCAGTTGCACATTCGTGTTTGTGTGTTTAAGGCCCAGCTGCAAGTCCATAGTGTCACTTCAACGCAACTCATATCTGGTGTCACATTCGATTCCATTTAAAGAAAAACAACAATTTTGACTGAATAAGTAGCAGTCAGTTACACACGTGTTTGTGTGTCTAAGGCCCAGCTGCAAGTGCATAGTGTCACTTCAGCGCAACTCATATCTGGTGTCACATTCGATTCCATTTAAAGAAAAAAAAACAATTTTGACTGAATAACTAGCAGTCAGTTGCACACACGTGTTTGTGTGTCTAAGGCCCAGTGCCAGTGCATAGTGTCACTTCAGCGCCATTCATATCTGGCGTCATATTCGATTACATTTCAAGAGAAACAACTATTTTGACTGACTAAATAGCAGTCAGTTGCACACACGTGTTTGTGTGTGTAAGGCCCAGCTGCAAGTCCATAGTGTCACTTCAGCGCAACTCATATCTGGTGTCACATTCGATTCCATTTAAAGAAAAACAACAATTATGACTGAATAAATAGCAGTCAGTTGCACACACGTGTTTGTGTGTTTAAGGCCCAGTGCAAGTGCATAGTGTCACTTCAGCGCCATTCATATCTGGTGTCACATTTGATTATATCTAAAGAGAAACAACAATTTTGACTGTGAATAACTAGCAGTCAGTTGCACACACGTGTTTGTGTGTTTAAGGCCCAGTGCCAGTGCATAGTGTCACTTCAGCGCCATTCATATCTGGTGTCACGTTCGATTACATTTCAAGAGAAACAACAATTTTGACTGAATAAATGGCAGTCAGTTGCACACACGTGTTTGTGAGTTAAAAGCCCAGCTGGAAGCGCATAGTGTCACTTCAGCGCCATTCATATCTGGTGTCACATTTGATTCCATTTAAAGAAAATCAACAATTTTTAACAGTGAATTAATAGCAGTCAGTTGCACACGTGTTTGTGTGTAAAAGGCCCAGTGCCAGGGCATAGTGTCACTTCAGCGCCATTCATATCTGGTGTCACATTCGATTCCATTTAAAGAGAAACAACAATTTTGACTGAATAAATAGCAGTCAGTTGCACACACGTGTTTGTGTGTCTAAGGCCCAGTGCCAGGGCATAGTGTCACTTCAGCGCCATTCATATCTGGTGTCACATTCGATTCCATTTAAAGAGAAACAACAATTTTGACAGTGAATAAATAGCAGTCAGTTGAACACACGTGTTTGTGTGTTTAAGTCCCAGCTGCAAGTCCATAGTGTCACTTCAGCGCAACTCGTGTCACAGAAGCTTGCATGCATAGTACAACTTAACTAATCAAAAAAAAATGACAGGCAGTGGCAGGCCACCCCGCAGGGGCCGTCGTGGTCGTGGTGCTGTGATTCCCTTTGGCCCTAGAATAATGCCCAGTGTTCATCGGCCACGTACCCTGAACTCGAAAAGTTCTGAGGACATAGTTGACTGGCTAACACAGGACACCCAATCGTTTACAGCTTCCACTCGGAACCTTGACGCACCATCCTCCTCCAGCTTAGCTTCGGGCACCTCTCAAGTTACCACTCGCCCGCCTGCCGCCACCACCAACACTAGCACCACAGCCGCTTCACTTGATCTGTCAGAGGAGTTATTTACACATCAGTTGGAAGAAATGAGTGATGCACAACCATTATTGCAAGAGGATGTAGATAACAGGGATATGTCTCAGTCAGGCAGCATTACACAGATGGATGTACGGTGTGATGATGATGATGTTGTACCCGCTGCTGCTTCCTTTGCTGAGTTGTCAGATTCAAGTGAAGCGGTTGATGATGACTATATGTCCGTGGATGTCACGTGGGTGTCCGCTCGAAGAGAAGAAGAACAGGGGGAAAGTTCAGATGGGGAGACAGAGAGGAGGAGGAGATGAGTTGGAAGCAGGGGGAGGTCGTCACAAGGAGCTAGTGGCACAGTCAGGCAGCATGTATCGGCACCCGGGGTCAGCCAGACAGCACGGCAATCGACGCAAGCTGTTGCCACCACCAGAATGCCGTCATTGCAAAGCTCAGCAGTGTGGCATTTTTTTTGTGTGTCTGCCTCTGATAACAGCGATGCCATTTGCAACCTGTGCCAGAAACTGAGTCGTGGGAAATCCAACACCCACCTAGGTACAACTGCTTTGCAAAGGCACATGATCTCACATCACAAACGCCTATGGGATCAACACATAAGTAAAAGCAGCACACAAACTCAAAGCCACCATCCTTCTCCTGGTCCAGATTCTTCAGCCACGTTAACCACTGCTGTCCTCCTTGCCCCCTCTCAACCACCCTCCACTCCGCCTCTCGCCTCAAGCAGTTCCTGCTTATCTGCCCACAGTCAGGTTTCGGTCAAGGAAATGTTTGAGCCGCCAGCTTTTACCATACAAGTCTGAGGCCTTCAAAAAATTAGTAGCTATTGGGACACCGCAGTGGAAGGTACCAGGCCGATTTTTTTTTTCACAAAAGGAAATCCCTAACCTGTACTCGATTGTGCAAAAGGAAGTCATGGCATGTCTGGCACACAGTGTTGGGGCAAGGGTCCATCTGACCACTGATACCTGGTCTGCAAAGCACGGTAAGGGCAGGTATATCACCTACACTGCGCATTGGGTCAACCTGCTCACGGCTGCCAAGCATGGAATGCGGCATTGAATTTGGGCAAGTTGACATGGCACATGTGTGTAATCTGATCGTACAATGCTTTGTGCATAAGTACCCAGGCTTACAGGACATCCTCAAGCAGGCCAGGAAGGTGTGTGGTCATTTCAGGCGTTCCTACACGGCTATGGCGCACTTTTCAGAAATTCAGCGCCGAAACAACATGCCAGTGAGGCGCTTGATTTGCGACAGCCCGACACGTTGGAATTCAACACTCCTAATGTTCGACCGCCTGCTCCAACAATAAAAAGTCGTCAACGAGTATTTGTATGATCAGGGTGCTAGGACAGCCTCTGCTGAGCTGGGAATTTTTTTGCCACGTTACTGGACGCTCATGCGCAATGCCTGTAGGCTCGTGCGTCCTTTTGAGGAGGTGACAAACCTAGTCAGTCGCACCGAAGGCACCATCAGCGACATCATCTCATTTGTTTTCTTCCTGGAGCGTGCCCTGCGAAGAGTGCTGGATCAGGCCGTAGATGAGCATGAAGAGGAAGAGTTGTGGTCACCATCATCACCACCAGAAACAGCCTTATTAGCATCGCTTGCTGGACCTGCGGCAACGCTGGAAGAGGAGTCTGAGGAAGAGGAGTCAGAGGAGGAATGTGGCTTTGAGGAGGAGAAAGACCAACCACAGCAGGCATCCCAGGGTGCTTGTTGTCACCTATCTGGTACCCATGGTGTTGTATGTGGCTGGGGGGAAGAACAGACCTTCATTGAGACTGGTTGCATCCAGAATAAATTCCACTTTTTGCACCTTTTTGGACGTGCGGTCTCCGTTTTTTATTTTTCTGGATATCTACTTCATTGAGATCAGTGAGGACGAGGAACGGGACATGAGGAGCTCGGCATCCAACCTTGTGCAAATGGGGTCTTTCATGCTGTCGTGCCTGTTGAGGGACCCTCGTATAAAAAGGCTGAAGGAGAACGACCTGTACTGGGTGGCCACGCTACTAGACCCCCGGTATAAGCAGAAAGTGCCCGAAATGTTACCAAATTGCCAGAAAGGATACAGCAGTTCCAAAATAAATTAAAAAGTATGCTTTACACAGCGTATAAGGGTAATGTCACAGCACAACGGGAATCTAACAGGGGAAGAGGTGAAAGTAATCCTCCTCCTACCACGACCACGCCGGCAAGGATAGGACGCTTTACAGACGTGTTGTTGATGGAGGACATGCAGAGCTTTTTAAGTCTTACGCATCACCACAGCCCTTCGGGGTCCTCCCTCAGAGAACGACTTGACCGACAGATAGCAGACTACCTCGCCTTAACTGCAGATATCGACACTCTGAGGAGTGATGAACCCCTTGACTACTGGGTGTGCAGGCTTGACCTGTGGCCTGAGCTATCCCAATTTGCAATAGAACTTCTTGCCTGCCCCGCTTCAAGTGTCCTGTCAGAAAGGACAGCAAGAGGTATGGTAACTGAGAAGAGAAGTTGCCTAGGTCAAAAAAGTCTAGATTACCTCACCTTTATTAAGATGAATGAGGGATGTATCCCGAAGGGACTGACAGTGGGTGATACATTCAACTAAAAAAGGCCTGATGACTGAGATGAGCTGCCTTGGGCTAAAAATGGTCCACACGCTGCTGTATTTTATCTCTGAATGCCGGATGACTTGCGTGACTTATCCGCCACCAACTAGGGTTCAAGCTGCAATGTTTTAGGGCACTTTCTACCTGGGAAACATCAATTTTTCTGGTCACTGCTACAGCAGCGGCTGCAACAATACCTAATTTTTCAGGCATGTGTACATGCCTAATTTTTGTGGCCTCTGGTGCTGCACTGGTGCTTCAATAACCCCCCAAAAAAGGCACATACATGTGCCAATTCCCCTTTGTGATCGTTACGTTGTTGTGGTGAAGGGGCTTGCGTATAACAATGAAGCAACCACCTCTATGAGTGTGTTGGCAATGGCAATGTTGGCACACCCCAGATGATAAGGTCGTTGCTTCATTGTGAACAGACCAAAAGCGATTGGCTGGATAATTTTGCATGGAAAAAACATACATTTTCTTTGTGATCATCTAAGGTGATCATTAAAGCCTACTAGGCCAACAATGGGCCCACACTGCAGAATCATTGTTTTCTGGGTCACTTAACTGTCACTGAACTACCTCATCACGACCATAGGCTTTGGAAAAAAAAAACATCGCCTGCAATCTCCCAAACGTGCGCACGAGCACAGTCATCACTACACCAAGATTGACACATAGAGGAATAAATTAAATGTCATGAGTGTGTCAACTATTGACAACTCTTTGCGGTTGTCTAAAATCTATTCCATATACGTCCCCTGATAGGGGACGTAACAGGGATTAAACTCATAGGAATTTTACTACTTAACACACCTTATAATAATAATATTACTAGTGAACATAACAGGGATTAAACTGAATAAAGTATCTTTTTCCATCTCCCATTTCCTAAGATCGATTTCATATACACGTCCCTTGATAGGGGACGTAACAGGGATTAAACTGATAGGAATAGTACTACTTAACACACCACTCATATCTGGGGACACATTCGATTGCACACGCAGTGCCCCAAATTGGAAGTAGGAGGACCGACCAAGCATCTTTTTCTATGTAGGTAAACCAGTAGATCTACAGCCTGCCATCGGTGATCATTCGCTGGCAGGCTGTAGATGCGATTTTTAACCCCTGAAAGGTATATCAGACGCTGTTTTGTTAACAGCATCTGATATACCTGCTACCTGGTCCTCTGGTGGTCACTTTTGCTTGGATCGACCACCAGAGGACACAGGCAGATCTGTAATAAGTAGCACCAAGCACCACACTACACTACAACCACCCGTCACTTATTAACCCCTGATCACCCCCTATCATTGATCACCCCCCTGTAAGGCTCCATTCAGATGTCCGTATGTGTTTTGCAGATCCGTGAATTCACGGATCCGCGGATCCGCAAAACACGGACATCGTGGATCTGCACGGACACCGGCAATGTGCTTTCCACATTTTGCGGATCTGCACATTGCCAGAACTATATAGAAAATGCCTTTTCTTGTCCGCAATTGCAGACAAGAATAGGACATGTTCTATAGGCTCTACAAAAAATGCAGTGTTCACCCGATCAGGCCTGATCTTGTGAGCACACTTGCGTTCAGTCCGCCCCACCACAGTGACCGAAATTTTTTTTTTCTGATCACTGCAAAAACACCGTAAAATCGCTGCGGCGCTATAAAGGTCACTTTTGAGGGGCATGGCGAGTTCATAGAAGATTTTATTTTTTTCACAAGTTAGCGGAAATATTTTTTTTGTTTTTCTTACAAAGTCTCATATTCCACTAACTTGTGACAAAAAATAAAATCTCACATGAACTCACCATACCCCCCATGGAATCCAAATGTGTAAATTTTTTTAGACATTTATATTCCAGACTTCTTCTCCCGCTTTAGGGCCCCTAAAATGCCAGGGCAGTATAAATACCCAATAAGTGACCCCATTTTGGAAAGAAGACACCCCAAGGTATTCCGTGAGGGGCATGGTAAGTTCCTAGAATATTTTTTTTTTTGGGCACAATTTAGCGGAAAATGTTTTTTTTTTATCTTACAAAATCATTTTCCGCTAACTTGTCCAAAAAAAAAAAAAATATTCTAGGAACTCACCGTGTCTTCTTTCCAAAATGGGGTCACTTGTGGGGTATTTATACTGCCCTGGCATTTGAGGGGCCCTAAAGCGTGAGAAGAAGTCTGGAATCCAAATGCCTAAAAATGCCCTCCTAAAAGGCACTCATTGGAATTTGGACCCCTTTGCGCACCTAAGCTGAAGAAAAGTGTCACACATGTGGTATCGCCGTACTCAGAAGAAGTAGCGCAATTTGTTTTGGGGTGTCTTTTTACATATACCCATGCTGGGTGAGAGAAATATCTCTCTAAAAGACAACTTTTCCCATTTTTTTATACAAAGTTGTCATTTTACAGAGATATTTCTCTCACCCAGCATGGGTATATGTAAAAATACACCCCATAACACATTGCCCTACTTCTCCTAAATACGGCAATACCACATGTTTTTTTCCCTAAAATGCCCGGGCAGTATAAATACCCCACAAGTGACCCCATTTTGGAAAGAAGACACCCCGAGGTATACCGTGAGGGGTATGGTGAATTCATGTAAAAAAAAAAATTTTTGTCACAAGTTAGTGCAATATGAGACTTTGTAAGAAAAAATAAAAATAAAAATCATTTTCCACTAACTTGTGACAAAAAATAAAAACTTCCATGAACTCACTATGCCCATCAGCGAATTTAGGGTGTCTACTTTCCTAAATGGGGTCATTTGTGGGGTGTTTCTACTGTCTGGGCATTGTAGAACCTCAGGAAACATAACAGGTGCTCAGAAAGTCAAAGTGCAGACATTCACATTTTTGCACCATAGTTTGTAAATGCTATAACTTTTACCCAAACCAATAAATATACACTTATTGCATTTTTTTTATCAAAGACATGTAGAACAATAAATTTAGAGAAAAGTTTATATAGAAATGTAGTTTTAATTGAAAAATTTTACAACAGAAAGTGAAAAAATTTTCCTTTTTTTGCAAAAATTTCGGTCAATTTCGATTAATATAAAAAAAATGTAAAAATGTCAGCAGCAATGAAAAACCACCAAATGAAATCTCTATTAGTGAGAAGAAAAGGAGGTAAAATTAATTTGGGTGGTAAGTTGTATGACCGAGCAATAAACCGTGAAAGTAGTGAAGTGCAGAATTGTAAAAAGTGGTCTGGTCATTAAGGGGGTTTAAGCTGGGGGGCTGACGTGGTTAAACTGATAGGAATAGTACTACTTAACACACCACGCATATTGGGATTGCACAGTACATTACACAGTGCACGCGTAGTGCCCCAAATTGGAATTAAGAGGACCGACCAAGCATCTTTTTCCATCTCCCGGTTCCTAAAATTGATTCCATATACACGTCCCCTGATAGGGGACGTAACAGAGAATAAACTGATAGGAATAGTACTACTTAACACACCACGCATATTGGGATTGCACAGTACATTACACAGTGCACGCGTAGTGCCCCAAATTGGAATTAAGAGGACCGACCAAGCATCTTTTTCCATCTCCCGGTTCCTAAAATTGATTCCATATACACGTCCCCTGATAGGGGACGTAACAGAGAATAAACTGATAGGAATAGTACTACTTAACACACCACGCATATTGGGATTGCACAGTACATTACACAGTGCACGCGTAGTGCCCCAAATTGGAAGTAGAAGGACCGACTAAGCATCTTTTTCCATCTCCCGATTCCTAAAATCGATTCCATATACACGTCCCCTGATACGGGACGTAACAGGGATTAAACTGATAGGAATAGTAGTACTTAACACACCACTCCTATCAAATCTATTCCATACACATCCCCTGATAGGGGATGTAACAGGGATTAAACTGATAGGAATAGTACTACTTAACACACCTTATAATAACGCAGAGAGAGGCAACGCAGAGAGAGGAATCTAAAGAAGAGGAGTCAGAGGAGGAAGGTGGCTTTGAGGAGGTGGAAGACCAAACACAGCAGGCATCCCAGGGGGCTTGTTGTCGCCTTTCGGGGACCCTTGGTGTTGTACGTGGCTGGGTGGAGGAAGAGACCTTCAATGACATCAGTGAGGACAAGGAACGGGACATGGCTAGCTTGGTATCCAACCTTGTGCAAATGGGGAGTTTGCGGTTGTGTAAATGGACTGTTTGCGGTTGTTTGCGGTTGTTTGCGGTGCGTTAAACAGGGAGTTTGGTCTGTCATAGTTTGGTCTGTCACTGTGAAACGGGCGTAACCGTTACACTACCTGATCGATACAACATCATACCTGATGTTTTAAAGCACGTTATTCCAAACAATTTAGGAATGTTAGGTGATTTATGCACTTTATGGATTAAAACCCGACTCTGCGTCAACTACGTAATTTTCCATGGGAGTTTTGCCATGGATCCCCCTCCGGCATGCCACAGTCCAGGTGTTAGTCCCCTTGAAACAACCTTTCCATCACTATTGTGGCCAGAAAGAATCCCTGTGGGTTTTAAAATTCGCCTGCCTATTGAAGTCAATGGCGGTTCGCCCGTTCGCGAACATTTGCGAAAATTCGCGTTCGCCGTTCGCAAACGGAAAATTTTATGTTTGCGACATCTCTAACAATATATGGATGTGCGCATCGGCATGCGTCACTACTAGGCTCAGTTCACACTTCCCTTATTTGTTCAGTTACGGGTCCAAAACAAAGAGCAGGTGCAGAACTTTTCATGATATGTTATCTGTGTGCATAATTGGCTCCTGATTTTGGCTCACTGCTGCAGTAACTTCTGGAATTAACTGATCAAATAACTGGAGTGTGAACTCAGCCTTACAGGTCAATGTTTCCATCAGATATAATGTACTTAACCGTGCAGTGGCCCAAGATTCTACTGTAGAGTGAAAGACATGTCTCACTTTACACCTTCTGCTATTTCCATATAGATTGTTAGTTAAACTGTTTTGTCACTGATTCTACTAAATTGTGAATGAGCGTTCTCATTTCACTGTTTGTAGGGAGTCCACGTTGATTGATACATACATAAGGTATTGTGTTACCCACTCATTCTACTATACAGTGAAAGAGTGGTCTAATTTTACACCGTCTGCTTTTTCCAAATAGGTTACTAGAGAACCGGTTCTGTTACTTACTGATACAAGAGTGGGGAGGGTGTCAGCAGTAAATTTGTGTTGACGTCAATGTTTATTTTTCCCTTATTCTGATCCGTCAGAAGAACAACACCTAGTATCTGCCTTCACACGGTCAGTATTTGGTCAGTAACTGATCAGTATTGGTAAGGAAAAAACAGGAGTTGGTCCAAAACAGAAATTACACGTGATGGGAATATTTGCTTGTCTTCTGTATTTTGGACCAACTCCTGCTTTTGGCTTCCAAGTCATAATCAAATCCTGATGCAAAATACTGACTGTGAGATAGAGGCCTTATGGATGCTCCAAAGACAGGATCTGTTGTTTTCCATTTTTCAGTTCTGGCCATTTGCCTCGGAAATCAGTTTTATTCAGGTGGAAAAAAAAGTCCCGCATGTAGGTCGGTAATAGCCTCTATCACACGTTCAGTAGTTGGTCATTTTTTGCATCACTATTTGATTAATATTGGTAAGGGGGTCCAAAACAGAGATGACATGTGGTGGAAATATTTGCATGTCTTCTGTGTTTTGGACCAACTCCTGCATTTAGCTTCCAAATCATGATCAAATCCTGATGCAAAATACTGACCATGTGATAGAGGCCTTATGGATGCTCCAAAGACAGGATGTGTTGTTTTTCATTCTTCAGTTCTTCTGACAGATCAGAAGAAGAGTAAAATAAACAGTGATGTCAAAAAGATTAAACAGGGACACTAGTGGCCCCATCACAGAGTGGTGAGGTTGGAAATAGTGAGAGGAGTTAACATAGTCGCCCCATCACAGAGTGGTGAGGATGGAAACAGCGAGAGGAGTTAACATAGTGGCCCCATCACAGAGTGGTGAGAGTGGAAACAGCCAGAGGAGTTAACATAGTGGACCAGTCACAGAGTGGTGAGGGTGGCAACCGCATGAGAAGTCAACATAGTGGCCTGGTCACAGAGTGAGGAGGTGGGGGCAACAACAGTGGTAGTAACAGCACAAGATGGTGGGTGGCAGTAGGAGAATATGGCAGCAGAGGCAGCAGGTGTGTGGCATCAGGCACATTGCAGCCTCAGACTAGTGTCTGAAACACGTGGCCAGAAGTACCAGGCTATTTTTCATAATTTACTGGCGTGACAGCACACTGCAGTCAGAATAGTACTGCCAGAGTGAGCTAGTCTGATGCACCGGTGTGTTAAAATCCTGGCTGATCCACGCCCGATTCATCTTTATAAAGGTTAATCTCTCTACATTTTGTGCTGAAAGGCGAGTTCTCTTTGGGGTAACTATGCCCTCCCGCCACACTAAACACCTGCTCTGATTTCACACTACTGGCTGGGCAGGAAAGTTTGTCCAGGGCAAACTTGTCCAGTTGCGGCCACAATTCAAGTTTGCCTGCCCAGTAGTCCAGGGAATCTTAGATGACAGGGTGCAGTCCAAGTATGCCACCACTTGCTGGTTCAGGTTCTGTTCCATGTCCTGCTGCTGCAGGGTGGTTTCTTCAGTAGACGGGTAAATAAAAGTGCTCATTAGAGACTCAAAATGCAAGTTGCTGATGATGGAGCTGGTGCTGTTCCTGCCCCCCACCCCCTCCAGCAATTATGACAGTGAAGCATAAGTGCAGAGGGTCCCCCCGGTCAGACTTTCATGAGCGTGGGCGATGGCGCATATACACAGCGACCAACCAGCTATATAGGATGTCTTAATAGTGGTTACGTTTATCATCACTCACAGCAGGTGGAAAAATCGCTCTAAGTATAAAAATGAAATTCTGGGACCGTGGAACTTATCTACCACTGGATCATGACCCCACTAGAGAGTTTCTGATGGAACTAGTTGTGATTGTGGGTAATGCCCATAAAAATTGTATCCTGACCAGTAAGATGGTAGAATACCAGATTCCCCAACACCCTCGTATCCTCGTAATTTATACCTTACCAAAGGTCCACAAAAATAGGGAAAACCCCCCTGGGAGACCCATCGTGTCCGGGTGTGATTCTGTGTTCCAGTCGGCAGCAAAAATGCTTGACAATCTGCTTAGACACTATGCCCTGAGTGGTAGATTGTACATCCAGGATACCACTGATTTTTTGAATAAAATCCAAAGGGTCCAACTAGGTGATAATGCCCCATTTCTAGTAACCATAGATGTTACGAGCCTGTACACCAATATCCCCATGGATGCAGCAATTGAATGCCTCAAGGCCGCTTTACTAAAACAGGCGGAATTCTTCCCGGGTGAACAGGAATTCATATTGTCCCTGCTGTCATTTGTCCTCAAACGCAATTACTTTCTATTTGAGGACCAATTTTATTTGCAGACATCTGGGACAGCGATGGGGTGTAACGTACAGATGTCACATGGTTAGCACTTCTTTTTCAGAGATTTCTGAGTTTGGTTATCTAATCTAAGCAAACACATTCAATTGCTTTTCAATGGCTTTTGTCTCAAGATAATGAGATGAGTTAAGAAATTTGAGTTAACAGCGGGAGTGCTAACCATGGTACATCTGTAGCACCTACATTTGCCGTCATCTATATGAACTCCTTTTAAGAAAAGGTGGTTTATCCCCATGGTATGTTCAATGATTTTGCCTATTGTTGGGTCTGATATATTGATGACATCTTCTGTATTTGGCAGGGTACATATGAAGATCTCCTTGTCTTCCATCAGGACATAAACTCAAGTGTCTCCTCCATCTCTCTCTCTGAGATCCACCAGTCAGAAATTTCCTTCTTAGATGTCTTAAGGTAAGGGATAACACTATCATTACTGACTTATATACTAAACCGACAGACAGAAATAGCCTACTTAGGTTCAATAGCTTTCATCCCCAGGCTTGATCCGGTCGTTACCTCGATCACAGTTGATGAGGGTGAAACGCATTGTGTCGGATCCATCGATTGTAGATATAAGATTAAAAGAAATGTCATCTAAATTTATTGCGAGGGGTTTCCCGGCCCATATCCTACATACACATACCCACAAAGTAACAGATATCTCAAGAGGTAATTTACTGACACCTAAACTGCGTATCCAAACACCAACTCAGAAACGGATCCCACGTGTGACTACATTCTCGCACCAGAGCATGGATATTAAAAGAATTGTGAACAAACATTGGCATATTCTTACCAATAATTTTCCCAATGTCTTCAAGGAGATGCCCCTAATGTCTTACAAAAGAGCCAAGAACATCAGAGACTTACTAGTAAAATCTGATCTTGGGAGCAGCAAGGGCACTTCCATTCAGACTATCATCACAGGTTCCCCTGTGTTTCAAAAATGGCCCTCTGTACCTCAATTGTGGTTGACCTTGGAGTTATATACAATGATTCGTGTTCCCATAATCGTATAATTCCACGGCCACACTTATTTGCATTTTCCAATGGTTTCCTCCACTTATGTTGGCCCTGGAACTATGTGTAATTCAAAAGGAAAAAGAATACCGATATAATAGCCGCACATCTATAAAAGTATCAAATTTATTAAGGACAACAAACACGACAAAGAATGAATATAATCATGTCTTGATGAATAATTTATCAACTATCACTTTATTATCTGTTTATGTACTCTATGGCATATTATGATGTTTGGGGCTCAACCTCTTTTGTTTTGAATCTTAACTAATCAATTATGCCCAATTTTTGTACAGATCTTTTTACAACATTGTATAATCATGTTTCATTAATTTAGTATGAATTACCATTCTATGAACTATTTCTTGTATATTATGTTTTGTCAGCCTGATGAAGGGCTTATGTTAGCCCGAAACGTTGCACGCAACTGATATACCACTGGCTGAAATAATATGAAATAAATCACTATTTATCATCATCACGGAGTGCTGTCTAAATATTTGTGTGATATCTACAGTTCTTGAGGTGGAGCTACAGAACACAACCCGGACGTGCACCCACCCCTGCCGTTATTTGAAAAAAGTGCTGTGGCCTATTGATTTGAAACTGAAAAATAAAGTGGCCTCCTCAAGTGAGCAAACATCAGGTGTCACGTATAAGCTGCCACAGGCTAATGTTGAAGTTACACAGGGGAGTACTTCTGCCTGTGCACCTGCATAATCAAGAAATTGTTCACAGATTTCCTCTGCTTATAAAGGCAGGCCAACATGTGGAGGGTGGAGTTCCAACATGTTGGTGAACACTATTCTGCCTTTGCAGCTCAAGGAGGGCGTGTTTTGCATGTTAAGAGTGGCCAAAGTGCATGCAAAGTTTTCTGATTATTCTCACAACGTCTTGCAGTTGGGTGGAAGACTTCAGGAACTGGGTTACAACCAGATTAAGGACGTGCGCTATGACATGGGTCAGCCCTCCTTGATGCAGCACCGACAGAATATTCTTCTCGTTATCGGTGATCATGGTTCCGATCTTCAGTTGGCGAGGAGACAGCCAGAATTCGATTTCACCCAATAAGTTCAATTAGACCGCTTATTCACCCCAATTTGGGAATCAAGGCATAAAAGAATTGCTTATCTACTAGACAAGATGGGCATCCCAATAAGTTCAATTAGACAGATTATTTACCCCAATTTGAGATAAAAGGTGTAATACAATTGCTTATCTATTTAAAAATGTTGTGCACCCCAATAATACTTAACCCCTTAAGGACACATGACGTATCGGTACGGCATGTTTCCCGAGTCCTTAAGGACACATGACGTACCGGTACGTCATGTGTTGTTCCGATCACTGCCGTGCGGCCGGCTGTGATCGGAACAAGGTGCCTGCTCAAATCATTGAGCAGGCACCTCGGCTAAATGCGCGGGGGGGTCCCGTGACCCCCCCATGTCCGCGATCGCAACAAACCGCAGGTCAATTCAGACCTGCGGTTTGTTGCGCTTTCTGCAGTTTCTGATCGCTGCGGTCCCTGACCGCGGCGATCAGAAACTTTAGTGTGGCGAAAATATATATTTATCACCCCCCCCTGCACCTCTGAATGATTTTAGCCCGGTGGGAGGTGCAGGGGGGGTGTTGCGGGCGGTGGGGGCGGTGCGGGAGGCGGGCGGTGCGGCAGGCGGGATCGCGATCCCCCGCCCGCCTCCTATTGCGTAATCGTTGGTGTACAGTGGGTATACCAGGGTGCCAGCACATTGCTGGCACCCTGGTATAAACGGCTGACATCGGTGATGCGATGTCAGCCGTTTAACCCTTTCCATACAGCGGTCCGTACGGACCGCTGTATGGAAAAAGTTAACAGTAAGAGGGAGCTCCCTCCCTCTCCGATCGGGGGGCTGCAGTGCCTTTGCAGCCCCCCGATGGAGAGGGAGAGAGCCCCCAGACAGCCCCCCCCAGAGCCCCGTCCTTACCCTTCCCCGTCTGCGCAGTTCTGACCATAACTGAGCAGACGGGGAAGGTTCCCATGGCAACAGGACGCCTCTCAGGCGTCCTGCTGTCCATGGTGCTGAACAGATCTGTGCTGAAAGCATAGATCTGTTCAGTGTAAGTAAAATATAGTACAGTGCAATATATATTGTACTGTACTGTATTATACAGACATCAGACCCCCTGGATCTTCAAGAACCAAGTGGGTCTGGGTCAAAAAAAAAGTGAAAAAAAGGTAAAAATCAAAAAACACATTTATCACTGATTAAAAATTAAAAAAATAAAATTCCCTACACATGTTTGGTATCGCCGCGTCCGTAACGACCTGATCTATAAAACGGTCATGTTACTTTACCCGAACGGTGAACGCCATAAAAATAAAAAATAAAAAACTATGATGAAATTGAAATTTTGTCCACCTTACTTCCCAAAAAAAGGTAATAAAAGTGATCAAAAAAGTCGCATGTACGCCAAAATTGTAACAATCAAACCGTCATCTCATCCCGCAAAAAATGAGACCCTACTTAAGATAATCGCCCAAAAACTGAAAAAACTATGGCTCTTAGACTATGGAAACACTAAAACATCATTTTTTTTTTTCAAAAATGAAATCATTGTGTAAAACTTACATAAATAAAAAAAAAGTATACATATTAGGTATCGCCGCGTCCGTATCGACCGGCTCTATAAAAATATCACATGACCTAACCCCTCAGATGACCACCGTAAAAAAATTAAAATAAAAACGGTGTAAAAAAAGCCATTTTTTGTCATCTTACGTCACAAAAAGTGTAATAGCAAGCGATCAAAAAGTCATATGCACACCAAAATAGTGCCAATCAAACCGTCATCTCATCCCGCAAAAAATGAGACCCTACTTAAGATAATCACCCAAAAACTGAAAAAACAATGGCTCTTAGACTATGGAGACACTAAAACATTTTTTTTGTTTTAAAAATGAAATCATTGTGTAAAACGTACATAAATAAAAAAAATTGTATACATATTAGGTATCGCCGCGTCCGTGACAACCTGCTCTATAAAATTACCACATGATCTAACCTGTCAGATGAATGTTGTAAATAAAAAAATAAAAAACGCTGCCAAAAAAGCTATTTCTTGTTACCTTGCCGCACAAAAAGTGTAATATAGAGCAACCAAAAATCATATGTACCCTAAACTAGTACCAACAAAACTGCCACCCTATCCCGTAGTTTCTAAAATGGGGTCACTTTTTTGGAGTTTCTACTCTAGGGGTGCATCAGGGGGGCTTCAAATGGGACATGGTGTAAAAAAAAACAGTCCAGCAAAACCTGCCTTCCAAAAACCGTATGGCATTCCTTTCCTTCTGCGCCCTGCCGTGTGCCCGTACAGCGGTTTACGACCACATATGGGGTGTTTCTGTAAACTACAGAATCAGGGCCATAAATAATGAGTTTTGTTTGGCTGTTAACCCTTGCTTTGTAACTGGAAAAAAAAAATTTAAATGGAAAATCTGCCAAAAAAGTGAAATTTTGAAATTGTATCTCTATTTTCCATTAAATCTTGTGCAACACCTAAAGGGTTAACAAAGTTTGTAAAATCCGTTTTGAATACCTTGAGGGGTGTAGTTTCTTAGATGGGGTCACTTTTATGGAGTTTATAATCTGGGGGTGCATCAGGGGGGCTTCAAATGGGACTTGGTGTCAAAAAACCGGTCCATAAAAATCAGCCCTCCAAAAACCAAACGGCGCACCTTTCCCTCTACGCCCCGCTGTGTGGCCGTACAGTAGTTTACGGCCACATATGGGGTGTTTCTGTAAACAGCAGAGTCAGGGCAATAAAGATACAGTCTTGTTTGACTGTTAACCCTTGCTTTGTTAGTGGAAAAAATGGGTTAAAATGGAAAATTAGGCAAAAAAATGAAATTCTCAAATTTCATCGCCATTTGCCAATAACTCTTGTGCAACACCTAAAGGGTTAACGACGTATGTAAAATCAGTTTTGAATACCTTGAGGGGTGTAGTTTCTTAGATGGGGTCACTTTTAGGGAGTTTCTCCTCTAGGGGTGCATCAGGGGGCTTCAAATGGGACATGGTGTAAATAAACCAGTCCATAAAAATCAGCCTTCCAAAAACCAAACGGCGCACCTTTCACTCTACGCCCCGCTGTGTGGCCGTACAGTAGTTTACGGCCACATATTGGGTGTTTCTGTAAACGGCAGAGTCAGGGCAATAAAGATACCGTCTTGTTTGGCTGTTAACCCTTGCTTTGTTAGTGGAAAAAATGGGTTAAAATGAAAAATTAGACAAAAAAATTAAATTCTCAAATTTCCTCCCCATTTGCCAATAACTCTTGTGCAACACCTAAAGGGTTAACAACGTATTCAAAATCAGTTTTGAATACCTTGAGGGGTGTAGTTTCTTAGATGGGGTCATTTTTGGGTGGTTTCTATTATGTAAGCCTCGCAAAGTGACTTGAGACCTGAACTGGTCCCTAAAAATTGAGTTTTTGTAAATTTCTGAAAAATTTCAAGATTTGCTTCTAAACTTCTAAGCCTTATAACATCCCCAAAAAATAAAATATCATTCCCAAAATAATTCAAACATGAAGTAGACATATGGGGAATGTAAAGTCATCCAAATTTTTGGGGGTATTACTATGTATTACAGAAGTAGAGAAACTGGAACTTTGAAATTTGCAAATTTTTCCAAATTTTTGTTAAATTTGGTATTTTTTGGTGCAAAAAAAATAATTTTTTTGACTTCATTTTACCAGTGTCATGAAGTACAATATGTGACGAAAAAACAATCTCAGAATGGCCTGGATAAGTCAAAGCGTTTTAAAGTTATCAGCACTTAAAGTGACTCTGGTCAGATTTGCAAAAAATGGCCTGGTCCTTAAGGTGAAATAGGGCTGTGTCCTTAAGGGGTTAAATTACATACCATAGCTTTTTCACCCCAATTTGAGAATCAAGGCCTAAAGGAATGCTTATCTATTACACCCCAATAACAGTAGTATTAGACAGCTTATTCACCCCAATTTGAGAATTAAGGTGTAATAGAATTTCTTATCGATTTATTATGGTTGCCAACACAATAACAGTTAAATTACACATTTTATTCACCCCAATTTGAGAATCAAGGCCTAAAGGAATTGTTTATCTATTAAAAAAGGTGGACACTGTAATAACACTTAAATAAGAAAGCTTATTCACCCCAATTTGAGAATCAAGGTATATTAGAATTGCTTATGTATTAAACAAGGTGGACACCCCACAACAGTAGTAACAGACAGCTTATTCACCCCAATTTGACAATCAAAGCATAATAGAATTACTTTTCTATTAAACAAGGTGGGGATCCCAATAACAGTTACATTAGACAGGTTATTCACCCCAATTTGAGACTCAAGGCCTAATGGAATTGTTTATCTATTAAAAATGGTGGACACTGTAATAACAGTTAAATAAAAAAGCTTATTCACCCCAATTCGAGAATAACATGCAATAGAATTGCTTATCTATTAACCACCTCAGCTCCCCTAGCTTAAACACCCTTAATGACCAGACCACTTTTTACAATTCTGCACTACACTACTTTCACCGTTTATTGCTCGGTCATGCAGCTTACCGATCCGTGGATCCGCAAAACACAACTGTCATTGATCACCCCCCTGTAAGGCTCCATTCAGACGTCCGTATGTGTTTTACGGATCCGATCCATGGATCCGTGGATCCGTAAAACACATACGGACATCTGAATGGAGCCTTACAGGGGGGTGATCAATGACAGGGGGGTGATCAAGGACAGGGGGGTGATCAGGGAGTCTATATGGGGTGATCAGGGGTTAATAAGTGACGGGGGGGTGTAGTGTAGTGTGGTGCTTGGTGCTACTTATTACAGAGCTGCCTGTGTCCTCTGGTGGTCGATCCAAGCAAAAGGGACCACCAAAGGACTAGGTAGCAAGTATAATAGACGCTGTTATCAAAACAGCGTCTAATATACCTGTTAGGGGTTAAAAAAAAAAACCTGATCGCCGCTGGCAGGCTGTAGATCCACTTGCTTACCTGCTGATCCTGTGAACGCGCACGTTCACAGGAAATCTCGTAAGATGACGCATAGATGCCTGACTCTGCCTGAGACAGCCGCCTCCGGAACGCGATCCTGCGTTAGGCGGTCCGGAGGCGGTTAAACAAGGCGGGCAACTAAATAACGATCGTATTACACAGCTTATTCACCCTAATTTGAGAATCAAGGCGTAATATAATTGCTTATCTATTAAACATGGTGGACACCCCAATAACAGTAGTATTAGTCAGCTTATTCACCTCAATTTGGGAATCAAGGCATAATAGAATTGCTTATGCCTTTAACTAGGGGGACAATAACAGTTAAATTACACAGATTATTCACCCCAATTTGAGAAACAAGGATTAATGGAATTGCTTATCTATTTAACAAGGTGGACACTGTTCAATTAGATAGCTCTGTGCCCTACACAAGGATTGATGCAAAGTGGGCTTTCTCCTATGGATTCCGTCAGCTTCAGGTTACAGAGCCTGCACTATCCCTGCAGTCTCCCTATGCTCACCCTACAGTGTGTAAAAACTCTCCCTACAGTGTCCCTGCACTGTCCCTGTGCTCTCCCTATCCAACATTCCACAATTAAAGGCTTTTTTTAACACTGTCCCTAATGCTTGTCATGTCTCTCCCTATGCTCACAGTGAAATGGCTGACACCACACGGGTTGAGGCTCTTATAGGGCTGTGACATCACAGGGGCTGGCTACCTGATGAAATTAATGGTCCATCATACTCAAAGGAATAGATGTTCCATAATTCTTATTACCTGACGTTATTACGAATGCAGGTAGTTAGTAAAACTGAGAGAGGTGACAGGTCCTCTTTGAAACATCTCTTCATTGATAGTTTCTTGTACTTTGTGTTTCTACCATGGCAACGTGCACCTGCGCATTGGGATGTGCTGACTGAACCACTTTTCTCTTTGCAGTTTATACCCGAGGTGTGGCTGACTCTTCAGTTGTGCACCCCTGACCAGCCTGTCTGCCCCACAGGCTTGTTTTAATTAGTGTAAGTATAAAGCTGTAGCCTGCTCTCCCTGTACTCACTGGAAGCTTTTTAGCACCAGGAGACGTATAGAGTGGACTCTCATTGCATTCATTGGAGGCCATCTGGCACCTGGAGAGGTATGGAGTGGGCTCGGCATGCATGTTGGTTCCTGCATTCCCTGGATTCAATGGAGGCCATTTTGGCACCAAAATGATAAAAAATTCTAAGTGGGCCCAGCATGTTAGGTTCCAGTCTTACAAAGATGGCCTTGAAGTGTGGCAGACGGGTCCAAATCATTTTGTGCAAAATGTATTTGCCAAGAATCTTAAATTTACTTTATAAGCATAGCATTAGCATCAGAATATGTTTTTATACTTTATTTGGTTTGCAGAGTGCTGTTGCATTGTAATTTTTTTTTCATTGACAGTTAGTTAGCAGTGCAGCCAGGAGAAAGGAGCACCAACTTTTAATAATACATTTTAGTAAAGCTTTATTATAATCACCTTTTATCTGGAAGTGCACATTAACTCTTTATTAAACTCCCAAATCTTGCTGCTGGGAAGGAAGAGCTGGAGGGAATCTTCTGTTGGAGGTCCTTAGGTAGTGGAAGCCACTGGCAACTGTCTGTTTTGCCTTCCTTGATTTAAGTACATTAGTAAGGGTTTCCAAAGCCAATTTGGTTGCCCTTTAGAATATATTCTGACAGGGTACTAGTTTCATGGTTCCCTATAGAGACACACTATTTACTGTATATGAAACCACAGAATATAATGAAAGAATCTGCATAACTCATTTATAAAGCACCAATAAAGATAAAACAGTTAGCAAAAATCTTTGCTTTATAAAATTCCAGTCTTCAGTTCTTCACACCTGTAAAGTGCCTTAGCCTTGTGGCTGTAAACCACAATTTGGAAACAAATGTATTAAAACTATAAGAGCTTATGTCCCTTATCACAGATCTCCTGACAAGACCGCTGTTTGAGTTAGATGAGCCCCCTGTTTGTGAGACGGGAGGAGAATATACAGCTTTCAGCAGCTCCATCACAAAGTGATCCATGGGCTACGCTCACTTAAAGCTAGGCTATTAATCTTATTCCAGCTGCCTCCATTTGAAGCAAGCAAGGTTACTGGTGACATGGGGCACCGCTGCTGGGGGCTGAGAATTGTAGATGTAAAGTAAGAAAAGGACAGACAATGAAATATGGACAATAAAGTTAGCACTAGGAAAAAAATAAAATTTCCATCAATATATTGTACAATCAGATTATGTCTGTCAATCAGCTACCATAAGACGTATTGGAGCATATACAGGATCGGTCGATAGTATTTCTTAAAACTCATGTAAATATTCACTCTGAAGCTTTAAGGGTTTATGTTTAAAAGGGAGCAGTTTACCTGATCCTAGTCACCACCCTTTTGGTCCTTTAGGTGGCTCTCATAGAGTAGTATTACCTCCAAGAATGTACCATAATTTATGCTCTGGAGTGTGCATGCATTATAAGATATGTTGTTTGCACTACACGAAATGTAAAACTCATGGAAAGATGTCAGAATATTCGGTTAGGTCTTCTCACCCATAGCGTATTGGCTCTTTTTGAAGAATTCTGGTGGTATGTACTGTATTTTTGGGTGATAGAATTAGTTAAAGGTTGATGGCGGGAGAGAATATTGGGTTGGGTTCTGAAAATATACTTTAAAAATATTGTCAACAAGGAGCTTAAAGGGGTTGTCCCACTAAAAATATTCTACAGTTTTCAAACCAGCACCTGGATCTAAATACTTTTGTAATTGCATTCAATAAAATGTATCTGTATACAGGGAGTGCAGAATTATTAGGCAAATGAGTATTTTGACCACATCATCCTCTTTATGCATGTTGTCTTACTCCAAGCTGTATAGGCTCGAAAGCCTACTACCAATTAAGCATATTAGGTGATGTGCATCTCTGTAATGAGAACGGGTGTGGTCTAATGACATCTACACCCTATATCAAGTGTGCATAATTATTAGGCAACTTCCTTTCCTTTGGCAAAATGGGTCAAAAAGGCGCAAAATAACTGCCCATGAACTAAGAAAAGTCAAGCGTACAGCTGCCAAGATGCCACTTGCCACCAGTTTGGCCATATTTCAGAGCTGCAACATCACTGGAGTGCCCAAAAGCACAAGGTGTGCAATACTCAGAGACATGGCCAAGGTAAGAAAGGCTGAAAGACGACCACCACTGAACAAGACACACAAGCTGAAACGTCAAGACTGGGCCAAGAAATATCTCAAGACTGATTTTTCTAAGGTTTTATGGACTGATGAAATGAGAGTGAGTCTTGATGGGCCAGATGGATGGGCCCGTGGCTGGATTGGTAAAGGGCAGAGAGCTCCAGTCCGACTCAGACGCCAGCAAGGTGGAGGTGGAGTACTGGTTTGGGCTGGTATCATCAAAAATGAGCTTGTGGGGCCTTTTCGGGTTGAGGATGGAGTCAAGCTCAACTCCCAGTCCTACTGCCAGTTTCTGGAAGACACCTTCTTCAAGCAGTGGTACAGGAAGAAGTCTGCATCCTTCAAGAAAAACATGATTTTCATGCAGGACAATGCTCCATCACACGCGTCCAAGTACTCCACAGCGTGGCTGGCAAGAAAGGGTATAAAAGAAGACAATCTAATGACATGGCCTCCTTGTTCACCTGATCTGAACCCCATTGAGAACCTGTGGTCCATCATCAAATATGAGATTTACAAGGAGGGAAAACAGTACACCTCTCTGAACAGTGTCTGGGAGGCTGTGGTTGCTGCTGCACGCAATGTTGATGGTGAACAGATCAAAACACTGACAGAATCCATGTATGGCAGGCTTTTGAGTGTCCTTGCAAAGAAAGGTGGCTATATTGGTCACTGATTTGTCATTGTTTTTGTTTTGTTTTTGAATGTCAGAAATGTATATTTGTGAATGTTGAGATGTTATATTGGTTTCACTGGTAAAAATAAATCATTGAAATGGGTATATATTTGTTTTTTGTTAAGTTGCTTAATAATTATGCACAGTAATAGTCACCTGCACACAAAGATATCCCCCTAAAATAGCTAAAACTAAAAACAAACTAAAAACTACTTCCAAAAATATTCAGCTTTGATATTAATGAGTTTTTTGGGTTCATTGAGAATATGGTTGTTGTTCAATAATAAAATTAATCCTCAAAAATACAACTTGCCTAATAATTCTGCACTCCCTGTAGTGCCACTTAATTTCTTATTTTTTTGACCTACTCATTAAGAATGCTGCACATGCTCAGTTTTATCTTTCAACTTCCTTCTGAGCTGTGATAGGGATAGCACAGACAAGTCTCCTGGGCAGCAGCAGAATCGTTAATTTTTAACGATAATTTGTTTTCCCTTAGTCCTAACAACAGCACAGATGGGGAAGGGGTTAACCACCCCCTGTGGACTGGTAGGACCGGCAGAATTATTAATGAGCCCAAGTAAATAAAAGAATTAAACAATTAAGTATCCCTATAAAGGAGGGAATCACCCCCAGCCCACTGTGTTATAGCAAGAAAAAAAATAGACTTACTAGGGTGGGATATTTGTGTGCTGCTGTTAGGACTAAGGGAAAACAAATTATCATTAGAAATTAATGATTCCCTTACGTTCTACCAGCAGCACCGATGGGAAGATAGCAAGAGGAACCCCTAGGGAGGGCTCTCATGCCTGGCAGAGTCAAGTATAGTTTGGCCAAAGGCCGAGTATTAAGCTAATCTGGCATCCAATCTATAATGGGAGATGAATGTTGATTCAGAGCTCCAGGAGGCAGACTTGCAAATCATGTTGAGAGGAAGAAGCCTCCTCTTGGCAAAAGAAGTAGCTACGGCCTTAGTAGAATGGGCCTTCACAAACCCTGGAGGGTCCAGAGATTTGGAAACAAAGGATTCCTTAATAGCCTCCTTAATCCATCGACTGATGGATGTTTTAGATGCCTTATGGCCTTTAAACTTACTGGCAAACAGGATTAGAATATTTTCATCTTTCCTGAACTCCTTCCATCTATCCACATAGATCTGGAGGCATCTCCAGACGTCTAGAGGATGTCTAACAGGTTCCTTGTAGGAGGTAGAAGGTGTAGAAAGAACCGGGAGGGATATCACCTGGTTGATATTCTGGAACAAAGGAACTTTAGTCCTAAAGTGCAGGAGAAATCTTAGAAGGACCCAGTCTTGCAAAAAGATGGTATAGGGCTCGTGTGCTGAGAGAGCTTCAAGCTCAGAGACCCTCTTGGCCGAAGTCGCTGCAAGGAGAAAAACAAGTTTCCATATAATGAACTTGAAATACACCTCCTCCAAAGGCTCAAAGGGGGAGATGCTAACCCCTTGAGAACTACTGATAAATCCCATTGAGGAATAGGTCTCAGTACTGTAGGCTTTAATCTTTCAGCTCCTTTAAGGAACCGTTTGATGAGCGGGTCCTGAGAAAAAGACCCGATGAGGCAAGCTGAGATGGCTGAAACTTGAACCCTCAGAGTAGATGGAGCAAGGCCCTTGTCAATACCGTCTTGCAGGAACTGAAGGATGGCAGAAAGGGGCGGATCTGCAGAAGCCACCTCCTTTGAGGTACATCAGGATGGGAATATCCTCATAATCCATGAGTAGGCTCTCTTGGTAGAGTTTGCTCTTGAATGAGGCAGCGTTCTCAGGACAGACTCTGAAAGCCCTTCTATTCTGGGAAGAGACTGATCAACCTCCAGGCTGTCAGGTTGAACTTCTGCAGATCTAAGCAGAGGTGAATTTCCCATGACACCAGGTTCTGCTGAGGGGGGAGCCTCCAATATTGCCCTCGACTCATTTGGGTGAGCTAGGTAAACCAGGATCTCTTCGGCCAAAATGGTATTATGGCTATCACCAAGGCCTGATCCTGACCGTTTTTCATCAATACCCTCGGAATCATGGAAAACGGAGGGAAGATGTAAGCCAGCCTGAACCTCCAGGATATTGACAGAACATCTATCGCTAGGGGGTTGTCCTCCCTGTAAAGGGAGCAAAACCTCTCCACCTTGGCGTTGAACCTTGTTGTCATAAGATCCACCTCTGGCATCCCCCACTTGAGGACTATCTGCTTGAATATCTCCAGATGTAAAAACCACTCCACTGTTAAAAGTCCGCAGCTCAGCCGATCCGCTATCATATTAAGGGAGCCTCGAATGCGGATCGCAGATAAGTGGGAAAGGTTCGACTCTGCCCAATCCAGAATCACCCCGAGCTCTGAGAGGAGGGGAAGCGATCTTGTGCCTCCCTGCTTGTTGATGTAAAGTACCGCAGTGATATTGTCTGACTTGAATTTCACAGCTTTGCCCTGGATCTGAGGGCGAAGTGAAGGAGGGCTAGCCGGATAGATCGAATCTCACGGAGATTGGATGAGAGAAGCCGCTCTTGAGAAGACCAGTTTCCGTGAACTGGAGAGTCGTCTAGGTGAGTGCCCCAAGCTACTTAGGACGCATCTGTTGTCAATATGATCCAGGTTGGCTGGGTCATAGACTTCCCATCTAAAAGATGGAACCACCATCTCAGGGAATGCCGAGTTCCCCAAGACAGGGAGCACAGGGAGTTTAGCCCGGCAGGGCTGCCATTTCACCTCTGATTGTAGAGGGCGGAGGTGCCATAGAGCCCAAGGGACTGCTTCCGTAGACGCTGATATGAGCCCCAACATCTTCATGAGAGTCCGAATCGGGACTCGCTGAGGAACTGATAGGAACTCTGCCATGTTCTGTATCCAGGATCTTCTTTCTGGAGTCAACTGGAGAGACATCCCAACGGAGTTGATTATGAAGCCTAGATATTAGGGATGAGCGAACTCGAACTGTATAGTTCGGGTTCGTATCGAATTTTGGGGTGTCCGTGATACGGACCCGAACCCGGACATTTTCGTAAAAGTCCGGGTTCGGTGTTCGTCGCTTTCTTGGCGCTTTTGTGACACTTTCTTGGCGCTTTTTGAAAGGCTGCAAAGCAGGCAATCAACAAGCGTCATACTACTTGCCCCAAGAGGCCGTCACAGCCATGCCTACTATTGGCATGGCTGTGATTGGCCAGAGCACCATGTGACCCAACCTCTATTTAAGCTGGAGTCACATAGCGCCGCCCGTCACTCTGCTCTGATTAGCGTAGGGAGAGGTTGCGGCTGCGACAGTAGGGCGAGATTAGGTAGATTAACTCCTCCAAAGGACTTGATTAATCGATCGATCTGCAGCTGTGCATCATTGAGCTGCTGAAATTCAATTGCTCACTGTTTTTAGGCTGCCCAGACCGTTTGTCAGTCACTTTTTTCTGGGGTGATCGGCGGCCATTTTGTGTCTTGTGGTGCGCCAGCCGACCAGCCGACCAAGTGCATTTAACCCTCAATGGTGTGGTTGTTTTTTGGCTAAAGCCTACATCAGGGTGAAGCTGTCACACCAAGTGCATTTAACCAGCAATAGTCTGTTTATTTTTTGGCCATATACTACATCAGGGGCAAGCTGCGCCTGTCACCAAGTGCATTTAACCCTCAATGGTGTGGTTGTTTTTTGGCTAAAGCCTACATCAGGGTGAAGCTGTCACACCAAGTGCATTTAACCAGCAATAGTCTGTTTATTTTTTGGCCATATACTACATCAGGGGCAAGCTGAGCCTGTCACCAAGTGCATTTAACCCTCAATGGTGTGGTTGTTTTTTGGCTAAAGCCTACATCAGGGTGAAGCTGTCACACCAAGTGCATTTAAGCAGCAATAGTCTGTTTATTTTTTGGCCATATACTACATCAGGGGCAAGCTGCACCTGTCACCAAGTGCATTTAACCCTCAGTAGTGTGGTTGGTCAAGCTGTCACACCAAGTGCATTTAACCAGCAATAGTCTGTTCATTTTTTGGCCATATACTACATCAGGGGCAAGCTGCGCCCGTCACCAAGTGCATTTAACCCTCAGTAGTGTGGTTGGTCAAGCTGTCACACCAAGTGCATTTAACCAGCAATAGTATGTTCATTTTTTGGCCATATACTACATCAGGGGCAAGCTGCGCCTGTCACCAAGTGCATTTAACCCTCAATGGTGTGGTTGTTTTTTGGCTAAAGCCTACATCAGGGTGAAGCTGTCACACCAAGTGCATTTAAACAGCAATAGTCTGTTTATTTTTTGGCCATATACAACATCAGGGGCAAGCTGCGCCCGTCACCAAGTGCATTTAACCCTCAGTAGTGTGGTTGGTCAAGCTGTCACACCAAGTGCATTTAACCAGCAATAGTCTGTTCATTTTTTGGCCATATACTACATCAGGGGCAAGCTGCGCCTGTCACCAAGTGCATTTAACCCTCAGTAGTGTGGTTGGTCAAGCTGTCACACCAAGTGCATTTAACCAGCAATAGTGTGGTTATTTTTTGGCCATATCCCAGTCTAATTCTGTCAGTAAATCAATACCGGTCACCCAGCGCCTAAATACTAGGCCTCAAATTTATATCCCGCTAAATCTGTCGTTACCGCTGTACTGTTCTGGCTGGGCAAATTATTTAGTGTCCGTCAAAGCACATTTTTTGTTCTGGGTTGAAATACAATTCCCAATTTAGCAATTTCATAATTTAGTGGTTTCTGCTATATCAGAGCTATTTGAAATCTATCCCTAAAAGGGTATATAATATTCAAGGTGCACATAGGGTCATTCAGAATAACTTCACACACACGCTACTGTGCATTTCCAAGTTTAATTCTGTCAGTAAATCCATACCGGTCACCCAGCGCCTAAATACTAGGCCTCAAATTTATTTCCCGCTAAATCTGTCGTTACCGCTGTACTGTTCTGGCTGGGCAAGTTATTTAGTGTCCGTCAAAGCACATTTTTTGTTCTGGGTTGAAATACAATTCCCAATTTAGCAATTTCATAATTTAGTGGTTTCTGCTATATCAGAGCTATTTGAAATCTATCCCTAAAAGGGTATATAATATTCAAGGTGCACATAGGGTCATTCAGAATAACTTCACACACACGCTACTGTGCATTTCCAAGTTTAATTCTGTCAGTAAATCCATACCGGTCACCCAGCGCCTAAATACTAGGCCTCAAATTTATTTCCCGCTAAATCTGTCGTTACCGCTGTACTGTTCTGGCTGGGCAAGTTATTTAGTGTCCGTCAAAGCACATTTTTTGTTCTGGGTTGAAATACAATTCCCAATTTAGCAATTTCATAATTTAGTGGTTTCTGCTATATCAGAGCTATTTGAAATCTTTCCCTAAAAGGGTATATAATATTCAAGGTGCACATAGGGTCATTCAGAATAACTTTACACACACGCTACTGTGCATTTCCAAGTTTAATTCTGTCAGTAAATCCATACCGGTCACCCAGCGCCTAAATACTAGGCCTCAAATTTATATCCCGCTAAATCTGTCGTTACCGCTGTACTGTTCTGGCTGGGCAAGTTGTTTAGTGTCCGTCAAAGCACATTTTTTGTTCTGGGTTGAAATACAATTCCCAATTTAGCAATTTCATAATTTAGTGGTTTCTGCTATATCAGAGCTATTTGAAATCTATCCCTAAAAGGGTATATAATATTCAAGGTGCACATAGGGTCATTCAGAATAACTTCACACACACGCTACTGTGCATTTCCAAGTCTAATTCTGTCAATAAATCCATACCGGTCACCCAGCGCCTAAATACTAGGCCTCAAATTTATTTCCCGCTAAATCTGTCGTTACCGCTGTACTGTTCTGGCTGGGCAAGTTATTTAGTGTCCGTCAAAGCACATTTTTTGTTCTGGGTTGAAAAACAATTCCCAATTTAGCAATTTCCTAATTTAGTGGTTTCTGCTGTATCAGAGCTATTTGAAATCTATCCCTAAAAGGGTATATAATATTCAAGGTGCACATAGGGTCATTCAGAATAACTTCACACACACGCTACTGTGCATTTCCAAGTCTAATTCTGTCAGTAAATCCATACCGGTCACCCAGCGCCTAAATACTAGGCCTCAAATTTATATTCAGCTGAATTTGAATACAATACATTGGGCCAAATAATATTTTTGTTGTTGTGGTGAACGATAACAATGAGGAAAACATCTAGTAAGGGACGCGGACGTGGACATGGTCGTGGTGGTGTTAGTGGACCCTCTGGTGCTGGGAGAGGACGTGGCTGTTCTGCCACATCCACACGTCCTAGTGTACCAACTACCTCAGGTCCCAGTAGCCGCCAGAATTTACAGCGATATATGGTGGGGCCCAATGCCGTTCTAAGGATGGTAAGGCCTGAGCAGGTACAGGCATTAGTCAATTGGGTGGCTGACAGTGGATCCAGCACGTTCACATTATCTCCCACCCAGTCTTCTGCAGAAAGCGCACAGATGGCGCCTGAAAACCAACCCCATCAGTCTGTCACATCACCCCCATGCATACCAGGGAAACTGTCTGAGCCTCAAGTTATGCAGCAGTCTCTTATGCTGTTTGAAGACTCCGCTGGCAGGGTTTCCCAAGGGCATCCACCTAGCCCTTCCCCAGCGGTGAAAGACATAGAATGCACTGACGCACAACCACTTATGTTTCCTGATGATGATGACATGGGAATACCACCTCAGCATGTCTCTGATGATGACGAAACACAGGTGCCAACTGCTGCGTCTTTCTGCAGTGTGCAGACTGAACAGGAGGTCAGGGATCAAGACTGGGTGGAAGACGATGCAGGGGACGATGAGGTCCTAGACCCCACATGGAATGAAGGTCGTGCCACTGACTTTCAAAGTTCGGAAGAAGAGGCAGTGGTGAGACCGAGCCAATAGCGTAGCAAAAGAGGGAGCAGTGGGCAAAAGCAGAACACCCGCCGCCAAGAGACTCCGCCTGCTACTCACCGCAGCCATCTGGGACCGAGCACCCCAAAGGCAGCTTCAAGGAGTTCCCTGGCATGGCACTTCTTCAAACAATGTGCTGACGACAAGACCCAAGTGGTTTGCACTCTGTGCCATCAGAGCCTGAAGCGAGGCATTAACGTTCTGAACCTGAGCACAACCTGCATGACCAGGCACCTGCATGCAAAGCATGAACTGCAGTGGAGTAAACACCTTAAAACCAAGGAAGTCACTCAGGCTCCCCTGCTACCTCTTCTGCTGCTGCCGCCTCGGCCTCTTCTGCTGCTGCCGCCTCGGCCTCTTCCTCCGCCTCTGGAGGAACGTTGGCACCTGCCGCCCAGCAAACAGGGGATGTACCACCAACACCACCACCACCTCCGTCACCAAGCATCTCAACCATGTCACACGGCAGCGTTCAGCTCTCCATCTCACAAACATTTGAGAGAAAGCGTAAATTCCCACCTAGCCACCCTCGATCCCTGGCCCTGAATGCCAGCATTTCTAAACTACTGGCCTATGAAATGCTGTCATTTAGGCTGGTGGACACAGACAGCTTCAAACAGCTCATGTCGCTTGCTGTCCCACAGTATGTTGTTCCCAGCCGGCACTACTTCTCCAAGAGAGCCGTGCCTTCCCTGCACAACCAAGTATCCGATAAAATCAAGTGTGCACTGCGCAACGCCATCTGTGGCAAGGTCCACCTAACCACAGATACGTGGACCAGTAAGCACGGCCAGGGACGCTATATCTCCCTAACTGCACACTGGGTAAATGTAGTGGCAGCTGGGCCCAAGGCGGAGAGCTGTTTGGCGCACGCCCTTCCGCCGCCAAGGATCGCAGGGCAACATTCTTTGCCTCCTGTTGCCACCTCCTCCTACTCGACTTCCTCCTCCTCTTCTTCCACCTGCTCATCTAGTCAGCCACACACCTTCACCACCAACTTCAGCACAGCCCGGGGTAAACGTCAGCAGGCCATTCTGAAACTCATATGTTTGGGGGACAGGCCCCGCACAGGAATTGTGGCAGGGTATAGAACAACAGACCGAGGAGTGGTTGCTGCCGGTGAGCCTCAAGCCCGGCCTGGTGGTGTGTGATAATGGGCGAAATCTTGTTGCAGCTCTGGGACTAGCCAGTTTGACGCACATCCCTTGCTTGGCGCATGTGCTGAATTTGGTGGTGCAGAAGTTCATTCACAACTACCCCGACATGTCAGAGCTGCTGCATAAAGTGTGGGCCGTCTGTTCGCGCTTCCGGCGTTCACATCCTGCTGCTGCTCGCCTGTCTGCGCTACAGCGTAACTTCGGCCTTCCCGCTCACCGCCTCATATGCGACGTGCCCACCAGGTGGAACTCCACCTTGCACATGCTGGACAGACTGTGCGAGCAGCAGCAGGCCATAGTGGAGTTTTAGCTGCAGCACGCACAGGTCAGTCGCACTACAGAACAGCACCACTTCACCACCAATGACTGGGCCTCCATGCGAGACCTGTGTGCCCTGTTGCGCTGTTTCGAGTACTCCACCAACATGGCCAGTGGCGATGACGCCGTTATCAGCGTTACAATACCACTTCTATGTCTCCTTGAGAAAACACTTAGGGCGATGATGGAAGAGGAGGTGGCCCAGGAGGAGGAGGAGGAGGAAGAGGGGTCATATTTAGCACTTTCAGGCCAGTCTCTTCGAAGTGACTCAGAGGGAGGTTTTTGGCAACAGCAGAGGCCAGGTACAAATGTGGCCAGCCAGGGCCCACTACTGGAGGACGAGGAGGACGAGGATGAGGAGGAGGTGGAGGAGGATGAGGATGAAGCATGGTCACAGCGGGGTGGCACCCAACGCAGCTCGGGTCCATCACTGGTGCGTGGCTGGGGGGAAAGGCAGGACGATGACGATACGCCTCCCACAGAGGACAGCTTGTCCTTACCCCTGGGCAGCCTGGCACACATGAGCGACTACATGCTGCAGTGCCTGCGCAACGACAGCAGAGTTGCCCACATTTTAACGTGTGCGGACTACTGGATTGCCACCCTGCTGGATCCACGCTACAAAGACAATGTGCCCACCTTATTTCCTGCACTGGAGCGTGATAGGAAGATGCGCGAGTACAAGCGCACGTTGGTAGACGCGCTACTGAGAGCATTCCCAAATGTCACAGGGGAACAAGTGGAAGCCCAAGGCCAAGGCAGAGGAGGAGCAAGAGGTCGCCAAGGCAGCTGTGTCACGGCCAGCTCCTCTGAGGGCAGGGTTAGCATGGCAGAGATGTGGAAAAGTTTTGTCAACACGCCACAGCTAACTGCACCACCACCTGATACGCAACGTGTTAGCAGGAGGCAACATTTCACTAACATGGTGGAACAGTACGTGTGCACACCCCTCCACGTACTGACTGATGGTTCGGCCCCATTCAACTACTGGGTCTCTAAATTGTCCACGTGGCCAGAGCTAGCCTTTTATGCCTTGGAGGTGCTGGCCTGCCCGGCGGCCAGCGTTTTGTCTGAACGTGTATTCAGCACGGCAGGGGGTGTCATTACAGACAAACGCAGCCGCCTGTCTACAGCCAATGTGGACAAGCTGACGTTCATAAAAATGAACCAGGCATGGATCCCACAGGACCTGTCCGTCCCTTGTCCAGATTAGACATTAACTACCTCCCCTTAACCATATATTATTGTACTCCAGGGCACTTCCTCATTCAATCCTATTTTTATTTTTATTTTACCATTATATTGCGAGGCTACCCAAATTTGAATGAACCTCTCCTCTGTCTGGGTGCCGGGGCCTAAATATATGCCAATGGACAGTTCCAATGTTGGGTGACGTGAAGCCTGATTCTCTGCTATGATATGAAGATTGATTCTCTGCTGACATGAAGCCAGATTGTCTGTTACGGGACCTCTCTCCTCTGCCTGGGTGCTGGGCCTAAATTTATGAATATGGACTCTTACAGTGGTGGGTGACGTGAAGCCTGATTCTCTGCTATGACATGAAGACTGATTCTCTGCTGACATGAAGCCAGATTCTCTGTTACGGGACCTCTCTCCTCTGCCTGGGTGCTGGGCCTAAATTTATGAAAATGGACTGTTGCAGTGGTGGCTGACGTGAAGTCTGATTCTCTGCTATGACATGCAGACTGATTCTCTGCTGACATGAAGCCAGATTCTCTGTTAAGGGACCTCTCTCCTCTGCCTGGGTGCTGGGCCTAAATATATGCCAATGGACTGTTGCACTGGTGGCTGACATGAAGCCTGATTGTCTGTTACGGGACCTCTCTCCAATTGATTTTGGTTAATTTTTATTTATTTAATTTTTATTTTTATTCATTTCCCTATCCACATTTGTTTGCAGGGGATTTACCTACATGTTGCTGCCTTTTGCAGCCCTCTAGCCCTTTCCTGGGCTTTTTTGCAGCCTTTTTAGTACCGAAAAGTTCGGGTCCCCATTGACTTCAATGGGGTTCGGGTTAGGGACGAAGTTCGGATCGGGTTCGGATCCCGAACCCGAACATTTCCGGGAAGTTCGGCCGAACTTCTCGAACCCGAACATCCAGGTGTTCGTTCAACTCTATATTTCACCCCTCAATAAAATAGCAAGCACAGCCAAGCCCCTGATGTAGGATATAGCAACAACAAAAAAACACACTATTGGTGGTTAAATGTACTTGGTGGCAGCTTGTGCTGGCGCACCACAAGACACAAAATGGCCGCCAATCACCCCAGAAAAAAGTGACAGAAAAACGCTCAGGGCAGCCTAAAAACAGTGAGCAATTAAAAAGCAGAGGTTGAATGATTCACAGCTGTAGATCGATCACTTCATTAAGTGTTTTGGAAGAGTAAATCACTGCCTATTCTGGCCCTAACAGCAGCAGCTGCATCCTATCCCTACACTGATAAGAGCAGAGTGACGTGTGGCGCTACGTGACTCCAGCTTAAATAGAGGCTGGGTCACATGCTGCACTGGCCAATCACAGCCATGCCAATAGTAGGCATGGCTGTGATGGCCTCTTGGGGCAAGTAGTATGACGCGCCAAGAAAGCGCCGAACCCCGAACCCAGACTTTTACGAAAATGTTCGGGTTCGGGTCCTTGTCACGAACACCCCAAAATTCGGTACGAACCAGAACTATACAGTGCAGGTTCGCTCATCCCTAATCCTGAGGGCAGATGGCGTCTCCTATTCAAATACGAATACTATATTGGATAACAATTGGTCGGGATGTCTCAAGTCCGTGTGATCTCATCACAATGTGCAAATGACGGGAGAACATTGTCATATTCTCCTGGCACATATTGGGAGGGAAAGCACACAGAGATCAGCCTTTGAAATAGGCCATACTTGCTGATGAAAGGGGAGAACATGTTCCAAGATCCGAAAATTGGTATGAAACATGGACAGAATTTGTCACAAGAAGAGCAGGTCCTGGCAGTCTTACTGGGAAAAGGGTGGTCTTTGGGCACTGCTGCCAAAAGGAATCAGATTCTGGTAGCTATACTCAATGACTCTGCATTACTGAATGGTTATTCTGCATTATTAGGTTGTGTTATATTATTTTGGTGATTGGTTTTGTTTTTGTGATTTATTTCCAGGATTCTTTAGACCAGGAATCAGTGAAATCGTTTTTTAGTTGGTTAATGATTTAATTGTGTTTCTGTCCCACTTATTAAGGGCTCATGCACATGACCATACGTATTTTGGGGTCCACATTTTACTGAATGGAACAGCTGGCTTCTAATAGAACAGATTTAGTTTTTTTGCAGAACGGACATACAGAAACGGAATGCATACGGAGTAATTTCCATTGTTTTTGCGGACCCATTGAAATGAATGGTTCTGCATACGGTCCACAAAAAAAAACGAACAGATATGGAAATACATTTGTGTGCATGAGCCCTTAGGCTGTGTTATGGTTTGTTAAATACCTGTGTTATTGATTTATTTTATGTTATGGTAATTCGTTTATTTGTGCCTTATCAATATCAATGCTGCACAATTGACTCTGTATACAATATCATTTCTCTTTTTTTTTTTTTCAATATACATTGTTGCTGGTGTGCTTTCTTTGCTGACCGTCCTCTAGAACTTACGTAGAAATATTTTTATTGCTCAATATTATTATCCTATTTAACCGCCGAACGCAGGATTGCGTCCTGGCGGCGGCCCTGTTATTCCTCTTAGATGCGCCGGCGCGTCATCTTGCAAGAGGCGAGATTTCCTGTGAACGCACGCACACAGGAGCGGTAAACCAGTGGATCTACAGCCTGCCAGCGGCGATCATTCGCTGGCAGGCTGTAGATGTGATTTTTTTTTAACCCTTGAAAGATATATCAGACAGACACTGTTTTGTTAACAGCGTCTGATATACCTGCTACCTGGTCCTCTGGTGGTCCCTTTTGCTTGGATCGACCACCAGAGGACATAGGCAGCTCTGTAATAAGTAGCACCAAGCACCACACTACTCTACACCCCCCCCCCGTCACTTATTAACCCCTGATCACCCCCCTGTCATTGATCACTCCCCTGTAAGGCTCCATTCAGACGTCCGTATGTGCTTTGTGGATCCGTGGATCCGCAAAACACAGACACCGAGGATCTGCAAAACACGGACCACGGCAAAGTGCTTTCCGCATTTTGCGGATCCGCAAATTGCCAGAACTATATAGAAAATGCCAATTGCGGACAAGAATAGGACATGTTCTATAGGCTCTACAAAAAACGCAGTGTTCGCCCGATCAGGCCTGATCTTGTGTGCACACTTGCATTCAGTCCGCCCCACCGCAGTGCCAGAATTATTATTTTTTCTGATAACTGCAGAAACACCGTAAAATCTCTGCGGCGCTATAAAGATCACTTTTGAGGGGCATGGCGAGTTAATAGAAGATTTTTTTGGGCACAAGTTAGCAGAATTTTTTTGTTGTTTTTTTTGTTTTTTCTTACAAAGTCTCATATTCCACTAACTTGTGACAAAAAATAAAATCTCACATGAACTCACCATACCCCTCACGGAATCCAAATGCGTAAATTTTTTTAGACATTTATATTCCAGACTCACGCTTTAGGGCCCCTAAAATGCCAGGGCAGTATAAATACCCCATAAGTGACCCTATTTTGGAAAGAAGATACCCCAAGGTATTCCGTGAGGGGCATGGCGAGTTCCTAGAATATTTTTTTTTCTCTGACAAAATCATTTTCCGCTAACTTGTGCCCAAAAAAATAATAAATTCTAGGAACTCGCAATGCCATTTTTTTAATACAAAGTTGTCATTTGACAGAGATATTTCTCTCAACCAGCATGGTTATATGTTTAAATACACCCCAAAACACATTGCCCTACTTCTCCTGAGTACAGCGATACCACATGTGTGACACTTTTTTGCAGCCTAGGTGCGTAAAGGGGCCGAAAGTCCAACTAGTACCTTTAGGCTTTACAAAGTTGCTCACAGTTTAGCCCCGCCCATAATGCCAGAACAGTAAACACACCCCACAAATGACCCCATTTCGGAAAGTAGACACCCCAAGGTATTCGCTGAGGGGCATATTGAGTCCATGAAAGATTGAACTTTTTGTCACAAGTTAGCGGAAAGGGAGACGAAAGGAAAAAAAATAATAATCTATTTCCGCTAACTTGTGCCAAAAAAAAAAAAACTTCTATGAACTTACCATGCCCCGCATGGAATACCTTGGGGTGTCTTCTTTCCAAAATGGGGTCACATGTGGGGTATTTATACTGCCCTGGCATTTTAGGGGGCCTAAAGCGTGAGAATCCAAATGCCTAAAAATGCCCTCTTAAAAGATACTCATTGGAATTTGGGCCCCTTTGCGCACATAGGCTGCAAAAAAGTGTCACACATGTGGTATCGACGTATCCGGGAGAAGTAGAGCAATGTGTTTTGGGGTGTATTTTTACATATACCCATGCTGAGCGAGATAAATATCTCTGTAAAATGACAACTTTGTACAAACCGGATTCCCAAAAAGTTGGGACACTATACAAATCATGAATAAAAACTGAATGCAATGATGTGGAGGTGCCAACTTCCAATATTTTATTCAGAATAGAACATAAATCACGGAACAAAAGTTTGAACTGAGAAAATGTACCATTTTAAGGGGAAAAGTATGTTGAATCAGAATTTCATGGTGTCAACAAATCCCCAAAAAGTTGGGACAAGGCCATTTTCACCACTGTGTGGCATTTCCCCTTCTTACAACACTCAACAGACGTCTGGGGACCGAGGAGACCAGTTTCTCAAGTTTAGAAATAGGAATGCTCTCCCATTCTTGTCTAATACAGGCCTCTAACTGTTCAATCATCTTGGGCCTTCTTTGTTGCACCTTCCTCTTTATGATGCGCCAAATGTTCTCTATAGGTGAAAGATCTGGACTGCAGACTGGCCATTTCAGTACCCGGATCCTTCTCCTACGCAGCCATGATGTGATTGATGCAGAATGTGGTCTGGCATTATCTTGTTGAAAAATGCAGGGTCTTCCCTGAAAGAGATGACGTCTGGATGGGAGCATATGTTGTTCTAGAACCTGAATATATTTTTCTGCATTGATGGTTCCTTTCCAGACATGCAAGCTGCCCATGCCACACACACTCATGCAACCCCATACCATCAGAGATGCAGGCTTCTGAACTGAGCGTTGATAAAAACTTGGGTTGTCCTTGTCCTCTTTGGTCCGGATGACATGGCGTCCCAGATTTCCAAAAAGAACTTTGAATCGTGACTCGTCTGAAGACAGAACAGTCTTCCATTTTGCCACACTCCATTTTAAATGATCCCTGGCCCAGTGAAAACGCCTGAGCTTGTGGATCTTGCTTAGAAATGGCTTCTTCTTTGCACTGTAGAGTTTCAGCTGGCAACGGCGGATGGCATGGTGGATTGTGTTCACTGACAATGGTTTCTGGAAGTATTCCTGAGCCCATTCCTGTTTGTGGTGCAGTGTCGTTTAAGGGCCCGGAGATCACGGGCATCCAGTATGGTTTTACGGCCTTGACCCTTACGCACAGAGATTGTTCCAGATTCTCTGAATCTTTGGATGATGTTATGCACAGTTGATGATTATAGATGCAAAGTCTTTGCAATTTTCCGCTGGGTAACACCTTTCTGATATTGCTCCACTATCTTTCTGCGCAACATTGTGGGAATTGGTGATCCTCTACCCATCTTGGCTTCTGAGAGACACTGCCACTCTGAGAAGCTTTTTTTATACCCAATCATGTTGCCAATTGACCTAATTAGTGTTAATTGGTCTTCCAGCTCTTCGTTATGCTCAAATTTACTTTTTCCAGCCTCTTATTGCTACTTGTCCCAACTTTTTGGGGATTTATTGACACCGTGAAAAATTTGAATCAACGTATTTTTCCTTTAAAATGATACATTTACTCGGATTAAGCGTTTGATCTGTCATCTACGTTCTATTACAAATAAAATATTGACATTTGCCATCTCCACATCATTGCATTCAGTTTGTATTCACAATTTGTATAGTGTCCCAACTTTTTTGGAATCCGGTTTGTATAAAAAAAAAAAAATGGGAAAAGTTGTCTTTTACAGAGAAATTTATCTCACCCAGCATGGGTATATGTAAAAATACACCCCAAAACACATTTCTCTACTTCTTCTGAGTACGGCGATACCACATGTATGACACTTTTTTGCAGCCTAGGTGCGCAAAGGGGCCCAAATTCTAAAGAGCACCTTTAGGATTTCACAGGGCATTTTTTACGCATTTGGATTCCAAACTACTTCTCACGCTTTAGGTCCCCTAAAATGCCAGGGCAGTATAAAACCCCCACAAATGACCCCATTTTGGAAAGAAGACACCCCAAGGTATTCCGTGAGGGGTATGGTGAGTTCATGTAAAATTTAATTTTTTGTCACAAGTTAGTGGAATATGAGACTTTGTAAGAAAAAAAAAAAAGAAAAAAAAATATTTGCCGCTAACTTGTGACAAAAAATAAAAGCTTCCATGAACTCACTATGCGAATCAGCGAATACCTTAGGGTGTCTACTTTTCGAAATTGGGTCATTTTTGGGGTTTTTCTACTGTCTGGGCATTGTAGGACCTCAGGAAACATGACAGGTGCTCAGAAAGTCAAAGTGCGTAAATTCACATTTTTGCACCATAGTTTGTAAACGCTATAACTTTTACCCAAACCAATAAATATACACTTATTGCATTTTTTTTTATCAAAGACATGTAGAACAATAAATTTAGAGAAAAATTTATATAGAAATGTAGTTTTAATTGAAAAAATTTACAACAGAAAATGAAAAATTTCATTTTTTTGTAACAATTTCGGTCAATTTTGATTAATATAAAAAAAAGTTAAAATGTCAGCAGCAATGAAATACCACCAAATGAAAGCTCTATTAGTGAGAAGAAAAGGAGGTAAAATTCATTTGGGTGGTAAGTTGTATGACCAAGCAATAAACCGTGAAAGTAGTGTAGTGCAGAATTGTAAAAAGTGGTCTGGTCATTAAGGGGGTTTAAGCTAGGGGAGCTGAGGTGGTTAATATTAATATTGTCGATAATCATATTTCTTACATTGGGTTTGACCGAATCAGAGGAGCAGCCTCATGGTTCTCATTCGCTAATTACTATAGGCTGTGATCCAGTAACTCTCTCCCTTTTTTCTTTCTTACTTCTTCTCAGTCCCATGTGCTGTTCTGCCAAGGATGATAAGAAAAGATAAAATTGTCTTACCATAATTTTCCTTTCCTTGAATCCGAAGGCAGCACAAGCTTCCCTCCCTAATAAATTAATTGATGTATGGAGACTGCACAGGAACACTCCTCCTGTCCTGTATACTGGGTATAATTCTTAGTATCTTCCCTTATTCTGTATATATGAACAACGCACAGTACCTCTTCTCTTGTCCTGTGCACTGGGTGTAATTATCAGTATCTGCTGTTATTCTTTATATATGGACACTATACAGTACTACTTCTACTGTCCTGGATACTGGGCGTAATTCTCAGTATCTGCTATTATTCTGTATATATAGAGAACTGCATAGTACCATTTCTATTATCCTGTATACTGGGTGTAATTCTCAGTATCTGTTCTTATTCTGTATATATGGACACTGCACAGGGGTCTGAGGAAGGTGTTTGAATTAAAGGGACTGTGCAGGAATTTATTTCACGTTGTGCAGCCAGTTTTCTTTTTTTAATACTGTCATAATAAAATGCATAGGAAAATAAATCTTATTATCCTGATACACAATATGAGCTTAGACCCTAATATGCATTCTCCACTTAATCTACCCCTAAATTCAAAAATATCTTGTTCTTACAAATCAAAGTACTATATCTATATAAGGTTGTGATTACATGTTTCCTCCAAAATCCAATGATCCATACTTGTATTTGAAGATGCTTTGCACTAAGGACTAATAGATTATTGTTTTATTAAATGTAAATATGGGCAAAGGGGAATTTGGGATTTTGTTCTGATGACATTACTTAAACTAAAGCTCTTATAAAATATCTGGAAGATCAATGTTTCTTCAAGTCAACCTGTATTAAATCCTAAAGGAGAAGGTGGTTTATTCGTTTTTGAAACACACACACACTCTGACTGTAAAGCTAACCTTCTGATCTTCTGGTGAGATCAGAATCCAGTTTTGTGCCAATATACCCAGATTTCATTATATATTTTCTTTATATATATATATATATATATATATATATATATATATATGCAGAAATATCATTGTATCAAGTACTAAAAAGTTGTCTCTTCACCAGTGGGCGCCTCAACCTGTTGCATGTGCACTTCGCAGCTGAAAGCATCAGTGTTCGTCCCATGTCTATATGTACCCGCATTGCTGAGAAAAATAATGTTTTAACATATGCAAATGAGACCCTAGGAGCAACAGGGGTGTTTCTGTTACTTGTAGAGCCCCAGCTCTCTCTAAAGCTGCCACAACCTAAGCATTTTGATTGACAGGGCCAGGCAGTGAAAGCATCATCATGCCTGGCCCTGTCAATCAAAGTGTAGAGATTGCAGCAGTTTTAGAGAGAGCTGGGCCTCTAGGTGTAACAGCAACACTCTTTGCTCCTAGAGGCTCTTTTGTATATATCAAAATAAAAGAGAAAAATACCAAGAGAAAAAATATAGTAATAGGGTAAGGTGTACATCCAAGATCAACTGGGAATTGACAATAATCCAACATTAAAACCACACCCCCACCAAAACACACCCGAGTGCACTCCTAGTTTTTTGGGGTTGATTCAGCATCTCCATGCGCCAGTTTTTGCCATAGATTTCATTTTGGTGCACTGCCTTCAGGACGATATGCCTAATATATGACGAGGCCTGTGCCTCATCATAAATTAGTCGCACCGTAAAATCTCCCTCATGGTGTTTGTTTTTTTTAAACCTTGACTCTGCAGGTTAATTCCCTCCTTCCCCATCCTACTTGTCTCTTACTTACTACTTCACGTTTAGGCTGAATATTTAATGAGATCTACAAACTTCAAGGAGAACTACTGCCACTTCATCTTCAATAATATATATTACAAAGTTTTCTATATTTATATGTATTACTTTTTTATGGGGGAAAAAAGTTAGACCTGTAACACAATTCAGTTGAAAAAAGTTATATTCACCTCACTCTCATTTATATATTTTTACAGAGTGCAAACTGCTAGTATTTTTGCCTTGCCTATGTCTAGTAAGATGATCAGCTCACAGCCACTAGAAATGTTTCTGCTATACACTCATTTTCCTGTAGTGGCCACCGCAGAGGAAATGTGGTATTGCATGCTGCCAATTCAAATGGGCAACCATGTAATTCATACCTGAGTCTAGTACGTTTAGACACACCATTTCATTCCATGTTTTCTTAAATTTTTTAAAATTATTTTCTACATTGTAGATTCATACTGAACACATGAAAATGATGAAGGACCACACATGGCATTAAGTAGTAACGCTAGTAAACAAAAAGTGTTAAATAAACCAGAATATGTTTAATATTTCCGATTCTTTAGACGTTGCCCTGGTTTGCTTTTATGACAGCCTTGAACAGTCTTGGCATTCTCTCAATCAGTTTAATAAAGTAGACATGTGGAATGGTTTTCAGTTACCAGGTTTGTCTTGTCAAGAGCTACGGTAATTTGTGGAATTTTTGTTTTCATTATGTGTTTGAGAACATCACTTGTATTGTGCAGAGGTAGGATTGGTATACGGTTCCATATAGACTTTAGACCTATTTTAACAGCATTATGACAAGAACCACTAAGTAAAGTGAAACAACCTTCTAGATTGAAGGTAAGTCAGTCAAGAAAATTTCCAGAACTTTGACAGTATTTTCAAGTGCAGTCATGAAAAATAAAAAATTGGTCATGAGTAGGGATGAGCGAACTCGAACTGTATAGTTCGGGTTCGTACCGAATTTTGGGGTGTCCGTGACACGGACCCGAACCCGGACATTTTCGTAAAAGTCCGGGTTCGGGTTCGGTGTTCGTCGCTTTCTTCGCGCTTTTGTGACGCTTTCTTGGCGCTTTTTGAAAGGCTGCAAAGCAGCCAATCAACAAGCGTCATACTACTTGCCCCAAGAGGCCATCACAGCCATGCCTACTATTGGCATGGCTGTGATTGGCCAGAGCACCATGTGACCCAGCCTCTATTTAAGCTGGAGTCACATAGCGCCGCCCGTCACTCTGCTCTGATTAGCGTAGGGAGAGGTTGCGGCTGCGACAGTAGGGCGAGATTAGGCAGATTAACTCCTCCAAAGGACTTGATTAACTGATCGATCTGCAGCTGTGGATCATTGAGCTGCTGATCCTCAATTGCTCACTGTTTTTAGGCTGCACAGACCGTTTGTCAGTCTCATTTTTCTGGGGTGATCGGCGGCCATTTTGTGTCTTGTGGTGCGCCAGCACAAGCTGCGACCAAGTGCATTTAACCCTCAATGGTGTGGTTGTTTTTTGGCTAAAGCCTACATCAGGGTGAAGCTGTCACACCAAGTGCATTTAACCAGCAATAGTCTGTTCATTTTTTGGCCATATACAAAATCAGGGGCAAGCTGCGCCTGTCACCAAGTGCATTTAACCCTCAATGGTGTGGTTGTTTTTTGGCTAAAGCCTACATCAGGGTGAAGCTGTGACACCAAGTGCATTTAACCAGCAATAGTCTGTTCATTTTTTGGCCATATACAAAATCAGGGGCAAGCTGCGCCTGTCACCAAGTGCATTTAACCCTCAATGGTGTGGTTGTTTTTTGGCTAAAGCCTACATCAGGGTGAAGCTGTCACACCAAGTGCATTTAACCAGCAATAGTCTGTTCATTTTTTGGCCATATACAAAATCAGGGGCAAGCTGCGCCTGTCACCAAGTGCATTTAACCCTCAATGGTGTGGTTGTTTTTTGGCTAAAGCCTACATCAGGGTGAAGCTGTCACACCAAGTGCATTTAACCAGCAATAGTCTGTTCATTTTTTGGCCATATCCCAGTCTAATTCTGTCACTAAATCCATACCGGTCACCCAGCGCCTAAATACTAGGCCTCAAATTTATATCCAGCTAAATCTGTCCCTAGTGCTGTAGCTGGGCGAGTTATTTAGTGTCCGTTCAAGCACATTTCTTGTTCTGGGTTGAAATACAATTCCCAATTTAGCAATTTCATAATTTAGTGGTTCCTGCTATATCAGAGCTATTTGAAATCTATCCCAAAAAGGGTATATAATATTGAAGGTGCACATTGGGTCATTCAGAATAACTTCACACACACCCGCTACTGTGTATTTCCAAGTCTAATTCTGTCACTAAACCCATACCTGTCACCCAGCGCCTAAATACTAGGCCTCAAATTTAAATCCCTCTAAATCTCTCGTTACCCACCGCTGTACTGTTGTTGCTGGGCAAGATATTTAGTGTCCGTCAAAGCACATTTTTTGTTCTGGGTTGAAGTACAATTCCCAATTTAGCAATTTCATAATTTAGTGGTTTCTGCTATATCAGAGCTATTTGAAATCTATCCCTAAAAGGGTATATAATATTGAAGGTGCACATAGGGTCATTCAGAATAACTTCACACACACGCTTCTGTGCATTTCCAAGTCTAATTCTGTCACTAAATCCATACCGGTGACCCAGCGCCTAAATACTAGGCCTCAAATTTAAATCCCTCTAAATCTCTCGTTACCCACCACTGTACTGTTGTTGCTGGGCAAGATATTTAGTGTCCGTCAAAGCACATTTTTTGTTCTGGGTTGAAGTACAATTCCCAATTTAGCAATTTCATAATTTAGTGGTTTCTGCTATATCAGAGCTATTTGAAATCTATCCCTAAAAGGGTATATAATATTGAAGGTGCACATAGGGTCATTCAGAATAACTTCACACACACGCTTCTGTGCATTTCCAAGTCTAATTCTGTCACTAAATCCATACCGGTGACCCAGCGCCTAAATACTAGGCCTCAAATTTAAATCCCTCTAAATCTCTCGTTACCCACCGCTGTACTGTTGTTGCTGGGCAAGATATTTAGTGTCCGTCAAAGCACATTTTTTGTTCTGGGTTGAAGTACAATTCCCAATTTAGCAATTTCATAATTTAGTGGTTTCTGCTATATCAGAGCTATTTGAAATCTATCCCTAAAAGGGTATATAATATTGAAGGTGCACATAGGGTCATTCAGAATAACTTCACACACACGCTTCTGTGCATTTCCAAGTCTAATTCTGTCACTAAATCCATACCGGTGACCCAGCGCCTAAATACTAGGCCTCAAATTTAAATCCCTCTAAATCTCTCGTTACCCACCAGCTGTACTGTTGTTGCTGGGCAAGATATTTAGTGTCCGTCAAAGCACATTTTTTGTTCTGGGTTGAAGTACAATTCCCAATTTAGCAATTTCATAATTTAGTGGTTCCTGCTATATCAGAGCTATTTGAAATCTATCCCAAAAAGGGTATATAATATTGAAGGTGCACATAGGGTCATTCAGAATAACTTCACACACACCCGCTACTGTGTATTTCCAAGTCTAATTCTGTCACTAAACCCATACCTGTCACCCAGCGCCTAAATACTAGGCCTCAAATTTAAATCCCTCTAAATCTCTCGTTACCCACCGCTGTACTGTTGTTGCTGGGCAAGATATTTAGTGTCCGTCAAAGCACATTTTTTGTTCTGGGTTGAAGTACAATTCCCAATTTAGCAATTTCATAATTTAGTGGTTTCTGCTATATCAGAGCTATTTGAAATCTATCCCTAAAAGGGTATATAATATTGAAGGTGCACATAGGGTCATTCAGAATAACTTCACACACACGCTTCTGTGCATTTCCAAGTCTAATTCTGTCACTAAATCCATACCGGTGACCCAGCGCCTAAATACTAGGCCTCAAATTTAAATCCCTCTAAATCTCTCGTTACCCACCGCTGTACTGTTGTTGCTGGGCAAGATATTTAGTGTCCGTCAAAGCACATTTTTTGTTCTGGGTTGAAGTACAATTCCCAATTTAGCAATTTCATAATTTAGTGGTTTCTGCTATATCAGAGCTATTTGAAATCTATCCCTAAAAGGGTATATAATATTGAAGGTGCACATAGGGTCATTCAGAATAACTTCACACACACCGCTTCTGTGCATTTCCAAGTCTAATTCTGTCACTAAATCCATACCGGTGACCCAGCGCCTAAATACTAGGCCTCAAATTTAAATCCCTCTAAATCTCTCGTTACCCACCGCTGTACTGTTGTTGCTGGGCAAGATATTTAGTGTCCGTCAAAGCACATTTTTTGTTCTGGGTTGAAGTACAATTCCCAATTTAGCAATTTCATAATTTAGTGGTTTCTGCTATATCAGAGCTATTTGAAATCTATCCCTAAAAGGGTATATAATATTGAAGGTGCACATAGGGTCATTCAGAATAACTTCACACACACGCTTCTGTGCATTTCCAAGTCTAATTCTGTCACTAAATCCATACCGGTGACCCAGCGCCTAAATACTAGGCCTCAAATTTAAATCCCTCTAAATCTCTCGTTACCCACCGCTGTACTGTTGTTGCTGGGCAAGATATTTAGTGTCCGTCAAAGCACATTTTTTGTTCTGGGTTGAAGTACAATTCCCAATTTAGCAATTTCATAATTTAGTGGTTTCTGCTATATCAGAGCTATTTGAAATCTATCCCTAAAAGGGTATATAATATTGAAGGTGCACATAGGGTCATTCAGAATAACTTCACACACACGCTTCTGTGCATTTCCAAGTCTAATTCTGTCACTAAATCCATACCGGTGACCCAGCGCCTAAATACTAGGCCTCAAATTTAAATCCCTCTAAATCTCTCGTTACCCACCGCTGTACTGTTGTTGCTGGGCAAGATATTTAGTGTCCGTCAAAGCACATTTTTTGTTCTGGGTTGAAGTACAATTCCCAATTTAGCAATTTCATAATTTAGTGGTTCCTGCTATATCAGAGCTATTTGAAATCTATCCCTAAAAGGGTATATAATATTGAAGGTGCACATAGGGTCATTCAGAATAACTTCACACACACCCGCTACTGTGTATTTCCAAGTCTAATTCTGTCACTAAATCCATACCTGTCACCCAGCGCCTAAATACTAGGCCTCAAATTTAAATCCCTCTAAATCTCTCGTTACCCACCGCTGTACTGTTGTTGCTGGGCAAGATATTTAGTGTCCGTCAAAGCACATTTTTTGTTCTGGGTTGAAGTACAATTCCCAATTTAGCAATTTCATAATTTAGTGGTTTCTGCTATATCAGAGCTATTTGAAATCTATCCCTAAAAGGGTATATAATATTGAAGGTGCACATAGGGTCATTCAGAATAACTTCACACACACGCTTCTGTGCATTTCCAAGTCTAATTCTGTCACTAAATCCATACCGGTGACCCAGCGCCTAAATACTAGGCCTCAAATTTAAATCCCTCTAAATCTCTCGTTACCCACCGCTGTACTGTTGTTGCTGGGCAAGATATTTAGTGTCCGTCAAAGCACATTTTTTGTTCTGGGTTGAAGTACAATTCCCAATTTAGCAATTTCATAATTTAGTGGTTCCTGCTATATCAGAGCTATTTGAAATCTATCCCAAAAAGGGTATATAATATTGAAGGTGCACATTGGGTCATTCAGAATAACTTCACACACACCCGCTACTGTGTATTTCCAAGTCTAATTCTGTCACTAAACCCATACCTGTCACCCAGCGCCTAAATACTAGGCCTCAAATTTAAATCCCTCTAAATCTCTCGTTACCGCTGTACTGTTGTAGCTGGGAAAGTTATTTAGTGCCCGTCAAAGCACATTTTTTGTTCTGGGTTGAAGTACAATTCCCAATTTAGCAATTTCATAATTTAGTGGTTCCTGCTATATCAGAGCTATTTGAAATCTATCCCAAAAAGGGTATATAATATTCAAGGTGCACATTGGGTCATTCAGAATAACTTCACACACACGCTTCTGTGCATTTCCAAGTCTAATTCTGTCACTAAATCCATACCGGTCACCCAGCGCCTAAATACTAGGCCTCAAATTTATATCCCGCTGAATTTGAATACAATACATTGGGCCAAATAATATATTTGTTGTTGTGGTGAACCATAACAATGAGAAAAACATCTAGTAAGGGACGCGGACGTGGACATGGTCGTGGTGGTGTTAGTGGACCCTCTGGTGCTGGGAGAGGACGTGGCCGTTCTGCCACATCCACACGTCCTAGTGTACCAACTACCTCAGGTCCCAGTAGCCGCCAGAATTTACAGCGATATATGGTGGGGCCCAATGCCGTTCTAAGGATGGTAAGGCCTGAGCAGGTACAGGCATTAGTCAATTGGGTGGCCGACAGTGGATCCAGCACGTTCACATTATCTCCCACCCAGTCTTCTGCAGAAAGCGCACAGATGGCGCCTGAAAACCAACCCCATCAGTCTGTCACATCACCCCCATGCATACCAGGGAAACTGTCTCAGCCTCAAGTTATGCAGCAGTCTCTTATGCTGTTTGAAGACTCCGCTGGCAGGGTTTCCCAAGGGCATCCACCTAGCCCTTCCCCAGCGGTGAAAGACATAGAATGCACTGACGCACAACCACTTATGTTTCCTGATGATGAGGACATGGGAATACCACCTCAGCATGTCTCTGATGATGACGAAACACAGGTGCCAACTGCTGCGTCTTTCTGCAGTGTGCAGACTGAACAGGAGGTCAGGGATCAAGACTGGGTGGAAGACGATGCAGGGGACGATGAGGTCCTAGACCCCACATGGAATGAAGGTCGTGCCACTGACTTTCACAGTTCGGAGGAAGAGGCAGTGGTGAGACCGAGCCAACAGCGTAGCAAAAGAGGGAGCAGTGGGCAAAAGCAGAACACCCGCCGCCAAGAGACTCCGCCTGCTACTGACCGCCGCCATCTGGGACCGAGCACCCCAAAGGCAGCTTCAAGGAGTTCCCTGGCATGGCACTTCTTCAAACAATGTGCTGACGACAAGACCCGAGTGGTTTGCACGCTGTGCCATCAGAGCCTGAAGCGAGGCATTAACGTTCTGAACCTGAGCACAACCTGCATGACCAGGCACCTGCATGCAAAGCATGAACTGCAGTGGAGTAAACACCTTAAAACCAAGGAAGTCACTCAGGCTCCCCCTGCTACCTCTTCTGCTGCTGCCGCCTCGGCCTATTCTGCTGCTGCCGCCTCGGCCTCTTCCTCCGCCTCTGGAGGAACGTTGGCACCTGCCGCCCAGCAAACAGGGGATGTACCACCAACACCACCACCACCACCTCCGTCACCAAGCGTCTCAACCATGTCACACGCCAGCGTTCAGCTCTCCATCTCACAAACATTTGATAGAAAGCGTAAATTCCCACCTAGCCACCCTCGATCCCTGGCCCTGAATGCCAGCATTTCTAAACTACTGGCCTATGAAATGCTGTCATTTAGGCTGGTGGACACAGACAGCTTCAAACAGCTCATGTCGCTTGCTGTCCCACAGTATGTTGTTCCCAGCCGGCACTACTTCTCCAAGAGAGCCGTGCCTTCCCTGCACAACCAAGTATCCGATAAAATCAAGTGTGCACTGCGCAACGCCATCTGTAGCAAGGTCCACCTAACCACAGATACGTGGACCAGTAAGCACGGCCAGGGACGCTATATCTCCCTAACTGCACACTGGGTAAATGTAGTGGCAGCTGGGCCCCAGGCGGAGAGCTGTTTGGCGCACGTCCTGCCGCCGCCAAGGATCGCAGGGCAACATTCTTTGCCTCCTGTTGCCACCTCCTCCTTCTCGGCTTCCTCCTCCTCTTCTTCCACCTGCTCATCCAGTCAGCCACACACCTTCACCACCAACTTCAGCACAGCCCGGGGTAAACGTCAGCAGGCCATTCTGAAACTCATATGTTTGGGGGACAGGCCCCACACCGCACAGGAGTTGTGGCGGGGTATTGAACAACAGACCGACGAGTGGTTGCTGCCGGTGAGCCTCAAGCCCGGCCTGGTGGTGTGTGATAATGGGCGAAATCTCGTTGCAGCTCTGGGACTAGCCAATTTGACGCACATCCCTTGCTTGGCGCATGTGCTGAATTTGGTGGTGCAGAAGTTCATTCACAACTACCCCGACATGTCAGAGCTGCTGCATAAAGTGCGGGCCGTCTGTTCGCGCTTCCGGCGTTCACATCCTGCCGCTGCTCGCCTGTCTGCGCTACAGCGTAACTTCGGCCTTCCCGCTCACCGCCTCATATGCGACGTGCCCACCAGGTGGAACTCCACCTTGCACATGCTGGACAGACTGTGCGAGCAGCAGCAGGCCATAGTGGAGTTTCAGCTGCAGCACGCACGGGTCAGTCGCACTACAGAACAGCACCACTTCACCACCAATGACTGGGCCTCCATGCGAGACCTGTGTGCCCTGTTGCGCTGTTTCGAGTACTCCACCAACATGGCCAGTGGCGATGACACCGTTATCAGCGTTACAATACCACTTCTATGTCTCCTTGAGAAAACACTTAGGGCGATGATGGAACAGGAGGTGGCCCAGGAGGAGGAGGAGGAGGATGAGGAAGAGGGGTCATTTTTAGCACTTTCAGGCCAGTCTCTTCGAAGTGACTCAGAGGGAGGTTTTTTGCAACAGCAGAGGCCAGGTACAAATGTGGCCAGCCAGGGCCCACTACTGGAGGACGAGGAGGACGAGGATGAGGAGGAGGTGGAGGAGGATGAGGATGAAGCATGGTCACAGCGGGGTGGCACCCAACGCAGCTCGGGTCCATCACTGGTGCGTGGCTGGGGGGAAAGGCAGGACGATGACGATACGCCTCCCACAGAGGACAGCTTGTCCTTACCCCTGGGCAGCCTGGCACACATGAGCGACTACATGCTGCAGTGCCTGCGCAACGACAGCAGAGTTGCCCACATTTTAACCTGTGCGGACTACTGGGTTGCCACCCTGCTGGATCCACGCTACAAAGACAATGTGCCCACCTTACTTCCTGCACTGGAGCGTGATAGGAAGATGCGCGAGTACAAGCGCACGTTGGTAGACGCGCTACTGAGAGCATTCCCAAATGTCACAGGGGAACAAGTGGAAGCCCAAGGCCAAGGCAGAGGAGGAGCAAGAGGTCGCCAAGGCAGCTGTGTCACGGCCAGCTCCTCTGAGGGCAGGGTTAGCATGGCAGAGATGTGGAAAACTTTTGTCAACACGCCACAGCTAACTGCACCACCACCTGATACGCAACGTGTTAGCAGGAGGCAACATTTCACTAACATGGTGGAACAGTACGTGTGCACACCCCTCCACGTACTGACTGATGGTTCGGCCCCATTCAACTTCTGGGTCTCTAAATTGTCCACGTGGCCAGAGCTAGCCTTTTATGCCTTGGAGGTGCTGGCCTGCCCGGCAGCCAGCGTTTTGTCTGAACGTGTATTCAGCACGGCAGGGGGCGTCATTACAGACAAACGCAGCCGCCTGTCTACAGCCAATGTGGACAAGCTGACGTTCATAAAAATGAACCAGGCATGGATCCCACAGGACCTGTCCGTCCCTTGTCCAGATTAGACATTAACTACCTCCCCATAACCATATATTATTGGACTCCAGGGCACTTCCTCATTCAATCCTATTTTTATTTTCATTTTACCATTATATTGCGATGCTACCCAAAGTTGAATGAACCTCTCCTCTGCCTGTGTGCTAGGCCTAAATATATGCCAATGGACTGTTGCAGTGGTGGCTGACATGAAGCCTGATTCTCTGCTATGACATGCAGACTAATTCTCTGCTGACATGAAGCCAGATTGTCTGTTACGGGACCTCTCTCCTCTGCCTGGGTGCTGGGCCTAAATTTATGACAATGGACTGTTGCAGTGGTGGCTGACGTGAAGCCTGATTCTCTGCTATGACATGCAGACTGATTCTCTGCTGACATGAAGCCAGATCGTCTGTTACGGGACCTCTCTGCTCTGCCTGTGTGCTAGGCCTAAATATATGCCAATGGACTGTTGCAGTGGTGGGTGACGTGAAGCCTCATTCTCTGCTATGACATGCAGACTGATTCTCTGCTGACATGAAGCCAGATTGTCTGTTACGGGACCTCTCTGCTCTGCCTGTGTGCTAGGCCTAAATATATGCCAATGGACTGTTGCAGTGGTGGGTGACGTGAAGCCTCATTCTCTGCTATGACATGCAGACTGATTCTCTGCTGTCATGAAGCCAGATTGTCTGTTACGGGACCTCTCTGCTCTGCCTGTGTGCTAGGCCTAAATATATGCCAATGGACTGTTGCAGTGGTGGGTGACGTGAAGCCTCATTCTCTGCTATGACATGCAGACTGATTCTCTGCTGACATGAAGCCAGATTGTCTGTTACGGGACCTCTCTGCTCTGCCTGTGTGCTAGGCCTAAATATATGCCAATGGACTGTTGCAGTGGTGGGTGACGTGAAGCCTCATTCTCTGCTATGACATGCAGACTGATTCTCTGCTGTCATGAAGCCAGATTGTCTGTTACGGGACCTCTCTGCTCTGCCTGTGTGCTAGGCCTAAATATATGCCAATGGACTGTTGCAGTGGTGGGTGACGTGAAGCCTCATTCTCTGCTATGACATGCAGACTGATTCTCTGCTGACATGAAGCCAGATTGTCTGTTACGGGACCTCTCTCCTCTGCCTGGGTGCTGGGCCTAAATTTATGACAATGGACTGTTGCAGTGGTGGCTGACGTGAAGCCTGATTCTCTGCTATGACATGCAGACTGATTCTCTGCTGACATGAAGCCAGATCGTCTGTTACGGGACCTCTCTGCTCTGCCTGTGTGCTAGGCCTAAATATATGCCAATGGACTGTTGCAGTGGTGGGTGACGTGAAGCCTCATTCTCTGCTATGACATGCAGACTGATTCTCTGCTGTCATGAAGCCAGATTGTCTGTTACGGGACCTCTCTGCTCTGCCTGTGTGCTAGGCCTAAATATATGCCAATGGACTGTTGCAGTGGTGGGTGACGTGAAGCCTCATTCTCTGCTATGACATGCAGACTGATTCTCTGCTGACATGAAGCCAGATTGTCTGTTACGGGACCTCTCTGCTCTGCCTGTGTGCTAGGCCTAAATATATGCCAATGGACTGTTGCAGTGGTGGGTGACGTGAAGCCTCATTCTCTGCTATGACATGCAGACTGATTCTCTGCTGTCATGAAGCCAGATTGTCTGTTACGGGACCTCTCTGCTCTGCCTGTGTGCTAGGCCTAAATATATGCCAATGGACTGTTGCAGTGGTGGGTGACGTGAAGCCTCATTCTCTGCTATGACATGCAGACTAATTCTCTGCTGACATGAAGACAGATTCTCTGTTACGGGACCTCTCTCCTCTGCCTGTGTGTGTGCTGGGCCTAAATATATGCCAATGGACTGTTGCAGTGGTGGCTGACGTGAAGCCTCATTCTCTGCTATGACATGCAGACTGATTCTCTGCTGACATGAAGCCAGATTCTCTGTTACGGGACCTCTCTCCTCTGCCTGTGTGTGTGCTGGGCCTAAATATATGCCAATGGACTGTTGCAGTGGTGGCTGACGTGAAGCCTCATTCTCTGCTATGACATGCAGACTGATTCTCTGCTGACATGAAGCCAGATTCTCTGTTACGGGACCTCTCTCCTCTGCCTGTGTGCTAGGCCTAAATATATGCCAATGGACTGTTGCAGTGGTGGCTGACGTGAAGCCTCATTCTCTGCTATGACATGCAGACTAATTCTCTGCTGACATGAAGACAGATTCTCTGTTACGGGACCTCTCTCCTCTGCCTGGGTGCCGGGGCCTAAATATCTGAGAATGGACTGTTCCAGTGGTGGGTGACGGGAAGCCAGATTCTCTGCTATGGAACCTCTCTCCAATTGATTTTGGTTAATTTTTATTTATTTAATTTTTATTTTAATTAATTTCCCTATCCACATTTGTTTGCAGGGGATTTACCTACATGTTGCTGCCTTTTGCAGCCCTCTAGCCCTTTCCTGGGCTGTTTTACAGCCGTTTTAGTGCCGAAAAGTTCGGGTCCCCATTGACTTCAATGGGGTTCGGGTTCGGGACGAAGTTCGGATCGGGTTCGGATCCCGAACCCGAACATTTCCGGGATGTTCGGCCGAACTTCTCGAACCCGAACATCCAGGTGTTCGCTCAACTCTAGTCATGAGGACCAACCCAGGAAAAAAAAACAAGGCCCTGATTTATCATTTACTCCAGAATTCTGGCTTCAAAAGTCACAAAATAGGGCTCTTGTTACTTTTTGCGATTGGTTGCAAAGAAAATGTGCGGCTTTTTTTACACCACTCACTCCAGTTTTGAACTGTGGGTGGAAAAGTGGGTGTGGTTAACTGAGTTTCACTCCAGATTTCTCATTGAGACTTTTTTTTAAAGTAAAAAAAATATTGCAATCTCACTCCTGCAGGAGGGTGGAATAGAGGAAAACTGGAGTAGCTTTTCTAGGTAAAAGTGTTAGATTTATGGATTATTTGATAAATGTGCCATAAAGAACGCCAACACAGGCTCAAACAAAACTGACTTCAAATATTCCCCGATGATAAATTCCTTCCAAAGAGTTATCTCTGCTGCTAAGGATAAGTTAATGAACAGCAGCTCAAATTAGAGCCTACTTAAATGCTATTCAGAGATCATGTACCACACACATCTCAATACCAACTGCTCAGAGGAAACTGCGAGAATCAGGCCTTTATAGTTAAAAATTTCCAGAACTTTGAGTATATCCTCAAGTGCATCTGCAGTGACCCACCAGGGAGTGTTGTGAAGAGGAAAGGTGTGGCTGTGGTGACACGGATAGGAGAAATAGTTGTCCTCACTCTGGCAATCCCTGAAGCCATGCAGGGAATGGAGGGCACACCCTGGTCCTTTTGGGGACTCATGCCTGGTAGTAGTTGGGGTGCCCTTGATGGTGAATGGCTGGCAGGGAGCAAAGCAGGAAGGCAGATTCAGGACGAGATAATGGCAGCAGTGCAATTGTGGTGTAAGACAATAATCAGGCAAAAGTTCTACTCTTTATCAAATATTTCCATGTACAATAGAAAATGAGTCAGTATATTTATACCAGTCCATTAGGTGTTGTATAAAATCCTATAGTCCATTCAAAGCAGTTTTAGGATATACACAGCAGCGTGGCTCACCAAGCAGCTATGTATGGACAAGGCATGGTGCACATTACCTGCAACGTTTCAGGGGCAAGCCGCCTTTCTCAAGAATGCTTGCATGCAAAGAACCATAATCCCCATATCTAGGGCTATATTTATGATGAAATATAAAATACACATGATCACGTATATTATACATTTAACATATAAAACATACACTGAACAAAAATATAAACGCAACACTTTCGGTTTTGCTCCTATTTTGCTTGAGCTGAACTCAAAGATCTGAAACATTTTCTATATACACAAGACCCATTACTTTTAAATATTGTTCACAAATCTGTCTTAATCTGTGTTAGTGAGCACCTCTCTTTTGCCGAGATAATCCATCCCACCTGTCACGGAAGGTGTACAGAAAACAAGAAGACACAAAATGAAGATCCAACTGACTGGATCCAAAACTAAGGAACAAAAGGGAGAGCCCTGCAACAGACCTGGCTCTCTCCCTAACTTCTCAGCCTATGCGAAAATCTCAATGGTAGATGATCGCATATCCTCGTACCTCGACTGTATAACACCTGAACACCCTATAATAGTGAGGGGACACGACCACCGGCTCCCTACACTTGATACGGAGGGAGCCAGGGTCACCTGGGATCCAGCAAACAGAAAAACACAAATGAATGAACAAAACTTATCTGTAGAAGACTCAGAAGTAGGATCAGCATGCACACACTCCAGGAAGGAATATAAACCGCAAAGTGATGCAGTATGGAAAGGGATTTAAAGGGATGCAATCAGTGCAACTACATGACAGCTGAGAGAGGCTAACGAGATGAGAAAATGAAAGCAAAACAAAAGGAACCTCAAGGAGGAGGTTCTGAAGGATGTCTGTCAGAGCTTCTCAGATGTCTGGAGGTGCTGATTAGACAGCATGAATATTGAACAGGTGTGCCCTAGACGGCCCACAATAAAAAATAACACTGAAATGTGCACAGTTTTGCCTTACTGGGGAAGGGGGGTCATAAAACCAGTCAGTATCTGGTGTGGCCACCATTTGCCTCACGCAGTGAAACACATCTCCGTCGCATAGAGTTGATCAGGTTGTTGATTGTGGCCTGTGGAATGTTGAAATAGCTGTGCGAAGTTGCAGAATATTGTCAGGAACTGGAACACGCTGTCGTATATGCCTATCCAGAGCATCCCAAACATTCTCAATGGGTGACAGATCCTTGCATTATCATGCTGCAACATGAGGTGATGGTCGAGGATGAATGGCACAACAATGGGCCCCAGGATCTCTGTGCATTCAAAATGCCATCAATAAAATGCACCTGTGTTAGTTGTCATAACATACGCCTGCCGATGCCATAACCCTACCGCCATCATGGGCTACTCAATCTACGTCAGCAAACCGCTCACCCACACGATGCCACACACGCTGTCTGCCATCTGCCCTGAACAGTGAAAAACGGGACTTATCCGTGAACAGAACACCTCTCCAATGTGACATACGCCATTGAATGTGAGCATTTGCCCACTCAAGTCGGTTACGACAACAAACTGCAGTCAGGTCCAGACCCCAATGAGGATGACGAGCATGCAGATGAGCTTCCCTAAGATGGTTTCTGACAGTTTGTGCAGAAATTCTTTGGTTATGCAAAACGATTGTTGCTGCAGCTGTCCGGGTGGCTGGTCTGAGACGATCATGGAGGTGAACATGCTGGATGTGTAGGTCCTGGGCTGGTGTGGTTACACATGGTCTGCGGTTGTAAGGCCGGTTGGATGTACTGCCAAATTCTCCGAAACACTTTTGGGGACGGCTTATGGTAGAGAAATAAACATTCATTGCACGAGCAACAGCTCTTCTAGACATTTCTGCAGTCAAACATCTATGGCATTGTGCTCTGTGATCAAACTGCACATTTCCGAGTGGTCTTTTATTGTGGGCAGTCTAAGGCCTCTTTCACACATGCGTTGTCCGGATCCGGCGTGTACTCCATGTCAGTATGGGATCTGCATCTCCACTGCAGGGTGGCAGATCGCTGTCTACACATTGCAGCACTATGGGTCCCAGTACTGGCTTACCTTGTAGGAGACGCAGGTGCCCGCCAGCATACCGTCGCATCCGTCCTCTTTGCCAGGTGTCATCTGATGAGCTATAGCACGCGCGCGCGCACCTCTCCCTTTCTTATAGGAGTAGGCAGCTGGTTCCTGATTACCATCCCCACCCGGAGGCGGGACTATTTGTATTTAAGGCAGCTTCACTCATCATGAAGTGCCCAAGCGTGGTTGTTGTACCTCTTGACTCCCGCTGAAGCACTCCACTGTGTCTGTTTATTGGATTTCCTGGATTCTGACCTCCGCTTCATTTGACTACGCATCTGCCTGCTGTCTGTTTATTGGACCTCCTGGATTATAGACCTCTGCACTGCCTGACAACGCATCAGTCCATCTCTTCCTGTAAGTCTGCCTGGATCCAGACCCTGCGCTGCCTCTGAGACTGCTTATATCTGCATGCTATATTGCTCTGAACTTTGTGTTGCCTGTATCTGTCAAGTGACTTTTGAATACTGTCTGCCAGTAAAGACCATCTGTTACTTTATTCTGCCTTTGTTGGACTCTGTTCACACTACTGCAGGTAGCTGCATTCAAGGTAACAGGTGCAGACACCAGGGTCCTGTCTCTGAGAGTCAGCAGTCTGCGATATTGGACTAATTCCAGTCCTCTATCAGCTGACACAGAGGATCCACATCCTCTGGTCGTAACAGTACGCTTGGGCCATGGATCCCGCTGGCTCTAAACCAGGAATGTCTGAAGTACTACATGAACTTGAACAACAGCGTACCACCCAGAAACAGGTGATAAATTACTTGCAGCATGTAGCTGCTCGCCTGGACTCCCTTGCTACAGCACAGTCTGCACAGGCTCCTACTGCTCCTGCTGTCCCTGTTGCGGCTGCAGCACTGCCAAGCGTTTCTGGACCACGTTTATCTGCTCCGCCCCGTTACAGCGGCAACCCGAAAGCCTGTCGTGGGTTTCTTAACCAGTGTACAATTCACTTTGAACTGCTTCCTCATCACTTTCAATCAGACCGCGCCAAAGTGGCGTTCATTATCTCTCATCTCGAGGGTGAGGCTCTGGCCTGGGCGAATCCAATATGGGAGAGATCTGGTCCTATCACCAATAATGTGGCACTATTCATGGGCTCTTTTAAGAAGGTGTTTGAGGAGCCAGGTCGAGCTTCTTCTGCGGCCTCCTCTCTGCTGCACGTCCGTCAAGGAAGCTGGTCGGTGGGCCAATATGCGATTCAGTTCCGCACCTTAGCGTCTGAAGTTTCGTGGAATGAGGAGGCTTTGGTGGCGGCCTTTTGGGAAGGTTTGTCTGGACGTATTAAGGATGAACTTGCAGGTCGTGATGTGCCTACCTCCCTTGAGGCTCTGATCTCTCTGGCTATTAAAATCGACATACGGTTTTCGGAGCGAGCTCGGGAGGCCCGTCAAGAGAAAAGACTTCCACAACAACTGTTTAAGTCTAATATGTCTCAACCTCCATTACGCACCTCCTTTTCGGATCCTGAACCCATGCAGGTGAATTCCACTCGGCTCTCGGATGAGGAACGTCGTCTTCGCATGTCTTCTGGACTCTGCCTCTACTGTGGTGGTTCGGGTCACCGTGTCCGCAACTGTCCCCAGAAGTCGGGAAACTCCAATGCTTAGGGTCTTTGGGAGAGGCGGCTCTAGGCGAAAACTGCTCCACTCTCCAAATTCCTGTGACTCTGGTTCTTGGGGGCATCAAGGTCTCCATATCTGCTTCCTTGGATTCCGGGTCTGCGGGGAACTTCATACACCAAGCTATGGTGAGTCAATACCACATTCCTGTACGCCTGCTTCAAAATCCCCTGCTGGTGACTGCCGTCAGTGGACAAGTACTGACGGATCCAGTCCGGTTCATCACTGAGCCGTTGGAACTGCAGGTAGGGTGGTTACACGTTGAAAAGATTTCTCTATATGTGCTCCCTGAACTGTCCCATTCTCTTTTGCTGGGGTTGCCCTGGCTTAGGATGCACAATCCAGTAATCGAGTGGAGCTCTGGAGAGGTTCTTCAATGGGGACAGCTGTGCCAAGGCAAGTGCTTATGTTCCATTCAACGAAGGGTCTCTATATCCCTCCCTAAAAACCTGGAGGCCTTGCCAGTGGTCTATCATTCCTTTGCGGATGTGTTCGATAAAAAAGAGGCTGAGACACTACCTCCCCATCGCCCCTATGACTGCCCAATTGATTTACTATCTGGGACTTCTCCTCCTCGGGGTCGTGTTTATCCTCTGTCCCCTGCCGAATCGCAGGCAACAGCAGATTACATTAAGGAGAACCTTGAGAGGGGTTTCATCAGGAAGTCTTCCTCACCTGCAGGGGCAGGATTCTTTTTTGTGAAAAAGAAAGATGGGTCTCTTCGCCCCTGTATAGACTACCGTGGTCTGAATAAGATCACCATCAAGAATAAATACCCTTTACCGTTAATTTCTGAATTATTTGATAGACTCCGTGGGGCTCGGATCTTCTCTAAGTTGGACTTGCGGGGGGCATATAATTTAATACGGATCCGTGAGGGTGACGAATGGAAGACAGCTTTTAATACCAGGGATGGCCACTATGAATACCTCGTGATGCCCTTCGGGCTCAGTAATGCCCCTGCTGTCTTCCAGGAGTTTGTCAATGACATTTTTCGAGATCTGCTCTATTCTTGTGTTGTTGTCTATTTGGATGATATTCTTATTTTTTCCAGAGACATCAGAACTCATCGCAGGCATGTGCAGATGGTCTTACAACGCTTACGAGAGAATCGTCTGTACGCTAAATTGGAAAAGTGTGTCTTTGAAAAGTCGTCCCTGCCCTTCCTGGGGTACATCATCTCGGATCATGGTCTCAAAATGGATCCTGGAAAGGTGGCAGCAGTGCTCGACTGGCCCCGTCCCTCCGGCCTGAAGGCAATACAAAGGTTCCTGGGCTTTGCCAATTATTATCGTCAATTCATCCGTAATTTTTCTACCCTAACAGCTCCTATTTCTGGCCTGACCAAGAAGGGTGCCAATCCCAAACTATGGTCCCCTGAAGCAGAGACAGCATTTTCCTCCCTCAAGCAAGCCTTTTCTTCAGCTCCAGTCCTTAGACGCCCAGAACCCAACAAACAGTTCTTCTTGGAGGTGGACGCATCCTCTGTGGGAGCCGGGGCCGTCCTGTCACAGAAGAATGCCTCAGGTCGTATGTCTCCTTGTGGTTTTTTTTCTAAGTTATTTTCCGCTGCCGAAAAAAACTATTCTATTGGGGACAGGGAACTCCTAGCAATTAAGTTGGCTCTAGAGGAATGGAGATATCTTCTGGAAGGTTCTAGCCTACCAGTCATAATTTACACCGATCATAAGAACCTCACCTATTTGCAGACAGCTCAACGACTTAATCCTCGTCAGGCCCGTTGGTCTCTCTTCTTTGCCCGATTTAATTTTCAATTGCATTTTCGGTCCGCTGACAAAAATATCAAAGCGGACGCTCTCTCCAGGTCCTTTGAAACCACAGATTCAGAAGACGAACCCCAGTTTATCATTGAACCAACTAAAGTAGTCCCAGTGGCTCCAGTTAACCTGTCCAAGGTTCCCCCAGGTAAGATCTTTGTTCCGGAATCTAAACGAAGGAAGGTTTTACAGTGGGGGCATGCATCCAAGATTGCCGGCCATCCAGGTCAACGGGGGACCTTGAATCTCATCTCCAGACATTACTGGTGGCCATCCATAACAGCGGATATTGTAGACTTTGTGGCTTCCTGTACCTTGTGTGCCCAGAATAAGTCTCCCAGACTGAAACCTGCAGGTTTATTATTGCCTCTTCCGGTGCCTGAGGTCCCCTGGCAGCATATTGGTATGGACTTCATAACCGATTTACCTGTCTCTGAGGGCTGTACAGTCATTTGGGTTGTCGTTGACCGTTTTTCTAAGATGTCGCACTTTATTCCGCTTCCAGGTCTGCCATCTGCTCCTCGTCTTGCTGAGCTATTTATTTTACATATCTTCCGCCTTCATGGATTTCCCCTCCATATCGTCTCGGATAGAGGAGTACAATTCACCTCCCGGTTCTGGAGATCTTTATGTAAGTCTCTGAATGTCTCTTTGGACTTCTCTTCTGCCTATCATCCACAGACTAACGGCCAGGTGGAACGCATGAACCAAATATTGGTCAGCTTCCTGCGACATTTCACCAATGCCCATCAGGATGACTGGGTGAAGCATCTTCCCTGGGCAGAATTTGCTCATAACAATAGAGTCAACCAAGCCACAGGTAAATCTCCATTTTTTGTGGTCTATGGACGACATCCAAGTGTTCCTCTTCCTGTGCGGCCTTCTTCTGGAGTTCCTGCGGCAGATTCCTGTGTGGAGCAGCTGTCTCGGGTCTGGTCTGACACTAAAGTATCGCTTCTGAGAACAGCGGACCAGATGAAAAGGTCTGCGGATAAGAGGCGCAGACCTCCTCCTCAGTTTGCCATTGGAGACAAGGTATGGCTTTCTTCTAAGAATATCCGTCTCAGACTTCCCTCTTACAAACTGGCTCCGCGATTCTTGGGACCTTTTTCTGTGATCAAGAAAATTAATCCTGTTGCCTACAAGCTCAAACTACCTGCTACCTTGCGGATTCCCAACTCATTTCATGTTTCATTACTTAAGCCAGCTGTCTTTAACAGGTTTTGCAAAGGCACTTCTCAGAACCCTCCTCCTGTCACTATGGATGATGAGTTTGAAGTTAAGGACATTCTAGACAGGAGGATTATCAGAGGTAAGACCTTCTATTTGGTGGACTGGAAGGGCTACGGGCCTGAAGAAAGGTCATGGGAATCTGCAGAGAATATTCATGCCCCTCTGTTGCTGAAGAAATTTCTCTCCAGGTCAGCCGTGTGGAGGAGGGGGCGTAAGAGGGGGGGTACTGTCAGTATGGGATCTGCATCTCCACTGCAGGGTGGCAGATCGCTGTCTACACATTGCAGCACTATGGGTCCCAGTACTGGCTTACCTTGTAGGAGACGCAGGTGCCCGCCAGCATACCGTCGCATCCGTCCTCTTTGCCAGGTGTCATCTGATGAGCTATAGCACGCGCGCGCGCACCTCTCCCTTTCTTATAGGAGTAGGCAGCTGGTTCCTGATTACCATCCCCACCCGGAGGCGGGACTATTTGTATTTAAGGCAGCTTCACTCATCATGAAGTGCCCAAGCGTGGTTGTTGTACCTCTTGACTCCCGCTGAAGCACTCCACTGTGTCTGTTTATTGGATTTCCTGGATTCTGACCTCCGCTTCATTTGACTACGCATCTGCCTGCTGTCTGTTTATTGGACCTCCTGGATTATAGACCTCTGCACTGCCTGACAACGCATCAGTCCATCTCTTCCTGTAAGTCTGCCTGGATCCAGACCCTGCGCTGCCTCTGAGACTGCTTATATCTGCATGCTATATTGCTCTGAACTTTGTGTTGCCTGTATCTGTCAAGTGACTTTTGAATACTGTCTGCCAGTAAAGACCATCTGTTACTTTATTCTGCCTTTGTTGGACTCTGTTCACACTACTGCAGGTAGCTGCATTCAAGGTAACAGGTACAGACACCAGGGTCCTGTCTCTGAGAGTCAGCAGTCTGCGATATTGGACTAATTCCAGTCCTCTATCAGCTGACACAGAGGATCCACATCCTCTGGTCGTAACACTCCACTTGCCGGAATTACACGCCGGATCCGGAAAAATGCAAGTGAACTGAAAGCATTTGAAGACGGATCCGTCTTCAAAATGCGTTCAGTGTTACTATGGCAGCCAGGATGCTATTAAAGTCCTGGTTGCCATAGTAGTAGTGGGGAGCAGGGGAGCAGTATACTTACAGTCCGTGCGGCTCCCGGGGCAATCCAGAATGACGTCAGAGCGCCCCATGCGCATGGATGACGTGCCATGCGATCACGTCATTCATGCGTGTGGGGCGCCCTGGCGTCACTCTGGAGCGCCCCAGGAGCCGCACGGACTGTAAGTATACTGCTCCCCCGGTCCCCACTACACTTTACCGTGGCTGCCAGCGTCCCGGCAGCCATGGCAACCATTCAGAAAAAGCTAAACTTTGGATCCGGCAATGCGCCGAAACGACGTTTAGCTTAAGGCCGGATCCGGATCAATGCCTTTCAATGGGCATTCATTCCGGATCCGGCCTTGCGGCAAGTGTTCAGGATTTTTGGCCGGAGCAAAAAGCGCAGCATGCTGCGGCATTTTCTCCGGCCAAAAAACATTCCGGTCCTGAACTGAAGACATCCTGATGCATCCTGAACGGATTTCTCTCCATTCAGAATGCATTAGGATAAAACTGATCAGGATTCTTCTGGCATAGAGCCCCGACGACGGAACTCTATGCCGGAAGAAAAGAACGCAAGTGTGAAAGAGCCTTTAGGCACACCTGTGCAATATTCATGCTTTCTAGTCAGCACCTTGATATGCCATACCTGTGAGGTGGGATCATAGGCGTGCGCACGGGGTGTGCCGGGTGTGCCTGGGCACATCCTAATCAAGCCGACTTGAGGTTTACAATGTGCGCTGAGCCGCCGATTTCACTGTTCATTAGCGCACTGAGCGCTGTGAACGGCACTGCAGGCAGCAGAGCAATACAGCTGATGCCTGAATTCTCCAATTACAGAGCTCTGTACATTACAGAGCTTTGTTATTAGGGAGGAGGCTGCTGATTGGCCAGTATCAGCTGGCTGCCCTGCCATTGGCTGATTCTCTCACACCCCCTTCTCTCGGGAGCTGAACACAGCAGCAGCAGTAGCTTCCTTTTCAGTTATGAAAACAGGAAGCGCGCCACCCCTGCTGCTGAAGTGCCAGGGACAGCATAGGAATGGAGCCATCACCATGTGCCCAGGTGATGTGACAACGTGAAGTGTCCTGCAGGCTTCTATCTACTGCTGGGTGGGAGCTCAATGTGGAGCTTTATGAATGGAAAAACTAATAGTGCTTCTGACCCTTATGTTAAAACATAACTTTCATTTGATTGCCTAAAGGAAAAAAATAATTTAAAAAACCTGCTGTTTCTCTAGATGACCTTAAAGTAGTGGCAATAGAGTCTCAAGGGTCTATAAAAACAGCTACACTATTTTTACAGACCTTTGAGACTCTATTAACACTACTATTAACATAAGGTCATCTAGAGAAAAAGCAGTTTTTTTTTAAATTCTTTATTTTTCCTTTAGTTGTTTAGGTGTTAGAGCAATTTAATGAAAGTTATGTTTTAACATAAGGGTCAGAAACAGAGTTTTGTTTAGCCTCTTGGTTATTAGTTTTTCTATGTAAGATATGTATATTGTACGGGATGGTGCAGGTGTTATACTGTATTATATGGGATGGCGCAGTGGTTTGTATGCTCTTTGATGTGACAATTATCCTAGGTTTTCCTAGCACCCACCTTTGATAGCGCTGTACCCAGCTCTGAGCCGATCCCGCTCAGCAGCTGCCAAGGTTTAGAGGGAACACTGGTTCTGTCAACCCTGTGCTGCACTGCTTAGTACCAGAGGGCCAGGAAGCGCTGAAAGCGCTATACTCACCTCTTCCTGGTCCTCATGTGCTCCACTGTGAAGGCTGCGCAAAGTGTGAGGCCACGCTGTGACCTCACTCTGTGCACGCCCACACAGCAGAGTGCAGCGTCTGGAGCAGGAAAGGTGTTTTATTTTATTTTATATGGGGGCACTAGGGGCTGATATGAGGCACTGGGGCTCTTATCTGAGGTCTGATTGGAGATAATTTAAATTGGGGTCTGATCTGAGGTCTTATTGGGGTCTTATTGACATTGGGAGTCTGATTGGTGGTCTGACCTGAGGTGTAATGATTTTTTTTTTTATTATCATTGTCCCTCTCTAAAACCTAGGTGCGACTTATGGGCAGGAGCGTCTTATAGGGCGAAAAATACGGTAAGTTTAAAAATGATTTCTTCTCCCTTCATTATATTAATAGTGAAAGTCTGTATGTATGTATACAGAGTGTATTTGTGTAGATATATGTGTGTGTATATAATATATATATATATATATATATATATATATACACACGTGCGCGTTCTGCGTCTGTGTTTGTGCTTTAGGGTGCACACCCTAATGCAATAGGCTGCGCACGCCTATGGGTGGGATGGATTATCTCAGCAAAAGAGAGGTGCTCACTAACACAGATTTAGACAGATTTGTGAACAATATTTGAGAGTAATGGGTCTTTTGTGTATGTAGAAAATGTTTCAGATCTTTGAGTTCAGCTCATGCAAAATGGGAGCAAAACCGAAAGAGTTTATATTTCTGTTTAGTGTATATAGGCAGTATATATTAAACATAATTTCTGACTAAAATCTATTACCATTTTATTGTAACATGTTAAAATATTCTTGGCTTTTCCTATCAGCTCTGGTGAGACAGAAAGTTGCAACGATCCTACATGAATGAGCCAAAATTGCAAACCTCATTAAGACCGCCCGGATGTTTGCTATTCAAGCTGACAATCCAGAAAGCCTCTTTCTCTAATAGCCTGACATGTATCTGGTGGCTATCACAGGCATCAAAGTTTTCTAATACACATCATCTTATATTATAGGCACCATGGGGGACATTTATCAAGACTGACGTACCCACACGCCAGTCTTCATCTCCTTGCACGGGCTTGAGATGCTCCTAATTTATTAAGAGGCATACTTCTGTTTTTCTGCTCTGTTATAGGAGCAGAAGAATGGAAATAACAGAAATGGCGTATTCAGCACATTGTTGACATGACCAGAACATAACAGATACCATTGACTAATAGGATCTATTTTGGTGTAGAAAAAAAGTTCTAGATGCCGGACTTTTTTCTCTGATATAATTGATGAACTCTGTGACGTGTTTCTGAATGCAGTTGTGAACTCATGGTTGTAAAAGTTCCTGGAGAACTGGGCTGATTTCTCAGCCACAGGCTCTATCTTGGGGTCAGGCTGCACCTCAATGGGGAAGGGGCAGCTATGTTGGAGGAGAAGATGGCTAGAAGGTTGGAGGAGTGTTTAAACTAGGGACTGGGGGGGGAGAGTAATTACGTTTCAGGATGGGGAGATAGTGCAGATAGAGACCGGGGGGAAGTAATGGAACTGGGGGAGGAATAGATGGAGGGACTAGAACAGTTCAGAAAGAAAGGTGTAGGGTAAAAAATATACATAAACCTCTTAATTATATGTATACTAATGCCAGAAGCCTAACTAATAAAACTGGGGAACTGGAATTAGTGATGTGTGAGGAGAACTATGACATAGTGGGCAGGGCCGGTGCAAGGATTTTTGCCAACACAAGCGAAGCTACATTTTGGCGCCCCCCCCCCCCCCCATCCATGATCACATCATTACCCCCCCGCCCGGACGGCCCTGGACCCATCCATGATCACATCATTACCCCCCCCCGCCCGGACGGCCCTGGACCCATCCATGATCACATCATTACCCCCTAATGTGTCACATTTTACCCCCCCCCATGGCACATCATTCCCCCACGGCCCCCGGCCGACCCTTCCTGGCGGCCTGGCCCCATTCCCATGTCACATACAGTGACATACTCAGAGTACAGACATTTACATTGTCCCCCCGGCCCTCCCTCCAGGCTCCATCATGTCACCGTCACACAAACTAGCGCCAGAGCAGAGGCGCTCAGGCTTAGCAGGGCATGATGTGTTTAATTTTTTTTTATTACAAAACAACAATTAATATTGGGGGAGGGGGGGGGGCGGTTGGGGTGTGTGACACCCCCCTTCCCCCCCAATATTAATGATTGTTGTTTTGTTATTAATTTTTTTAAACACGTCATTGATGTCGTGCTAAGCCTGAGCGCCTCTGCTCTGGCGCTAGTTTGTGTGTGCGCTAGATAGCCTAGCGCTTTGCGCTCATCTCATCATTTTGAATTAATTTTAAATCAAATGATCATATTAATTATTATAAAATAACATTCAAAATTCAATTGGGACCTACCCTAACAAGTCCTGACCCCTGTTTAGTCCTGAAAGCCTGCCGAGTGCCAGTGTGCGTCTTCTGTCTGAAGGTCTGACTGACTCTGCTGAAGCCTGAATATATATGACTGACTGAAGAATCATGATCTGATCTAAGGGTACTTTCACACTTGCGTTGTTTGATTCCGGCAGGCACTTCCGTTGCCTGAACTGCCTGCCTGATCAGGCAAACTGTATGCAAACAGATGTAATTTTTTTCTGACTGATCAGGCATTTTTCAGACTGATCAGGATCCTGATCAGTCAGAAAAATGCCTGATCAGTCAGAAAAATGCATTGCAATACCGGATCCGTTTTTCCGGTGTCATCAGGCAAAACGGATCCGTTTTTTTTTTTCATTTTTAAAGGTCTGCGCATGCGCAGATCGGAAGGACGGATCCGGCACTAATACATTCCTATGGAAAAAAATGCATTCAGGCAAGTCTTCAGTTTTTTTCGCCGGAGATAAAACCGTAGCATGCTACGTTTTTCTCTTTTGCCCGATTAGTCAAAACGACTGAACTGAAGACATCCTGATGCATCCTGAACGGATTACTCTCCATTCAGAATGCATGGGGATATGCCTGATCAGTTATTTTCCGGTATAGAGCCCCTGTGACGGAACTCTATGCCGGAAAAGAAAAACGCAAGTGTGAAAGTACCCTAATCTGATGATAATTCTGATTCTGATTCAATTTCTTGGCGGGCGCAGGCCACGGCTGCCGTCTGACTCTGCTGAATATATTATGTCTGAGTGACTGAATTAGATCAGAATTCGGTCACTCAGACATAATATATTCAGCAGAGTCAGACCTCAGACGGCAGCCGCGGCCCGCGCCCGCCAAGAAATTGAATCAGAATTATCAGATTAATCTGATTAGATGATCTAATCAGATTATGAAATACAACACTTTCATTGTAGCTACTATTATCTGACCTAGAAGAATTTTGCTCATTTCAATATACTGTATGGTACAGAGCAGCCTTTCAGTATAATACAGTACATATCTATGCGCCTTGTGTATTAACAGCACATGCATAGTTCCTTTCACTTGGCTTGGCTAATGCTGTACTCACTGTTCATCTCTAAGGCTGAGTTCACACGAGCGTGACAGATTTGGTCCGGATGCGTTCAGGATGCGTTCAGTTAAACTCGCACCATTTTGCAAGCAAGTTCAGTCAGTTTTGGCTGCAATTGCGTTTAGTTGTTCAGTTTTTTCCGCGCGGATGCAATGCGTTTTGATGCATTTTTCACGCGCGTGATAAAAAACTGAATGTTTACAAACAACATCTCCTAGCAACCATCAGTGAAAAACGCATTGCATCCGCACTTGCTTGCAGATGCAATGCGTTATTAACGCAGCCCCATTCACTTCTATGGAGCCAGGGCTGCGTGAAAAACGCTGAATATAGAACATGCTGCGATTTTAAAGCATTGCAGAAGTGATGCATGAAAAAAAATGCTCATGTGCACAGCCCCATTGAAATGAATGGGTCAGGATTCAGTGCAGGTGCAATGCGTTCACCTACTGCATTGCACCCGCGCGGAAATCTCGCCCGTGTGAACTCAGCCTAAGCCTGTAACATCTTTCAATTTCCGCAGCTGCCTGTGTCTACTCACGCCCCCCTGTGCACTGCAGGTCAGGTGACTTGAGTTGTCAGTCACTAGTAGTGGCAGCCAGAGCGGCGCGCTGCTGAGCCAATGAATGAATATCTATCATTCATCTGTGCTCATCTATCTCTGCCTGCCAGTGCCTAGCTGCTGCTATGTTGCCCTGACTAGCACTACGAGTCCGGCCGGGCGGCCCAGCCAGCACACAGCCGCACTCGCACACTGTCCACACAGGGGGAGGGGGGCGGGGCAAGTGATATCTGTTGCCCTGAGTGAGTCCCTGTCCCTGACTACTGTCTCTAGACTAAACGAGCGCCGCGGCCGCCGGCCGGCACCCGCAGGGTGGACGCGGCAGGTTCAAGTAACAAGTCAGTCAAGTCATTAAAAAAAAAAAATAAACATTCATCCACTCTTCCGCCCTGCGCAGGGCGCGCCCTAAGGCGACCGCTTGGTCTGCCTTATGGTAGCGCCGGCCCTGATTAAGTTAATGTACAGGGTTACAGTCTGTTTAGAAATTATCTCCAAAACCAGAGAGGGAGAGGGCTCTGTAAAGTTGTGTCCGAGAAGATATAAGTGAGGGACATGAACATGTGAAGTCACTGTGGGAAGAGATTCATGACGCTAAAAACAACAATAAATTACTAATAGGTGTTTACTATAAACCACCTAATATACCAGAGTCCACAGAAAATCTACTACTAAACGAGGTAGACAAGGCGGTAAATCATAATGAGGTGGTTATTATGGGGGACTTCAACTACCCAGATATAGACTGGAAAACTGAAACCTGTATATCTTATAAAGGAAACAGGTTCTTGGCAATAACCAAAGACAAATTACCTTTCTTAACTGGTTCAGGACCCGACTAGAGGGACAGCCATACTGGACTTAGTATTAACCAATAGACCTGACAGCAGATGTGCAGGTTGGGGGATACCTGGGAAATAGTGACCATAAAGTAATAACCTTCCAAATGTCATTCAATAGAGCGTTTCTTCAGGGAGAAAAAAAAATACCAAAACTTCAAAAAAGCTAAATTTAGCCAACTAAGGCTACTTTCACACTTGCGTTCAGAGCGGATCCGTCTGAGACGGATCCGCTCATATAATGCAGACAGTGGCTCCGTTCAGAACGGATCCGTCTGCATTATATTGATAAAAAAAATTCTAAGTGTGAAAGTAGCCTGAACGGATCCATCCAGACTTTACATTGAAAGTCAATGGGGGACGGATCCGTTTGAAGATTGAGCCATATTGTGTCATCTTCAAACGGATCCGTCCCCATTGACTTACATTGTAAGTCTGGACGGATCCGCACGCCTCCGCACGGCCAGGCGGACACCCGAACGCTGCAAGCAGCATTCAGGTGTCCGCCTGCTGAGCGGAGCGGAGGCTGAACGCTGCCAGACTGATGCATTCCGAGCGGATCCGCGTCCACTCAGAATGCATTAGTGCTGGACGGATGCGTTCGGGGCCGCTTGTGAGCCCCTTCAAACGGAGCTCACAAGCGGACACCCGAACGCTAGTGTGAAAGTAGCCTAAGTCCTCAAAAATAAAAATACAGCCACAAAATGGGATATTTTTAAAAGCATCCTAAAATCTAATTGTGAGAGGTACATAACTTAAGGAACAAGAAAAAACTATGTGGATAAATAGAACTGTAAAGAAAGCAATAAATGACAAAAAGCATTTAAAATTACTAAGGCTACTTTCACACTAGCATTTTGGCTTTCCGTTTGGGAGATCCATCATGGGCTCTCGCAAGCGGTCCAAAACGGATCAGTTTTGCCCTAATGCATTCTGAATGAAAAAGGATCTGTTCAGAATGCATCAGTTTGCCTCTGATCAGTCTCCATTCCGCTCTGGAGGCAGACACCAAAACGCTGCCTGCAGCATTTTGCTGTCTGCTTGAGGAAACTGAGCCAAACGGATCAGTCCTGTCACACAATGTAAGTCAATGTGGATGGATCCGTTTTCATTGACACAATCTGGCACAATAGAAAACGGATCTGTCCCCCATTGACTTTCAATAAATTTCATTACGGATCCGTCTTGGTTATGTTACAGATAATACAAACGGATCTATTCATGACGGATGCATGTGGTTGTATTATTGTAACGGAAGCGTTTTTGCAGATCCATGACGGATCAGAAAAAAACGCTAGTGTGAAAGTACCCTAAAACAGGAGGGAAGCGAGGAAGCACTATAAAACTATGAGGAAATAAATATGTAAAAAATAGCCAAACTAAAATGCAGCCAAACTACAGACTGAGAGATTAATTGCAAAAGAGAGTAAAACTAACCCTAAAATGTTCTTCAATTATATAAGTGGTAAAAAGTATAAATCTGAAGGGGTCGGCCCTTTACAGAGTAATGAGGGGGGAGTTGCAGAGAGAGATGAGGAGAAAGCAAAGCTATTAAATATTTTTTTCTCCACTGTATTCACTAAGGAATGAAGATGAAATGCAGATTGTAAAAGTAAATTCCACATAAAAATGCCCCGTCTGACCCAGGAAGAAGTACAGAGGCGTTAAAGAGATTAAAATAGACAAATTGCCAGGACCCCTGAATCCTAAGAGAATTAAGTAATGTCATAGCCAGACTCTTATTTCTGATATTTAAGGACTCTATACTGACAGGGAGTGTTCCATAGTATTGGTGCATAGCAAATGTGGTGTCATTATTCAAAAAGGGTCCACAAACAGAGCCCGGAAACAATAGGCCGGTAAGTTTGACATTAGAGTTGAGTGGACACCTGGATGTTCGGGTTCGACGGGTTCGACGGGTTCAGCCGAACTTCACAAATAAGGCACCTGAACTTGACCCCGAACCCCATTGAAGTCAAAGGGGACCTGAACTTTTGAGTACTAAAATGATTGTAAAAATGTCATAGAAAGGGCTACAGGGCTGCAAATGGCATCAAAATGTGGATAAGAGCATGGCAAGTGCTCTGCAAACAAATGAGGATAGGGAAATTACTTCAAATAACATAAAGTACATAAAAATAAAAAATAATAATCTTGATCTTGGAGGTCAAGGTCCATATGGAGTAGGAGGTTGAGGAGGCGGTGGATGTGGCTGTGTAGGTGAAAGCGGTGGTGGAGGAGAAGGTAGCCAACCTTGGTTTTTGGTTTCAAAAATTTTTGTTTAAAATATGGTACACCTCAAAACATTGGGAGATATAACTTGTTATAACCCCCTCCTGCTATGCTAAACAAATGTTCAGATAATACACTGGCTGCAGGGCAGGCCAGCACCTCCAAGGCGTAAAGAGCAAGCTCAGGCCATATGCCCAATTTGTAGACCCAGAAGTTGAAGGGGGCAGACCCATCGGTCCGTACGTGTAGGCGTGTGCACACATACTGCTCCACCATGTCGCACGTCCCCGTGATATCCACGATCCAATTGGATATCTGTTCTATTAACTTTCGATGTTCTTTTCTGCGCCTACCATGTTGATCACGGTTAGCTGGGAATCAGGGTTCCACGCCGGAGACGGAGCGTGAGAAAGGGAGACCATATCCAAGGGAGGTCAATGGCTGCAATGTGAATGAGCTGAAATGTGGGACAAATTATTAAAGCAGAAGGATCGAATGAAAGGGCCAATAAAGACGAATGTCACCTAGGCAGAGCAGGGGTTTTTCATCGCCAGAAATGAGTTAAGGTCTCCCACCAATGGAACAGATGATTTTTAAAAATTTCGGTCCCTGTCACCTATGCAGAGCAGGGGTTTATTCACGGCAAAAATGATAAAATGTCACCCAAGAATGTAACAGAAAAATGTGTGAAATTTAGTAACCTGTCTAATAGGTAGAGTAGGGGTATATCACAGCCAAAAAATGGTGAATTTCACCCGACTATGTAACAGTCAAATTTCTTTTTTTTTTTTTTACCTATCTACTAGGTATAGCAGTGGTATATCACAGCCAAAAATTGGTGAATTACACCCGAAAATGTAACAGACAAATTAGTGAAATGTTACCTGTCTACTAGGTAGAGCAGGGGTATACCACACCCAAACATTTGTGAATTTCACCCAAATATGTAACAGACAAATTAATGTTTTTTTTTTACCTGTCTACTAGGTATAGAAGTGGTACAGTCCTGATCAAAAGTTTAAGACCACTTGAAAATAGGGAAAAAAAAATCATATTTAGCATGGCTGGATCTTAACAAGATTTTAAGTAGAGCTTCAACATGCAACAAGAAGAAATTGGAGTGAGAAAACATTTTTTGAGCCTTCAATTTAATGAAAACAATGAATAAACTGAAACAGGCTGTTTTTCAGCTGATCAAAAGTTTAGGACCACACCTCCCAAAAAAAGCTAAACCCCCCCCAAAACAGAAATCCAACTTCCAAACATGAACTCAGTAATGAGTAGCTCTGCCGTTATTGTTTATCACTTCAAAAATTTGTTTCGGCATGCTTGATGCAAGCGTTTCCATGAGGTGAGTGGGAACATTTCTCCAAGTGGTGAAGACGGCCGCACGAAGGCCATCTACTGTCTGGAACTGTTGTCCATTTTTGAAAACTTCCCTTGCCATCCATCCCCAAAGGTTCTCAATTGTATTTAGATCAGGGGAACATGCAGGATGGGCCAAAAGAGTGATGTTATTCTCCTAGAAGAAGTCCCTTGTCCTGCGGGCATTGTGTACCGTAGCGTTGTCCTGTTGAAAAACCCAGTCGTTACCACACAGACGAGGACCCTCAGTCATGAGGAATGCTCTCTGCAACATCTGGACATAGCCAGCGGCCGTTTGATGCCCCTGCACTTCCTGAAGCTCCATTGTTCCACTGAAGGAAAAAGCACCCCAGACCATTATGGCGCCCCCTCCACTGTGGCGCATAGAAAACATATTAGGTGGGATCTGCTTGTCATGCCAGTAACCATTAGGACCATCAAGGTAAAAAAAATCTCATCAGGGAATAAAACTTTCTTCCACCTTTGAATGCCCCATGTTTGGTGCTCTCTTGCAAAGTCCAAATGAGCAGTTCTGTGGCGTTCAAAGAGACGAGGTCTTTGAAGACGTTTTTTGAAGCCCTTCAGTTTCAGATGCCGTCTGATGGTTATGGGGCTGCAGTCAGCACCAGTAAGGGACTTAATTTGGGTTGAGGATCGCCTAGTGTCTTGACGGACAGCCAATTGGATCCCCCGGCTCAGTGCTGATGAATTTTTTTGGGGTCTTCCACTTGACTTTTTGTTCCATAACCCTCAGGATCATTTAAGAAATTCCAAATGACTGTCTTACTACGTCCCACTTCAGCAGCGATGGCCCACTGTGAGAGACCCTGCTTATGCAGTTCAACAACCCGACCACGTTAAAAAAGGGAGAGTTTTTTTGCCTTTGCCATCACAACGTGTGATTACCTGACAGAAAATGACAATGAATCCACATCTTTGCACAGATTTGGCCGTTTAAAGGAATGTGGTCCTAAAATTTGGATCAGCTGAAAAACAGCCTGTTTCAGTTTAGTCGTTATTTTCAATTAATTGAATGCTCCCAAAAATTTTTTGTCTCACTCTCATTTCTTCTTGTTGCATGTTGAAGCTCTACTTGGAACCTTGTTAAGATCCAACAATGTAAAATATGATTTTTGGACATTTTTCAAGTGGTCTTAAACTTTGATCACACCAAAAATTGGTGAATTGCACCCGAAAATGTAACAGACAAATTTGTGAAATGTTACCTGTCTACTAGGTAGAGCAGGGGTATATCACACCTAAAAATTTGTGAATTACACCCGAATATGTACAGACAAATTAGTGAACTTTTTTTACCTGTCTACTAGGTATAGCAGTGATATATCATAGCCAAAACGTTGTGAATTTCACCAGAAAATTTAACTAAACTAAATTTATAATATTACATAAAATACGTACAAATTAAAAAAAATAAACTTGATTTATGAGGTGGAGGTCCATATGGAGGAGTTTAAGGAGGAGGTGGACATAGCGGTGTAGGTAGAAGCAGCGGTGGAGGAGGACGAGGTAGTCAACAATGGTTTTTGGTTTCAATTTTTTTTATTTATTTTTTTAAATTAGGGTACACTCCAAAAGAGTGTGAAATATCCAAAATACAACAATGAGCAATTGCGCTGTAGTATAACAATGGCTGGTTAAGGCCGGTATACATGTTTATTCTGCACAAGGTACAGACAAGACCTATAGGATCCATGCCTGGTTCATTTGAATGAACATGAGCTTATCCACATTGGATGAACAGGCGGCTGGGCTTGTCTGTGATAACACCCCCTGCCGTGCTAAACACACGTTCAGACAATAATCGGGCTGCAGGGCAGGCCAGCACCTCCAAGGCGTAAAGGGCAAGCTCAGGCCATGTTCCCAATTTGGAGATCCAGAAGTTGAAGGGGGTAGACCGATCATTCAGTACGTGTAGGCAAGTGCACACATACTACTCCACCATGTTGGTGAAATGCTGCCTCATGATAAGCTGGTTGTTGTGGCGTGCTGACAAAAAGCTTTTGCACATTTCAGCCATGCTAACCCTGCCTTCTGAGGTGCAGGTGGTGCCCCAGCTGCATTGCCGACCTCTTCCTCCTTCTCTGCCTTTGCCTTGTGCTTCGACTGTGCCCCCGTTGTCAGGTGGGAATGCCACCAGCAGTGCATCTACCAGCATGCGCTTGTACTCGTGCATCTTACGATCATGCTCCAGTGATGAAATTAAGGGCGATACGTTGTCCTTGTAAAGGGGATCCTGCAGCGTGGCCACCCAGTAATCAGCACAAGTTAGAATGTGAGCAACTCGGCAGTTGTTGTGAGGACACTGCAGCATGTAATCGCTCATGTGTGCCAGGCTGCCCAGAGGCGACGCAAAAGCTGTCCTCTGTGGGAGGTGTATTGTCTGTATCCCCCAGCCACGCACCGGTGAAGGCCATGAGCTGGTTTGGGGGCGACCCTGCTGTGAACACGGTTCCTCCTCCTCCATCTCCTCACCCTTAGAACTGTACCTGGCATTTGTGGGTGCAGGAACCCACCCTCGGAGCCACTTGTGAATGACTGGCCGGAAACCCTATGAAATAATCCCTCTTCCTCCTCCTGTGCCACATCCTCTTCCATCATCGTCAGCATTGTTTTTTCAAGGAGGCATAGAAGTGGGATAGTAACACTGAGAATGGCATTATCGGCACTGGCCATGTTGGTGGAGTACTCGAAACAGCGCAACAAGGAACAAAGGTCTCTCATGGTGGCCCAGTCATTGGTGGTGTAGTGGTGCTGTTCCGCAGAGCGACACACACGTGCGTGCTGCAGCTAAAACTCCACTATCGCCTGCTGCTGCTCGCACAGTCTGGCCAGCATGGGCAAGGTGGAGTTCCACCTTGTGGGCATGTCGCATATGAGGCGGTGAGCGGGAAGGCCGAAGTTACGCTGCAGCGCTGACAGGCGAGCAGCAGAAGGGTGAGAACGCCGAAAGCGCGCATAGACGGCCCGCACTTTACGCAGCAGCTCTGACAAATCGGGGTAATTTTTAGGGAACCTCTGCACCACCAAATTCAGCACATGCACCAGGCAAGGTGTCATGCCCCACTCTGACCATGTGCGGAGGTCAGCCAGGATAGCAGCACGAGTTTAGTGATTGCTTTGGAGCCGTGCTGGATCCGCCTCTCTCAGGTGCACTGGGTGGGGTCTTCAGGTTAAATAGCACACTGCCCAGTGCCCTGAGCGGATTATACTGTTCATTCTGTCTGGGAAGTTTGGCTGTCTGTTCCTGCTCTCAGAGATAAGTGTCATTGCTCAGAGATAACTGTCATTGCTTGTTCGGTTGTTTGTGTCTACTTGTCCATCCAGGTTCTGTGCGAGCAGACTGCTCCTATCTCCCCACTTCACCATCTTAGGGAGTTCATGGTTTTTGTTAGCCCAGGCTGGAGGACACTAGTACACCTACCTTCAAGGTCTACTGTGGGCTGAGCAGTGCAGGGAAAGAGGTCAGGTATAAGCTAGGAGGTGACCCTTCCCCTGTCTCTCGTCCAGAGCCTGGTTGGTGTGTTATCTTTGATACTAAGTGTACGTCTGCCGTGACACAAGGGATGTGCATCAAACCAGCTAGTCCCAGAGCTGCTACGAGATTTCACCTATTATCGCATACCACCAGGCCGGGCTTGAGGCTCACTGGCACCAACCACTCATCGGTCTGTTGATCAAGGCCCGTCCATAGCTCCTGTGTGGTGTGGGGTTTGTCCCCCAAACAGATACGTTTTAAAACTGCCTGCTATCGTATACCCCTGGCTGTGCTGAAGTTGGTGGAGAAGGTGTTACGCTGACCGGATGAGGAGACGGTAGAGGATGAGGAAGCGGAGTAGAAGGAGGAAGCAACAGGAGACAAACCGAAGCGCCCTGCAATCCTCGGTGATGGAAGGACATGCGCCAAACTGCTATCTGCCTCAGGCCCAGGCACCATTGCATTTACCCACTGTGCTGTTATGGAGATATAACGTCCCTGACCGTGCTTAGTGGTCCACGTATCCATACAGATGGCATTGCGCAGTGCACACCTGATTTTTTCCCCACTTGGTTATTCAGGAAAGGGATGGTACGACTTGAAAAGTGTAGCAGCACAACGGAAATTTTTTTAATAAATTACCTTTCACAGTATTGGTTTGAGATAAATATATTGTAGGAACAATTAACTGTATCACTGATTGGTTATCCTACTAAAACTTAACTTTTATCAGATAATTTATAAAAAATATGGCCCACATTTGTAGTAATAAATGACTGTCAATGCTGTCAAATTCATCAGGGGATATGAAGATAATGCATATACGGTATAATAGCCGCTGGCTCAATCGCTCTTTAAGGTGTCCCAGCTGAATCGGGGACATTCTCCTACCTGCCTGAGCCATCATTTAAGATAATCAGTAACCGAACATCATTGGATCCATCTTTCCAGCAGACTAAGTGACTACTGCGGATCCAATTGGACCACCTAGCTGCCTGGATACCGAAAAACATAATGAATCTCTTATGCAACAAACCGTGAGTGGTGATCATAACAAGTGGTCAGACTGTATTCACATCCCTATCCAGTACATTGTACTGCCTATTTATCTGTTTATGCATGGTCAGATTTTTTCATATGCAGTCATTGATTACTACAAATGTGGGACATTTTTTATAAATTATCTGATAATAAATTACCTTTCCTTAATATTGTGGTGCCAGCCGTGTTGGGAGTCGGTCCTGCACTCCCCCCAAACATAAATAGACTTTGGGGGTCATTCTCACAGATACGACTTTAGGACACCAGGTTTCAGGTCCAAACCGTGCATTTATTGTGCACACTCCAACAGATACAGGTTTTCATGAAGTCGCAGCTTCACCTAACACATGTGACATCCACATAAAATAATAAGCACTTGCCCGGCTAGGCTCCAACTAACATTGAGTTTCCTGGCTCACCTAAGTCCTTGTTCACACCCTGTGAACACAAGCGGCTTTCTCAGCCAATGTCCCACAGCCTCCTGGCTGTACAGAGCACAGTACACCCACTGCCACCAGTCCAGTGTCTCAGCACACATGGGGAATAGTGGTCTCTCAGTCCTCCTGGCTTGGACCACACAGAGCCTCCAGGCCTCTGTCCACAGGCAACACACTCCCCCCTTGCTGACACCCTGGGAGGTGCTTTGTGCCAGCCTGATTACTTCCAGCTGGTCTCACCTGTGGTGGAATAGGGGTGTGGACCGAACTATTCACCCCTTCCTTGCCTCTAACCTGTGTGAGACCTGTCACTGTCTCACAACTGGTAAAGAAACCGCAGCACTCTCTTGTCTTCAATAGCCAAGGGTTTATTCACCAAAGCAATGCAGTCTATTTACGCCTTGAAAAGTAGTGGCGGCTGGGCACAACGTACTGTGGGACAGCCACCACCATAATGCTTTTAAAACTCTCCGTCTCCACCAGACGGAATCACAGCATTTCAAAGGACAGTAATTTTGAAATGCTGGCATTCAGGGCCAGGTATCACGGGTCGGTAGGGGGGTACTTCCTCTTCCGCTCCAGTGTTTGGGAGAAGGCGAGCTGAACGCTTCTGTGGGACATGGTGGAGATGCTTGGTGACCCAGGTATTGCTGGCAGATCCTCTGTTTGCGGGGTGGCAGATGGCACTGTCACTCCAGAGGTGGATGAAGAGGCCGAGACTGCAGCAGAAGAGTAAGCAGGAGGAGCCAGAGACCTTTCTTGATTTTTGAGGTGTCTACTCCACTGCAGCTCGTGCTTTGCACTCAGATGCCTGGTCATGCAGGTTGTGCTCAGGTTGAGAACGTTTATGCCTCGCTTCAGGCTCTGATTGCACAGCGTGCAAACCACTCGTGTCTTGTCGTCAGCACATTGTCTGAAGAACTGCCACGACAGGGAACTCCTTGGATCTGTCTTTTGTGTGCTCGGTCCCTTGCTGTGGTGGGCAGTAGCAGGCATACTGTCTAGGGGACGACTGCTCCGCTTTTGCACCCTGCTCCCTTTTCTGCTGTGCTGGTGACTCTGTGTGACGACCGCCTCTTCCTCCAAACTACACAGGTCACTCACATGACCTTGATTCCATGTGGGGTCGAGGACCTCATTGTCCTCCACATCATCTTCCACCCAGTCTTCACCCCTGCCCTCCTTGTCGGTCTGCACACTTTCAAAAACCACAGCAGTTCGCACCTGTGTTTCGTCATCATCCGAGATGTGCTGCGGCGGTCCTCCCATGTACTCATCTTGAAACATAAGTGGTCGGGCATCTCTTCCACTTCTGGGGCAGGGCTAGGTAGATGGCCCTGCGAAACCCTGCTAGCAGAGTTATCAAAAAGCAGAAGAGACTGCTGCATGACTTGGGGCTCAGACTGCTTGAATGATTTGCAAGGGGGTGAGGTGAAAGACTGATGGACATCGGCTGCAGGTGCCAACTCTAATCTTTCAACAGGAGACTGGGTGGGAGACAAAGTAAAGGAACTGGAGGCACTGTCAGCAACCCAATCTACTATTGCCTGTCCTTGTTCTGGCCTCCCCATTCATAGAGCCGCATTAGGCCCGACCAAATACCGCTGCAGGTTCTGTCACCTACTCGCACATGAGGAAGGTGTTTCACTTGTGCGTGTAGCTGGCACAGATCGACCAGGTCCTCTCCCTGCAACAGCCATCATGCCCTCATGTCAGCCCCCCATGTCCACCGTCAGCACCCCATCCATCATGCCCATAACAGCCGTCAGCCCCCATCCATCATGTCCCGCATGTCAGACGTCAGCTCCTATCCATCATGCCCCCCATGTCAGCCCCCCATCCATTATGCTCCCTAATGGGGGACAATGTTGGAGTCTGCACCATCAGGGGGGGTGACATGATGAGGGACAATGTTGGAGTCTGTGCCAAAGGGGGGAGGGGGTGATTTCACCCCCCCTTCCTTATGGCACAGACTCCAACATTGTCCCTCCCTTCATCATTGTCCCGGGTCCCCTCATCATGTCATCCTCTCCTCCCTCCCATGGGTGGCACATTTCTTTTCTTCCCCTCCAGGCTCCATTGCACAGACATGTTGTACATTTTGTCACCCATCTCTTTTCTCCCCCTCTCTGTTACAATACAGTCCTCCCCCCAATCAACTCAGCAGCTCCTCTGGGCTGAGAATGATCAGTAGTACTGTACCTGATATATCACTGGGGTCTGGCTAGAGTGGGGTCGGGTCCTGGCTCCAGTCTCAGCCTTAAGTTGTCTTCTCCAGAGTCCAACAGGGTCAGCCAACAAATCGTGCCTCACTCAGTCTTCTCTGTCTTCTTCTGCTGCCAGCCTGTAGGGGCAGCTTTTACAGGCCACAGCAGAGAAGCTCCCCCTCCTCGCCTCCCTCCATCCAGAGTCCTCCAGACAGCTGCGCAGGCGCTGCCGTCCGCCGCGGCCCCACTGACAGACTCAGTCACGCCTCCTTGGGCCTGAGCGCCGCACCCACCGCACGGCACACACGTAGGCTGGCCAGACAAGACAGTAGCAGTCGCCAGCCAGACCTACCTAGGTGATTCATTAAATTATTTAACACATTTAAATTGCACTGCAGTAAGTCAGTCCAACGGCCGGTGGGGGCGGGTGACACCCCATTGTAGCAGCCGCCAGCCAGACCTACCTAGGTGATGAATTTAACACATTTAAATTGCACTGCAGTAAGTCAGTCCGGCGGCCAGTGGGGGTTGGTGACACCCCATCAGACTGGTGTCACCCTGTGCGGACCGCACCCCACGCATCATCCCCCTTGCAACGCCACTGACACATCCATCAGATGGTACAGGACAGCCAATTGAGACATTTCAGCACATGGACATACCCCCTACCTCATAAATAAACCTGATCTGGCCGCCATTTTACATTCAGTGTTTTGCCAGTGTAGAGAGAGGTTTTGCTGGGCCCCACAGCAAATATTTGTAAGGGCCCCTCCAGTGCTCTTCGCACCTCCCTCCTCCTGTGTAAACCCCACTCCTTTGGCACAGTGTAGCGGTATACTGTATATTGTGGAGCACAGTGTAGGCTATATGTGTATAACATAAACATATTTCATATGAAAACTTACAGTTACTTGTCTTGGCCCTTGGGGATCTCGGACGCCACTTCCACACTTTGGCCGGGGGCTCGGTGGAGCTGATGTTGTGCTTTATCCTAATGAGAAAGATTTCATAATAAGGAATTGGATAAGGGGCAGAGGGATAGCAGAGCAGGGAGAGGCTGGTACTGCTACTAGAGGGTCATGCCATGGGGGAGTAATAAAGCCCACCATAATGCCCCCCCAGTAGAAATAATTATCCTTATAATGTGACAGTGCAAGAATACCCCCTTGTAATACCCACAGTTGAGCTAATGTCCCCATAGTGCCCCCATAATGTGCCAGTATAAAATACCCCTATATAGTGCCCCCAGTAAATTCCCCCATAGTGCTCCTCTTCCCCCTTCCTGCTAGTGCCCCCCATAATGTACCAGTATAAAATGCCCCATATATAGTGCCCCAGTAGATGCCCCTCAGTGTCCGGCCTCTGATAGGCTGCCGGCCTAGTATCCACCATAATGCCCTCCAATAATGTGCCAGTAAGTGTCCCCATAGATGCCCCACCCCATCATGTGCCAGTATCAAGTGCCTCTCTCCTCCCCCCCACATGTCCCAGTATCATAGTGCCATCTCCCCCACCATGTGCCAGTATCAAGTGCCTCTCTCCTTCCCACCCCCCATGTGCCAGTATCATAGTGCCAACCCCCCCATGTGCCAGTATCAAGTGCCTCTCTCTTCCCCCCATGTCCCAGTATCATAGTGCCATCTCCCCCCCAAAAAAAGTGGCAGTATCAAGTGCCTCTCCCCCTCCATGTGCCAGTATCATAGTGCCAAACCCACCCATGTGCCAGTATCAAGTGCCAACCCCCCCCCACATGCCAGTATCAAGTGCCTCTCTCTTCCCCTCCCATGTCCCAGTATCATAGTGTCATCTCCTCCCCCAAAAGTGCCAGTATCAAGTGCCTCTCTCCCCCCCATGTGCCAGTATCATAGTACCAAACCCACCCATGTGCCAGTATCAAGTGCCAAACCCCCCCACATGCCAGTATCAAGTGCCTCTCTCCTCCTCCCATGTGCCAGTATCAATTGCCTCCCGCTCCCCCCATGGCAGTAACAGTCGGGTATTAAAAAATAATAATAAACACTTATACTTACCTCCATGTTAGCGATGCGATGCAGGCTCTTCCTGAGTCCCGCCCTGTATGTCCATATATGGAGTCAGTGCTTGTATTTCAGATAAGTTTCTGTTGGGATTCAAATCCACGACCTTCTGTATCAGATGCAAAGCACTTAACCACAAGGCCATAAGAGCTGCCTTGCTGCTGACTGAAAAAATATGAGACTTTTACTGTTATAGCTGGCTAAGTGTGCATCTATACACATGACATCTGCTCATATATAGAGATATAGCAGAGCTGAGTGTGCTGGGACAGCTGTCACATAGAGATATAGCAGTGCTGGGTGTGTTGGGGCAGCTGTCATGTGTATAGATGTACACTTAGCCAGCTATAACAGTAGAAGTCTCATATTTTTTCAATCAGGCACAATGCAGCCTTTATGGCTGTGTGGGTAAATGTTTTGCCTCTGATACATTGGAGGTTGTGGGTTCGAATCCCAGACACATCAGGAGACTTTAGGAGACAGTAAGATTAGATCACATTAGCAAGGGGGCCTGGTCAGCCGCCGCTGCTGCTGTGAAGGGGCCCTAAACATTAAGACAAGAATCGATCATATTTAACTAACTTGAAAATAAACTGTCACACACGCTGCCGGGTGCCGGGCCCCGAAGCAGCCGCTTCCCCTGCTTCCCCGGTAGTTATGCCACTGTGTGTGGAGCAGGGACAGGTTAATAGGGCCACAAAAGTCATTTTAAGGACTGGTATAGGTGTGCTATCGATATGTGTGATACACAGAAGGTTGCGATATACTTATAAGATACTTTTACAGGGAGTGCAGAATTATTAGGCAAGTTGTATTTTTGAGGATTAATTTTATTATTGAACAACAACCATGTTCTTAATGAACCCAAAAAACTCATTAATATCAAAGCTGAATATTTTTGGAAGTAGTTTTTAGTTTGTTTTTAGTTTTAGCTATTTTAGGGGGATATCTGTGTGTGCAGGTGACTATTACTGTGCATAATTATTAGGCAACTTAACAAAAAACAAATATATACCCATTTCAATTATTTATTTTTACCAGTGAAACCAATATAACATCTCAACATTCACAAATATACATTTCTGACATTCAAAAACAAAACAAAAACAAATCAGTGACCAATATAGCCACCTTTCTTTGCAAGGACACTCAAAAGCCTGCTATCCATGGATTCTGTCAGTGTTTTGATCTGTTCACCATCAACATTGCGTGCAGCAGCAACCACAGCCTCCCAGACACTGTTCAGAGAGGTGTACTGTTTTCCCTCCTTGTAAATCTCACATTTGATGATGGACCACAGGTTCTCAATGGGGTTCAGATCAGGTGAACAAGGAGGCCATGTCATTAGATTTTCTTCTTTTATACCCTTTCTTGCCAGCCACGCTGTGGAGTACTTGGACGCGTGTGATGGAGCATTGTCCTGCATGAAAATCATGTTTTTCTTGAAGGATGCAGACTTCTTCCTGTACCACTGCTTGAAGAAGGTGTCTTCCAGAAACTGGCAGTAGGACTGGGAGTTGAGCTTGACTCCATCCTCAACCCGAAAAGGCCCCACAAGCTCATCTTTGATGATACCAGCCCAAACCAGTACTCCACCTCCACCTTTCTGGCGTCTGAGTCAGACTGGAGCTCTCTGCCCTTTACCAATCCAGCCACGGGCCCATCCATCTGGCCCATCAAGACTCACTCTCATTTCATCAGTCCATAAAACCTTAGAAAAATCAGTCTTGAGATATTTCTTGGCCCAGTCTTGACGTTTCAGCTTGTGTGTCTTGTTCAGTGGTGGTCGTCTTTCAGCCTTTCTTACCTTGGCCATGTCTCTGAGTATTGCACACCTTGTGCTTTTGGGCACTCCAGTGATGTTGCAGCTCTGAAATATGGCCAAACTGGTGGCAAGTGGTGATCTGTGGATGCCACTATTATGGGGTGGGGGATATGTGGATGGCACTGTTATGGGGTGGGGGATCTGTGGGTGACACATATAAAGCAGTGCCATTCACAGATCCACCCCCCATAGCAGTACCATCCACAGATCCCCTCAATAATAGTGCCATCCACAGTTTACCCCCCATAACAGTGCCATCCACAGATCACCCCCCATAACAGTGCCAGCCACAGATCACCCCCCCATAACAGTGCCATCCACAGATCCCCCTCCCATAACAGTGCTCCCCTCAGATCCCCCATAACAGTGCTCCCCTCAGATCCCCATATAACAGTGCCATCCACAGATTCCCCCCATAACAGTGCCATCCACAGATTCCCCCCATAACAGTGCCATCCACAGATCCCCCCATAACAGTGCCATCCACAGATCCCCCCATAACAGTGCCATCCACAGATCCCCCCATAACAGTGACATCCACAGATCCCGCCATAACAGTGCCATCCACAGATCCCCCTCATAACAGTGCCATCCACAGATCCCCCATAGTAGTGTCATGCACAGACCACCATTAGTTCAAAACCCACACCTTTTGGTTAACAATATTTGTTTTCTTATTTTTCGCCTCAAAAACATAGGTCCGTCCTATGGGCAGGTGCATCTTATAGGGCGAAAAATACGGTAGTGCTGGCTCACTACTGTGATCTGCGTCTCATCTTCTGCTCCAGTTCTTTTTTATTATAATTATACAGTCAGGTCCATAAATATTGGGACATCGACACAATTCTAACATTTTTGGCTCTATACACCACCACAATGGATTTGAAATGAAACAAACAAGATATACTTTAACTGCAGACTGTCCGCTTTAATTTGAGGGCATTTACATCCAGATCAGGTGAACGGTGTAGGAATTACAACAGTTTGCATATGTGTCTCCCACTTGTTAAGGGACCAAAAGTAATGGGACATAATAATCATAAATCAAACTTTCACTTTTTAATACATGGTTGCAAATCCTTTGCAGTCAATTGCAGCCTGAAGTCTATAACGCATAGACATCACCAGACGCTGGGTTTCATCCCTGCTCATGCTCTGCCAGGCCTCTACTGCAACTGTGTTCAGTTCCTGCTTGTTCTTGGGGCATTTTCCCTTCAGTTTTGTCTTCAGCAAATGAAATGCATGCTCAATCAGATTCAGGTCAGGTGATTGACTCAAAAAGCCTTCACTTGACGCATCTTCCTTGTTCAGTTATCGCCCCATATCACTTCTTCCGTATGCCTCAAAGCTACTTGAACAACATGTCCATTCAGAACTGTCTTCCCACCTCTTCTCCTGCTCCCTCTTTGACCGCCTACAATCTGGCTTAAGACCCCACCACTCGACCGAGACTGCCCTTACCAAAGTCACCACTGACCTACTGACAGCCAAAACCAAGAAACAATACTCTGTCCTCCTTCTCCTTGACCTGTCCTCTGCCTTCGACACTGTTGACCACTCCTTCTGTTGCAAACTCTCTCATCTCTTGGCATCACTGACCTGGCCCTCTCCTGGATCACATCATACCTCACAGGCCGGACATTTAGCGTCTCCCACTCCCGCACCACCTCCTCGTCTCATTCCCTCTCTGTTGGTTTCCCGCAAGGCTCTGTCCTAGGACCCCTGCTCTTCTCTATCTACACTTTTGGCCTGGGACAGCTCATAGAGTCCCATGGCTTTCAGTATTACTCCTACGCTGACGACACACAAATCTACCTCTCTGGTCCAGACATCACCACCTTACTATCAAGAATCCCACAATGTCTATCTTCTATATCATCCTTCTTCGCCTCTCGCTTTCTTAAGCTTAACATGGATAAGACAAAATTCATAATCTTTCCCCCATCTTGTTCAACCCCCCCAACAGACCTATCTATCATGATCGATGGCTGCACACTCTCCCCAATCAACAAAGCCCGCTGCCTTGGAGTGACCTTGGATTCTGCCCTTTCCTTCTGACCGCACATCCAAGCCCTTTCCACCACCTGCCGCCTCCAACTCAAAAACATCTCCCGCATCCGCTCTTTCCTTAACTTTGAATCTGCGAAAATACTTGTACATGCCCTGTCCATTATCTCACGCCTAGACTACTGCAACATTCTCCTCTGTGGCCTTCCATCTAGCACTCTCGCACCCCTCCAATCTATCCTCAACTCTGCTGCCCGACTAATCCACCTCTCACCCTATTATTCCTCTGCCGCTCCCCTTTGCCAATCCCTTCACTGGCTCCCCATTCCCCAACAAATTCACTTCAAAGTACTTACAAATACATACAAGGCCGTCCATAACCTGTCCCCTCCCTACATCTCTGAGCTACTTTCCCGATACACCCCCACACGCACTCTCCGATCCTCACAAGACCTCCTTCTCTCCTCTACTCTTATTGCCTCTTCCCACAATCGACTCCAGGATTTCTCCCGTGCATCCCCCATACTCTGGAACTCGCTACCCCAACATATCAGACTCTCACCTACCCCTCCTGGATCGCCCAGGCACGCAACTACCTCTGTCTCCTGGTTCGCCCAGGCTCACACCTACCTCTGTCTCCTGGATCGCCCAGGCTCACACCTACCTCTGTCTCCTGGTTCGCCCAGGCTCATACCTACCTCTGCCTCCTGGATCGCCCAGGCATGCAACTACCTCTGTCTCCTGGTTCGCCCAGGCTCATACCTACCTCTGTCTCCTGGTTCGCCCAGGCACGCAACTACCTATGTCTCCTGGTTCGCCCAGGCTCACACCTACCTGTCTCCTGGTTTACCCAGGCCTGTCATCCTCCCCAGTTATGTTCTCTTTCCCTTCCGAACTTTATGGATTTGTCCTCTCAGGAACGTGTTCTGACCGTTCACTTATACGACATTTGGACCAAGGTCAGGTAACCCAAGACATCAGTACAGGTAGTAGCCTCTAATCCCAGGTACGTTACTCAGACCGACACAAGCCTTCTCGTGGTCGTACTACGTTCCGGTCACATATAGTTATTGCATATTTTTCCAGGAGCAGTCTGGTTATGTATTCCCCTGAATCGCTCAGGCTTCTGTATTTTCCCTGGTCTCTCAGTGGGTAGGTAGTGGCAAGGTCCACCCAGGTTCAGGGTAATGCCCGACGCACCCAGGGTCCGTCATCTTCACGAAAGGTGTAGGTAAGCGCCTGATTCGCTCAGGATTCCATGTTGCCTGAACCGCTCAGGATTCAATGTATTTGCCTGAATCGCTCAGGTTCCATGCGTCTGCCTGGAACGCTCGGGAGTTTCTCAGCAGGGTCCGGCTGGTTCCTGGTTACCCGGTTCGTGTCCTGCATGTCTGGATTTCTGTTTCCCGCAGGTCTTGTTGCATGCAGCGCGACTTCGGGCCCTGATTCTGGCAGTTCAGGGTCATCCATCAGTTGGCCATGACGCCCAGGCTGCATCCTGGTTCTCCGTCGCTTCATTCCAGTGTCACCAGATCGCACATCTCTCCGGGTCTTGTACCAACGCAAGTTTATTTCAGGTAAGCAGGGCCTCAGGCCACCGGAATTTCGATCCATCCTCAATTGTGTCGCAGGGCGTCTCCGTGTCCGGTCATTCCACGGTGCCAGGTTTCAGGTAAGGTCCAGCCAGGTGGCGGCTTTACGCACCTCTGCAGCTCAGAGCCTTCCTTCATTCATCACGAGCCTCCATTCCTAGGTCTTCAGTATCGCCGGAGAGTTGGCAGCGCTGTCCGTGGATTCGGGTAGGTTGCGATCCTTTTTATACCATGGTCATTCCTGTTTCCTTTCCGCTCTCGCCCGGTCACCGCTTAAAAATAATAATAATAATAATAAATAAAAATTAATGAATAAATAAAAAAATAAAAATAAAAACGCCCCCCAGGTCTCATTTCCCTGAATCGCTTGGGCTTTATGTATTCCCCTGAATCGCTCAGGTTTCATGTATTTACCTGAATCACCCAGGTTTTATGTATTTACCCGCGTCACTCAGGTTTTACGTATTTTCCCTGAAATCACTCAGGTCATGTATTTCCCTGAATCACTCAGGTATGTATTTTCCTGTCTCTTTCGGGTTGACGGTATTTCCAGGTTGTATGTATTTTCCTGATTCACTCAGGTCACGTATTTCCCTGAATCGCTCAGGTCTTATTTCCCACAGGTTGTTCTCATTTGCCTGAATAGGTCAGGATCCAATATATTTGCCTGAAACGCTCAGGGGTTTTCCCATACCATCAGGAAACTACCAAGCCAGCGTCAAGGTTTCCAAAGTTTTTCAAGGTCCCACCCGCAGGTGGCTTGGACGATGTCTCCTACACCCTGGCGTTCATAGCCCACTGTCACCGCAAATCTCAGGCTGTCATTTAACACCATCGGGCTGTACCTAGCGGGGATACAGCACTGCGCCATGCTTCATAATCCAAATGGAGGTTCCATTTCTTCAGTGCAGGCAGTCAAGGCAGCCCTCAGGGGGATCCAGAGGTGCGGGGATGCCCCTACCGCCCGTAGAAAGCCTGTCTCCGGCAAGATGTTTGGGAGACTCCGCGCTGGATAGACATCCTTTTGGGCACTCTCCTAGTTTAATTATTAAGGCAGCCATGTATCTCGGGTTTTACGGGTTCCTCAGGCCAGGTGAGTTTACCAGCACCTCCCCTAAACGTTAGGGGTTGCAGGTGCGGCAGTTGTCCTGGGCCCATGACCATTTTGTCCTCTGGCTCCCTTCCACGAAGGCCAATCAGCATGGGCCTCCCTCGGAGGTCAGGTTTTAAAACCTCGAACGATTGGTGCCCGGTCATGGTCCTCCGTCAATTGTTAGCCCTGTTGCAAGATGCCCCCCTAGATGGCCCGCTGCTTCCTTGGCGTGGGGGGCCCCTGACGTCAATCCAGTTCGTGTCCTACCTCAGAACGATGGCCTCAGGTCTCGGCCATAACCCACTGGCCATCACAAGACACTCGCTCCGAATCGGGGCCGTGTCCTCAACATAAAAAAACGGGGTCCCGGCGCACGTGATCAAATGCATGGGTCGTTGGCGCTCTTCCTGCTTCACAAGATACATCCCGAACCCGAATGTAGAGATTTCCCAGGCGTTTTGTAGTCTTGCTCTCTGAGTGGAATTAAAAGCTTTTGGTCACTACTCTGCTCTCCTCGTCTATCTTTGCCCACTACTAGGCTTACCCTCGCTCCTGGCTTCCGGCACAACACAGCTAGCTAGGTCAGGCGAAGCGCTTCCCCCCCCTCATCACAGGTAAGCCTCTCCCATAAATAATGTAGTAGATGTCACCTGCAGTCCTATGTAACACCGCAGATAGCAGTGATAACTTCCTGTCTGCAAATAATGTAGTAGATCATGTACCTGCAGTCATATATAACACTACAGATAACATAAGGTAAAAGGGTTCTCTGGGATTTACAAATTGGTGGCCTATCCTCAGGATAGGTCATCAATATGAGATTGGTGGGAGTCCCGACTCCTGGCACCCCCGCAAATCAGCTGTTTAAGGAGACCGCGATGTTCCAGTGAGCGCCGCAGCCTCTCTGCTCCTTACCAAATACAGTGCTGTCCATTTGATAGCACTGTGCTTGGTATTGCCCCTACCCCTCTACAGTAATGCTATCCACTGACCAGCGGCGGGCCGTTCTGTGTTGGTGGCACTAACATGAGCACGTCCACGCTCTCAGATGCACTTCTTACAGCCTCTAAGGCCAATATTTCAGCAGAAGACATTACAATAGTATATGGGGGCAACACGGACACATTACACTGTGTCTCCTTGTTGCCTCCATACAATATAATATCTCCTTTTAGCCGACATACAGTATAATATCTTCTTGTAGCCGCCATACAGTATAATGTCTCCTTGATGCTCCCATACAATATAATATCTCTTTGTAGTCTCCATACCATATAATATCTTCTTGTAGCCGTCATACTGTAAAATGTCTCCTTGTTGCCCCCATACCGTATAATGTCTCCTTGTTGCCCTCATACAGTATAGTATCTCCTTGTAGCCCCATACAGAATAATGTCTCCTTGTTTCCCCCATATAGTATAATGTCTCCTTGTTGCCCCCATAAAATATAATATCTTTTTGTAGCCGCCATACAGTATAATGTCTCATTGTAGCCCCCATACAGTATAATGTCTCTGCGTTGCCCCCATACAGTATAATGTCTCCTTGTTGCACTCATACAGTATAATATCTCCTTGTAGCTCCATACAGTATAATGTCTCCCTGTTGCCCCATACAGTATTATGTCTCCTTGTTGCCCCCATACAATATAATATCTTCTTGTAGCCGTCATAAAGTATAATGTCTCCTTGTTGCCGCCATACAGTATAATGTCTCCTTGTAGCCACCATACAGTATAATGTCTCAGTGTAGCCCCCATACAGTATAATGTCTCCATGTTGCCCCCATACAGTATAATGTCTCCATGTTGCCCCCATACAGTATAATGTCTCCTTGTTGCACTCATACAGTATAATATCTCCTTGTAGCTCCATACAGTATAATGTCTCCTTGTTGCCCCATACAGTATTATGTCTCCTTGTTGCCCCCATACAATATAATATCTTCTTGTAGCCGTCATACAGTATAATGTCTCCTTGTAGCCACCATACAGTATAATGTCTCATTGTAGCCCCCATACAGTATAATATCTCTGCGTTGCCCCCATATAGTATAATGTCTCCTTGTGGCCCCTTTACAGTATAATTTCTCCTTGTGGCCCCCTTACAGTATATTGTCTCCTTGTGGTCCTCATACAGCATCAAGTCTCCTTGTGGCCCCCATACAGTATAATGTCTCTTTTTAGTCCCATATAGTATAATATCTCCTTGTGGCCCCCATACAGTAATGTCTATTTGTGGCTCCCATACAGTATAATGTCTCCTTGTTGTCCCCATACAGTATAATGTCTCCTTGTAGTCCCCATGCGGTATAATGTCTCCTTGTGGCCCCCATACAGTATAATGTCTCCTTGTGGCCCCCATACAATATAATGTCTACTTGTGGCTCTCATACAGTATAATGTCTCCTTGTAGTCCCCATACAGTATAATGTCTCCTTGTACCCAATACAGTATAATGTCTCCTTGTTTCTTCCATACAGTATAATGTCTCCTTGTTCCCTCCATACAGTATAATGTCTCCTTGTGGCTCCCATACAATATAATGTCTTTTTGTAGCTCCCATACAGTATAATGTCTCCTTGTTGCCTTCATACAGTATAATGTCCACTTGTAGCCCCCATACAGTATAAAGTCTGCTTGGGGCCCCCATACAGTATAATGTCTCCTTGTAGCCCCATACAGTATAATGTCTTCTTGTAGCCCCAATACAGTATAATGTCTCCTTGTGGTCCCCATACAGTACAATGTCTCCTTGTGGCTCTCATACAGTATGTCTATTTATGGCTCCCATACATTATAATGTCTGCTTGTGGCTCTCATACAGTATAATGTCTACTTGTAGCCCCCATACAGTATATTGTCTCCTGGTATCCTCAATACAGTAAAATGTCTCCTTGTAGCCCCATACAGTATAATGTCTCCTTGTGGCCCCCATACAATATATTGTCTACTTGTATCCTCCATACAGTATAATCTCTCCTTGTATCATCCATACAGTATAATGTTTCTTTGTTGCTCCCATACAGTATAATGTCTCTTTGTAGTTCCCATATAGTATAATGTCTCCTTGTTTTCTCCATACAGTATAATGTCTCCTTGTGGCTCCCATACAGTATAATGTCTCCTTGTGGCTCCTATACAGTAAAATGTCTCCTTGTAGTCCCAATAATGTCTCCTTGTTTCCTTCATACAGTATAATGTCTCCTTGTGGCTCCCATACAGTATAATGTCTCCTTGTGGCTCCTATACAGTAAAATGTCTCCTTGTAGTCCCAATAATGTCTCCTTGTTTCCTTCATACAGTATAATGTCTCCTTGTGGCCTCCATACAGTATAATGTCTCCTTGTGACTGGTGATGTCCCAAACTATTCACCGGCGAATAGTTCCCGGCGAACATAGCTTGAGTAAACTTTGACCCTGTACCTCACAGTCAGCAGACACATTCCAGCCAATCAGCAGCAGAACCTCCCTCCCAGACCCTCCCACCTCCTGGATAGCATCCATTTTAGATTCATTCGGAAACTGCATTCACAGTGAGAGGAGGGAGAGTGTAGCTGCTGCTGATTCAATCGGGAAAGCGTTAGCTAGGCTATTGTTCTGTGTCCACAGACTCATCTGCTGTAAGTCCTGACAGCACCCCAAAAAGCCCTTTTATGGGCTGGTACATCAGTGTGCTTTTTATTATTATTATATATATATATATATATATATGTATATATTGCAGTTGCCTGGCTGCCTGTGTGTGAGAGGCTGCAGTCTCAGTCACAGACAGCACGTGCACACCATTCATACAGGGTGTGACAGAAAATACCCTGCAGATAAAAAAAAATTATATTTAATATTTTTTTGTGACATAATCACATTTGCAAGCCTGTGTGTGTCAGGCCCACACATACTGTATACTGCTAGTGGCTAGGCCTCATACCGTTACAGGGTGTCATTCACTCAAATACCTTGCAGAAAAAAAAAATCTATTTAAGATTTTTCTGTGATCTAATCACATTTGCAATCCCGTGTGTGTCAGGCCCACACATACTGTATTGTGCCCACTGGCTAGTGGCTAGGCCTGCACTCATACCGTTACAGGGTGTCATTCACTCAAATACCTTGCAGAAAAAAAAATCAACTTAAACATTTTTTGTGATCTAATCACATTTGCAAGCCCACACATACTGTATTGTGCCCACTGGCTAGTGGCTAGGCCTGCACTCATACCGTTACAGGGTGTCATTCACTCAAATACCTTGCAGGAAAAAAATATTATATTTAACATTTTTCTGTGATCTAATCACATTTGCAAGCCCGTGTGTGTCAGGCCCACACAGACAGTACTGTGCCCACTGCCCACCACTTATATAGGGTGGCACAGTACCTTGCACGCATAGTAACACTTATCTAATAAAAAATGACAGGCAGAGGCAGGCCACGCCGCAGGGGCCGTCGTGTTCGTGGTGCTGTGATTTTCACTGGCCCTGGAATAATGCCCAGTGTTCAGAGGCCACGTACTCTGAACCCAAAAAATTCGGAGAAAATAGTTGACTGGCTTACACAGGACACCCAATCTTCAACAGCTTCCGCTAAGAACCTTGACGCACCATCCTCCTCCAGCTCAGCATTGATCACCTGCTCTCAAGTTACCACTCTCCCGCCCGCCGCCACCACCATCACAGCCACCACAGCCGCTTCACTTGATCCTTAAGAGGAGTTTTTTACACATCAGTTGGATGAAATTAGTGATGCGCAACCATTATTGCCAGGGGATGTAGATAACAGGGATATGTCTCAGTCAGGCAGCATTACACACATGAATGTACAGTGTGATTATGATGATGATAGCGATGCAGTGTCCCAGGGGGTCAGTAGTGTGTGCTGGGCTTTGTAGTGCAGATTGACCACTAACCTGGGATCCACTGTCGTCTTCAATTGGGGCAAATACTGGAACAGGCAGGTATTTAACAGTTCGTGACGCCAGTGTCAATTAAACGGTGACACGCCGTGTAAAGTATGGTGGAAGAATGAAGCAAGCACAGGATAGCCAACAAAAACTGGAACTTTTACTGAATATCAGTCAGGATAATACACGGACACTGGTACAGCACAGTTCCATAAAAGACGGTTGGTTTTAGAAGAATACAGGTGGTTCTTGACGTCACAGAATGGCCGGTCCTAGCAATGTATAATACAGAGTGTTGATTGCAGGAGATGCAGTACAGGCGGATTGCTCACTATTCCTGACTGGTCCTGACTCATATGTGACTTTCTCTCCAAGGTCTAATGCCCTTTATCTGGCGTACCCTTGAATCTGTCCTTCTCTAGTACCTCCTCTGTTATCTTGAGTACCTCTTGCTTTCTCTGATCGGCCTCTGTGGTATTCTGTGTCTTCAGGCTGATTAGCTATGCCCTTCTGACTTCTATGCATGGACTCAGGAGGAAACCCTCTCTGCACTGAGTCTGGAAACTTCTACACTTCCTGAACTAGGCCCTAGCCTATTTATACTGAACTGGGGGCTCCCTCTGCTGGCTGTGATAAGGATTGCCGGTAACCGGCCTGACTGGCTTAAAGGGAACTACACACTCAAATCTAGCAGTGTCGGGTAGCCTACCCGTATGCTGCACACCCCCAGACTTTAACGTGAGTAAGGCCTCGTACTCACACACACGCCTGAACCAACATAAGCGGATGCATAATTTAAACATTACATTATAAATATAATAAACAACTATGTCACATAAAAATATAACATTTGCAATAACTGACGCAAGAAAAAGGGGCGTCTTCTTTCTTCTTAGGCACGGCCGCTGACCTGGCACAGCGGACTTAAGGTGAACCAGGTTAGTCTATTTTTCTTAACTGAGGTATAATAAGGAACTACACAGGGTTTCCCCGTGGGTGTAGAACAGGCAAGGGCTCACGTGGAGGAGTCCATTCTTGCGCACAAACATCAAGCAGGCTATTTCCGATAGTAACTGTTCGGGAGGAGACACCACCAGCATAGTCAAAGTCTCTTAAATGGACTGGCGGACGTCCCCTGGTCATCCGGGTGGACCTTCTCAACACAGGGGTTTCCTCTTCCCTTAGCACCGAGGTAGAAGAGGGAGTAGCAACGGGAGGATCTCCATCCGTGAGACCTTGGTCAGGAACAACGGGAACAACAGGAACAACAGGATCCACTGGAGGGGGAACTGGATCCGGGGCATCTTGAACCGGCTCTTCTGGAAGTAAAGGTACAGTAGGTGCCGGAGCGGGCACCAACAAGTTCAACCATGGTGTCAGAAGCCAATGCATGGGATCGGCGTCATACCTTAGATTTCGGACAGCCTGCATAGGATCCTCGGGCTGTATCGATGACTCTGACACAGGGGGTTCAGATATAGAACTCTCGGCACTGGGTCCTGGTGTCAGGCAAAGCTTTAACCGGTTTCGGTGTACAATTTGGGATCCCCTGCCCTCCCGGGTGATCTCATAAGTGTGAGTTCCAACATTTGGGATTGCAGTGACAACATAAGGACTTTGCTCCCATTTACTGTCCAGTTTACTGGTACGGCGGTTATTTTTTAACCATACCACAGCCCCTATCTTCAGGGGTTCTGCATGGGCTGCTTGGTCATAGTCTCTCTGCTGCCGGTCTCTAGCATAGTCCATACGTTCCTGAACAATAGCTTGGGCTGTATTCAATCGCCTTTGGTGTTCAGCAACCCAGTCGGTATTAGGGAATGGGTTGATGCAATCAGGTACGAGTACATCCAAGGAGTGGTCAGCAGGCAATAATCCTTGGCGCCCAAACATCAAATAAAAGGGGGTATACCCGGTGGAACAGTGTATGGTATGATTGTATGTGAACATGAGCTGTGGCAACAGATTAGGCCAATCTCCCCTGGTTTCAGGAGGCACGGTCCTCAGCATCTCTATCAAGGTCTGATTCATTTTTTCACATAATCCATTACCTTGCGGATGGTAGGCCGTCGTCCGGATCTTCTTACAGTTGTGCAGGCGGCACAGTTCATGGAACAGATGGGACTCAAAAGCAGGACCTTGATCGGTGAGGATCTTTTCTGGACAACCGTAGGGCAGGAGGAAGTGTTTCCAGAACAGTTCGGCTGTAGTCTTGGCCGTCTGGTCTCTCACAGGCACCGCTACAACAAACTTAGTGAAATGGTCAATAATAGTCATAGCGTACACATACCCTGAGCGACTAGGCTCCAGTTTCACATGGTCGATGGCGACAAGTTCAAGAGGACGAGTACTTACAATGGGTCTCAGTGGTGCCCTCTGATCATGGTGTTCACCTCGTTTCAAGGCACAGGCTACGCACTCCCGACACCACTTCTCCATGTCTTCTCTCATGCCCACCCAGTAAAACCGCTGGCGGATATTTGCCTCAGTCTTTTGGACCCCAAAGTGACCGGATTGATTGTGGTACATCTCCAACACCATACCTGCATCTCGTCGGGGTATGAGAATTTGATGCACTCTTTCGTTGGACACTGGGTCTAGGCTTCTCCGTAGCAACAGGCCCTTTTGTATGAAGAGTTGATTGCGCTGTCTCCACAGTTTGATGAGCTCAGGATCTGTACTCTTACGCCGAATCCTCTCAGGGGTTCTGCCACTGGTAATGAAGTCCAACAATTCACCCATCACTCTACTTTCAGACTGTAGTTTCACCCACCTTTCTTCTTTGAGTTCCGGCCTACTGGAGGGTGAAGGAACTGCAGCTCTGTTACTGGTAGCCCGAGCCTGATCCTGTTGAGCAAATTTATGGTAGAAGGCCGGCATTTCTACATCTTCCCAAGCATCTCGCACATCATCAGGAGCTGTCTCTGTGGGAAGTCTGGATAAAGCATCAGCATTGTCGTTAGTACGTCCAGCGCGATATTTTACAGAGAAATCATAGTTGGCGAGACGAGAGGCCCATCTTTGCTCCAGAGCCCCCAATTTAGCTGTATTTAGATGTGCCAGAGTGAATGCAATGAATGGGGTAGCGGCTAGGTAATCTTTGAATTTTTCCGTCACTGCCCACACTAATGCCAGGAATTCTAGTTTGAAGGAACTATAATTCTGGTCATTTTTCTCAGCTCCTTTCAGGGAGCGGCTTGCATAAGCTATCACTCTTTCTTTTCCCTCTTGAATCTGGGCTAACACAGCCCCCAGGCCTCGCTTGCTAGCATCAGTATACAGATGGAAGGGCTTGCTGTAGTCAGGATAACCTAACACGGGAGGCTCGGTCAGTTTCTTTTTTAACAACTGGAACGCTATCTCTCTCTCTTCATTCCACTCAATGAGCACTGGAGTTCTAGGACTTTTCTTGGGCTGCCCCCTCAAGAGTTCCTGGAGAGGATCGGCTATTTGAGCAAAATGGGGGATGAAACGTCTATAGTAGCCGGCAAAACCAAGGAAACCCCTCACCTCTTTGACGGTAGTGGGTACCGGCCAGTTACGGACAGCCGCTAACTTATCAGGGTCAGGTTGTACGCCCTCTCCGCTTACCACATGCCCCAGGTATTTTACCGCAGGTTTGAGCAAGTGGCATTTAGATGGCTTTACCTTCAGGCCATATTTGACAAGGATTTCAAAGACCTCTGCTAAGTGTTTCAGGTGGTCTTCATATGTTTTTGAGTACACAATGACGTCATCTAGATACAGCAGCACTGTTTCGAAGTTTTTGTGACCCAAACACCGCTCCATTAGTCTCTGGAAAGTTCCTGGGGCATTACATAACCCGAACGGCATACAATTAAATTCAAACAGGCCCATGGGAGTGGTGAAAGCAGTCTTTTCCCTATCTGCCGGGGCCATGGGTACTTGCCAGTAGCCACTGGTCAAGTCCAATGTGGAGAAATAGGCAGCGGAGCCCAGAGCAGTTAGTGACTCTTCAATGCGGGGCAGTGGGTACGCGTCTTTGTGGGTTATTTGGTTAATTTTTCTATAGTCCACGCAGAAACGGATACCACCATCCTTCTTCTTTACAAGGACCAGGGGTGCCGCCCACGGGCTACGACTGTCCCGGATTACATTAGAGTCTTTCATCTCTTGGATCATTTCTTTTACAGTCTGATAAGAAGTAGGCGGTAAGGGTCGGTATCTCTCCTTGATAGGAGGATGAGAGCCAGTAGGTATGGTGTGTTGTATGGCACTAACCTCTCCATAATCAGCAGCATGTTTACTGAAGGCCTGGTGGTGCTCTTTGACAAGCCGTAGTATCCCTTCTTGTTGATGTTGGGGGGTAGTCTCGTCCCCGACATGTAGCTCTTCCCACCAGGGTACTTGTGACTGCGGCACCGGCGGACATCCGCTGACTGCAGCTGGCGGCTTTTCTGTCACTGGAAGACGGATGATGTCTTGGAAGAACACCTGAGAAAGCTGGGCAACAGGGTAATGCTTAGTAAGCGCCACAGGATGATCACTCAGGTTAATCAGACGGACAGGTACTTTACCTTGGGAGACGTTCACCAGGCACTTGGCAGCTCTCACATAAGGGTAGTTCTCCATCTGGATTGGCTCCACCAGGGCTGGATAATCTTGGCCTTGGACTCCCAGGACAGCACGACACCATAAGAGAGTTTGGGAATTAGGAGGCAAAGTCACAGGCTTATTATCACGAATCTTGGCAGTACAAATTTCTCCTTTCCCGTTAGCAAACCTCTGCTGGGCACTTAACACAGTGATAGTCTTTTGAATCACCCTCTTGGACGCAGAGGAAGCGGTGGGCAGAGTCTGATGTAATACGGCAAGTATTTCAGCATAACAGTTTTTGAAGACATTGGTGCCTAGAATGACAGGATGTCCTCCTCTGTCGCCGGCCTGTACTACTATCACCCCCTGTTGAGGCAAGGTGACTTCTCCCACCTGCAGGGTGGGTTCCCAGTATCCATGGATCTTTACCGGTTTGCCATTGCTGGCGATAATCTCTACCCAGGATTCAGGCGGCTGGGTCAATTGATTGGTGTCCCAGAATCTTTCAAAGGCGGGCAGCTGAATAGTAGTGACCTGAGACCCAGTATCTAATAGGGCTTCAAAGGGGACCCCGTTAATCTCCACATTGATTTTAGGATGGGATCCTACATACCGTGGCATCCAATTTGGATCTTTTGGACCTAGTGTTCTACCTCCCGAGGGGTGGTCCTCAGCCTCAGGGGTTGCCCGTTTAACTGCCAGCAAGTGGATTCTGTGTGTCCCATCTTTTTGCAGTATGTACACACGGGCCGCTGGCGACCCCTATTGCGCCTCCCCGGATCCCTGGGGTGAGTCTCTTGGTATGGAGGTGAGAACGGCTTAGAGGGTGACAGGAACTCCTCTTCTGACATCATAGGTTTTTCCCATTCCTCCATTTTTCTGCACACTCTCTCTAGGCTTTTAGTGAGGTGATTTACTTGCTCTGTCAGCATGGCAATAGTATCGGTAGCTGTAGCTTGAACAGCTTGACCGGCCTCAGCTCGGTTAATGATAAACGGTTTTGACCTGCAGGCTGATAACTCAGGTGGGGTGCTCAACTCTGTAGATACTGCTGACCCCAGAATTTTTATAGCCAGCTCTTTAAAGTCCAGAAAGGTACTGTTAGGGTGTTGGGCGGACAGCATCTTTAATTGGGTCCTTATTTGCTCACTAGACACTCCGGTAATAAATTGTTCCCTCAGGGTCTGATCCTGGTTATCAGCTTCCTTGGGATCTATCTGAATTACAGCCCCCAAAGCCTCCTGAAGTGATAGGGCATAGTCACGGAGGGACTCACCGGACTTCTGTTTCTTGCCAAAGAAGTGCATCTTTATCTCTGAGGCAGTCCTCGTTTCAAAAGTGGCCCTGAGGCGGGTGAATATCTGCTCTAGAGTACTCCTTTCAGCAGCAGGCCAGGATAATACCTCTCTGCGGGCAGCCCCCTCCAGTTGCGCTAGCAAGATTTCCATTTGCTGATCGGCATTTATGGGGTACAGTTTGAATAAGGCCAGCAACTTTTCTTTAAAGTCTCTTAGGGTATGGGCCTCTCCGTTATAGCGGGGAAACCATGGGGCCCCAAAATAGTAAGGCATGGTAAAGGGCATCATGCTGGGGGCTATAGGATGATTAGGAGCCGCAAGCTCTCCCGGGTCCGGCCGCTCGGCAACTCCCGGATCTGACATGTTAACTTATTACGAGGTGGCCGCTGGTGACTAAAGGGGCCGGAACAATCCCCTTCCCTCCGGATACAAGTTCTTACCGGTATCGGCGGGTTCGCGCAGGCCAAATCTCGTGAGACTCCGGACGTCCTGTGTACGCGGTGACGTTGCTGACGCAGGAAAAGCAGGGCCGCGGCGGTGCGATGATGAAGAGGGGCGGGATTCTCTGTGTCTTTGAAGGGATCCGCCCACGGAGGTCCTCAGCAGCGCGGGAAACTTTACTCCAGGCGGCCGGTGGCCATCTTGATCACGATTCCCTGACAGCAAGCAGGGTGTTGCAAAGTCCAATAAATCACAGTCCACAAATACGATTTTCCCTCTGGGGGTAGCGCAACACAGTACAGCGCCTCTGATTCCTCCCAGGCACAATTTTAATCCACCGGCTTGGAAATAAAGGGTTACAGTCTTTGCCATACGGTGGTGAAATAGTTAAAGCACACAGTTCACACTTCTCTGCACTGTCGAAGTATGCGGATCCTGTTCGTGACGCCAAAAAGAGCGATGCAGTGTCCCAGGGGGTCAGTAGTGTGTGCCTTAGCTTTGTAGTGCAGATTGACCACTAACCTGGGATCCACTGTCGTCTTCAATTGGGGCAAATACTGGAACAGGCAGGTATTTAACAGTTCGTGACGCCAGTGTCAATTAAACGGTGACACGCCGTGTAAAGTATGGTGGAAGAATGAAGCAAGCACAGGATAGCCAACAAAAACTGGAACTTTTACTGAATATCAGTCAGGATAATACACGGACACTGGTACAGCACAGTTCCATAAAAGACGGTTGGTTTTAGAAGAATACAGGTGGTTCTTGACGTCACAGAATGGCCGGTCCTAGCAATGTATAATACAGAGTGTTGATTGCAGGAGATGCAGTACAGGCGGATTGCTCACTATTCCTGACTGGTCCTGACTCATATGTGACTTTCTCTCCAAGGTCTAATGCCCTTTATCTGGCGTACCCTTGAATCTGTCCTTCTCTAGTACCTCCTCTGTTATCTTGAGTACCTCTTGCTTTCTCTGATCGGCCTCTGTGGTATTCTGTGTCTTCAGGCTGATTAGCTATGCCCTTCTGACTTCTATGCATGGACTCAGGAGGAAACCCTCTCTGCACTGAGTCTGGAAACTTCTACACTTCCTGAACTAGGCCCTAGCCTATTTATACTGAACTGGGGGCTCCCTCTGCTGGCTGTGATAAGGATTGCCGGTAACCGGCCTGACTGGCTTAAAGGGAACTACACACTCAAATCTAGCAGTGTCGGGTAGCCTACCCGTATGCTGCAGTTGTACCCGCTGCTGCTTCCTTTGCTGAGGTGTCAGATACAAGTGAAGTGGTTGATGATGACGATGTGTCCGTGGATGCCACGTGGGTGCTTGCTCAAAGAGAAGAAGAAGAGGGGGAAAGTTCAGAAGGGGAGACAGAGAGAAGGAGGAGACGAGTTGGAAGCAGGGGGAGGCCATCGCAAGGAGCTAGTGGCACAGTCAGACAGCATGTATCGGCACCCGGGGTCAGCCAGACAGCACGCCAATCAACGCATGCTGTTGCCACCACCAGAATGCCGTCATTGCAAAGCTTAGCAATTTTTTTGTGTGTGTCTGCCTCTGACAACAGCGATGCCATTTGAAACCTGTGCCAAAAGAAACTGAGTTGTGAAATCCAACACCCACCTAGCTACAACTGCTTTGCGAAGGCACATGATCGCACATCACAAACGCCTATGGGATCAACACATGATGACGAGTAGAAGCAGCACACAAGCTCAAAGCCACCATCCTCCTCCTGGTCCAGCATCTTCAGCCACGTAAACCACTGCTGTCCTCCTTGCCCCCTTTCAACCACCCGCCACTCCGCCTCTCACCTTCAGCAGTTCCATCTCATCTGCCCACAGTCAGTTGTCTGTAAAGGAAATGTTTGAGCGTAAGAAGCCAATGTCACAGAGTCACCCCCTTGCCCGGCGTAAATGAGTTGTAACCGTCAGCATAGAGGGGGAGTGAGAGCGAATGCCTTCAGAGGTCCTGGGCTACGATAAATGGAGCCTGGTGCTTGTTAACCCTATAGAACCCTTGAAATAAATGCCGCCAAAGGTGGAAGAGGGTTAAACATACTTACCTAGTCCCGTGTACTCACCTCATCTTCATCCTCTTCTCATCACCCTCCCTAAGTGGACCCGCAAGGTCACTTTTTCCAGCAGGATCACCTCCTCAGCAGCTCGCACCGGAGTGGCAGGAGTCTTGTATGGCGGGAGGATCTTTTTCTTTGGCGGACCTAGGTGACCCCTTGGCTGTCGGGAAGCAGGGAAGCTGGGCTGCCCTGAATCCTTCTTTTGCTTCTGTGGGGAGGTCGAGCTGTGAGGAACTCCGACACTGGCCTTGGTCCCTGGGATAACAGGAAAAATAAAAAATAAAATCAAGAAGCCACCCTGCTTAAGGCAGGGAGGTCTGCCTCCTACGGACACTAAGCTAAAAATTGATATACTCTCCCCTGGCTGGAGGGGGTATAGCCTGCAGGGGAGGAGTTAACAGTTCTAGCCTAGTGGCAGCAGCAAGCTATACCCACGGTCCTGTGTCCCCCAATGATAACGAGCGAGAAAATATTATTTTAGAAAAAAAAAAAAATCCCGTTTTAGTCCACATTTTTTGCGGGATGAGGTGACTGTTAGATTGGTACTATTTTGGCGGACATACGCCTTTTTGATCGCTCGGTGTTGTACTTTTAGTGATGTAAGTTGACAAAAAAATTGTTTATTTAGCACAGTTTTTATTTTTTTACGGTGTTCAACTGAGTGGTTAGGTCATGTGATATGTTTATAGAACCGGTCTATATGGACGCGACGATACCTAATATGTCTACTTTTCTTTTTTCCCCTACTATTTACAATTTTTTTTTTACTTTATTTGGAGAAAATGAAGTATTTTTATTTTATTTTATTTTTTACTTCAAACTTTTTTTTGGGGGGGAAACTTTCTTTTTTCACCTTTATTCACTTTCTTTTTTATCCCACTTTGGGACTTCAACTTTTGGGCGTCTGATCCCCTTTACAATGCATTCCAATACTTGGCTGTATTTGTAATACAGTGTGCATTACTCAGGTGGCTGGATCTCACAGGCTCTCCACCAGAAGGCAGTCACGATGCCTAAGGAAGGCATCGCGCTGCCTTCCATGCCATTGGGTCCCCGTCAAAGAAGCACGGCACGGGGACCCAATGGCAGCTCCGATCCCCGCCCGACATTGCATGTGCCACGGTTGACCGCGGCACATGAAGGGTTAATGCGCCTGCATCGGTGATTTCACCGATGCCGGCGCATGCAGCAGGGGTCTGGCTATCAGTGACTGCAGGACCCCTGCTGTGGATCAGGCGGGCGCAGCTCCTGCACCCGCCCGATCCCCATGAAGAAGTACATGTACGTCACGGGTCTTTAAGTCCCGGAAAGAAATGACGTACATGTATGTCATGGGTCCTTAAGGGGTTAAGTTATGTCATCTGTTATATCACCTGAGTTATGCCTTGAAATAATACATAAACTAAAGTTTGTCCTGTAGTTAGAATCAGTCCAAGAAACAGTTTTTACTTGTAAGGTGCCCACCTCCAGAGCCTGACAGATACATAATGTGTACAAAACAAAAGGGTTAATCACCTGGAAACTGAAAATCCATAGTGGTTTTAATTTTGTTAGATGAATGTGTTGAGATCCTGTGGCTGTGAGTGGCAGAGAATAGACAATGGCATATTATTACACAGCATGAGGCCATTTGTACCTGCCACATACAGGGGGTGAGCATTGAATGCAATGGGGATAACGGTGATTATCACAGGATGATGCAGGGAGAGAACCATTATTTGTATAGACGGCGGTTAACCAGCAGAGGGACTGGGTTTGTCAATGCAGGATGCTCCACAGTGTGACTGAGCAAGCCTTACAATGTGATCTTATTGATCCACATCATACTATTAGGATATGTGTGGGAGTTAAGCTATGTTCACATGCTTGATATACTGTACACATAGCAAAAATCAGACACGTAATTGTGCGGAGCATTGATAAACAAATTAGGCAGAAGGTCACATTTCTCTGCCGCTATAGTGGTATGATCCACTCAAAAACATACCCCATGCTAGGGTCTAAAAAGATTTGGGGCCCAATCCCTAATGCATATGTGTTAAATTTTCAAACTAAAGGCCTCATGCACACGACAGTATTTGTTTGCGGTCCGCAAAAAGGGGTTCCGTTGTTCCGTGATCCGTGTCCGTTTTTGTTTCCGTGTGTCTTCCTTTATTTTTGGAGGATCTCCAAACATGAAGGAAAGTAAAAAAAAAAAATCTAAATTTTGTTTGCCATGCAAATGATAGGAAAAGAAACGGACGCGGATGACAATCTTGTGTGCATCCGTGTTTTTTCACGGACCCATTGACTTGAATGGGTCCGCAAACCATTGTCCGTGAAAAAAATAGGACAGGTCTTATTTTTTTCACGGACTGGAAACACGAATCAAGGACGCGGATGACAAACGGTGCATTAGCCGAGTTTTCCACGGACCCATTGAAAGTCAATGGGTCCGCAGAAAATCACGGAAAACGGAACAACGGACACGGGACACAACAACGGTCGTGTGCATGAGGCCAATGAAATATTTAGATGGACATTATATCAGTGCTATTACCAAAGGCAGATCATAATATGGGCCATTTGGGGTGACAGCCCTGGGTCTGACATCTCTAGGCGCTAGAGTGTCCCCCTAAGCTGTCCAGCTGCTTCTGTTGTGAACCCACTCAGGGCCACACTGCAGGCCCGATCTCCGCTTTAATCCCCACCTCCTCCCTTTTGCAAGAAGGGGGAGGCCGCACCAGCTTTGAGCAGCACAGACTTCAAGTACCATCTACTACATTATCTGTACTCAGAGAGTTATCACTATGCTATCTGTTGTGTTACATAGGACTGCAGGTTTTATCCTCTACATTATATGTACTTAGTGTTGAGCGAAGTTATTAAAAAACGATGTGGCTGCTTTAAGTACAAGTAATGTAGTAGATGTCACCTGCCGTCCTATGTAACACCATAGATGTACAGATCATGTAGCAGATGGTAACTTCAGTTCTATGTAACACTACAGATAACAGAAGTTAAAGTGATTTCCTGGGATTTACATATTGATGGCCTTTCCCCAGGCTAATCAGCTGTTTGAGGAGACCGTGGTCCTCCAGTGAGCACCTCGCTTAATACCAAGCACAATGCTTTCCATTTGGTAGTGGCCAGGCTTGGTATTGCAGCTCAGCTCTATTTGCTTGAAATGAGACTGATCTGCACCTAAGCCACGTGACTGATAAATGTGACGTCATCATATGGCCTAGCAAGAGGTATACGCATTCACAGAGCACCGAAGCTTCTTCATACAGAAAAAAAACCTGTTAGGATTCTCGGAAGTGGTGATGTCATGGGAAAATGGAAGGAGGGGCCCAAGTTGAAGCCTATGATGCACTTAGTCTGTCCCTGGCTACTACACATACAGACAACACATTACTTTTTTTCAGCCATGTCTCATCTCTGCAGAGTTTGCCATACAAATCTTAGATTCATAACTTTTCTACCATCTTCCTCCTAGTGTCCAAACATTGTTATCCTGCCACTATCCCCAATACTGTGCCTGCTGTGCACCTTAAGGCCTCTTTCACACGGGCGTCAGTTTTTTTGCCCGGATAAGAGGCGGGTGCGTTGTGGGAAAATGCGCGATTTTGCACTCGCGTGAGAAAAATCGCGCATGTTTGGTACCCAAACCCGAACTTCTTCACAGAAGATTGGGTCTGGGATTGGTGTTCTGTAGATTGTATTATTTTACCGTATAACATGGTTATAAGGGAAAATAATAGCATTCTGAATACAGAATGCATAGTAAAACAGCGCTGGAGGGGTTAAAAAATAAATAAAAAAAATTAACTCACCTTAGTCCACTTGATCGCGAAGCCTGGCATCTCCTTGTGTCTCCTTTGTTGACTAGGACCTGTGGTGAGCATTAAATAGAGGTAAAGGACCTTTGATGACGTCACACCGGTCTTCACATGGTCTTTTACCATGGTGAATCACCATGGTAAAAGATCATGTGACGTACCATGTGATGACCGGAGTGATGTCATCAATGGTCCTTTACCTCTATTTAATGCTCAACACAGGTCCTAGTCAACAAAGGAGACACAAGGAGATGCCAGGCTTCGCGATCAAGTGGACTAAGGTGAGTTAAATTATTTTTAATTTTTTTTAACCCCTCCAGCGCTGTTTTACTATGCATTCTGTATTCAGAATGCTATTATTTTCCCTTATAACCATGTTATAAGGGAAAATAATACAGTGAATAGACTGCCACCTAGCAACCATGCGTCAAAATCGCACCGCATCCACACTTGCTTGCGGATGCTATGCGATTTTCATGCACCCCATTCACTTCTATGGGGCCTGCGTCACGTGAAAATCGCACAATATAGAGCATGCTGCGATTTTCACAAGTGATGCGTGAAAATCAACACTCATGTGCACAGCCCCATAGAAATGAATGGGTCAGGATTCAGTGCGGGTGCAATACGTTCACCGCACGCATCGCACCCGCACGGAAAACTCGCCCATGTGAAAGGGGCCTAATTCCCCCAAATACTATAATTATGAACTAACTTGGGCACACAGATAGCCCTGAAAGTGCTGCCAAAAAGAGCACCAGTTGTAATAATTCTCTACCTTCCCTTCATTAGTAATAGCATCCCCTGCAGTGATAATGCTCTACAAGGATGCCCCTTTTAGTAGAAACAACCTTCATATTGTGCCCAATAATAATAATGCCCCACAGAGCCACTAGTAGTAATAATCGCCATAGAGCTCATATCAGTCATAATGCCCCCTATAGTGCCCACCGTAGATATAATGCCTCCTATAGTGCCCCCAGTGGTTATAATTATCTTTATGGGAGATTCAGCCTGCATAACAACCCCTAGCAGGTGCAGATTGCTATGGCGAAATACAGATACAAACGCAAAAACACAAAATGCAATCGCACACTGCAACCAGCACTCTGCCCTGCCTCTATGCTGGATGTTGAATAAGGCATTGGTGTACATTTTGGCCAAAGCGTAATAAGCCACTCACCTCGTCAAGGTCGCCTTAATGAGTGGTCCCTAACACTAGTTCCTACCTGTTATGGGCCATGACAGCCACACAAAGTCCAGGGAGCGCAGGTACAGCATGCACGCCAAGCACACTCTGCTTTTAAAGGGCTTCTGTCAGCCCACTAAACCCTTTTTTTTTCCCCCGTTAATATTAATCCCTACACTGCAAGCTCCCTGTACATATGCTAAATATTCATTTTCGTTCAGTAGATATTGTTAAAAATCAAGTTTTATAATATGTAAATTACCTTGCTACCAGCAAGTAGGGCGGCTACTTGCTGGTAGCAGCCGCATCCTCCTCTCATCATGACGCCCCCTCCGCCATTTGATTGACAGGGCCAGGGAACGGGTTCGTTCTCTGCTGGCCCTGTTCGAATTCAAAATATCGCGCCTGCGCCGTACCTTTCTTTAATCGGTGCAGGCGCACTGAGAGGCGGCCTCTCTCCCGGCCGCTCCATCCTCAATGCGCCTGCGCCGGGTGTAGATGTGACGTCATCGGCGCAGGCGCATTGAGGATGGAGCGGCCGACAGAGCGGCCGCCTCTCAGTGCGCCTGCGCCGATGACGTCACATCCACACCCGGCGCAGGCGCATTGAGGATGGAGCGGCCGGGAGAGAGGCCGCCTCTCAGTGCGCCTGCACCGATTAAAGAAAGGTACGGCGCAGGCGCGATATTTTGAATTCGAACAGGGCCAGCAGAGAACGAACCCGTTCCCTGGCCCTGTCAATCAAACGGCGGAGGGGGCGTCATGACGAGAGGAGGATGCGGCTGCTACCAGCAAGTAGCCGCCCTACTTGCTGGTAGCAAGGTAATTTACATATTATAAAACTTGATTTTTAACAATATCTACTGAACGAAAATGAATATTTAGCATATGTACAGGGAGCTTGCAGTGTAGGGATTAATATTAACCGAAAAAAAAGGGTTTAGTGGGCTGACAGAAGCCCTTTAACCCCGTCCGGTGCCATTACAGCTTTCATCGGATCCAGGGATGCAAGTACCAACATGCATGCTGAGCCCACTATATACTTCTCCTGGAGCCTAATGGCTACTGGTAGGTGCTATATAAGCAGACTCAGTTTTAGGCCTCATGCACACGACCGTTGTGTGCATCCGTGGCCGTTGTGCTGTTTTCCGGTTTTTTTCGCTGACCCATTGACTTTCAATGGGTCAGTGGAAAAATCGGAAAATGCACCGTTTTGCAGCCGAGACCGTGATCCGTGTATCCTGTCCGTCAAAAAAATAAGACCTGTCCTATTTTTTTGACGGACAACGGTTCACGGACCCATTCAAGTCAAAGATTGGCATCCGTGTCCGTGATCCGTGGCCGTAGGTTACTTTCATACAGACGGATCCAAAGATCCGTCTGCATAAAAGCTTTTTCTTTTTTTTGAACAATAGTTTTTATTAATAATTTCAAGAAATAAAAAAATAAAAAAAAATAGTAGGTTACAAATGAATGAGTTCAATCACATGTAAAAAGTCATAATAGAGGAGTAATTAAGGCACTTATTACAGCCGATAATGAGGAAGAAATTTACACTTCATATACGAAACAGCTTAATATTATAAATATAATAATATCAAACAATATCAAAACAGGTATGTAGATGTAAGAGGAAATACAAGGAAACACTGGCGTATGAGAAGAAAGCGCAAGTGATATTACATTCTAATGGATGCATTGGGAGGTATGTTGCATTTAATGCTGGCTAGCCAAACTTCCCAGTTTTTTAGAAATCTGGATTTAGAATTCCTAGCCGATGCCCAAAGGCCCTCATATAAGCAATTATTATCAAGCGTTCTAAAAATTCTATGTATATTAGGTAGAGAACCATTTTTCCAGCAAGCAGCAATTTTCAGACGGGTGACAAATATTAAATGACTGGCAATAGTCCTAAAATGATAAGGAAGATCTATGAGACCTACCGATAATAAGGCCATCTTGGGAGAAGGGTCTACAGTATAGCAAGCCAGAGTCGAAATGTACTTAAAGATTGAATTCCACAGAGATTTTACTGTAGGGCAATTCCACCACATATGAAGGTACGATCCACAAACGTGACCGCACCTCCAACAAGCGGGGGAGACCTCTGGAAAAATTTTATTCAAGTAAACAGGTGTTCTATACCATCTGTACAGTATTTTCCTTGCTCCCTCTAGGTGATCAGAGCATTTAGAAAGTTTAGAAACAGAGGTAAAGACTTCAGTCCATTCTGAGTCTGAAAGAGCAACACCCAGATCTTCATTCCACATATCTAAAATATGCTGTAAGGGATTTGTATTTGATTCCTTCAATATTTGATACCCTTTAGTAATACCTTTATCTAATCTATGTGACATATGGATCCACTCTGTTAAATATTGATTAATTGAAGTGAAATGAAAAATCCTTGGGGATTGTAGTAAATGTCTTATTCTTAGGTACTTATAAAAATCTGTATTGGGAATATTGAACTCTTTGTTTAAGTAAGCAAAGTCCACAAAAACATCATCTTTCCTTAGTTGATCAATATTAGTGATACCCAAGGAAATCCAATTATCAATCTTGAGGTCTGGTATTACCAGCTCACAAATTTTCAGGGGGAGAGAAAGTATTGAGGTGGAAACTAATTTTTCTGTTCTAGCAATGGAGTACCAAATGTTATGAATTGCTTTTAGGGTTGAGAGTGGAGTAGTATTCTTGGTTCCAAAGGCTGCTGTTGCAGAGAGACGCAAGCTTAAGTCATAAGAACCCATTATATTCTTTTCAAGTGCAACCCATTTTTTCGAAGTGTCATTTTTAATCAGATATCTCATTTGATCGAGTATGGAGGATATATAGTAATGTTTAATAGAAGGTACATTAAGGCCTCCTGTTCTAAGTGATTTATTAAGGATAAGCCCTTTAACTCTGGGTTTAAATTTCCCCCAGATGTGCTTGTTGATTAAGGCCTGTAATTTCGTGATATATCCTTTGGGGATAATAATAGGAATATTGCGGAACATATAAATAATTTTAGGTAAAATTACCATTTTTATTGCAGCAATTCTTCCTAACCATGAAAGTGAGTCTATTCTTAGATTATTCAAGGAGTCATTAATTTTATTGTATAAAGGCCAAAAGTTGACTTTAAATAGTTTACTAGCAGGGAAGGCAAGCTGGATGCCTAAATAAGTCAGTGATTCCTCTGCCCAGGGATATTTATACAAGTTGGATATTGAGCGTTTGGTAGATTGAGATAGCCCCATATCAAGAATTTGGGATTTATTAATATTGACTTTATAGAAGGAAGCTTTGCCAAAATTAGATATAATATCATTAATTGCACTTAGAGCAGTAGTTGGATTTGATGTCAATATTAGTACATCGTCAGCAAAGAGACCAATGCGATGATCTGTATCACCCACTGTTATCCCATTAATAAGAGGAGAGGATCTAATGTGTTCCGCAAAGGGTTCCATTGCCAGGGCAAATATCAAGGGTGACATGGGGCATCCTTGCCTGGTTCCATTCTTTATATTGAATGGAGCAGACAGAAAGCTGGATGAATATATAGATGCAGATGGATTTGAATATAATGACATTACTGCTGATAAGAAGAAATCCTTAAATCCAAACTTTTCCAAAGTAGCTTGAATGTATTTCCAGTGTATTCTATCGAACGCCTTCTCTGCGTCCAGGGAAAGGAGCAAAGAAGGCGTTCGGGAGGAATATGCTACATCCAGAAGATCTATGAATCTCCTAGTACCATCTGAAGATTGTCTATTGGGGACAAACCCAATTTGATCATTAGCTATCAGGGAAGGTAGAATGCTAGATAGTCTTGTTGCTAAAATTTTTGCAAATATCTTCACATCAGAGTTTAATAGTGATATTGGTCTGAAGTTAGCCGGTTTATCTGCGGGTTTACCAGGTTTTGGAAGGGTTATTATCAGTGCATTTAGCATGTCTTTGGGGATTGAATTTTGTTTTGCTATCAAATTGAAAGATCTATTCAAGAAGGGGCTTAAGATGTGGGAGAAATTTTTGTAGTATTCATTTGTGAGTCCATCAGGGCCTGGGGACTTATTGTTTTTGAGGGATTGGATCGCTTCAGTTATTTCTAGATGTGTGATTCTAGCGTTAAGGGATTGGTTTTGGGATGAGGTTATGGACGGAAGAGAGATGCCCTTGAGAAAGTCATTAATATATTCAGGGGTAGGTTGAACTATGTCAATTGTTTTTTCCAGATTATATAGGTTTTCATAGTATTTTGCAAATTCTTCTGCTATGTGTTTGGGGTTATACAACTTTTGATTCTGGCTATCATATAAAAAGGGAATCCTGGATTTGACTTCTCTCTTTTTAATTCTGTTAGCTAAGATTTTTGATGCCTTGTTGCCCTGAGAATAATGATCTGATTTTAGTTTTCGAAGGTGGAATTCATGTTTTTCATGGAGGTGAAGATATAAGTGGTGTCTAGCTGTTTTTAGTTTGTTAATGGCTTTTGGGTCCAGAGAGGCCTTAGAAGACTCCTCTAGATCCTTGATGTTCGCTAATAGTTTATCTAAAACTTCCCTTCTTTTTTTCTTTTGAATAGCTGCATGTTTTAGCAATACACCTCTTATAAATGCTTTGTGCGCACTCCATATTGTAATATCTGATACCAGATTATTGTCATTTGTCTTAAAATATTCTTGTAACGAATTTTCTACGTCTGTGCGGATAGAAGCATTCTGGAGTAGGGAATTGTTAAGTCTCCACGGGGAATATATTCTATTGCTGTATGTGTCATCTAGTGTAAGGGAAATAAATGCATGGTCAGACCACGTTATGTTAGATATCGTTACCTCTATCACTTTTTGAAGAAGCCATTTATCTGAAAGAAAGAGGTCGATCCTAGAATAAGTATTGTGTGGATGTGAAAAAAAAGTAAAATCTTTTTCATTGGCATGATGCACCCTCCAGATATCTAGGAGTCCTTCCTGAAATAGAAAATCTCTAAATTGTGAGTTTTTGGGAGACAGGATAGGAGGGGGAAGCTTATCAATTGAGGAGTCAGGGCACATATTAAAATCTCCGCAGATCAATAAGGATCCTTGCTTAGAATCTTGAGCTAATTTAATGGTGCGTTTAATAAAACTAATCTGATCAGCATTAGGGGCATACAGGTTTACTATTGTGTATCTGGTATTGTTTATATCACATATTACGATGATATATCTACCCTCCTTATCTATAATTGTGTCATGACAATGGAAAGCAACAGAATTCCTGAAACCCAAAATCACACCTTTTCTTTTTTTCGTGGCCGGGGAGAAGAAAATATGCGGGAAGGAGGGGTGAGAAAATCTGTATGAGTCTTCCTCATTAAGGTGGGATTCCTGAATACAGATGATGTCAGCTCCCTGTTTCCGCACCTCGTTCCAACATGTTGAACGCTTAAAGGGATTATTGAGACCCTTAACATTTGCAGAGAAAATTTTTATGCCTTTACTGGACATTTTGAATTTTAAGGTAGCATGCTTGGGTTCCCAATCTGAAATGATCGGTTAACCATATATGAATAACGTAGTAAAGTGCCCAATTGTTACTATATTTCGGTTGTGGGGATCGTAGAATTATACCTTTAGAGACAAATATTTGAGTACGTGGGTATAGACCCTTTTTGTGTAACCTAGTAAAACAGTAAATTAAAACATAAATAATAAATTGAATATTAAATAACAATAACATAACACTGGTCTAACAATGACCACAAGTTGTGATGTATCTCACTTAGTATAGGAGACGTTAAGTAAACAGTGGATTAGAGAATGTGAACACAGAGATGGAATATGTGTTCTGAGAGGTAGAGCAGCGGGTGTGGAGCCCCGCAAAAATTAGTGTAGCACGAAAGCATACCTAATTCAATATAGATATTGTCCAGAATATAAATCATGGAGGGTTTCTTCCTACTTTCGTCCATTCTGGAGTCAGGTTCAGGTGGCTTCTATCTGAGGAAGGCCTGTGGGTTGGAGAGTTCATTGCTTTGTCCTTGTCTTTGTCTTTGGCGCCCTCTGGTGGCACAGTGATGTTCCATTTGATAAAGGCATTTGACGCTTCCTGAGGAGAAACTAGTACAGTTGAAGAGTTTTGATATCTTACAATCAGTTTAACAGGGAAGCCCCATTTATAAGGGATATTATTATCCCTTAGTGCTTTAGTGTACTTCTGAAATTCACGTCTTCTACTCAGCGTTGCTGGTGAGAGGTCGGTAAACAGAAGGACATTACAAAATCTGTCAGGAATGTCCGTCCTCTTTTTTTGGGCTTCTCTCATCAGGGATTCCTTTAGATGGTAGAAATGGATTCTAGCTAGTACGTCTCTGGGAATAGAGGCTGGTAAAGCTTTGGGTTTAGGAACCCGGTGTACCCGGTCTATGATTAATTCTGACCCTGGAGTGTCTGGTAAATATGACGCTATAAGATCCGTAATAAAATCTTGTAACTGAGAGTCCAAAACGCTTTCAGGGATGCTTCTGAATCTTATATTGTTTCTTCTGGAGCGATCCTCCAGATCCGCAATTTTAAGTTTCATGGTAGCTATGTCATCTTCAACCGCATTATGATTATCTACTAGCGAGTTATGCGCTGTGACAAATTCCTCCATTTTATCCTCCAGGTGTGCGGTTCTTTCCCCTATAGCGACTATATCTGCATGTATAATAGAGATTGTCTCTTTAAAGTCACCATGTATGGATCTTTTTAGATCTGTCAGCATGTCTTGCATAGTAGTGACTGTTAGCCCAGGATCTATGCCTGGTGAGGTAGGGTAAGTATCAAGGGGAGAGCTATATGGCTGTTGCTCACTCACCCTTCTTTGTTTTTTAGGTTCCTGTGGCGGTGGAGAACCGGATCCTGCTGAGGAGGGAGATCCAGAAGATCGCTGGACGGGTGCCGCTGCTGAGACTGGACAGGGCTCTCCCTCTGTGTGGCGGGAACCGGCGCCATCTTGGGAAGACCCAGGAGCTGGGTGAAAAAACGCCGTCATCTTTTGAGGCTGCGATCCCTTCTTCCGTCCCCTGGTCATCATCGGCAGGACTACTGTATCGAGGGCTGTCCTGGGGTAGGTAAGTATGAGGTATATTCTCTGTAGGTATGCTGCTATGAGCCGTTATCGAGACTCCACAGCCGGAGCTCCCACACTATGCGCCCTCTCCTCTCGGCATCCGGCCACGCCCCCCCAAAAGCTTTTTCATAGCTGAGTTTTCACTTCGTGAAAACTCAGATCCGACAGTATATTCTAACACAGAGGCGTTCCCATGGTGATGGGGACGCTTCTAGTTAGAATATACAACAAACTGTGTACATGACTGCCCCCTGCTGCCTGGCAGCACCCGATCTCTTACAGGGGGCCGTGATCCGTACAATTAACCCCTCAGGTGCTGAACCTGAAGGGGTTAATTGTGCTATCATAGCCCCCTGTAAGAGATCCGGGCTGCCAGGCAGCAGGGGGCAGACCCCCCTCCCTCCCCAGTTTAAATTTCATTGGTGACCAGTGCGCCCCCCTCCCTCCCTCTATTGTATTAATAACATTGGTGGCACAGTGTGCGCCCCCCCTCCCTCCCTCTCTCTATTGTAATAATAGCATTGGTGGCACAGTGTGCGGCACCCCCCTCCCTCCCTCTATTGCATTAACATTGGTAGCAGTGTGCGCCCCCCCCTTCCTCCCTCTATTCTTTTAATACATTGGTGGCAGTGTGCGCCCCCCCCCCCCCCTTCCTCCCTCTATTCTTTTAATACATTGGTGGCAGTGTGCGGCCTCCCCTCTCCCCCCCCCCCAGATCATTGGTGGCAGCGGAGTTCCAATCGGAGTCCCAGTTTAATCGCTGGGGCTCCGATCGGTAACCATGGCAACCAGGACGCTACTGCAGTCCTGGTTGCCATGGTTACTTAGCAATAGTAGAAGCATCATACTTACCTGCTGGCTGCTGCGATGTCTGCGTCCGGCCGGGAGCTCCTCCTACTGGTAAGTGACAGCAATGCGCCGCACAGACCTGTCACTTACCAGTAGGAGGAGCTCCCGGCCGGACACAGAGATCTCAGCAGCCAGCAGCCAGGTAAGTATGATGCTTCTACTCCGCAGCCACCAATGATCGGGGGGGGGGAGAGGGGAGGCCTCACACTGCCACCAATGTATTAAAACAATAGAGGGAGGAAGGGGAGGGGTGGGGGGGTGCACACTGCCACCATTGTTAATGCAATAGAGGGGGGAAGGCGCACACTGCCACCAATGCTATTATTACAATAGAGGGAGGGAGGGGGGGGCGCACACTGCCACCAATGCTATTATTACAATAGAGGGAGGGAGGAAGGGGGCGGGGGGGCACACACTGGCCACCAACGAGTTAACTACAGGGGAGGGAGGGGGGGCCCACTGGCCACCAATGAGTTAAAAACAGGGGGGGGGGGGGGTCTGCCCCCTGCTGCCTGGCAGCACCTGCCAGGCAGCAGGGGGCAGTCATGTACACAGTTTTTTAGTATATTCTAACCTGAAGCGTCCCCATCACCATGGGAACGCCTCTGTGTTAGAATATACTGTCGGATCTGAGTTTCACGATGTAGCTCATATCCGACAGTATATTCTAACATAGAGGCGTTCCCGTGGTGATGGGGACGCTTCAAGTTAAAATGTTCGGGTGTCCGCTTGTGAGCTCCGTTTGAAGGGGCTCACAAGCGGCCCCGAACGCATCCGTCCAGCCCTAATGCATTCTGAGTGGACGCGGATCCGCTCAGAATGCATCAGTCTGGCAGCGTTCAGCCTCCGCTCAGCAGGCGGACACCTGAACGCTGCTTGCAGCGTTCGGGTGTCCGCCTGGCCGTGTGGAGGCAAGCGGATCCGTCCAGACTTACAATGTAAGTCAATGGGGACGGATCCGTTTGAAGATGACACTGTGGCTCAATTTTCAAACGGATCCGTCCCCCATTAACTTTCAATGTAAAGTCTGGACGGATCCGTCTGAGGCTACTTTCACACTTAGAAATGTTTTAACAATATAATGCAGACGGATCCGTTCTAAACGCAAGTGTGAAAGTAAAGGGACTCCTGACTTTACATTGAAAGTCAATGGGGATGAATCCGTTTGCAATTGCACCATATTGTGTCAACGTCAAACGGATCCGTCCCCATTGACTTGCATTGTAATTCAGGACGGATCCGTTTGGCTCCGCACAGCCAGGCGGACACCAAAACGACTTTTTTTTATGTCCGTGGATCCTCCAAAAATCAAGGAAGACCCACGGACAAAAAAACGGTCACGTGAAAAAATACTGTCGTGTGCATGAGGCCTTATACTGACTTTAAAACCAGCCTCCAGGGGGCAGATTAACTAGACAGGTGTGCATGACTGCATGGAGATCGCCACGCCTCCAATACATACTACAAAGAAAAAATATGGGAGATTCAGCCCGCACAACCCCTAGCAGGTGCAGATTGCTATGGTGAAATACAGATACAAACGCATTTGTGTGCTTGGCGTGCATGCTGTACCTGCTCTCTCTGTACTTTGCGTGGCTGTCATGGCCCAAAAAAGGTAGGAACTAGTGTTAGGGGCCACTCATTAAGGCGACCTTGACGTGGTGAGTGGCTTATTACGCTTTGGCCAAAATGTACACCAATGCCTTATTCAACATCCAGCATAAAGGCAGGGCAGAGTGCTGGTTGCAGTGTGCGATTGCATTTTGTATAAATATCTTTATATTGCTCCCAGTAGTAATAAGGCCCATAGGCGTGCGCAAGGGGTGTGCCAGGTGTGCCTGGGCACACCCTAATCAAGCCGACTTGAGGTTTACAATGTGCGGCACTGCAGGCAGCAGAGCAATACAGCTGATGCCTGAAATCTCCAATAACAGAGCTCTGTACATTACAGAGCTCTGTTATAAGGGAGGAGGCTGCTGATTGGCCAGTATCAGCTGGCTGCCCTGCTATTGGCTGATCCTCTCACACCCCCTCCTCTCGGGAGCTGAACACAGCAGCAGTAGCTTCCTTTTCAGTTATTATGAAGACAGGAAGCGCGCCACCCCTGCTGCTGATGAAGTGCCAGGGACAGCATTAGGAATGGAGCCATCACCATGTGCCCAGGTGAAGTGACAAGGTGAAGTGTCCTGCAGGCTTCTATCTACTGCTGGGTGGGAGCTCCATGTGGAGCTTTATGAATGGAAAAACTAATAGCCAAGACAGAGGCTAAAAGAAACCTGCTTCTGACCCTTATGTTAAAACATAACTTTCATTTGATTGCTTTAACACCTAATGGGAAAAAGTAATTTTAAAAAGCTGCTGTTTCTCTAGATGACCTTATAGTAGTGGTAATAGAGTCTCAGGGGTCTATAAAAGCAGCTACACTATTTTTACAGACCTTTGAGAGTCTATTAACACTACTATCAACATAAGGTCATCTAGAGAAAAAGCATTTTTTTTTATTCTTTTTTTTTTTTTTCCGTTTAGATGTTAGAGCAATCTAATGAAAGTTATGTTTTAACACCTAAAGGATTATTTTTTTTTTTTAAACCTACTGTTTCTTTAGATGACCTTATGTTGATAGTAGTGTTAATAGAGTCTCAAAGGTTTGCAAAAATAGTGTAGCTGCTTTTAGGCTGGGTTCACACTTGAGCGCATTTTATATGCGCGTTTAACGCGCGTTTTTGTCGTGCGTTTTTACGCACGTTTTTTGCAATAGTAAACGCGCGTTTGACGCGCATTTGTGTGATTGACTGCAGTGTCCTATGGCCACAAACGCGCGTCAAAACGCCCCAAAGAAGCTCAAGAACTTTTTTGAGCTTAGGGCGTTTTTCATCGCGTTTGAACGCGCTGTAAAACGCTCAAGTGTGAACCAGGGCCATAGGGAAGCATTGGTTTTCATGTGTTGAGCGTTTTACAGCGCGTTTGAATGCGCTGTAAAACGCTCAAGTGTGAACCCAGCCTTATAGACCCTTGAGACTCTATTACCACTACTATCAACATAAGGTCATCTAGAGAAACAGCAGCTTTTAAAAAAAAAAAAAAATTTCCTTTAGGTATTAGAGCAATCAAATGAAAGTTATGTCTTAACATAAGGGTCAGAAACAGGGTTTTGTTTAGCCTCTTGGTTATTAGTTTTTCTATGTAAGTTCTCTGGATCAATGAGATTTTTTCCCCCGTATGGTTTATATATGGAGAGCAATGTCCAGTGATAACAGAGAGGACTATACTGTATATTGTACGGGATGGTGCAGGGGTTATATTGTATATTGTACGGGATGGTGCAGGGGTTATACTGTATTGTACGGGATGGCGCAGTGGTTTTTGTGCTCTTTGATGTGACAATTATCTTAGGTTTTCCTATCGCCCACCTTTGATGGCGCTGTGCCCAGCTCTGAGCCGATCCCGCTCAGCAGCTGCCAAGGCTTAGAGGAAACACTGGTTCTGTCACCCCCGTGCTGCACTTTTTCGCCCCATAAGATGCATTTTTTCCCCCAAAAGTGGGGTAAAACAATGCACAATGCGCATGCGTACAGTGACGTATTTCCGTATCCGCCTCTAACCCAAATGGAACGCACGCCGGAAACAAAAAGGGAAATGAGGATAAAAAAGAAAGGGTACGTGAGTAATTAAACACATTAATTAGACCTGATATAATGGTATATATAAGGGGGCAGTCACAGACCTCATTCTGGACTGCAATCTAGCTGGGACACCACCAAATTAGCGATCGAGCTGACGGTTATTATACCATCTATTATCCATTACACCCCTGATGAATCTGCTAGCATCATCTGACAGAGGAAACGCGTCGGGAAACACCTTTGAAAGAAGGAAAAAACTTTTGGAAGAAACATCCTAACAGGCCAGCTTTAGGAGACAGCAACAGGGCCAGAACAGCAGGGACAGCCACCGAGAAGTGGGGTCGCCCCGCAGGGGGTGATTCTCCCGCATTTAGGCGGGAGACCTCTCCGCTTTTAGGCAGGAGAAAAATAGTCTATTAGGGACATCCTCCTACCTGTCTGACCTACTGACTCAAGCGACTCAGCAACTGAACTTTTCCTGGAACCAATTTGTTTCAGCAGACAACGGTAACCACCACAGACCCCCCTGATCACTCAAGTGGCCGGAATATCCTGATCATATCTGGCACAATCAACAAACCGTGAGTGGGGATCACAATAAGTGGTCAAACCATTGTATTATATTTATGCGATAGGACTACGTATGTGCATGCATAAACCAATGTGTTGCATGCATATACGCAGTACCTAGGAATTTACGTCTGAGAAAAGTTATGTATGTTTTTCTTCTCCATGCAGTCATCATTACTATTACTGTGGGACATATATTTTATATATATTATTTGATAAAAGTTAAGTTTTAAAGTAGGAAAAGAATTCAGTGATACTGCCCCCTCTAGTACCTGAAGTAAATATAATTCTCCCATATTATGCTCTCAATAATTATAATAAATTATAATAGCCCCCTGTAGTGCCTCAAGTAGTTATAATGCCCCTTATAGTGCCCCTAGTAGTTATAATGCCTTCTATAGTGCCCCAGTAATTATAATTGCCTCCTGTAGTGCTCCTTATAGGTATAATGTCCCTTCTAGTGCCCACCAGTAGGTATAATGCCCCCTGTCATTCCACCAGTATAATAGGGCACTCCTGTAGTGCCTCCAGCACTTATAGCTCTCCCTGTAGTGCCCCAATAATTATTATACCCTCTGTAGGTATAATGCCCATTATACTGTACCCCTCAGTACCTATACTGCCCCTCTGGTGTGTACTTATGCTGCACCCCTATACTGACCCATGCACAATACTGGAAAAAATAGCTTTAGTTTTATCCTAATGCATTGTGAATGGAAAGCATTCTGTTCAGTATGCATCAGGATGTCTTCAGCTCAGTCCCTTTGCGGTAGTTGGCCGGAGAAAATACTGCAGCAATACTTGCCAGAATTCCGAAATGTATTAATGCCAGATCCGGTATCAAGTGTTCCGGAAAACCGGATCCAGTTTCCTGGTCTGCGCACCTTTAAAAATGCGGGGGGGAAAATACCGGATCCGTTTTTCTGGATGACATCGGAGAGACGAATCCGGAATTTCAATGCATTTGTCAGACGGATCCGCATCCGGATCCTTCTGCAATTGACATCCATTTGCATACGGATTTCTGGATCTGGCAGGCAGTTCCGGCGACGGAACTGCCTGCTGGATCCTCACAATGCAAGTGTGAAAGTATCCTCAGACGGTCTTATTAAAAATATGCATATTGTACACTTATAACTGGAGACGCTTAGCAACAGGTTTTTTGGGGAACAAATGGTGCAATTGCACAAAGTCTGAGTCAAAAATACATGCTGCTGGTAAGGCAGTAAAATATATTTATTGTATACTTACTGTAGAAGCTTTGTTACCTTTTTTTTTTTTAAATGGGGCAACTACACAATGTCTGCAGCAAAAATATATGCTGTTGATGATGCAGTGAATGCACTTTTTATACTCTTATAAGCTTTTAACTATATAAACTTTGTTTTTTAAATAAAGTTACAATTGCTCTTCTGTATCAAAAATATATGATGCCAAATGTGTGACACAATAAAACACGCTTATTGTACAATTGGGAACTGTATAAGTTTGGCAACAGGTTTTTGGGAAAAAAGATGCAATTTCACAGCATCTGGAGCAAAAAGATTTGCTGTCGATAAATATCGCAGTTAAATACGTTTATTGTATGCTTACTAACTGTAGAGGATTAGTGACAGTTTTTTTAGGGAAAAAATGGCACAACTCCACAATGTCTGCGGCAAAAATACATGCTGCTGGTGATGCACAAAAATATGGTTATTGTACAATTATTTATGTGAAAGTTTTGCAACAGGTTTTTGGGAAAAACTATTGAAATTGCCTAACCTCTTAAGATACAATATAGTATATTTTACACATTTGGACCACTTTTTAATTTTATCTGGAAACATGTCAGTAGACACTGTGGCTATGTCTCTGCTTAAACTCGCCTGAATTGGTATATTTGGAGTACATTTTCATTTTATCTAAAAACATGTTATTAGATACTGTGTCTAGAATTATATTCAAGGAAACCTCTATTGCATATTCGTTTTTATGCCTTATATACCTTACGAATAGCTTAACAAGTTATGTGACTCATTATATTTGGTATGTCAGAGAATGAGTTGTTTCAAAGACCTTATTCTATTATGTAATAGAAGTTATATGGTTCCAAAAACTGTGGGGGTAATATACTAACCATAAATACTCTTAGGCCTCTTTCACACGGGCGTCTTATTTTTGGCCCGGATAAGAGGCGGGTGCGTTGCGGGAAAATGCGCGATTTTTTCGCGCAAGTGCAAAACATTGTCATGCGTTTTGCACTCGCGTGAGAAAAATCGCGCATGTTTGGTACCCGAACTTCTTCACAGAAGTTCGGGTTTGGGATCAGTGTTCTGTAGATTGTATTATTTTCCCTTATAACATGGTTATAAGGGAAAATAATAGCATTCTGAATACAGAATGCATAGTAAAACAGCGCTGGAGGGGTTAAAAAATTAATTAAAAATAATTTAACTCACCTTAGTCCACTTGATCGCGAAACCCGGCATCTCCTTGTGTCTCCTTTGTTGAATAGGACCTGTGGTGAGAATCAAATACAGGTAAAGGACCTTTGATGACGTTACTCCGGTCATCACATGGTCTTTTACCATGGTGAATCACCATGGTAAAAGATCATGTGATGTACCATGTGATGACCGGAGTGACGTCATCAAAGGTCCTTTACCTGTATTTAATGCTCACCACAGGTCCTATTCAACAAAGGAGACACAAGGAGATGCCGGGTTTCGCAATCAAGTGGATTAAGGTGAGTTAAATTTTATTTTTATTTTTTAACCCCTCCAGCGCTGTTTTACTATGCATTCTGTATTCAGAATGCTATTATTTTCCCTTATAACCCTGTTATAAGGGAAAATAATAATGATTGGGTCTCCATCCCGATCGTCTCCTAGCAACCGTGCGTGAAAATCGCACTGCATCCGCACTTGCTTGCGGATGCTATGCGATTTTCACGCTTCCCATTCACTTCTATGGGGCACCGTCGCGTGAAAATCGGACAATATAGAGCATGCTGCGATTTTCTCTCAACGCATAAGTGATGCGTGAAAATCACCGCTCATGTGAACAGCCCCACAGAAATGAATGGGTCCGGATTCAGTGCGGGTGCAATGCGTTCAACTCACGGCCTTAGGCCCCTTTCACACGAGCGTGACGGATTAGGTCCGGATGCGTTCAGGGTGCGTTCAGTGAAACTCGCACTATTTTGCAGGCAAGTTCAGTCAGTTTTGTCTGCGATTGCGTTCAGTTGTTCAGCTTTTCCCGTGCGGGTGCAATGCGTTTTGATGCGTTTTTCACGCGCGTGATAAAAAGCAACATCAAGAAAAGTTGCCTTTCTGGCACTTATGTCCCTGCTGCCACCCAGTTCAGACATGTTATTTATTGCAGTTGTATTTCACACATCTCACACCTTAAATACAAAAAACTCAGGTACATGGATGTAGTTACACACACATTATTACCTTTTATTAAGCATGCACAAGTTCCAGATCATATGGTACTGCCATGTATGCATCCAGTTTCCCATTATAAGCTCACCTGGCACACTCGAAATGCTGCCAATTTTAGTCAAAACTGCCATCGGATTCGATTCAGTCAATAAATTTGGCTAGTTTGAAAGTGCCCCAACTGCCTTGAATAGCTGTGTATGATACCTTGATGTCTTCTTGGTCTGCAGCCAACCCCTTTCAAACTTTCTAACATCAAGACAGCATTAGTAACGTCGATGTGACGTCATATATGGTATTGATGGTAGCTGGTTTTAAAAAAACAGAGTGTTTAAAACACAGTGGGATTTTTAATTATTCTTTTTTTTTAAACTGTCACAAAAAGTATCCTTTTTTTGGTGGCCGATGCTCTCTTCTCTGCAAAATGGTGGCCACCATGTTGAGCTATTCATGTAGAATGAATTACAAATGTTTTAACCTTGCTATTACTCTTATGCTGCACTTTAGTTTAGAAAGACTCACTTACTGATACCAACTGGACTAGTTACTGAATACAATCCAAACATCAGCCACTCCATCCACACTCATGCCTTGCACCCTGCCAAACACCTAACATCAAGTGCACCCCAACTATCACCAGCCAGGGGCCCCAATACCATAGTGTGCCCTGATGGAAGAACCCTCCAGTCACTGCACGGCCCCAGGGAGAGCCAGAATGGAGATTGCCACCTCAAACTGTGAGTACTACAGCCAACCCCAGGCCTTTAACCACTTTGCTGCTACTGTAAAACGCTGTAGATTTTATATCTGCAATGCCACAGTGGAAAATCTGCAGCATATATACCCCATGTGAATGCACCCTTAAACGCATTGATATTTAAAGGGGTTCTCTGGGAATTAAGAAAATTAAAATACTTAAATATTACTTTATTATAAATATACTGTCACGGCTGAGGATGGGGAAAACCCTCAGCCGTGCAATACCACGTGATGTAAGTCGCTGCTCGGCCAGGACAATAGAATAAGGGAGCAGGTCACCTCCTAACGCATCCCTAATCCGACCCTAACTCCTAGCTGCATGAGCCGACCTTGAAGGTAGGAGGGCCCATGCTCAGGAACCTCGGATCCCTACTCACCCTCCGCCGATCCCTGAACTAGGAGCTGGGTAGACCACCTGTTCCTCCTGGATGCAGAGAAACAGGAGTCTAAAACTGGCCGAGCTGCAATGGGATGTAACCATAAACAGACTATGGATATGGCAGGAGAGTGAAAGACTTCCACCTCTACCTGCCACAGACACACTGACTGGATCCCTGGACACAAGTGCTGGCTGTCCACACACAAACATAAAAGGACACAGCACACATAAACACACAGGGACCCAGAACCATAGCTGCAATAATAACAGACACCACATAGACATAAACTTAACATCACATAAACATATAGTATCACAATTTATGACCACAAGGGTGACCCTCACTGGCAGATGGTATATGGGACCAGGAGAGTGCTTTAGCTTACTACAAGGCTGGAGTACCCCGCAGACATCAGGTCTTAACTGAGGCTTTATAGCCCATGTAGCCACACCCACAATCAGACACACCCAGTGCACACACACTAGGAAGGAAGTTAACCCTTCCATCACCAGGGAAGGGAAAACAACAACTTAAAGGGGAATACACACACAATAAACCCCGTGCACACCAGACAAGGAAAGTGCACACATATCAACACACGTTGCCAAGTGTAACCGCATGCAGATTGCAGCAAGCTGCCTAGCAACAGCTCAGGCTGCTCTGCTGCCACATAAACAATCCACAGGTGAGGCAACATACTTTAGCCCTCACCTGTGATTGACAACAAAACCAAGACCGCAGGCAACTGCATGCGGTTACAGGAGTCAAGACCATGACCATGGTCGTGACATATACTCTCAAATAAAAATTGCTCGTTTTGCCTGGGAAACAGTCATCAGGGGAATCAAAATGGCCACAGTCACATTAGTTCACACAAAACATGTCCTGATCACACATGAGGCCAAGTTTACAACACTGAGCTAAAGAGCTGCCTCATCCTCCTCTTTACTTGTTAGGGATTATGATCCTGAATACAGATGATAAGAACTTTAGCTGAATCTCTGGGGAATTTAGTTCATGAGGAGACATGAAGTACAGAGAGGATGGACGGGACAGGCTGTGGTAATGGAGACTGTAAACAAATGCTGCTGTTTGTTAGCCACATATCCCCACACTCCTCTCATGTCTCCTCATCATCTCCATTCCCACAGAGATTCACCTGTATTCAGGATCATGATTCCTGACGAGCAGAGAAGAGGATAAGGCAGCACTATGGCTCATTGTGGTGAAGTAACCTTTCCTCCTGTGTGATTAGGACTGTACTGATAGGACGGCGGCCATTTTTATTCTCCTAATGATTGCTCCCTAGACAAAACAAGCTATTCTAAGTAATGAAAGGTATTTGTATTTAAGTATTTTCATTTTTTTTATCCCCGGACAACCCCTTTAAGGTGCAGGTCTGCAGTCCTTACTGTTCCAGGTCATAAAAATACCGGTACCGATTAACAGTGTAGGACTGAGGTGCCTAGGGCCCACCAGTAAAATTTATTTTGGGGGCCCACCGTACAGATACAGTCAAATATTACCTGCTCCCACAGCAACAAGATGCTACCAGAAGATTGAATATGGGGATTCCTGCAGCAACTGTGAGAAGGCAGGTTCCTGGGAAAGAATGATACTGGCAGCTTTCCTATCTAGCTAGAGGTCATCTTGGCTCTGATCGTGTCTATAATAATAAACAGGGAAGTTTCTTTAATAATCTATATGAACATAGGCCGGTTGAGGTGCTGTACATTGAATATATGTATGTAGTGCAGTAAGGCTACTGTGTTATGTACCACTTGCTCAGAAAGTGGGAGACTAGGGGCCAACCTTGCTCAGGGGCCCACCAGGGGATTTGCTTGTACCCATGTGGACTAGTCCGATCCTGCCATTTAATGTATTATATTTTAAAATGTGTTTTTTGTTTTTAATGTATTACTTACCTATACTAGACACCAGTGTTATTGCTTCTTCTGTAGAAAAAGGTCTGATAAAATGATTACAGCTCTTACTGCATGTTATCTACAGCAGCAGACACACAAACCAGCAATTTTTAGTAATTGCCCATTTTATCTTGTGCCTTTTCAAAATTGTTGTTTTATTCCGATTTTTCAGAGGTAATAAGTACATAATGGCAGGGTAACACAGGGATAACACTGTTTTGACCTGTCTCTCCTCTAAGAAGTAAATATTCTAACATTGTTACATTAGTCACTATGTTGTGTTACTTTTACATAGGTCCTATTTACAAAATGAGAAGTTTTCACTTAATATGAAGCCTACAGGTGTATCATTTAACGGGGTTTTCCGGTATATTAATATTGGCGACCTATCCTCAGGACTGACACCCGGCACCCCCGCTGATCAGCTTTTTGAAGAGAAGGCCGCGCTCTATGTGAGTGCTGCCTTCCCTTCATTGTTTACCTGCTCGCCGTCGACATCGCAGCAGTGAGCCGGTGTAATTACAATGGGACAGCTCCTTCCTGAATAGAAAGGAGGAGTCCCATTGAAGTGAATTGGATTGGTTGTAATTATACCTGCTCGCTGCTGCGATGTCGACGTTGAGCAGGTAAACAATGAAGGGAAGGCAGCGCTCGCATTGGAGCGTGGCCTTGTCTTCAAACAGTTGATCGTGGGGGTGCCGGGTGTCAGACCCTCACCAATCTGATATTAATGACCTATCCTGAGAATAGGTCATCAATATTAAAATCCCAGAAAACCCCTTTAATATGAAGCCTATATAATATCATCAAAGATGCCATTTATTTCAGTAATTCAATTCAAAAGTGAAACACATATATTATACAGATTCAGTACACACAGAGTGATCTATTTCAAGTAATTATTTATTTTAATGTTGGTGATTATTGGCTTACAGCTAATGAAAACCCAAAAGTCAGTATCTCAATTAGAATATAGAGAAAAATTTCAATATTATACACTTTTTAGTCTCTCAGTCTGGTTCAGTAGGCTACACAATCATGGGGAAGATTGCTGACTTGACAGTTGTTCAGAAGACAGTCATTGACACCATCCACAAAGAGGGTAAGCCACAAACCATCATTGCTAAAGAAGCTGGCTGTTCACAGAGTGCTGTATTCAAGGGATAACCGCAAGAAAATGACATTTAAGAATTTGGGGGAGATTAACAAAAAGAGGATTGTGGCTGGAGACAGTGTTTCAGGAGCCAACACACAGAGACAAATCCAGGACATGGATTGCAACTGTTGCATTCCTTCTGTCAAGCCACTCCACAACATCAGAAGTATCTTACCTGGGCTAAGGAGAAAAAGGACTGGACTATTGCTTAGGGGTTCAAAGCTCCCAGGCTAGGGTTGGGCGATAGCAAAAATATTCTCATGATAACGATATACACTCACCTAAAGAATTTTTTCTCATTAATGCGATTATCTAGTCAACCAATCACATGGCAGTTGCTTCAATGCATGTAGGGTTGTGGTCCTGGTCAAGACAATCTCCTGAACTCCAAACTGAATGTCAGAATGGGAAAGAAAGGTGATTTAAGCAATTTTGAGCGTGGCATGGTTGTTGGTGCCAGACGGGCCGGTCTGAGTATTTCACAATCTGCTCAGTTACTGGGATTTTCACGCACAACCATTTCTAGGGTTTACAAAGAATGGTGTGAAAAGGGAAAAACCTCCAGTATGCGGCCGTCCTGTGGGCGAAAATGCCTTGTTGATGCTAGAGGTCAGAGGAGAATGGGCCGACTGATTCAAGCTGATAGAAGAGCAACGTTGACTGAAATAACCACTCGTTACAACCGAGGTATGCAGCAAAGCATTTGTGAAGCCACAAAACGCACAACCTTGAGGCGGATGGGCTACAACAGCAGAAGACCCCACCGGGTACCACTCATCTCCACTACAAATAGGAAAAAGAGGCTACAATTTGCATGAGCTCACCAAAATTGGACTGTTGAACACTGGAAAAATGTTGCCTGGTCTGGTGAGTCTCGATTTCAGTTGAGACAGTCAAATGGTAGAGTCCGAATTTGGCGTAAACAGAATGAGAACATGTATCCATCATGCCTTGTTACCCCTGTGCAGGCTGGTGGTGGTGGTGCAATGGTGTGGGGGAAGTTTTCTGGGCACACTTTAGACCCCTCAGTGCCAATTGGCCATCGTTTAAATGCCACGGGCTACCTGAGCATTGTTTCTGACCATGTCCATCCCTTCATGACCACCATGTACCCATCCTCTGGTGGCTACTTCCAGCAGGATAATGCACCATGTCACAAAGCTCGAATTATTTCAAATTGGTTTCTTGAACATGACAATGAGTTCACTGTACTAAGATGGCCCCCACAGTCACCAGATCTTAACCCAATAGAGCATCTTTGGGATGTGGTGGAATGGGAGCTTCGTGCCCTGGATGTGCATCCCTCAAATCTCCATCAACTGCAAGATGCTATCCTATCAATATGGGCCAACATTTCTAAAGAATGCTATCAGCACCTTGTTGAATCAATGCCACGTAGAATTAAGGCAGTTCTGAAGGCAAAAGGGGGTCCAACACCGTATTAGTATGGTGTTCCTAATAATTCTTTAGGTGAGTGTATATCGCAATAAATACCTGTTTGACATTATACTCTATGGGGCTGTGGGCCACAAGGAGACATTATACTGTCTGGGGGCTACAACCTATAGCCCCCATACAGTATAATGTCTCCTTTTTGCTCCCATACATTATAATTAGTGATAAGGAAAGTGAGCTTTGGATCCTAGATCCAAAGTCGCTTTGATCAAAACTTCATTTGAATACTGTATGGCGAATCGTCTCTGTACAGTATTCAAATGTATGTGCTCTGGCGAGTTGATTCACCGAAACCCCGAAGTTATTCACCGAAGTCCTTCAAGACTTCAGTGATAAGGAATTTCCCTCGTGTGGAGCCCATACATTGTAACACTGTATGGAAACAGATCTCTGTACAGCATTAAAACGAAGTTTTGAGCAAATCGACTTCGGATCTTGGATCTGAAGGTTGATTCGCTCATCTCTAATTATAATGTTTCCGTGTTGTCCCACACAGTAGTATGTTTCATTTTTGACCCATAGCAAGGAGACAGTACTGTGTACTGTATGGGTGCAACGAGGAGAAAATATACTATATGGGAGCAACAAGGAGATATTATTATGTATAGGGCTTACACAGTAAAATGTCTCCACATTGCCCTCATACATTATAATAATGTCTCCTTGTGGCCCCCTCTGTACCACACCATGTAATGTGGCCCAGTCACATGGATTTTGAAATGAATGGGTCTGCATTCAGTCTGCAAAAAATGCTGATCAGATGCAGATCGAAAATATGTGTATTAGACCTTAAAGGGAACCGGTCACCTGGATTTTGTGTATAGAGCTGAGGACATGGGCTGCTAGATGGCCGCTAGCACATCCGCAATACCCAGTCCCCATAGCTCTGTGTGCTTTTATTGTGTAAAAATGAGTCAGGGACAGGACTCATCTCAGGTGAATTTGCATATGTATCAAATCGTTTTTTTTTTTACACAATAAAAGCACACAGAGCTATGGGGACTGGGTATTGCGGATGTGCTAGCGGCCATCTAGCAACCCATGTCCTTAGCTCTATACACAAAATCCTGGTGACAGGTTCCCTTTAAAGACATATTTCGATGGAAATTACATACAGTGCTGCTAAACATATAGGGTAATACAGCCCCACATACCTTCTACAGCCAGTGATATAGACATTCTCTTTCCTCATCTTCTCCATTCATAGATCAGACTACCATGATGATTTCTTTCAGCCATATCTGATCTCTGTAGACATACATTTTAGATTCCTCATTTTTCTATCATCATCCGCCTCCTGGTGTCCTAACATTGTCATCCTGCTGCTACACCCAATACTGTGCTCCCCAATGCCCCCGAATACTATACTGCAGAGAAAAGAATGCCATGCAGATATTCCACCCCCCAATAACTCAGACTGCCCTTAGTAGTAATAGTGCCCCCTACAGTATCCCCAATAGAAATCCCAATAATAGTAATGCTCTCCATATTGTTCCCAATAATAATGCCACAACAGTACCCCAGTATTAATAATGCCCCCACAGAGCATTAAGTCCCCCCTGTAGTGCCCCCATTTTTATAATGCTCTCCCACCTGTAGTATAAGGCCCTCACATATAATACTTTCCCCCTCTAGTATAATGCCCCCATATGTAATGCTCCCCTCACCACCACAACCTGGTCTTTCCCCCAGTAGTGCCATAGATATATTTAAAAAAACAACAACATTATACTCACCTGTGTCCGTCTGTGATGCAGGCCACGGGCTTATTCTTTCGTCAGGCTACAGGACCTGAGTTGCCTTTACACAGCCCAGACAGTTGTGATGAAATCACTTCGACCTCCTGCACGGGCAGCGTGAGGATGTGTTCATGTGCCTACGTCATTGCACCACCAGTGACCCAGCACAGGAGGTCATGATGATGTCTTCATGTTCACCTGCGCAGTTCTACTGCCATATAGGCTTCAGTCCTAGCATTCTGAGGCCTATGAGGCTGAACGGCAGGGACCGGAGGCAGAAGCTCCCATGCCCCTGCGGCAAACTGACATCCGGCGGGCAGGATATCACAAAAATACAGTGGTAATTAAGAGACAGCTATATCACCATATCACTGTTTCTTAACCCCTTAAGGACCGGGTCTTTTTTCACCTTAAGGACCAGACTGATTTTTGCAAATCTGACGTGTCACTTTATGTGGTGATAACTTTAAAACGCTTTTACTTATCCAAGCAGTTGGCACGCGCACCCTCTGGCGCCCTCACCGGCACCTCGTCGATCCTCCAGCACACCATGTGTTTTGCAGCTCCCCATGCGTCGGGTCTGGTTCAGCTGGGTCCAACGTGATGGCAGTAGCGCTGGTTGGTGACACACATATGATGATCGCCACCTACCGGCCATTGTTGGTATTGCACCTGTCTAGTGGTGCCTCATGTTGGTTCAGTAGGATCTGATAATCCAGTTTAGGGTTGCTGGGGTGGTAGGGTGTTTGGGGGAGGTAGTTGTCCAGCAGGGAAAATAAATGAATTGACATATGTTATAAAAAAAAAACAAAAAAAAAAAACACAGCATTTAGCCATATTTATACTTGGGTAGCAGGCTTCTGTTGGTGAGTGCAGCCTCCGTGTACTTAAGTAGTATCGGGGGTTCAGATGAGCCACTTAGCGTTGGCGTCAGTCTGTGCTTACACACGCGTCGTTCAGTGGGTTACTTTTATCATGCAGCATCGGCAGGGGTTGTGAGGAGCGCTATTAGGTTAGGGTAGGGGTGCCGCAGCAGTGATACGTTTGGTCACCTATTTGTTATTACTTGTTTAGGTTTTCAGTTCGGCCAGCTACTCTGCTTTGACACTGCCGGGGTAGGTTGCTGACATGGCCGCCAGGTGAGTTAGGCGCGATTCTCGCGTATGGGCTCCCTTTTGTGCTTCTTGGGGTTGGCAGGGGTGGTTGAGGCCACCGTCCTGGGCATACGGGCATGCAGCTAGTTCCGCGTGGTGGCGGCTACTGTCGTGGCCACTGGGGGGGTTTTGAAAAAAAAAAAAACATTTATTTTTTTAAAATTTTAAAAAAAAATAAAATAAAATTCTAGGCAGGTACTGCCAGGTCTGTCACGTCTAAAGACTCGTTATAAAGTCATGCCACGACTGCAGGCATTAGTCTGTCACGACTACAGACTCGTTATAAAGCCCTGCCACGACTGCAGGCATTAGTCTGTCATGACTACAGACTCGTTATAAAGCCCCACCACAACTGCAGCCATTAGTCTGTCACGACTACAGACCCGTTACGAAGCTCTGCCACGACTGCAGGCATTAGTCTGTCATGACTACAGACCCGTTACGAAGCCCTGCCACGACTGCAGGCATTACTCTGTCACGTCTACAGATTCGATTGGCCTCCCGTCACGACTCCAGGCACCCGTCCGTCACGTCCATAGATTCGGCTAGTCTCGTCACGTTCACACACGCTAGTCGGCCACGAGTTCTTCAGTTTAATCGGTCACGGCATTCAGGGCCGGTTCTAGGTGAAATGGGGCCATGGGGTGGAAAACAATAAGGGCCTCCTCCCCCCACATGACACTTGCTGACTTTAATGTCCCGTATTGTAAACAAATGCAAGTGGCAAAGCAACATGTACAAGTAAAAATGTATTTAATATTATTACAATACATAAATGCTACAAAAAAGGAATCAAATTTCAAAATTTCAAAGTACCTTAGTATTTTTCCAAATAAACAGTGCAGTTAGATTTTTGGTGTAGGGTTTTACCCCGCTGTAGGGAAAATTTTAACTACAGACAAAAACACAATGTAAACCATACTATGCAATAGTCAAATAAAAATGATTCCAGAAACTGGTCTCTAACAAATGTTCAGATAAGACCTCCTGCACACGACAGTATTTGTTAACGTCCCGCAAAACGTGGTTCCGTTGTTCCGTGATCCGTGCCCGTTTTTTCTTCAGTGTGTCCGTGTTCCTGTTTTTTCTGCGGCCCGTCAGAAAACATTGCATGGTGAAAAAAATGTAATTTTTATATCTCCACCCAGGATACTGGTATAAATGAGGGTCACCTGAGTATGCATTTGTGGCCATTTTCTGTAGTCTTTCCAGAGTACAGAGGTTATTTTTGGCTGCTTCTCTTTACTGTATCACCATGTCGGATTCAGAGGAAGAGGTCTTACTGCATTGGCTCGTTTCTCGGCAATGGGGACCGCGCACTGCTTTGTTGAATGAGGAACCGAGTAGAAGGCGACAATTTTGGGTCCATCCGATTGTTTCACAACGCTACCTGGAAAGGACACTTTCATTCCCTCTATGAAGATCTGCGCCTGCATCCTGCGAAGTTCTATTCCTTCTGTCGGATGTCAGTGCCTACATTTGATCGCTTGCTGCCGTCTCTACGTACTGTCCTTACCTTTATGGACACCAATATGAGGCGCAGCATTACTCCTGAGGAAAGGCTCATCGTCACGTTGAGGTAAGCAGTATAGTACTTTTATAGTTAAAACAGTAATATGCAGTGCTTCTGTCAGGAGGAACATGTGCTGGAAAATAGGTGCTGTTAGACATGTGCTACTGTTTGCTGAAGTGACCTTTCTTTCCCCCTTTTTTTTTTTTTTTTTCGTTTGTTTGTGGTTGTTTTTTTTTTTTATCCCGTTAATCCCTGGCACATAACATGCCAATATTGTTTTTTATTTTTTGCTTTTGTGCAAGTTTCAAACTTGTGTTCAGCTAACGGCCTCCAGACAATCCATGAATCCTCTGCACTCGCCAGTAGTTTGTTTAAAATGTTGTTTGATTCAGTCAGTCAGCCATATTACAGCAGGCTGTATCCTGCCTGTCTGAGTGGATATTTTAATATTTTTCGTGAATTACTGGCGAGTGAAGGGGATTTTCGGAGTGTCTGAAAGAATTTGGTCCCTCTGTCAGGATCTCTATCTGCGTGCACCACCCTGTTAGAAGTCTATGTACCGGTCTGTACCCTATTTCATAGGATTGTGCTGCTGCTAACCCCTGAGATTTCCAGCTAACGTCCTCATCATGCCTAATGTTCACATAATTTTGAACTTGCACAACACTCTCAACATTTTAAAGGGGCAAAACACAGTTTATGTAACTTAGTTGTGGTAGTACTGCCCACACCCCAACAGCTGTTAGTGTTTTGCTCATATACACCTTTTTTTTTTTTCAGTTTAATCAACCAAGGACATAGGGCAGTGATGGTGAGCAGTTATCAGACAGAATTTTTGAATTCGACTCAATTGTACCAAACGGATTAAACGCAGAGATGGAACTTTTTGGCTTCCTCTGAAACACTATACCCGGTTTGCCGACCACCTATACACACCGTAACAATATGGACCATTAGAGCCATCCAGATATTCCCAACCACTCTATTATTGGATTGGAAACTAATAGTCACAATCATCATCTACATGTACAACAAATAAGAACAACATATACCACCAATTCTCTATAAAAGTATTTACCATTCAATCACAACTGGGCCATCTACCCTATAGACTAGTATCAACATCGACATTCTACTAACCCACAAAGACCCAAGGTTGGTAGCCCCTCCAATTCCGATGCTTTCCAGTGTGACATAATCACATTATCTAGCACTGGATTCCTTACACACAATATACCATGACCCCACATATCCACCAATCATTTCCTACTGGTTCCCCTCTATCTCACTAGGTGGATTGAGTTTGGCGTCACGCCTTGCCCCACAGTCTGATGGCCACCGACCAGTCAACGCTGGGTCTATTGTTCTACGGACCAGTGTTTATTGTTCAGATATGCTACTCAGGCGTGGGGCAATCAGTGAGTCCATGCTCCATTCTAATATGCGATAGTCACCTTTCATACACCCTAGCCCTTAATACCAGACCCCACACCGCCTGGACCAACACCGATAGAAGCTGAATACAAGATTGCTATAAATACAAGACCAACTACCAAGTCCCATAAGAAAGAAAATATACATAATGCCCAAACATCCTTAATTAATTATGAAATGTAGCCCATAAATAGAATGGGACATCTACAAGACCCCTCAAAGTCTCACTGACACAATGCCCCACTATCCCCAATCAAACACATGGGAGAAATAAACAAAATATATCCCCATCACCAACAAGCTGTACAAACGAAAGTTGAGACTTGTGGATCTATTCAGATATATCACCATGCGCCACATTATCTGCTATATATACGTATATACAGGAACATAGACACATATATATATATATATATATATATATATATATATATACTCACACTAGACTCATTTACGCAAAAATATGTATACTAGTTACATCCCCACCAAGTTTCTATATACAGTGGAGGAAATAATTATTTGACCCCTCACTGATTTTGTAAGTTTGTCCAATGACAAAGAAATGAAAAGTCTCAGAACAGTATCATTTCAATGGTAGGTTTATTGTAACAGTGGCAGATAGCACATCAAAAGGAAAATCGAAAAAATAACTTTAAATAAAAGATAGCAACTGATTTGCATTTCATTGAGTGAAATAAGTATTTGAACCCTCTAACAAAAAAGACTTAATACTTGGTGGAAAAACCCTTGTTTGCAAGCACAGAGGTCAAACGTTTCTTGTAATTGATGACCAAGTTTGCGCACATTTTAGGAGGAATGTTGGTCCACTCCTCTTTGCAGATCATCTCTAAATCCCTAAGGTTTCGAGGCTGTCTCTGTGCAACTCTGAGCTTGAGCTCCCTCCATAGGTTTTCGATTGGATTAAGGTCCGGAGACTGACTAGGCCACTCCATGACCTTAATGTGCTTCTTTTTGAGCCACTCCTTTGTTGCCTTTGCTGTATGTTTTGGGTCATTGTCGTGCTGGAACACCCATCCACGACCCATTTTCAGTTTCCTGGCAGAGGGAAGGAGGTTGTCGCTCAGGATTTCACGATACATGGCTCCGTCCATTTTCCCGTTTATGCGAATAAGTTGTCCTGTGCCCTTAGCAGAAAAACACCCCCAAAGCAAAATGTTTCCACCCCCATGCTTGACGGTGGGGACGGTGTTTTGGGGGTCATAGGCAGCATTTCTCTTCCTCCAAACACAGCGAGTTGAGTTAATGCCAAAGAGCTCTATTTTGGTCTCATCAGACCACAGCACCTTCTCCCAGTCACTCTCTGAATCATTCAGGTGTTCATTGGCAAACTTCAGACGGGCCTGCACATGTGCCTTCCTGAGCAGGGGGACCTTGCGAGCCCTGCAGGATTTTAATCCATTGCGGTGTAATGTGTTTCCAATGGTTTTCTTGGTGACTGTGGTCCCTGCTAATTTGAGGTCATTAACTAACTCCTCCCGTGTAGTTCTAGGATGCTTTTTCACCTTTCTCAGAACCATTGACACCCCACGAGGTGAGATCTTGCGTGGAGCCCCAGAGCGAGGTCGATTGATGGTCATTTTGTGCTCCTTCCATTTTCGAACAATCGCACCAACAGTTGTCACCTTCTCTCCCAGCTTCTTGCTAATGGTTTTGTAGCCCATTCCAGCCTTGTGCAGGTCTACAATTTTGTCTCTGACATCCTTGGACAGCTCTTTGGTCTTTCCCATGTTGGAGAGTTTGGAGTCTGCTTGATTGATTGATTCTGTGGACAGGTGTCTTTTATACAGGTGACTAGTTAAGACAGGTGTCCTTAATGAGGGTGACTAATTGAGTAGAAGTGTCTAACCACTCTGTGGGAGCCAGAACTCTTAATGGTTGGTAGGGGTTCAAATACTTATTTCACTCAATGAAATGCAAATCAGTTGCTATCTTTTATTTAAAGTTATTTTTTCGATTTTCCTTTTGATGTGCTAGCTGCCACTGTTACAATAAACCTACCATTGAAATGATACTGTTCTGAGACTTTTCATTTCTTTGTCATTGGACAAACTTACAAAATCAGTGAGGGGTCAAATAATTATTTCCGCCACTGTATAACATACATACCGGATGTAATTATACCCCAAGACTGTCAGCACTTTGCCACTATTTCCAATTATTTCCAACCATGTTCCCCTTAAATTTAATTTTTATCTCATTTTAACTTTTATTTCATCTCCATTTCCAATTTTTACCCCGGACATTAACTGTACTATCTCCCATTGTACCTTATTCCTGGTTTCACAGTGCCAAATTTTGATGTTTTAGAATGAAACATTCACCTCAATTAATCAAGGAACAACCCACTTTTCAATTAACCCTAAGTGATGGGCTGTACCCTAAATTGATTGATTAATTCAAAATGGGTCAGCCAATAAATTCCAGACAGACGCCGCAAGTCCTCCACTTACTGATGAAGGGACCAAGTGAAGTCCCGAAACGCGTTTAAGGAGTACGGAGGAACATTGCCAACAGAGCAATAGCAACAGATGAAGAAGTAGAAGCGCTCCCCCAGCTTTATTGCTACTCTCAAACCGGCCCGGCAGATCCCGATCACGTGACCAACTCCAGGTCACGTGTACATCATATACATAACAACAAGCGCGCGCCTAGATACCACGAGGGACGCCGAAAGCCGAAGAACAGAACTGCAAGCAACAACTGGTTGGAACACTGACGGAAGACATCACTGCGTGGCGGGTAAGTGATCTCTGTACCTAAGACAGTACGGGACGCCGTACCGATGTTCAGAGCACCAATTCCCCCACAGGAGTCATATATCTTTTCCACAAGTATAAGGCCTTCAATACACAGGACAGTGCCTTTTTCTATCTTCTGCAATTTTAAGCGCTACCTATGGGACCATATGATGCATAATTTTATTGTATAGTGCCTTTTTTCTATCTTTTGCAATTTTCTTTTTAGCGCTACCTATGGGACCATCTGATGCATAATTTTATTGTATAGGACTGCATATTTTTCCTTTTGTTTTTCCTTTTAGCCCAATCTATTCTTTTTAACGCTATTTATATGTATTCACAAATTGCTGGGAAAGGATATCCCATCCACATGAGCCTACCAGAAAAGACTCAACCTCTCCACCCTTTTTTTCCCCACCACACTATATACCACCTACCTCAACGGACTAAACACCACCTATTTTTCCCTCTTTTTCTCCACGGATCCACTCTAAAAATACCTGGTACCAGCCACCCCCTATCTGGCACCCGTACTAAGTGCCCAGATCTTCGCACCCACCTATTTTCAAATATCTCTACCCAAATTTATTTAATCTAGTATTTTAACCAATAAAAACTACCATATTATATCCCATCTATGAGTGTGCCTGCTACCTTCCTATTTTAAATTTTCTTCTTTTGACTGGGTGAGTCAAAACCAGCAGCTTAGCACCTCAGCCATTCTACTGAGCAGTTGAGCCGCCTTATTCCCATTTGTTACAGTTATCAGACTGATACTGGGCACTCTCTTACCAATGGAACCTAATAGTTTAATTAAAATACAACATATACACTTCAATAAATAAAGATAAGCATAATATTACATACAATTACAATAAAAATAGATTCCTCAACCTATTGGTACCAATTTAGGTCAAATTGATTAAAATGAATGGCCTCTGAGTATTCAGGGTATGAAAAGTCCTTGAAAAAAATGTCCTTTAGGGAAGAAAAACCTTATAAAAAGATCTCCGCAGAACAAGTTGTTTCAATCGGATAGTGGTGCAGTGGTTTTATAGAGCGGCGTCCCGCTATTACTCACTGTTTCGCTGCAGCACTGAGCTCCGCTGCTGTATTGGTCCTTTGGTTTTCAGGGATTTCTCCGGCTGTCCGCGGTTCCCTGGCTGTCTTTCCGGCGCCGCTCCGTAGATGAAAGAGCCGGCACTTGGATAATTTTGCAGCCTCCTTTTCTCGCGCTGAGCTCGCTGTACAAATGAGCGTGTTCAGCTCTTACAGTCCGTTCTCAGAGAGTGTGCATCGGGTCTGTTGTTGAGACAGAAAAGGTTCCAATGCCAGCGGTATTTTAGTGCATAGCGTCCAAGTATATCAGGGGGTCCTGGCACCAAACGCGTTTCGGGGTCTATTGTTACCCCTTCCTCAGTGGTAATGCCTCCCCCTTCTGAATCTCCTTATATAGTCTTTGGTGATTAGGTTACAATCATCAGCTGGGTGGGTTGATTTCTTTTTTCAAAACCTGGTGTGGACCCGAAAACCACCTATTTTGTAAAGAGTATGTCTGTATTCGCCGTAAGTCATTTATTCACATATATATTCTCATGTCAACCTTTATGGCATATTGACTATACTACTTGCTGACCAGAAAATGTTTGGTTTGTGTCGGACATACTCCAAAATCTGCGCAAGTCTATTACAACCTGTCAGGCTTTGTATGGTGTTTTCTCTCTACCGCAATCTGACCTGCGGTATTCATGCGGTTTTGGAAAAGATTGTAATTGTCCCCACCTGACTGTGTCATTATGAATTTCCACCCGAACTTTCTTTATACCAAATACATTCCATATATATGTACATCAAAAATATTTATGTGTAGATAAAAAACTTTTATTTAAAATAAAAAAATTCTTTCTTTTTGAATACAATATTTTTATTAAAATTTATTTCATCCCTAAGATGTCAATTTTTACTTGTTTTTGTTATATATTTTCTCATATATTATCCACTTTGTATTTTCTTTACATCTATTACTTGGTGTAATCTTATATAGTTTTGTATGGAGTGGGGGCAGGTTATTGACTCTGTTGTTATACGAATCTATATTAATATCAGCATAGTCAAATTTTCATAGAGACAGGGCAAAGTTGTGGATCCACAGAGCGCATACGGAATGTGTCGGATATATGACCGGTGGAGGTCCGCCGCAGAGGACCGGACCACCCCAGAAATAAAATCACTGGGAAGGATCCCGACCCCCGCCGCGGGCCCCCCCCCCCCCCCCCTATCTCATAAGAATCCGAATAGTTTGAATTCTGAGCTCAGTCCTCCCGGCACAAGGGTGTTTAACTCATATATTCTCTGTGTCTCCACCCTCGACATCCTACCTATATGATCCCCTCCCCTCCATTCTCTGGTCACCTTATCTATTGCAGCATATTTCATCCCTGATGGGTCTTGGTTGTGTGTCGTTTTAAAGTGTTTGGACAATACATGTGTTTCCAATCCTTTTTTGATGTTAGCTACATGTTCAGATACACGTTTTCTCAGAGTCCTTTTTGTCCTACCGACATATTGTTTCCCACAGGGACATTCTATAATGTAAATTACACTTTCGGAACTGCAGGTTAAAAAGTCCTTTATGACATGTTTGTGATGATTGACAAAGGAAATTATTTCTCCTGTTTTACGGGGAAATGTTGTTAATTTGCAATTACTGCATTGCCCACACCTATAGAATCCCTCCATATGAATCCAATTTTGTATGGAGGGTTCAGTTCTTTTAACTTTTTTTATAGTTGGTGCCACCAAATTGGCCAAATTAGGGGCTTTAGTAAATGTAATGCATGGTTTTAATGGAATCAAGGCACCTATAGTTTTTTCTTTCTTTAATATATGCCAATGCTTGCGTATGATTCCTTGGATTTTTCTATATTCGTTATTAAACGGTAACATAATCCTAATTTGTTCAATTGCTCCTTCTTTATCTTCCATTTTTTTAGTCTCAAAAAAATCTTTCCTTTGCATTCCTCTTACTTTGTCTAGGGATCTCTTGATTAATTTCTCTGGATATTCTTTTTCTTTAAACGCTTCTACCATTACTGCTGCTTCCTTTTCAAATTGTTCTTCCATAGTACAATTACGCTTAATTCGTTGAAATTGTCCCTGTGGGATATTCATCAACCAATTGGGAAGATGACAGCTGCTGTATAAGATGTAACTGTTCCTAGTGGCAGGTTTGATGTATGTGCAATTTTTTTATACAGCTATTTTCTACATATATTTTTAGATCTAAAAATTCAAAAATTTTGCCAACAATCCGATAGGAAGGGAACAAGAAAGGAGAGTAGAAAACGAGAAATATACCCACACTAACCTAAAAAATCGTTCCAAAAAATACCCAAGAAATGAAATTAGCCAAGAAATGGCAACATTTAGAGAAAATGTGGGTAACGATATACGTAGGATAAAAAATACTAACAGATATAAACGCCAGAACTTGACGAAAGGGGAAATTGGAATCATAAAACAATTTCAAAAAGATAATAACATTGTTATCCGACCTGCAGACAAAGGAGGGTCTATAGTCATACAAAGTGCTGAAAACTATAACTCTGAATGTCTCAGGCAATTATCAGATATTAATACCTATCAAAAACTCACGAAAGACCCCACAAATTAATTTTTTGAGGAACTCGTCAATCTGTGTGAAGAAGGTAAAATGAAGGGCATTTTAAAAGATGAAGAATACAATTTTATTTTAAATAAACACCCGAGAATCCCAATTTTTTATTGTATACCAAAGATCCATAAGGATATGAAAAATCCCCCAGGTCGCCCAATAGTGTCAGGGATAGACTCATTAACATGCAATCTATCCCAGTATATTGACACACTTTTACAATCAAAAGTTAAGAAAATTCCCTCCTACACCAAGGACTACAGAAATAATTAAAACTGTAGAAAATATGCCATTTCAAGAGGGTTGGTGGATGGGGTCCCTGGATGTGCATTCATTGTACACGATCATTAAACACGAACAAGGCAAGGGGGCAGTGAGCGATCTTTTAAAAAAAGAAGGTAGTCTCAAAGAAGAACAAATCGAGTTTTTAATAAGAGGGATAGATTTTATATTAACACATAATTATTTTTATTATGAAGGAAGTTTTTATCTACAGACCCAGGGCACGGCGATGGGCACCAGGTTCGCCCCCAGTTATGCCAATCTTTTTATGGCATTTTGGGAAGAATTGGTCATAGCGCCCCGGCTGGGGACGGACCTGGTGCTCTGGAAAAGATATATAGACGACGTGTTTTTTATTTGGAAATCGGGTAAAAGCAGTTTGGAAGATTTTTTAACCAATATTAATGTGAACGATTTTAACCTTAAATTTACTCACACTATTAGTCAAGAAATTTTAGAATTTTTAGATCTAAAAATATATGTAGAAAATTGCACATACATCAAACCTGCCACTAGGAACAGTTACATCTTATACAGCAGCTGTCATCTTCCCAATTGGTTGATGAATATCCCACAGGGACAATTTCAACGAATTAAGCGTAATTGTATTATGGAAGAACAATTTGAAAAGGAAGCAGCAGTAATGGTTGGAGGAGATACTGATATCTCTGAGTCAACAAAGCCAGTGAAGTTATTTACGATGCACAAATAAACAGTGTGAGAAACAGTCAGAAGAGACGCCTTGAGGTCTGTCTCTAATTGCTACAAGTGTCAAATCTAATCCCTATAGCCTTGAATTAAAGCTTTTAAGGTCAAAATGTATATTATACCTTTATTCAGACTTACAGAAGTTAACCCTTTATACTAGGATGCAAATAGCTTACACAGCAGTGCCACCTAGGTATGAGTAGGTGACATTACAACAGTAGCAAAAGTGCATTCTGGGTAAGGTTATGATGTCATTTCTTATCAATGATCACACCCATCCGACAATGATTGGAAAGCTCCAAACTAGGAAGGTGTCTAACTGATAAGTTTGTGTTCATAAACCATACACAGGACAGAGAAAAGGAGGACAAGAGAAAGAGGAAAGAGAAGTAAAGCTGTCTAGAGGGGTCTATCAAGATGGAAGCCATGGTGAGATGTGCTATGATGGACCACCCAGCTTTCCTAGGAGCAGAAGTGAGATTTCTACTAGGACTTGGTAAGAGACACAGAAAATTATATTTCATTTATTAAGACTAATTTGATAGTGTGGGTGAAATTATACCATCTAGATTGGCGAATAAATACATTAATTAATTGATCATCTCCATATTGAGATGTAGTTTTAGGATATTGTGAGACTTTATTCTACCTGCAGAAGAATCAAGACTCATAATCTCGCAGAGCATTAAATAATTGCTTATATATATATATATATATATACTGATAGAACATTCTTCGCCAAGCTAAGTGATGGACTCCTACAGGAAAGACTTATTTCAAGTGCTTCCCCTTTAAGGTATGGTCTAGCAAAGATCCTATATCCCTGTCATTTGTCTTAATAGTCTTACCAAAGTCATATGTGTGAAAATAGTCCAGGATGAGGCGGAAGGATACAGTTATCTCTTCTAAGTTATATCCTTGAATGGATTTGCCCATTCTGGAAGTCATGTGACGTGTAGTTGGTTAGAGGGGGGTGGAATGTATTTAGCATTCCATATTGATGTCTAGGAATAGACATGCCCATCCTGATATCATGAGGTTTTCTCTGAACAAAAGTAATATATATATATATATAACTTATGTTCCTACTTTGATATCCTAACCTAATAATAGCTTGGTTATAATGTGACAAGTTATTTCCACTCACATGTATTGTTAAGCTTGTAATGCTTTATATTAACGCTATATATATTCATTTGCATGTATCATTGTGTTTATTTACTTATATATGTTTATAATCTTGTAACCAATAAATCTGCATATTTTTATAAACCTGTGTATTATTGTATAATGCAGAACTACATGTTTTATCATTAACGTCATCTCACGTCAAAAAGAACTTATTTATCTGAGGAAATAGTCGGACTCAGATGTGAATTGTATCAATTAGGTTGTCTACAATTCACCAGGTCATAATTGTAAGAATTTATGAAAAATTTTATAAATTACATTTTTTTATGATTAATAATTTTTATGACCATAATTAATAATTCTTAATTGAATTATTACCACCCGACATAAATGGAGGTCCCACCGAGATTTGATTAATGAGATGACATATTAATGATAAATTGTCATGTATATTGTTGCTTGCATTAGAATGCTACAGCCAGATCACTAACCCTTAGAAGGGCGTGGTCTATATGCAGTCAATATTATTGTCCTGGTACTGAAGGGGTTAAGCCCATACCAGAACCGCAGATGAGTTGTTGCAGTAAAGTGTTATTACACAAATGCAACCAGTGCATGACATGTAAATCAACTCAGGAGTTGTTTGTCTATGCTAAACACAATTGACATTTTTGTATTGCCAGAAATTAATAGTAAATTGTCCCAAGATAGGGAACAGATGTAGGTCTCATTAGCCTAGGCGGTACAGGGTCCGGTTCTAGTCCTTTGTTTGACTCAGGAACCTTCCTATTAATTCCTGGCCAGTTGACTCCCATAGTTGGAGATTTACCCCCATATACAGGGAGGTTGAGTTTATTAGCTCAGGGCGTTACAGGATAATAGAGGAACTTTATACATAAAGTCTGACCCAATGTTATTGATAAATAGAATCTATAAGAGAACAGTTTTAAACAGGTTAATTGCTATGTATGCTAATATAACCATGCTTTCTTATAGGATCCTAATGTACAATTTGCAATTGCTACAGATATGATAATCCCCAAAGGAGGGAATTGTTTTTTTTATCTATCTCTGATTAATCGTTTCAGATTTTAGTTTTGTTTGTGAATTTTTTTTTTTTAGCAGAGTATCTAGAACCTGTTAAATTGTTTCAATAGGAAGAGCGCAAAACTGTATTTAAAATAGCTCTGTTAACTAACCCAAATTGCCTTAAAAAGTCTCCTAAGGGAGGGGGTCACAGAGCTGTGTCATTTATACAATCAGTTTTCCTGCAGATGCTGTATGTCCCAAAATGTTGCCCACCATCTTAAAGATGGGAGGGGGGAAGGAGCACATTCCTAAGTTTAGATGCATGTCAGTGAAAAGGTCAGAGGTCGCAGAGCTGCGCTGCGAGCTGATTTCTTAAGTCAGACTAATGGAAAGGAAGAGTAAGATTCTCCCAACTCCATTGAATGTAAATTCTTTATCTCATGAAGTGAATAAAGAGTAAAGTAAAAGTTTTTTTAATACTTCGCTGACATAGGAATGTCCAGTAAACGAAGCAAACTGCTTCATTAAATTAACAATTATAGCAAGTCAATAAATGATTAATGATATTGATTACTAATCAAATTTTTCCACAGGATCATTAACATGATGTTTGTGTAGAGTTTTATTTCAGGGGTAAAAACGCCAAGAGCTGAACTGAGATTGAAAAAAGCAAAAATTTCAAGATGGAGACACATCATAAATTTCATATGATTGGTGGTGGTATTGTATGACTGAAAAGAGACTGAACAGTTATACTAACCATATTGTTTGTCTATCAATTGTGACTAACTTGTCGTCACTGTATTCCATGTAGATATATGGACGTATATATATTACTCTGTTTCGAGGTAATCTCAAAGTATTGATTGGGTTATTATCCTGAAAAAAAAAAAAAATTAATAAATAGGCATAACACCTAAGGCTGCATTTGCCTAGCAGAGGAAGAATAGTTATATCTATTCATGATACCCTGTAGTTTATTTTTCTTTGGGAAAAAACATAAAAGTCCTCCACTAGCTGCTGGCTAAAGTATGACATAAGTCAAAGGCCTAAAATAGGCAGGTATCTGTTTGATAAAGTTTTTGCTACGTTGTTTCTCATACTGTCTGTTGTTTTCTTGGATTAGATGATGGCCCAAGATGGGATCACGTATTGATGGAAGGACAGATGGCGGAATCCTAAAAGTCTTTGTATCCGGAACCAAGAGAACCTGAGGTCAAGGCTATCCGAGACGCAAGAGACGTCCAGTCGGAGCCAACCCAGATGTATCCAAGATGTATCCAGGAGGGACAAATGGGCAGAGCCCGAGGAGATTCGACAGCCGCTGCAAAAGTACATCACACCAATGCAACATGACAAAGTATTCGAGATCGCAGACATGAAGATATGATACCAAGCACCGCTCGCTAAATCGAGTTGCCAAGTTGCTGACAAGCCAGGAAGCTATTACTTCCAATTTTTCATTTTAGCAGCAACGTTATTAAGTTAGAGGACCAAAGAAAGATCTTAACTAGAGACACGTTTCCAGAAAGTCCAGAAAATGACCGAAACGTCTTTCTCTCTACAGTGGTCATAAAAGAAAAAAACTAAACAATTATATAATATGCGTTCTATGAACCAACGTGTTTATCAATAATGCAAGAAATGTAACCTACTTGTAGTTTAACTAATCATAAAGTTCGTGCGTTAGATTTGTGTCGTAAAAGTATACACAAAATTGTGATACATTTATTCCAAGGTAAAACTTGCGTTCCCCAATCTTTAGAAGAAGACATATGAAAAGCCCTTTATTGCATTTCAGCCTATTCAACCTTCTGATAACGAAATTGAATATGCTGAAAAGGGGGGATTTGTCGTGCCTTTTCATAGGTAAATACATTGATATTCAATTCATTCTAGTCAAGATGAATGTTCATTACCTTTAAGAGCCATGCTCAACTATGGTTACAATTTTGTATGTCTTGAGAAGGCCAAAGTAAGGTCACACGAAGGTTTCTACTTTTAGTGTTATTCTTCTCATGAATGTACCAGTCTGAGAAGAGGCCTTCTTATCTACTTTAAAATTTATGACAGGGAGGTAAAGATAAGCTCTATGCAGCTGGTGATAATTACCTATACAATTAGGCATTTATCAATGAAGCAAATATATAGTATTCATGTATTCATTTAATGAGCCTTAGTCCTTAGCATAAGACAATCAGTAGAACATATAATATATATTATACTGTTATATGTTATGAAGACAACATGTATACAGTATATTATATATATTTCTCATTAGGAGAATCTTTGTCTCTAAAAGAGTGTCTGTGAATATGTGTGTTTTGTAACAATTATTCACCTCTTTGGTATGAGAGGAGATACTGATATCTCTGAGTCAACAAAGCCAGTGAAGTTATTTACGATGCACAAATAAACAGTGTGAGAAACAGTCAGAAGAGACGCCTTGAGGTCTGTCTCTAATTGCTACAAGTGTCAAATCTAATCCCTATAGCCTTGAATTAAAGCTTTTAAGGTCAAAATGTATATTATACCTTTATTCAGACTTACAGAAGTTAACCCTTTATACTAGGATGCAAATAGCTTACACAGCAGTGCCACCTAGGTATGAGTAGGTGACATTACAACAGTAGCAAAAGTGCATTCTGGGTAAGGTTATGATGTCATTTCTTATCAATGATCACACCCATCCGACAATGATTGGAAAGCTCCAAACTAGGAAGGTGTGTCTAACTGATAAGTTTGTGTTCATAAACCATACACAGGACAGAGAAAAGGAGGACAAGAGAAAGAGGAAAGAGAAGTAAAGCTGTCTAGAGGGGTCTATCAAGATGGAAGCCATGGTGAGATGTGCTATGATGGACCACCCAGCTTTCCTAGGAGCAGAAGTGAGATTTCTACTAGGACTTGGTAAGAGACACAGAAAATTATATTTCATTTATACTGTCTGTTGATAGTGTGGGTGAAATTTGTCTGTTGATAGTGTGGGTGAAATTATACCATCTAGATTGGCGAATAAATACATTAATTAATTGATCATCTCCATATTGAGATGTAGTTTTAGGATATTGTGAGACTTTATTCTACCTGCAGAAGAATCAAGACTCATAATCTCGCAGAGCATTAAATAATTGCTTTTATATATATGTGTGAAGGCTTTGGCCTGGATTTGTGGGAGGGGCTGAGGTCCGCCTCCAGCCTATTTAGGGCACCCCTCTACCTGTCTCCTGCACCGTCCGAGGTCTGAACTTGAGAGAGAGAGAGTCGCTTGTGGAGTTAACTGAGAGGTTACTTACGAGTTGCTGTATTTTTCTGAAGTTCGTTGCTTTCGGGTCCAGGATTTGGAGCTTTCCGGTTCCATCCGTCCGGCTTCACCTGGTTCCTTGCGGGTCCCGTTTTGCCCGTTAAACTGTGAGTCTTGTCATACGGTACAGCACAGGGCCTCACGGCTGCCCCTGTACCAGCTCGTTCATTTCACCATTTCCTTGTCAACCATGTCACAGTTTCACTCCAAGTCACGGTTTTTCATGTTTGCCACTTTTTCCGGTCATGCATGCACGCGTACCACACCGCATCCCCACTCCCAGCGTGGCCAAACACGTGTACCAGGTTTCCATGGCAGCCACCAACGCCGTTCCCCTTCTCACCATCATCCCACACATTCCTTCCCCTCACACCCCTCGCCCAGCTCAGCGGCACGCCCGCCCTCTCACTGTCACCAGATGCTCACCGCAACCCGGCCGCTCCACACGCTCCCCCTCCACATACAAACATCAGTGCCGCGGTCCCCCTCTTCCCCGCGCCTCCGTCCTCCTGCCGCGCTGCCGATGGCGACCGCCGCGTCCCGACGCCCGGTTTGCGCATGCGCGTCATAACTCTCGTCATAACACTTCTGTCTACCCCTCTTTTAGGCGGTCAAGCTTAGACTTATTTACGCTGCACGCATCCTGTGACTTTTTCTTGCTACCAGGTACGTACACCTGCTCAATCGTTTATTTTTCCTACATTTCACTCCATCCCGTTAGGGTCAGCGTGCTGGCATTAGGGGCTTCGGAATCCCACTAGAGTAACCCCCTCTTGGCTTCGCCATCAGTCAGTGGTCCGCGAGGCCAACACCCCGCCTCACACGCTCGGAGGCAGCCGCCCATCGCGCCACTCGTTAGTAAGCCGCCTCGCTGTTGCATAGAGAGGGCCTCACCTGTCACTCCCTTTCCCTAGTCCTGTCTTACAAGTCACCGAGAGGCCTCACACTCCTGCCACCACGTCAGTGGCCTCATTAACCCCTCGCGCCAACTCATAGATAGTGCCTCTCAAGCCGCTCGGCAATTAGCAGGGCCTCATCTGTCACCATCCTAGGCTTAATTATTTCGCCATCCGGCATAGCTAGCTTGCCAGCACGATCCTGTGTTTCCCCACACTAACAAACTATTCTGTTTTAGCATGTCTCTGGAAGGAATTGAGAACTTTTCCCTTCCTGGCACTCCGGCCAGATCCATCACCTTAGCCCAGGGAGACGATCTTGCCAGCCCAGCATCCATCAGATCCTGGACAATTCCGCGTATCACGACGGAATTGCGGAGACGGCAGATTCCCTTCCCCGCCACGGCAAGGAAAGCGGAGCTTTTCCGACTACTGCGCACGTCAACCAGTAACGCGGAGGCAGGGGAAGGACCCAGCCAGTCCAGCACGGGGGACATACACGCCATGCTGGCCTCTTTGATGACGTCCATGTCCAGGGTCAACGACAGGTTAGAGAGGCTGGAGTCGGTCACCACATCCCTCTCCTTGGCAGGGCCACCACCGGCAGCGTCACCGGCACCATCCGGTTTGCCAGTGGGCGTGCCATCCATCAACCCAGATGACCAAGAAGTCAGCCCGGCGCACATGATACCGGAGCACTTGAAAAGGGACATTCTGGAAGGTAAGGATGTGAATCTGGCCTCCCTCCTGATTGCCTCTCAAGATATTGTCGAGAACAAAACTTATGCCTACGACGATGTCTCGGTGGTGGTCAAATCTAGGGATGCCCGCCTCAATAGAAAACTGTCTATTCCAGAATTTGTGTTGGCTTTCGGCATCTACAGGGAGGTCATCTGCACGGTCTACCCTAACAGAAGGGAGGAGCTCGACCTCTACATGCACAAACTGGTGGACCTGGGCAACAAATATGGGGGGTCGGCATTCTATGACTACCATAGATCTTTTTCGGCAAAGGTGGCAGGGGCTTTCTCCCAGTACGGAGTCCGCTCCAACTGGGCTAGAATCGACACTGTCATTTTTTGCCGACACTTCGCAGGCCTGAGGACGCCAGCTTGCGTGCACTGCTCCTCCACGGCCCACACCACCAATTTCTGCCCGAACGCGGCGGACAGACAAGCCCCCTCTCAAGCGGCCGGCCCCTCCGGGGTCACGGAGAAATCAACCCGGGACAAGCTGGGGCGGCCAATCAAGTTTCTGGGCAAGTCCCAGATCTGCAACAATTTTAATATGGGATCCTGCAATTATAGCGGGTGTAGGTTGTTGCACATTTGTACCAATTGTTTCCGGGCACATGCCAAGTCAATGTGTCCAAATAAAATATTTTCTAAACAGTATCTATCGACCATAAATATGCCGGTTTTTACAGCATTCATGTATCAGCACCCATCCAGACATCTCACGGATTTCCTCGTGGCGGGTCTGACAGAAGGCTTCCACACGGGCATCCTGCACATGCCGACAGGCACCCTGGAATGTCCAAATCTCCTATCCGCCCAAGGCAACCCCACCGCAATTGACGCCCTCATAGCCCAGGAAGTCGCAGAGGGCTTCGTGCTAGGTCCATTCAAGACACCCCCATTCACCACATGGCGCACCAACCCCATTGGCATCGTCACCGGGAAATCTTCCCAGAAACAGAGGCTAATCATCGATTTATCGGCACCACACGGTTCAGCCGACCCCAGTCTCAACTCCCTCATTCCGTCGGAAGAATTCTCACTCCAATACACCACCATAGATCACGCCATCACCGCCATCAGGCAAGCAGGGGTCGGAGCATGGCTCAGCAAAACCGACATCGCCAATGCGTTCAAATTGCTACCAATTCACCCGTCACTGTGGCACCTTCATGGCATCAAGTGGTCCGGAAACTATTATTTTTTCTCCCGGTTGACCTTCGGATCCAAAAGTAGCCCGGCCATTTTTGACACATTCGCGGAGGCACTATGCTGGTTGCTCTTGAACGTAGCAAGATGCCCGATGGTCTTGCATTACCTTGATGACTTTCTACTCGTGGAGGAAAACATCTCCCCTCCCGCCAGCCTCAGGGCCACCATCAAGCTGTTCGGGGAACTTGGGGTACCCATCTCCACCAAGAAAACAGAGGGGCCGGCCACAGTCATCACCTTATTGGGCATTCAGTTGGATTCGGCCTCTATGCAAGCCAGTTTGCCACTCGGGAAGATCCAGGTTATTCTCAACCACATAGACAATTACCTTCAACTCGGCAACTGCAATCGCAAGGAGTTACAGTCCCTATTGGGTTCCCTGAACTTTGCCATGCGCATCATTCCCCAGGGTCGCTCGTTCATTTCACGGCTTCTGCACCTTTTCCCCCTTTTTCTTCACGACTCTCACAGGCTGCCCCTGGATGCCCACGCCACTGCAGATCTGGTTATGTGGAGAAGATTTCTGTCCGCCTGGAAAGGCAGGAGCATGTTCCTCCCTCAGCTATCGGACTCTTCCCCATCTATCTGGTCGGATGCGGCATCCACCACAGGCTTCGCGGACATTTTTGGGAACGATTGGCTGTGGGGTAGCTGGCCTCCTGCGGTCCAGGGTTTGGAAGGATTCTCCACTACCTCGGCTCTGTTCGAGATCTACCCTATCGTGGCGGCCGCCGTGGCGTGGGGTCATTCATGGGCAAACAGGTCGGTCCGATGCTACTCAGACAACCAGGCAACCTGCCAGATCATTAACAAGGGTCGGTCCAAATCCCTCACAATCATGAGGTTCCTGCGCAGGCTTACTTGGTTGGCGGCTTGCAACAATTTCTTCATACACTGCTTCCACGTCCCGGGAAGGTGCAATACGGCAGCTGACAATCTGTCTCGTTTCCAATTTCAGGCGTTTCATCAGGCTCTCCCGTCAGCATCACCCACGGCCTCCATCACCCTGTCATTTCACCAGCTCATTCTGGATTAGATGTCATCATGCGCCATAGCCAGTCATTATCCCATTCTGCACTATCAGACAACACACGCAGGTCATACAACAGAGCATTCGCACTGTTTAACAAATTCCTGTTGGAACACAACATCACGCACCCATTTGTCATGACTTCCCTGCTGGGGTTTGCTTTCTTTTGCCACCTCAAGCTCAAACTGTCATACAACACCATCAAACTCTATCTCACCGGCATCCAACATCACATGCTGATCATACACCCTAACAACATCAGTTTCATGGCCTCACACCAGATCAAAACCATACTCAAGGGCATTCAGAAGACAGAACCCGCACGGCCGACGCAGAGACTGCCCATTAACAGTCACATTTTCAAGGCATTATCCAACTTATTAGACACCAGACCTTTTGAAGCTGATACCAACTCCATCATCAAAACAGCGATGTACCTGGCCTTCTACGGATTCCTGAGGCCCGGGGAATTCACCACGACCTCGGCGACCCAAACCACACATTGTCTGCTAGCCTCCCACTTGACGAAACACGGGGATCATTATATCCTAACCTTACCTCACTCCAAAAGCAGTCAGCTCTCACCCGTGAACATTCCATACTACCCCACGCAGAACAGATGGTGCCCAGTCGGGGTTCTGGACGCATACAAACAGCATCACAAGTTCCTACCCTTTCAGCCACTACTTCAACTGCGTGGGTCTGTACTCACCACCACCACTTTCATGACCTATGTCAGGTCATCCCTCACTCAACTAGGCCTCAACGCATCCAACTACTCTGGGCACTCCTTTCGGATCGGGGCCGCGTCCACGGCCTCCAGTGCCAACATCCCGGCTCATGTCATTAAGAAATTGGGGCGCTGGAAGTCATCCGCTTTCGCACGTTACATCCCCAATCCAACACGGGAGTTAAGAAACGCTTTCCAAAACATGTCGGGTTGAGCTTTCATGTATATCGAATACAATAAACTGGTTATTTCATTTTTGCCCTCTTCTTTCTCAGGCCTACCTCATCCTCGGTTTCGGCACACCACAACCGACTACGCTTATTCCCTGATTTCCTAGGTTCTTCACTGTACTACCGTAAGTGCCTCACACAAGTGTGAAGGCTTTGGCCTGGATTTGTGGGAGGGGCTGAGGTCCGCCTCCAGCCTATTTAGGGCACCCCTCTACCTGTCTCCTGCACCGTCCGAGGTCTGAACTTGACCCTCCCACCACTCCACTCATTAATAACTCATTTCTTCCACATCTCTTTCCTTGGGTGGGCCCTCTTCTTTCTCAGGCCTACCTCATCCTCGGTTTCGGCACACCACAACCGACTACGCTTATTCCCTGATTTCCTAGGTTCTTCACTGTACTACCGTAAGTGCCTCACACAAATATATATATATATACTGATAGAACATTCTTCGCCAAGCTAAGTGATGGACTCCCACAGGAAAGACTTATTTCAAGTGCTTCCCCTTTAAGGTATGGTCTAGCAAAGATCCTATATCCCTGTCATTTGTCTTAATAGTCTTACCAAAGTCATATGTGTGAAAATAGTCCAGGATGAGGCGGAAGGATACAGTTATCTCTTCTAAGTTATATCCTTGAATGGATTTGCCCATTCTGGAAGTCATGTGACGTGTAGTTGGTTAGAGGGGGGTGGAATGTATTTAGCATTCCATATTGATGTCTAGGAATAGACATGCCCATCCTAATATCATGAGGTTTTCTCTGAACAAAAGTAATATATATATATATATATATATATAACTTATGTTCCTACTTTGATATCCTAACCTAATAATAGCTTGGTTATAATGTGACAAGTTATTTCCACTCACATGTATTGTTAAGCTTGTAATGCTTTATATTAACGCTATATATATTCATTTGCATGTATCATTGTGTTTATTTACTTATATATGTTTATAATCTTGTAACCAATAAATCTGCATATTTTTATAAACCTGTGTATTATTGTATAATGCAGAACTACATGTTTTATCATTAACGTCATCTCACGTCAAAAAGAACTTATTTATCTGAGGAAATAGTCGGACTCAGATGTGAATTGTATCAATTAGGTTGTCTACAATTCACCAGGTCATAATTGTAAGAATTTATGAAAAATTTTATAAATTAATTTTTTTATGATTAATAATTTTTATGACCATAATTAATAATTCTTAATTGAATTATTACCACCCGACATGGTAGAAGCGTTTAAAGAAAAATAATATCCAGAGAAATTAATCAAGAGATCCCTAGACAAAGTAAGAGGAATGCAAAGGAAAGATTTTTTTGAGACTAAAAAAATGGAAGATAAAGAAGGAGCAATTGAACAAATTAGGATTATGTTACCGTTTAATAACGAATATAGAAAAATCCAAGGAATCATAAGCAAGCATTGGCATATATTAAAGAAAGAAAAAACTATAGGTGCCTTGATTCCATTAAAACCATGCATTACATTTACTAAAGCCCCTAATTTGGCCAATTTGGTGGCACCAACTATAAAAAAAGTTAAAAGAACTGAACCCTCCATACAAAATTGGATTCATATGGAGGGATTCTATAGGTGTGGGCAATGCAGTAATTGCAAATTAACAACATTCCCCCGTAAAACAGGAGAAATAATTTCCTTTGTCAATCATCACAAACATGTCATAAAGGACTTTTTAACCTGCAGTTCCAAAAGTGTAATTTACATTATAGAATGTCCCTGTGGGAAACAATATGTCGGTAGGACAAAAAGGACTCTGAGAAAACGTGTATCTGAACATGTAGCTAACATCAAAAAAGGATTGGAAACACATGTATTGTCCAAACACTTTAAAACGACACACAACCAAGACCCATCAGGGATGAAATATGCTGCAATAGATAAGGTGACCAGAGAATGGAGGGGAGGGGATCATATAGGTAGGATGTCGAGGGTGGAGACACAGAGAATATATGAGTTAAACACCCTTGTGCCGGGAGGACTGAACTCAGAATTCAAACTATTTGGATTCTTATGAGATAGGGGGGGGGGGCCGCGGCGGGGTCGGGATCCTTCCCAGTGATTTTATTTCTGGGGGGTTCCGGTCCTCCGCGGCGGACCTCCACCGGTCATTCGGTCATATATCCAACACATTCCGTATGCGCTCTGTGGATCCACAACTTTGCCCTGTCTCTATGAAAATTTGACTATGCTGATATTAATATAGATTCGTATAACAACAGAGTCAATAACCTGCCCCCACTCCATACAAAACTATATAAGATTACACCAAGTAATAGATGTAAAGAAAATACAAAGTGGATAATATATGAGAAAATATATAAAAAAAAACAAGTAAAAATTGACATCTTAGGGATGAAATAAATTTTAATAAAAATATTGTATTCAAAAAGAAAGAATTTTTTTATTTTAAATAAAAGTTTTTTATCTACATATAAATATTTTTGATGTACATATATATGGAATGTATTTGGTATAAAGAAAGTTCGGGTGGAAATTCATAATGACAGTCAGGTGGGGACAATTACAATCTTTTCCAAAACCGCATGAATACCGCAGGTCAGATTGCGGTAGAGAGAAAACACCATACAAAGCCTGACAGGTTGTAATAGACTTGTGCAGATTTTGGAGTATGTCCGACACAAACCAAACATTTTCTGGTCAGCAAGTAGTATAGTCAATATGCCATAAAGGTTGACATGAGAATATATATGTGAATAAATGACTTACGGCGAATACAGACATACTCTTTACAAAATAGGTGGTTTTCGGGTCCACACCAGGTTTTGAAAAAAGAAACGCGCACTCGATGAGAACGGACTGTAAGAGCTGAACACGCTCATTTGTACAGCAAGCTCAGCGAGAGAAAAGGAGGCTGCAAAATTATCCAAGCGCCGGCTCTTTCATCTACGGAGCGGCGCCGGAAAGACAGCCAGGGAACCGCGGACAGCTGGAGAAATCCCTGAAAACCAAAGGACCAATACAGCAGCGGAGCTCAGTGCTGCAGCGAAACAGTGAGTAATAGCGGGACGCCGCTCTATAAAACCACTGCACCACTATCCGATTGAAACAACTTGTTCTTCAGAGATCTTTTTATAAGGTTTTTCTTCCCTAAAGGACATTTTTTTTCAAGGACTTTTCATACCCTGAATACTCAGAGGCCATTCATTTTAATCAATTTGACCTAAATTGGTACCAATAGGTTGAGGAATCTATTTTTATTGTAATTGTATGTAATATTATGCTTATCTTAATTTATTGAAGTGTATATGTTGTATTTTAATTAAACTATTAGGTTCCATTGGTCAGAGAGTGCCCAGTATCTTTTTACTATTGTTCCATTTGTTCAAAGGAAGGGTGATTTCCTTTTTACTGAGAGCACCTCCCGTGTCAGCACCAATCCAGTGCGCCACTTTTCTTCCTTTTAGTTATCAGACTGAGTTGCCAATGTTCTAGCCAGATCCGTAGCATTTATTGCAAAATGTCAACACAGCAATTCCGCATGAATACTGTACTCCAATCTAGTGTAACGTCATTGCATTTTAGCATTTTGCTATAATTTCCGGCTTGAATTCAGTGCTGCCTGTCGTTTTCAAAGTGTGCCCTGTGCTGATAAATGCTTTGGAAAGTCAAGGGTGTATATTTGTAAACCATAAACTTTACAATGGGTGTGGGTGCCCACAGAGTGGGCCTTGAGTTCCGCCTCTGGCACCCGTCCCATAGGTTCCCCACTACTAGACATAGGGTGTTTACAATCATGGAGTGTATACAACATTATACTTGAATCTTGAATTTGTTGTTCCCTTTGATTTGCCGTTTACTGTTTTTTTTTTTTTTTTTTTGCATCACTGCATTTTGAGTTTCTTTTAGGAACCTCGACGATCTCGAGTATTGTACGACACACTTGCCATGTCATCTGGCAGCAACTCCGAGAGACAGTGATGCCTCAGCCCAAGGCGGACGATTGGGTTCGGATCGCTGAGGGCTTCCAAAATTTGGCGCAGCTTCCAAACTGCATTGGGGCAATGGATGGCAAGCACATCCGTGTGAAGAAGCCGCCACACTCAGGGAGCCGTTTCTTCAACAATATTTTTCTGTAGTGCTGATGGCTGTTGCTGACAGTAACTACCGGTTTATAATGGTTGATATCGGGGCCTATGGAAGCACTGCGGATGCTCGCATCTTTAGTGCTTCTAGAATGGGTGAGCGGCTTCGTGCCAACCAGCTTGCCCTGCCCGAGTCCAGAAGACTGCCCGGATATGCAGGTCCGCAGGCTCCATTTGTCATCGTGGCGGATGAAGGGTTTGCATTGACTCCACATATTATGCGGCCCTTTCCAAAGTGTGGTTTGGATGTCAGGAGGCGTATATTCAACTACCGGTTGACTCGTGCCCCTCGGTATGTTGAGTGCGCTTTCGGGATACTCTCTAGCAAGTGGAGGGTGTTTTTGTCATCCATACAGATGGCTCCGGAGAATGCTACCCTGGTGATTAAAGCATGTGTTGTTCTACACAACTTTACCAGGATTCACGAGGTTTCCTCTTCTGTTGACATGGAAGATCTTCCTACGTCTTCAGATTTGGGTTTGGAAAGGACCCTGCATAGACGACCTGGGACTGCAGGCATTGCAGTTCGGGAACTCTATGCAGACTACTTTTACAGCCCAGAGGGGTCCTTGCCATGGCAGAGGGACGCTATTCGTGGCAGTTTTTGAAATCTTCTGGGCTCTTTAGATTTATTTTTTTGTAGATAGATTACTAAAAATGATTGTGGTAGTTGAGTGTAGGGAGTCGCAAGATAATGAGGACCCTTGACGTGGGCTTGCGGGCTGAGATTTTTTGGACATGACATATTTTAATCTGCATCTAACTAAATATAAATGATGATTTGGTCAAAATGTAAATTGACTTTAACATCTTTATATTTGTATTTTCTGGTCCCAAATTTTTTCTAATACCTCTTCATGACAGTATCCCAAAATAAAGATGTTGCTCATCAAAATAAAGTGTTGCTTTGTGAGTTAAAGTGCGTGGGGTTTCTTTTTTATATAGAAATTTGAACTGTAAATGTTTTGTAGAGTGTGCAAAAAAACAACAGTCGACTAGTTTTCTCCCAAACCACATTTATGTAAAATATTGTGATCAAATGGAAGCCAATGCTTTCAACATTATGGGCAAAACATATAAAGTGCTCCAAACAATAAAAAATTAAATAATTACAAATAAGAAGGTCCTGTGTGAAGGAACCCTGTGCAAACGAGGACCGTTGCCTTACATGGGCCTGTTGAGGTGGCACAGTTGTCAAACTGCCCGGGTAAAGGGGCTGACCTGCCTGTTGCATTGGGCCCTGGGGTAGGCCGTACTGGGGTTGTGGTGGGAAAGAAGGTCCTTGGGTTGTTTGGGGCGCAAACTGAAAGGGTCCTGGCCTTTGCTGCTGTGCGGCATTCTCCATTTCTAATTTCATGGCATTTAATCTCCCCAGAATGTCGCCATGGTTGGGAATTGCAAACATTTTTATAACAACCGCTAATGAAGCAATGCACTCGTGATGCTCCAAAGGACTGACGTGCTTCATTAGCGGCCCTAATCCCCTTAACATTTTCTCCTCCATGCCATCACTCCTCCTCTGGGCAAGAAAATCTATGACGCGGGCGTCAATAACTTCCCGACTCTCTTGCCCAGAGGTAGAGGGAGGGACTTGGTGGCGACGTCTGGGCTGGGGCGGGACAATCCGGGGTGGACTGGCCAGTGGTAGGGGGGCCTGGCCCAGTGTGGAGTCATCTGGGTCCTCAGCCGGCGTTGGAGCAGGACTTGTTGCGGGGGAGAAAACTGCAGGGGTTTCACTCCCAGACGTGTCCGATTCTTGGGACGGATCCAGACTGTCCACAGTACTGTATTTGAAATAAACAAAAATAAACATTAGATCATTTGATTTAAACATTACAAAAGTACATCAATTATATTAGTTGAAAACAGCCGTGTCTATACAATATATATACGGAGTGGCAGCATACATCAGAGATTTGATTTTAATCAATAAATAACAGCTTCTATGTGAATAGTGCAATTCCTAAGTTAATTGCATTTAAAATATAACGATGGGACAACTCTTGTAAAGGCCTAATGTTACTGTAATGGGAAAACATTGTTTGCCGTTTGGAGCTGTCCACCCTCAGAAGAGGATTCCTCATTCAAGGACCAAAACCAGTGCTGATATTCAGGACATCTCGTCTGTATCTGCCCCGCTACCACCATCCAAAGATACAAGATGTAATTTTAACCTAGTAGAACATTATTTACTGAGAAACAACATGTGCCAGGCCACACTTGACCATGGTGAGAGTAGTAGTTTTAATCCTGCTGGTCAAGCGTAGTTGGAACATCATTATAATCCATTTTCTTCGGATCTGGTTTTTGACATTTTATATGAGCAATGTAAGGAATCCATGTTGTGTTTGGTGCAATACCGTGTAAGCAATATAAATTACAATGCCAATACCTAAAGGGTAACAATTTAAAAAACATACTAAATTAAGATAATAGGTCTCTATGGTAAAAATGTCACATCGCCCAAAAAATAAAATAAAAAACACTATTCAGGGCTCCTATTAAAATGGGAGGCTTTCAGAAAGCTTTTTAAAATATTGTACCTATCCATTGTACCTATCCAACACTTACTAAAAACCGTAACCTAGTAATTAAACCCGCAGACAAAGGCGGAGCCATTGTGGTTATGAATCACACAGATTATAGAGAAGAAATTCTACGTCAGCTCGGTGATAGGGATATTTACGAGAAAGTGTCTTCTAATCCCACATTTAAGATAGTGTCCCTGATTCAAACTACACTCACCTACCATTTAACACAGGGCACTATTGATGAAGACATCATAACATTTTTGACCAACCAACATCCCATCACTCCTGTATTCTACATACTTCCTAAGATTCACAAGACTCTCAATAAATCCCCAGGCCGTCCCATGGTTGCCTCAACAGATTCAATTCTGGCCCCTCTTTCCATTTTCTTAGAACAAGCCCTTACTCCATTAATCAAAACCACTCAGTCATTTCTGTTAGACACAACTGCCTTTCTGAATGTCATTCGACACATAGGTCCCCTTTCCAATCAATGCTATCTTGTCACATGGGATGTAAATAGCCTCTATACGTCCATTCATCATACAAAAGGCATTAGGGCCACTAAACTCCTTTTAGAGGAAGCTAACACAACACCTCAACTTGTGGAATTCTATTTAGATCTACTTGCTATAGTTCAGCAAAAAAAAAAAATTATGTTTGAGGACTCCTTTTATGTACAAAAACAAGGGACCGCAATGGGGTCACATGCAGCGCTACCCTGTGCTAATGGGTACATGACAAGGTTCGAAATTGAACATGTATATCCACAGTATCTATTCCTACAACATGCTAAAATGTGGAAAAGATACATAGATAATATTTTTTGTCTATGGGAAGGTTCAGGGGATTCACTCCTCAGCTTCCATTCCTATCTAAACTCCATCTATCCAGAATTGCAGTTTACAATACACTATGACCAGCACAGTATCAGCTTCCTTGATACTCTGGTCCTCAAACAAAAGGATGGTTCTTTACATACAGATCTGTATCGTAAACCAATGGATCGAAACAATCTACTCCATTACAACAGTTGTCATGCACCCTCTACAAAAAAATCACTACCTAGATCACAGTTTAAACGCATTACGAGAATAGTGACATCAGAGGAGGACAAACAGAAAAGAGTTTTAGAAATGACCCACAAATTCCAATAAAGAGGATATCCCATGGCGATAATTTCACCAAATTCAGATTCCAGTTCGCGACAAAAAAATGGGACCCAAAAGAGAATTCCCTTTGTACATACTTATCACCCATATTCCTATAAAATTGTAAACATCCTCAATAAGCACTAAGCACTGGAACATACTTGCCCGTTCCTTTCCCAACATAGAGGAATTTCAGACACGGTGTCTGCCATGTAGTAGGAAACCCAAAAATTTGAGAGATTGGCTGGTCAGAGCAGATATTGGCCCGAGTAGTACCATCTTACATCAGCGCTTATTAGGAAAAGTAAGACAGGGCACGTTTCCCTGTCTACATTGTGCGCAGTGCTCGAATGTAATGAAAGGGGACAAAATCTATCACCCACAGACCGGGGAGTCCATACAAATCAAAGGGTTCCATACATGCCAATCTAATTACATAGTCTACCTCTTGAAATGTCCATGTGGCCTAATATATGTGGGGGAGACCACCCAGAATGTTAGGGATCGCATCTGTCAACATAAGTCTACCATCCGATGTGAGAACCTGCTACTTCCGGTTCCTCACCATTTCTACAAAATGAAGCATAGTGTAGCCCAACTGAAATTCCAAATAATAGAAAAAATAGATTTACCAAGAAGAGGTGGTAATAGACAACAAATACTTAAAAAGTGAGAGGCTTATTGGATCCATAGAGTACAAAGCCTAGAACCTAAGGGGCTCAATAGGGACTACGAATTGTCCTCTTTCATTGGAATCACTGTGATGTCATTGGTATATGTGTCAAACAGTATAAACTATTACTAACTACTAATATTCATTTATATTTTCAGATGCACTAAGAACCAGACCCCCATCATGCTTGCCGTCTTTTTTCTGTATCCTTTTGGGTGTTGGTCTCTTTTCTTCCTTTGATCCCTATTGTCTGTAGACCTAATGGACTTCACTATAGAGGATAATTTCTCTTTTCCAATTTTTCTCATTTTTTCTCATTATTTATTTTCCAATTTTCTTTTACTGTTGATAATTGGCTTACTTTAACTTTTAGATCAGCATACCTTCCTTATAGTAATCTGTTCAATATTGTCCCTAGATTCATATTGCTAGCCAATTCTCTACATATAATCCCCTATGGTCAGTCTGAATAGGAGGATCGGATCCGATGCGTTCCAAGCTTCCGGTTGCGCTCCTTATTGTGATTTAGTTGTAACTATACATAGATATGTCCCCTATACCCCTGTCATTCCCAGTACACATAGAGACATACATATAACCCCCTGAGTGTGCGGAGCAGTAGTAGTTACTTGTGGGCATATGAGAGGTGGATGCATTCCAGCTTGGAACGCATAGGCACTTCCGGTTTCGGCCACTTCCTTCCAGGCCGGATATATCTAGTCACATGCACCTCTTATCCTCAGCATTTATATGGGTGTGGATACAGCATCAGCTCTATCTACTTTTCATACATCTTCTCCATGGCAACTTGGTAAGTGTTTTTTTCAAAATATTTATCCTGAATGTCTATCTAACAGATATGGAGTTTTACCTGACTGCTGTAATTTTTTCTATTTTCTTTCTTTTTGATAATAAGTTGAAGACAACAAAGTATATATAGAGCTTGAGCTATGTACTTACCACTATTTTTTCTGAAATTTTCTGTAACTGTATTTGATTAGTATTATGTATGTAAGGTTTCAGTAGTATCTGACGGTGTTAGGTGAAATGCACATATAATTAATTGATGATGCCACTTGTATTTGTACTTATGGAATATTTTCTTATTGTCACACAGTGTTTGATAAAGGTCCTACGACTGAAACGTCACAATTTGGTGAAGTTGCCATAAAATAAATAACCAGAACAAAAGTTCTTTACTGAGTGCTATTGTTTATCTCTTCAATGTATGATTCTGGCTGGGAAGCCAGCACAACAAGCACCACGGTCTAAAATAGACAAGAGTGCCACGTCTTGTCTATAAAAATGTGCGTAGGCTATGCCAGTCCTGCATGCACTGCTTATGAGCAGCAGAGTGCTCATGTTCTTTCAGGTATGAATGGATATTTTTCCACTTGTTAAAACCATCTTTGGATATTGTGTTATCCCATTTTCCAAATACGACGCAGCAGAAACAAAATACTTTATCTACATTCTCAGAGTAAACCAGCCATGTACGTAGAATTTTGTCTCCATTGTCTACTTGAATGAAATAATTTTCTTTGGTAAAATAATTTGGTGTTGCCGAGTTGTTCTGTGGAAAGACAATGTCCACAATTTGCTTGGGGCCTCTCTTCAGTAACTCCATTATCTGGGCATCAGAAATTGCAGTAGGCCACAATGCTGGGTCGTCACTTAAAACATCAGTAATGCCTACATTTTCCGGTGGTAAAATAATACTCATGGAAACAGCAGAATTAGTGCTTTCTGCAGCAGGTTCAGTGGTGACTGGTTCACTTCCACATTGCATTGGTGCTTCCACAGAAGAGACTGTGTCCTTGGATCCGTGACCTTCAGCTTCCTCTCCCATTTCTGCGGCTGGTGGTAAAGGAGTTCCATCACTGGATGTTGAAGCTTCAACTTGCTGTGATTCTTAATGTGGTTGAAAGAATGATGTTAGTTTTGGATAGGTCTCCAACTTCCTTGTTTTTTCTTCTGTTTTTTCCTTTTCTGAGAAAGGCTGACATAGGATCGCTTCATCTTGGCCCAGTAATCTTACAATATCATTTCAAAAAAATATATAGTTATGTTCAAGACTATTTTTATATTTAAAGAGGACCTTTCATTACAATAAAGAATCTAAACTAAGTATTCTGACATGGAGAGCGGCGCCCAGGGATCTCACTGCACTTACTATTATCCCTGGGCGCCGCTCTCCATGTCTGTATGCTTAGTTTAGATTTTTTATTGTAATGAAAGGTCCTCTTTAAGTATTAAAGTGAATTTAATAATACAGAATTTAAGTTAACCCTATATCACTCCAGGAGTACAGGAGGGAGACACCAGTGGCTAGCTACGGCTCCTCCCTCCTACTTCACTAGGAGTGTCACGTCAGTGATATCGATGAAACCATAAAACAGTCATCAATAAAAACAATAATAGGTTTAATCATGGCTGGCCCACACATCTCATTCATCAATCGGTCTGGAGATTTAATTTGTGGACTTTTATACAGAAAAAACAATATATTGAGTGGCACAGTGTAGCGATATACTGCATATTGTGGGGCACAGTGTAGAGGTATACTGTATATTGTGTGGCACAGTGTAGGCGATATGTGTATAACATAAACATATTTCATATGAAAACTTACAGTTACTTTGCTTGACCCTTGTGGATCTCGGACACCACTTCAACACTTGGCTGGGGGGCTCGGCGGAGCTGATGTTGTGTTTTATCCTAATGAGAAAGATTTCATACTAAGGATTTGGAGAAGGGGCAGAGGGATAGCAGAGCAGGGAGAGGCTGGTGCTGCTACTAGGGGGTCATATCATGGGGGAGTAATAAAGCCCACTATAATGCCCCCCCCAGTAGATAATTCTTCTTATAATGTGACAGAGCAAAAAATCCCCCCTTGTAATGCCCCCAGTTGAGCTAATGTTCCCATAGTGCCACCATAATGTACCAGTCTAAAATACCCCTATATAGTGCCCCCAGTAAATGCTGCATAGTGCTCCTCTCCCCCTTTCCTCCTAGTGCCCCCGTAATGTACCAGTATAAAATGCCCCTATATAGTGCCCCAGTAGATGCCCTCAGTGTCCCCATAAATAATTAGCAAGCATAAAATACCCCTTCTTAGTGCCCTCCGTAGATGACCCCATAGTATTCCTCTCCCCCTTCCCCATAGTACCCACCATAATGTGTCCCAGTATAAAATGCCACTGTACAGAGCCCTCCATATAACATACCACTTATTTGTAGCCCCAGTAGATGCCCCAAAAGTGCCCACCAATAATGTGCCAGCAAGAAGTGCCCCCATAGTGCCACCTAATAATGTGCCAGTAGTAAGTGCCCTCATAGATGCCCCCAATAATGTGCCAGTAAAAAGTGCCCCCATAGTGCAACCTAATAATGTGCCAGTAAAAAATGCCCCCCAATGATGCCCCCCGGGCCTCAATGTCACATTTCCCCCCCTCCACGTCACATTATTCCCCCCCTCCATCATGGCAACACACTTGTCCCTTTAAAGTTTGTGACGCCAGTGCCTTTAACGTTGGCACACCGATTGGTAGTAGTAATATGTGAGGAACACAGTGTTGTGGTGAACCAAACTTTCTTTACTGGAAACGGTTAAACTTTATACAGTCCTTTGTAAGTTCAGATCCATATAGCAGGTTCACATTACAAGCAGGCTTTCACATCAATGGCAGGTATAATGTTCCTTGCAAGATACTCAGAGGGTAACAACAACACTCACAGATCAGGCTGTACCTTCTCCTCAGAAATACTGTACACTGTTCCTAAGAACTCCTGTCTGTTCTTATGCCAAGGCCCAGATGCCCTAATGCTGGCATTTATCCTTGGTAACAATCTTCCTCCGGTATATATCCCCTGCTTTAAATTGATAATCCTTCTGCCCTTCAGGTTACTTGACTAGCTGGAACACTGGCTCTGCTCTGCTTGTGGGGATCTGCAGGTTTCTTCCAGGACGCAAACTCTTCTCTTGGGGCGAATCTTCTGAGCTAACTGAGGCTCAGGAACTTCAAGCAGGCTATACTCCTTCACTAGCCTCCTGGTGGCAACTAGAAGCCTGGGCTGTCTAGCTGCATGTCAGGAGGAGGCCCTCAGCTTGTCTCTGGCTGGTGCCCTCTCACTTCTTTCTCTCGAGTGAATCAAAAGGAAAAAAAAAATCACCACGTGCCGCCTAACTGCTAATAAGATATTGTATATACTTAAATAAGATGTACACCAATGATAGGGGTTATAAATAAATAAATATAGATATATATATATGTAAAAATTGAATCGATAAAAAATAGAAGCGATATAAAAAATAGATAAAAACTAATACATAGTAAATAGGAGCCCCTTACTAAAATAAAGGAGCCGAACGCAGCAATGCTCAGTGCTAATATGATAGAGCTATAAAACAGCTGGTGTATGATATCAGATGAAGCACATAAAAACATATAAAAGGTGAAAAACACCGAAACTCACTTCACCAGGGAGGGGTGTAAAGGGATAAAACTCAAGACACCCAAAACAACCACCTCCCTCGCCTGGCTTGCTTGTAGAGTGGTTGGAAGATACGGCAATCCACAACTAAGAACTTCTGGTATAATCCTTTAATAGGTTAAATAGGTCAGGTGGGCTCAACGCGTTTCGGGGATAGACAAACCCCTTCCTCAGGAGCAGAGCAAGTAATAGGCTTATACAAGGTATTATAATAAAATCTATATATAGCAGATCTAAATAATAAAAGGGAGGCGTGTTTGGCGCCAAAAAGACCGTCAGTGTCATTTCCGGAAGTGACATCACTGGTTACATATAGAGAACCTGAATACAATTAAATACAAGAGAAACAGTGTGTTCTGTTTCTCTTGTATTTAATTGTATTCAGATTCTCTATATGTAACCAGTGATGTCAATCCGTAAATGACACTGACGGTCTTTTTGGCGCCAAACGCGCCCCCCTTTTATGATTTGGATCTGCTCTATCTAGATGTTTGTTTGTTCTAATACCTTGTATAAGCCTATTACTTGCTCTGCTCCTGAGGAAGGGGTTTGTCTATCCCCGAAACGCGTTGAGCCCACCTGACCTATTTAACCTATTAAAGGATTATACCAGAAGTTCCTAGTTGTGGACTGCCGTATCTTCCAACCACTCTACAAGCGAGCCAGGTGAGGGAGGTGGTTGTTTTGGGTGTCTTGAGTTTTATCCCTTTACACCCCTCCCTGGTGAAGTGAGTTTCGGTGTTTTTCACCTTTTATATGTTTTTATGTGCTTCATCTGATATTATACACCAGCTGTTTTATGGCTCTATCATATTAGCACTGGGCATTGCTGCGTTCGGCTCCTTTATTTTAGTAAGGGGCTCCTTATTACTATGTATTCGTTTTTATAAATGTTTTATATCGATACTATTTTTTATCGATTCCATTTGTACATATATATCTATATATATATTTATTTATTTATAACCCCTATCATTGGTGTACATCTTATTTAAGTATATACAATATCTTATTAGCAGTTAGGCGCCACGTGGTGATTTTTTTTCCTTTTGATTCACTCGAGTATTACTATATCGCATTCCTGCATATAGTCCATCACCTAGGCTGCCCTGCTTTTGGGTCTATTACCTCACTGTTCAGTACATCCTGAACTCCATCCCACTTTCTCCCCCACTTTGTTCTTTATCTCTGGCGCCCTGTGTGTTTATCCCATATCTCCTACTTCAGGCGTGCAGGATTAACCCTCTTTTTTTCTCCCCTTACGTCACTTCTGTTTCTCCACAGACTCCTGACTACACAGACTAACTCCTCCCTGTCTGGGCCTGAATATATATATTCTAGAGGCTCCCTATCTCCCTCTAGTGTCTAGGATGAATAACTGCACCCTAATAGGCCTGCTGCACAGCTAACAGGGGAGAAATAAACATGAATACATATTGAAATGCATTAAAATGGACTGAGAAATACACTGCCACTGTCCCTTAGGAGTAGGAGGACAACGTGGCCCAATTGACCCTTGTGTAGTGCCCACATTTACCTAGTGGGACACTACATACTAGCCCGCCCTGGTTCTGTTTGGACAGTTGGACTGGAGAAATGTGCATTGGGGGGGATGGGGCAGTTACTGGTAGCACCAGTAACTGCCCCCCCGCCCCACCCGCAAATGCACATTTCTCCAGTCCAACTGACTCCAAACACAAACAGAACCAGGCTAGTACACCACTGGCACGGGTGAGATGGTGTCTGGGATGGATCCGATCCAGTTTAATCAACCAACCTACCAGACTGGGATGGATCACAATCTAGTTTAATCAACCAACCAGTTACTGGTAGGTTGGTTGATTAAACTGGATCGGATCCATCCATCCCAGGCACCATCTCACCCATCCCAGTGCCAGTATACTAGCCCACCCTGGTTCTGTTTGGACAGTTGGACTGGAGAAATGTGCATTGGGGGGGGGGGGGCAGTTACTGCTAGTACCAGTAACTGCCCTCCCCTGCCCCCCCCAAATGCACATTTCTCCATTCCAACTGACTCCAAACACAAACAGAACCAGGGCCGCAGGCTGGGCTAGTAGTACACTGGGACGGCCCGGACGGGTGAGATGGCGCCAGACTAAGTAAGTCAGTGAGTGGGAAACTGGGAATGGATGGATGGATCATGGATCCGATCCAGTTTCATTAACAACAAAACAATGTAACCAATGAATTATGAACCTACCAGACTGAAACTTAGCTGGGGGCTGGCTGCCTTCTGACTGTGGGTGGCGGGCCTTCCCTGGCGCTGCTGGCAGGGTGTCAGACTGGGCTCTCTGGGCTGGGCTGTGGCTGGTTCTGGCTGGCCTGGCTGCCAAATGCCAATGGTATCCAATCTGTATCCGCTTGCTTGCTGCTTTGCTAGTTGCTCCTTCTCCAAGTTCTCATTGCCATTGCCAATGCCTCCTGCTCAGTGCACCTTAAATACTATCCGATTCCTCCAAGTTCTCTGCTCTGGGCACCTGCCTGTGCCATGCTGCTGCTCCAGTCTCGAATCTCTTAAAGAGACTAGCAGCAGCAGCGCAGCGCAGACACTCCAGTCTCCAGCCACCCAGTGAGTGAGTTAAATTTATTAATTACATTACTGCCGGCTGCCGTGCAGCGCCGGCGGCGGCCCGCAGAGTCCAGATACTGTCTGTCTGTGTCATTGTTGTGAGTGTGACACTGACACCAAGAAGACCAGAGAAATCGAGAATCAATTATATAGATAAGATAATATAATAGTGGGGCCGGCGCTAGGGAGCGGGGGCCCGGGGGGCAATTGCCCCCCCTTGCCTCTATGGTAGTGCCGTCCCTGACGGCATTAGGTCTGTCCTGTCACGCCCACAGTCTCCCAGCAGGTACAAATCTCAGTGCCACCCTCGTCAACGCTGATAGCCACGGCATCTGCACTCTACCAAGTCATCAGACTCGGAGCTTCACGCTGGCATGGCCATAGGCTCAGCGGGATTAAGTCCTCCTTAACGTTGTCCACTTCCTGAGTCGGTAACCGGCCAGGCCGACAGACCTGGCAGCCTTGTAGATATGACCGTGGGCGCCCTTGCTCTTAGGCATGGGTGCAGTAGCTCCTTCGTGGGGCACGTCTGAGGCTGATGTGGTGTCACCGCCAGATCTCTGAGACGTTCTTCAGTACCTCCTGCATGATGTTCTTTTGTTTTGGTTTCACTTTGACATCTCTTCTCCCTCTCCCAGCTGTCATCTATTAGCAGTGATTGCCTCCCTTTATATCCCTTCCCATTCTGCTTCACTTTGCGGTTTATACTACTTCCTGGATTGTGCTCACTGCTAGAAGTTTGCTAATGCTGGTTTCTCAGTCAAGTATTTCCCTTTATTTGTGTTTTCCTGTTGGCTTGATTCTAGGTGACACTGACTCCCTCCGTATTAAGTGCACGGAGCCGGTTGTCATGTCCCCTCACTATTATAGGGTTTTCAGGTGTCACTCAGTCTAGGTACGTGGACATTCAACTTTCTATCACAGAGATCTTTGCATGGGCTGAGCAGTCAGGGAGAGCTATAGGGCTTTAATAGGGCTCACCCTTTTGTTCCTTAGTTTGGGATCAAGTCAGTCAGATCTTTATTTGTTACTTCTTGTTTTCTGCAACACCATCCGTGACACATGGCCTGTGGTTGATTTGTAGGTGTTGGTATGGTCACTTGAGTCTGTATTTTCTTTTAGTAGGGAGATGTCTCAGGCTTTTCTTCCCAAATGTTCTTCGTCCTCTCGGGACAGCGGGGAGCAGCAGTCCGAGCGGATGGCGGAGTTACCAATGAGGTTGCGGACTGTCCCTAAACTGACGGCTGAGTTGCTTAGGAGGGGAATTCCATTCCCAGCTTCCGCGAGGAAGGCAGAACTCTGCCGCCTTCTGTCAACATACCCGGTGGCTCCTAGCCAGGATTAAGTGTCCCTTAGCACCATCCTCACATCGCTCAATCAGCTACATGCGGCTGTCAACACGATGGGTTCGTCCATGACAGACATGTATGCTAGGCTGAAACTATCGAGGCCAGTCCTGCAGTGTTCTGCAAAGGAGTGCAGACATCATCAGTCGCCGGCTCGTCAGCCTTCGGTGCTCCTGGTGGGTCCGGTCTTTCTCTCACGGTAGCACTGTCCTATTTCGTACCCGCTAATGTCCGACAGGATATTTTGGAAGGCAAGGACATCAATCTGGCATCCCTTCTCGTGGCTGCACACGAAGCCCCGGACAACAAGACCATTTCATGTGGAGAGGTCTCTGTTGTGGTTAAGTCAAGGGACGTCAGGCTGAATAGGAAGCTGAGTGTTGCTGAGTTTGTGATGGCCTTCAGCATCTATCGGGACGTGGTGTGCACCGTTAACCCCCTCAGAAGGGAGGAATTAGATTTATATTTGTTTAAGGTGGTCGATTTAGGGTACAAATACGGTGGCACCGCGTTTTACGACTACCACCGTTCCTCTTTGGCCAAGGGGGCAGCCACTCTCACCCAGTGTAACCATTCCGTGCATTGGTCATAGGTTGATACGGAGCTGTTTTGCCGTCACTTTGCGGGGCTTAAGGCCCCGACCTGCTCAGGTTGCGGATCCTACGCCCATATGGCCGGCTGGTGTTCAGAGAGTGGTAGCTCGTCAGGGCCTTCTGTAGATGGCACTCCCCCGGCCCAGCCAGCTGGTAGGGTTCTCTCGTCCTGCGACAAGTTGGGTCGCCCCGTGAAGTATCTCGGCAAATTGCCATTATGTGATAATTTCAATTGCGCAGTGTGCCACTACAATCAATGTAGGTTGCTTCATTTTTGTACGCTGTGTTTCAGGGCCCACCCCCGCGCTGCTTGCACGCAGAAGGGTGGTAGTCATGCATGACTAAGCGTGGTCAACGTGGATCTCATCGCCTGTTTTCTAGCCGGTCATCCAAACTCAGTTTCGGTACAGTTCGGACTCAATGGCCTACGTTATGGCTTTCACACAGGTTTGCTTGCCCTTCCTCAAGCCCTGCATGAGTGCAGGAACTTGTTGTCGGCAATCAGAGATCCAGAAACAGTCACACAGTTGATATGGCTGGAGCTAGACAAAGGATATTTGGTCGGCCCAGTGGCACAGCCCCCGTTCGATTGTTGGAGGGTTAACCCGGTCGGGTTGGTGACTGGCAAATTTTCAAATAAAAAGAGGTTGATTTACGACTTGTCGGCCCCGCATTTCTTACCCGTTCCCAGTTTAAATTCGTTGATCCCCTCAGATAAGTTTTCAATGAGGTATGCCTCCATCGATGAGGCTATTGAGGTAATACTTAAGTTTGGCAGAGGCGCCTGGTTGTCTAAGGCAGATATCACAGACGCCTTCAAACTGCTCCCCATCCAGCCAGACCTGTGGCAGTGGCATGGCATCAAGTGGCAGGAAAGGTATATCTTTGCCAATAAGCTGACCTTCAGGTCCAAATCGAGCCTGTGGCTCTTTGACCAGTTGGTGACCGCCTTGCATTGGGTATTGTCAGATGTCTTTCGGGTCAGTCATGTCACACATTACCTGGACGACTACCTTCTTATTGAACCCCCGGCACAGCAGCCCCAGGACCTACAGCGCTTGCGCACGGTGTTTTCCGATCTGTGCGTGCCTATAGCTTCTGACAAGGTAGAAGGCCCTGATACCGCAATCACATTCTTGGGAATTCGGCTGGACACAGTATGCATGCAAGCTAGTCTCCTAACTTATAAGCTAGATAGGGTTAGACAGGTTGTGCATAGGTGGGAGCGAGAGAGGGTGGCGACCAGAGCGGATCTTTAGTCCCTCTTAGGCATGCTCAACTTTGCCATGTGCATCATCCCCCAGGGCAGGTCCTTCATTTCGAGACTTCTAGCATTGCTCCCCAGCCACTCGTGCAGGACGACATGGTGACTCTCGGTCCGGAGGCCATGGCATATAAGAGATCTGGGACAGGTTTTTAACTTAGTGGAACGGAGTGTCACGCTTTGTTCCGGTGAAATCGGACCAGTCTCCTGTAGTCCACACTGATGCCTCGTCATCAGTCGGCTTCACCGCACTGCACGGCGAACATTGGTTTGCTAGTGCATGGCCAATAGAGGTCGTATCAATTCCGGGATTCTCCTCATGTTCCTCTTTGTTTGAGGTGTATCCTATTGTAGGGGCAGCGGTTGTATGGGGCGAGCAGTGGAAGAACCGAACTGTGCTGTTCCTGACTGACAACGCGGCAGTTGTGGACATCATCATGAAAGGCAGGTCTAGTTCCACACAGATTATGTCGTTTGACAGGAGGTTTGTTTGGCTGTCTCTGATGCATTAGTTTCGTTTTGTTTGTAGCCATATTAGTGGACACCGTAATGTTGCAGTGGATGCTCTGCTCCGCCTTAATTTTCAACTTTTCTTTCAGGTTTGTCCGGGGGCAGATCGGTTGCCAACGCCAACTCCTCACCAGTCCCAGTTGCTGTTGGACTAGTCTCTCATCTCACCGTAGCTAGGAGGCTGATGGCCAAGTCCCTGTCTACTAATACCTTGAGGGCTTACAAGACGGCTTGGCGCCTCTTCCTAAAATATAAGAACACCTACCCAGCCACAGGGCAGAGGCCTATCACTCACCTATTGGGATTTGTCGGTTTTTGCCACTCTCAACTGAATCTGGCATATAGCACTATTAAATTGTACCTGGCAGGTGTTCAACACCATTGGTACATGCTGTGTCCGTCGCTCTTCTCAGCCCACCCTATCAGCAACGTTGAAGGGTCTAAGGAAGATGTCCGTTAAGAAACGGCATACTCGTCAGCCGTTCACTGGTGATATGTTTAGGTCTGTGGCTGACAAATTACAGGATAAACCATTCGGGCCGCAGCTTAGTGCTCTATTAGAGGCAGCCATGTACCTGGCCTTCTACGGGTTCCTCATGCCAGGTGAGCTTACGGGCGCCAACACGCCTACTAAATTCCTGCACAAGGATCAGCTCCGCCGGCACGGCTCCATATACGATCTTACCTTGGCCTCGTCCAAGACGTCTCAGCCGGGGGAATCGGTAGAGGTCAGGTACTACCCCTCTGCCAATAGGTGGTGTCCGGTACGGGTGTTAGACGCATGGTTGCTTATGGTCGGGTCCGAGCCTGCAGATTCCCCATTGCTCAAGCTAGGGTCTGCAGCTTTGTCTACTGCATCTTTTCTCAGGTTCATCCGTATTTTGTTAGCCGGTCCAGGTATTGATCCTCTGTCGATCACGGGGCACTCCTTCCGCATCTGTGCGGCGGCTGCTGCCTCCATGCATAAGGTGCCTGTACACATCATCAAACGGTTGAGGCGCTGGAGTTCCTCCTGCTACATGCGTTACATCCCAGATCCCCAATGTGAGATGTCGCTGGCCTTTCGAAATTTGGTTTTGTAGTGCTGTGTTAAATAAAGTCTTTTCTATTTCTAGGCGTTGCATCTTTTGGCCCCTTTAAGCTACCCTTTGACAGCAGTTTCGGCATAACCCTGCTGCTCTTTAGGTAGGGGTGGGGTGAGGTGAGTAGGGTTGGTTAGGGTAACATCTCACCATGAGCCGATCTGAGCACAAGTGTAGGCAATTAAGGTTGCCGGGTTTGTGAGAGGGGAGGCAGGGAATGGCCTATTTATGCCAACCTCTCCTGCTCACACTCGTCGGTTTGAGCGCTTTGGCCCTCCCAGGTACCCACCCTTCTTCTCAGGTACTCCTTATTGGTGTAGCCACCTTTAGGCTACCCTTCGACAGCAGTTCCGCCATAACCCTGCTGCTCTTTAGGTAGGGGTGGGGTGAGTAGGGTTAGTTAGGGTAATATCTCACCATGAGCCGATCCGAGCACAAACAGTGATATGAACACAACCTTAATTCTGACACCCTCCCCACAGTCATGGGGCCGCTACGTGAATTTTGGACGACTGCCAGGTTAAGTCCATGGCAAAAAATATTTGTGTGTGGGTCAAAAACGCAGAATAGGTGAATATCAAATAAGTACACCTGATCTCTGAGTAGGCTTCACTACTGGTTTTGGCTCACAATAACTGATCGAAATAACTAATAGTGTTGAGCGGCATGTCCCATATTCGAATTCGCGAAATTTCGCGAATATTCGAAAGAATATTCGTAAAATATTCGCGAATATTCGAATTCGTTATTATTTCGCATATGCGATAATTCGAATTTTCGCATCGCATAATACATATTATGAGATGCAAAATTCGCATGTGCGCTAATGAAATCGCCTTACGAAGATTCGCAACTCAATTCAATCACTAATGTAAGAATGCAAAGCCCTTTGCCTCTGTTCTGGGACAAGTGCTGATATTCGCCTGTGCGCTAATAAAATCGCCTAACAAAGATTCGCGCCTCAATCACTTTCTAGGCAATGTGAGTAAGATCTGAGCTTTTGGACTTTTGTGAATCAATCGAGATACAGTGGGGGGTGATGACAGTAGTTGACAGAGTACAGATCAATGTAATCTGTAAGGTGGAAACTAAAATAAAAAATACGAATATTCGTAAATCGAATTTTACGAAGTTCTACGTATTCGCGAATATGGTGCTATACTATATGAATGCACAGGCCTTTGCCTCTCTGTTCTGGGGACAAGTGTAGATATTCGCATGTGCGCTAATAAAATCGCCTTACGAAGATTCGCAACTCAATTCAATCACTAATGTATGAATCATACATTAGTGATTGAATTGAGTTGCAAATCTTCGTAAGGCGATCTTATTAGCGCACATGCGAATATCTACACTTGTCCCCAGAACAGAGAGGCAAAGGCCTGTGCATTCATATAGTATAGCACCATATTCGCGAATACGTAGAACTTCGTAAAATTCGATTTACGAATATTCGTATTTTTTATTTTAGTTTCCACCTTACAGATTACATTGATTTGTACTCTGTCAACTACAGTCATCACCCCCCACTGTATCTCGATTGATTCACAAAAGTCCAAAAGCTCAGATCTTACTCACATTGCCTAGAAAGTGATTGAGGCGCGAATCTTTGTAAGGCGATTTTATTAGCGCACAGGCGAATATCTACACTTGTCCCCAGAACAGAGAGGCAAAGGCCTGTGCATTCATATAGTATAGCACCATATTCGCGAATACGTAGAACTTCGTAAAATTCGATTTACGAATATTCGTATTTTTTATTTTAGTTTCCACCTTACAGATGACATTGATCTGTACTCTGTCAACTACTGTCATCACCCCCCACTGTATCTCGATTGATTCCCAAAAGTCCAAAAGCTCAGATCTTACTCACATTGCCTAGAAAGTGATTGAGTTGCGAATCTTCGTAAGGCGATTTTATTAGCGCACAGGCGAATATCGGCACTTGTCCCAGAACAGAGGCAAAGGGCTTTGCATTCATACTGTATGAATGCAAAGCCCTTTGCCTTTGTTCTGGGACAAGTGCCGATATTCGCCTGTGCGCTAATAAAATCGCCTTACAAAGATTCGCGCCTCAATCACTTTCTAGGCAATGTGAGTAAGATCTGAGCTTTTGGACTTTTGGGAATCAATCGAGAAACAGTGGGGGGTGATGACAGTAGTTGACAGAGTACAGATCAATGTCATCTGTAAGGTGGAAAGTAAAATAAAAAATACGAATATTCGTAAATCGAATTTTACGAAGTTCTACGTATTCGCGAATATGGTGCTATACTATATGAATGCACAGGCCTTTGCCTCTCTGTTCTGGGGACAAGTGTAGATTTTCACATTTGCGTTAATAAAATCGCCTCACGAAGATTCGCAGCTCAATTCAATCACTAATGTAATGCAAAGCCCTGTGCCTCTGTTCTGGGACAAGTGTAGATATTCGCATGTGCGCTAATAAAATCGCCTTACGAAGATTCGCAACTCAATTCACTAATGTATGAATGCAAAGCCCTTTGCCTCTGTTCTGGGACGTGCCGATATTCGCATGTGCGCTAATAAAATCGCCTTACGAAGATTCGCGCCTCAATCACTTTCTAGGCAATGTGAGTAAGATCTGAGCTGTTGGACCTTTGGGAAACAATCAATTATATGTGTACTGTAATTTTGTGGAAAAAAAAAAAAAAAAAAAACGAATATTAGTTTTTACGAATATATAGCACTATATTCGAAATATTCGCGAAATCGCGAAGTTGCGATATTCGCGAAAAAAATTCGCTTTTCGAATATTCGCGCTCAACACTAATAACTAACCAAATAATTGAAGTGTGAATGCACACGACTATATGTATTTTGCTGTCCTCAAAAAACATATCCGTAAAAAATACGGATTATATCTGTGTGCATTCTGTATTTTGCGGAACGGAACAGCTGGCCCTTCATAGAACAGTACTATCCTTGTCCCTAATGTGTGTTCTATTTTTTTGTGGAACAGACATACGGCAACGGAATGCACATTGTGGACCCATTGAAGTGAATGGTTCCGCATACGGTCCGCAAAAAAAAAAACGGAACAGACACAGAAAGTAAATATGTTGCATGAGCCCTTTCTCTCGGATTAGGTATCATGAATAGATCTGCACCTGTTGTGTGGGTTTGACCTGCACCTGCTTCGGGCTGATAATAACTGACCAAATAAGTGAAGTGTGAACTAAACCTAATAGTGACACACAGTCATTCTACATCTAACAGATGGGATTCATACACATGCGGATCCGTCTGACAAATGCATTGAACTACCGGATCCGTCTCTCTGGTGTCATCCGTTTTGCCGAAACACTTAATGCCAGATCCCGCACTAATATATTTCAATGGAAATCAATGCCAGATCCGGCATTCCGGCAAGTGTTCAGGATTTGTGGCCGGAAATAAAACTGGAGCATGCTACGGTATTTTCTCTGGCCAAAAAACGTAAGAGGGTCTGAACTGATGCATACTGAATGGAATGCTCTCTATTCAGAATGCATTAGGATAAAACTGATCAGTGACGGAACTCAACACCAGAAAAGAAAAACCCTAGTGTGAAAGTACCCTAACATGAATTAAAAGAACAATTTTTTTTCTCCTCTGTTTTATTTGCACTGCCTCCATGTCCTTATTTTGTTCCATTAAAGGATAACTGTTTCACTTAGACCCTAATTTCAATTTTCATATATGTAGTTACTAATAACATGATATTCCAGAATCAGTTACTATTAGACTGACTTGCCCCATATTTAATAAGATTCAGCCCTTAGCAACCAGTCTGCATAAAACTGCAATTTCACTATTCAGTTAAAGGGAACCTGTCACCGGGATTTTGGGTATAGAGCTGAGGACATGGGTTGCTAGATGGCCGCTAGCACATCCGCAATATCCAGTCCCCATATCTCTGTGCTTTTATTGTGTAAAAAAACAGATTTGATACATATGCAAATGAACCTGAGATGAGTCCTGTATGTGACTCATCTCAGGGACAGGACTCCTCTCAGGTTAATTTGCATATGTATCAAATCGTTTTTTTGATACAATAAAAGCACACAGAGCTATGGGGACTGGGTATTGCGGATGTGCTAGCGGCCATCTAGCAACCCATGTCCTCAGCTCTAAACACAAAATCCCGGTGACAGGTTCCCTTTAAGACTGTCGCCACTGCCCTCACCCTGAGGCTAATCCCGCCTGCCCTCACTAGCCAGTAACAATAGCCCCCCCAAAAGTGTCAGTAACCAGAGCCCTCCCCCCTAAAGGGTTAATCTCCTGCAGCACAAAGGGGTCCTCTTACTACATGTTGCTTTCATTTATACACTGAGCAGATGGCAGATCTCCCTTCCCTGGTTTGCGCTGCTTCAACTCTACTTCTCCAGCTCTGCTGAGTGAGGGAGCGTCTGCCAAGCGCAGGGACAGGGAGAAGTGCACACAGCCCATGGCTTTAATCATTTACTTACAGTCCCTGGCTGTCAGTAATCTGACCTTGCACGCTGCGTGCCCCGTCCTTCAACAGATAGACAGACCATGCCTAGCAACCCTTTTTTAAGCATAGGTAAAAATAGGCAGTACAGGGAACAAAACTGTGGAATTAAGGGGTAATTGAATACACAGTGAAAAGTTGAAATAGGGCCACCGAGGAGATATTAATCACCACAATCCAATACTCCAACAAAAAAAAAAATATGACCGTTATACTTTAACCCCTTAAGGACCCATGACGTACCGGTACGGCATGGATCACGAGTCATTAACCACTTAAGGACCACAGGTTTATACCCCCCTAGTGACCAGGCCCTTTTTTACAAATCGGCACTCCACAACTTTAGCGGTTTATTGCTCGGTCATGCAACTTACCACGCAAATGAATTTTATCTCCTTTTCTTCTCACTAATAGAGCTTTCATTTGGTGGTATTTCATTGCTGCTGACATTTTTACTTTTTTCTTATTAATCGAAATTTAACGATTTTTTTGCAAAAAAAATGACATTTTTCACTTTCAGTTGTAAAATTTTGCAAAAAAAACCACATCCATATATAAATTTTTCTCTAAATTTATTGTTCTACATGTCTTTGATAAAAAAAAAATGTTTGGGTAAAAAAAAAAAATGGTTTGGGTAATAGTTATAGCGTTTACAAACTATGGTACAAAAATGTGATTTTCCGCTTTTTGAAACAGCTCTGACTTTCTGAGCACCTGTCATGTTTCCTGAGGTTCTACAATGCCCAGACAGTAGAAAAGAAACCACAAATGACCCCATTTCGGAAAGTAGACACCCTAAGGTATTCGCTGATGGGCATAGTGAGTTCATAGAACTTTTTATTTTTTGTCACAAGTTAGCGGAAAATGATGATTTATTTTTTATTTTATTTTTTTCTTACAAAGTCTCATATTCCACTAACTTGTGACAAAAAATAAAAAATTCTAGGAACTCGCCATGCCCCTCACGGAATACCCTGAGGTGTCTTCTTTCCAAAATGGGGTCACTTGTGGGGTAGTTATACTGCCCTGGCATTTTAGGGGCCCATATGCGTGAGAAGTAGTTTGCAATCAAAATCTGTAAAAAATGACCGGTGAAATCCGAAAGGTGCTCTTTGGAATGTGTGCCCCTTTGCCCACCTAGGCTGCAAAAAAGTGTCACACATATGGTATCACCATACTCTGGAGAAGTTGGGGAATGTGTTTTGGGGTGTCATTTTACATATACCCATGCTGGGTGAGATAAATATCTTGGTCAAATGCCAACTTTGCATAAAAAAATGGGAAATGTTGTCTTTTGCCAAGATATTTCTCTCACCCAGCATGGGTATATGTAAAATGACACCCCAAAACACATTCCCCAACTTCTCCTGAGTACGGCGATACCAGATGTGTGACACTTTTTTGCAGCCTAGATGGGCAAAGGGGCACACATTCCAAAGAGCACCTTTAGGATTTCACCAGCCATTTTTTACAGATTTTGATTTCAAACTACTTCTCACGCATATGGGCCCCTAAATTGCCAGGGCAGTATAACTACCCCACAAGTGACCCCATTTTGGAAAGAAGACACCCCAAGGTATTCCGTGAGGGGCATGGCGAGTTCCTAGATTTTTTATTTTTTGTCGCAAGTTAGTGGAATATGAGACTTTGTAAGGAAAAAAAATAAAAATCAGCATTTTCCGCTAACTTGTGACAAAAAAGAAAAAATTCTAGGAACTCGCCATGCCCCTCACGGAATACCTTTGGGTGTCTTCTTTCCAAAATGGGGTCACTTGTGGGGTAGTTATACTGCCCTGGCATTTTAGGGGCCCATATGCGTGAGAAGTAGTTTGCAATCAAAATGTGTAAAAAATGACCAGTGAAATCAGAAAGGTGCTCTTTGGAATATATGCCCCTTTGCCCACCTAGGCTGCAAAAAAGTGTCACACATCTGGTATCGCCGTACTCAGGAGAAGTTGGGGAATGTGTTTTGGGGTGTCATTTTACATACACCCATGCTGGGTGAGAGAAATATCTTGGCAAAAGACAACATTTCCCATTTTTTTTATACAAAGTTGGCATTTGACCAAGATATTTATCTCACCCAACATGGGTATATGTAAAATGACACCCCAAAACACATTCCCCAACTTCTCCTGAGTACGGCGATACCACATGTGTGACACTTTTTTGCAGCCTACATGCGCAAAGGTGCCCAAATTCCTTTTAGCAGGGCATTTTTAGACATTTGGATCCCAGACTTCTTCTCACGCTTTAGGGCCCCTAAAAAGCCAGGGCAGTATAAATACCCCACATGTGACCCCATTTTGGAAAGAAGACACCCCAAGGTATTCAATGAGGGGCATGGCGAGTTCATAGATTTTTTTTTTTTGGGCATAAGTTAGCGGAAAATGATTTTTTTAAAGTTTTTTCTCACAAAGTCTCAATTTCCGCTAACTTGGGTCAAAAATTTAAAACTTTCATGGACTCAATATGCCCCTCAGCGAATACCTTGGGGTGTCTTCTTTCCAAAATGGGGTCATTTGTGGGGTGTTTGTACTGCCCTGGCATTTGAGGGTCTCCGCAATCATTACATGTAAGGCCAGCATTAGGAGTTTCTGCTATTCTCCTTATATTGAGCATACAGGTAATGAGATATTTTTTTCCGTTCAGCCTCTGGGCTGAAAGAAAAAAATTAACGGCACAGATTTCTTCATTCGCATCGATCAATGTGGATGAAAAAATCTCTGCCAAAAAAAAAAAGGAGGGGAAAGGTGTCTGCCAGGACATAGGAGCTCCGCCCAACATCCATACCCACTTATCTCGTATGCCCTGGCAAACCAGATTTCTCCATTCACATCAATCGATGTGGATGAATAAATCATTGCCGGGATTTTTTATATTTTTTTATATATACAAAGTGTTTGCCAAAGTATATGAACACCGCCGCCTCCTCAGCTCATATGCCTCGGCAAACGTATCTTTTACTGCAGAGGAGAAATCTCGTCTTGCAGCGCCACATACACTGACTTTTGTGTAATCTGACAGCAGCGCAATGCTTCTGTCAGAATGCACATCAGTGCTGCAGCTGCTTGATCGCTTGGTCCACCTAGAAGGTAAAAAAAAAAAAAAAAACAGGCCGCAACGCAATAAATTTATTAACATTAACTTTAGAGAACATTAACTTTTATAAACTTTTGAAACAGAACAATAACTTTTTTGCTTACCGGTGATTTTTTATTTATTTTTTTGTTTTTTTTACCTTTATTGGACAAACCTCTCCTTCCCCATGGGACAATGTGCAAAGCGCAAATCGCCCAGAGATGTGGCGAAGTACATTATGCACTTTGTCCCAGGTGAAAGGAGAGGTTTGTGGCAGCTCTGTGTGAAAGGGCCCTAAGACCCCTGTGTGCCTGTCCTGTGTACGCAATCCCTATGCTAATAGTGTACCTGAGTGTGAAACTTGCGGAAACACTCCCCTATGCATAGGGCAGGCTGGTCAGGACAGTCAGGACAAAAAAAGGTGGTGTCACGCCTTATTCCACCCCTGCTACAGACACGACATCTTTTTCTTGGGGAACGTTGAGTTGGGGTACCAGGATAGACAGACGGGAAGTGTCTGCCATGTAGCCGGCTCACTACATCAGGGCCTTGGGGCACGGAACCTCCTGGATACAGGATTTCCGAAATTATCTCTTCCTGGAATTTTAGGAAGGATCCTGTTCTCCCAGTCTTACTGTAGAGAACAAAACTATTGTACATCGCCAATTGGATCAAATAAACAGACACCTTCTTATACCAGCATCTGGTTCTGCGGGAAACTAAATAGGGAGCCAACATCTGGTCATTGAAATCCACCCCTCCCATGTGAAGGTTATAGTCGTGGACAGAGAGGAGTTTCACAATGACTCCAGTTGCCCTTTCAATTTGTACAGTCGTGTCTGCGTGAATGGTGGACAGAAGGTAAACGTCCCTCTTGTCCCTCCACTTCACCGCGAGCAGTTCTTGGTCACACAAGGCAGCCCTCTCCCCCCGTGTAAGTCAGGTACTAATGAGCCGTTGGGGGAAGCCCCGGCGACTAGGTCGCGCGGTGCCACAGCATTGAATTCCGACTACATGTAAGTGCCGAAAGAGGGCCACACTTGAGTAAAAATTGTCCACGTATAAGTGGTACCCCTTGTGGAATAAGGGTGACACCAAGTCCCAGACAATCTTGCCACTGCTCCCCAGGTAGTCAGGACATCCGACCGGCTCCAGTTTTGAGTCTTTTCCCTCATAGACCCTAAAACGATATGTATAGCCTGTGGCCCTTTCACAGAGCTTATACAGTTTGACCCCGTACCGGGCGCGCTTGCTGGGGATGTACTGTTTTATGCCAAGGCGCCCGGTAAAATGTACTAGGGACTTTCAGATGAATGTTATAAATAACAACAACAAGAAAATGGTGCCAAAAAAGTTATTTCTTGTTACCTTGCCGGACACAAAAAGTGTAATATAGAGCAACCAAAAATCATATGTACCCTAAACTAGTACCAACAAAACTGCCACCCTATTCTACTCTAGGGGTGCATCAGGGGGCTTCAAATGGGACATGGTGTAAATAAACCAGTCCAGCAAAATCTGCCTTCCAAAAACCAAACGGCACACCTTTCACTCTACGCCCCGCTGTGTGGCCGTACTGTAGTTTACGGCCACATATGGGGTGTTTCTGTAAACGGCAGAGTCAGGGCAATAAAGATAAATTCTTGTTTGGCTGTTAACCCTTGCTTTGTTAGTGGAAAAAATGGGTTAAAATGGAAAATTAGGCAAAAAAATGAAATTCTCAAATTTCATTCCCATTTGCCAATAACTCTTGTGCAACACGTAAAGGGTTAACGAAGTTTTTAAAAGTTTTGAATACCTTGAGGGGTGTAGTTTATAGAATGGGGTCATTTTTGGGTGGTTTCTATTATGTAAGCCTCGCAAAGTGACTTCAGAGCTGTAGTGGTCCCTAAAAATTGGGTTTTTGTAAATTTCTAAACCTTGTAACATCTCCCAAAAATAAAATATAATTCCCAAAATAATTCAAACATGAAGTAGACATATGGGGAATGTAAAGTCATCACAATTTTTGGGGGTATTACTATGTACTACAGAAGTAGAGAAACTGAAACTTTGAAATTTGCAAATTTTTCAAAATTTTTGGTAAATTAGGTATTTTTTTATGCAAAAAAAAAATAAAAAATTTTAACTTCATTTTACCAGTGTCATGAAGTACAATATGTGACGAAAAAACAATCTCAGAATGGCCTGGATAAGTCAAAGAGTTTTAAAGTTATCACCACTTAAAGTGACACTGGTCAGATTTGCAAAAAATGGCCAAGTCCTTAAGGTGAAATAGGGCTGAGTCCTTAAGGGGTTAAAGAGTCAAGTTTTGCTTTACTGAAGTATGCTATATGTTGTTTTTTTTTGCTATGGGTTAGCTAAGAATGTTGTTGGCCTGCACGATGATGCGTGCATCCATATATGTGACCTGCCTTTCATTCAGACACACAGTAAATGTTTTGCTACCAGAAAGGACTAACTATGCATGTTGCTGCACTATGAAGTATACACTATACACACAGGATACATTCTCCCTAAAGTTTAACTGCAGGCCGGGATAGACCTGATTTTAACGCGCTTTGTGACAAATTCATTCAGATCAAAGCAAATTTTGGGGAAAACTTTGGCGAAGTGACCAAATCGAAATTTTGAAAACTTCGCTCATCTCTACAAATAAACATAGGGCCCTAACACAAAACTGTAATGGAGCTCTACTCCAGGAGGAAATAAAAAGGTTCTGATTGCTGTGGTCTCCACTCTTCTACTCTTCTGTCATCCAAGTTATCACTTTATCTAACTGCATATCTGTCATGAATACAGGGGAGGGGAGGGACACAGAACTAGGCCTCAAGGCTAGGGAGAGGGAAAAAGTCACCTCCTCGGAAGCCCCTAAACCTGGCCCTGACCCTGGTGGGAAAATATATAAGCTGGAACCTAGACTCGAGCCCTGAAATGCCCTAGGTAGTTGCAGAATGAGACTAATGGTTCCTACCCAGGTGAACGAACTAGCGTCTCCCTGAGGCTTAGTAACAACAAGCACAGGGGAACAACCAAATACAAAAAGCAGTACAACTTATCTTATAGAAAATGGATAAACAAGAACACAGATAAGGTCCAAACACCAACTCTTTCAAATCCAAGCAGAGAATATCAACCGCATGGTCATTACCAAGCCATAACACTGAGAATCAAGAGACTGCCAGTTAACCTCATGTGCAGTCAGTCTCTCCAATCTTCTAACTTCTGTCACAGAAGGTACCGTGACAATATCCCTTCGTAGTGGATACGGCCCCATTAGTTGCTGGCTCCATAACAGCTGCTAGGCCTGGCACCTTAGAGTTTACAACCAATGGTCAGACTATAAATCTCTGGGTGCACATGCTATTGAGTCAGCCCTTTTCAGTATTCAATGCTTGACATGACCATCTGGACTGGTGTCTTTTTTGCACTGACAATGCAGTAAAACACACAAAAGGGTGAAACCTGAGACATAGGGTGTGATGGCATTATCTGGTATTGTTTAAATGCACATACTACTAAGTTTTACTATCACACCCTATCTGCTTTATGCTAAATTGTCTTTTCTCCAGTCAACCTGGAAAATGCCTGTAAACTATAAGATATAGTGTTGTTTTTTTCAAATGGGGGAGGTGTAATTGTACCACTTGATTTACACAACATGTCTACTACTTTGAAGATGCAAGATTTTTTTTTTACCGTGAAAAATGAAGACAAAAAACAGTATTCACCCTGTGAAAGTCAATATTTTGTTGCACTACCTTCTGCTGCAATTACAGATGCAAGTCTCTTGGAGTTTCTCTGTATTACCTTAGCACATCTAGTCACTGGATGTTTGCACATTGCTCGAGGTAATATAACAGTATATGATGCAACACGCCAGACCTGCAGGGTATGACGAAGTGAGGTCACAGTTATGGGCAATCGAGGGTACTCACTATATTTGAAGAACCCTGGGCAGGCGCGTGGCAGTGAAGGAGAGGTAGACACAGTTCCTCTGGGGCACGCTCTGTAGAGAGGGACCAGGCCTGATGGTAGTTGAGGTGCCCTGGATGTTACAGGTATTTTGTGTGCCTGAGGCAAGGTCCCTGTGGTATTCGTGACGCCAGTGCCTTTGGACGGTGGCACGGTGGTTGGAATGACGAAGGTACACAAGTATGCAGTGAACCAAACGTAAACTTTACTGGACAATTCAACTTTGTACAGCAGGTGTAGCACAGTCTTTATATTACAGTTCCACAAAAGGGGCTTATTCACAAATATGGCAGGCAATAGTCATGCAAGTTACACTGAGGGTAAATTCCACAAGCACTCAGCAGCAGGGTGTACCTTTCCCAGAATCACTGTACACTGTCCTTTATAGAACTCCTGCTCTGGCTTTATATCTCCCAAGGCCCGGATGCCTAAAAGGGTGGCTTATATCCTTGGTTACTTTCTTCCTCAGGTATTATACTGCTTGCTGCACTGTATAAAGGTTCTCTGCCCTTCAGGGTCACTTTGCTTACCCTGGGTCGCCTCCTCCTATCAGGTGGATAACTGTAGGTTTCTCCCAGGAGGTTAGTTCCTGCAACTGGGGTATCTCTACTGAGCTGATCCTAGCTTCAGGTGGACGAGCTGACTCCTCTAGTCCCCTGGAATGAACTAACACTTCCCTGTCTGGGCCTTCCTATATGTAACTAGGGCTCTCCAGCTCCCTCTAACGTCTGGGAGGCTAAACTACACCCTGACAGGCCTGACACCCAGATAATACAGGGAAAAACATGCACATGACATTTAATGCAATGCAACACATTAACCTGTGCAGTGCCCACCTTTACCTAGTGGGACACTACATACCCCCACGCTATAACGTTGCCCGTCCTCGCCGCAACATGGAGGGTCCGCCCATCTGGAACGGCAAACCTGAAAGATAGCAGAAAACATACATATGCAATATTCACCACATTAACAATGTAACAGTTTTTAAATGCCCTGAAAGGAGTGATGACAAGGGGCGTCGTTCTCTTCTCTCAGGATAAGGTGAAGGAACAGGGGCGCTGACCTGGCACAGCGTATCAATAAACCAGGATAGTCCATATAAAATGTAGGTAAACATAAGTCCTTGGAGGCTCAAAGAACAACATGAGTCCGTACCCAGGCTTGCAACGGTTAAACAGGGGTTTCCCGTGAGGGGCTACCTGGGCCCATAATGTAGTCCACAAACCTCACGGGACGATGCCCCCTGGTAGAACGGGTAGACCTCCTTACTGGCAAGGATTCTTCCTGCCTGGCTTCAGGAACGTCAGAAGAGCCCATTGCCTCTGGAGCTTCTTCAGGAGGCTGAGGGCTAACAGGAACAGGAGCAGGAACCAATAGATTCAACCAAGGCGTGAGGGCCCAGTGGAGCGGCTCTTTATCATGGATTAAGTTCTCCACAGCCTGCATAGGGTCCATAGGTGGAGCCGGTAACTCTTCCTCAGTAGGCTCAGGTTCCATCTCCTCCGCCGCTGGTTCTCCTTCTATACAGGGCTTGAGGCGGTTCCTGTGAACAACTTGGGGACCTTTTCCTTCCCTGGAGATCTGGTAAATATGGGCCACAGCATTAGGTATGGCAGTGATAAGGTAGGGAATCCTTTCCCATTTGCTGTCCAACTTGCTGGTCCAATGGTTGTTTTTCAACCATACCTTGTCTCCCAGAGCCAGGGGTCCCGCATGGGCAGTCTGGTCAAAGTCTTTCTGCTGCCTTTCTCGGACAATCTCCATCCGTTCCTGGACAATCTCCTTAGCATTAAGAAGACGCCTTTGGTGCTCCACTACCCAGTCAGTCTTGGGCAGTGGGTTGATCTCATCCGGCACTTGTACCCCTAGGGAGTGGTCCGCAGGCAATCTCCCTTGTCGGCCGAACATCAAATAGAACGGGGTGTAACCGGTGGAACAGTGGATGGTGTTGTTGTAAGTGTACATAAGCTGCGGCAACAAAGTAGGCCAATCTCCCCTCGTCTCAGGGGGTACTGCTCTCAGCATTTCAATGAGAGTCTTATTCATTTTCTCGCAGAGTCCGTTACCTTGTGGATGATAGGCGGTGGTCCGGACCTTCTGGCAGTTGTGTAGCAGGCACATCTCATGGAACAGCTGTGACTCAAATGCGGACCCTTGATCGGTGAGGATCCTCTCTGGGCAACCATAGGGCAACAGGAAATGCTTCCAGAACGCCTCCGCTGTGGTCTTTGCTGTCAGGTCTTTCACAGGCACTGCTACGACAAACTTAGTGAAGTGATCAATTATAGTCATGGCATATGTATACCCTGAGCGACTCGGCTCTAACTTTACATGATCAATGGCAACAAGTTCTAAAGGAGCCTTACTTACGATGGGATGGAGAGGCGCCCTCTGGTCATGGCGTTCAGTTCGCCCTACAGCACAGGCAGTGCATTTTCGGCACCATTTCTCGATATCTTCTCTCATCCCGATCCAATAGAATCTTCTGCGAATGGTGGCCTCAGTCTTTTGCACACCGAAGTGTCCGGACTGGTTGTGGTACATATCCAGCACCAGGCTGGCATCCCGACGTGGCAGGAGAATTTGATACACTCTATCATAGGACACTGGATCCAGACTCCTTCTGAGCAACAGGCCCTTTTGAAGGAATAGTTGATGGCGATGTCTCCACAGTCTCACTAGCTCTGGGTCTGCACTCTTCCTGCGGATCCTCTCAGGGACTTTTCCACTGGTAAGGAAGTCGAGCAGTTCACCGAGGACTCTACTTTCGGACTGGAGCTTAATCCATCTTTCTTGATCGCCTCTGGACTCAGGACCATCTGATGAGGAAGGATCAGCAGCAGGGGAACCTTCAGTACGTATATTATTCTGCTGGGTAAATTTGTTATAAAACGCTGGCATCTCCACCTCTTCCCAGGCATCTTTCGGTTCATCTGGGGCTTCTGTAGTGGGGAGTCGTGACAGAGCATCAGCGTTATCATTGGAGCGGCCTGCCCGGTACTTCACAGTGAAATCATAGTTGGCCAGGCGGGAGGCCCATCTTTGCTCCAGTTCCCCTAATTTGGCTGTATTCAGATGTGCCAGGGGATTATTATCTGTGAAGGCAACAAACGGTGTGGCAGCGAGATAGTCCTTAAACTTTTCGGTCACAGCCCACACTAAGGCAAGAAACTCCAGCTTGAAAGAACTGTAATTCTGGTCGTTCTTCTCAGCTCCCTTCAGGGATCTGCTGGCATAGGCAATCACCCTTTCTTTGTTATCTTGCACTTGAGCCAACACGGCCCCCAGGCCTCTTTTACTGGCATCTGTGTAGAGGTGGAATGGCTTCTGATAATCTGGGTAACCCAGAACAGGTGGTTCAGTCAACTTCTTCTTTAGGAGTTGGAAGGCAATTTCCCGCTCTTCATTCCATTCAACAGGAATAGGAGTCTTTGGGCTCTTCTTTGGATGCCCCCTCAAGAGTTCCTGGATGGGATCCGCAATTTGTGCGAAATGCGGGATGAATCGCCTATAGTACCCTGCAAAACTGAGAAAGCTTCTCACCTCTTTCACGGTCGTAGGAGTAGGCCAGTTACGGACAGCAGCAAGTTTGTCAGGGTCAAGCTGTACTCCTTCGGCACTGACAATGTGCCCGAGATATCTGACGGCTGGTTTCAGCAGGTGGCACTTGGATGGCTTGATTTTGAGGCCATATTTAGAAAGAACTTGAAACACCTCACCCAGGTGCTTTAGATGGTCCTCATACGTCTTGGAGTATATAATGACGTCATCCAGGTATAATAGCACCGTCTCAAAATTCCTATGGCCTAAACAACGTTCCATCAGCCTCTGGAACGTTCCTGGAGCATTACACAGTCCAAATGGCACATAATTAAATTCAAACAGGCCCATAGGTGTAGTGAAAGCAGTCTTTTCTCGATCTTCTGGGGCCATGGGTACCTGCCAGTACCCGCTGGTTAAGTCCAAGGTGGAGAAATAGGCTGATGACCCCAGGGCAGTCAAGGACTCCTCAATGCGTGGCAATGGATATGCATCCTTGTGGGTGATTTGATTAATTTTCCTGTAATCCACGCAGAACCTTATGCCGCCATCTTTTTTTCGAACAAGTACTAGGGGCGCAGCCCAGGGACTATGGCTGTCCCGGATTATATTAGAGTCTTTCATCTCTTGTATCATCTCTTTCACAGACTGATAGGTAGTAGGTGGTATGGGTCTGTGCCTCTCCTTAATAGGAGGGTGAGAGCCAGTGGGTATGGTATGTTTGATCACACTGACCTCTCCATAGTCTGTGGAGTGTTTGCTGAAAGCCTGGTGGTGCTCCTTCACCAGCTTCAGGACCCCCTCTATTTGCTCCTTTGGGGTGGATTCGTTCCCCACATGTAGTTCTTCCCACCAGGATGCCGTAGGGGTGCTGCTGTTCTGCGCGGTCTGGAACGCCTCCGCGGCAGGCAGACGGATCACATCCTGGAAAGACACCTGTAAAAGCTGAGCAACGGGGCAGTGTTTAAAGAGGGTAACGGGATGATCACCAAAGTTGATTAAACGAACAGGCACTTTACCTTGGGACACGGTCACCATGCTCTTGGCTGTCCGTACGAAAGGATGATCCTTAATAGGAATAGGTTCCACTAGGGCTTGATAGTCCTGGCCCTGGATCCCTAATACAGCACGGCACCACAGGATGATCTGGGAATTTGGAGGCAAAACCACCGGCCGGTTATCCCGGATCTGGACAGTGCAAATTTCTCCTTTCTTGTTGGCGAACCTTTGTTGAGCGCACAGCACGCTAATAGTTTTCTGAATAACTCTTCTGGAAGCAGGTGAGGCGGATGATATGGTTTGGTTCAATGCTTCAAGCACTTCGGAGTAACAATTTTTAAGAACATTAGTCCCTAAGATTTACGGGGTGTCCTCCTTTACCTCCGGCTTGTACCACAATCACGCCTTGCTGTGGCAGGGTGGCTTCTCCCACCTGAAGAGTAGGTTCCCAATACCCATGCACTTTCACTGGCTTACCGTTGCTAGCGATAATATCTAGCCAGAACTCTGGTGGCTGGGCGAGGAGACTTGGATCCCAGAACTTGTCAAAGGCAGGCCGTTGAATGGTGGTGACCTGCGACCCGTTGTCCAACAGGGCTTCAAAGGGTATCCCGTTGATACATATATTAATTTTCGGACGGGACCCGACATACTTAGGCATCCAGTTTGGATCCTTTGGACCTTCTGTTCTACCTCCCGAGGGGCGGTCCTCTGCCTCAGGGGTTAGTCGTTTAACTGCCAGCACATGGATTCGGTATGTCCATATTTCTTGCAATGCTGGCAGACAGGCTGTTTTCTACTTCTGGGCCGGTACTTCAGTCGCCCATCAGGCTCTTTTGGATACACATCTCCATATGCCGGTGGGAGCCTGGGAGGAAGAGGATCCTTATCTTCTAGTAACAATGGTCTCTCCCACTCCTCTATCTTTTTGCACACCTTCTCTAGACTTAGAGTAAGATAGTTCACTTGCTCCATTAGTGCTGCCACTACATCTGTGACTGGAGCTTGGGTGGCTTGACTGACTCCTGCAGACCCCACATTAATAGTCTTTGGCTGACAAGCCTGGGGTTCAGGGAAGGTTGCTGGCCCTGGAGCAGGATTCTGGCCCAGTATGCTGATGGCCAATTCTTTAAAATCCAAGAATGTACAGTGAGGGTGTTGAGCTGACAACATCCGCAGCTGGCCCTTTAAATGTTCAGTACTTATGCCTGCAATGAATTGCTCTCTAAGAGTCCGGTCCTGGTCCTCAGCTTCTTTAGGATCCACTTGGACTACAGCTCTCAGCGTCTCCTGTAAGGACAGGGCAAAATCACGGAGCGACTCTCCAGGCTGCTGTTTTCTGCTGAAGAAACGCATTTTAACTTCTGACACCGTTCTGGCTTCAAATGTGGTGCCCAAACGTTCAAAGATCTGTTCCAGGCTATTTTTCTCAGAACGGGGCCATGACATTACTTCCCTGCGGGCGGCCCCTTCTAACTGAGCTAAGAGGATCTCCATTTGCTGCTCAGCATTGATGGGATAAAGCCGGAACAGAGCCAGTATCTGTTCCCTAAAGTCTTTTAACTTGTGGGCTTCCCCTGAATAACGTGGGAACCAGGGGGCCCCGAAATAGTACGGCATGGTTAGCGGCATCAGGCTTGGCAGTGCCGCGGCGGCAGGGGGCCCAGAGTCGGCTGCGGGCACTTCAGCAGGCACGACTGGGGCTGCCTGTGCGATTTCCTCGACCGCGGACATGACGTTGCTAGGTGGGTATGGCCCTTTAAATGTAGCGGAGCGGCCCGGAGCGGCTATGGCAGTAACTTTAACTTTTTTTTTCCAGACAAGTCTTTCACGGCTAGCGGGGATCCCTCCGGTGCCTTGTCAGGGGTCGGGGAGCTTCCGGACAGGTAAGCGGAGAAGCCGGTAAAAGTTTTAAAAGTTGGTACTCACTCCGGTGGTGCTCGCTCCAAGTCTCGCGAGATGCGCAGCTCCGGGTGTCGGGACGTCCTGTGTACCGCGTCAGCAGGTGGGCGCGGCCTCGCGCAGCTCCGGGACTCAGGTAGGCGGGGTTCTTCTTCCTGGTTGGTTGGGCGATGGCTCCGCCTGATTCTTTTCGCGCCAAACAGCTCCACGAGGCGCACCTGTAATCCGATCAGGTTAAATGGGCAATATGGCTGTCTATTCACTGACAGCAAGCGGTGACTCAAATCGGCAGAAAATAGTCCATACAATGCAATCTTCACACCGCAATTATTACAGTTCACTTTGGCCCAGCAATTTTTAATAAAACAATTGGGGCATGTCACTTTAAGACAACTTTCAGCACACAGTTTTTAAATCCGCTATGGCGCAGGAATATTCGTATCCTGTTCGTGATGCCAATTTATGCAACACGCCAGAACTGCAGGGTATGACGAAGTGAGGTCACAGTTATGGGCAATCGAGGGTACTCACTATATTTGAATAACCCTGGGCAGGCGCGTGGCAGTGAAGGAGAGGTAGACACAGTTCCTCTGGGGCACGCTCTGCAGAGAGGGACCAGGCCTGATGGTAGTTGAGGTGCCCTGGATGTTACAGGTATTTTGTGTGCCTGAGGCAAGGTCCCTGTGGTATTCGTGACGCCAGTGCCTTTGGACGGTGGCACGCCGGTTGGTGGTTGGAATGACGAAGGTACACAAGTATGCAGTGAACCAAACGTAAACTTTACTGGACAATCCAACTTTGTACAGCAGGTGTAGCACAGTCTTTATATTACAGTTCCACAAAAGGGGCTTATTCACAAATATGGCAGGCAATAGTCATGCAAGTTACACTGAGGGTAAATTCCACAAGCACTCAGCAGCAGGGTGTACCTTTCCCAGAATCACTGTACACTGTCCTTTATAGAACTCCTGCTCTGGCTTTATATCTCCCAAGGCCCGGATGCCTAAAAGGGTGGCTTATATCCTTGGTTACTTTCTTCCTCAGGTATTATACTGCTTGCTGCACTGTATAAAGGTTCTCTGCCCTTCAGGGTCACTTTGCTTACCCTGGGTCGCCTCCTCCTATCAGGTGGATAACTGTAGGTTTCTCCCAGGAGGTTGGTTCCTGCAACTCGGGTATCTCTACTGAGCTGATCCTAGCTTCAGGAGCTTCAGGTGGACGAGGTGACTCCTCTAGTCCCCTGGAATGAACTAACACTTCCCTGTCTGGGCCTTCCTATATGTAACTAGGGCTCTCCAGCTCCCTCTAACGTCTGGGAGGCTAAACTACACCCTGACAGGCCTGACACCCAGATAATACAGGGAAAAACATGCACATGACATTTAATGCAATGCAACACATTAACCTGTGCAGTGCCCACCTTTACCTAGTGGGACACTACAATGATATTGCAGCATATACAGAGGAAAAAAACAGGACATAAAAGTCATAATGGATTTACTTTGCAGAAGCTATTTACAGTAGAGACAGGAGCAGGTGGACATGACATGGGGTCTGTAAGCTGTGTGTAATGCAGGAGCACAAAGGACGCACCCTCTCTTCCTTAAACCTATCTCAGTGCACTGATCAGGGGCAATCACCCCGGAACATCTGTCTGCAGATGAGGTGCTGGCTTATTTAATATCCGACTCATGTCTCAAGGTCTATTGAAAGGATCGAATGTTGACCTATAGCTAGCTTATATCTGGTGGCATTAGAGTCAGAGCTTGGTAAGAGCTCATTTGCATCCCTTCTTCACAGCATCTCTGGTAATAGATATAGACTTCCCTTAACCCCTTCAATACTACTGCCGTACATGTACAGCGCTGGAGCGATGGGCAAACATGGCTCACGCGGGTGCCATGGCACGCGAGTCTCCGCTGTTTCAAACAGCAGAGACCCGCAAGTAATGACCTCGATCAGCAATAATCCCAATCGTGGTGATTAAAGCCTTTAGATACCGTGATCAAGTGTGATCACGACATCTAAAGGATGGAAAAAAATATAAAAATGTAAATCACCCTTCTTTCCGTAGATTAAAAAAATAAATAAATAAATAAAAAATACAAACAACATGGATATCACTGCGACCAAAAACACTTGTACTATTTTTCCAATACGGCAAATGGTGTAACAGAAAAAAGGGTAAAAATGGCCAATTTGCCATTTTTTTATTGCTTCTCTTACCCCAAAAAAATAAAAATGAAGGAATAACAGGAAGGACATTTTGTCTGCTTTGCGTCATGGAGGGCTGAACCATGCACCCTGCATGGCACATGTCTTCAATCTCATTGTCACCCGGTTCCTTAAGTCTTCCACTGAACTACAAGAGCTATTAAAAATGTCCAGGAAACTGTTCATGCGCTTCAGCCACTCTTACCATGCAAAACATGCCCTCCTTGAGCTGCAAAGGCAAAATGCTCTTCCCCAACATCGTCTGATATGCAACGTTTCCAACTGTTGGATCACCACGCTCCATATGCTAGACCGCCTATAGGATTAGAGGAAACGGTCAACGATTTCTTAATGCTGCAGACAGGTCTACTCCCCGGTGTAACTTTCACGTTAGCCAGTGGCAGCTTATGCATTACACATGCTGTTTGCTCATCTCTTTGAGGAGGCCACTTTTTTTGTTAGTTGGCAGAACTACGGGATGAATGATGCCCTTCCATTCCTTCACATCCTGGAGCAGATGCTGACAAATTTCATTGGCGAGGAGACAGAAGACGTAGCACCTACATTTCATGGCCACATAAGCACTGAGGAGGATGAAATGGCAGAGGAACACCCAGGAATTTTATACACAACTAGATAGTTTATTTGTCCAAGTGACAGGAGAGGAGCTGGAGGTTCGATGATGAAGATGACATACTGTACATGACCCCGACAGACTGTGGCATAATGCAGTGGAAATGGAGGCAGGGAGGCCCTCCGAGTCCCTTGCACAAATGGCCAGATGCATGCGGTTATGTTTGTGTAGTGGCAGTCGCATTGTCACGATTTGGCGGAGGGATAATTACTGGCTATCCACATTGTTAGACCCTCACAACTGGTCAAAAATGGGGGAATTTTTTACACCTGAGAGGGATGGAAAAATGTACTACTGTAGAGACACTGCCTATGAGCATGGGGCTTAGCTATAATCTTGGTACACTTCGCCATTATGTAGATGGCAATACATTACACCTGTAATACTGATGGCACAGTACCTACAGAACGGATTAATTATGAATGTGGGTGCACTAGAACGTAATGCACACGGCAATACTCTCTCCCTGCAGTTTAACTGCCTTGATACTGAGATTGTGGGAGTAATATGATTAGGCAGTGTGGCCTGGGTATACCTGATTTATCACAATTTGTGAAGAATGAATTCGGAAAAAAATCTAAGCTTGGCGAAACAGCCAAATTAAATTTTTCAAAACTTTGGTTATCTCTACTCATAATATACGCCTCAGCTGCTGAACTTTATAATCACACCTCGGCTGCTGCAGACCTCATCTACACCTGAACATCATAATATACATCTGAACTTCTGTAAAACATCATAACAAACACCTCAGCTGCAGCAGAACCTCATAATACACACCTCAGCTGCTGCAGAACCTCATAATACACACCTCAGCTGCTGCAGAACCACATAATACACACCTCAGCTGCTGCAGAACCTAATAATACACCCATTAGCCGATGCAGAATATAATACACACCATAGCTGCTGCAGAATATAATAATACAGAGCTGAGCTGCTGCAGAACATGAAGGTCAGCTGGATCCATCAGGTGTTGTCCGTTTTGAGCCAGATCCGGCATTACTTAGATTTTTCTTGCTAGGTTCCTATTAGAGTTGAACGGACACCAGGATGTTCGGGTTCAGCGGATTCGGCCGAACTTCACAAAAAGTTTGAGTTCGGGACCCGAACTTGACCTCAAACTTTTGAGCACTAAAATGGCTCCAAAAATGTCATGGAAAGGGCTAGAGGGCTGCAAATGCCAGCAAAATGTGGTTAAGAGCATGGCAAGCATTTTGAAAACAAATGTGGATAGGGAAATTACATAAAATACGTAAAAAAATTAAAATAATAATCTTGATCTAGGAGGATGAGGTCCATATGGAGTAGGAGGTTGAGAAGGCAGTGGATGTGGCGGTGTAGGTGGAAGCGGCGGTGGAGGAGACAGCCTACACTGTTTTTTTTTTAAATTAGGGTACACGCCAAAACATTGGAAAATATAATCTCCAGCCGTGCTAAACAAACTTTCAGACAATACACTGGCTGCAGGGCAGGCCGGTACCTCCAAGGCGTAAAGGGCAAGCTCAGACCATGTGCCCAATTTGGAGACCCAGAAGTTGAAGGAGGCAGACCCATCAGTCAGTACATGTAGGCATGTGCACACATACTGCTCCACCATGTCGCACGTCCCCGTGATGTCCACGATCCAACTGGATATCTGCTCTATCAACTTTCAATGTTTTTTTCTGCGCCTACCATGTTGATCAGGGTTCCACGCCGGAGAGGGAGCGTGAGAAAGAGAGACCACATCCAAGGAAAGTTAATTGTTTGAAATTAAATATGATCGAGCGGAAAAGTGGGACAAATTATTTAGGCGCAAATGTAGGACAAGTTGCTAAAGTTTAAGCATTTAAAGAAGAATTTTTGAAATTCAATTCCATGTCACCTATGCAGAACAAGGGTTTGTATACGGCAAAATTGGTAAAATGTCACCTAACCATGTAACAGACGATTTTTAGAAATTTATGTCCCTATCACCGATGCAAAGCAGGGGGTTTAATTAAGGCAAAAATGTTCAAATGTCACCGAAGAATGTAACAGACAAACTAGTAAAATGTTTTTACCTGTCTACTAGGTATAGCAGGGGTGTGTCACAGCCAAAAATTGGTTAATTTCACCCGAATATGTAACATACAAATAAGTGAATTTTTTTTTTACTTGTCAACTAGGTATAGCAGTGGTATATCACACACAAAAATTGGTGAATTTTACCCGAAAATGTAACAGACAAATTAGTTAAATGTTTTTACCTGTCTACTAGGTACAGCCAGGGTATATCACACCCAAAAATTGGTGAATTTCACCCGAATATGTAACAGACAAATTTGTGAAATATTACGTGTCTAATAGGTATAGCAGCGGTATATCACATTAAAAAATTAGTTAATTTCACCAGAAAATATAACAGACAAATTAGTGAAATGTTTTTACCTGTCTACTAGGTACAGCAGGGGTATTTTGCACCCAAAAATTGGGGAATTTCACCCGAAAATGTAACAGACAAATTAGTTAAATGTTTTTACCTATCTACTAGGTCCAGCAGGGATATTTCACACCCAAAAAATTGTGAATTTCACCCGAATATGTGACAGACAAATTAATGTTTTTTTTTTTTTTACCTGTCTACTAGGTATAGCAGTGGTATATCACACCCAAAAATTGGTGCATTTCACCCGAAAATGTAACTGACAAATTAGTGAAATTATATAAAATAAAATATGCACAAATGAGCAATTGCGCTGTAGTATAACAATGGCTGGTTAAGGCCGGTATACATGTCTATTCTGCAGAAGGTATGGACAAGTCCTGTGGGATCCATGCCTGGTTCATTTTAATAAACGTGAGCTTGTCCACATTGGCTGTGGACAGGCGGCTGTGCTTGTCTGTGATAACGCGCCCTGCCGTACTAAACACACTTTCAGACAATACACTGGCTGCAGGCCAGGCCAGCACCTCCAAGGTGTAAAGGGCAAGCTCAGGCCATGTTCCCAATTTGGATACCCAGAAGTGGAAGGGGGCAGACACGTTATTTAGTACATGTAGGCGTGTGCACACATACTGCTCCATCATTTTGCTGAAATGCTGCCTCCTGCTAAGACGTTCCATATCAGCTGGTGGTGCTGGTTGTTGTGGCGTGCTGACAAAGCTTTTCCACATTTTGGCCATGCCAACCCTGCCTTCTGAGGTGCTGGTAGTGCCCCAGCTGTGTTGGCGACCTCTTCCTCCTCTTCTGCCTTCGCCTTGTGCTTTCACTGTCAGGTGGGAATGCCACCAGCAGCGCATCTACCTGCATGAGCTTGTACTTGCGCATCTGACGATCACGCTCCAGCAACGGAATTAAGGACGGTACATTGTCTTTGTAACGGGGATCCAGCAGCGTGGTAACCCAGTAACTCGGCGGTCGTTGCGGAGACACTGCAGCATGTAATCGCTAATATGTGCCAGGCTGCCCAGAGACAACGAAAAGCTGTTCTCTGTGGGAGGTGTATCGTCTGTGTCCTCTGTATCCCCCCAGCCACGCACCAGTGATGGCCATGAGCTGGTTTGGGTGCCACCCTGCTGTGAACACGGTTCCTCCATCTCCTCCTCATCCTCCACCTCGTCATCCTCCAGAACTGTGCACTGGCTGGACAATTGTGTACCTGACGTTTGTAGGTGCAGGAACCCACTCTCGGAGCCACTTGTGAATGACTGGCCAGAAACCCTATGAAATGATCCTTCTTCCTCCTCCTGTGCCACATCCTATTCCATCATCGCCAGCAGCGTTTTTCAAGGAGGCACAGAAGTGGGATAGTAATGCTGAGAACGGCGTTATCGGCACTGGCCATGTTGGTGGAGTACTGGAAACAGCGCAACAAGGAACACAGGTCTCGCATGGAGGCCCAGTCATTGGTGGTGAAGTGGTGCTGTTCCACAGAGCGACTCACCCGTTCGTGCTGCAGCTGAAACTCCACTATTGCCTGCTGCTGCTCTCACAGTCTGGCCAGCATGTGCAAGGTGGAGTTCCACCTTGTAGGCACGTCACATATGAGGAGGTGAGCGGGGTGGCCGAAGTTACGCTGCAGCGCTGACGGGCGAACAGCAGCAGGGTGAGAACGCCGAAAGCGTGCACAGAGAGCCCGCACTTTCTGCAGCAGCTCTGACACATCAGGGTAATTTATAAGGAATTTCTGCACCACCAAATTCAGCAAATGAGCCAGGCAAGGGATGTGCGTCAAACCGGATAGTCCTAGAGCTGCTATGAGATTTCGCCCGTTATCGCACACCACCAGGCCGGGAAGTACATGAGCTTCTTTGGAGCCTCTTGTAGCGTGTTCCCGTACATAGACTTTCGGGAACGCGCGACAATGGGCGTCCGCTTGTCTCTGTATGCGCGATTGCAAACGCCGGTACAATCGCGCATACAGAGCGCTCCTTCAGAATGCTCAGGTGTGAACCAAAACTGATCAGTTTGCATTCTAATGCATTCAGAATGGAAAAGGATCCGCTCAGAATGCATCAGTTCAGTCTCCATTCCGCTTTGGAGTTGGACACCAAAAAGCTGGAGTTTTGCTGTCCGTCTGATGAAACTAAGCCAAACGGATCCGTCCTGGCAAACAATGTAAGTTAATGGGGACGGATCCATTTTCACTTACACAATCTGGAACAATAGAAAACGGATCCGTCCTCCATTGACTTTTAATGGTGTTCAAGATGGATCTGTCTTGGTTACAGATAATACAAACGGATCTGTTCTGAACGGATGCTGACGGTTGTATTATCTGAACGTGAGTTTTTATCCGTCCATGAGTTTTTTGTCCAAATCGGGTGTTTTTTTAATAACAGAATAGAAAAGCAGTATCTAACGCCTGTATCTCACACTGACACATGCAACAAAGGCTGCATATTTTGTTTTTTGCCCAAAATGGGTGTTTTTTTTTATAACTGTCCACGGCCTTTGCTGTGTGCGCCGTGACACTTGTGCCATGCTTGCGGTTGCCGTTGGCAACGTGTTGCTGTTATAGCATGTGGTGGCAGTGTCTCGGCTTTGGCTGTGTGCGCCGTGACATGGTTGCCACGCATGCTGTTACCGTTGGCAATGTAGTGGCTAGTGTGTGCACTTCCCCTTTAAGTTGTAGCCTTCCCCTGTCTGGTGCTGTAAGGGTTAACCCCCTGATTGGTTGTGGTCACTTTGGGCTTAGTGTTCCTCCAGGCTTGGTGTGTGTTGGTGGTTCACTGCTCCTGGTTTTACCATCTGTCCAGTGAGGGCCACCCTTATGGTCATCAAGTTCATCTAGGTCTTCCCAGTTCCTGTGTGTTTCCTCCTTGTCTTCCTTCCCCTCCTGGTGTGTTGTTTATGGTGTGGGTTTGAGTTGGAGGTTTGTTGTACGTCTTTTTTGTTGCATGTCTGGGATGTTGTTGGTGTTTGTCCCTGCATGTGTGCAAGACTTTTCTCTTTGTGTATGTTACCTCCGCAAGAGGGCTGGTTTCCCGGAGGGGTGAACCATAAGCCTGTCTGCAGCTCTGCTTTGGGCTGCCATGCACTGTGTGAGCATGGGGGGCTCTGGCAGAGTTGGTATGCTGGATTCCTGTGTGGTAGTTTGTACTGTGACCTGCTATGTGTTCGGGCTCTTGTACTTATGCACGGGTTCCAGTTGTGGAGGCTTCGGCAGGTAAGTGAGTAGTCTTGTTGTTCTTACCTGCCGATCCTCTAGCTCTGTATGGGCCTACCTTTTCCCTGCTGCTAGGCTATTTGAGACTCCTGTTCATCCATGTCTTCCCTGCTCCTATGTGAGGGATTATCAGGGCGACTCAGGGCCATAGGTATCATGGTATGAGCTGTCCTATCATCTAGGTCCTCTCATACGGTGAGGAGTTAGGGTGAAGATTAGGGATGCTATAGGAGGTGACCTGCTCCCTGATTCCGGCGTCTTGGCCTAGCTGCTTCCCCCTTATCCCTTTACATTGTACGGTGGGGGTTTTTCCCCACTCCCCACCGTGACAATAACAGAATAGAACACCAGAATCTAGCACATGTATCTCACACTGACAGATGCAGCAAAGGCTGCAATATTAAGTACTTTGCCCAAAATGGGTGTTTTTTTAAACCCAGAATATTATTGCTGTATGTAAAGCTTGTATCCCACGCTGACAGATGCAGACAAGGCCGCAAATGTATTATTTGGCCCAAAATGGGTGGGTTTTTTTAATAACAGAATAGAACAGCAGTATCTAACTCGTGCATCTCACATTGACAGATGCAGCAAAGGCTGCAAAATTAGTTTTTTGCCCAAAATGGGTGTTTTTTTTTATAACAGAATAGAACACCAGTATCTGACGCGTGTATCTCACAATGACAGATGCAGCAAACACTGCAAAATTCTATATTTTGCCCAAAATGGGTGTTTTTTTAATTACAGAATATGACAGCAATATATAACACTTGTATTTCACACTGTAAGATGCAACAAGGGCTGTAATTTTATTTATTTTGCCCAAAAAGGAAAATTATTGCTGTATTTCAAGCTTAAATTGCACACTGACTAATGCGGCATAGGCCCAATATGGAGGGTATGGCCAAAAATGGGTGTTTTTTTTTAAACCAGAACTTTATTGCTGTATTCCAAGCTTGTATTTACCTATAACAGATGCAGCAAACGTCGCAAAATTAGGACTTTGCCCCAAATGTTTTTTTTTTTTTAATGACAGAATATGACAGCAGTATGTAACGCTTGAACAGATGGAGCAAGGGCTGTAAAATTTAGTATTTTGTTCAAAATTATTGCTGTATTTCTAGCTTAAATTGCACACTGACTAATGCGGCATAGGCCTCAGTTGGAGGGTATTGCCAAAAATGGGTGTTTTTTAAAACCCAGAAAATTATTGAGGTATTTCAAGCTTGTATTTCACAATGACAGATGCAGCAAATGCCGCAAAATTAGGATTTTGCCCTAAATGGGTGTTTTTTTAAAATAACAGATGTAAGGGATCGCCTCTCATTCGGGGGTCATTCTCACAATGATCTTCATCGACCACAGGGTTAGGGGCCAAACATTGCTTTTATTTGGCACCTCAGCAAAACCAAAAGAAACCATACAAATAAAACACCTGCCCGGCTGGGCTCTAACTAAACATGAGGAGGACTTCCTACCTTACTGAAAGCCCCGTTCACACACAGGAAGAACATGCGGCTTTTCCCAGCCTAACAATCCAGCACTTCCAGGCTGTAACAAAGTCCAGTACCTTTTGGGGGATTGTGGCCCACAAGTCCTCCTGACTCTGGCCTAGCGACCGTCGATTCCAAGACCTTGTGGAGTCCCCCAAAGTTTAGGCTAACACCTAGCCCCGTGGCCCCTCAGCCAGCTTGGCAAAGCCCACTTGTACAGGGCCTTCCCAGGCCTCTGCTGCATACAGACTCTTTCCCCTCCTAACAGTCTGGACTGGTCTCTTATCCCAGACTGATTGTTCCACCTGGTGCGGCCTCTGACCTGCTGATTGACAGCGAAGAAATGGAAACTCCTGCCATATCTCTCCCCTAGCACCCGTGAGCTCCTGTCACTGCCTCACATATCCCCCCCCTTTGTTTAAGCCCGTAGGGGTGAACACTAGCACCAAACCCAGATGCTTGTGAGAGGGCATCTACCTGGCCTACAGTCTTCCCTTTATTCTGCCAGACCCAGGACAACAGCGTTTGGTTTGTGACGAACACAAGTTTATTATGGATTAGATCATATCTATGGGACTTTCTTCCCTATCTCCTGAGCAGATACTCTCTTTCACGAGCGAGAATGTTACGCCTTCGCACCCGTGGACTCTTTTTTTTTCTTTTTTTTTATCTCCACATTTGGCCTTCGACCTCTGGAACTTCTCTCAGAAGATGTTTTTATATGATCGGCAAGCTCTCTTTTTTGATTCTCAGGCTTCTATACATGCTCCTCATGACCTTTCTTGGACTACTGCAACTCTTGACTGAACGGTTCCAGTTCATGGTTGTGTCTCGACCCTTTCTTCTTCAGCAGAGCAGGCTTGTCCCCGCACGCTTTTTTAAAGTCTCTCCGGTGCACATCTTCCATCTTCCCAGCTGTGGTTTCCCCCACTTTGGCAGCAGTTTCAGAGACCTCTGCTTCTTTAGTGGCTTTTTCCATATCAGTAGCCACTCCTTTGGTCTCTGCAGCACCTGAGGACTTCACGTCCCCCAACACCTCGGCCTTAACTTCTTCAGCCTTTGTTTCCTTGGACCCGGCATCATATACTTGCCCTTTTAAGTCCTTCTCCTCTTTCTCCAGAGGCTCACCCAGGACACTGTTCTCCTTTTGGGAGGAATTCGGGAGAGCCAGCCCACAGTAGTAGACAGGATCTGCATACTGGTCATCCATCTCCTCATATTTCTTCCCCAGCAGGCTGCTGGCTACTTGGAAGACCTTGTAGGCGGAGGGGATGTCTTTTGCGACCTGGTCCTGGTTACACACTGTCATGAGACTCTTGGCCTCTGCATCCACATCAGCTCCATCAACGGGTTTAGCAGAAAGACCTTCCATCTTCTCTGCCTCAGGCAGTACTACAGTGCCATCTTCTCCAGACCGCCTACTAACAGGCTCTGGCTTAGACCTCTTGACATCCTTCAGAGGACTCTCCTCTTCAGGTTTCTCATTTTCCACCTGCTGCTCGAGAGCATGCTTAGACTTCTCCAACTCATAGACATTCTTCCTGACATCATCTTTTGAGCTCATGAGATCTTCCATCTCTGCTCTGAGTTACCTGTTCAGCCTCTCAAATTCAGCTCGCTCCTCAAGTACTTCTTCAAGAGCTCTGGCCAAGGAGAGGGCCTTGGTCGCCTTCTCTCGAGCATCAGTCTCCACTTGGTCACGTTCTTCGGCATATCTGGCCGAGGTGGTTTTCTCTTCAGCCAGGAGCTTGTCCAACATCTTCTGTTTCTTCTCCAATTTGGACACAATTTGTTTCTGGTGGTCCAAGTCTACCATCCGATCATGCAACTCATGATCAAGTTGAGCCATCCTGGCTTCCAAATGTCTTTTCTCCTCCAAGAGAGCTGATTTTTCTGAGGTGCTGTTTAGAACCTCATCAGCCAGCACATCTCTTTCCTGCTATGCATGAAGTCTGGATCGCTCAGAAGCTGCAAGTTCCTCTTGAAGTTGGAGAACTTCTGCTTCTATTAGTGACCCTAGTTTCTTCAGTTCATTAATCTCTTTCTGTGACTCCTCTGGAGATTCCTGCAGTTGCTCTGCGAGAACCGCTAGCCCCATCTCTAGTGTATCTAGGGACTGTGCAGAGCGAGCGAAAACATCTTCAAGTTTGCTGTACTGTCCTGTCAGGTCATCTACAACTGTCTGGATATGAGCTTCAGACACTAGGCTGTCACCCGACTGAACTCTCGTCTCGTCAGATATAACTGTCATCTGGTCGCTACTAGTAACCACTTTAGTTTTGCTTGGTCTTGACATGGTAGCCTCCCTCTCGGAGTTGCTAACTGTCACGGCACATACGCCACTTATACTGCTCGTGTCATTATTAACCCTGACCTCTAGGGGCACCCATGAGTAAATCCCCACCTGGGACATTTTATTAATCATAGAAACCTGTGGAGACTGCACATCCACCTCTGGTACGTGTGGTACACCCTCTAGCCCCGCCACATTGTCTACAATGGGGTCTCCTAGTGGTGTTTCTTAAACATTTATCAACACTTTTATATCAGACACGTGTTTACCAACAGGGGGAGCTTTTTCCCCAATCACAGCCTGCAAACGAAAAGGCATGTCATTATTATCACATATTTCACATGACATCACATTTCCATTATGCATTTTGGCAAATATGGTACCATCACTTTGTACCTTATCTGCACCCTTGTTCTCAATGTGCAGCTCCTTCACATTATCATTTAAAGGGACAGGTACAGGTTCTGCAGGAGTTTTGTCACTCTCTGCAGAAGTGTTTCCATTACTTAAAACCTCCAAGCATAAGGGGAAATTACGGTCCACCATTCCCTCATGTATGAGAGTATTTGTAACATCAGGTTCACAAGTCCCAGTTCACACCGGAGACTCTCCCTCAGTGAGAACCACCTGATAGTCCGTATTATCCACATAATTGTAACACTCTATCAGTCTCTGGGGCAGCCATCATGCTACCTCTTACCTGGGCTAGCATGGGATCTCTGACTTTCACCACCCCAAATCTAGCTTTGATCACAGGCTCTTTGGGCGACCCAGAAACCTTCTCCCCTGCAGGTTCCTGCGAGGGAGTAACCGCAACAGGCTTACCCGCCTGTTCAGACACTGTGTTTTTCCCAATGTCATACACTTCCGAGATGGTTTTTCGCTTCAGTGATTTTTTCATCACTGACCCAGCCGGTTTCCACTGTGGCCAGCTCACGGTACCTGGATCTGCCACACAACTATTAACAGGAACAGTCTTACCGCCTGACGTTGTGGATTCGGGAGACAACGATATTCCCAGGACATCTCTACCAAGATCACCAGCTTTCTCTTGGTTCCTGGTATTCCGAAGACCCGCAGACTCCTTACTGCAAACGCTGCCACGGGAAACAGCATGGCCTGGAGTACTGACTTTTCCTGGACTCCAGCCGCACACGTGCAGGAAACATAGGATCTCCTGAGAGCTGCACCACTCTCCACCTCCTTTTCTTCCTGACGGTTGCCCTTGGCTGCCCCGCACAACTCGAAGCCTTTTTTCCGCGCCATAGCTGCCAGAAGAACGGAAAGTCTTTGCCAAGCACAAACTCCACTTCCAGGGTCTCACATTTTAAGAGCTCCCATTGCACAGGGCCATAGTTCGTGATAAAGGTCAGAGAGACACATCTGTCTCTGGCCCCCTCTTTAGAAAGTCCAGTACCTCGGACTTAACCCAGGACACGCGTTGGCGGGAATCTATAGTGACCCACAGCGGGCTTCCCCCAATCACCAACTCACAGGATCTTTCTGCATCAGATCTTCTGACCTTACAAGCATACATTGCATAGTCCTGCTGCAGGTGGGTCTTTTTTTCAGTCAGTCTTTTCTCTGGGCTTCTGGCCCTTTAAATCTCTGCACCACAGAAAAAATTGTCCACAATAGCACGAGCAGCACCTGCTCCACCGAACAAACAGGCTTCCGGCACTTTAACTTTACACACTGTAAAACAGCTTTCAGCAGTGCCTGCTGTCTCGTCATTGCCCCTAGCAACCAACCGTTGCCCTTCTCTCATGGATAACTTGCCCGCATCCTGCAACAATTGTAAGGAATCGCCTCTTATTCGGGGGTAATTTGCGCAATTATCTTCATCGACTACAGGGTTAGGGGCCAAACATTGATTTTATTTGGCCCCTCAGCAAAACCAAAATGAACAATACTAATAAAACACCTGCCCGGCTGGGCTCTAATTAAACATGAGGGCTCCCTACCACACAGAAAGCCTTGTTCACACACGGGAAGAACATGCGGCTTTTCCCAGCCTAACAATCCAGCACTTCCAGCCTAACAAAGTCCAGTACCTTTTGGGGGATTGTGGCCCAGAAGTCCTCCTGACTCTGGCCTAGCGACCATTGATTCCAAGACCTTGACGAGTCCCCCAAAGTTTAGGCTAACACCTAGCCCTGTGGCCCCTCAGCCAGCTTGGCTAAGCCCACTTGTACAGAGCCGTCCCGGGCCTCTGCTGCACACAGACTCTTTCCCCTCCTAACAGTCTGGACTGGGCTCTTATCCCAGACTGATTGTTCCACCTGGCACGGCCTCTGACCTGCTGATTGACAGCGAAGAAATGGAAACTCCTGCCATATCCCTCCCCTAGCAGCCGTGAGGCCTGACACTGCCTCACACAGAATATGACAGCAGTATATAACACTTGAATTTCACACTGACAGATGAAGCAAGGGCTGTAAAATTTTGTATTTTGCCCAAAAAGGTTGTTAATTAAAACCCAGAAAATCTTTGCTGTATTTCTAGCTTAAATTGCACACTGACTAATGGGGCAGTTGGAGGTGTGGGGATCCGCTCTGGTAGGCAGTGGTAGCGAGTGCAGTATAGAGGCAACACAGAATGGTCTTGGTGTAAAACACGATGCTTTGTTTATTCACACGGTGCATACAAGTGAAAGACGGTGCAGTTCATAGGGAGGGTGATCACACACAACAGCAAAATAATAGTTCAAACACAGCAAGTCCCTGCTGCAGGCTACTTGAGGCCTGTTTCAGTCACATAAAGCAAAGTCTATTTAAAGCCAGGAGTAATGTCACCTTTTTCGTGAAGTAAGTCCATGGGTCCTGCTTCTAGCCACAGGACACGGATCCCTCCTGGTTTCAGCTGCAGGATCCTGCACAGTCCTCTACAGGCCTCAGCACACAGCCCAGCTCACCTCCACTTCTCACTCTCACAGCCAGAGAACACAGAAGCTTCACATTGCACACCACACCCTTGTTGCTGGTCAGGTTTTAACCCTTCCCTGCAAAACCTGGCCTGGACCGTGGGGAGACAGACACCCGCCCGCATATCTGCCTGCTCCCAATAAGAGCCGGCCCGGATCCGCTGTGTTAACAGCATAACCGCTGCAATATGCACTTTTCTGGCTCTTACTCCACCGGTGCCAGGACCCCCGGTGGCACGTACCTGCCGTCTATTACCACCCCAGGTACTCTCCTACATATCCCCCCCCTTTGTTCAACCCTGAAGGGTTGCACACCCTGTTCAATCCTGAGGGGTTGGACACATGTACAACAGTGTACCCGGGAAAGGGCATCGGCATTCCCCTGTAAGCGGCCTGCCCTGTGTTCGACACTGAACTTAAAATTCTGGAGGGACAAGAACCATCTGGTGACCCGGGCACTCCCCTCCTTGGCCCGGCTCATCCACTGGAGAGGGGAATGGTCGGTCACCAGACGGAACCTTCTCCCTAACAGATAGTACCTAAGGGACTCGAGGGCCCACTTAATGGCCAGGCATTCTCTCTCTACCACACTGTACCTGGTTTCCGCTGGGGTGAGTTTGCGACTCAGGAAGACAACAGGGTGTTCCTCCCCACTGATTTCCTGAGAGAGTACTGCCCCTAGGCCCACTCCAGAGGCGTCCGTCTGAACGACAAATTCCCGTGTGAAGTCGGGTGTCACCAAAACCGGGGACCCACACAGAGCCGACTTCAAACGGGAGAATGCCTCCTCCGCCTGCTCATCCCAGCGGACCATCACCGTCTTCCTCCCCTTTAAAAGTCTTGTCAATGGGGCCGCTACTGTGGCAAAGTTGGGGATAAAGCGCATGTAATATCCTATCATCCCTAGGAACGAACGTACTTGCTTGGTGGTAAGAGGTCTGGGCCAGCTCTTGATCGCCTCAACCTTGTCTACCTGGGGTTTGACAACTCCCCGCCCAATCACGTATCCCAGGTACCGGACCTCCTCGAACCCGAGCGAACACTTTTTTGGGTTGGCCGTCAGTCCAGCTTTTCTAAGTGAATCGACTACGGCCTGTACCTTGGGCAGGTGACTCTCCCAGTCCTGGCTAAACACGATGATGTCGTCCAGATATGCTGAAGCATATGGACGATGGGGCCGTAGGATGACGTCCATCAATCGCTGGAAGGTGGCTGGAGCGCCATGTAGGCCAAAGGGCAAAACTTGGTACTGAAATAACCCCTCGGGGGTGACAAAGGCAGTCTTCTCCTTTGCCGCCTCCGTGAGAGGCACCTGCCAATATCCTTTTGTGAGGTCGAGGACCGAGAAATAGCGAGCTTTCCCTAGCCGTTCTATGAGCTCGTCTACCCGGGGCATGGGGTAGGCATCGAATTTCGACACTTCGTTGAGCTTTCTAAAGTCATTGCAGAAGCGCAGAGTACCGTCAGGTTTTGGGATGAGGACTATGGGGCTGGCCCACTCGCTCCTTGACTCCTCAATCACCCCTAACCTCAACATGGACCTTACTTCTTCTGAAATGGCCTGTCGCCGGGCCTCCGGTACACGATACGGCTTTAACCGTACCCTGACGTGGGGCTCGGTGACGATGTCATGTCGGACTACCGAAGTTCGACCAGGAAGCTCAGAGAATACGTCCCTATTTCGACTCACCAACTCTTTGGCTTCCTGAGCTTGTTTAGTCGACAGACCACCCGCTATCTTTACAGCGGAGGTGCCCTCCCGGACCTCGGGTGGAGCTGGGATCTTCCCCGCAGACAAGACAGTGCTTGGGCTGTCCCCAATGAGACACTCCCTATCTCTCCACGATTTCAGTAAATTTACATGATATACTTGTTCTGGCTTCCGCCGGCCTGGCTGGGATATCTTGTAATTCACTGACCCCACCTTCTCTTTCACCTCGTAGGGACCTTGCCACCGTGCCAAAAACTTACTGTCAATGGTGGGGACTAGCACCAGTACCCGGTCACCCGGGTTAAATGTCCGGACCTGGGCACTCCGGTTGTATACCCGGCTCTGTGCCAGTTGGGCTGCTTCCATGTGTTCTCGGACGATTGGTAGGACTGTCTCTATACGGTCCTGCATCTTTTCTATATGCTCTATAATACTCTTGTGGGGGGTGGGCTGTTGCTCCCACGCCTCTTTTGCGATGTCCAGCAACCCTCTTGGCCGTCGACCGTATAATAGCTCGAAGGGCGAGAATCCCGTAGATGCCTGGGGCACTTCTCGCACTGCGAACAATACGTACGGCAGCAACAGGTCCCAATCCTTTCCGTCTTTGGCTACGGTTCTTTTAAGCATAGTTTTTAGGGTTTTGTTAAAGCGTTCCACTAGTCCGTCGGTCTGAGGATGGTATACGGACGTGTGCAACCGTTTAACCCCTAAAAGCTTGCAGAGCTCCCTCGTCACCTTAGACATGAAGGGCGTCCCCTGGTCGGTCAGGATCTCTTTTGGAATCCCCACCCTTGCGAACATACCCATGAGTTCTTTAGCTATGAGCTTAGCAGAAGTATGACGTAGTGGGATCGCTTCAGGATATCTGGTGGCATAGTCTAAGACCACCAAGATATGCTGGTGCCCTCTGGCCGACTTGTTTATGGGGCCTACCAGATCCATCCCTATTCTTTTGAAGGGGACCTTGATGATGGGCATGGGTACTAGGGGACTGCGATTGTGGGGCTGGGGGCTCGTCATCTGACACACTGGACAGGATTGGCAAAACCTTTTGACCTCCTCATAAACCCCGGGCCAATAGAACCTTTGCAGAATCCGCTCTTGGGTTTTTTTTACGCCCAAGTGTCCTCCCAGCACGTGGGAGTGGGCCAAGTCCAGTACCACACGGCGGTATGGCTGGGGTACCACCAGCTGCTCCACTACCTCGTGCTGCACTTTGTCCACCCTATACAGCAGGTCCTGGTTAAAAGCCAGATGGGGAAACACCGAGTCGGCCCCTGGGTGCTGAGCCACCCCATTTACCACTGTCACCCCTTCCCTCGCCCGTAATAATGTCGGATCCTGGAGCTGGGCGGTCCCGAACGTGTCACGGGATACCTCCAGGTCCGGGATGGACGGGGTTTCCACGGATTCGCCTGCCAACACCTCTAGGGGAAACCTATCGGGATGACACTCTACGGGTGATGTGGTGACCCCTACAGCTGGTATCCCTGTATCGGGATCCTCGGGCACTGGGCCCGATTGTCGTCTGTCCCTAAGGGAAGGCATATTGCTCTTCCACAGAGTCCAGAACAAAGGAAAATCCCTTCCCAGTATGGCGGCATAAGGGATTTGGCGTCCCACTCCGACGACATGCTGCACCTCTTTGCCCAACACGGACATGGTAACCCTGGCAGTGGGGTACTCCCGGCGGTCCCCATGGATACAGACAATGGACAGGGTTTGCTTCTCTGGGAGTGTCTCAGACACTAAGGACTCATGCACTAGGGTCACCAGGCTCCCCGAGTCTAGCAAAGCATTAATCAGATGCCCATCGACCAAGACTTGGCACAGAGGTGGCATATCGGTGGTCGGCCTGGCATCCGCGGTACATACAGGCCGGGCAAAGAAAGAGGACCGGCGAGCGAACCCGCAGTCCATGGGTTCAGGTGTTTGAGGACAGTTCGCTGCCCTATGTCCCAGGCCGTGGCAGTGCCAACATTGAATCCCCGTGGTCCCTCCCCAGTCTCTCTTCCCTGGAGTAGGACTAGCCTTCCCCCCCCTTTGTGGTTGGGTCCCTTTTTCCGGATCCCTAGCCTGAGAGGGAGCCCGACGGGATTCCTGCGCCTGCGTTGAGTCCCGCACCAAGTCCTGGGTTGCCACATACCTCTCGACAAGGCTTACTAACTGATCCAGGTTGCCGGGGTCTCCCTGACCAACCCAGCGCTGTATGGCCCTTGGCAGTGCGCGCACCAAACGATCAACCACCACCCGTTCCACCATCTGCGAGGGGCTCAATGTCTCAGGCTGCAGCCATTTTCTTACCAGGTGTAACAGGTCATAGGCCTGGGACCGAGCAGGCCGGGACTCGGAGAAGGCCCACCGGTAGACTCGATGTGCACGCACATAGGTATTAACCCCAAGACGAGCCAACACCTCCCCCTTCAGCCTCTTATAGCTTTTGGCTTCCTCCTGACTGAGGTCGAAGTAGGCCTTTTGTGCGTCTCCCACTAAAAATGGCGCCACTACTTCGGCCCACTGTTCTGCCGGTAACCTTTCCTGTTCCGCAGTGCGTTCGAAGACCATCAGGAACGCCTCGATATCCTCTTCGGGGCCCATCTTTCTTAACGCTGAGCGCACCTTATCCCGGGCAGCAGGTAGGATTGCGGTCCCCCCCGGGACGGCTTGTTGTTGTAACACCCGCATGGACTCCTGCATAGTCGCCAGTTGCTGGGCCAGTAGACTATTCAACTGCCGCTGGTCTCTCAGGGCTTCCTCATGTCTCCGAGTAGCCTCCTCATTACTTTGCACCAAGTGTCTAATAGCCTCCTCCATCTTGTCTGGAGCCACAAAACTTGCTGGCTTAATATATGACATACAGTCCAAACAGCACAATTTTCAGCCTCACTGCCGTTTGCCCGCTGAAGCCACCAATTGTGGGGATCCGCTCTGGTAGGCAGTGGTAGCGAGTGCAGTATAGAGGCAACAAAGAATGGTCTTGGTGTAAAACACGATGCTTTGTTTATTCACACGGTGCATACAAGTGAAAGACGGTGCAGTTCATAGGGAGGGTGATCACACACAACAGCAAAATAATAGTTCAAACACAGCAAGTCCCTGCTGCAGGCTACTTGAGGCCTGTTTCAGTCACATAAAGCAAAGTCTATTTAAAGCCAGGAGTAATGTCACCTTTTTCGTGAAGTAAGTCCATGGGTCCTGCTTCTAGCCACAGGACACGGATCCCTCCTGGTTTCAGCTGCAGGATCCTGCACAGTCCTCCACAGGCCTCAGCACACAGCCCAGCACACCTCCACTTCTCACTCTCACAGCCAGAGAACACAGAAGCTTCACATTGCACACCACACCCTTGTTGCTGGTCAGGTTTTAACCCTTCCCTGCAAAACCTGGCCTGGACCGTGGGGAGACAGGCACCCGCCCGCATATCTGCCTGCTCCCAATAAGAGCCGGCCCGGATCCGCTGTGTTAACAGCATAACCGCTGCAATATGCACTTTTCTGGCTCTTACTCCACCGGTGCCAGGACCCCCGGTGGCACGTACCTGCCGTCTATTACCACCCCAGGTACTCTCCTACAGAGGGTATTGCCAAAAATGGATGTTTTTTAAAACCAGAAAGTTATTGCTCTATTTGAAGCTTGTATTTACCAATAACAGATGCAGAAAACGCCGCAAAATTTGGATTTTGCCCTAAATGGGTGGTTTTTTTATGACAGAATATGACAGCAGTATGTAACGCTTGAATTTCACAATAATATACCTTCTAACATAGAAAGTATAGTATAGTGCATTTGTATTGTCCAGCAGTTGTGAACGGTTCTGCTGAGATACCGCAGCTAGATAGAGGGACAAACGCTATTGGAATAAGTAATTGCAAATGGTGTGATATAACTGTTGCCTCAAAAAAATTAATAAATGATTGAGGGGTGTGATATACCTATAATATACCTTCTAATATAGAAAGCATATTATAGTGCATTTATAGTGCATTTGTATTGTGCAGCAGTTGCGTACAGTTCTGCTGAGATACCGCAGCTATATAGAGGGACAAACACTATTCAAATAACTAATTGCAACTGGTGTGATATACCTGTTGCCCCCCAAAAAACTGATTAAGGGGTGGGATATACCTGCTTCCCCAAATTACTGATTGAGGGGTGTGATACACCGGCTTCCACAAAATATTGCTTGAGGGGTGTGATACACCAGCTTCCACCAAATATAGATGGAGGTCTGCGATGCACCAGCTTCCACAAAATATTGATTAAGTGGTTTGATATACCAGCTTCCAGCAAATACTCATTAAGGGGTTCTATATACCTGTTTCCACAAAATACTGAAAGAGGGTATTGATATACCAGCTTCCACCAAATATTGATTGAGGCCTGCGAAACACTGGCTTCCACCAAAAATTGATTAAGGGGTTTGATATACCAGCTTCCAGCAAATACTCATTATTGGGTTCTATATACCTGTTTCCACAAACTACTGATAGAGTGGATTAATATACCGGCTTCCACCAAATATTGATTGAGGTCTGCGATACACCAGCTTCCCACAAATATTGATCACGGGGTTTGATTTACCGGCATCCAGCAGATACTCATTATTGGGTTCTATATACCTGTTTCTACAAAATATTGATAGTGGGTATTGATATACCGGCTTCCACCAAATATTGATTAAGGGGTTTGATTTACTGGCTTCCAGCAAATACTCATTATTGTGTTCTATATACCTGTTTCCACAAAATACTGATACAGGCAGTGGCACTGCTTCGGAGCCTGGGCTGACAAGGGGCCCGGCACCCAACAGCGTGCCCTGTCTATCTCTGCAGAGCTAGACAACATATGGGGGTCCCTCAGCTCTGCACCCCCCTCCCAGTAAACCAGACATAGGGGCTACGTGGCCGTGCCCTGCCCTGCCGCTCAGTGTAGATGCTAGATCCTTCTAAGCTACAGGACCTTTGATGATGTCATGACCATGTGACCAGTCATGTGGGTAGGAGGAGCCAGGCTGTGGGCTGGTAGCACCTTTATGATCCTCATCCACTCCTGAGTTTGGCTTGAACATATGAGGTTAGCACCCTAGGACTTAGAATTCAGGGTACTTAGGGGTTAATACCGGGATGTGTAGAGGACTGTATGGCCTCATTCACACATTATAGATTTAGTTAAATCTGCAAACAAGATGTACAGCGTGTAGCATAGCTGTGTGTGTCTCCCTACCCAGAGCAACTGTGTGTGGGGTGCGTGTAGCAGACCTGAGGGTGCGTCATGTGTATAATGCAGCAAAGATGGGTGTATAGTGTGAATCCAGCACAGTAGTGTGTGTGGTGTATGTAGCAGAGCTGTATGAGACAGAGGAATGTATAATGTGCACAGCGGAGCTGTGTATGTAAAATGTGCAACACAGTGATATATAATGTGCCACCCAGAGCTGTGTGTGTATAGCAGAGCTGTCTATGTAAAATGTGCAACACAGTGATATACAATGTGCCACCCAGAGCTGTGTGTGTGTGTGCATGTAGCAGTGTTGTGTATGTAAAATGTGCAAAAACCCTGATGCTCTCAAAAAGAACAAGCAATATAAAACATTGTAGTTTGATACCTTTTACCCCTTAAAGACCGGGCCCATTTTCATTTTTACATTAGCCATAACATTTTTATTTTTCCATTCATATAGTCATATGAGGGCTTTTTTTGTGTAGGACAAGATGCATTTTTTAAATGCCGCCACTTAATCTACCATGTCTTGTATCAGAAAGCAGGAAAAAATAATAATTTTGGGTTAAAAAAAAACCACACACACACACAATTCCGCCAAGGTTTTTGAGGTTTCGACTTCACAGCTTTCACTAAAAATTATGTCTTTATTCTGCGGCTCAATACAATGCTAAACTTGTATGGTTTTTATTTGGTTTAATTACTTAAAAATATAACTTTTCTATATTTTGGTCTATGTGAGGGCTTGTTTTTATGTAACAATCAGTAGTTTTCTTGGGGGGGGGGGGGGCATACAAAAATTTGCTGTGGGGCACAGTCACTTCTAGCTCTGCTCCTGGATACAGGGTATTTATATTCCGGCTTCCACCAAATATTGATTGAGGCCTGTGATACACCAGCTTCCACCAAATATTAAGGGGTTTGATTTACTGGCTTCCAGCAAATACTCATTATTAGGTTCTATATACCTGTTTCGGCCTCCACCAAATATTGATTGAGGCCTGCAATACACCAGCTTCCAACCAATATTGATTAAGGGGTTTGATTTACGGCTTCCAGAAAATACTCATTATTGGGTTCTATATACCTGTTTCTACAAAATATTGATAGTGGGTATTGATATACCGGCTTCCACCAAATATTGATTAAGGGGTTTGATTTACCGGCTTCCAGAAAATACTTATTATTGGGTTCTATATACCTGTTTCCACAAAATACTGAGAGGGTATTGATTTACCGGCTTCCACAAAATATTGATTGAGGCCTGCGATATACCTGCTTCCACAAATACTGCTCTTCTATAGGGACTTTATCACAGGGTCATTTTGAAAATGACAGGCAGAGGAAAAGGCAAGCCATTCTGCAGGGATGGTAGGGGTCGGGCAGGTGCACCAGGCAGGAGCCTAAGTCGGAATTTGGTGAAGGTGCGTGCGATAACGTCAAAGGACACACCAGAGTTGGTGGAGTGGCTCACTCAGCCTTCTTCTGCACCCTCCTCATCCTCTGTATCAGCACCCTCCTCACTCTACTCTCTGCTGTGTGCACCCCCAAAGACACCACCACCACCATAGCCCCTCCACTCGGTCTGACGACAGTACCCAGATCAGCCCAAGGAGGCTGGTCCCCGGTGTTGCTGACTACTTCGAGGTCTCTAATGTCAGTGGTGGGGAAGGTGACGATGATGACGTGTCGATGGACGTCACGTGGGTGCCCAAAAGAGAGGAGTTCAGAGGGAGAGGCGGAGCAGCAGATAGGTAGGAGAAGGAGGAAAAGCAGGCAGAAGGAGGCAATAAGCAGACTGCAAATGTATCTGGAGCGAGCCATCCAGCATGAAAAGTCATATCTGGCGCTCCCAGGACGCTGGCACATAGCTCTGCAGTGTGGGCTTTTTTTTTTTTTTTTTTTTTACTGCTGCTGACAATAGTGTTGCCATCTGCAGCCTGTGCTGTCAACGCATAAGTCGCGGTAAGTCTAACACTCACCTAGGGACTACCATCTTAACATGAGATGTTGCCATGCTGTGCTGTGGCTGTTGTGTCTGGAAGCCAAGAGCCACACCAATCCTGGTGGACTCCTTTCAGCTCTGCAGTCACAGGCTGATCAGTGGCTAACCCCACTTAATTTGACAGTCGGTAAAGTGGTGTGCGACAACGGTGCCAATCTGCTGAGCACACTGAAACAGGGCAAAATGACACACATGCCCGCATGGCACACGTCCTGAACTTAGTTGTGTAGAGATTCGTTGACAAATACCCTGGGGTCCAGGACTTCTTGCGGCCATTTTAGAAGATCTTACAAAGCCATGGCTTCCCTTGCTGATGTTCAGCAGCGACACCACTTGCCTATCAGACATCTGATTTGTGACTGCCCGACATGCTGGAACTCCACCTTGTATATGATTGATAGGCTTCTCCAGCAGAAACTTGCCGTTAATGACAATTTGTACGAACTCTGCGGCAGGACAGGTTCTGGAAAGCTTGTTGTTTTTTTCACGCATGCAGACTTCTGCGGCCATTTGATGAGATCAACAAACTGGTCAGTCGCAGCCAGGGCGCCATCATTTACATCATACCTTACGCCTTCTTTCTTCAGCGTGCATTGCGTCTTGTCATTGATCAAGCTGTCGACTAACAGGAGCAGGAAAATGAAGTCGCAATGCTGAATGAATTCCCAGTGAGGGCTACTCCATCTGAGACAAGTCGGCAGGAGTCTGAAGAGGAGTCAGAGGAGGATGGTCCCTGGGGGGAGGAGGTGGAGCAAGAAGAGCAGGCTTTAAACTTTTCTGGGATCCCTGGTGTTGTCCGTGGATGGGGGGAGGAGACTGAGGACGACGGCGATGAGCATGAGCCAGGCCGCTCCACTGCTTCCAATTTAGTGCAAATAGAGGCCTTCATGCTCCAGTGTTTGAAGAGGGACCCACATATAAAAAGCATAATGGGCAAGGACCAGTACTGGGTGGCAACGTACTCAGACCCCTAGTACAAACAAAAAATGGCAGAGATGTTACCAGCATCACAGAGGGCTGTCAGAATGCAGCATTTCCAGTCCTTGCTTTAAGAGATGAGGCATTCTGCTGTTGCGGGTGCTGGCAGAGGAATTTCCACCCACAGAGAAACAGTTGCGGGTACAATCCTACAGCGCATGCAAAAAGAGGACGGTTTGAAGATGTGTTGGTTACTTCGGATATAAGATCATTCTTGCAGCCAACCCATCGACAGCCGCCCTCCGGATCCAGCCTCAGGGAACGCTTAGACCGACAGGTGTCCGACTACATCGGGTTAACGGCCGATGTGGATGCTCTGAGAATCGAAGAACCCCTGGATTACTGGGTGCGCAGGCTTAACCTGTGGCCAGAGCTAGCACAATTTGCCATAAAACTCTTGGCTTGCTTCTCGTCGAGTGTTCTGTCCGAAAGGACGTTTAGCGCAGCAGGTGGGATCGTGACCGATAATCAGCACTGGCCTAGCTCACGACAGTGTGGACTACCGCACATTTCTAAAAATGAATGAGGCATGGTGCTCGGAGCAATTCAACACCTATGACGACCACGTTTAATTGAATTTCATCATGCCAGCCCACACATATCTGCCATCACACAGAACAAATAATTGTCCCTGTCTTATGTAAATACAGCAGCATTAAAGGCTTTTTCTATCTGCTGAATGCCTAATGTTTGGGGCCACAGAGGAATTCAACACCTGTGATGACCATGTATTTCAACTATTATCTTTTTTTTTAAATCAGATAGTTTTTATTAACAATTTTCAGTAAATTACAAAAAATGCTTGTACAATATTCATGTAACAGCCAAGAAAAGGATTACCAAAGCATCACATGGTCCGTCACGTTGTTAGTTGCATGGGTATGATATAGAACAACCATCATAGTAGTAAAAGTAATTGAAATTAATCATCACTGTATCACAGTGCCAATTGTACAAACCAAATTTTCCACCTTTTTTTATTTAAAAGTAAAGGAACATCCCTCCCTATCCAACTAAACCCTACCCAGGTGACGGAATGGGCATGGCACCCCCATCTGAGTACCTTATCCATACTTCAAGAGGTCAGCGCATGGTGTACTCCTTGCATCGGTCCAACAGGCCACCCCGCACCCCTCATACGTCATTCCATTCATATTGAGTCAACATTCAAGACAAAGGAAAGCCAACAGAAATAAAAGAAAAAAAGGAAAAGAGAAACAGGGCACTCGCTACTTCCTCAACACTGTATCTTTAGGAAGAGAGGCTAATCCGGACACCGTATCCTGTAGTTTTCCCAGTTTTCCCATATCTTATCAAACTTCGCCACACACTTTCTCTTGGTATATACACCTTTTTCTAGCTGCAATATGTCCAACATCCTATTTATATATTCTCCCCTGGACGGGGTCTGGGGTCTAAGCCAATATCTAGCTATCAGTTTCCTAGCTTGGAATAGCAGACGCTGTTCTCGGCCCAGGCGGAACCGTAATATTGTAGGCATCTTTTATAGAGGCCAAAACCGCTGTCCAGAAGCTCCGGAGCTCTGCACATTCCCAAAACATATGCAACAAGGATGCAGGACTGATACCGCATCTAGGACAATCCGCATCTGCCCGAAAACCTTTCCGGCATAAAAATTCTGGAGTCCTATACACCCTGTGTAATAAAAACAGCTGGGACATACATTGCCCCTCACACACCAACAGTTGCGGATTTAGCGCTAGGAGCGATTTCCATTGCTCCTCTGAAATCGGCCCCGACCTCATCTTCCCATTTATGTTTAACTGCTAAAACGTCTTGCTCCAGTGATTTCACATACAAGTTCCTGTAAATGGATGATATCAGACCACTCAAGGAATTGTTTGTGAGAAGCTGCTGAAACAGCGGAACCGCAGTACTTTTCAGCGATAATGATTTCGCCTGCGTGACGCAATTGCAGGAATTGATAAAAGGCCATGTGTGGGAGACTGAATTCACTTCTTAGCTGTTCAAAGGACTTAAAGACGCCAGCACTCTGTAGCTGACATAAAAATATCACTCCTTTACACTCCCATGGCGAAAAGCCATCTAAATGGAACAGTTCAATCAGGTGCAGATTTTTCCATATTGGGGAAAACTGCGTAACCTGCTTTTTTATTTGAAGATTGACACATGTGAATGGCAGCATGGAATTTAGGTCATGTGATAACCCAATCAAGAGCATAGGTGGGAGTCCACTATATCTGCTGCATTCATTTGTATCTTACTATGTCATGAGTAAGGGCTTGCATTCTAAGTAGCCCGAAACATGTAGACTAAGATTGTTTTTCCTGGATGTATTTTTATACCGCGTCAATAAAGTATTGATTTTACCTCTGCGAGAGTGAGCTGGATTTTTCCTTTCGTCTGGATTTCAAGTTACCCGCATCCAGGTGCGTTTTTTTTCCGTGCTCACAGCAGAGAAGGAGCAGGTGAGAGCAGCTTTTTTCTCAATTGTTATGTCGTTTCTACATTATGTTTAATATAACTGTTGGGGTTCGCGGTAACCAATATCCCCAAATACTTAACTTGATGAGCAACCTGTAATGGGCTGGACTGGGGAAGGAGAGTCGTAGCAGATTCATCTAGCAGTAGGAGAGTGGACTTGTCCCAATTGATACGGAGACCAAACCTAACTCCAAACTCCTGTATGAGTGACATGATAGGACCTAATGACCGTTCTACATTTCCCACATAGATTAGCATGTCATCCGCATACAGGGACACCCTCTCTTCCCAGGTCCCACAGGGAAATCCTATGATCCTGTCGGAGCAGCAGAACACACATGCAAGTGGCTCAATTGCGATGGCAAAAAGAAGGGGGGATAGCGGGCATCCCTGACAGGTTCCCCTGCCGAATCTAAACGCCTCCGATATTCCCCCATTAGCCCGTACCTAGCCATGGGGCCATTGTACAGCAACTGGACCCAGGAGATAAAGGTCTTCCAAAATCCCATGACCTGCAACACCTCCCAAAGATAGCTCCATTCAACACTATCAAAGGCCTTAGCCGCGTCCAATGAAAGGATGACTCGACCTCCGACTGACTCGACTCTCCTCTGGATATTAACCTCCTTCGCGGTATTCCCGAGCGTGACTCGGGGTTAATTTTCGCTGCCAGGAGCTGTCCCCTCACCTTCTGCCGGTGAGAGCGCATTTAACTTCCTGGTTCAGTTCCCTGCGAGCAGCAGCCGCGCATGGGAGCGGAACTGGGTGTGAAATTCTAATAAATATAAACACAAAAAGTGACACACATACATAAAATAGGTTATACATTGTAATCTGAGAGGATTACACTGTATAACCTCGGATCTGACTGTACAGTGCCCCTTGCATGCCATTTTACTGTCATTTGTGCCCATAAAATAAATTTATAACATGGCATCAAAAGCGCTTTTGGACCAGTTGAGTGACAGCAACAGTGACACGGAGGTGCTCGCAGAACTGAGCGATAGTGAGTTGTGGGAAGATTTGTCGTCTGACACTGACACTGATCTGGCAAGTGACAACGGCTATGATCCTACACCTGACCTCAGCCATGTGCGCACTTGGTGCCCTAATGACTGCGATACGGACCAGGTAGCGCCCCCAAGATTTCTGTTAACTGGATCACCTGGGATGAAGGTAGATATTGAGCGTGACAACCCTCTGGCATACCTGCAATTATTCCTCACTGAGGAGGTAATTGAAAAAATTGTCAAAGAGACAAATCGCTACCAAGAGCAGCAATCCGCTACGGTGCATGCCACCTTTTCCAGAAGCAGAAAGTGGGAACCGGTGACTGAAGAGGACATGTGGCAGTTTCTGGGACTCATCATTCTTCAGGGGGTGATGGGGAAACCACTCCAGAAATGGTACTGGACCACCAATAAGTTACTGGCTACTCCATTTTTTGGCACCGTGATGTCAGAATACAGGTTTTCTCTCATCATTAAGTATTTCCACTTCACGAACAATGAAGAATTTGATGAGGCCACAAATCCTGCGCTCCCAAACTAAAAAAAATCTGGGAGGTATGGCAAATTATTGTGACCAATTTCCAGTGGACCTACGTGCCAGCAAGGGACGTTGGCGTAGATGAAAGTTTGATGGCCTACAAGGGACGCCTAAGCTGGATACAGTACATTGCATCCAAAAGAGCGCGGTTTGGCATCAAATCCTACATGCTTTGCGAGTGATCCACTGGGTACATCTGGAATTCGGTCATTTACACCGGTAAAGGCACGAAGTTCAACACCAGGTACAGCGGCTATGGGATGGCCACATCATCTGTCCTTACACAGCTGGAGCCATTGCTGAACCAGGGATATTGTGTGACCACAGACAATTTCTACACGTCTCCGGAACTGTATGAGGTTTTGCTACAAAACAAGACTGATGAATATGGCACCGTTAGGCCTAACCGACATGACATGCCATCTATGTTTGCCAAGAAAAAACTTAAAACCGGAGAAATGGGTGCCTGGCAGAAGGGTAAGATGATGGCAATGCGATGGCGAGACAAGAAGGACGAAAAAGTATGTGAACCCTTTGTAATGATATGGATTTCAGCACAAATTGGTCATAAAATGTGAACTGATCTTCATCTAAGTTACAACAATAGACAATCACAGTCTGCTTAAACTAATAACACACAAAGAATTAAATGTTACCATGGTTTTATTGAACACACCATGTAAACATTCACAGTGCAGGTGGAAAAAGTATGTGAACCCCTAGACTAATGATATTTCCAAGAGCTAATTGGAGTGAGGTGTCAGCCAACTGGAGTCCAATCAATGAGATGAGATTGGAGATGTAGGTTACAGCTGCCCTGCCCTATAAAAAAACACACACAAGTTCTGGGTTTGCTTTTCACAAGAAGCATTGCCTGATGTGAATGATGCCTCACACAAAAGAGCTCTCAGAAGACCTACGATTAAGAATTGTTGACTTGCATAAAGCTGGAAAGGGTTATAAAAGTATCTCTAAAAGCCTTGCTGTTCATCAGTCCACGGTAAGACAAATTGTCTATAAATGGAGAAAGTTCAGCACTGCTGCTACTCTCCCTAGGAGTGGCCATCCTGCGAGAGCACAGCGCAGACTGCTCAATGAGGTGAAGAAGAATCCTAGAGTGTCAACTAAAGACTTACAAACGTCTCTGGCATATGCTAACTTCCCTATTAGCGAATCTACGATACGTAAAACACTAAACAAGAATGGATTTCATGGGAGGATACCACAGAGGAAGCCACTGCTGTCCAAAAAAAAAACATTGCTGCACGTTTACAGTTTGCACAAGAGCACCTGGATGTTCCACAGCAGTACTGGCAAAATATTCTGTGGACAGATAAAACCAAAGTTGAGTTGTTTGGAAGAAACACACAACACTATGTGTGGAGAAAAAGAGGCACAGCACACCAACCTCAAAACCTCATCCCAACTGTGAGGTATGGTGGTGGGGGCATCATGGTTTTGGGCTGCTTTGCAGCATCAGGGCCTGGATGGATTGATATCATCGAAGGATAAAATTAATTCCCAAGTTTATCAAGACTTTTTGCAGGAGAATTTAAGGCCATCTGTCCACCAGCTGAAGCTCAACAGAAGATGGATGTTGCAATAGGACAGTGACCCAAAGCATAGAAGTAATTCAACAACAGAATGGCTTAACATAGAAGAAAATATGCCTTCTGGAGTGGCCCAGTCAGAGTCCTGACCTCAACCCAATTGAGATGCTGTGGCATGACCTCAAGAAAGCGATTCACACCAGACATCCCAAGAATATTGCTGAACATAAACAGTTCTGTAAAGAGGAATGGTCAAGAATTACTCCTAACCGTTGTGCACGTCTGATCTGCAACTAAAGGAAGCATTTAGTTGAAGTTATTGATGCCAAAGGAGGTTCAACCAGTTATTAAATCCAAGGGTTCACATACTTTTCTACCTGCACTGTGGATGTTTACAAGGTGTGTTCAATAAAAACATGGTAACATTTAATTATTTGTGTGTTATTAGTTTAAGCAGACTGTGACTGTCTATTGTTGTGACTTAGATGAAGATCAGATCACATTTTTTGACCAATTTGTGCAGAAATCCATATCATTCCAAAGGGTTCACATACTTTTTCTTGCAACTGTATATCTTGCACAGAGCAAAGAGTGACAAGCCTCTTGTTAATTCTGAGTTTATATGGAAGGTGGTTGAACGGATTTTTGTCAACCACCAGACGCCATCAGTAGCTGTTAACACACCTGGACGTCGTGCTGTTGATGTTGTCAACCCAGAACGCCTGACTGGTCGTCACTTTATCGACTACATCCCGCCAACCGCAATAAAGGCAGCACCTACCAGGATGTGCGTGGTTTGCTGCTCAAAGAGAGATGGCAATGGAAAGAAAGTCCGAAAAGAAACCAGGTTCCATTGTCCTGATCGTGACGTTGGACTTTATGAAGTCCCATGTTTCAAAATGTATCACACTTAGGATGTTTATTGAATTTTCTGTGTTTGACAAATTTCATTATTTTTATTACATTATTAAATAAAATTATATTATTTATTAGATTATAATTCATGATTTTGTGTTTGAAACTTTATCACATCTGGGATGTCTACTAAAGTCTTGTTTGGTCTTTTTTAAGTAAGTAATTACTAAGAATTGCAAGCCTACAATACATAACACCAAATTTCATGCAAAAAATTGTACCACTTTTGGTACAAAATTCCTGACATAATCATACCGCCAGGGAGGTTAAGAAAAAGTCGTCTAAGATTTACCGAAGTAGATTTATGAATCCTGCCTGATCGCTATGAATAATTTTATATTTTTAGTTCTTCTAAACATATGTATTTGACATATATTTGTACTGGCCTGCAGTAAAATTGATATCCAGTGACCGTCTAATATACCTCCAGCCACATAATCACTTGATCTTTTCTGTACAGTGAATGCATAATGTTTGGGGCCTGTAATCTAACTGCCCAACAGTAAAATTGTTATACAGTGACCGCCTAATGTACCTCCAGACACATTATCAATTGTTCTTTTTTGTACAGTGAATGAATAATTTTTGGGGCCTGTAGTCCACAGGCCTGCAGCAAAATTGATATCCATCGACCCTCTAATATACCTTCAGCCACATAATCACTTGATCTTTTATGTAAGGTGAATGCATAATTTTTGGGGCCTGTAATCTAACTGGCCAACAGTAAAATTGTTATACTGTGACCGCCTAATGTACCTTCAGCCACATTATCAATTGATGTTTTCTGTACGGTGAATTAATAATTTTTGGGGCCTGTAGTCTCCTGGCCTGCAGTAAAATTGATATCTATTGACCGTCCAACTACCAATGAGGAACTGGTGCAACCAGTGCATGGGTTCCACTGTTCTAGAGTATGGTGAAAATGGAACGGAGGCTGACGCTGTCCTCCCACTGGCCACATCACACCTCTCATTTTCTGTCATAAGACAACTCTTAACAGTTGAATTAATAGGCCCTTTTTGTACCTGAAACAAAACCTTTTAATAGCAGGGGTTCAGAGAATTGCGTTTAGTGAAAAATGTGAAATTACTATTTTATGGTAATCCAGACATGACATAATCTAAATAACTGGAAAACATATATATAGAGAAAGAGAGAGAGCGAACAAGCCTAAAAATGCCAGATTTTCTCTTCAATGGTGAAAAATGGAAGGAAAGAATAAAAAAAATCTTTAAAATAGTTTTTAAACTTTTTATCCAGTTGTGAAAATTCAAGCAATATGACTGAGTCATTGATAGAGACAACTGCCAACATTTATTTAACACCCTGGGCTGCAAAAAGGCTACTTTGTTCATTGTACATGTATTTTATGTTCCCTCTGGTAGCAATTTTAACACTTTTTAGTGGCTTCTAAACATCAAGAAGATATCAGGTAAGATAGAGTTTTGTGCCTAGGTGTGTGGGTGGTAAAAACACAGCGGTTTCACCAAGGTGCCTTCCTAAGTAATATCACTCTTTATGTTCTTGGTTACAAGCTGTGCACATTTGGCTGCAAGCAGAGACCTAAAATTAAAGCAGTTGTCAGAAAATGGCACTTTTCCCAGGGATGCCGACAGTCTATATTTAAAAAAAATTGGCATAATACGTATTTCCTACATCAAAAAACACTGTGAGCATACCTGGTAAATTATGCTACAGTAGGAACACATACAGGTGTGTTTGCAGTTTTGAGGCACCTGTGCTGACATTATTAGTAAATTACTTAAAGCAGGTGTCAGCAAGCTCCAGCTGTTGTGAAACTACAACACTAAGCATGCTCCATTCATTTGTATGGGAATTTTGAGAACTGCCAAGCTAGCGTGTATGCTGCTAGTCATAGCTGCACCAAAGCTGGAGAACCAGAGGTTGCTGATTCCTGATTTAAAGCCACATCTCAGTTCTAAAAAAGTATTGGTATGTGTCTGGGTGGACCAGTAAAAATTCTACAATTCTACAATTCTCTGTACCTAAAGATTCTCTGATCCGATGAAACCAATATTTAACTTTTTGGCCTCATTTCTAAACATATTTTAGAATGGTCACAGTTCAAGGAAAGCTGAATGGAACAAAGAGGTCTTTTTAATGAAAACCTGATCCAGAGTGCTCTGGACCTCAGACTGGACCAAAGGTTCCCCTTCCTATAAGACAATTACTCTAAGCACACAGCCAAGACAACACAGGAGTGGCTTAGGGACAACTTTGTGAATGTCCTTGAGTGGCCCAGCAGAGAACTGATGTGAACCCAATCAAATATTTGTGGAGAGACCTGAAGATAGCTGTCTGCTGACGGTCCCCATACGACCTGACAGAGCTTGAGAAGATCTGCGAAGATGAATGGCAGAAAATCCCCAAATCCACATGTGTAGACCTTGTGGCATTATACTCAAGAAGACTGGAGACTTTAATTGCTGCCAAATATGCTTCAAATAATTGCTGAGTTAAGGGTCTCAATACTTACAATACTTACACTACTCAAAAAGTTAGGGATATTTGGCTTGTGGGTGAAATTTCAGGATGAACCTAAAATGCACTCTAACCTTTATAGGTGAACTTTATTTGACCTTCTCTAAACTTTTGAATGCACATGTCATAATAACATAGTAACATAGTACATAAGACCGAAAAAAGACTTTTGTCCATCCAGTTCGGCCTGTTATCCTGCAAGTTGATCCAGAGGAAGGCAAAAAAAAAAAACTGTGAGGTAGAAGCCAATTTTCCCCACTTTAGAGGAATAAAAAATTCCTTCCCAACTCCAATCAGGCAATCAGAATAACTCCCTGGATCAACGACCCCTCTCTAGTAGCTATAGCCTGTAATATTATTATGCTCCAGAAATACATCCAAGCCCCTCTTGATTGAATTCCTTTATTGTACTCACCATCACCACCTCCTCAGGCAGAGAGTTCAATAGTCTCACTGCTCTTACCGTAAAGAATCCTTTTCTATGTTGCAACACTGAGAGGCACTGGGCAAGTTGCAACACTGAGAGGCATTGACAATTTGCAAAAGAGTTTGCTTCTCACCGAGCAAGCACTCTTTGGGGTAGATGAGGGGGGAGGGTGACAGAAAGGAGGCTGAGGAAAGTGAGGTAGCTAGCTGGGTAACAGTTAGAAAGCGGGGTAGAGGGAAGAGTGCTAGGGAGGCTAGCCCTGATCTGACACACCCCAACAAGTTTGCACGTTTGGCAGATGAGGGGGATGTCAGTCCAGGGATGGCACTGCCGCAGCCAGACACTTCCTCTGCCAGTCAGGGGAATGTCAGCTCCGGTAAGCAGGGGACCAGGAGAGCAGGGCAGGCCAGACAGGTGCTGGTAGTGGGAGACTCAATTATTAGGGGAACAGATAGGGAAATCTGTCACAAAGACCGTGATCGCCGAACAGTGTGCTGTCTTCCTGGTGCTAGAGTTCGACACATCGCGGATTGGGTTGACAGATTACTGGGAGGGGCTGGAGAAGATCCAGTAGTCATGGTCCATATCGGAACCAATGACAAAGTTAGGGGTAGGTGGAGAGTCCTTAAAAATTATTTCAGGTATTTAGGTCAAAAGCTTAGGGCAAGGACCTCAAAGGTAGTATTTTCCGAAATACTACCTGTACCACGGGCCACACAAGAAAGGCAGCGGGAGATTAGGGAGATTAACAAGTGGCTCAAGAACTGGTGTAGGAAGGAGGGGTTTGGGTTCCTGGAGAACTGGGCCGACTTCTCTATTGGCTACAGGCTCTATCGTAGGGACGGGCTGCACCTCAATGCGGAAGGGGCAGCTGTGTTGGGGAAGAAGATGGCTGGAAGGTTGGAGGAGTGTTTAAACTAGGGACTGGGGGGGAGGGTAATTATGTTATAGGATGGGAAGATAGTGCCGATAGAGACCGGGGGCAAGGTAGTGGGACTGGGGGAGGAATGGAAGGAGGGACTAGAACAGTTCAGAAGGAAAGGTGTAGGGTAAAAAATATACATAAACCTCTCAAATGTATGTATACTAATGCCAGAAGCCTGACTAATAGTAACATAGTACATAAGGCCGAAAAAAGACATTTGTCCATCCAGTTCGGCCTGTAATCCTGCAAGTTGATCCAGAGGAAGGCAAAAAAAAAACCTGTGAGGTAGAAGCCAATTTTCCCCACTTTAGGGGAATAAAAAATTCCTTCCCGACTCCAATCAGGCAATCAGAATAACTCCCTGGATCAACGACCCCTCTCTAGTAGCTATAGCCTGTAATATTATTACGCTCCAGAAATACATCCAGGCCCCTCTTGAATTCCTTTATTGTACTTACCATCACCACCTCCTCAGGCAGAGAGTTCCATAGTCTCACTGCTCTTACCGTAAAGAATCCTTTTCTATGTTTGTGTACAAACCTTCTTTTCTCCAGACGCAGAGGATGTCCCCTCGTCACAGTCACAGTCTTGGGCATAAATAGCTGATGGGATAGATCTCTGTACTGACCCCTGATATATTTATACATATTAATTAGATCTCCCCTCAGTCGTCTTTTTTCTAAAGTGAATAGCCCTAATTTGAATAATCTTTCAGGGTACTGTAGTTGCCCCATTCCAGTTATTACTTTAGATGCCCTCCTCTGGACCTTCTCCAGCTCTGCTATGTCTGCCTTATTTACAGGAGCCCAGAACTGTACACAGTACTCCATGTGTGGTCTGACTAGCGATTTGTAAAGTGGTAGGACTATGTTCTTATCACGGGAATCTATGCCCCTTCTGATGCAACCCATTATCTTATTGGCCTTGGCAGCAGCTGCCTGACACTGGTTTTTGCAGCTAGTTTGCTGTTTATTAAAATTCCTAGATCCTTTTCCATGTCAGTGTTACCGAGTGTTTTACCATTTAGTATGTATGGGTGACTTGCATTTTTCCTTCCCATGTGCATAACTTTACATTTATCAGTGTTAAACCTCATCTGCCACTTATCTGCCCAAGCCTCCAATCTATCCAGATCCCTCTGTAGTAGTATACTGTCCTCATCAGTGTAAATTACTTTACACAGTTTAGTGTCATCTGCAAAAATTGATACTTTACTATGCAAGCCTTCTACAAGATCATTAATAAATATATTGAAAAGAATAGGGCCCAATACTGACCCCTGAGGTACCCCACTAGTGACAGTGACCCAATCTGAGTGTGTACCGTTAATAACCACCCTCTGTTTTCTATCACTGAGCCAGTTACTTACCCACTTACAGACGTTTTCTCCCAGTCCGAGCATTCTCATTTTATATACTAACCTTTTATGTGGTACAGTGTCAAATGCTTTGGAGAAGTCCGGATATACGACATCCATTGATTCGCCGCTGTCAAGTCTAGAACTTACCTCCTCATAGAAACTGATTAAATTAGTTTGACATGACCGATCCCTCACGAAGCCATGCTGATATGGCGTTATTAGCTTATTTCCATTGAGATGCTCTAATATAGCATCTCTCAGAAAACCTTCAAACAGTTTACCCACAACAGATGTTAAACTTACCGGCCTGGTGAACTGGAATTAGTGATGTGTGAGGAAAACTATGACATAGTGGGAATAACTGAGACATGGCTGGATGATAGCTATGACTGGGCAGTTAATGTACAGGGTTACAGTCTGTTTAGAAAGGATCGTCAAAACCGGAGAGGGGGAGGTGTCTGCCTTTATGTAAAGTCCGGTCTAAAGCCCACACTCCGTGAAGATATAAGTGAGGGACATGAACATGTGGAGTCACTGTGGGTAGAGATACATGGCGCTAAAAACAATAATAAATTACTAATAGGAGTTTACTATAAACCACCTAATATACCAGAGTCCACAGAAAATCTACTGCTAAATGAGATTGACAAGGCGGCAAATCATAATGAGGTGGTTATTATGGGGGACTTCAATTACCCAGATATAAACTGGTGGCTGCCCGACTGTTTAGGGAGGGTAGACAGGGACTGTGGGTCTCCCCCCCCCCCCCCTTTTCTATCTCCTTAGGGCACTTGTATGGCCCTAGATTTAGAGTTTAGTTTGTGGGAATATGAAGGGGTTAATTTATTGCACGGCAGGAAGAGGAGGCGGGTAGCAGGAGGGTACTTATGTGCTGTCCCCGCCTATCCTCTTCCTCTTTATCGGAAGCGAGTTGCCCCCTCCCTCCCTTTTGTTTCCTGTATTTGAAAGTTTTAATGTTAATTTATAATGCTGTTTGTCTGTGTGTTATGTCCTCAGGGAGGTTGTATGCGGGCTTGAAGAATTTTATAAGTCACAGCTGGCGGCAAGTTACTGTAATGTAAAAGTTATTAATGATGGGTTTGGCGAAATCTGCCCGTTGGGAGTCCAGCGGCTTGCGGATCGCACGGTTTTTATACTGTTGCCATTTTTGATGAATAAAAAATATAGCTGTGGCCGACTACCACCCAGCAATAAAGAAAGGTTAAAAGAAAGAACGTGGTCAGTGTCCTTATTTGGGATGGTTGTTAAGTATGGGCCAGTGTGGGTAGGGGTCCCCCCTTCCCCCTTCATCCTTTGGTTATTACCAACAGTCTAGGAAACTGAAACTTGTATATCTCATAAAGGAAACAGGTTCTTGGCAATAATCAAAGACAATTACCTCTCCCAACTGGTTCAGGACCCGACTAGAGGGACGGCCATACTGGACTTAGTATTAACCAATAGGCCTGACAGAACAACAGACGTGCAGGTTGGGGGACACCTATGAAATAGTGACCATAAAGTAATAACCTTCCAATTATCATTCAAAAGAGCGTTTCTACAGGGAGGAACAAAAATACCAAACTTCACAAAAGCTAAATTTAGACAACTAAGAGAGGCCATCGGCCTAACTAAATGGGATAAAGTCCTCACAAATAAAAATACAGCCACAAAATGGGATATCTTTAAAAGCATCCTAAAATCTCATTGTGAGAGGTACATACCGTATAGGAATAAAAGGTTAAGGAACAAAAAGAAACCAATGTGGATAAACAGAACTGTAAAGAAAACAAAAAATGACAAAAAGAAAGCATATAAAACACTAAAACAGGAAGGTAGCATGGAAGCACTGAAAAACTATAAGGAAAAAAATAGAACATGTAAAAAAAACATAAAAGCGTCCAAACTAAAGACCGAGAGATTAATTGCCAAAGAGAGTAAAACTAACCCTAAAATATTCTTCAATTATATAAATGTTAAAAAGTATAAATCTGAAGGTGTCGGCCCTTTAAAGAGTAATGAGTGGGGAGTCGCAGAGAGCGACGAGGAGAAAGCAAAGCTGTTAAATATTTTTTTCTCCAATGTATTCACTGAGGAAAATGAACTGTCAGATGACATGCTGAATGTTGAAATAAATTCCCCATTAAATGTGTCCTGTCTGACCCAGGAAGAAGTACAACAGCGACTTAAGAGTAAAATAGACAAATCGCCAGGACCTGATGGCATACACCTCCGTATCCTAAGGGAATTAAGTAATGTCATAGCTAGACCCTTATTTCTGATATTTGCAGATTCTATATTGACAGAGAATGTCCCACAGGATTAGCGCATGGCAAATGTGGTGCCAATATTCAAAAAGGGTCCAAAAACAGAGCCTAGAAACTTTAGGCCGGTAAGTTTAACATCTGTTGTGGGTAAACTGTTTGAAGGTTTTCTGAGAGATGCTATGTTAGGGCATCTTACCAGAAATAAGCAAATAACGCCATATCAGCATGGCTTCATGAGGGATCGGTCATGTCAAACTAATTTAATCAGTTTCTATGAGGAGGTAAGTTCTAGACTTGACAGCGGCGAATCAATGGATGTCGTGTATCTGGACTTCTCCAAAGTATTTGACACTGTACCACATAAAAGGTTAGTATATAAAATGAGAATGCTCAGACTGGGAGAAAACGTCTGTAAGTGGGTAAGTAACTGGCTCAATGATAGAAAACAGAGGGTGGTTATTAATGGTACATACTCAGATTGGGTCACTGTCACTAGTGGAGTACCTCAGGGGTCAGTATTGGGCCCTATTCTCTTCAATATATTTATTAATGATCTTGGAGAAAGCTTGCATAGTAAAATATACATTTTCGCAGATGACACTAAACTGTGTAAAGTAATTAACACTGAAGAGGACAGTATACTACTACAGAGGGATCTGGATAGATTGGAGGCTTGGGCAGATAAGTGCAGATGAGGTTTAACACTGACAAATGTAAAGTTATGCACATGGGAAGGAATAATGCAAGTCACCCACACTTATTAAATGGTAAAACACTCGGTAACACTGACATGGAAAAGGATCTAGGAATTTTAATAAACAGCAAACTAAGCTACAAAAAACAGTGTCAGGCAGCTGCTGCCAAGGCCAATAAGATAATGGGTTGCATCAAAAGGGGCATAGATGCCCGTGATGAGAACATAGTCCTACCACTTTACAAATCATTAGTCAGACCACACATAGAGTACTGTGTACAGTTCTGGGCTCCAGTGAACAAAGTAGACATAGTAGAGCTGGAGTGGGTCCAGAGGAGGGCAACTAAAGTAATAACTGTAATGGGGCAACTACAGTACCCTGAAAGATTATCAAAATTTGGGTTATTCACTAGAGTTGAGCGAACACCTGGATGTTCGGGTTCGAGAAGTTCGGCCGAACTCTCCGGAAATGTTCGGGTTCGGGATCCGAACCCGACCCGAACTTCGTCCCGAACCCGAACCCCATTGAAGTCAATGGGGACCTGAACTTTTCGGCACTAAAAAGGCTGTAAAATAGCCCAGGAAAGGCAAAAGGCAGCAAAATGTAGTTAAATCCCCTTCAAACAAATGTGGATAGGAAAATGAATAAAAATAAAAATAAAATAAATAAAAATTAACCAATATCAATTGGAGAGAGGTCCCATAGCAGAGAATCTGGCTTCATGTCAGCAGAGAATCAGTCTTCATGTCATAGCAGAGAATCATGCTTCACGTCACCCAACATTGGAACAGTCCATTGTCATATAATTTAGGCCCCGGCACCCAGGCAGAGGAGAGAGGTCCCATTACAGAGATTCAGGCTTCATGTCAGCGACTCAGCAGAGAATCAGTCTTCATGTCATAGCAGAGAATCATGCTTCACGTCACCCAACACTGGAACAGTCCATTGTCAGATATTAAGGCCCCGGCACCCAGGCAGAGAAGAGAGGTCCCATAACAGAGATTCAGGCTTCATGTCAGCAGAGAATCAGTCTTCATGTCATAGCAGAGAATCAGGCTTCACGTCACCCACCACTGGAACAGTCCATTGTCATATATTTAGGCCCCGGCACCCAGGCAGAGGAGAGAGGTCCCATAACAGAGATTCAGGCTTCATGTCAGCAGAGATTCAGTCTTCATGTCAGAGCAGAGAATCATGCTTCAGGTCACCCACCACTGGAACAGTCCATTGTCATATATTTAGGCCCCGGCACCCAGGCAGAGGAGAGAGGTCCCATAACAGAGATTCAAGCTTCATGTCAGCAGAGAATCAGTCTTCAAGTCATAGCAGAGAATCATGCTTCACGTCACCCAACATTGGAACAGTCCATTGTCATATAATTTAGGCCCCGGCACCCAGACAGAGGAGAGAGGTCCCATAGCAGAGATTCAGGCTTCATGTCAGCGACTCAGCAGAGAATCAGTCTTCATGTCATAGCAGAGAATCATGCTTCACGTCACCCAACACTGGAACAGTCCATTGTCAGATATTAAGGCCCTGGCACCCAGGCAGAGGAGAGAGGTCCCATAACAGAGATTCAGGCTTCATGTCAGCAGAGAATCAGTCTTCATGTCATAGCAGAGAATCAGGCTTCACGTCACCCACCACTGGAACAGTCCATTGTCATATATTTACGCCCCGGCACCCAGGCAGAGGAGAAAGGTCCCATAACAGAGATTCAGGCTTCATGTCAGCAGAGAATCAGTCTTCATGTCATAGCAGAGAATCATGCTTCAGGTCACCCAACACTGGAACAGTCCATTGTCAGATATTTAGGCCCCGGCACCCAGGCAGAGAAGAGAGGTCCCATAACAGAGATTCAGGCTTCATGTCAGCAGAGAATCAGTCTTCATGTCATAGCAGAGAATCAGGCTTCACGTCACCCACCACTGGAACAGTCCATTGTCATATAATTTAGGCCCCGTCACCCAGACAGAGGAGAGAGGTCCCATAACAGAGATTCAAGCTTCATGTCAGCAGAGAATCAGTCTTCAAGTCATAGCAGAGAATCATGCTTCACGTCACCCAACATTGGAACAGTCCATTGTCATATAATTTAGGCCCCGTCACCCAGACAGAGGAGAGAGGTCCCATAGCAGAGATTCAGGCTTCATGTCAGCGACTCAGCAGAGAATCAGTCTTCATGTCATAGCAGAGAATCATGCTTCACGTCACCCAACACTGGAATAGTCCATTGTCAGATATTTAGACCCCGGCACCCAGGCAGAGGAGAGAGGTCCCATAACAGAGATTCAGGCTTCATGTCAGCAGAGAATCAGTCTTCATGTCATAGCAGAGAATCAGGCTTCACGTCACCCACCACTGGAACAGTCCATTGTCATATATTTAGGCCCCGGCACCCAGGCAGAGGAGAGAGGTCCCATAACAGAGATTCAAGCTTCATGTCAGCAGAGAATCAGTCTTCAAGTCATAGCAGAGAATCATGCTTCACGTCACCCAACATTGGAACAGTCCATTGTCATATAATTTAGGCCCCGTCACCCAGACAGAGGAGAGAGGTCCCATAGCAGAGATTCAGGCTTCATGTCAGCGACTCAGCAGAGAATCAGTCTTCATGTCATAGCAGAGAATCATGCTTCACGTCACCCAACACTGGAATAGTCCATTGTCAGATATTTAGACCCCGGCACCCAGGCAGAGGAGAGAGGTCCCATAACAGAGATTCAGGCTTCATGTCAGCAGAGAATCAGTCTTCATGTCATAGCAGAGAATCATGCTTCAGGTCACCCATGTTGGTGGAGTACTCGAAACAGCGCAACAGGGCACACGGGTCTCGCATGGAGGCCCAGTCATTGGTGGTGAAGTGGTGCTGTTCCGCAGTGCGACTGACCCATGCGTGCTGCAGCTGAAACTCCACTATGACCTGCTGCTGCTCTCACAGTCTGTCCAGCATGTGCAAGGTGGAGTTCCACCTGGTGGGTACGTCGCAAATGAGGCGGTGAGCGGGAAGGCCGAAGTTACGCTGTGGCGCAGACAGGCGAGCAGCGGCAGGATGTGAATGCCGGAAGCGCGAACAGACGGCCCGCACTTTATGCAGCAGCTCTGACATGTCGGGGTAGTTGTGAATGAACTTCTGCACCACCAAATTCAGCACATGCGCCAGGCAAGGGATGTGCGTCAAACCAACTAGTCCCAGAGCTGCAACGAGATTTCGCCCATTATCGCACACCACCAGGCCGGGCTTGAGGCTCACCGGCAGCAACCACTCGTCGGTCTGTTGTTCTATACCCCGCCACAACTCCTGTGCGGTGTGGGGCCTGTCTCCCAAACATATGAGCTTCAGAATGTCCTGCTGACATTTACCCCGGGCTGTGTTGAAGTTGGTGGTGAAGGAGTGTGGCTGACTGGATGAGCAGGTGGAAGAAGAGGAGGAGGAAGCCGAGTAGGAGGAGGAGGCAACAGAATGTTGCCCTGCGATCCTTGGCGGCGGAAGGACGTGCGCCAAACAGCTCTCCGCCTGGGGCCCAGCCGCCACTACATTTACCCAGTGTGCAGTTAGGGAGATATAGCGTCCCTGGCCGTGCTTACTGGTCCACGTATCTGTGGTTAGGTGGACCTTGCCACAGATGGCGTTGCGCAGTGCACACTTGATTTTATCGGATACTTGGTTGTGCAGGGAAGGCACGGCTCTCTTGGAGAAGTAGTGCTGGCTGGGAACAACATACTGTGGGACAGCAAGCGACATGAGCTGTTTGAAGCTGTCTGTGTCCACCAGCCTAAATGACAGCATTTCATAGGCCAGTAGTTTAGAAATGCTAGCATTCAGGGCCAGGGATCGAGGGTGGCTAGGTGGGAATTTACGCTTTCTCTCAAATGTTTGTGAGATGGAGTGCTGAACGCTGCCGTGTGACATGGTTGAGATGCTTGGTGACGGAGGTGGTGGTGTTGGTGGTACATCCCCTGTTTGCTGGGCAGCAGGTGCCAACGTTCCTCCAGAGGCGGAGGAAGAGGCCGAGGCGGCAGCAGCAGAAGAGGTAGCAGGGGGAGCCTGAGTGACTTCCTTGTTTTTAAGGTGTTTACTCCACTGCAGTTCATGCTTTGCATGCAGGTGCCTGGTCATGCAGGTTGTGCTAAGGTTCAGAACGTTAATGCCTCACTTCAGGCTCTGATGGCACAGCGTGCAAACCACTCGGGTCTTGTCGTCAGCACATTGTTTGAAGAAGTGCCATGCCAGGGAACTCCTTGAAGCTGCCTTTGGGGTGCTCGGTCCCAGATGGCGGCGGTCAGTAGCAGGCGGAGTCTCTTGGCGGCGGGTGTTCTGCTTTTGCCCACTGCTCCCTCTTTTACTTCGCTGTTGGCTCGGTCTCACCACTGCCTCTTCCTCCGAACTGTGAAAGTCAGTGGCACGACCTTCATTCCATGTGGGGTCAAGGACCTCATCGTCCCCTGCATCGTCTTCCACCCAGTCTTGATCCCTGACCTCCTGTTCAGTCTGCCCACTGCAGAAAGACGCATCAGTTGGCTCCTGTGTTTCGTCATCATCAGAGACGTGCTGAGGTGGTATTCCCATGTCCTTATCATCAGGAAACATAAGTGGTTGTGCGTCAGTGCATTTTATGTCTTCCACCGCTGGGGAAGGGCTAGGTGGATGCCCTTGGGAAACCCTGCCAGCAGAGTCTTCAAACAGCATAAGAGACTGCTGCATAACTTGAGGCTCAGATTTCCCTGGTATGCATGGGGGTGATGTGACAGACTGATGGGCTTGGTTTTCAGGCGCCATCTGTGCGCTTTCTGCAGAAGACTGGGTGGGAGATAATGTGAACGTGCTGGATCCACTGTCGGCCACCCAATTGACTAATGCCTGTACCTGCTCAGGCCTTACCATCCTTAGAATGGCATTGGGCCCCACCAAAAATCACTGTAAATTCTGGCGGCTACTGGGACCTGAGGTAGTTGGTACACTAGGACGTGTGGCTGTGGCAGAACGGCCACGTTCCAGAGGGTCCACTAACACCACCACGACCATGTCCGCGTCCCTTACTAGATGTTTTCCTCATTGTTACCGTTCACCACAATAACAAAAATATTATTTGGCCCAATGTATTGAATTCAAATTCAGGCCTTTTTTTACAGACACCTAACACTATCTGGCTATCTATTTAGGTACCGTATTACACTAATACAGTCACAGCAGTAACGACAGATTTAGCTGAATATAAATTGTAGGCCTAGTATTTAGGCGCTGGATGACAGGTATGCATTTACGGACAGAATTAGAATTGGAAATGTACTGTAGCGTGTGAAGTTATTGTGGATGACCCTATCAGCACCTTGAATCTAATATACCCTTTTATGGATAGATTTAAAGTAGGCCTGATACAGCAGAAACCACTAATTTAGAGAATTGCTAAGTTGGGAATTGTATTTCAACCCAGAACAAGAACTGTGCTTTTACGGGCACAAAATAACTTGACCAGCTACAGCAATAACCACAGATTTAGCTGAATATAAATTTGAGGCCTATTATTTAGGCGCTGGGTGACAGGTATAGGTTTACGGACAGAATTAGACTTGGAAATGCACGGTAGCTTTTGTGCGAAGTTATTGTGGATGACCCTATCAGCACCTTGAATCTAATATACCCTTTTATGGATAGATTTAAAGTAGGCCTGATACAGCAGAAACCACTAATTTAGGGAATTGCTAAGTTGGGAATTGTATTTCAACCCAGAACAAAAATATATCCTTTGCCAGACAGCAGACAGTATTACAATTGGCTGGCCACAGCTGAAACACCAGATTTAGGGTACTGCTATTTTGGCAATTGTATTTCACCCCTCAATAAAATAGCAAGCACAGCCAAGCCCCTGATGTAGGATATAGCAAAAAAATAACCACACTATTGATGGTTAAATGGACTTGGTGGCAGCTTGCCCCTGATGTAGGATATAGCCAAAAAATAACCACACTATTGATGGTTAAATGGACTTGGTGTCAGCTTGCCCCTGATGTAGGATATAGCCAAAAAATAACCACACTATTGATGGTTAAATGGACTTGGTGGCAGCTTGCCCCTGATGTAGGATATAGCCAAAAAATAGCCACACTATTGATAGTTAAATGGACTTGGTGGCAGCTTGCCCTTGATGTAGGATATAGCCAAAAAATAACCACACTATTGATGGTTAAAAGGACTTGGTGGCAGCTTGTGCTGGCGCACCACAGGACACAAAATGGCCGCCGATCACCCCAGAAAAAAGTGACTGAAAAACGCTCTGGGCAGCCTAAAAACAGTGAGCAATTGAATAGCAGCAGTTCAATGATCCACAGCTGTAGATCGATCACTGACTTAAGTGTTTTGGAGGAGTTAATCACTGCCTTATCTCGCCCTAACAGTCGCAGCTGCAACCTCTTCCTACACTGATCAGAGCAGAGTGACGTGCGGCGCTACGTGACTCCAGCTTAAATAGAGGCTGGGTCACATGCTGCACTGGCCAATCACAGCCATGCCAATAGTAGGCATGGCTGTGACGGCCTCTGGGGCAAGTAGTATGATGCTTGCTGATTGGCTGCTTTGCAGCCTTTCAAAAAGCGCCAAGAAAACGACAAACACCGAACCCGAACCCAGACTTTTACGAAAATGTTCGGGTTCGGGTCCGTGTCACGGACACCCCAAAATTCGGTACGAACCCGAACTATACAGTTCGGGTTCGCTCATCCCTATTATTCACTTTAGAAAAAAGACGACTGAGAGCAGATCTAATTAATATGTATAAATATATCAGGGGACAGTACAGAGATCTATCCCATCATCTATTCATTCCCAGGACTGTGACTGTGACGAGGGGACATCCTCTGCGTCTGGAGGAAAGAAGGTTTGTACACAAACATAGAAGAGGATTCTTTACGGTAAGAGCAGTGAGACTATAGAACTCTCTGCCTGAGGAGGTGGTGATGGTGAGTACAATAAAGGAATTCAAGAGGGGCCTGGATGTATTTCTGGAGTGTAATAATATTACAGGCTATAGCTACTAGAGAGAGATTATTGATCCAGGGAGTTATTCTGATTGCCTGATTGGAGTCGGGAAGGAATTTTTTATTCCCCTAAAGTGAGGAAAATTGGCTTCTACCTCACTTTTTTTTTTTTGCCTTCCTCTGAATCAACTTGCAGGATGACAGGCCGATCTGGATGGACAAATGTCTTTTTTCGGCCTTATGTACTATGTTACTATATACTACGTACAAGCCTTCTTTCTGTCATGCCCCACTCTGACGATGTGCGGAGGTCGGCCAGGATAGCAGCACGAGTTTAGTGTTTGTTTTGGAGCCGTGCTGGATCCGCCTCTCTTCAGGTGCACTGGGTGGGGTCATTAGTTTAAATAGCACACCAGCCCAGTGCTCTGAGCGGATTATACAAATCATTGTGGTCTTGGAAGCTAGGAAGGAAGGTTGTCTGTCTGTTCCAGCTCAGAAAGATAAGTGTGATTTCTAGTTTGGTTCTTTTGTGTCATCTCTCCAATCCAGGTTCTGTGCGAGCAGGCTGCTCCTATTTCCCCTCTTCACCATCTCAGGGAATTTAGGGTTTTGTCAGCCCAGGCACGGGGACACATCAGACCTACCCTTAAGGTCTGCATGTGGGCTGAGCAGTGCAGGGAAAGAGGTCAGGGATTAGCTAGGAGGTGACTCTCCCCCTGTCTCTCGCCCAGAGCCTGGTTGGTGGGTTATCTGTGAGTCTGAGTGCACGCCCGCCATGACACTTTCCCCCAGACACAGAGGATGTTCCCTCGTCACAGTCACAGTCCTAGGGATAAATAGATGATGGGATAGATCTTTGTACTGACCACTTATATATTTATACATATTAATTAGCTCTCCCCTCAGTCATCTTTTTTCTAAAGTGAATAACCCTAATTTTGATAATCTTTCAGGGTACTGTAGTTGCCTCATTCCAGTTATTACTTTAGTTGCCCTCCTCTGGACCTTCTCCAGCTCTGCTATGTCTGCCTTGTTTACAGGAGCCCAGAACTGTACACAGTACTCCATGTGTGGTCTGACTAGCGATTTGTAAAGTGGTAGGACTATGTTCTTAACACGGGCATCTATACCCCTTCTGATGCAACCCATTATCTTATTGGCCTTGGCAGCAGCTGCCTGACACAGATTTTTGCAGCTTATTTTGCTGTTTATTAAAATTCCTAGATCCTTTTCCATGTCAGTGTTACCGAGTGTTTTATCATTTAGTATGTACGGGTGACTTGCATTATTCCTTCCCATGTGCAGCACGCCAGACCTGCAGGGTATTGCGATAGTGAGGTCACGGTTATGGGCAATCGAGGGTTACTCACTTTTTAGAGGAGAACCCTGGGCAGGCATGCGGCAGTGAAGGAGAGGTAGACACAAGTTCCTCTGGGGCACACTCTGGATGTAGGGACCAGGCCTGGTGGTGGATGAGGTGCCCTGGATGTTGCAGGTATTTAGAGTGCCTGGGGCAAGGTCTCTTTAAGGATCGTGACGCCAGTGCCTGTAACGGTGGCACACCGATTTATAGCAGTAGTAATGGAGGTACACAGATGGTATGGTGAACCAAACGTTGCTTTACTTGAAACAGTCCAAACTTTGTACATACAGTTGGTGATGAGGCAGTCCCTTATAACAATGCTCCACAAGCAGGCTTATCTCAATACTGGCAGGTAATAATCATGCAAGATACTTGGAGGGTAAACAGTTAATGCTTCACAGACTAGGCTGCACTATCCCCACAGCTATTCTAGCTGGCTGGATCCCAAGGCCTGGATGCCTAAATGCTGGCTTTAATCCTTGGTGATAAATCTTCCTCCTGTACTGACCCTTGCTCTTATTTGGTAGTACATCCGCCCATCAGCTTACTTATCTGAGCTGGTTGTATTAGATATGCTGGGTTGAAGGTGGCTGCAGGTTTCTCCCAGGAGGACCATCCCTACTACTGGGGTTGCTTCTTCTGTGGTTGATAAATTAATGGTCTCCAGGCAGGCTGTATTCAGCATATTTCTGGCTGATGCCTTCTCACTTCTGTCTCCACAGACTCCTGACTATGACCTAATCCCTCCCTGTCTGGGCCTGACATTTATACTAGGGGCTCCCTATCTCCCTCTAGTGTCTAGGATGTCTAACTACACCCAAAAAGGCCTGCTGAGCATATAACAGGGGAAACAGCACATGTGAAAACACATTAAATGCATATATAAATATAACATCACTGTCCCTTGTGAGCAGGAGTAACACGTGACCCAATTGACCCTTGTGTAGTGCCCACCCCTACCTAGTGGGATAACATGTGCATAACTTTACATTTGTCAGTGTTAAACCTCATCTGTAGAGTTGAGCGAACACCTGGATGTTCGGGTTCGAGAAGTTCGGCCGAACTTCCCGGAAATGTTCGGGTTCGGGATCCGAACCCGATCCGAACTTCGTCCCGAACCCGAACCCCATTGAAGTCAATGGGGACCCGAACTTTTCGGCACTAAAACGGCTGTAAAACAGCCCAGGAAAGGGCTAGAGGGCTGCAAAAGGCAGCAACATGTAGGTAAATCCCCTGCAAACAAATGTGGATAGGGAAATGAATTAAAATAAAAATTAAATAAAAAAAAATTAACCAAAATCAATTGGAGAGAGGTCCCATAGCAGAGAATCTGGCTTCCCGTCACCCACCACTGGAACAGTCCATTCTCAGATATTTAGGCCCCGGCACCCAGGCAGAGGAGAGAGGTCCCGTAACAGAGAATCTGGCTTCATGTCAGCAGAGAATCAGTCTTCATATCATAGCAGAGAATCAGGCTTCACGTCACCCACCACTGCAACAGTCCATTTTCATAAATTTAGGCCCAGCACCCAGGCAGAGGAGAGAGGTCCCGTAACAGAGTATCTGGCTTCATGTCAGCAGAGAATCAGTCTGCATGTCATAGCAGAGAATCAGGCTTCACGTCAGCCACCACTGCAACAGTCCATTGGCATATATTTAGGCCCAGCACCCAGGCAGAGGAGAGAGGTCCCGTAACAGACAATCTGGCTTCATGTCAGCAGAGAATCAGTCTGCATGTCATAGCAGAGAATGAGGCTTCACGTCACCCACCACTGCAACAGTCCATTTTCATAAATTTAGGCCCAGCACCCAGGCAGAGGAGAGAGGTCCCGTAACAGACAATCTGGCTTCATGTCAGCAGAGAATTAGTCTGCATGTCATAGCAGAGAATGAGGCTTCACGTCAGCCACCACTGCAACAGTCCATTGGCATATATTTAGGCCCTGGCACCCAGACAGAGGAGAGGTTCATTCAACTTTGGGTAGCCTCGCAATATAATGGTAAAATGAAAATAAAAATAGGATTGAATGAGGAAGTGCCCTGGAGTCCAATAATATATGGTTAAGGGGAGGTAGTTAATGTCTAATCTGGACAAGGGACGGACAGGTCCTGTGGGATCCATGCCTGGTTCATTTTTATGAACGTCAGCTTGTCCACATTGGCTGTAGACAGGCGGCTGCGTTTGTCTGTAATGACGCCCCCTGCCGTGCTGAATACACGTTCAGACAAAACGCTGGCTGCCGGGCAGGCCAGCACCTCCAAGGCATAAAAGGCTAGCTCTGGCCACGTGGACAATTTAGAGACCCAGAAGTTGAATGGGGCCGAACCATCAGTCAGTACGTGGAGGGGTGTGCACACGTACTGTTCCACCATGTTAGTGAAATGTTGCCTCCTGCTAACACGTTGCGTATCAGGTGGTGGTGCAGTTAGCTGTGGCGTGTTGACAAAAGTTTTCCACATCTCTGCCATGCTAACCCTGCCCTCAGAGGAGCTGGCCGTGACACAGCTGCCTTGGCGACCTCTTGCTCCTCCTCTGCCTTGGCCTTGGGCTTCCACTTGTTCCCCTGTGACATTTGGGAATGCTCTCAGTAGCGCGTCTACCAACGTGCGCTTGTACTCGCGCATCTTCCTATCACGCTCCAGTGCAGGAAGTAAGGTGGGCACATTGTCTTTGTAGCGTGGATCCAGCAGGGTGGCAACCCAGTAGTCCGCACAGGTTAAAATGTGGGCAACTCTGCTGTCGTTGCGCAGGCACTGCAGCATGTAGTCGCTCATGTGTGCCAGGCTGCCCAGGGGTAAGGACAAGCTGTCCTCTGTGGGAGGCGTATCGTCATCGTCCTGCCTTTCCCCCCAGCCACGCACCAGTGATGGACCCGAGCTACGTTGGGTGCCACCCCGCTGTGACCATGCTTCATCCTCATCCTCCTCCACCTCCTCCTCATCCTCGTCCTCCTCGTCCTCCAGTAGTGGGCCCTGGCTGGCCACATTTGTACCTGGCCTCTGCTGTTGCTAAAAAACCTCCCTCTGAGTCACTTCGAAGAGACTGAAGAATTATAGTGGATGGCACTCCTTATGTGTCGCTGTTGGTGCTCAGTGGAAAGGGTCAATCGAAATATATAGAAACCACGGCACTCAATATTAGATTATCAAAATTAGTTCATTTATTAATTGTCCATCCCAGGTAGGATCATTTATAATGCAAATGGCCAATTAATAAATGAACTAATTTTGATAATCTAATATTGAGTGCCGTGGTTTCTATATACTTCGAAGAGACTGGCCTGAAAGTGCTAAAAATGACCCCTCTTCCTCCTCCTCCTCCTCCTCCTCCTGGGCCACCTCCTCTTCCATCATCGCCCTAAGTGTTTTCTCAAGGAGACATAGAAGTGGTATTGTAACGCTGATAACGGTGTCATCGCCACTGGCCATGTTGGTGGAGTACTCGAAACAGTGCAACAGGGCACACAGGTCTCGCATGGAGGCCCAGTCATTGGTGGTGAAGTGGTGCTGTTCTGTAGTGCGACTGACCCGTGCGTGCTGCAGCTGAAACTCCACTATGGCCTGCTGCTGCTCGCACAGTCTGTCCAGCATGTGCAAGGTGGAGTTCCACCTGGTGGGCACGTCGCATATGAGGCGGTGAGCGGGAAGGCCGAAGTTACGCTGTAGCGCAGACAGGCGAGCAGCAGCAGGATGTGAGCGTCGGAAGCGCGAACAGACGGCCCACACTTTATGCAGCAGCTCTGACATGTCGGGGTAGTTGTGAATGAACTTCTGCACCACCAAATTCAGCACATGCGCCAAGCAAGGGATGTGCGTCAAATTGGCTAGTCCCAGAGCTGCAACGAGATTTCGCCCATTATCACACACCACCAGGCCGGGCTTGAGGCTCACCGGCAGCAACCACTCGTCGGTCTGTTGTTCAATACCCCGCCACAACTCCTGTGCGGTGTGGGGCCTGTCCCCCAAACATATGAGTTTCAGAATGGCCTGCTGACGTTTACCCCGGGCTGTGCTGAAGTTGGTGGTGAAGGTGTGTGGCTGACTGGATGAGCAGGTGGAAGAAGAGGAGGAGGAAGCCGAGAAGGAGGAGGTGGCAACAGGAGGCAAAGAATGTTGCCCTGCGATCCTTGGCGGCGGAAGGACGTGCGCCAAACAGCTCTCCGCCTGGGGCCCAGCTGCCACTACATTTACCCAGTGTGCAGTTAGGGAGATATAGCGTCCCTGGCCGTGCTTACTGGTCCACGTATCTGTGGTTAGGTGGACCTTGCCACAGATGGCGTTGCGCAGTGCACACTTGATTTTATCGGATACTTGGTTGTGCAGGGAAGGCACGGCTCTCTTGGAGAAGTAGTGGCGGCTGGGAACAACATACTGTGGGACAGCAAGCGACATGAGCTGTTTGAAGCTGTCTGTGTCCACCAGCCTAAATGACAGCATTTCATAGGCCAGTAGTTTAGAAATGCTGGCATTCAGGGCCAGGGATCGAGGGTGGCTAGGTGGGAATTTACGCTTTCTCTCAAATGTTTGTGAGATGGAGAGCTGAACGCTGCCGTGTGACATGGTTGAGACGCTTGGTGACGGAGGTGGTGGTGGTGGTGTTGGTGGTACATCCCCTGTTTGCTGGGCGGCAGGTGCCAACGTTCCTCCAGAGGCGGAGGAAGAGGCCGAGGCGGCAGCAGCAGAAGAGGCCGAGGCGGCAGCAGCAGAAGAGGTAGCAGGGGGAGCCTGAGTGACTTCCTTGGTTTTAAGGTGTTTACTCCACTGCAGTTCATGCTTTGCATGCAGGTGCCTGGTCATGCAGATTGTGCTCAGGTTCAGAACGTTAATGCCTCGCTTAAGGCTCTGAAGGCACAGCGTGCAAACCACTCGGGTCTTGTCGTCAGCACATTGTTTGAAGAAGTGCCATGCCAGGGAACTCCTTGAAGCTGCCTTTGGGGTGCTCGGTCCCAGATGGCGGCGGGCAGTAGCAGGCGGAGTCTCTTGGCGGCGGGTGTTCTGCTTTTGCCCACTGCTCCCTCTTTTGCTACGCTGTTGGCTCGGTCTCACCACTGCCTCTTCCTCCGAACTGTGAAAGTCAGTGGCACGACCTTCATTCCATGTGGGGTCTAGGACCTCATCATCCCCTGCATCGTCTTCCACCCAGTCTTGATCCCTGACCTCCTGTTCAGTCTGCACACTGCAGAAAGACGCAGCAGTTGGCACCTGTGTTTCGTCATCATCAGAGACATGCTGAGGTGGTATTCCCATGTCCTCATCATCAGGAAACATAAGTGGTTGTGCGTCAGTGCATTCTATATCTTTCACCGCTGGGGAAGGGCTAGGTGGATGCCCTTGGGAAACCCTGCCAGCGGAGTCTTCAAACAGCATAAGAGACTGCTGCATAACTTGAGGCTGAGACAGTTTCCCTGGTATGCATGGGGGTGATGTGACAGACTGATGGGGTTGGTTTTCAGGCGCCATCTGTGCGCTTTCTGCAGAAGACTGGGTGGGAGATAATGTGAACGTGCTGGATCCACTGTCGGCCACCCAATTGACTAATGCCTGTACCTGCTCAGGCCTTACCATCCTTAGAACGGCATTGGGCCCCACCGTATATCGCTGTAAATTCTGGCGGCTACTGGGACCTGAGGTAGTTGGTACACTAGGACGTGTGGATGTGGCAGAACGGCCACGTCCTCTCCCAGCACCAGAGGGTCCACTAACACCACCACGACCATGTCCACGTCCGCGTCCCTTACTAGATGTTTTTCTCATTGTTATGGTTCACCACAACAACAAATATATTATTTGGCCCAATGTATTGTATTCAAATTCAGCGGGATATAAATTTGAGGCCTAGTATTTAGGCGCTGGGTGACCGGTATGGATTTACTAACAGAATTAGACTTGGAAATGCACAGTAGCGTGTGTGTGAAGTTATTCTGAATGACCCTATGTGCACCTTGAATATTATATACCCTTTTAGGGATAGATTTCAAATAGCTCGGATATAGCAGAAACCACTAAATTATGAAATTGCTAAATTGGGAATTGTATTTCAACCCAGAACAAAAAATGTGCTTTGACGGACACTAAATAACTTTCCCAGCCACAACAGGACAGCGGTAATGAGAGATTTAGCGGGATATAAATTTGAGGCCTAGTATTTAGGCGCTGGGTGACCGGTATGGATTTAGTGACAGAATTAGACTTGGAAATGCACAGTAGCGTGTGTGTGAAGTTATTCTGAATGACCCTATGTGCACCTTGAATATTATATACCCTTTTAGGGATAGATTTCAAATAGCTCTGATATAGCAGGAACCACTAAATTATGAAATTGCTAAATTGGGAATTGTACTTCAACCCAGAACAAAAAATGTGCTTTGACGGACACTAAATAACTTTCCCAGCCACAACAGGACAGCGGTAACGAGAGATTTAGCGGGATATAAATTTGAGGCCTAGTATTTAGGCGCTGGGTGACCGGTATGGATTTAGTGACAGAATTAGACTGGGATATGGCCAAAAAATAACCACACTATTGCTGGTTAAATGCACTTGGTGACGGGCGCAGCTTGCCCCTGATGTAGTATATGGCCAAAAAATGAACAGACTATTGCTGGTTAAATGCAATTGGTGTCACAGCTTGACGAACCACACTACTGAGGGTTAAATGCACTTGGTGACGGGCACAGCTTGCCCCTGATGTAGTATATGGCCAAAAAATGAACAGACTATTGCTGGTTAAATGCACTTGGTGACGGGCGCAGCTTGCCCCTGATTTAGTATATGGCCAAAAAATGAACAGACTATTGCTGGTTAAATGCACTTGGTGTGATAGCTTGACCAACCACACTACTGAGGGTTAAATGCACTTGGTGACGGGCGCAGCTTGCCCCTGATGTAGTATATGGCCAAAAAATGAACAGACTATTGCTGGTTAAATGCACTTGGTGACGGGCGCAGCTTGCCCCTGATTTAGTATATGGCCAAAAAATGAACAGACTATTGCTGGTTAAATGCACTTGGTGTGATAGCTTGACCAACCACACTACTGAGGGTTAAATGCACTTGGTGACGGGCGCAGCTTGCCCCTGATGTAGTATATGGCCAAAAAATGAACAGACTATTGCTGGTTAAATGCACTTGGTGTCACAGCTTGACGAACCACACTACTGAGGGTTAAATGCACTTGGTGACGGGCGCAGCTTGCCCCTGATGTAGTATATGGCCAAAAAATAAACAGACTATTGCTGGTTAAATGCACTTGGTGTGACAGCTTCACCCTGATGTAGGCTTTAGCCAAAAAACAACCACACCATTGAGGGTTAAATGCACTTGGTGACAGGCGCAGCTTGCCCCTGATTTAGTATATGGCCAAAAAATGAACAGACTATTGCTGGTTAAATGCACTTGGTGTGATAGCTTGACCAACCACACTACTGAGGGTTAAATGCACTTGGTGACGGGCGCAGCTTGCCCCTGATGTAGTATATGGCCAAAAAATGAACAGACTATTGCTGGTTAAATGCACTTGGTGACGGGCGCAGCTTGCCCCTGATTTAGTATATGGCCAAAAAATGAACAGACTATTGCTGGTTAAATGCACTTGGTGTGATAGCTTGACCAACCACACTACTGAGGGTTAAATGCACTTGGTGACGGGCGCAGCTTGCCCCTGATGTAGTATATGGCCAAAAAATGAACAGACTATTGCTGGTTAAATGCACTTGGTGTCACAGCTTGACGAACCACACTACAGAGGGTTAAATGCACTTGGTGACGGGCGCAGCTTGCCCCTGATGTAGTATATGGCCAAAAAATAAACAGACTATTGCTGGTTAAATGCACTTGGTGTGACAGCTTCACCCTGATGTAGGCTTTAGCCAAAAAACAACCAGACCATTGAGGGTTAAATGCACTTGGTGACAGGCGCAGCTTGCCCCTGATTTAGTATATGGCCAAAAAATGAACAGACTATTGCTGGTTAAATGCACTTGGTGTGACAGCTTCACCCTGATGTAGGCTTTAGCCAAAAAACAACCACACCATTGAGGGTTAAATGCACTTGGTCGCAGCTTGGATGCACTTGGTCGCAGCACCGCACAAGACACAAAATGGCCGCCGATCACCCCAGAAAAAAGTGACTGACAAACGGTCTGGGCAGCCTAAAAACAGTGAGTGAGCATTTGAATTTCAGCAGCTCAATGATGCACAGCTGCAGATCGATCGATTAATCAAGTGAAGTCCTTTGGAGGAGTTAATCTGCCTAATCTCGCCCTACTGTCGCAGCCGCAACCTCTCCCTACGCTAATCAGAGCAGAGTGACGGGCGGCGCTATGTGACTCCAGCTTAAATAGAGGCTGGGTCACATGGTGCTCTGGCCAATCACAGCCATGCCAATAGTAGGCATGGCTGTGACGGCCTCTTGGGGCAAGTAGTATGACGCTTGTTGATTGGCTGCTTTGCAGCCTTTCAAAAAGCGCCAAGAAAGCGTCACAAAAGCGCCAAGAAAGCGACGAACACCGAACCCGAACCCGGACTTTTACGAAAATGTCCGGGTTCGGGTCCGTGTCACGGACACCCCAAAATTCGGTACGAACCCGAACTATACAGTTCGAGTTCGCTCATCCCTACTCATCTGCCACTTATCTGCCCAAGCCTCCAATCTATCCAGATCCCTCTGTAGTAGTATACTGTCCTCTTCAGTGTAAATTACTTTACACAGTTTAGTGTCATCTGCGAAAATTGTATACTTTACTATGCAAGCCTTCTACAAGATCATTAATAAATATATTAAAGAGAATAGGGCCCAATACCGACTCCTGAGGTACCCCACTAGTGACAGTGACCCAATCTGAGTGTACTCAGATTGTACTGTTAATAAACACCCTCTGTTTTCTATCACTGAGCCAGTTACTTACCCACATACAGACGTTTTCTCCCAGTCCGAGCATTCTCATTTTATATACTAACCTTTTAAGTGGTACAGTGTCAAATGCTTTGGAGAAGTCCAGATACACAACATCCATTGATTCGCCGTGAACTTTCTACATTTTCCATAAATTTCACCTGAAAGCCAAATATCCAGAACGTTTTATGAGTAATGTATGTCAATACAAAATTTTAGTTTTTCCTTTTCAATAAAATGTCCATCTGTTCAATGTGTCAATACTTGTTTCACAACTTGCTGTTCTCTAATAAGGAGCTTAGTGGCAAAATTCACAAGAGTTCAATTATAATTAGTACTTAAACAGTCCTCCTCATTATGCTGTTCACATTTTGACATCATGACACCAAGACGACACCTAAGCAAGGCTTAGAGTGTCACAGAGTGTCATCATCAGGTTGCAACAGAGAGACTGGAAGAGTCACAGAAAGGCATAGAAGTGGACGTCCTTTGGCCACATCCCACACTGATGACCGCTTCATTGTGAACAATTCCTTGCAGAGCCGCATGATGACTGCCACACAACTCCAGGCACATTTAAGGGAAAATGGCTGCTGGAGGCTGGGGTACCTCAAAAGGAGTGGCCTGAACTTTCTTGAACCTCATTGAAAACCTATGGGATCCACTAAGTTGCCATGTAGAGGCTTGTAACTCTGTACCCCAGGATCTCAATGACCTGAGAGCCATACTTCAAGAAAAGTAAGATGCCATGCCTCAGTAGACAATAAGCCAACTTGTGAACAGCATGAGACGTCGTTGTCAAGCTGTAATTGATGCTCAAGGCCATTGACATTTTGTCATAGATGGTGTTACAGAAAGCTAGAAGACACAAATGAAGATCCGACTGACTTGATCAAGAACTAAGGAACAAAATGGTAAGCCCTGTAACAGCCCTAGCTCTCTCCCTTACTGCTCAGCCTATGCAAAAATCTCAATGGTAGAAAATTGCATACCCTCGTTCCTCGACTGTATGACACCTGAACACCCTATAATAGTGAAGGGACACGACCACCGGCTCCCTACACTTAATACGGAGGGAGTCAGGGTCACCTAGGATCAAGCCCACAGGAAAACAGAAATAAAGAAACAGACTTATCTTGTGGATGCAGCAGTAACAGCTTCTAGCATCAGCACACTCCAGGAAGTTGTATAAACCGCAAGGTAACGCAGTATGGGGAGGAGATATATAGGGAGGCAATCACTGCTTATAGATGACAGCTGGGAGAGGGAGGAGAGATGTCAAAACGAAAGCAAAACAAAAGAAGATCATGCAGAAGGTACTGAAGAACGTCTAACAGAACTTCTCAAAGATCTGGTGGTGACACATTTTCTGTGGGGGTATACCCATGGTATAATATCACTGTAGCGTGAACTTTCTACATTTTCCATAAATTTCACCCGAAAGCCAAATATCCATAACGTTTTATGAGTAACGTATGTTAATACAACATTTTAGTTTTTCCTTTTCAATAAAATGGCAAAGATTTATGTTTTCACTTTGTCATTATGGGGTAGAGAGTGAGGAATGATGGAAGGAAATATGATTTTAGTTTTCTTTTAGCACAAGGCCACAACACAACAACATGTGAAAAAAGTGAAAGGATTTGAAGACTTTCCAAATGCACTACATATTCTGAGGGCTAGACCTGAGGGTGCATATATATTTGAATGGAAATTGAAAGAGTCCACTAATAGACACCTAAGGGAACACAGGATTTGGTATGCTGAAATCAAACATGCCTGGTTCCTATTTTCCCTAAAGGCAGACTTCATGGTACAGTTAGCTGCCCCATACATACATACACACATACATACATGATGAGTTGGGCCAACAATTATCTAGTATGTTGGCTCCAAGATTTTTTTAGAACTGAGGTGAGGCTTTAAATCAGACATCAGCAACCTCTGATGCTACAGCTTTCGAGAAACTATGACTGCCAGCATACATACTAGGTTGGAGGCTCCCGGGACTCCCATAGAAGTTAATGGAGCATGCTGAGTGTTGTAGTTTCACAACAACTGGAGCTTTAAGTAATTTACTAATAATGTAAGCACAGGTACCTTGGAAGAAAGCAGAAAACTTATTGGGGCCTATGAAATGAAAGAGTTTGTGTCACTATAGAGAAGCCCTTTGAAATGTGGGGCTGACACAAACATGATTTTGCCACGTTTGCTATGATTATTTATATGTAGCTCCCTCTACAAGGGAAGTGTAGCATTACATGGTGAATTGTCATAATACACAGCCACAGTCTTCCAGAGTGGGATGTCCCCCACCCCCACTCTACCCCTATTATGTTCATTGTCTTCATGAAGTAACATCTTCAATAAGCCATGTTTGCATGCTATTGTCTATTACATGAGGTCTGTTCAAGGGTTTAATTAACCAATAAGATTAATAACCATTTCCAATTGGTCATTCTTATGTAATAATCTCTAAACACCATACATCACAGTATACATATCTATAAATGTTATTATTGTAATACAGTGTCATGTTTTCTGATAAACTCTTGATAATTTTAGATCAGCTATTAGTTATAGTGTTTGACAACACAGGACATTCCTAATGGAGCTGTTTGTGGGTGTGAGATTATTCGCAGCTGCCAAATGCTAGCCGTACCCATTGGAGTAGAACTGCTGACGTGCGCCATCCAACTCATTCTGATTCCTTTTGTGTTTCATTTATTTTGTTCATTTGTTCATTTTCCAAAGGCTTCATGAAATGAGACTGATTACTGATGGCTATTTCTAGCTAGAAGCGCAACTTTTTATATTTTTTTTATTCCGATACTGTGAATCCTAATGGAGGTGCCTGGAGCTCACTGCTGTTTAATAAATGTCATCTAAATAATTGCCAGAACATGATCTTTGGAACAAAAAATGGCAAATAAATGCTTAACCCCTGCAGAGCACACATCCTTTTGCAAAGGGATTACAGGACCTTTTGGCAGTGAGATAGCTAATCTGCTGAAGAAACAACTGTCTACAGATTATGCCATTTGGAAATGCCTTATGTAAGCCCGTAGGGCACAGTCTGGCTTGATCTGGAAACAGTAGTCATATCCACCATTGAGCTACAAGAACTGCAGGTATATCTAGCTGTATACCTGCATTGGGCTGCATGGGTGGTGTGATGGATGGAAGTAGTAGTACTCACAGTTTGGACACTCCCTAGGCCATGCAGCGATGAGAAGGGTGCATCTTACTTCTCTTTGGGGAAGGTGGTAGAGTTGGTTGGGGGTGCTCTTGGGTTGAGGTGCAAGGCAGAGTGCCTTAGCAGCAGAAGATAGTGCAGTAAGAAGTTAACATCAGAATGGTTTGTTACTGAAGATTTAAGTTCAAGCACATTAGTTACAGTTCTGAGTATGCATGGATTGGCAGTTCTTATACAAGATGCAATTTCCACAATTCTCACAGGTTACACAACTGCAGTAACAGTAAGTAGGCCAAGATGTCTGTTTTAAGAAATCCTCTTTACGCTGCACTTCTCTAGCTGACTTTTACATAAGCATCTAGAAATAGGGGTGCCACACTTCTCACTATCTCTATGCAACCTGGGGACAAACCCCCCAATGTCATACTAAGTTCTGCACCTTTTTCACAAGTTGTCATACTCACAGTAAATGTTACTTCAGGTTTCCCCTTTGGGATATAGTATGGTAAGCATATTCGGATTATGCCTTTTTTAAACTTGTCCAGGTATGGAAGTCTTTCACTTTCTGGACAGTGTCTGCTATTGAGTCTATAAGCTTCTCTTTTAAGCATTTTATCTCCACAGAGCTTCTACACGCACCTCCTCTCAAAACTGGAATGCTTTTCAATGTTTTCATTTATCACTTTAGCTGGTGTTAATGGAGTTTGCCATATTCTAGCTATTTGTGACCAATGTTTAGGTAAGATGGCTATATGGCACTTACTAATATAGCCTTTGTTGAAATTCTGCATCATTTTCTAAATTTCTTAAAAGAGTACAATGCCTTGCAAAAGTATTCACCCCCCCCCCCCCCTTGACTTTTTTCGTATTTTAGCACCTCACAACCTGGAATTAACATGGATTGTTTGAGGATTTGCATCATTTAATTCACAGAACATGCCCACAACTTTGAAGATGTTTTATTTTTTATTTTATTTTTTATTGTGAAGCAAACAACAAATATGACAAAATAACAGAAAAAGTCAATGTGCATAACTATTCACCCCCCTAAAGTCAATACTTTGTAGAGCCACCTTTTGCAGCAATCACAGCTCCAAGTCACTTTGGATAAGTCTACATGAGTTTGCCACATCTTACCACTGGGATTTTTGGCCATTCCTCCTTGCAAAACTGCTCCAGCTCCTTCAAGATTTTCTATTGGATTGAGATCTGGGCTTTAACTAGGCCATTCCAATACATTTACATGTTTCCCCTTAAACCACTCAAGTGTTGCTTTAGCAGTGTGTTTGAGGTCATTGTCCTGCTGGAAGGTGAACCTCCGTCCTAGCCTTAAATCACGCACAGAGTGGTACAGGTTTTGCTCAAGAATATCCCTGTATTTAGCACCATCCATCTTTGCCTTAACTCTGACCAGTTTACCAGTCCTGGCTACTGAAAAACATCCCCACAGCATGATGCTGCCACCATGTTTTACTGTGGGGATGGTGTTCTTTGGGTGATGTGATGTGTTGGGTTTGCGCCAGACATAGCGTTTTCTTTAATGGCCGAAAAGTTCAATTTTAGTCTCATCAGACCGGAGCACCTTACTCCATACATTTTGTGAGCCTTCCACGTGCCTTTTCGCTAACTCACAACATGCTTTTTGTTGTTAGCTGAAAGTAATGGCTTTCTTCTGGCAACTCTGCCATAAAGCCCAACTCTATGGAGCGTACGGCTTATTGTCTGCCTATGTACAGATAATCCAGTCTCTGCTATGGAACTCTGCAGCTACTCCAGGGATACCTTAGGTGTCTGTGCTGCCTCGCTGATTAATGCCCTCCTTGCCCGGTCCATGAGTTTTGGTGGGCGGCCGTCTCTTGGCAGGTTTGCTGTTGTGCCATGTTCTTTCCATTTGGTTATGACAGATTTGATGGGGCTCCTGGGGATCATCAATGATTTGGATATTTTTTTATAACCTAACCCTGACTTGTACTTCTCAACAACATTGTCCCTTACTTGTTTGGAGATTTCCTTGATCTTCATGGCAGTGTTTGGTTAGTGATGCCTCTGGGGCCTTTCAAAAAAGATTCCACACAGGTGGACATCATTTCACTAACTATGTGACTTCTGAAGGTAATTGGTTGCACAAGAGCTTTTTATGGGCTTCCTAACAAAGCGGGTTAATACATACTGTTGTAGAAATATTAATAGTTGTAATCCGCTCTCCAATGTCTTTGTGTAAGGAAAGGTAAAAATCTCAACCGCAGTCAGCCAAAGGTGTTTTCATGCTAAGTTCTGCTGAGCAACTGCCCTGCCCTGCTCAGTCTGTTCACTTTTATTTACTCACAAAAGGTGTAAAAGGGGCTGGCCCATAACAAGGATGCAGGAAGTGATGACATACAGGAATTGATGGCATAGGAAGACAAGACAAGCCAACAAACACATGTATGCAATAATCTACCATTACCACTGGAGTTATTTTTAGCTAGCCTTGCTCAGTGATCAATGCCAGATAAAGTTACTATGATCCTCATGCATGTTTATTTACAGGACAACGTCATTATCTCCAGCGGCTGATCAGGCACACTAGAGACAACAAGTGCACGTTCCTTTCATTATATTGTTCTCTTAACAAATGCATCCACGCCAAGCCAATAAATCTGTGTCTTGCGCAGGGGCCCTAGCGTCCATACATCAGCCAACAAAACACTGCTCTGCTGAACACATCAGTCTCCCCCGGCCCACAGCCCAGTGCTTAGCACATGGACCATTCGCCAACGGAGACATCTGCACCCAGCAGCTGTGACAGGACATACACGGGAAGATATCCACTCCAATTGTTTACCCTGACACTGAGAGACATGATGACAATACACAATATATTAAATACACATCCTAGTAAAATTTCCACAACAATACGCACATGCCAATTTTATGTTTTCTATTTCTAAACAATAGTTTTATTTATATATTTTTCTCATTTCACTTCACCAACTTAGACTATTGTGTTCTGATCCATCACATAAAAGATTAACAAAACATTGAACTTAAGGCTGTAATGTAACAAAATATGAAAAAAGTCAAGGGGTGAATACTTTTGCAAGGCACTGTAACTAAACTTTTATAATAATTTTTAATATGTTGTCCCTAATCCCCTAAAAAAAAAAAATCTAATATACTTTATTAATTTTTTATTTTTACTATACTGTTACATGCCTAAAGCACATCATTCAGTGTGAGATTAAAACTCAGTTCTCCGTACACTGCTGACAGCTCAGCGATTAGCTCAGGATTAGCTGAGCAGAGCCTGCTCCACTAAACAGAAATGCATGTTGGCTCTTAGCTTAGCGGAGCAGGCAGAAGCAAGAGCCTGCTCAGCTAATCCTGGCATAGTACATGGGTACAAGGTGCAGGGGCAGGAGCACTCCTGCCTGTACTCCCTGCGCTGCTGCTGCCTATTCACAAAATGAGTACTCCATACTCCATGCACCGCTGAGCTGTCAGCGGTGTACGGAGAACTGAATTTTAAGCACATAGGGGATTAGTATTATAAAAGTTTAGTTACTCTTTAAGCCATTCCACCATGTTTGCCTAGTCTCAAACACATTGCACCTGCACTAAAATTCCAACAGTACAAGTGCCGATGCAGTGTGTTTGAATGAAGGAGACATCACATGGAGGTTATTTTCCTGGTCACCTGAACCTCCATGAGCAGCCATTTTATGGACAAGACCTTTGTGTGGACAGCACAAAAGACTAGGCAAACATGGTGTCATGGCTTATGAAATATAGAAAATAATACAGACTTTCAATAAAAGTCATATTTGTAAGTGCCGTATAGTCATCTTACAAATATATTGGTCAACAGTAACCAGAAAGTGGCCAAACCCTCTAAGCTTTCTTCAAGACTGTGTTCTTCTGCCTCAGCACACTTTACTGTATAGTCAACCATTGTCTCTTCACTGAATGTTTCTGATTTGACTTAACTTCTCCCTATGTGGAGAGGTGCACAACCCCACCTAGCAACTGGTTGCTATGGCCTGTTATGTACCTCTTACAAGAAATGCACCTAAAACCTTTTTTGGAGTGGAACACTGCCGTAGCCACTATACTATTACGTCATGGAAGCCACTGCGTTCCCGCAATTCGACATAATAGTACGTCATGGTGATCGGGTGAGCACCGGAGCGGGATCACTGTAGGGGCCTGGCAGTCCCTGGTAGCTGGGCCCCTGCTGTATCCACCGACATCGCTGTAAAAGCCGATGCCTGTGGATTAACCCCTTCTATGCTGACCGCGACATAGAAGGGGTTTGTGTCGGGTGAGGGAGCGCATCGAGTCTCCGCACTGCTGTGGTGGGGACTCGATGTGTCAGAAGGCAGCTCGATGCCATACAGAGGCTGTCCAATGCCTTGCATGGCATCGGAACCTGCCTTCTACGGGTGCCAAGGAGATCCAGCCTCAGGCTGGGTCTCCTAGGCAACCTGTTAGTGTACTACTCACTGTTGGGGGGCTCTTGTTACTGGCACATTGGGGGGGCTCTTATTACTGGCACGTGATGGGGGGCTGGGCTCTTATTACTGGCACATTGGGGGGCTCTTGTTACTGGCACATGATGGGGGGCTCTTGTTACTGCCACGTTATGGGGGGATCTTGTTACTGGCACGAGATGGGGGCTCTTATTACTGGCACGTGATGGGGGCTCTTGTTACTGGCACGTGATGGTGGGGCTTTTGTTACTGGCACATGATTAGGGGCACTTATTACTGGCACATGATTGGTTGGCACTATAGGGGCATCTACTAAGGCCACAAAGAAGGGGTATTTTATATGGGGGGCTCTGTACAGTAGCATTTTATACTGGGTCACATTATGGTGGGTACTATGGGGAAGGGGAGAGAGGAGTACTATGGAGTCATCTACAGGGGGCACTAAGAAGGGGTATTTTACACTTGCAAATTATGGGGGACACTGAGGGCATCTACTAGGGCACGATATATGGGGCATTTTATACTGGTACATTATGAGGGGGACTAGGAGGAGTTAAGGATAGATTGGAGGGGTGAGAGAGTGCTAGATGGAAGGCCACAGAGGAGAGTGTTGCAGTAGTCTAGGCAGGAGAGGATGAGGGCATGTACAAGCATTTTCGCAGATTTAAAGTTAAGGAAAGCGCGCATGCGGGAGATATTTTTGAGTTGGAGGCGGCAGTTGGTGGAAAGGGCTTGGATGTGCGGTCAGAAGGATAGGGAAGAAGCCAATGTCACTCCAAGACAGCAGACTTGGTTGACCGGGGAGAGTGTGCATCCAGTGATCTTGATAGATAAGTCTGTTTGGGGGGTTGAGCAAGATGGGGGAAGGATGATGAATTGTTTTATCCATGTTAAGTTTTAGAAAGCGAGAGGAGAAGAAGGATGACATAGCAGATAGACATTGTGGGATTCTGGATAATAAGGTGGTGATGCCTGGACCAGAGAGGTAGATTTGTGTGTCGTCAGCATAAAAGTGATACTGAAAGCCATGGGACTTTTATAAGATGTCCCAGGCCAAAAGTGTAAATAGAGAAGAGCAGGGGCCCTAGGACAGAGCCTTGCGGGACACCGACAGAGAGGGAATGAGACGAGGAGGTGGTGTGAGAGTGGGAGACGCTAAACGTCCAGTCTGTGAGGTATGATGTGATTGATCCAGGAGAGGGCCAGGTCAGTGATGCCAAGAGATGAGAGAGTTATATATATATATATATATACTAACCTTTTATGCGGTACAGTGTCAAATGCTTTGGAGAAGTCCAGATATACGACATCCATTGATTCGCCACTGTCAAGTCTAGAACTTACATCCTCATAGAAACTGATTAAATTAGTTTGACATGACCGATCCCTCATGAAGCAATGCTGATATGGCGTTGTTTATTTTCATTGAGATGCTCCAAGATAGCATCTCTTAGAAAACCTTCAAACAGTTTACCCATGACAGATGCTAAACTTACCGACCTATAGTTTCCGGGCTTTGTTTTTGGACCCTTTTTGAATATTGGCACCATATTTGCTATGTGCCAATCCTGTGGAACACTCCCTGTCAGTATAAAGTCCTTAAATATCAGAAATAAAGGTCTGGCTATGACATTACTTAATTCTCGACAGGGGGGTGCCAGGGGGGGTGCCATCCGATCCTGTCGATTTGTCTTTTTAAGACGCCGCTGTACTTCTTCCTGTGTCAGACAGGGCTCTTTTAATGGGGAATTTACTTTATCATTCTGCATTTCATCTGACAGTTTATTTTCTTCAGTGAATACAGTGAAGAAAAAAATATTTAATAGCTTTGCTTTCTCCTCGTCGCTCTCTGCAACTCCCCCCTCATCACTCTATAAAGGGCCGACACCTTCAAATTTATACTTTTTACCATTTATATAATTTAAGAACATTTTAAGGTTAGTTTTGCTCTCTTTGGCAATTAATCTCTCAGTCTCTAGTTTACCCGCTTTTATTTGTTTTTTACATATTCAATTTTTTTCCTTATAGTTTTTCAGTGCTTCCTCACTACCCTCCTTTTGCATTAAAATGGCAGGCAAACTCAACGCTGCTATATCTGACTCTCTCTGGCCCTGCTGTACTGACAGATTGGCTCTATAACTCAGCTTCTTCCGTATGCTGCACTTTACTTTGTAGTATGACTCTAGGTTATGCCAGGGAACTTTTCTCCTGGCTCCTGAGGCTTTAAGCTTTGGCCTCCATGTCCAACAGAGCTTAAAGTGCTCTGGCTGGTGTGGGCATGTCCAGCAGAGACATGCCCCTGCACACCCTTCCCCTAGATAGGGGTAAATTAGACTGACTAGAATTTCTGCCCCACCCTTCCTGCAGGAAGTAGGACTCACCCACCTCTCTCCAGAGAGAGGGTTAAAATGGAATGGAAGGTTCCAGTCTATCTAACTGTAGCTCTTCCATAGATGCTGCCACCTGCTGGTGAACCAGGCACAATACATATGAACAGTTACATAACATTAGAAATGCACAGTGTATAGGACCTGGAATAAATGCATAAGATGACATGAGGTAAAGTCAGTAGCAGGGTGCAGAAGTGGTACCTCTGGGGTGTTACAAGAGCACTTCAGGTGCTTTTTTTTTTGTTGCAAACTCCAGGTAGGCTTTAATGCGTCTTTTACTGAGGAGGAGTTTCTGCTTTCTGACCACTCAAGCCCACAGTGCTTCAGTATTGGTTGACCTTCTGAAAGTTTCTCCCATCTGCACAAAGGATCTTTGGAGCTCATCCAGAGAGACCATTGGGTTCTTGGTCACCTCTCTTACCAAAGCCCTTCTTACCTGATTACTTAGTTTGGTGGGATGACGAGCTCTGGGATGAGTCCTGGCTGTTCCAAACTTCTCCTATTTATGAATTATGCAGGCCACTGTTCTTTTGGAAACTTTCAGTCCAGCTGAAAATGTTTTGCAGTCTTCTCCAGATCTGTGCCTCAACACTACCCTGTCTCTGAGCTGTACAGGAAGTTATTTCCTCCTTATGGCTTGGTTTTTACTATGATATGCATTGGTTACTGTATAGACAAGGGTGTGTCTTTCCAAATTATGTCCAATCAAATTAATTTACCATAGGTGGACTCCAATCAAAGTGTAGAAACATCTCAAAGATAACCAAGAGAAATGGTGTGCCTAATGTTGTAGCAAAGGGTCTGAATATTTATGTCATGCTAAATTTTAGTTTTTTCCTGTTTAGTACATGTGCAAACATTCTAAAATTCTGTTTTCACTTTCTCATTATGGGATATTGAGTGCAGATTGATGGGGGCAAAGTATATATTTTTTTTATTTTAGCACAAGGCTACAACATAACAAATTGTAAAAAAAAGTTAAAAAGTCTGACGACTTTCCGAACAGATTGTTTCTATATATGAGATGAAGAGCCTTATTGGTTATTGTCTTCTCATGGTAAATATAAAGGGTGTTGAGTGGGAATCTAATGTGAGGTCTGAATTTTTTTAAAGTCTTTGTTAATTGAAATGAAACTGTCTGCACCATTACTTACACACAGTGGGTACAGCCGTAATGTGTTTCATTATAATCAAAATGTAGCATATCAGCTCATTAGTTAATAGGCACATCACTGAATCATGTAATGACCAAATGTTATGAGAACTCCAGAGAGTTGACATGCAGAATTCTGATGAACCAAATGTCTAATATTCTGTTAGAGAAGACACATTGCCCTGTTAGATGGCACTTGCTTGAAGGATAGTCTTCCAAAGCAGCCTAGTGCTTTGGGAATCCAGTACAATGAGGTTTTATTGCAATTATCTGCAGCCAGGGCTGATTTTAGAGGGATGGATGGGGGGGGGGGGACAAATTGGGTAATTGCTGAGGGAAACTGTTTCCTTGGCAATCCTAAGAATTGGACCCCAGAAGCAACCAGAGAGACCACCTGGTATGACTAGTCACTAAATGGCAGCTTTGTGTGGAGACTGCATGGAAGTTTTATTTGGGTAGTGCATGTAACTGGCAGTTTTCTGGGAAGTATATGGCAGTGCTATCTGAATGCTATACGTTTACATTATTTGGATACTACAGTCGTGGCCAAAAGTTTTGAGAATTACATAAATATTGGAAATTGGAAAAGTTGCTGCTTAAGTTTTTATAATAGCAATTTGCATATACTCCAGAATGTTATGAAGAGTGATCAGATGAATTACATAGTCCTTCTTTGCCATGAAAATTAAGTTAATCCCCAAATACCTTTCCACTGCATTTCATTGCTGTCATTAAAGGACCTGCTGAGATCATTTCAGTAATCGTCTTGTTAACTCAGGTGAGAATGTTGACGAGCACAAGGCTGGAGGTCATTATGTCAGGCTGATTGGGTTAAAATGGCAGACTTGACCTGTTAAAAGGAGGGTGATGCTTAACCATGGTGACCTGCAAAGAAACGCTTGTAGCCATTATTGCGTTGCATAAAAATGGCTTCACAGGCAAGGATATTGTGGCTACTAAGATTGCACCTCAATCAACAATTTATAGGATCATCAAGAACTTCAAGGAAAGAGGTTCAATTCTTGTTAAGAAGGCTTCAGGGCATCCAATAAAGTCCAGCAAGCACCAGGATCGTCTCCTAAAGAGGATTCAGCTGCGGGATCGGAGTGCCACCAGTGCAGAGCTTACTCAGGAATGGCAGCAGGCAGGTGTGAGCGCATCTGCACGCACAGTGAGGCGAAGACATTTGGAAGATGGCCTGGTGTCAAGAAGGGCAGCAAAGAAACCACTTCTCTCCAAAAAAAACATCAGGGACAGATTGATCTTCTGCAGAAAATATGGTGAATGGACTGTAGAGGACTGGGGCAAAGTCATATTCTCCGATAAAGCCTCTTTCCGATTGTTTGGGGCATCAGGAAAAAGGCTTGTCCGGAGAAGAAAAGGTGAGCGCTACTATCAGTCCTGTGTCATGCCAACAGTAAAGCATCCTGAGACCATTCATGTGTGGGGTTGCTTCTCATCCAAGGGAGTGGGCTCACTCACAATTTTGCCCAAAAACAAAGCCATTAATAAAGAATGGTACCAAAAGACCCTCCAACAACTTCTTCCAACAATCCAACAACTGTTTGGTGAAGAACAATGCATTTTACAGCACGATGGAGCACCGTGCCATAAGGCAAAATGAATAACTAAGTGGCATTGACATTGACAAACGTTGACATTTTCGGTCCATGGCCTGGAAACTCTACAGATCTTAATCCCATTGAGAACTTGTGGTCAATCCTCAAGAGGCAGGTGGACTAACAAAAACCCACTAATTCTGACAAACTCCAAGAAGTGAATATGAGAGAATGGATTGCTATCAGTCAGGAATTGGCCCAGAAGTTGATTGAGAGCATGCCCAGTCGAATTGCAGAGGTCCTGAAAAAGAAGGGCCAACACTGCAAATACTGACTCTTTGCATAAATGTCATGTAATTGTCGATAAAAGCCTTTGAAACATATGAAGTGCGTGTAATTATATTTCACTACATCACAGAAACAACTGAAACAAAGATCTAAAAGCAGTTTAGCAGCAAACTTTGTGAAAACTAATATTCTCAAAATTTTGGCCATGACTGTATATGGTGCTATTACTTGGGCAGTATTTCTAGGGACATGGGTTAGCAGTGCTCAAGTACAAAAAAATTACAAAAACAAGGGTCAAAAATGGCAGTGAAAATGGTCTAGAGAGGTGGTATTTACCAAAAAACGGGCCAATATCCATAGACTATAAGGGAATTTAAAAACCTATCATAAAAATCTGGTCTAGATCAGGAGTGGTCTTCTCATATAGGTGGCTTTCTGGAGAGTTTTGATGTATTGTAATTTCCGTTTTTGTTAAACCAGGATTATATGAGTTGGATATGATATAGACTAAATGTTAATCTAAGTACTTAGCAATAGTCGAAAATAATTTAATTGAAATGTCACCTACATTCCAGTGCCCTATCAAAATGGAGAAAATGCACATCTTTTACTACCAAGTTTTTACCCCTACAGCGTCAGTATTAAAATTTGCTCTACCTTGTGAACATTGCGCAAACATTAATAGCAAACAAACAATTTCTTTAGTAATATCACTTCATGATTTCGGTGACAAGCTGTGTGTGTCTGCTTCTACCACATAAAAATAAAGCAGGTGTCGGAGTAAGGCAAGGTTCCCAGTCATCTAAGTAGCATCTACTCTATTTATGCAGGCATCGTTAACATCTTTGAAATGATGTGGATTAACATATATTATCCACCATTCTATAATAAATTCCAATTTTTTTGTACTATGGTATGTACTATTAGAAAAGATATAATAAGCTTCTATTGAAAAAAAAAAAAACTGCTTCTATTGACTAAGGGATGTGAACATTTAAGGTCAGATCTAGATCTGTGAAGGTTCTGACTGAGCAAAACAAAGAATGTCTAAAAAAATGTATAGTGCTAGGTATTCCAGAGTGCATAAAACATCATAAACTAAGGATTTGCTTGTAAGACTGTATTCAGACGGCCGTCCCTATTTCTGTCCACAAAACGGACATACCTGAACACCTGTATGGTCTCCGGGTGGGTCCAACTTTTTCTTTGATCTCTTCAACCGAATAAATGAGTCTCGGACAAAAAACAAACAAGAATAGTGCATTCCGTCCCTGCACTGAACATTGAAGAGATCATGTGAATTGTGTGAATCGCACCATTTACTTTAATAGGTCCATGTGCTGTGTGGGTGCAAGCATATACATAAATATACTGTGTATATATATATATTAAGATATGTTTTATAGATTTTTTGTCATATTACCCATTATGCTCTAAATATACACATATATAGATTCCCTTTATGTATAAATTGTCTCTGTGTGGAAATACTCTTTGTGCAGGTCTCAAAGTAATCATGATTCATCCCTGACTGCAGTTTATAAATAGTATGTATATATATATATATATATATATATATATATACATATATATATATATATATATATATTTTTTTTTTTTTTTCATTTCTTTTTGTGACTATTTAGCTATTTTTAACTGAGCTTGTGATCTGAGATGCATTTTTGGTGTGTTCATAAACATCAGAACATACAGTGGATATAAAAAGTTTACACACCCCTGTTAAAATGTCAGGTGATGTAAAAAAAATGAATCAAAGATAAATAATTTCAGAACTTTTTCCACCTTTGATGTGACCTATAAACTGTACAACTCAATTGAAAAACAAACTGAAATCTTTTAGGTGGAGGGAAGAAAACAAAAAATAAATAAAAATAATGTGGCTGCATAAGTGTGCACACCCTCTTATAACCAGGGATGTAGCTGTGTTCAGAATTAAGCAATCACATTCAAAATCATGTTAAATAGGAGTCAGCATACACCTGCCATCATTTAAAGTGCCTCTGATTAACCCCAAATAAAGTTCAGCTGCTCTAGTTGGTCTTTCCTGAAATTTTCTAAGTCGCATCCCACAGCAAAAGCAATGGTCCACAGAGAGCTTCCAAAGCATCAGATAGATATTATTGTTAAAAGGAGAAGGGTGCAAAAGAATTTCCAAGGCATTAGATATACCATGGAAAACAGTGGAAGACAGTCATCATCAAGTGGAGAAAATATGGCACAACAGTGACATTACCAAGAACTGGACATCCCTCCAAAATTGATGAAAAAACTACAAGAAAACTGGTCTGGGAGGCTACCAAGAGGCCTACAGCAACATTAAAGGAGCTGCAGGAATAACTGGCAAGTACTGTCTGTGTGGTACATGTGACAACAATCTCCCATACTCTTTATATGTCTGGGCTATGGGGTAGAGTGGCAAGACGAAAGCCTTTTCTTACGAAGACAAACATCCAAGCCAGGCTGCAAAAACACATCTAAAGTTTCCCAAAAGCATGTGAGAAAAGGTGTTATGATCTGATGGAACCAAGGTTGAACTTTTTGGCCATAATTCCAAAAGATAAGTTTGGTGCAAAAACAACACTGCACATAACCAAAAGAACACTATACCTACAGTGAAGCATGGTGGTGGCAGCATCATGCTTTGGGGCTGTTTTTCTTCAGCTGGAAGTGGGGCCTTAGTTAAGCTAGAGGGAATTATGAACAGTTCCAAATACCAGTCAATATTGGCACAAAACCTTCAGGCTTCTGCTAGAAAGCTGAACATATAGAGGAACTTCATCTTTTTCTTATTTTAAATTGAGTTATACAGTTTATTGGTCACATTAAAGGTGGAAAAAGTTCTGAAATGATTTTTTTTTTGTCAGATTTTTTTTCATCACAGAAACCTGACATTTTAACAGGGGTGTGTGGACTTTTTATATCCACTGTAGGTGAAAACTAGATTTGGGTTTTGGATCTGAGGCACTTATATACAGATGTATACAATACAAGGTAGTGTCCGGCAATGTCGGATCCAGAGATATCTGATGGGCTTTTCCCCTGCTAGAACAGCCTGCAGATTCTCTTTAACACTAGTGTGAAACTTATATAACAAATTGGCTAGTGAAATCATTAGTAAATTATCATTCTGTAGCAGTAAACTGGTGCTATGTTATACTGATAGCACAATCTTGGTGCACTGAAAAACATTATTAGAGATCACCTTGACGCTGGCGGACAGGCACAAATAATTTTGTACAAAATGCCAAGAATGACACATTTATAATGTAGCAGTAGCATTATTACATTTTCTACAGTGAATATGGCACAATTGTATTGACTTTTTTTATTTGTGTTTGCAGAGTGCTGTTGCATTGTATTTGTTTTTTAAAATATTATGCCTCACACCAGGTGAAAATTTACAGAAAATTTAGAAAATACTTTCTGAATTGACTGTCATTGCTAAAGAAGCAAACTGGAGTTGTGCTTAGGGAACCTTAAACAGCTCAGGGAACCAGGGATATTAGGGAACTTTAAACACCTTTAATAGCTGTTGGACGAATCTATCTTTTCCAACTCCAACATACACATACATGCAAGATTCGTCTGAACAGACACCACTAGTGGTGACATTATCTTTTATGAGAACAAAAGGCTAGAGTGAAAATTCTGTTCAGCCAATATATCTCTCCCCAACACCAACTGTCAAGGGAGAGCTGGGAGCACAGTATTTTGTCGTTCTGTACAGCAAAAAATTGGCTGACAATACATTAATGGGTATGGAGACCTTTAGATTTGTGGTCTGTAAAACTTAGTTAGGAGCAAGATGGAACTGAGTAGTTCCCAGATATTAGATTTTATATATGGCAAAAATAAAATACAGATTTTAACTCGACAAAGCATACATTATTACTAATGTCTTAGTCAATGAAAGGAAAAAGGCTCTGACAGAGTAAGCTAAGCTCTAGTGGAAATTGTCTTGGACAGGAACAGCCTTGGGCTGTGTCAACCTTAGTAGTCATATAGAAATCATCATCTGACAACATGGAAGATGGTGCCATTGAACCTGATGGCCTGAACATCCTGAACTTGGCCCCTTGTTCTGACACTTTGGCCCTGAATTATCATGACCGGCTTGAGCTTCCAGAGGAGGCATGCAATTTATGATGAGGTTCAGGTAGGCCTCCTCTGGCAGTCCCTGTGTCAGAGTGAAATTCTGTTTTCAGTCTTTATACCGGGATCTAGAATAAACGATGATTGTGCCTGAGCCGATGGCCCCAACAACACCCTGCTCTTGCCATGTCCGTTTTTTGGAAACTGGCGAGGGTAGCGAAAAAAGGAGAGTTGCGGCAAAAAGAGTCCCGCCTATGGAACACAGCTGCACTGGATGTAGCTTCATGCCCATTGGGCAGTGTTATTTGCGCACTGTGTGATTGTATTATTTGGAAGATACTGCACCATCCAACCTACTTTTTTCCTGGTCTTAGAAACTGAATATATTCTGAATGGATATACTGTAGCTGTTCACTGGAGTTGCGTACAGGATTTTTCATAGAATATTCATGTTGAATTTTTTCATTAATTCCATAAAAATATTTTTGTTTTATTCTAGAAGATCTGCAGCAGATTTTTATTTAATAAGTACCAAGCAATTTTAGAAAAGTCTATCATAAATTACATATAAGGGTAAATTTAACCATGAAGGATGCATTCCACCAGCACAGGTCGATTTTTATCCCTTCCTTTCCTGAATATATGATCAAGTACCCAATGCATTGTCAGCCTGACAATGAAAAATACGATGGCCTCAGTTTACAGACCGCCAGCTAGGTCATAATATTGATTTGATTGACAAAACCTGACAGCCATATGCTGAGGGGTCAGTCTTGGAACAGCAGTTGATGCTGCAGGTCAGAACTGAAGCAAAGTAGCAGAGCCGTATGTGTTTGCAAGCGAGTCTGCTGTTTTACTTGGCTTCAGTCTCTAATAGACCAGATCAGACAAAAAAAAAAGCGACTCCGTCTGAATATATAATGTGCCTTGGATACTGATGATGAGGAGGGATGGGGGAATTGCAGACACTGGAGCTATTGCATGCAACCATTATGACATCAGGGGAAAGGAGGGGGTTGAGGCCAGAAGGCAAAAAAAAAGATGAGATAGAACAGATACATAGAGAAGATAAGACCAAAGAGAACATGGAAACAAATGGAAAATGCTTGAATAGGCAATCATTATAAGTTACGGTATGGTTAAAAGGTTAGGAAGAAAGTACATTCAAGGGCAAAGTACCACAAAAGGGAGCTAGTGATGAATCACAAGTGACAAGCTACATAGGTGACGGAAGTGCAAAAGACCTAAGACATATAACTGGTGACAGGGCAGCGGCCCCTCTTAGTGAACCAATGATTACATTAACCATGTCCTTGTCTGCGCAATTTCTAAGAGTAATGCAGCCAAGTACATCTCTGTGCTAGAGGCTGAGGAGCAGAACAGATGGAATTATAGAGAACCCATTTTTCTCTCTCAGGGTCAACGATTGGGATTAGGAGAAGACACAAGCTGAGTAACATAACACAGGGTGGTTCTGCTCCAGGGAGGGGCTTTTTAAGGCCCCTGCCTGTCAGGCTGACACTGCTTCAGCAGCCGCTCGCTTCACCCCATTCCAAGACGACTGGAATACTGAGTAGTAATGCAGCACAAAGCACTGGCTGAGGGACGTAACAAAGCAGGCACAGGGACATTGTGCAGGAGAATGAAGGAATTCCAGGCATTTCTATGCTGACAAACAGACTCATGGCATCAGGCACTGCTGTAACCCTTGCACTGCACAACTACAGACTGATAGCTTTCTGGTGCAATTTCATTATAAAGAAATTCTTTAACAAAACATATTTGCATTGAATGGGAATTTGTCATACTGTACATGTACAGCATGTTACACAGCAGAAGGAGCTGATGTCACGGCGCGGTGTGGGAGGATAACTCCACACCAACCACAAGAGGGATAGGTAAAAGGTACTAGGCCTGGAAACTAGGGAAAAGGTCACTATCTAGTGAATCCCTAACCCGAGCCCTGACTACTATAAGTATGAACAGACCTTGATAGTAGGAATGTTCATACGCTGGAACCTAGGGCCCTATCTGACCCTAAAGGGCCCTGGAAATAGTGTCAGGACAAGAGATGACCTGTTCCTTCCCAGCTGAAGGAACAGGAGAATCCCTCAGGCCTAATACCAAAATGTAGGGGAAAACCATGAACAAGAAATAGGGAAAAGACATTTAACTCCAAAATATGCAGACGAGCAGGAACTCAGAGGAGAACCAGACACCAGCTCTTCACAACCAAAAGGAGCTATCAACCGCATAGCATGATGGGTGAGGCCAGACTAAATAGAGGAGTAGGAATGACCACTTAAGCTACACCTGAGACCAGAGGTGTGGTCATACCCAGCAACAACACAGAGGATTGAAACCAGAGAGGCTGTCAGATCTCATCACGTGCATCCGGTCTCCTATATCTACTGACCCCTGTCACAGGAGAGACCATGACAGCTAAGCAGACTTTTAGGTATAGAAACAGCAGTGGTTTAAGTGAATAAAGTACAAATTATACTGAATCTTCTCCCATAAAACCATACTGTGGTATATAAGCCCCGAACCTGGGAATGCTCTGACCCGCTGGGAACTCCTGTTTATGGGTGAGGTTTGTGTTAGCCACAGCCATTTTCAGCCTGAGATAGCACAAAATTGCCAGAACTGTCTCTGAAAATCAAGGACAATCCCGACAAATTCTTGACAGTTGACAACTATGTAAAACCATGTTTTCATCTGCTCAACTCATCCTGCATTGGCTGAACACAGCTTTTTCCACTCCTCATCTGAGAGATGATTAGATTAGGAAGACCTAGAGCTGCTGCAGCTTTCCCTTCTTGCTAAGCAGATGCTTTATTTCCAACCTAAATATCTTTCTCTCGGACGATGGTTGAAAGGTTGTTTAACGTTCGTAATATCCCCTAATTCTATGTTTAAAGGGATTGTCTAGCCTAGAGTCTGATAACCCCAATGCTTGTAGCCTGTGGCCAATTAAACAAACTGCCCCATTCCCAGCTGCTACCAGTCCCTGCCAGATTAAAAGTGGATTGGCCCCATGACCCCTGCAGCCAATCACAGGCCTCAGGGTTCAGATATGTTAGCATGGCACATTACTAGTACATCACCAGCAGTGACATGCCATTCTAGCACATGTGAACTTTGAAGCCAGTGACTGGCAGTAGCAGTCACAGGACCAAGTCACTTCTGATCCAGCGCGGATTGGAAAAGGACAGGAACAGGGCAGCAGTTCAGAAACAGCAAGACCGGACACGGGTGAGTTGTTTTCCTTTTTTTTAATTGGCCACAGCTTACAACCATTGGGTTTGTTGGGTCCTAGGCCAGGCAACTCCTCATAATATTGAATTCATGAGACAACGCCTTTAAACTCAATGGGAGCTTTATGAATTCTTATGTGGCTTTGGCGTCAGCTGTCAGAACAACTTTTAGTTTTTCACTAAGTGACAACCCTGGTGACCATTTCAAAAGGGGTTATCTTGATGAGACAACCCTTTGTAATACTACGTTAAATATAGCAAGTTTAAGAATAATATTTTTGTTGGATACTCATTCCGTTAATAGTTTGGAAATGCATAGATTAGCTTCAGTGGCCCAATAAAATATGCATATAAATGAATATGTTCTTTTGGTTAGTGTCCAGCTAATAATTTTACACATTTTATTTGACAATTTGAACTCTCATTTGGTAGTTTGGACCTGTTGTAATATTGAAATATTCTACATAATGTTATGGGTTTGGTTCCCCTGCAAAAACCATAGAACACCACAACAGATATGTGTCATTTTCTCCTCTTGCATACATTACTTCAGCAAAATTTGTTATTATATTTTCTGTTATGTTACAAAAATGTTCCAGTTTCGAGATATTCTATTCACTTCCATATAATGATGCCTTCTGGTGTTTAATCTGTATAGTAACTAGTACATCCAACTAATGAGGTGGTCGCACAAGCTCAGCTCTATCCTTAAATTGCCACCAGCCAGATCTACCGTTAGAAGCTGTGACAGTTACAGTGAGAGAGCTGTAGCAGAAAGGACACCCCCCCTTCCCCCACGAGAAAGGACACATCCCTGTCCTCTGATTGGGAGAGAGCTGCAACAGAAATCTACAGTTTTGGAGCAATGAATGGGGACATCTCTGAATTCATGTCTTATTTTCTTTATTTTTTTAATATATAAATCAAGGCATAACCTCTTTCACGCCTCCGGACCGCCTAACGCAGGATCGCGTTCCGGAGGTGGCTGTCTCAGGCAGAGTCACGCATCTATGCGTCATCTCGCGAGACGCGAGATTACACTCACAGCTAGCCCACGCAATGATCGTCGCTGGCAGGCTGATGATTTTCAAAAAACCGAATCAGAAGCCAGTTAACACTTTATATTTATAAATATAAGTTGTTAAATGGCTGCTGTGCTCCTCTGCTGGTCCTTTTCCTTGGTTGGTTCCAGCAGAGGAGCACAGATCACAGTGAGTACACACCAAACACCACACATAGCCCCAGATCACCCCCCATCGCCCCAATTAACCCCTTGATCACCCCTTGATCGCCCCTGTCATTCACCTAGTGAAAGGGAAAAAAGTGATTTTTTTTCACTAGTATTGACTGTTAGGTTTTAGGATAGTTTAGGCCCCTTGGTTAGGTAGTTAGTGATCGTTTAGCGCCCAGCCCACCGCACCGCAGTCACTGATTCGCTGATTAGCGTATCGCTAATCAGCATTTGTACTTTTATAGTATCTGTAAGTGATCAAAACTGATCACAGTCAGATCTATAATAGTATTAGTGTCACCTTAGTTCGCCCTCCACCCAAAACGCAGTGTTTGCCCGATCAGGCCTGATCGGTCGCCCACACGTGCATTCACCCACGCCCGCCCCGCCGCAGTGACATTTTTTTTTTTTTATCACTGCACAATCACTTCACAAGCACTGCAGTGATAAAAAAATCAGTTTTGAGATTTTTTTATTAATCGCAGCAGCTTCCGGTACTTTGCTAGCCTCCCATTTGTAAGACGGGCTTGCATTTTTTTCTTGGTTAGTGTCAGGGAATACCCCCTAAATTTTGTTGACCAAATGGCAAACAAGGGGTATTCTTCTGAAGAGGCCTACAGGCTTCTGACTCAGTCGGATGAGGAATGGGAACCCTCATCTGACAAATCCAGCAGGTCAGAATATGAACCTGTAGAAAGCAGTGGCATTCTGACCCAAAGTTTGGACGAGGAGGTTGAGGTCCCTGATACCACCAGGCGTACCCGGCCCCGTGTTACTACACCATAGGTTGCGCAGGATCCGCTTCAAGGGCAGCAGAGTGGGGCTGGCGCTGTCGGATTACGTGGTGAGGCATACACCAGCAGCGCAGCCCACCCTGGACCTAGTACCAGCACTGCCGTACAACATGGCGACAGCCACAGCACAGACAGGCCCCTAGAGTCCCTGAGGTGCTGGCAAACCCTGATTGGCAGCCCCCAACTTCAGCTGCACCAGTAGTTCCCCCTTTCACCGCCCAGTCTGGAGTTGGGGTTGAGACAGCTCAGATAGGTTCGGCACTGGGATTTTTTGAGCTGTTCTTGAGTGCGGAGCTCTTGAGCTTAGTCGTGGCAGAAACAAATCGGTATGCCACTCAATTTATAGCCGCCAACCCTGGAAGCTATTATGCCCAGCCTTTCCGGTGGAAACCCGTCCAAGTTTCCGAATTAAAAAAATTTCTGGGCCTTCTCCTCAATATGGGTCTAACCAAAAAGCATGAATTGCGGTCATATTGATCCACGAACCCAATTCATCACATGCCCATGTTCTCTGCTGCGATGTCCAGGGCACAATTTGAGGCCATCCTGCATTTCCTGCCCTTTAGCGACAACAGCACCTCTCGTCCCAGAGGCCACCCAGCTTTTGACCGGCTCCACAAAATTCGGCCCCTCATAGACCATTTCAACATCAAATTTGCAGATTTATATACCCCTGAGCAAAACATCTGCGTAGACGAGTCCCTTATACATTTTACCGGGCGCCTTGGCTTCAAACAATACATCCCAAGCAAGCGCGCCCGGTATGGGGTCAAATTGTATAAGTTCTGTGAAAGGGCCACAGGCTATACCCACAAATTTTGGGTAAAGATCAGACCCTGGAGCCGGTCGGTTGCCATGACTACCTGGGGAGCAGTGGGAAGACAGTCTGGGACTTGGTGTCACCCTTATTTGGCAAGGGGTACGATCTTTATGTGGACAATTTCTACACAAGTGTGCCCCTCTTCAGGCATTTGTTCCTAGAACAGATTGGCTGCTGTGGCACCGCGCGACCTAGTCGCCGGGGCATCCCCCAACAGCTCGTTACCACCTGTCTTGCAAGGGGGAGAGGGCTGCCTTGTGTAACAAAGAACTGCTCGCGGTGAAATGGAGATACAAGCGTGACGTTTACATGCTCTCCTCCATTCACGCAGACACGACAATATAAATAGAACGAGCAACCAGTGTCATTGAAAAGACCCTCTCGGTCCACGACTATAATTCGCTCATGGGAGGGGTGGACTTCAATGACTAGATGTTGGCTCCTTATTTAGTTTCCTGACGCACCAGACACTGGTATAAGAAGGTGTCTGTATATTTGATTCAATTGGCTGCATATAATAGTTTTGTTCTCTACAGTAAGGCTGGGAGAACAGAATCCTTCCTCAGGAAGAGATCATTGAGAACCTCCTGTATCCAGGAGTTTCCGTGGCCCCAACCACCAGTGTAGTGAGCCGTCTACACGAGCGACATTTGCCCAATGTCGTTGCTGGTACCTCAACCCAACTGTCACCCCGAAAAAGATGTTGTGTCTGTAGCAGGAGTGGAATAAAGCGTGACACCCGCTATTTCTGTCCTGACTGCACTGACCACCCTGCCCTATGCTTTGCGGAGTGTTTCCGGAAGTACCACACACAGGTACACTTAGCATAGGGATTGCGTTACACAGGACAGGCACACAGGGCTATTAGGGCCCTTTCACTCACAGCTACTGCAAACCTCTCCTTTCACCTGGGACAAAGTGCATAATGTACTTCACCACATCTTTGGGCGATTTGCGCTTTGCACATTGTCCCATGGGGAAGGAGAGGTTTGTCCTATAAAGGTTAAAAAAAAAAAAATCACCAGTAAGCAAAAAAGTTAACGTTCTGTTCAAAAAGTTAAATAAAGTTTATATGTTCCATTCAAATGTTATTATAAAGTAAATAAATGTATTGCGTTGCGGCCTGTTTTTTTAATTTTTTTTTTAACCTTCCAGGTGGACCAACTGATCGACTAGCTGCAGCACTGATGTGCATTCTGACAGAAGCATTGCGCTGCTGTCAGATTACACAAAAGTTGGTGTATGCGGCCCTGCAAGACGAGATTTCTCCTCTGCAGTAAAAGATACGTTTGCCGAGGCATATGAGCTGAGGGGGCGGCGGTGTTCATATGCTTTGGCAAACACTTTGTATATAAAAAAAAATATCCCGGCAATGATTTATTCATCCACATCGATTGATGTGAATGGAGAAATCGGGTTTGCCAGGGCATACGAGCTAAGTCGGTTTGGATGTTGGGCGAAGCTCCTATGTCCTGGCAGACGCCTTTGCCCTCCTTTTTTTTTTTTTTTTTTGGCAGAGATTTTTTCATCCACATTGAACGATGCGAATGAAGAAATCTGTGCCGTTCATTTTTTCTTTCAGCCCAGAGGCTGAACGAAAAAAAAAAATTTAATTACCCATATGCTCAATATAAGGAGAATAGCAGAAACTCCTAATGCTGGCCATACATGTAATGATTGCGGAGACCCTCAAATGCCAGGGCAGTACAAACACCCCACAAATGACCACATTTTGGAAAGTAGACACCCCAAGGTATTCGCTGAGGGGCATATAGAGTCCTTGAAAGATTTAAATTTTTGTCCCAAGTTAGCGGAAAGTGAGACTTTGTGAGAAAAAAACAAATAAAAACAATTTCTGCTAACTTGTGCCGCAATTTTTTTTTTCTATGGACTCGCCATGCCCCTCATTGAATACCTTGGGGTGTCTTCTTTCCAAAATGGGGTCACATGTGGGGTATTTATACTGCCCTGACATTTTAGGGGTCCTAAAGCGTGAGAAGAAGTCTGGGATCCAAATGTCTAAAAATGCCCTCCTAAAAGGAATTTGGGCCCCTTTGCGCATCTAGGCTGCAAAAAAGTGTCACACATGTGGTATCGCCGTACTTAGGATAAGTTGGGCAATGTGTTTTCGGGTGTCATTTTACATGTACCCATGCTGGGTGAGATAAATATCTTGGTCAAATGCCAACTTTATATAAAACAATTGGAAAAGTTGTCTTTTGCCGAGATATTTCTCTCATGGGTATATGTAAAAAGACACCCCAAAACACATTGCCCAACTTCTCCTGAGTACGGCGATACCACATGTGTGACACTTTTTTGCAGCCTAGGTGGGCAAAGGGGCCCACATTCCAAAGAGCACCTTTAGGATTTCACAGGGCATTTTTTACACATTTTGATTTCAAACTACTTCTCACGCATTAGGGCCCCTAAAATGCCAGGGCAGTATAACTACCCCACAAGTGACCCCATTTTGGAAAGAAGACACCCCAAGGTATTTCGTGATGGGCATAGTGATTTCATGGAAGTTTTTATTTTTTTGTCCCAAGTTAGTGGAATATGATACTTTGTAAGGAAAAAAAAATCATCATTTTCCACTAACTTGTGACAAAAAATAAAAAGTTCTATGAACTCACTATGCCCATCAGCGAATACCTTAGGGTGTCTACTTTCTGAAATTGGGTCATTTGTGGGGGGTTTCTACTGTCTGGGCATTGTAGAACCTCAGGAAACATGACAGGTGCTCAGAAAGTCAGAGCTGCTTCAAAAAGCGGACATTCACATTTTTGTACCATAGTTTGTAAACGCTATAACTTTTACCCAAACCATTTTTTTTTTACCCAAACATTTAACAATAAATTTAGAGAAAAATTTATATATAGATGTCTTTTTTTAAAAAAAAATTAGAACTGAAAGTGAAAAATTTTGGCCAAAATTTCGGTAAATTTTGATTAATAACTAAAAAAGTAAAAATGTCAGCAGCAAATGAAAGCTCTATTAGTGTGAAGAAAAGGAGGTAAAATTAATTTGGGTTGTAAGTTGCATAACTGAGCAATAAACCGTGAAAGTAGTGTAGTGCAGAATTATAAAAAGGTGGTCTGCTCATTAAAGGTGTTTAAGCTAGGGGAGCTGAGGTGGTTAAATGGGTTGGTAGACACTAGGGAGTTAACTCCCGGACAACCATTTAAAGTATGGTGGCCTATGGACTTGAATAAAGTTAGTTCTCATACAAGTATGGGCTGTAGGTTACTATGTTATTAAAAAGTTATCATTACACCAGGAATGCATTAAGAACTGAGAAAGGTGTAAAGAGCTTGTTAAATTGAACTAGTTTAATCCCATCTGGTATTGATAGGGTTAACGAAAACGTGTATACTTAGGACAAGAACAATAGATTCCATACCCTGAGCTGTTCATATTCTCTCCCTCTCTCTGACTGCTTTCTGCTTTGTCTAGCAGTTCTGCATGCCTCTAATTCAGCTGCCATCTGGGCACTGTCACGTCGAGCTTCGGTCTGCAGATTTTTGGCTAGGGAACTTCATGCCCTGCTGGGTAGGTGAAGCTGTGAAATATAAAGAGCTTCTCCAGCATCCTGAGGATTCCCTGATCCCCTGTGATCCATCTGGTGTAGGAGGAAATGTTTCTGACTTTCACAGAGGGAGAGTAGCTCATGTAGGGATGGATCATTAACTGTCAATCATCAATCATGCCATGGCATAGTGCAACAGCAATCATGCTGAAGACAGAAAGATAAAGGCTGACTCTACAAGGACAGAACAGACCAGGGCAAAGCTTCACCTTTTACTACGCATCTCAGGAACATAGCCAATGTATTCTATATACAATAGCTAATCATTGAAAAGGCTCATCATGGGTGAAACTCTGCCCAAATCCCTGATGCTCTTTTGTCTCTTTCACATGATGACACATTGGTACAGTAGCACTTGATTATCCAACTAAACGGCATGAAATCCAGATCTTAGATTTGTAACAAATGGGCCTTTAATTCTACTATTTAAAGGGAGTCTGGCACCAGTGACCTCCCTATCCAACTGCTTGCATAGACACTGTAAAGGGAAGTGTCTTAATATAGATAGATGCATACATGGATAGACATACATTTATATCTATGTCCAATTAGACATGTGCAGAGACCCCCGATGCAGAGGGTGGAGTGGTAGTGTGCAGTGTTCTAGTGTCACGGAGTCCATTGCAGTGAAAGTTATAGTAGTGAACAATGAGTCCTTTTTAATAAGTGCAATGTAGAACATGAAATACATACAGTATCAGTAGGCTTTAAGTACAATTCTGTTCTGGCACCAGCTGAGGATGTATGGTGGTAGGTTTCATGGCTGTAGTTCTGCGCTTAGATGTTGCTTGCCCTAGTGGCATTCTGGTGGCGGGTGTCTTTAGCCATAACTCCTCCCCTCACAGCAATGTTTGTAAAAGTAATATCACAGTTCGCTCTGCTGTCTAGAATCTCAAGGCTTCATTTGAGTTTTCCCTGCAGTTCTTGACAGTTGGTGCTCTATGAGCTACTTCCCAATTCTCTGGCGGGAGAGGGCTTTCTGGATCCTGACTCCCAGAAGTGGTTTTTCAGAGTTGATGCTCTATGAGTTGTTTCCCTATTCCAGAGAGGGTGCTTTACGAGCTGCCTCCCAACTCCCCTCAACTATCAGGGTAAGATCTCTCTCTTCCCCTCTCCACCGTGCACTCTCCACTAGACTGCCCTGAAAAAGCTCTAGACTTCCCCTACCTGGCAGGAAATTGAACCAGCCCACTCTACCAGGAGGGGTAGAACCAGCTGTTTACTAACCATTACCTTCCCTTCTAAATAACATGACATTCTCTTCAATATATTTATTAATGATCTTGTAGAAGGCTTGCATAGTAAAATATCAATTTTTGCAGATGACACTAAACTGTGTAAAGTAATTAACACTGAAGAGGACAGTATACTACTACAGAGGGATCTGGATAGATTGGAGGCTTGGGCAGATAAGTGGCAGATGAGGTTTAACACTGACAAATGTAAAGTTATGCACATGGGAAGGAATAATACAAGTCACCCGTACTTATTAAATGGTAAAACACTCGGTAACACTGACATGGAAAAAGATCTAGGAATTTTAATAAACAGCAAACTAAGCTGCAAAAACCAGTGTCAGGCAGCTGCTGCCAAGGCCAATAAGATAATGGGTTGCATCAAAAGGGGCATAGATGCCCGTGATGAGAACATAGTCCTACCACTTTACAAATCATTAGTCAGACCACACATGGAGTACTGTGTACAGTTCTGGGCTCCAGTGAACAAAGCAGACATAGCAGAGCTGGAGAGGGTCCAGAGGAGGGCAACTAAAGTAATAACAGGAATGGGGCAACTACAGTACCCTGAAAGATTATCAAAATTAGGGTTATTCACTTTAGAAAAAAGACGACTGAGAGGAGATCTAATTAATATGTATAAATATATCAGGGGTCAGTACAGAGATCTATCCCGTCATCTATTTATTCCCAGGACGGTGACTGTGACGAGGGGACATCCTCTGCGTCTGGAGGAAAGAAGGTTTGTACACAAACATAGAAGAGGATTCTTTACGGTAAGAGCAGTGAGACTATGGAACTCTCTGCCTGAGGAGGTGGTGATGGTGAGTACAATAAAGGAATTCAAAAGGGGCCTGGATGTATTTCTGGAGCGTAATAATATTACAGGCTATAGCTACTAGAGAGATATCGTTGATCCAGGGATTTATTCTGATTGCCTGATTGGAGTCGGGAAGGAATTTTTATTCCCCTAAAGTGAGGAAAATTGGCTTCTACCTCACAGGGTTTTTTTGCCTTCCTCTGGATCAACTTGCAGGATGACAGGCCGAACTGGATGGACAAATGTCTTTTTTCGGCCTTATGTACTATGTTACTTATGTACTATGTTACTATGTTACATGGTGCATTCCATTTATGAATAAAGATTATGAGCTTTACTAGTGTCATAGAGTTCAACTAATCTAAATATTAGCAACAGTTCAGTGATCTTTCAAATTAAATTATTGCGACCTCAGCCACTTAGATCCTGTACATGATCTAATCTATTATTAATAGTACAGTTTTTTATAGACTCAGAGTCCTTTTACATGGGGCAGTTTCAACAAGTGGCAATTGACGAGTAGAGGGCATCTTTTAAAGGGTCTTTCAGATGGTCCTTTGCAAAGTGGTATGAAGGATTGTTACTATTAGTGTTGAGCTTCCAATCCAAGATCCGAAGTTGATTCGCTCAAAACTTTATCTAAATGCTGTACAAAGATCTTAAGTAACTTCTCACTTCAGTGAGGCCGACTGGATTGTTATCAAATTAAAAAATTGAATGCCAAAGTTTTTCACTGAAGTATCGGGTCTCCGCACAGCATTAAAACAAAGTTTTGAGCGCATCAATTCGCTCAATATTAGTTACTACAATTGCCCATACCCATTTAATGTACATATTGTCAACAACACATTGCCATTTACGTAGAATGATATGCTGCTGATAAACAGCGATTTTGGTGCCTCAAGATGCAACCATCCCCCAAAAAAGCTCATACAGCATGTGTACAAAGGGCAGAGATCAAAAGCAAGCGCTTTTGTCCCAGTTTATCGGTCCATGTAAAAGGGCCCTAATTACATGTAGCAGCATTCTGTTGTAACAATTTTGTGGAAACTACTAGGGTTACAGCAGGTGACATTTTTATTTAAAGGGAATCTATCACCACATATATCTCAAGCCATCTCCAGTAAATTCTAATGCTCTTTTTCCCATCCTGATAAAAGCCTCCAATCAAGACAATTAAGTAATTTAATTTTGTCCAAATTCCGATAGATCTGACCTGGATCGGCTCCGGTGCTTTTTTTTTTACAAAGTTGTCCTAGTCTGGTCCGAAATAATTCCTAGTGTGACTTGACAAGGAGCTAGGAATACACATGTGGTGGAACGGGTTCGAAGCACAGTAAATGCGCGTATTGCTTGTTTTGTCTAGTTCCAGGTTGGTGTAGTGCGTCACAGTCAGCTGAAAGGCGACAACCAGAGATTGATGAGGCCGGATGGTGTTCACCTCAACGATATTGGCTTAGATATTTTTTTCTTGGGCTTGCAGGATGGCATAGAGCAGACATTGTTCTTGTTGGGTGGGGGTCGGAACACCGTGTAGGGGTGCACGGGCTCCTCTGTGGAGCTTGGTGTGTTCTTACAATTAAAGAGGGAGGAGAAGGTGGACTTGGCCACAGATAAAATCAGTGGGGCATACTGCTTCTTACACTCCGAGGTATCGATTTGGTTATTTTGAGAGTTGGATGGTTTATTAAAAGAAATAGCAATAAAGCTGTGACCAACCTTCACCAAACAAAGATGGCTGTTGTGTGTTTTATTTAATAGTAACCGCAAGATGTTTAGTTTCTGGGAGGATGGTACATTTCTCGGCAGTTTAGACGCCACCAAAGTAATTAAGGAAGGCGTCCGAGACTGCTGAGAGGTGGCGTGTAAGGGGTTAATAAGTCTAGCAGCTCGGTTATATGTGGCTATAGGTGGTTCACCCCACATGAATGTTTTTGGGCTGTCTGCTGCCTAATGGATAGGCATTTCACTGATGATCCCTCCTTCCCCTCCCCTTAATCCTGGTTGGCTAATTGGAATGGTAGAGGCCAAGGGAATAAAAGAGGTAGGGTATTGGGGGACAGCCTTTTCTCCATCACCTCATGAAGCTCCCCGCCCACCCTCCCTTCTTGGCATCCTTCACATATGGTTTGTTCCTTTTTTAGATTAACTACAGTTAGGAAGTCACAGCTGAGGATGATGTGTTGCGACAATTAAAGAGGGAGGAGAAGACGGACACGAATAAAATAAGTGGGGAATATTGCTTCTTATGCTCCGAGACATCATTTTGGTTATTTTGAGAGTTGGATGGTTGCATTCAGGTTCTGGGGAGATGGTATATTTCTCGGCAGTCTCAGCTCACAGACAGATGCCCTGACATTTTCCTTTAATTTTCTGGCATAATTCAGAATTCATTTTCCAGAAATGATAGCAGCTGTCCTAGCCCAGATGCAACAAAACAGGACCAAGCCATGTTTCATGCCACCACCATGTATGATAGGGGGATCTTATTAGAGCTCTGAGCTGAAGCAGGCGTGCTGGATCTTAGGAGCGGTGGCAGTGGCTGTAACAGGAAAGAGTTGATTTTTTGTGTGTGTCTGAACTGAGGTCTGATTAACATTAGGGGTCGGATCTGAGGTCTTTTTAGGGGTCTAAGCTGCGGCCTAATTAACGTTAGGGGTCTGAGTTGAAGACTGATTGAGGATCTGAACTGTGGTCTAATTAAGGCTACTTTCACACTAGCGTTTTTAATTCCGCTATTGAGATCCGTCATATGATCTCGATAGCAGAAGAAAAGGGAAAGTATTGTCTCCATTCATTGTCAAGGGGCCAAAACTGAACTGGATGAAATGGAATACACCAAAATGCATTCTGATCTGTTTGGTTGTGTCCCCATGTGGTGCGAAGCAGGACGGATCCGTCCTGACACACAATGTAAGTTGATTTTCAGTGGTGTTCATGACAGATCTGTCTTGGCTATAGAAGACATAATACAACCGGATCCATTAATGATGGATGCATGTGGTTGTATTATTGTAATGAAAGCATTTTTGCAGATCCATGACGGATCCGCAAAAAACGTTAGTGTGAAAGTAGCCTAACCTGGGATTCTGATCTGAGGTCTGTTTGTGGGTCTGATTATAAAACTATAAATACAAGCTGACCTGAACACTCTGAGTGATTGTGTAATAACTTGGCAAATGAGGTTCAGTGTGGATAAATGTAAAGTTATGCATCTTGGTAGTAATAATCTCCATGCATCATATATCCTAGGGGATGTAACACTGGGAGAGTCACTGATAGAGAAGGATTTCGGTGTCCTTGTAGATGGTAGATTAAATAACAGCATACAATATCAATCAGCTGCTTCTAAGGCTACCAGGATATTGTCATGCATTAAACAAGGCATGGACTCGCGGGCAGGGATGTAATATTACCTCTTTACAAGGCGTTGGTCCAGCCTCATCTGGAATATGCAGTTCACTTCTGGGCACCAGTCCATAGAAAGGACGCACTGCAGCTGGAAAAAATACAGAGGAGAGCAACTAAACTGATAAGGGGCATGGAGGGTCTTAGTTATGAAGAAAGATTAAAATAATTACATTTATTTAGTCTTGAGAAGAGACGTCTAAGGGGGGACATGATTAACCTATACAAATATATAAATGGACCATACAAAAAATATGGTGAAAAACTGTTCCATGTCAAATGCCCTCAAAAGACAAGGGGGCACTGCCTCCGACTATAGAAGAAAAAGTTCAGTCTCCAGAAGCGTCAAAACTTCTTTACTGTAATAACTGTGAATCTGGGGAATAGACTTCCTCAGGACGTGGTCACAGCAGGAATAGTAGACAGTTTTAAAAAGGGTTTGGATGAATTCTTAAAAACAAATGACATTAATTCTTATGAAAATGTGTAGAAATCTGAGTCTCACTTTCTACTAGGATTCGCGTCCCCACCTATTCCTTGGTTGAATTTGATGGACTTATGTCTTTTTTCAACCGTATTAACTATGTAACTATGTTAATTAACTATTAACATTGGGGGTCTGATCTGAGGTCGTTTGGGGGGGTCTGAGATTATGTCTAATTAACCTTGGGGGACTCATATGAGTTCTGATGGGGGGTCTGAGCTAGGGTGTGATTAACATTGGGGGGTGATCTGTGGTCTGTTGGGGATGTGATTAACAATGCGGGTCTGATCGTCTGATTGGGGGTCTTGGCTGGGGTCTAATTTACATTAGGAGTCTGATCTGAGGTCTGTTTGGGGATCTGATTAACATTGGGAGTAGATCTGAGGTCCTTTTGGAGGTCTGAGCTGAGGTCTAATTAACATTGGGGGTTTGAGGTCTGATTAACATTGGGGCTCTGAGCTGAACCAGGAAGAGCACTGGATCTAAGGAGCGGTGGCAGTGGCCGGAACAGGAGAGGTGAGATCATTCTTTACTTTTGTCTGACCTGAGGTCTGATTAACATTGGGGCCTTATCTGAGGTCTTTTTTGGGCTCTGGGCTGTAGTCTAATTAACATTAGGGTCTGATCTGAGGTCTGATTGGGAGTCTGGGTTGGGGTCTAATTAACATTAGGGATCTGATCTGAGGTCTGTTTGGGGTCTTATTAACATTGGTGGTCTAACCTGAGGTCTTTTGGGGGGTCTGATATGAGGTCTGATGGGGGGATCTGAGCTGGGGTCCTATTAACATTGGGGGTGTGATCTGAGGTCTTTTGGGGCATCTGATTAACAATGGGGGTCTGATCATCTGATTGGGGGTCTGGGCTGGGGTCTAATTAACATTGGGGGTATGATCTGAGGTCTTTTGGGGAGTCTGATTAACATTGGGAGTAGATCTGAGGTCCTTTTGGAGGTCTGAGCTGAGGTCTAATAACATTGGGGGTTTGAGGTCTGATTAACATTGGGGCTCTGAGCTGAACCAGGAAGAGCACTGGATCTAAGGAGCGGTGGCAGTGGCCGGAACAGGAGAGGTGAGATAATTTTTTACTTTTGTCTGACCTGAGGTCTGATTAACATTGGGGCCTTATCTGAGGTCTTTTTTGGGCTCTGGGCTGTAGTCTAATTAACATCAGGGTCTGATCTGAGGTCTGATTGGGAGTCTGGGTTGGGGTCTAATTAACATTAGGGATCTGATCTGAGGTCTGTTTGGGGTCTTATTAACATTGGTAGTCTAACCTGAGGTCTTTTGGGGGGTCTGATATGAGGTCTGATGGGGGGATCTGAGCTGGGGTCCTATTAACATTGGGGGTGTGATCTGAGCTCTTTTGGGGCATCTGATTAACAATGGGGGTCTGATCATCTGATTGGGGGTCTGGGCTGGGGTCTAATTAACATTGGGGGTATGATCTGAGGTCTTTTGGGGAGTCTGATATGAAGTTTAATGGGGGGGGGTGAGCTTAGGTCATTGGAGGTCTGCTCTGAGGTCTGATTAACATTGGAGGTCTGATTAGGTGTTTGAGCTGATGTCTAAATTACAATGGGGGTCTGATCTGAGGTCTAATTAACATTGGGAGTCTGATTTGAAGTCTCATTAACATTGGGGGTCTGATATGGGGGTCTGATATGGGGGTCTGATATGGGGATCAGATCTGAGGTCTGATGAAATTTTTTTTTCTTATTTTCCTCCTCTAAAACCTAGGTATGTCTTATGGGTATGTGCATCTTATAGGGCAAAAATACGGTACTCTCTTGCTTCTATTATTTAAAATGCTGAGCAGTTCACTCAAAGTGTAGTTTTGACAGTGTGGTTGACAGCTCTGGGCTCATCATGCCACAGTACTGAACATCAGACATGGAGTGGCTTATAGAATAGTGCCATCCACAGCAGTAATGCCCAACAGGTGGCCCAGGCCCCAGGGGAGGGCAACTTGATAGTGTACAGCTGTTTCGAAGATTCATTTGATTCTTTCATTCTCTAATGTATTACACCACGTAAGCTGTTTTCTTACAGATGGTCTATTTTTACCTATTCTATGTTATTGACTTTTCAGTTTTCTCATTGTGTTCTCTGTTGGAAAGGTCACCTTTATGAGTCACAAAAACTGTTACTTATTTTTTTTCAATTTCTGTGCTTTTATCTAATGATAAATCCATACTTACCGTATTTGCAGTTTTGTGAGGGTCTGAGAATTGGCTGGTGTATAAAATGTCCTTGGTAAGGGTGTGAGCATTTTTTCTAATTAATCCCTTAAGGACCCGAGACGAGAATGCTCGTCCTAAATGGCCGGTACTTAGTGCACCAGGACGGGCATTCTCGTCCTGCGATCTTTCAGTTTCCCCATGTGCGGTGCCGCGATTAGTGGCAGGGATCCGGCTCCTTCTCCTCATCCATCGGGTCCCCGAGCTGCGGTGATGGGGACCCGATGGTTGCCATTAGAGATGAGCAAATTTTTCAAAAATTCTATTCGGCGGTTAGCTGATTTTTCTTTAGCAAAATTTGCTTTGATCCGAATTTATTCGCGGCTAATTACGTTAAAAAAAATGTCTATTTCCTGGCTGTAGAGAGCCTTTATAGTGGTGTAGAACACTGTGCCTTGTAGTAACACGCATAGGAAGTCTGCTTTGGTATGTGAAATAATGCTGTGAGTCCATATGACATGCAGATGACAAGCATCGCTCTTAGAATCACTGCACACTTTACTTATTTTGATGTTAGCGCCAAGAAGAAGTGCACTCCTTTTATACCGCCATCAGCTGATTCCAACTAGATGTCTACAGAACCTGTTCCGTAGAGCCCTCTGACAGAGTGGAAAGGGTGTCAGCAGTAAGTTTGTGTGGACGTCACTGATTATTTTGCCCTTCCTCTGATCTGTCAGAACAATAATCCACAAAAAATGGATCCTGTCTGTGGAGCATTCGCCTTCACTCGGTCAGCATTTGGTCAGTAATCCATCATTATTACTAATGCAAAAAAAAAAAGGAGTGGATCCAAAACAGAGATGACACGTGAACATAATATTTGCAAGTCTCATGTGTTTTGTACCCACTCCTGCTTTTGGCTACCAAATCCCAAGCCGATTCTGATGGGACCATACAGGCCTTACAGCTGCTACACAGACAGGATTCGTTGTTCGTCCTTCCTTCTGACAGATCAGAAGAAGGGTAAAATTAATGATGATGTCAGCCAAGCCAAAAATGCTAAATAGTTTCCCAGTCATGAAGTAGGGAGGGTGGGAACAGCATGAGAAGTCCACAGAATGGCCCTATGATATAGTGGTGAGGTGAAAGCAGCATGAGCAGACCACAGAGTGGCCCAATTACAGAGTCTGTAGGTGGCGGCAGCATCAGGAGGCCACAGAGTGACTAGGTGACATAGTGTGGAGGTGGCGGCAGCATCAGGAGGCCACAGAGTGGCAAGGTGACATAGTGGTGAGGTGAAAGCAGCATGAGAAGACCATAGAGTGGCCCAACAACAGGGTCTGTAGGTGGTGGCAGAATAAAGAGGCCACAGAGTGGCTAGGTGACATAGTGTGGAGGTGGCAGCAGCATCAGGAGGCCACAGAGTGGCTAGGTGACATAGTGTGGAGGTGGCGGCAGCATCAGGAGACCACAGAGTGGCATGGTGACATAGTTTGGAGGTGGGTGGCAATACCAGTAACCACTGAAGATAGTTGGTGAAAGAAGGAGCACTTGGCATCAGATGTGTGCCATCAGGTGGGTGGCAGCATCAGAATAGTATCTGAGGCAAGTAGCTAGAAGAAACCAATCTATTTTGTCAAAAAGTTGGGGTGGTACCATGGATGATCTAGTCCAGGGGTGGCCAACCTTACAGACTCAAAGAGCCAAAAAAAAGTATGACGACCAGGAGCCACAAGCTATACATTTACACACAAACGTATTTTTGCCCTACAAGATGCACCTAGGTTTTAACAAAGAAAAATAAGAGCAAACAAAATATATTTTTCTTATTTATTATTTGCAGAGAAAAAAATTAAAAATATATATTTTTCATCAGACCTCAGATCAGACTCCTAAATCAGATCCCCCAATCCTCATCTGACCAAAAATAAGATCCCCAAACCTCATTAGACCTCCAAATCAGACCCCAATGCTCAGATCAGACAACACAAATAAGACTCAGTGTCGGACCCTCAGTGCTCAGATCCCCTCTATGCTCAGATTCCCCCCCCTTCCTATGCTCAGATTTCCCCCCCATGCTCTGATCTTCCCCCTTCTCAGATCTGACTCCCATGCTTAGATCAGACCCCCATGCTCAGTTCTATAATTAAAAAAATATCTTCCCTCTCCTGATCAGGCACTGGGCTCTTGCTCGGGCACATGCTACTCTGCAGGTCTGACACGCTCTCCACTGAGACCTGATGAGCACAACGTCAGGCCATAGTGCGTGTCTCCACATACTACGTTCGCACACTGTGTGCATCAGGACAAAGTAGAGAGTGAGCTGGAGCTGCAAAGTAACAACAGTGCCCAATCAGGAAAAGAGATCTGAGCATGGGGTGGAGAGTGAGCCAGCCTGACTGCTTCCCGGCTCCACGGCTAGAGCCACGGGTTGGCCACCCTTGATCTAGTCTGATGCATCAGGAATTGGTGGGTGGAAATCCTAGCTGATCCACTCCTGATCTTGATAAAGGTCAGTCTCTCCACATTTTGGGGGGACAGGCGAGTTCTTCTTGGGGTAACTATGGCCCCCACCGCACTAAACACCCGCTCTGATGCCACACGACTGGGTGGGTAGGACAGCTTTTCCAGGGCAAACTCGGACAGTTGTAAACACAAATCCAGTTTGGCTGCCCAGTAATCCAGCGGATCTTGGTTCAGCCCTCTTTGACGCAGCGCCGACACAATTTTCTTCCCATTGTCGGTCACCATGGTTTCAAATTTTAGTTGTCACGGGGAAAGCCAGGATTTGATCTTTTGCTGAAGGACATGGAGCAGTTCCTCCCCTGTGTGACTCCATTCGCCGAGGAAAACGAGGTGCAGAACAGCGTGACACCACCGTGCCCTGCACATGTGGTATGCTGGACGGGCACTGTGCATTGTCCCTGCAGTGGAGGATGAGGAGGCAGAGGCGGACATTGTCGCTGGACCAATGGCGTGGCAATGTGTAGGCGGAAGCAGCGTCACCTGGCCAAGTTTCTGGTATGGCTGTGCAGGAACTACATTCACGCAGTGGGCCGTAAAAGACATGTATTGTCCCTGACCGTAGTTACAGCTCCACATGCCGGTGCTGCCGTGCACTTTGGCAGATACTGACAGGCTCAAGGATTGGCCCACCTTCTGTTCTACATGTATGTGCAGGGCTGGTACTGCCTTTTTGGCAAAGAAATTACGTCTTGGGACTCTCCACCTCAGCTCGGCACAAGCCATTAGTTCTCTGAAAGATGCAGAGTCCACCACTTGGAAAGGGAGGGACTGCAGCACCAGCAACTTGGACAGGAGCACATTCAGCTTCTGCGCCGTTGGATAAGTGCACGCATACTGTTGTCTCTTGGCAATCGCTTCGGTGATCGATTGCTGACAGAATGCGTGACGAGGAGGAGCAGGAGCATCAGGACCGGCAGATGATGGACAGGCAGCTCCCTTCGGCTGAGGTGGAGCCTTGACTGCCAGAAACCAGTTGCATGCCAGTGGGTGATGCAGCAGTTTCTTCGGCAGGCTGGACCACTACATCGGAGCCACGGTTCTCCCAGGCCACTTTATGGCGACGTTGCATATGTTGACGCAGGGCCGTAGTGCCAACATTGGCACCCTCGCCATGCTTCACCCTCTGTCCACAGATTCTACATACAGCCATGTTCACCTCCTCCGGCGGCTTAAAAAAAAAACTGCCACACCACTGAATAGGTGATTTTACCCCCAGCACTCCGCACTGACTGACTTCTACCACAGCTGTCTCCTTCAGCCCCTGTACCGCTACTTCCCTGGCAGGTAGGCTCCTGCTAAGTTGGTGGTCTACCCCAGGTGTGTTTGGCTCCTGACCTCCCACTGCTGCCACCCTGCTAACTCCCGGCCACGCTAGCGACTTGCTGGTTCTGCCGCTGGCTCATTGGTAAGCTGCCACCCTCTTCTCCTGATGATGATGAAGCCCCTTCGTCACCCGGCTCCCAAGTGCGATCAGCTATATCATCATCATCGAATAGTGTCTGCACGTCACTGATGTCCCCCTCAACCGTCTTTGGGTCAAGAGCCTGACCACTCTCAACACCAGCTCCCATGCCACTCTCCTCATCACTACTTGCCCACCTAGCAGAGGAAGCGGCGGATGTCTCCTCCAGAACTTGGCTGGGTAGTAGCTTCTGATTGTCCTGTAGTAGCTCTTCCTCGCTGAAAAGTGGAGCATAGTCTACAGCATATAATACTTCTTGCGGTGAGGGAACCAAGAAGGACAGCGGCAGGTTGAGGAAAGGTGAGGGCACAGGGCATGCTCCCGGGCCATGCCAACTAAGGTTTGTGTCTGATGAACCCACTGACTCTTAGCTGGGGATGTCTGATGTAAGTTGTGACGAAGTCGAAGATCGAGTCAACCATACAAGATTTGCTGGGTTGCTGGTCACGACACGACCGCTAGCTGACACTGGAAGCTCAAGCCTCTCGAAGTGACCCCTGCTGCCAGGGCCCATTACTCTGCTGCGACCTCTGCCTGCGCCAGAAACATTTAGGCCTCTACCACTCCCCTGTGCAGGGCCTGGCACTTATCTGCCTGACATACGGTAAATAACGTAATATTAGATCAAAGGGCTTTAGAATATATCACTACACCAATAAACAGCAATTAGGCCCTAATTTTTTTTCTATTTTTACACAAAGGCTTTTGAACAGATAAGTGCAACGATGAACGGTGAATATATTTATATTTCGCCAGTAATACAAGGCAAACTGGGCTGTAAAATATCTTACAGCACCGCTGAACAGCAATTAGGCACTCATTTTTTTCTATTTTTACACAAAAGGCTTTTCAACAGATAAGTGCAACGATGAAAAGCGAATATATTTCACCACTAATACACAGCAAACTGGGCTGTAAAATATCTCACTGCACCGCTGAACAGCAAATAGGCCCTAATTTTTTTATATTTTTACACAAAAAGCTTTTCAACAGATAAGTGCAACGATGAAAAGCGAATATATTTGTATTTCGCCAGTAATACACGGCAAACTGGGCTGTAAAATATCTCAATGCACCACTGAACGGCAATTAGGCCCTAATTTTTTTCTATTTTTACACAAAAGCTTTTCAACAGATAAGTGCAACGATGAACGGCGAATATATTTGTATTTTGCCACTAATACACAGCAAACTGGGCTGTAAAATATCTCACTGCACTGCTGAGCAGCAAAGATATTTTTCCTTTTTCCACTAATACACGCAAAAAAGGGTTTTAAAACAAATATGCGCTAACGGTACTATCTAACGTTGAAAAAGAACAAAATGTAATTTTTATATGAATCCGTGGGCCTCCAATGTAGTGGCATACCAATTATAAGTGCCACAATCAGAGGTCCAACTACTTATTTGGGCCTACTATTAATGCACCTCCAGTGGCCAGTCAACTGGTCCCCACCACACAAAGGTCAAACACACCACTTCTGGTGAGGAGCCACTGTATGCAATACCCTGCAGCGAATAGATTTATACTGCTGCACTAAGAGGTCCAACTTGATCCCGCTGCTTCCTGTATACTGTAGAGTATACTAATTACAGGGCGCTAGCAGCTATTAAAATGCAGCAACATTTTTTATTCTTTGTCTGGCTGATCTGAACTAGGGATAAGGAGCACATTCTCATCACCGCAGACATATTTTTTTTACTGTACCTCAGGGTGTGAATCTCTTTTATCTCCCCTTCTCTTATGTAAGTTCAGATCCAGGATTCCTGCCTGACAATTAACTGTAGTGGCTATCTGCCCTAATAGGTGGTCACATATTGTCTGCACTTAAGACCCTGTTGTATGCTTGACACGTTTTGCTAAAAGCTCATCAGGAGCATTAGATCTCATACAGGACAGACAAACACACATAAAGCCGTCCGCTTTTAGCTATTTAAATAGGAGGGCTTTGGGCGTGTCCAGAGCGCGGTGCATCCACACCCTCCTCTTCCGCCCACCACAGCCGCCGTCACGCACAGAATGACAAGTGCTTGGTATACAAGGACCAATCGGCGGTTGTATTAGGAGACAGTAGCAGCATTAGTACAGGAATAAGGAACCAAGGAATACATATAAGATTAACTATATATTGCCTTGATATGGCATTATGGATATGAGAATGCATCAGTAAGAGCTTAAACTGATGCATATATGTACATATAGTGCCTGCCTAGCACATTTGAAACTTAGAGAAAAATAGCATCAAAGTCACAAGAGCAATAAAAGGGATGCAAAAGGTTGTAAAGATGAGGCATGGTGCGTGCATATAGTCAAACGCTATTTTGTGGTAAAAGGGTTGATGTCAGGGAGCGAGGGGTGGGGTATTATAATGTATAGCCAGAAATGGACTAGGACAATGGCCTGAGAAAAGAGCAAATTAAGGTGAAATAATCACATACGAAATGTGTTCATTAAGGCCCTCAGGCCGTACCGTTCGTAACCTAAACGTCCATTCTGCTTCTTTTTGTAGTAGTCTCTTGTCATAGTCCCCACCCCTCGGCAATTTTCTAATCACTTCAATGCCCTGAAATTTTATAGCATCCACTTTTCCATCATGAGTGGCACAGATGTGGCGAGCAATGGGAGTGTCGGCCTCTTTACGGATATCGTTAAGGTGTTCCCCTATCCGTCGCCGAAAGTCACGTAAAGTCTTACCTACATACTGTTTTGTTATCTGCATTTTCTCTCATTCGTGGTTCAAGCAACGTGTTGCGATTCACCTATAGTAAGTGCTGAAATGCATTCTTTCAAATATAGTTTTTATTAAGATTTTCTTAGTGTATAGTACGCTTAAAACATAAAAGTAGATTTATGTTCTTTCAGACATAAATAAATATTTACTGGTAGAATAGATGGTCGTAATTAAAGTTTTGTATAATTTGTTACAGTTTGTTAACAAAATAAGAAAGGAATGGACAAACATTAATCAATTACCGTATAACAAGGTAAAATTCTACATTGAGCCTTAGGTTGTTGTTTATTAGCATTAAGTCAGTGGCTTGTTGAAAGTATTACTATAAACTCAAACTTAATAATAAACTTTAGAGTCTTTTCTCCTCGGCTTTAGGGAGAGTCTTGGAATAATAGATGGTTTTGTTTAGTGAAAGTGGAAGAAGGGGAATCAGTTCGGTGTTTAAGTTATATTTGGGAAATGTAATTACCAGCTTTTCCAACCCTTTTTGCATTTGTGGCCGTTTCCGAGCTGCCAGGCAAAAGCTTGTTCTGTAGTATAATTGTTTGACACTGTAGAAATAATGTCATTTATTTCTGGGGTGTATGTTGTTTTCCAGAATTTGGCTATGAGGAGTCTTGTAGCTATTGCTATGTGGCATATCGGAAATCTCCGGTCTGCTGGAAGGTTTTCCAAACCAATGTTCAATAGAAACAGTTCTGGAGTGAGGATGTTCTTTTTCCCTGTGATTAAAAGCAGGAGACTTTCCAAGTCTTTTCCTATTTTTTTTTTAGTTTGGGTCAAGACCAAAATATATGTTTAATTGTACCTACTCCACCACAGTCTCTCCAGCACTTATCAGAATGGTCTGGGTAGATGTCGTGGAGTTTTTTTGGTGTAAAGTACCATCTGGAGTGCATTTTGTAGAATTGCTCTCTATGCGAGATACAGGTAGTTGCTTTGCAAATGTTATTGCAAGCTGCTTCCCTCTCTTTAGGGTGAAAGTTTTTTCCAAGTTCAGTTTCCCATTTGCTATGGGAGTGTAACATGATAAATTGTAACATGATAAGAGTCTTTAGTGAATATTTTGTACAGTTTTTTAGTAGTTTCTTTTTTGTTTTGTCTTGTATTTGTAATTAAAATCGAGATGCTACTAGGGAACCAGGTCTCCTGAGTGGGAAATTTGGTTAGGTGGTTTGTAAGTCTTTGGTAGGTTTTGATTTCTTTTGAATCTAAGTTATATTGGTCTTTTATGGATTCAAGACTTTTTTTTCCCGTTATCCATAACATTGTGTATGAATGATATACCTTTTTTGACCAGTCTGAAAGGGAGTTTAATCCAGGGTAGGATTGAAGTGATATAAAGGGGATTTTGTGGGCTATCATTTGTCTTTGATCGATGTGAGAAAATTCTTTAGATTTCCAGGTCTCAAGTGCTGCTTTAATAGTTGGGGTTAAGGGTTGGGATTTACTTCTTGTCCTATTGTTGTTTATGACTATATGGTACCAGTTTTTCACATTGTTTATTTCTGCTTCAATTTTAACCCATTGCTTTTGGTCATCTGAAGGTTAAAACTGTTTTAGCAGGTTTGCCTTATAGTACGCTAAGATGTTTGGGAGTGAGATACCTCCGTTAACCTTTTTTTAAAGTGTGTATGTGGCGATTCTAGTCCTTTTTTTATTCCATATAAAACTGGTCATTTGCGATTGGAACTTTAATAAGTACTGTTTGGGTATGGAGATTGGTAGTACCCTAAGTAGGTAGGACAGTTTTGGGAGAATGAACATTTTGTATAATGTTAGCCTGTATAAGGGTGTATTGTCGCCCAGGGGTGGGTTTTTGGTGGATGGGAGTTTTAAGGTAGTGAAGGCAGGGTCCTTCACCTAGGCCTCTCTCCCCCTCCTCCATTAAGTCCGCCAGTAGGCGTACATCCTGTAACTCATCTAGGTCAATGCCTAAATCCTCACATTGCTGTTTATCGTGAGTTGAAGATAATTTTTTCCATTTTAACCTTCTTACAAACAGTGTCAGATCTTTGACCCATTTAAAGGCGCAGGTTGGGACAAATGAAGGGCCTTTCCTTAAAACCTGCATCTCTGAGGGGTTTAAGGCTCTTTCTGACAGATTAATTAATAATCCGAAGGTCATTTGAGGGTCCAGTCTCACTCAGAACCTGGCCCCTTGATATACAATCTCTATGACCCTCATTGCTGGAAAATTCTATAGTTTTTTTCTGTTCCTGAGCACTCAATATCGGTGAATCGCAACACGTTGCTTGAACCATGAATGAGAGAAAATGCAGATGACAAAATCTGCATCATCGCCACATTAAATGAAGCACACGAGAAGGTACGGGATGTTCTTACCCGGTACTGGGGTATCTTACAATCGGACCCAGATGTGGGATATCTTGTGGATGCTACCCCGAATATTACGTATCGCCGAGGCTGCAATTTAAGAGACAGATTAGTTCACAGCTTTCAACAAACTCCACAACCTTCCACGTGGATAAATCATCAACCAATTGGCACTTTTCGGTGTGGAGGTTGTGTGGCATGTACGGCAATTGAACGGGGCAACAGCTTTACCAGTACGGTGACACAGAAAAAGTTCACAATACTCTAATTTATTAATTGCAGAACGAGGGGTGTGATCTACTTGGCAACGTGCATATGTGGCCTACAGTATGTAGGTAAGACTTTACGTGAGTTTCGGCGACGGATAGGGGAATGCCTTAACGATATCTGTAAAAAGGGCCGACACTCCCATTGCACACCACATCTGTGCCACTCATGATGGAAAAGTGGATGCTATCAAATTTCAGGGCATTGAAGTGATTAGAAAATTGCCGAGGGGTGGGAAATATGACAAGAGACTACTACAAAAAGAAGCAGAATGTACGTTTAGGTTACGAATGGTACGGCCTGAGGGCCTTAATGAACACATTTCGTATGTGATGATTTAACCTTAATTTGCTCTTTTCTCAGGCCATTGTCCTAGTCCATTTCTGGCTATACATTATAATACCCCGCCCCTCGCTCCCTGACATAATCCCTTTTACCACAAAATAGCGTTTGACTATATGCACACACCATGCCTCATCTTTACAACCTTTTGCATCCTTTTTATTACTCATGTGACTTTGATGCCATTTTTCCTCTAAGTTTCAAATGTGCTAAGCAGGCACTATATGTACATATATGCATCAGTTTACTGATGCATTCCCATATTCTTAATGCCACATTAAGGCAATATATAGTTAATCTTATATGTATTCCTTGGTTCCTTATTCCTGTACTGATGCTGCTACTGTCTCCTAATACAACCGCCGATTGGTCCTTGTATACCAAGAACTTGTTATTCTGTATGTGACGGCGGCTATGGTGGGCAGAAGAGGAGGGCGTGGATTCCCTGTGCTGTGGACACGCCCACAGCCCTCCTATTCGCTGGGGAATGGGGGCGTTCCCCATTTAAACAGCTAATTGAAGCGGCCGTACCTACGGCCACCCTAGCGCTAATGTTGCCTTGATACACGAGGCGGACGGCTTTATGTGTGTTTGTCTGTCCTGTATGAGATCTAATGCTCCTGATGAGCTTTTAGCGAAACGCATCGAGCATACAACAGGGTCTTAAGTGCAGACAATATGTGACCACCTATTAGAGAAGATTGCCATTACAGTTAGAGTCAGGCAGGAATCCTGGGTCTGAACTTACATGAGGGAAGGGGAGATAAGAGAGATTCACACCCTCAGGGGCAGTCAAAAATATGTCTGCGGTGATGAGAATGTGCTCCTTATCCCTAGTTCAGATCAGCCAATGTTGGCGCATTTTAATAGCCGCTAGCGCCCTCTAATTAGTATACTCTACAGTATAAAGGAAGCAGCGGGATCAAGTTGGACCTCTTAGTGCAGCAGTATAAGTCTATTTGCTGCAGGGTATTGCATACAGTGGCCACTGGATCTTCACCAGAGGTGGTTTGGTTGACCTTTGTGTGGTAGGGAGCAGTTGACTGGCCACTGGAGGTGCATTAATTGGAGGCCCAAATAAGTAGTTGGACCTCTGATTGTGGCACTTATAATTGGTATGCCACTACATTGGAGGCCCACGGATTCATATATAAAAATTACATTTTGTTTCTTTTTGTGTTCTGTTTTGGTGATATATAGGTCCTTCCTATTTTTAATATGTACTTACCGTAAATAAAATTTCTCAACGTTTCATAGTACTGTTAGCACAGTTGATTATTGAAACGTAATACATCAAACACCTTTTTCAGTGAATTATCTTTAAAACAGATAACTGCACCGCTAGGCAGCAAAGCTATTTTTCCTTTTTCCACTAATACAAACCGGATTCCCAAAAAGTTAGGACACTATACAAATCGTGAATAAAAACTGAATGCAATGATGTGGAGGTGCCAACTTCTAATATTTTATTCAGAATAGAACATAAATCACAGAACAAAAGTTTAAACTGAGAAAATGTACAATTTTAAGGGAAAAATATGTTGAATCAGAATTTCATGGTGTCAACAAATCCCCAAAAAGTTGGGACAAGGCCATTTTCACCACTGTGTGGCATCTCCCCTTCTTCTTACAACACTCAACAGACGTCTGGGGACCGAGGAGACCAGTTTCTCAAGTTTAGAAATAGGAATGCTCTCCCATTCTTGTCTAATACAGGCCTCTAACTGTTCAATCGTCTTGGGCCTTCTTTGTTGTACCGTCCTCTTTATGATGCGCCAAATGTTCTCTATAGGTGAAAGATCTGGACTGCAGACTGGCCATTTCAGTACCCGGATCCTTCTCCCACGCAGCCCTGATGTTGTGATTGATGTACAATGATGTTTTTGCGGCAGTTACATCACTAAAAATTGCTGAATGATGCAGGCCTGTGCAGAGTGGTTATAGCATGAGGAAAACTATAGGAAGGCACAGAATATGAGGCACACTATAGGAGGATGCAGACCATGAGGCACTACAGGGAGGCACAGAGCATGAGGCACCAAAGGGGTAAAGAGTAAAGGAAATCTGGCACTATATTAATGGGATACAGAGCAAGAGGTGCTATATAAAAGGGTCAGAGATCCTCACACTATTTAAAGAGGGCACTTTATACAGTGGGCACAACACATGTGGCACTATATACAGGGGCACGGAGCATGAGGCTATATTCACATGGGACACAGAGTATGTGGCACTATGTAAGGGGGTACTACCATTAAGCGCACTGTGGGTTTGTGGTGCTTTATTTCAAAGGGGTTCTGCACTGGATAGTTCATCAGCTTCTGATCGGGCGGGGTCCAACACCCGGGAACCCTGCCGATCAGCTGTTTGAGAAGGCAGCGGTACTTCAGCAGCGCAGCGGCCTTCTCACTGTTTACCGCTGGCCCAGTGACGTGACAACTAGTATCAACTGGCCTGGGCGGGGCTAAGCTCCATTCAAGTGAACAGAGCTTGTATGGTCTACAGTGTGATGATGGGTGGTAGCATTCTCTTTTATGAAACTACCACTAGAAGCATAACTTTACACCTCTTCAGGCCATGATAGGACCTGTAGCTTGGTTCTGATGCTGTATTTATGCAATTAGCTTGTTTCTGGTGCTGTATTGATGTAATTTTGAGTTAGAGTTCTGTTCTGTGCTGTATATATACTCACCTAAAGAATTATTAGGAACACCTGTTCTATTTCTCATTAATGCGACTATCTAGTCAACCAATCACATGGCAGTTGCTTCAATGCATGTAGGTTTGTGGTCCTTGTCAAGACAATCTCCTGAACTCCAAACTGAATGTCAGAATGGGAAAGAAAGGTGATTTAAGCAATTTTGAGAGTGGCATGGTTGTTGGTGCCAGACGGGCCGGTCTGAGTATTTCACAATCTGCTCAGTTACTGGGATTTTCATGCACAACCATTTCTAGGGTTTACAAAGAATGGTGCGAAAAGGGAAAAACATCCAGTATACGGCAGTCCTGTGGGCGAAAATGCCTTGTTGATGCTAGAGGTCAGAGGAGAATGGGCCGACTGATTCAAGCTGATAGAAGAGCAACGTTGACTGAAATAACCACTCATTACAACCGAGGTATGCAGCAAAGCATTTGTGAAGCCACAACACGCACAACCTTGAGGCGGATGGGCTACAACAGCAGAAGACCCCACCGGGTACCACTCATCTCCACTACAAATAGGAAAAAGAGGCTACAATTTGCACAAGCTCACCACAATTGGACTGTTGAAGACTGGAAAAATGGTTTCTTGAACATGACAATGAGTTCACTGTACTAAAATGGTCCCCACAGTCCCCAGATCTCAACCCAATAGAGCATCTTTGGGATGTGGTGGAACGGGAGTTTCGTGCCCTGGATGTGCATCCCTCAAATCTCCATCAACTGCAAGATGCTATCCTATCAATATGGGCCAACATTTCTAAAGAATGCTATCAGCACCTTGTTGAATCAATGCCACGTAGAATTAAGGTAGTTCTGAAGGCAAACGGGGGTCCAACACCGTATTAGTATGGTGTTCCTAATAATTCTTTAGGTGAGTGTATATATATTCCGTGCTTGGTTATGGTGCTGTGTTCATGTAATGAGCTTGGTTCTGGTGCTGTATTTATGTAATGAGCTTGGTTCTGATGCTGTATTTATGTCATAAGCTTGGTTCTGGTGCTGTATTCATGTAATGAGCTTGGTTCTGGTGTTGTATTTATGTAATCAAAATGGTTCTGGTGCTGCATTTATGTAATGAGCTTGGTCCTGGTGCTGTATTTATGTTCCATGCTGGTTCTGATGCTGCATTTATGTGATGAGCTTGGTCTTGGTGCTGTATTCATGTAATAAGCCCAGAACTGTGTGTGTCAGACACGGTGATCCATAGTACAAGGGAACCTCAGGGTAAAGTTCTTGCTCCTTTCTTCTTCAAACTGTACACTGTAGACTTCAGGTACAACTCATCTAGCTGCTGCTTACAGAAGTTATCTGATGACTCAGCAATAGTAGACCTCATCACAGATAAGGATGACATGAAAAACAGAGAACTGACCTGGAAATTTGTGGATTGCTGCAAGCAGAACCACCTTAAGATCAATGCTGGAAAGACTAAGGAAATGGTTCTGGACTTCTGCAAGTACAGACATCCTACTAAACCAGTGGACATCCAGGGGATGGACAATAAGATAGTTAATGTTTATAAGTACCTGGGAGTACTCCTCAATAATAAGCTGAACTGGGCAGATAACATTGACACACTATACAAACATTGCCACAGCAGGCCTACTTAGGAGGCAGAGAGCTTTTTGAGTGCAGAAGGCAATTCTTAGGCCTTTTTCAATTCTGTAGTTTCATCAGCCATCAGCTACTGGGGTAGCAGCATCTCAACCATGGAGAGGAAGATACTTGACCAACTGATTAGAATGACCAGCTCCATCTTGGTTAGACCCCTAGAACCAGTACAGATTGTAGGGGACAAAAATGATACTATCCAAGTTGATCTCCATGCCGAAGCATAATTCCCATCCTATGAATAAGACGGTGATAGCATTGGGCAGTACCGTCAGTGACCGACTGCTTCACCCCAAGTGTGAGAAGGAGCACTATCAGAAGTCATTCCTCCCTGCTGCTGTTAGACTTTTTCAACCAACACTGACCCAAGCAGAGATAGACCACACTCATCGCTTATGGGTTCCTGTGTATATCATTCCATCAAGAGATTGTAAGCTGTGATATCGATATCGCTTATTTTTTTGTTTTTCTATCTGTACCCTGTACTGTAATGCCTTTATTTTGGAGGGTTTTTTTTATCTGTTCTGTGCTGTATTTATGTTTCATGCTTGATTCTGATGCTGTATTTATGTGATGAGCTTGGTCCTGGTGCTGTATTTATGTAATAAGCTTGGTTCTGGTGCTGTATTTAGGTAACAAGCATGGTTCTGGTACTGTAATGATGTAATGAGCTCTGTTCTGGTGCTATATTCAAGTAATGAGCTTGGTTCTGGTGCTGTATTAATGGTATAAGCTTGGTTCTGGTGCTGTATTAATGGTATAAGCTTGGTTCTGGTGCTGTATTTATGTAATGAGATCTCTTCTAGTTTTGTATTCTTGTAACGGGCTTGGTCCTGGTGTTGTATTCATGTACTGTAATTCCTTTCTGGATTCTGATGCTGTACTTACAGTGAACCAGTTGTGCCCACTGTATAAACTTCTCACACAAGGTGACGTGTAACCTAAGGCAGGCCCTGCTAATCACAATATGTTGCCGGAAGACAACTAGTCAGTATGAGGACGAGCAATGACATTAAGGATCGCTCCTCCCCATACTATGGAGGAGATTGCTGCATATAAATGCCAAAATGGTAAAAAAAAACTCTACCATCGTTATGTCTTTTGGGAGATTAAAAGTAAGGGCTGCATTACATTAAAAGATCAGGCAGACATTTGTTGGGAAGGAAGCGTTCCTCCTAAAAATTTCCTGCTTGTTAGTGGAGGAGACCACCGCATTTATATGCAGCAATCTCCTCAATAGTATGGGGAGGAGCGATCCTTAATGTCATTGCTCGTCCTCATACTGACTAGTTGTCTTCCGGCAACAGATTGTGATTAGCAGGGCCTGCCTTAGGTTACATGGCACCTTAGGTTGCATGGCACACAAGGTGCCATGTAACCTAAGGCAGGCCCTGCTAATCACAATCTGTTGCCGGAAGACAACTAGTCATTATGAGGACGAGCAATGACATTAAGGATAGCTCCTCCCCATACTATGGAGGAGATTGCTGCATATAAATGCGGTGGTCTCCTCCACTAACAAGCAGGAAATTTTTAGGAGGAACGCTTCCTTCCCAACAAATGTCTGCCTGATCTTTTAATGTAATACAGCCCTTACTTCTAATCTCCCAAAAGACAGATAACGATGGTAGAGTTTTTTTTTACCATTATGGTAAGGCATAACCATATCATCAGACGGTTGAAGGTACTGCTGTGCCAATTTTGGAGACATTAAAATATTCACTTGAATGGGGTCCGCCATCCGCATCTGGCGGTCCGCACTACTTTTTTGCGGAACGGAAGCATGGAACGGAACCCCATGGAAGGACTCCGTAGTTCCGTTCCGCACTGCATATCCGGATTTGCGGACCCATTCAAGTGAATAATGCCATAATGTGGGTTACAATAGTAGGAGAAAAGGAATAAACAATGTGTGGGTCTACATTATGTACCAATCCTACCTCTGCACAACACAAGTGTTGAACTCAAACACAATTAGGCAATAAATTCCATAACTCTTCACAAAGCATCCATGTAAATTGAAAACCATTCCAGGCAGGGGCGTACATAGAAATCACCGGGCCTCATAGCAAGAATCTGAATTGGGCCCCCTAACTCCGCCCACTACCCAACCCTGGCCCATCCCACCTGCTGCCCTGGCTCCTCCCACCCCACCCCCATTTTGTCATAACTTCTCTTACCCCAAGTCCTTGCTGCTGATGCTGAGTGTGCACATAGCCACCAATCATATCTCTCCCCCCCCCCCCCCCAAAGGTGACTGATGTGTTGGGTGGGGGGGCTTGGGGAATATGATTGATGGCTATGTGCACACTCAGCATCAGCAGCAAGTGGTTAGAGGGGTTATCCAACCCCTAATGTCCCCCAAAATGCCCAGGGGAAAGGAAGGAGTAGGTGTAAGAGGAAAGCACACTGTCCTCTATGAGCCTCCCCCTGAGTCCTCTATGAGCCCCCAAACTCCTAATGCCCCCCAAAATTCTCAGGACAGTGTGCTTTCCTCCCCCTACTGGGCATTTTGGGGGCATTAATGGTTGTGGGGGCTCATAGAGGACTCAGGGGGGGAGGCTCATAGAGACCAGTGTGCTTTTCTACTACTCTTCCCCCACCCCCCTAGGGCATTTTGGGGGGCATTGGGCCCAGTTTGGGAGGCTCATAGTGGACCTAGGTGGGAGGGATGGGGGGGGAGTCTCATAGGGGCCAGTGTGCTTTCCTCCTACTCCCCCCCCGGGCATTTTGGGGGAGCATTAGGGGTTGGGGCTCATGGAGGACTCGGGGTAAGGGGGTGAAGGCTCATAGAGGCCAGTGTAGGAGGAAAGCGTGTCCCCCTCCCTCCCTATGAGTCCTCTCTTGCTGCATGCTCAATAGAAGTTCTACATGAACTATTGAACCACACCAACCAGCGATATAGACCTTGGTGACCGTGTCACTCTGTCTGTCCCGTCAGCAGTGGTCCTCCACAGGCCTGTGCTGTGCCTGTCGGCTGTTGACTAGGCGGCGGCAAGCAGATGTAATGCGAGGTGAGTGGCGACGTTACTCTCCGGGTCGGAGTCTGGGTGCAGCATGCCGGTGCCAGCAATATACTGGCCAATCAGCAGCTGCCTCTTTCTGCTGACTTGCGATGATTGGCCAGTGTTACGTGCAGCAAGCCCTTGACTGGATAGATCCGCAGGTCATACAGAAACTGGGCTGGGAGCGGGGTAGACATTCACTGGATGCTGAAAGAACACAAGTGCCCCGCTGCGCCACATATAAACTTTTTTTTCACAGTAAACGGAGTGGGTGGGGCCTTTCCTGCACTCCGGGCCCCCCAGTGCTGCGGGCCCTATAGCAACTGCGTGGTCTGCCTATATTGGCGGTACGCCACTGATTCCAGGTGACTACCTCATGAAGCTGATTGAGAGAATGTTGAACTTGGTTGAACTTGATGGACCTATGTCTTTTTTCAACCTTATTAACTATGTAACTATGACTGTATAAAGCTGTCATCAACATGTATAAAAGATAAAATATAAAACATGTTCTGGTTGGTTTAGCACTTTTTTTGTCTACTTCTTAATTCAGTGTGTGTTCCTTCATCTTTTTCATGGTTTTAATGTTAATCTACAATGACAAAAAAATCTATCTATCTATCTGTCTATCTGTTTTTAAATGAAAAGGTGTGTGAACTTTTGACTAGCACTATATTATTTTGAAAATAGAAACTAGAAGTCAGGCACTAGTTCATTTTAGTTCTGCCAGATTCAATTAAATCATGTCCTATACACCCTCAAGGTAATGTCACAACACCTAAATTAAAATCCATTTCATACTCCATAAACTTGAGATGGCCATAAATACAAAATACGAACACTATTGACAATCATTAGCAATAATCATTATGTCTATTGACGTGGAACAACTGATTCACAATACATTCACTTTCCATTTTTGTCTACAATCATAATGTGCAATCAGCTATGACTGAGGAAATACTTGATCCCTACATGATATATGCAGTGGAGGCAACAACATTCCCATCATTTCAGATCGGATTGTGCAAAGCTTTATTTCTCCTGCAATGACAAAATAAGGACTCGCTGCTGGTCCTTATGATGATAGCTGATCAATGTGGTTCCTGTCTGTAGGGTCCCTCCCCAACTTCAATTTATTATCATTGCCAAGAGACCTATTATATGGTAAAGAGGATTCAAAATGGAAAACCTCCTCTAATCACTCCACATAAGCTTATCCAGATACTGTGCATCTTACATTCGGAATCCTTCAGCCAGAACTTCACCCTGCACAGCAATGTCATTGATAATAAGAAGGTGGCACTACTTTGCATATTTTTTTCCCCATGAAACGCTGTCAAGAAGCCTCCATATCAGGGAGCACTGCTAGAAAGTCTCCATACACAGCTGGTCTCTTTAAGGAGAGCCAGCACCTTGCCTAAGCATTGGTAACCAGCTGAACGCAGATGAATCACCAGCTGAGTCACTAGGCAAATATTAGGACATCTTCTACTCAGGAGCTTTAACTGTATGGGAAAACTGACTACACGCTCAGCATGCTTGAGGTGTATATTAAGATTTCTAACGTTGATGGATATTTTATTGGCTATTTTTACCATATAACTTTACTTCCAATACCACTTCTAGCCAATAGAGACTCCGCACACAGCTTGGAGGGCAAAGCAGGAAACTGCACAACATGGTTATACCACTTAACATCTACAAGAGGAGATATGCAATGCCTATGTACTGCTGTTCTGACAGCAGAATGTGCAGTTTATGCAAAGATTAATTATGAACAATTCTATGGATAGCTTCTATTGATTATATATATATATATATATATATACATACAGTACAGACCAAAAGTTTGGACACACCTTCTCATTCAAAGAGTTGTCTTTATTTTCATGACTATGAAAATTGTAGATTCACACTGAAGGCATCAAAACTATGAATTAACACATGTGGAATTATATACATAACAAAAAAGTGTGAAACAACTAAAAATATGTCATATTCTAGGTTCTTCAAAGTAGCCACCTTTTGCTTTGATTACTGCTTGGCATTCTCTTGATGAGCTTCAAGAGGTAGTCATAGCCCAACCCTGCCAATCTGGTGCCACTGCTCCGAGTAGAAACACAGGAGCCAAATATCAAATTCAGCTCTGGAGGCAGCGACTGCACTTGCGCTGCTACTGGGAAGTGTAGCTGCACATGCGCAGTCGATACTCCCGAAGCTGAGTTTCAGCTCCTGCTCCTGCATCTCTACTCAAAGCAGAGGAGCAGAGCCCACATTGTCAGGGCTGGCCTAGATGTCTAGCCCTGTCGATCAGCAGGAATGTGGTGGGCTCTTCTTTACCTGTGGAGACAGCCCCGCACAGGTGAAGAACTCTGGCTAGTGAGATGCATTGATTCATAAGAATTGGTTCACTCATCCCTAGTTTGCCTGTTTTTGCACCTGTGAAGCTTACAATCTAATCTTTCTATCACACATACACATAGCAGGTAATGATCAATCATTTAAGCAGGTTGCCTATTGAAAAACTGTCATCCAGCAAGAATTCCCAGATTAACAACCTATGTATTTGCAAGAGAGCACTGATGATAACCGTTGTACCCCAGCATCATTTATAAGGTTAACACACACTCCTAGTTGAATTTTGGTCTTCTAATAAGATATATGTTATTTAACTATCTACCCCAGTCAGGGCTGAAACTCTCCATAGCACAATACATAGCACCAGAGTCATAAAGTGTAACTACCAGCACATTACACTTATCAGTAGAGGTTGAGATTAAATGATTAGGGTCAATCACAGGCTATTTATGGCCTAGGCCAGAGATACAGAGATGATGTTAAATCAGACAAGGTCACATTATAAATGTCTTATCCAACCATTATTTATACTGGCTCAGTTAACAGCTATTGATTCATTTCATAATCATAGTCTTGTGTACGCTTGCTATAACCTATAACCCATGCTGCTAATAAACCAATATTAATGTAAATTTCCAGCTTTGACAACAAGCGCTTACCCTGTCGATTATAAATGTATCTTAGAATAAAACGTACCTGAACTAAAAAACTTTGTAAGAGTTCTTTAAAGAATTTCTCTATATGTGGATATTGTCCATTTCCTCTCTTCTTCTAGCTCAGGGGTCAACAACCTTCGGCACTCCAGCTGCTGTGAAACTACAACTTCCAGCATGCAAACATGCTCTGCTGTTCTTCTAATTCCCACAGAAGTGTATGGAGCATTCTGGGAGTTGTAGTTTCAGAACAGCTGGAGTGCCGGAGGTTGCTGATCCCAGTTCTAGCAAATCTCAGTTAAAGGGATTGTCTCACTGCAGCATATGACATTCATCATGTAGAAAAAGTAAATACAAGGCACTTAATAATGCATTGTCATTATCCATATTGCCTACTTTGCTGGCTTTATTCATTTTACAATCACATTATACACTGATCGTTTCCATGGTTACGACCACCCTGTAGTCCTGCAGTGGTGGCCGTGCTTGCACACTATAGCATGGGCATTTCTGTTGGCTGGGACCACGGGAGTGCGCATAGGCTGACACTTTCTCCTACAGTGTGCAACCATGGCCACTGCTGCTGGATTGCAGGGTGGTCATAACCATGGAAACAAACAGTCTATAATGTGATTGAAATATGAATCAAGCCAGCAAAGGAGTCAATAATGACACAATACATTAGTAAGTGCCTTGTATTAACTTTGTGTGCATGATAAATCCCATTTGCTGATGTGAGACAACCCCTTTAACCCTTGTCTTTGACTGTAAGGTCACTTGCCTCAGCAGGATTCCTCCCCCTTTCTTCAGTGTGCAATTTCATATTTCATAGCCCCATCCTCCCAGCCACGTACTAACTAAAAACAGAAGGGATCAGAAGGAAAAGTATCCATCTTTTACAAGACTATTGTATTCCAGAAGCTAAAGAACTCATGTAGGCTGACAAACTATCGGGTAGGTTTTTTTCTGTTTACTTTTACATTTACTGGATGAGTTTATGACTGTGTGTATATCTATATACATATATATATATATATATATATATATATACAGTCATGTGAAAAAATTAGGACACCCTTTGAAAGCATGTGGTTTTTTGTAACATTTTTAATAAAAGGTTATTTCATCTCCGTTTCAACAATACAGAGAGATTAAAGTAATCCAACTAAACAAAGAAAACTGAAGAAAAGTCTTTTCAAGATCTTCTGTAAATGTCATTCTACAAAAATGCCTATTCTAACTAAGGAAAAAGATAGGACACCCTTGCCCCTAATAGCGAGTGTTACCTCCTTTGGCTGAAATAACTGCAGTGAGACGGTTCTTGTAGCCATCTACCAGTCTTCGACATCGGTCTGAGGAAATTTTACCCCACTCCTCAATGCAGAACATTTTCAGCTGTGAGATGTTTGAGGGGTTTCTTGCACGTACAGCCCTTTTCAAGTCACCCCACAGCATCTCAATGGGATTCAAATCTGGACTTTGACTTGGCCATTCCAGGACTCTCCATTTCTTCTTTTTCAGCCAATCTTTGGTTGATTTACTAGTATGTTTTGGGTCATTGTCATGTTGCATGGTCCAGTTCCTCTTCAGCTTTAATTTTCTAACTGATGGTCTCACATGTTCTTCAAGCACCTTCTGATACACAGTAGAATTCATCGTGGATTCTATGATGGTGAGCTGACCAGGTCCTGCTGCAGCAAAGCAGCCCCAAACCATGACACTTCCACCTCCATGCTTCACAGTTGGTATGAGGTTCTTTTCTTGGAATGCTGTGTTTGGTTTACGCCAAACATGTCCTCTGCTGTTGTGTCCAAATAATTCAATTTTGGACTCATCTGTCCAAAGAACATTATTCCAGAAGTCCTGGTCTTTGTCAACTTTATCTCTGGCAAATTTCAGTCTGGCCTCGATGTTTCTCTTGGAAAGCAAAGGTTTCCTCCTTGCACACCTCCCATGCAAGTTAAACTTGTACAGTCTCTTTCTGATTGTAGAGGCATGTACTTCTACATCAACAGTAGCCAGAGCCTGCTGTAGTTCTCGAGATGACACTTTAGGGTTTTTGGAGACCTCTTTTAGCATCTTGCGGTCTGCTCTTGGGGTGAACTTGCTGGGGCGACCAGTCCTGGGCATGTTGGCAGTTGTTTTGAAAGCCCTCCACTTGTAGACTATCTTCCGGACAGTGGAATGGCTGATTTCAAAATCTTTTGAGATCTTTTTAAATCCCTTCCCAGACTCATAGGCTGCTACAATCTTTTTTCTGAAGTCCTCTGACAGCTCTTTTGCTCTCACCATGGTGCTCACTCTCACTTCAACAGTCAGGAGCACACCAAACTAAATGTCTGAGGTTTAAATAGGGCAAGCCTCATTCAACATGCAGAGTAACGATCTACTAATTATGTGCACCTGGTGTGATATACCTGTGTGAGATCTGAGCCAATTTAAGAGGGAATACATGTGAGGGTGTCCTATCTTTTTCCTCAGTTAGAATAGGCATTTTTGTAGAATGACATTTACAGAAGATCTTGAAAAGACTTTTCTTCAGTTTTCTTTGTTTAGTTGGATTACTTTAATCTCTCTGTATTGTTGAAACGGAGATGAAATAACCTTTTATTAAAAATGTTACAAAAAACCACATGCTTTCAAAGGGTGTCCTAATTTTTTCACATGACTGTATATATAGTCATAATGGGGTATCCGATTAAGGAGAAGTCACTCAACAGTTTTAAAGCAACAAAAGATCACAGTGAAAGTCATATGAAATAGATATATAATGAAAGAGAGGGTCAAAAGAGAAAAAAATACCTATTGCGCATAGGTTGATTTATTTTCTTTTCTTGTATTACCAATATTAATTTCATCTGTTGTGAACCCAACAGCAGCTATGGGACCTTCACTAAATCCAGACAATGATAAAGGCAGCTACCTGCCTCTCTCCCAGCAGGAAGTCTCAGGATAATCTCAAGCATCAATAATCTGGCCTGGATTCAATTAGTCACTGTTGTATAAAGAATGTCAAAAGAAGGATTGTCACTCAATCTTGATATTCATGCAAAAAGATTTCATTATTGCCACATGACTGTGACGCATTTCGACACCACACTGTGCCTTTGTCAGACAGTAAAGATACACCAATACAATCACATTTAAATAGACTGCCCAATAGGTGATTACTGACGTCACATGATGTGACTAATCAGCAATCACAATATAAAACAAGAGAAAAAAAGATAGGAAAAAGGTGAAACAAGTGTCGCATTCAAATGCCTCAGTGTCCAAATAATCTCTCTGTATTATAATACGATTACTAATGCTTTAACTGTGCTGTAAAGAACAAAAATATATAAATCAAATATATATATATATATATATACACAACATAATCATGTAAAAGTCAAAATTATTTATAGGAAGCTATTCAGATCATTATCGCGATTAAGGCCCATCAGCTCCAATGTCTGAAGCCGATGGATCCAATAGGCTTCACGCTTCAACAATAATTTATTCCTATCACCTTCAGGGCGTGGCTGTTGTACACACTCTATAATCTGAAAACGGAACTGTGCAATAGTGTGGAATTTTTGGGGGTGAAAATGATATGGGAGGGGTAATAACAAGGTCCCTTTCCTGATGGTCGATTTGTGCTTACAGAGCCTATCCTTCATACTGGTGAACGTTTCACTGACATAAAAAAAGCCGCAAGGGCATTTCAGAATACAAATGACAAACTTACTATCGCAAGTAAAAGAAAACACGTATGGGTATTTGTTTTCCCGTATGAGGATGGGTCAAGTAAGCTCCTCTTATCACACTTAAACAATGAATACAACTAAGACATGGAAAAGTGCCCTGTTTGAATGTGGGCAATGTACTTTGTTTCACCCGAATCTGCCCGAATAATTTTGTTCCTAATATTTTCTGCCCTTTTATAGCAGATCATAGGGGGCTTTGAAACTCTGCAACCTATGAATAAGAATGGCAACAACATCCCGACCAAATGTTTATTGATGATTGCTCGCACTTTGTTAACCCATGGATGATATTTGACTATGAAGGGTATTCAATTTTTTTTTTTTAAGTATAAACTCAGGGGGACACATTAATCTTCTCTCTTTGTTGTTGTAATATGTGTATCAGATATCCTCTCATTCTAAATTTGTCTGTAGTCTCATCCAATCTGGTTTCACACTTTGCGGGTTCACTAACTATGCGTCTGATTCCCTGATACTGGGAATAAGGGAGTTATTTTTTAATAGAAGTCGGATGATTGCTGGTATATAGCAAAAGTCTATTACGGTCATTGATTTTTGTATGTAAATCTGTTTTGAATTTGCGATTTCCTTCCTTAATTACCCACGTATCAAGAAAAGAAACCTGATGCATTTCAAAGTGCAAAGTAAATTGAAGCTCGGGCCATACAGAATTTAAAAAAGCCGCAAAGTCAGTGACGGTTTGAACGTCACCACGCCATATTAAAAGAATAATATCAATAAATCGGCGCCAAAAAACGCAACGTTGTATAATAAATTAGAATAAATGAAAACCACCTCAAAATGAGCCATATAACAATTTGTATATGGCAGTGCGACGTTCGAACCTATTGCTGTACTCCACCGCCGTTGATAATACACATCCTGAAATAGAAAGTATATTTGCTCTAATACAATAGTCAACAGAGAAAGAGAGAAATCACATTGCATGTCTGTATATGTGTTATGTTGTAAAAGACTCTTTACCGCCTCAATTCCCTTTTCATGTGTGATGGATGTGTAGAGACTACACACATCAAATGTAGCAAAAACACAACCATAATCAAGGGTGCAATGTCATTTAAAAATTGCACAGTGTCCTTCAAAAATGAGGGTGCTAATTTTGTTAAATGAGTTAAAACTTTTAGATTTATGCACTTTAGGCAAAGTATAAAATACAGGGGTGATAGGGTGCTGATTAGAGTTGAGCGGACACCTGAATGTTCGGGTTCGAGAAGTTCGGCCGAACTTCCAGAAAATGTTCGGGTTCGGGATCCGAACCCGATCCGAACTTCGTCCCGAACCCGAACCCTATTGAAGTCAATGGGGACCCGAACTTTTCGGCACTAAAAAGGCTGTAAAACAGCCCAGGAAAGGGCTAGAGGGCTCCAAAAGGCAGCAACATGTAGGTAAATCCCCTGCAAACAAATGTGGATAGGGAAATGAATTAAAATAAAAATTAAATAAATAAAAATTAACCAAAATCAATTGGACAGAGGTCCCATAGCAGAGAATCAGGCTTCACGTCAGCCACCACTGCAACAATCCACTGTCATAAATTTAGGCCCAGCACCCAGGCAGAGGAGAGAGGTCCCGTAACAGACAATCTGGCTTCATGTCAGCAGAGAATCAGTCTTCATATCATAGCAGAGAATCAGGCTTCACGTCACCCACCACTGTAAAAGTCCATTTTCATAAATTTAGACCCAGCACCCAGGCAGAGGAGAGAGGTCCAGTAACAGACAATCTGGCTTCATGTCAGCAGAGAATCAGTCTTCATGTCATAGCAGAGAATCAGTCTTCATGTCATAGCAGAGAATCAGGCTTCACGTCACCCACCACTGAAGAGTCCATTTTCATAAATTTAGGCCCAGCACCCAGGCAGAGGAGAGAGGTCCCGTAACAGACAATCTGGCTTCATGTCAGCAGAGAATCAGTCTTCATATCATAGCAGAGAATCAGGCTTCACGTCACCCACCACTGTAAGAGTCCATTTTCATAAATTTAGGCCCAGCACCCAGGCAGAGGAGAGAGGTCCCGTAACAGACAATCTGGCTTCATGTCAGCAGAGAATTAGTCTGCATGTCATAGCAGAGAATGAGGCTTCACGTCAGCCACCACTGCAACAGTCCATTGACATATATTTAGGCCCAGCACCCAGGCAGAGGAGAGAGGTCCCGTAACAGACAATCTGGCTTCATGTCAGCAGAGAATCAGTCTTCATATCATAGCAGAGAATCAGGCTTCACGTCACCCACCACTGTAAGAGTCCATTTTCATAAATTTAGGCCCAGCACCCAGGCAGAGGAGAGAGGTCCCGTAAAAGACAATCTGGCCTCATGTCTCATGTCAGCAGAGAATTAGTCTGCATGTCATAGCAGAGAATGAGGCTTCACGTCAGCCACCACTGCAACAGTCCATTGGCATATATTTAGGCCCAGCACACAGGCAGAGGAGAGAGGTCCCGTAACAGAGGATCTGGCTTCATGTCAGCAGAGAATCAGTCTGCATGTCATAGCAGAGAATCAGGCTTCACGTCAGCCACCACTGCAACAGTCCATTGGCATATATTTAGGCCCAGCACCCAGGCAGAGGAGAGAGGTCCCGTAACAGAGGATCTGGCTTCATGTCAGCAGAGAATTAGTCTGCATGTCATAGCAGAGAATCAGGCTTCACGTCACCCAACATTGGAACAGTCCATTGGCATATATTTAGGCCCCGGCACCCAGACAGAGGAGAGGTTCATTCAACTTTGGGTAGCCTCGCAATATAATGGTAAAATGAAAATAAAAATAGGATTGAATGAGGAAGTGCCCTGGAGTCCAATAATATATGGTTAAGGGGAGGTAGTTAATGTATAATCTGGACAAGGGACGGACAGGTCCTGTGGGATCCATGCCTGGTTCATTTTTATGAACGTCAGCTTGTCCACATTGGCTGTAGACAGGCGGCTGCGTTTGTCTTAAATGACGCCCCCTGCCATGCTGAATACACGTTCAGACAAAACGCTGGCCGCCGGGCAGGCCAGCACCTCCAAGGCATAAAAGGCTAGCTCTGGCCACGTGGACAATTTAGAGACCCAGTAGTTGAATGGGTCCGAACCATCAGTCAGTACGTGGAGGGGTGTGCACACGTACTGTTCCACCATGTTAGTGAAATGTTGCTTCCTGCTAACACATTGCGTATCAGGTGGTGGTGCAGTTAGCTGTGGCGTGTTGACAAAAGTTTTCCACATCTCTGCCATGCTAACCCTGCCCTCAGAGGAGCTGGCCGTGACACAGCTGCCTTGGCGACCTCTTGCTCCTCCTCTGCCTTGGCCTTGGGCTTCCACTTGTTCCCCTGTGACATTTGGGAATGCTCTCAGTAGCGCGTCTACCAACGTGCGCTTGTACTCGCGCATCTTCCTATCACGCTCTAGTGCAGGAAGTAAGGTGGGCACATTGTCTTTGTAGCGTGGATCCAGCAGGGTGGCAACCCAGTAGTCCGCACAGGTTAAAATGTGGGCAACTCTGCTGTCGTTGCGCAGGCACTGCAGCATGTAGTCGCTCATGTGTGCCAGGCTGCCCAGGGGTAAGGACAAGCTGTCCTCTTTGGGAGGCGTATCGTCATCGTCCTGCCTTTCCCCCCAGCCACGCACCAGTGATGGACCCGAGCTGCGTTGGGTGCCACCCCGCTGTGACCATGCTTCATCCTCATCCTCCTCCACCTCCTCCTCATCCTCGTCCTCCTCGTCCTCCAGTAGTGGGCCCTGGCTGGCCACATTTGTACCTGGCCTCTGCTGTTGCCAAAAACCTCCCTCTGAGTCACTTCGAAGAGACTGGCCTGAAAGTGCTAAAAATGACCCCTCTTCCACCTCCTCTTCCATCATCGCCCTAAGTGTTTTCTCAAGGAGACATAGAAGTGGTATTGTAACGCTGATAACGGCGTCATCGCCACTGGCCATGTTGGTGGAGTACTCGAAACAGCGCAACAGGGCACACAGGTCTCGCATGGAGGCCCAGTCATTGGTGGTGAAGTGGTGCTGTTCTGTAGTGCGACTGACCCGTGCGTGCTGCAGCTGAAACTCCACTATGGCCTGCTGCTGCTCGCACAGTCTGTCCAGCATGTGCAAGGTGGAGTTCCACCTGGTGGGCATGTCGCATATGAGGCGGTGAGCGGGAAGGCCGAAGTTACGCTGTAGAGCAGACAGGCGAGCAGCAGCAGGATGTGAACGCCGGAAGCGCGAACAGACGGCCCGCACTTTATGCAGCAGCTCTGACATGTCGGGGTAGTTGTGAATGAACTTCTGCACCACCAAATTCAGCACATGCGCCAAGCAAGGGATGTACGTAAAATTGGCTAGTCCCAGAGCTGCAACGAGATTTCGCCTATTATCACACACCACCAGGCCGGGCTTGAGGCTCACCGGCAGCAACCACTCGTCGGTCTGTTGTTCTATACCCCGCCACAACTCCTGTGCGGTGTTGGGCCTGTCCCCCAAACATATGAGTTTCAGAATGGCCTGCTGACGTTTACCCCGGGCTGTGCTGAAGTTGGTGGTGAAGGTATGTGGCTGACTGGATGAGCAGGTGGAAGAAGAGGAGGAGGAAGCCGAGAAGGAGGAGGTGGCAACAGGAGGCAAAGATTGTTGCCCTGCAATCCTTGGCGGCGGAAGGACGTGCGCCAAACAGCTCTCCGCCTGGGGCCCAGCTGCCACTACATTTACCCAGTGTGCAGCTAGGGAGATATAGCGTCCCTGGCCGTGCTTACTGGTCCACGTATCTGTGGTTAGGTGGACCTTGCTACAGATGGCGTTGCGCAGTGCACACTTGATTTTATCGGATACTTGGTTGTGCAGGGAAGGCACGGCTCTCTTGGAGAAGTAGTGGCGGCTGGGTACAACATACTGTGGGACAGCAAGCGACATGAGCTGTTTGAAGCTGTCTGTGTCCACCAGCCTAAATGACAGCATTTCATAGGCCAGTAGTTTAGAAATGCTGGCATTCAGGGCCAGAGATCGAGGGTGGCTAGGTGGGAATTTACGCTTTCTCTCAAATGTTTGTGAGATGGAGAGCTGAACGCTGTCGTGTGACATGGTTGAGACGCTTGGTGACGGAGGTGGTGGTGGTGGTGTTGGTGGTACATCCCCTGTTTGCTGGGCGGCAGGTGCCAACGTTCCTCCAGAGGCGGAGGAAGAGGCCGAGGCGGCAACAGCAGAAGAGGCCGAGGCGGCAGCAGCAGAAGAGGTAGCAGGGGGAGCCTGAGTGACTTCCTTGGTTTTAAGGTGTTTACTCCACTGCAGTTCATGCTTTGCATGCAGGTGCCTGGTCATGCAGGTTGTGCTCAGGTTCAGAACGTTAATGCCTCGCTTCAGGCTCTGATGGCACAGCGTGCAAATCACTCGGGTCTTGTAGTCAGCACATTGTTTGAAGAAGTGCCATGCCAGGGAACTCCTTGAAGCTGCCTTTGGGGTGCTCGGTCCCAGATGGCGGCGGTCAGTAGCAGGCGGAGTCTCTTGGCGGCGGGTGTTCTGCTTTTGCCCACTGCTCCCTCTTTTGCTACGCTGTTTGCTGGGTCTCACCACTGCCTCTTCCTCCGAACTGTGAAAGTCAGTGGCACGACCTTCATTCCATGTGGGGTCTAGGACCTCATCGTCCCCTGCATCGTCTTCCACCCAGTCTTGATCCCTGACCTCCTGTTCAGTCTGCACACTGCAGAAAGACACAGCAGTTGGCACCTGTGTTTCGTCATCATCAGAGACATGCTGAGGTGGTATTTTCATGTCCTCATCATCAGGAAACATAAGTGGCTGTGCTTCAGTGCAGTCTATGTCTTCCACCGCTGGGGAAGGGCTAGGTGGATGCCCTTGGGAAACCCTGCCAGCAGAGTCTTCAAACAGCATAAGAGACTGCTGCATAACTTGAGGCTCAGACAGTTTCCCTGAAATGCATGGGGGTGATGTGACAGACTGATGGGGTTGGTTTTCAGGCGCCATCTGTGTGCTTTCTGCAGAAGACTGGGTGGGAGATAATGTGAACGTGCTGGATCCACTGTCGGCCACCCAATTGACTAATGCCTGTACCTGCTCAGGCCTTACCATCCTTAGAACGGCATTGGGCCCCACCATATATCGCTGTAAATTCTGGCGGCTACTGGGACCTGAGGTAGTTGGTACACTAGGACGTGTGGATGTGGCAGAACGGCCACGTCCTCTCCCAGCACCAGAGGGTCCACTAACACCACCACGACCATGTCCACGTCCGCGTCCCTTACTAGATGTTTTCCTCATTGTTATGGTTCACCACAACAACAAAAATATTATTTGGCCCAATGTATTGTATTCAAATTCAGCTGAATATAAATTTGAGGCCTAGTATTTAGGCGCTGGGTGACCGGTATGGATTTACACACAGAATTAGACTTGGAAATGCACAGTAGCGTGTGTGTGAAGTTATTCTGAATGACCCTATGTGCACCTTGAATATTATATACCCTTTTAGGGATAGATTTCAAATAGCTCTGATATAGCAGAAACCACAAAATTATGAAATTGCTAAATTTGGAATTGTATTTCAACCCAGAACAAAAAATGTGCTTTGACGGACACTAAATAACTTGCCCAGCCACAACAGTACAGCGGTAACGACAGATTTAGCGGGATATAAATTTGAGGCCTAGTATTTAGGCGCTGGGTGACCGGTATGGTTTTACTAACAGAATTAGACTTGGAAATGCACAGTAGCGTGTGTGTGAAGTTATTCTGAATGACCCTATGTGCACCTTGAATATTATATACCCTTTTAGGGATAGATTTCAAATAGCTCTGATATAGCAGAAACCACTAAATTATGAAATTGCTAAATTTGGAATTGTATTTCAACCCAGAACAAAAAATGTGCTTTGACGGACACTAAATAACTTGCCCAGCCACAACAGTACAGCGGTAACGACAGATTTAGCGGGATATAAATTTGAGGCCTAGTATTTAGGCGCTGGGTGACCGGTATGGATTTACTAACAGAATTAGACTTGGAAATGCACAGTAGCGTGTGTGTGAAGTTATTCTGAATGACCCTATGTGCACCTTGAATATTATATACCCTTTTAGGGATAGATTTCAAATAGCTCTGATATAGCAGAAACCACTAAATTATGAAATTGCTAAATTGGGAATTGTATTTCAACCCTGAACAAAAAATGTGCTTTGACGGACACTAAATAACTTGCCCAGCCACAACAGTACAGCGGTAACGACAGATTTAGCGTGATATAAATTTGAGGCATAGTATTTAGGCGCTGGGTGACCGGTATGGATTTAGTGACAGAATTAGACTGGGATATGGCCAAAAAATAACCACACTATTGCTGGTTAAATGCACTTGGTGTGACAGCTTGACCAACCACACTACTGAGGGTTAAATGCACTTGGTGACGGGCGCAGCTTGCCCCTGATGTAGTATATGGCCAAAAAATAAACAGACTATTGCTGGTTAAATGCACTTGGTGTGACAGCTTGACCAACCACACTACTGAGGGTTAAATGCACTTGGTGACGGGCGCAGCTTGCCCCTGATGTAGTATATGGCCAAAAAATTAACAGACTATTGCTGGTCAAATGCACTTGGTGTGACAACTTCACCCTGATGTAGGCTTTAGCCAAAAAACAACCACACCATTGAGGGTTAAATGCACTTGGTGACAGGCGCAGCTTGCCCCTGATGTAGTATATGGCCAAAAAATAAACAGACTATTGCTGGTTAAATGCCCTTGGTGTGACAGCTTCACCCTGATGTAGGCTTTAGCCAAAAAACAACCACACCATTGAGGGTTAAATGCACTTGGTCGCAGCTTGTGCTGGCGCACCACAAGACACAAAATGGCCGCCGATCACCCCAGAAAAAAGTGACTGACAAACGGTCTGGGCAGCCTAAAAACAGTGAGCAATTGAATTTCAGCAGCTCAATGATGCACAGCTGCAGATCGATCGATTAATCAAGTCCTTTGGAGGAGTTAATCTGCCTAATCTCGCCCTACTGTCGCAGCCGCAACCTCTCCCTACGCTAATCAGAGCAGAGTGACGGGCGGCGCTATGTGACTCCAGCTTAAATAGAGGCTGGGTCACATGGTGCTCTGGCCAATCACAGCCATGCCAATAGTAGGCATGGCTGTGACGGCCTCTTGGGGCAAGTAGTATGATGCTTGTTGATTGGCTGCTTTGCAGCCTTTCAAAAAGCGCCAAGAAAGCGTCACAAAACCGCCAACAAAGCGACGAACACCGAACCCGAACCCGGACTTTTACGAAAATGTCCGGGTTCGGGTCCGTGTCACGGACACCCCAAAATTCGGTACGAACCCGAACTATACAGTTTGAGTTCGCTCATCCCTAGTGCTGATTTTTCAAAAAGTCGCTCAATTTTCCATCAATCGTACTATTCTCTTTGTACCTCTGAATCAGAGTATCCAGCATATTTTTTATCTGCCACACCAGATCTATTTTTAATGTCTGATAGGTTTTAGAATCCTCTAATTCTCCCATAATATCAATTATATAATATTTTTTATCTAGAAAACACGGGCTCCCCCTTTATCTGCCGGTTTAAATATGAGTGAACTATAATCTAACAAAGATCTAAAGCATATTTCTCATCAGGAGGCAAATTATGATGTACATGTAATCTGCCCTGTTTGAATTGTCGTGATAGTGTACACATATCTTGTTGCACTAGGTTAATAAATGATTCTACTGGATAGTGAGACTTAGGAGGTATAAATCGACTTTTAACCTTGAGATCGAATTGCTTTAAAGAAGGCAAATTACTATCAATCCCTTCATCTTGAGAAGATATACATTTAGCAGTAGAAAAATGAGCCTTGAGTCGTATACTCCAGTAAAATCTCTGCAAGTCCATGTCCAGCCTAAATCGTTAGTTTCTAACGATAATTTGTTTTCCCTTAGTCCTAACAGCAGCACAGACGGGGTTAACTGCCCCCTGTGGACTGGTAGGACCGGCGGAATTTTTTATGAGCCCAAGAACCAATAACAAAGTTCCCACTCCCTCAAAAGGAGGGAACTACCCCCAGCCACCGTGTTTTCAGCAAGCATACATACTTAGGGTGGGAAATTTGTGTGCTGCTGCTAGGACTAAGGGAAAACAAATTATTGTTAGAAATTAACGATTCCCTTACGTCCTACTAGCAGCACAGATGGGGAGATAACAAGAAGAAACCCCTAGGGAGAGCCTTCCTGCCTGGCAGAATTAAGAATAGTCTGCCCAAAGGCCGAAAACTCCGGAAACTTAGCACCACATCTGTAGTGCGAGATAAAGGTCGATTCAGAGCTCCAGGAAGCCGATTTACAGATCAACTCTAAGGGAAGATGATTTCTTTCTGCCACAGAGGTTGAAACGGCCCTAGTAGAATGGGCCCTAACAAACTCTGGAGGGTCCAAAGATTGAGACAGAAAGGACTCTCTAATGGCTTCTCGGATCCAGCGACTAATGGAAACTTTAGACGCTTTGCGGCCTTTAGATTTACCGGCAAACAGGATGAAGAGATTATCATCAATCCTGAACTCCTTGGACCTATCCACATAGGTCTGGAGGCATCTCGATATGTCCAGAGAATGTCTGACAGGAGCATCGGAGGAGGCGGACGAAAATAAAACTGGTAAAGAAATTACCTGGTTAATATTCTGAAAAGATAAAACCTTAGGTCTGAAGTAGGGTAAGAATCTTAAGAGAACTCGGTCCTGCAAAAAGGTGATATATGGATGCAGAGCCGAGAAGGCTTGTAACTCCGAAACCCTCTTAGCTGAGGTCACAGCTAGCAAAAAAACTGTCTTTAAGGTGACAAACTTGAAACTGACCTCCTTCAATGGCTCAAAGGGAGGAGATGCTAACCCATTGAGCACTACTGAAAGGTCCCACTGAGGAATGGGTCTCAGTATTGTAGGCTCCTTTAAGGAAGCGTTTAATGAGCGGATCCCGAGAATATGGCTTGTTTAGACAGGCCGAGTTGGCAAAAACCTGAACCTTCAAAGTGGCCGGAGCAAGGCCCTTGGGTTGGAATCACACCAAGAGGTGAAGATTCTCATCACTCTGGAGTAGGCCTTCTTAGTGGACTCCGCTCTTGAATGTGATAACGTTCTCAGGACCGCCTCAGAGAGTCCTTCTACTCTGAGAAGAGACTGATCAACCTCCAGGCTGAATCTGTGCAGATCTAGGCAGAGATGTGTGTCCCACAACACCAGGGTCTGGAGTCTCCAGTATTGTCCCCGACTCATCTGAATGAGCTGGGTAAACCAGGATCTCTTGGGCCAGAACGGAATGATGGCTATTACCAAGGCCCGATACTGATGGATTTTCATCAATACCCTCGGTATCATGGAAAAAGGAGGGAAGATGTAAGCCAGCCCAAACCTCCACGGTATCGACAGAGCATCTATCGCCAGGGGGTTCTCCTCCCTGTATAGAGAGCAGAACCTCTGTACCTTGGCGTTGAACCTGATTGCCATGAGATCCACCTCCGGTAATCCCCATCTGAGGACTATCTGCTTGAATATCTCCGGATGCAAAGACCACTCCATAGTCGGTAATCCGCGACTTAGATGATCTGCAATCATGTTGAGGAACCCTCGAATGTGGGTGGCAGATAGATGGGATAGGTTCAACTCTGCCCACCGTAGAATTACCCCGATCTCTGAAAGAAGGGGTAGGGATCTCGTACCCCACTGTTTGTTTATGTAAAGAACTGCCGTCATATTGTTTGACTGTACTCTCACCTCTTTGTCCCGGATCTGAGGGGCAAAGTGAAGGAGGGCTAGCCGGATAGATCGCATCTCGCAGAGATTGGAGGAGAGACGCTGCTCCATGGGAGACCAAGTTGGAACCGTCTAGGTGAGCGCCCCAGCCTACTAGGGACGCATCTGTAGTCAATATGAGCCAAGATAGTTGGGTCATAGACTTCCCTGCAGGGAGATGGAACCACCATCTCAGGGAATTCCGAGTTTGGGAGGATAGAGAGTATAGGGAATCTAGCCCCATAGGGCTGCCGTCCCACCTGTTCAAAACTTCTGTTTGAAGAGGGCGGAGGTGCCATAATGCCCAAGGGACTGCGTCTGCAGCCACTGACATGAGCCCCAGCATCTTCATGAGAGTCCGAATGGATACTCGTCATGGTACCGATAAGAACCTTGCCAGGTCTTGTACCTGGGTTTTCCTCTCTGGTGTCAACTGAAGGGACATCTCCACAGAGTCGATTATGAAACCTAGATATTGTATTGAAGTTGAAGGGCTCACGTTCGATTTCTGCCAGTTGATGATCTACCCTAGGTGGAGCAGAAAGGAAATTGCCAGATGAAGATGGTGGGTCAGAACTGGTACGGTGGCCGCCATAAGGAGCCATTCGTCCAGGTAAGGGACAATGGTCAGTCCTTGAAGTCTCAGCGCTGCCACCACTGCTACCACCACCTTGGTGAAGAAAAGGGGGGCGGATGAGATTCCGAAGGGAAGGGCGGCAAACTGAAAATGCCTGAGAACCCCAGAAATCTGGACCGCGATCCTGAGGTATTTCCGAGAAATGGGATGGATCGGAATATGGAGGTAAGCATCCCTGAGATCCAGAGTGGCCATCACATCTCCAAGTCTGAGGATGTGGCTGACTGACCTTATGGTTTCCATACGAAACCTTGGCCTTCTTATGAATTGATTGAGGAATCTCGAATCGATTACCATCCGGAGATCGCCTGTTTTCTTGGGAACCAGAAAAACTGGAGAATAGATCCCTAGGCCCTCCTCCCCTGCCGGACCTTCCTTCAGAGCCCCCTTTGAAATATAGTCCTGGATGTAGAATTCTAAAATCCTCTGTTTGGCAGGCTGAAAACCTCGATTGATAACGAATCTTTCTTGGAGGAGAGAGAAGAGATCTATAAGGTACCCGGAGGAAACGATGCTTAGAACCCAGGGAGCCGCAATCTCCGGGGTCCGAACCTCCTTGAAATGGGAAAGACGTCCCCCCACGGGGATCTGGGGAGAGGTTACGGGAAAAGCCAGAGGCGTAATGGCAGGAACAGCAGGGGGAAACCAAGTGCCTCTGGGAGGCCCGTAGTCAGGAGGGATTGGCCTCCTTAGTGGGTCTGCGGGGGGGCCTCGAAGATCTTCGCTGCCCCCCCAGTTTCTACAGGAAGTAGACTGCTGGCCCTGTCTGCCCCACCGATGCTGACTGGAGCGTCCTCGAAAGGGCTGTTGAGGAAGACTCTTGCCCTTTTTATCGGAGAGGCCCTCCATGATTTTGTCCAGCTCGGAACCAAAAAGCCGGTCGGGCTCAAACAGAAGCCCACACAAATTATATTTTGAGGCATTATCTGCCTTCCAAGGTTTCAGCCATAATGGTCTACGAGCTGCTGTCATGAAACCATGAACCAGACGTACAACAAGAGATAAGTGGAAATAAGAAGGCTTTATCGAAAATCAAGCTGTAAGGCAAAAGTCCAAACGGATGGCTAAACCGAAGCAGGGTCTTGCGAAGCCAGAGGTCAGGAACCAGGAGGGTAGTCAGACGAAGCCTGGATCAGGAACCAGCAGGGTAGTCAGACGAAGCCTGGATCAGGAACCAGCAGGGTAGTCAGACGAAGCCAGGATCAGGAACCAGAAGCAGCAGCAGTCTTAGAAGCATGTGAACACAGGAGGACCAAGCAAGGAACTGAAGCCACAGACCTCCTATATATATGAGCTAGGCATCCAGCTCCTCCCAGTGGGAAGGAGAAGCCGCAGGGTGGGAGGCTACAAGAAACCCAGAAACCAAGATGGCCGCCAGCACATGTCAAACGAAGGAGAACAGCAAGAAGGTAAGACCATGACAGCTGCAGAGACTAAGCCCATGGTCTTGGCTGCGAGCTTTAGCTGTACTTGCGTAGTATCACATAGAAAGTCCATCGCCAGATTCACAGTTTTAAAGGCAGCCAGTATGTCATCACGGGATACACTCTGATCCACGTCGGTCTGGATCTAATTCAGCTTACTCCTCAAGAAGGACGACACTTCGGATGCTGCTATGGCAGTGGATGCTGAAGCTGCTGGGGCTGAATAGCCTCTTCTTAGTGTGCCCTTCTATCAAGAGGGTCTTGCAGACTCGACCCATCATCTGCAGGCACCAGAGTGCCTCTAGACAATTTGGCTATAGCCATGTCAACCCTGGGAATGGAACCCCACGATTCCACCAAGGGTTTCGCATCGGGAACATCATCTTGAATTTGCGAGTCAAGACTGGTCCTTTCTCAATTTTTTTCCCATTCAGTACGCATGACTGAACGGAGGGTCTCATCTGCCTTAAAGACACGATGTGCGCGACCGGCGGGATCGGAGGACTCCCCAACGTCAACATCATGGTCCCGTGACCTGATGGACTTCAAAAGTTTTTGAGTTTTTTCTGGAGGGAAAAAACATGAGGTTAATTCCTCCTTGTCAGAGGATGATGAGCGCACAGAAAAGACAGTGGGTCTCTCGCTTGGTGCGGTGACCTCCATAGGGGTTTGGGAGAGTCCCGGCAACCTCTCATTCAACAGCTTGACTACCCCCTTGATTGAGTCATCCCCATAACACCTAGCCCACTGATACATTTCCTGCATCGTGGGCTCAGTAGTGATACGGGAACGGCAGCTGTCACATCTCGAATACGGGCAGTTGTCGTCCAGGGGGGTATTACACTCGAAACAGGCCAAGTGCTTGCGTTTGGCAGTTGGATTTCCGCTGGTCAGAGTCTCGCGGAGAAGACATGACTGCAAAAAAGAGAGGAGGATTAAAATCTTATTCAGCAATAAGAAAACAATACACCACCTTAAGAATAAGCCCACCAAACTGGAACGAATCTCCGAAGTTTCAGTATCACAAGGAGAACTAGAAAATTCCGTCTCAGCGCAATACGGCTCTGGAGGCTTGCTTAAATAGCTGCGCAACCAGAGACTGAGTAAAGGCAAACAAGGGCTTATTAGGAGGCATAAAGGTCCGCCCTAGGGCGGAAATATTGCTGGCCAATGAACCACAGTTAATGCAGCTGCCTACTTTCCCTCCTATCTTTTTTTTCTTTTTTCCAGGGAATGTCATTCCCCATTGAAACAGGGGATTTAATAATATCTCTGCCTAACAGTAAATATCCAAAAGAAAAAAGGTCATCTAATCCCCCCCCCTTACTAGCAGTAAGCTTCGCTGCCAGTGAGGAGGAGCCACACAGAAGTGACGTCGTTGGTGACGTCATCCAGGGAAGGCGGCGGCGAGCACCACCAGAATCCCTCAGCCGGCGCCCGCAACAAGAGAGCGACGAGTGGACCGTCGCTGGAGATCCCCTGGACAGGCAAAGATAAAGCAGGTTAGAGGTGGCACCCCTGGCATGCCAGACGGGAGGAGGGGGGGAAATAGAAGAAAAGGGCAATCGCAAAGCCCTAAAGATAAATAAATACGAGGTGAAAGATATATGCCATATCCCCCAAATTCTTTAGTCCCCCCAAACAAAAAGAAAAAAAGGGGGGAGCTACACGCCAGTCCACCTGTCCAAAAGGACAGAAAAAAACATGGTGGCTGGGGGGTAGTTCCCTCCTTTTGGACGATTGGGTTTTCCTAAAAAAGGTACCACTGGCCAGTTGTAGTATCGCTGCCAGAACCAGAGGACATGGAGCCTGTCCTGCGACCGGCTGTACGAGCTTGTGGAATAGCTGTACCCGATGCGTCCTGTGATTTATAGATATGTTGTGCCAGGTAATCTTCAGAATCCCTGATATATTTAGCCCCTTTGGTACTCTCAATGTTGCTTTGATCCAAGCAATGTTTATCTATATTTTCTTTTAGGGCTTTGAGGTCTTTGGATCCCAAACAGTCCTTTAACTGATCTTCAGTAGTAGAGATTTTTTTCTTACTTTTTCAACAATGGCAGATTATAGATGTTCAATCGTTAGGACAATAAGATCCAATGAACATTTGTTCAATATATTCGCAAAACGGTGCAATAATTGACATTATCACTGAAGAGTGTTGGTCTCAGGTTAAAACACACTATTGCACAGTTGCTTTTTCATATTATAGAGTGTGTACAACAGCCACTCCCTGGAGGTGATAGGAATAAATTTTTGTTGAAGCGTGAAGCCTATTGGATCCATCGTCTTCAGACATTGGAGCTGATGGCCTTAATCGTGATTATGATCTGAATAGCTTCCTATAAATGATTTTGACTTTTATATGATTATGTTGTATATATATTTGATTTATATATATTTTTGTTCTTTACAGTGCAGTTGAAGCATTAGGAATCATATTATAATACAGAGTTTATTTGGACACTGAGGCATTTGAAAGCGACATTTGTTTCACATTTTTCATATATTTTTTTCTTTCTTTTTTTCTATGTATTGTTTTTTATTGTGATTGCTGATTAGTCAGGTCATGTGACATCAGTAATCACCTTTTGGACGGGCTATTTAAATGTGATTGTATTGGTGTATCTTTACTGTTTGACAAAAGGCATGGTGTGGTGTCGAAACACGTCAGTCATGTGGAAATAAAGAAATCTTTTTGCATGGAATATCAAGATTGAGAGCCGTTCCTTCTTTTGACATTTATGTGTGGGACGCCAACCCTAGCACAGGTGCACCGCTGATCTCAAACTGCAGTGCCGACTGAGTTTCTACAACATATTGTTGTTTAAACAATGTCTTAAAGGGAATGTGCTATCACATCATAGTTGTATGTTAAACGCTTTAAAAAATAAATTGCTGATTATATACAATCCTGCAATTTTCACACTAGAACCTACACTAGGCCTAAATTATGTTAAAGGGGTTATATTCACAGTTTTTAAACTAGCACCTGGATCTGAATACATTTTCAATTGCATGTAATTAAAAAAAATTGTAATTCTACAGAGTTATTCAATAAAATGTATCTGTATAGCGCCATTTAATTTCTTATTTCTTAGTCCTGCTCACTGAGAAGGCTGCACATGCTCAGTTTCATCTTTCAACTGTTTTCTCAGCTGTGATAGGGAGGGCATGGACACACCTCCTGAGCTGCAGCAGAAGACACTCCCCTTGAGCTGTCAGCTTGATATAAATCTAGCAGAGCAATGAATGTGGAGATCTCTGGATCCATGTGAGGTACAGGGCTGGTTCTAGCTTTGTTAGAAAGGTATTGTCATGTACTATGTCATATGCTATTTTAATTTTTTACATTACTCATGGGCTAACCCCTTTACGTTCTCCCCACCCAGGGGAACCTGCCGGCGCCTCCTTCTCCCATGCTGTAGCGCTGGCCAATCACAGCGCTCAGCTCATAGCTTGAGAAAGAGCTGAGCGCTGTGATTGGCCAGCGCTGCAGCATGGGAGAAGGAGGCGCTGGCAGGTTCCCCTGGGTGGAGCCTAACTGTAAAGATACCGGAGGCTATACCGGGAGAATGGAGCGGCGCCCAGGTATAACAGTAAGTGCAGGGGGATCCCTGGGCGCCGCTCTACATGCCTGTATAGTTACTTTAGAAGTTTAATTCTGGTGAAAGGTCCTCTTTAATTCTTTGTTCTACCCTGTTGCTACCTTTTCCTGAACTACGATACGTTGGATTGCGGCGACGACACAAGACTATAAACTGTATTTGAATAATAAAGTATTTATTAAACCAATAACATGTTTACAGTCAATTAATTATGCTATATCTATATATATTTATATCAATGGTTATATAAATATATATACATATAGACACACACTTTACAATACTAACATCACTCTGATAATAATACACCTAACTACACTAACACAACACAATCTACAATTCCACCCTGACAACTATCTAAATATACACTCACACACATACACTATAGCAACCCCCTTCCAAACCTAACTACACGCTGTCCCTTCAGGGTAGAAAAGGGTTAAATTTAATACAGGATTAGGACTTGCAGGGATTAATAATATATATTACAGGGCAATGCAGGGGTTAATGAATATTGCAATGTGATATTGCAGGGGTTAATGAATATTGCAGGGGCAATGTAATATAGCAGGGCCACCCTAATAGGTTAGATTTTTCGAGGGGAGCTGTGGACGAAGAACCATCTTGTTATTGATGGCTCTATATCCTTGTCTTACTCATGTGTACTAGTGATGAGCGAGAGGTGCCATATTCGATTTCGCTATATTTCTCGAATATTCGATTGAATATTCATCTTATATTCGTCAAAATTGAATATTCGTCATTATTCTATTTATAGTGAATAATATGCGATTTAATTATTCGAGTATTGTGATTTTCTTTTAACTGTATAAGGCAAATTTCCTATCGGTTGGCTACGGCTATGTCTAATATGTGTATTTTATGAATATTCGCTATATTGCTATGTATTCTTGTTTTAGAATATGACGAAAATTCAAAAAAACGAAGTTATAGCAATATAGCGAATATTGGTAAAATACACATATAGACTGCGATTTAGCTAATATAGTGCTATAATCTTTTTTTTGTCAAATTTATTTAGTCTATTCTGAACTTCAGTTTTTTTTTTAATTTACAGGTACACTATTTAAAAAAAATACTATAGCACTATATTAGCTAAATTGCAGTCTATATGTGTATTTTGCAAATATTCGCTATATTGCTATAACTTCGTTTAGAATATTCGATATAGCGAATATATAGCACTATATTCCAAATATTCGCGAATTAGCGAAGTTGCGATGTTCGTGATTAATATTCGCTATTCGAATATTCGTGCTCAACACCAATGTGTACACAGGCTGATTTCCGCTTGTTAACCTGTCTTGTGGAGGCCAATAGAATTCATGGCATAGCTCATGCCTTAACTCTTCAGGAATCCACAACACAAAGATACAGGCCACACTCTGCTGTCAATCACTCTGCATCTAACCTCAATCAGAGATGTGTTACCTGTCCGGACCAGAAAGTAAGTGCACAGTGCAACATCACATAGAACCTTGTGCCAATGTTGCCTCTCCGCAACCTACTACCTGTATAACACAGCCCTACCGAAAACCTTGAGCAAAACAGTATTACCCGTCCAGGTCTGAGACCTTAGCTGCACAGAAATACTGTTGGAATATTTATGCTGTCTCCGATTAACAGTCTATATTATTTAAATAAATAAATTAGAATCTGAAATGAAGGATATTCTAATCTATTATCATAAATGCCAAGCTAAAACAGGCTTGTGAGCTGCAACAAAAATAAGGCGTTGGTGTATAAAAATATATATTTATTAAATAACAAAAATACGGTGCAAATTAATATATAAGAAAATTGGTGACAATTGAAATTCAATATATGATATGCAAAATAGTAAGAAAGTCAAAATAATCTAAAGTATATACATATATATATATATATATATATATATATATATTCACTACTATGCCTTAGTATAACAATACCCCTCAATTTATATTGTAAATCAATTTGATACCTGATTTCTCTCAAATCTGGTTTATTTTTTATCTATACAGATATATATATATATATATATATATATATATATACATACTGTATATATATACATAATCAACCATACTGGTCTAGAACTGAATTCAGTTCCTTGGAGATGATACCATGTTTTCACCAATATATTTTAAATCTCCCTGGATTGGATAAAGTTTTAGGATGATGCTGCAGGTACACCCCAATCCTTTTCCAAAACAGATACTATGCACAAAGTATGGTTAATTGAATATATATAGATATATATTATGTTAATTAATTATCCAAAAAAATATATATAGCATTATACTATACCAAAATGTCAGCTAGCAGAAATCAGTTTCAATGGTCCTAAGATGGCTGCCTCCAATGGCTAAAAAGTGGTCAGGGCTGGATCTGATACATCTAGATATCTTCAGGAAGTTTTCTTCAAGATGACCATCCCAATTTGATTCAAGAAGATGATGAGGATGATGATGATGATGATCTGCTTCCTGATGATCTAGTCTGATCTGATCTGATCATCCCCCTCTGTCAGCCCATACCATCTTTTTATCCTATCTAAAATGGGACTGGTCAAGTTTAATCAACAACTAGTGACATCATTTTATAACTAATAGGACCTCCCCTAGGGATTTTGCAATAAATTCCTAATTCTATTCTACCACCAGATGGCACCAGAGGTCCACGTATAAATTTTGGAATTCATTTGGATTTTACTTATTAACTAATTTTAAAAACAGGATTTTGAATGTCTAACAGGGAAACAATAAACTGTTGACTCTCACGCAGCACTCATATATACACTTTGTTAACTTCCAGTTTAGTTACACAATCCAAAGTCTTACCCTAGTCATGGTTTATCCCTGTCTGTTTGGGAACCGCCATAAGTGTTACTCAGCCATTGTCTCTGTGTGAATCCATCGTTTGTTCTTAAACATTTGTGTCTACAAACCCAAGAACCAGTTTCCTAAGACTGAAGTAATTCGTTAACTTACACCTTGAAGCTCTGGAAGAAATTCCCCTAATTATTACATATATATTATATATATATATATATATTATATTACATCTAATTATTAAAACCCACACAATTTTAAGACATATCATATATAAGCTAAAATCCATACATATGAGGATTAATATAAACCTTACAATGAATAATAAAATTATATTCTTTGTATTCACTGAGAATCACCAACACTCAGCACATTCCTACCCCAATGTCATATCTGGGTAAAAACATTTTTTTAGACCCGTCTAAATTCCTTTTCACACAAGAGCAGACTATGCAAATCCTCCTAAGTTTTATAAACAAAAGTCTTTACACATAGTGATTCTAAGTTCACAAGGGTTTGAACTTATATTAACCTCTTGAATAAAACAAAATCAGACAAAATGGCTTCTCTTAATATTCCTATTCATATACCTGTATAGGCCTTATATGATGGACTTTTTTTATACTCAAAAGTTCTGACAAATCTTGGTGGGACCTCCAATTATCTCGGAATATTTATGCTGTCTCCGATTAACAGTCTATATTATACCTATCTATATTATTACCTGTATAGGTCTTATATGATGGACTCTTTTTATACTCAAAAGTTCTGGCATAACATTACACTAAACCATGTGCCAATGTTACCTGTCCACAAACCAACAACTACCTCAGTCCACAGTGTAGCACAGTTCTACTCAAAGGAGACACAAGAATAAATTAAAAACATCCGCGCCTGGACTCACCGCGCGCACACCTTCAGGCAAGTGCACGTGGGCTGGTGCGGTGATATGACGTCACCGCACCAGCCCGCACATACCAATGCTTCAAGGCGATGGATCTCTTTGATCCTTCAGCCTTTGAAGTGACCGTGTACCTCTGGCACTGTAATTACAGCACCGGAGGTACACGGCATACAGGGGCAGGGGAGCTCTTTGTTCCCCTGTCCCTGTTATGCATAGCATCTCAGTCCACGGTAAGACAAATTGTCTATAAATGGAGAAAGTTCAGCACTGCTGCTAGTCTCCCTAGGAGTGGCCATCCTGTAAAGATGATTGCAAGAGCACAGCGTACACTGCTCAATGAGGTGAATAAGAATCCTAGAGTGTCAGCTAAAGACTTACAAAAGTCTCTGGCATATGCTAACATCCCTGTTAGCGAATCTACGATACGTAAAGCACTAAACAAGAATGGATTTCATGGGAGGATACCACAGAGGAAGCCACTGCTGTCCAAAAAAAACATTGCTGCCCGTTTACAGTTTTCACAAGAGCACTTGGATGTTCCACTGCAGTACTGGCAAAATATTCTGTGGACAGATGAAACCAAAGTTGAGTTGTTTGGAAGAAACACACAACACTATGTGTGGAGAAAAAGAGGCACAGCACACCAACCTCAAAACCTCATCCCAACTGTGAAGTATGGTGGTGGGGGCATCATGGTTTCAGGCTGCTTTGCTGCGTCAGGTCCTGGACAGATTGTTCTCATCGAAGGAAAAAGATTAGCAGGAGAACCTAAGGCCCTCTGTCCACCAGCTGAAGCTCAACAGCAGATGGGTGTTGCAACAGGACAACGACCCAAAGCATAGAAGTAAATCAACAACAGAACGGCTTAAACAGAAGAAAATATGCCTTCTGGAGTGGCCCAGTCAGAGTCCTGACCTCAACCAAATTGAGATGCTGTGGCATGAGATCAAGAAAGCGACTCACACCAGACATCCCAAGAATATTGCTGAACTGAAACAGTTCTGTAAAGAGGAATGGTCAAGAATTACTCCTGACCGTTGTGCACGTCTGATCTGCAACTACAGGAAACGTTTGGTTGAAGTTATTGCTGCCAAAGGAGGTTCAACCAGTTATTAAATCCAAGGGTTCACATACTTTTTCCACCTGCACTGTGAATGTTTACATGGTGTGCTCAATAAAAACATGGTAATATTTAATTATTTGTGTTATTAGTTTAAGCAGAATGTGATTGTCTATTGTTGTGACTTAGATGAAGATCAGATCACATTTTATGACCAATTTGTGCAGAATTTGTGCAGAAATAATTCCAAAGGGTTTAAATACTTTTTCTTGCAACTTTGTGTGTATATATATATATATATATATATATATATATATGTATATAACATATTCCCACCTGGCCATTCAGGGCCTATATATCAACAATTGGGCACATACAGTCATGTGAAAAAATTAGGACACCCTTTGAAAGCATGTGGTTTTTTGTAACATTTTTAATAAAAGGTTATTTCATCTCCGTTTCAACAATACAGAGAGATTAAAGTAATCCAACTAAACAAAGAAAACTGAAGAAAAGTCTTTTCAAGATCTTCTGTAAATGTCATTCTACAAAAATGCCTATTCTAACTGAGGAAAAAGATAGGACACCCTCACATGTATTCCCTCTTAAATTGGCTCAGATCTCACACAGGTATATCACACCAGGTGCACATAATTAGTAGATCGTTACTCTGCATGTTGAATGAGGCTTGCCCTATTTAAACCTCAGACATTTAGTTTGGTGTGCTCCTGACTGTTGAAGTGAGAGTGAGCACCATGGTGAGAGCAAAAGAGCTGTCAGAGGACTTCAGAAAAAAGATTGTAGCAGCCTATGAGTCTGGGAAGGGATTTAAAAAGATCTCAAAAGATTTTAAAATCAGCCATTCCACTGTCCGGAAGATAGTCTACAAGTGGAGGGCTTTCAAAACAACTGCCAACATGCCCAGGACTGGTCGCCCCAGCAAGTTCACCCCAAGAGCAGACCGCAAGATGCTAAAAGAGGTCTCCAAAAACCCTAAAGTGTCATCTCGAGAACTACAGCAGGCTCTGGCTACTGTTGATGTAGAAGTACATGCCTCTACAATCAGAAAGAGACTGTACAAGTTTAACTTGCATGGGAGGTGTGCAAGGAGGAAACCTTTGCTTTCCAAGAGAAACATCGAGGCCAGACTGACATTTGCCAGAGATAAAGTTGACAAAGACCAGGACTTCTGGAATAATGTTCTTTGGACAGATGAGTCCAAAATTGAATTATTTGGACACAACAGCAGAGGACATGTTTGGCGTAAACCAAACACAGCATTCCAAGAAAAGAACCTCATACCAACTGTGAAGCATGGAGGTGGAAGTGTCATGGTTTGGGGCTGCTTTGCTGCAGCAGGACCTGGTCAGCTCACCATCATAGAATCCACGATGAAATTCTACTGTGTATCAGAAGGTGCTTGAAGAACATGTGAGACCATCAGTTAGAAAATTAAAGCTGAAGCGGAACTGGACCATGCAACATGACAATGACCCAAAACATACTAGTAAATCAACCAAAGATTGGCTGAAAAAGAAGAAATGGAGAGTCCTGGAATGGCCAAGTCAAAGTCCAGATTTGAATCCCATTGAGATGCTGTGGGGTGACTTGAAAAGGGCTGTACGTGCAAGAAACCCCTCAAACATCTCACAGCTGAAAAAGTTCTGCATTGAGGAGTGGGGTAAAATTTCCTCAGACCGATGTCGAAGACTGGTAGATGGCTACAAGAACCGTCTCACTGCAGTTATTTCAGCCAAAGGAGGTAACACTCGCTATTAGGGGCAAGGGTGTCCTATCTTTTTCCTCAGTTAGAATAGGCATTTTTGTAGAATGACATTTACAGAAGATCTTGAAAAGACTTTTCTTCAGTTTTCTTTGTTTAGTTGGATTACTTTAATCTCTCTGTATTGTTGAAACGGAGATGAAATAACCTTTTATTAAAAATGTTACAAAAAACCACATGCTTTCAAAGGGTGTCCTAATTTTTTCACATGACTGTACATATATATACAGAAAATCACAATGAATCCACATCTTTGCACAGATTTGGCCTTTTAATTAAAGGCATGTGGTCCTAAACTTTTGATCAGCTGAAAAACAGCCTGTTTTAGTTTATTCATAGTTTTCATTAAATTGAATGCTCAAAAAATGTTTTGTCTCACTCCCATTTCTTCTTGTTGCATGTTGAAGCTTTACTTGGAACCTTGTTGAGATCCAGCCATGCTAAATATGATTTTTTGTCATTTTTCAAGTTGTCTTAAACTTTTGATCAGGACTGTATATATATTATCTATTAGGGATGAGCAAACCTGAACTGTATAGTTCGTAAAAGTCCGGGTTCGGTGTCCGGGTTCGTAAAAGTCCAGGTTCGGCGCTTTCTTGGCACTTTTTGAAAGGCTGCAAAGTACATAGTAACATAGTACATAAGGCCGAAAAAAGACATTTGTCCATCCAGTTCGGTCTGTCATCCTGCCAGTTGATCCAGAGGAAGGCAAAAAAAAATATGTTAGGTAGAAGCCAATTTTCCTCACTTTAGGGGAATAAAAAATTCCTTCCCGACTCCAATCAGGCAATCAGAATAACTCCCTGGATCAACGATCTCTCTCTTGTAGCTATAGCCTGTAATATTATTACACTCCAGAAATACATCCAGGTCCCTATTGAATTCCTTTATTGTACTCACCATCACCACCTCCTCAGGCAGAGAGTTCCATAGTCTCACTGCTCTTACTGTAAAGAATCCTCTTCTATGTTTGTGTACAAACCTTCTTTCCTCCAGACGCAGAGGATGCCCCCTCGTCACAGTCACAGTCCTGGGAATGAATAGATGATGGGATAGATCTCTGTACTGTCCCCTGATATATTTATACATATTAATTAGATCTGCTCTCAGTCGTCTTTTTTCTAAAGTGAATAATAGGGATGAGCGAACCCGAACTGTATAGTTCAGGGTCGTACCGAATTTTGGGGTGTCCGTGACACGGACTCGAACCCGAACATTTTCGTAAAAGTCCGGGTTCGGGACTTTTACGAAATACTACTTGCCCCAAGAGGCCGTCACAGCCATGCCTACTATTGGCATGGCTGTGATTGGCCAGTGCAGCATGTGACCCAGCCTCTATTTAAGCTGGAGTCACGTAGCGCCGCACGTCACTCTGCTCTGATCAGTGTAGGGATAGGATGCAGCTGCTGCTGTTAGGGCCAGATTAGGCAGTGATTTACTCTTCCAAAACACTTGATCGATCTACAGCTGTGAATCATTCAACCTCTGCTATTTAAATGCTCACTGTTTTTAGGCTGCCCAGAGCGTTTTTCTGTCACTTTTTTCTGGGGTGATCGGCGGCCATTTTGTGTTATGTGGTGCGCCAGCACAAGCTGCCACCAAGTACATTTAGCCATCAATAGTGTTGTTGTTTTTTTTTTTGATATATTCTACATCAGGGGCTTGGCTGTGCTTGCTATTTTATTGAGGGGTGAAATACAATTGCCAAAATAGCAGCGCCCTAAATCTGGTGTTTCAGCTGTGGCTAGCCAATTGTAATACTGTCTGCTGTCTAGCAAAGGATATATATTTTTTCTGGGTTGAAATACAATTCCCAAATTAGCAATTCCCTAAATCAGTGGTTTCTGCTGTATCAGGCCAAGTTTAATCTATCCATAAAAGGGTATATTACATTGAAGGTGCTGATAGGGTCATCCTCAATAACTTCACACGCTACCGTGCATTTCCAAGTCTAATTCTGTCCGTAAAGGGATACCTGTCATCCATCCAGGGCCGAAATACTAGGCCTACAATTTATATTCAGCTAAATCTGTGGTTACTGCTGTGGCTGGTCAAGTTATTTAGTGTCCGTCAAAGCACAGTTTTTGTTCTGGGTTGAAATACAATTCCCAACTTAGCAATTTCCTAAATCTGTGGTTTCTGCTGTATCAGGCCAAGTTTAAATCTATCCATAAAAGGGTATATTGCATTGAAGGTGCTGATAGGGTTATCCTCAATAACTTCACACGCTACTGTGCGTCTCCAAGTCTAATTCTGTCCGTAAACATATACCTGTCATCCAGGCCCTAAATACTAGGCCTACAATTTATATTCAGCTAAATCTGTGGTTACTGCTGTGCCTGTATTAGTGTAATACGGTACCTAAATAGATAGCCATATAGTGTTAGGTGCCTGTAAAAAAAGGCCTGAATTTGAATTCAAAACATTGGGCCAAATAATTATTTTCTTATTGTGGTGAACGGTAACAATAAGGAAAACATCTAGTAAGGGACGCGGACATGGTCGTGGTGGTGTTAGTGGACCCTCTGGTGCTGGGAGAGGACGTGGCTGTTTTGCCACAGCCACATGTCCTAGTGTACCAACTACCTCAGGTTCCAGTAGATGCCAGAATTTACAGTGATATTTGGTGGGGCCCAATGCTGTTCTAAGGATGGTAAGGTACAGGCATTAGTCAATTGGGTGTCCGACAGTGGATCCAGCACATTCACATTATCTCCCACCCAGTCTTCTGCAGAAAGCGCACAGATGGCACCTGAAAACCAAGCCCATCAGTCTGTCACATCACCCCCATGCATATCAGGGAAACTGTCTGAGCCTCAAGTTATGCAGCAGTCTCTTATGCTGTTTGAAGACTCTGCTGGCAGGGTTTCCCAAGGGCATAGAATGCACTGACGCACAACCACTTATGTTTCCTGATGATGAGGACATGGGAATACCACCTCAGCACGTCTCTGATGACGAAACACAGGTGCCAACTGCTGCGTCTTTCTGCAGTGTGCAGACTGAACAGGAGGTCAGGGAGGAAAACTGGGTGGAAGACGATGCAGGGGACGATGAGGTCCTAGACCCCACATGGAATGAAGGTCGTGCCACTGACTTTCAGAGTTCGGAGGAAGAGGCAGTGGTGAGAACGAGCCAACAGCGTAGCAAAAGAGGGAGCAGTGGGCAAAAGCAGAACACCCGCCGCCAAGAGAGTCCACCTGCTACTGGCCACCGTCATCTGAGACCAAGCACCCCAAAGGCAGCTTCAAGGAGTTCCCTGGCGTGGCAGTTCTTCAAACAATGTGTTGACGACAAGACCCGAGTGGTTTGCACGCTGTGCCATCAGAGCCTGAAGTGAGGCATTAACGTTCTGAACCTTAGCACAACCTGCATGACCAGGCACCTGCATGGAAAGCATGAACTGCAGTGGACTAAACACCTTAAAAACAAGGAACTCACTCAGGCTCCCCCTGCTACCTCTTCTGCTGCTGCCGCCTCGGCCTCTTCCTCCGCCTCTGGAGGAACGTTTGCACCTGCCGCCCAGCAAACAGAGGATGTACCACCAACACCTCACCAAGCATCCCCACCATGTCACACAGCAGCGTTCAGCTCTCCATCTCACAAACATTTGAGAGAAAGCGTAAATTCCCACCTAGCCACCCTCGATCCCTGGCCCTGAATGCCAGCATTTCTAAACTACTGGCCTATGAAATGCTGTTATTCAGGCTGGTGGACACAGACAGCTTCAAACAGCTCATGTCACTTGCTGTCCCACAGTATGTTGTTCCCAGCCACCAGTACTTCTCCAAGAAAGCCGTGCGTTCCCTGCACAACCAAGTATCCGATAAAATCAAGTGTGCACTGCGCAACGCCATCTGTGGCAAGGTCCACCTAACCACAGATACGTGGACCAGTAAGCACGGCCAGGGACGCTATATCTCCTTAACTGCACGCTGGGTAAATGTAGTGGTGGCTGGGCCCCAGGCGGAGAGCTGTTTGGCACACGTCCTTCCGCCGCCAAGGATCGCAGGCCAACATTCTTTGCCTCCTGTAGCCTCCTCCTCCTACTCGGCTTCCTCCTCCTCTTCTTCCACCTGCTCATCCAGTCAGCCACACACTTTCACCACCAACTTCAGCACAGCCCGGGGTAAACGTCAGCAGGCCATTCTGAAACTCATATGTTTGGGGGACAGGCCCCCCACTGATCAACGAGTGGTTGCTGCCGGTGAGCTTCAAGCTTGGCCTGGTGGTGTGCGATAATGGGCGAAATCTCGTTGCAGCTCTTCTACATCAGGGGCTTGGCTGTGCTTGCTATTTTATTGAGGGGTGAAATACAATTGCCAAAATAGCAGCGCCCTAAATCTGGTGTTTCAGCTGTGGCTAGCCAATTGTAATACTGTCTGCTGTCTAGCAAAGGATATATATTTTTTCTGGGTTGAAATACAATTCCCAAATTAGAAATTCCCTAAATCAGTGGTTTCTGCTGTATCAGGCCAAGTTTAATCTATCCATAAAAGGGTATATTACATTGAAGGTGCTGATAGGGTCATCCTCAATAACTTCACACGCTACCGTGCATTTCCAAGTCTAATTCTGTCCGTAAAGTGATACCTGTCATCCATCCAGGGCCGAAATACTAGGCCTACAATTTATATTCAGCTAAATCTGTGGTTACTGCTGTGGCTGGTCAAGTTATTTAGTGTCCGTCAAAGCACAGTTTTTGTTCTGGGTTGAAATACAATTCCCAACTTAGCAATTTCCTAAATCTGTGGTTTCTGCTGTATCAGGCCAAGTTTAAATCTATCCATAAAAGGGTATATTGCATTGAAGGTGCTGATAGGGTTATCCTCAATAACTTCACACGCTACTGTGCGTCTCCAAGTCTAATTCTGTCCGTAAACGTATACCTGTCATCCAGGCCCTAAATACTAGGCCTACAATTTATATTCAGCTAAATCTGTGGTTACTGCTGTGCCTGTATTAGTGTAATACGGTACCTAAATAGATAGCCATATAGTGTTAGGTGCCTGTAAAAAAAGGCCTGAATTTGAATTCAATACATTGGGCCAAATAATTATTTTCTTATTCTGGTGAACGGTAACAATAAGGAAAACATCTAGTAAGGGACGCGGACATGGTCGTGGTGGTGTTAGTGGACCCTCTGGTGCTGGGAGAGGACGTGGCTGTTTTGCCACAGCCACATGTCCTAGTGTACCAACTACCTCAGGTTCCAGTACATGCCAGAATTTACAGTGATATTTGGTAGGGCCCAATGCTGTTCTAAGGATGGTAAGGTACAGGCATTAGTCAATTGGGTGTCCGACAGTGGATCCAGCACATTCACATTATCTCCCACCCAGTCTTCTGCAGAAAGCGCACAGATGGCACCTGAAAACCAAGCCCATCAGTCTGTCACATCACCCCCATGCATATCAGGGAAACTGTCTGAGCCTCAAGTTATGCAGCAGTCTCTTATGCTGTTTGAAGACTCTGCTGGCAGGGTTTCCCAAGGGCATAGAATGCACTGACGCACAACCACTTATGTTTCCTGATGATGAGGACATGGGAATACCACCTCAGCACGTCTCTGATGACGAAACACAGGTGCCAACTGCTGCGTCTTTCTGCAGTGTGCAGACTGAACAGGAGGTCAGGGAGGAAAACTGGGTGGAAGACGATGCAGGGGACGATGAGGTCCTAGACCCCACATGGAATGAAGGTCGTGCCACTGACTTTCACAGTTCGGAGGAAGAGGCAGTGGTGAGAACGAGCCAACAGCGTAGCAAAAGAGGGAGCAGTGGGCAAAAGCAGAACACCCGCCGCCAAGAGAGTCCGCCTGCTACTGGCCACCGTCATCTGAGACCAAGCACCCCAAAGGCAGCTTCAAGGAGTTCCCTGGCGTGGCAGTTCTTCAAACAATGTGTTGACGACAAGACCCGAGTGGTTTGCACGCTGTGCCATTAGAGCCTGAAGCGAGGCATTAACGTTCTGAACCTTAGCACAACCTGCATGACCAGGCACCTGCATGGAAAGCATGAACTGCAGTGGACTAAACACCTTAAAAACAAGGAACTCACTCAGGCTCCCCCTGCTACCTCTTCTGCTGCTGCCACCTCGGCCTCTTCCTCCGCCTCTGGAGGAACGTTTGCACCTGCCGCCCAGCAAACAGAGGATGTACCACCAACACCTCGCCAAGCATCCCCACCATGTCACACAGCAGCGTTCAGCTCTCCATCTCACAAACATTTGAGAGAAAGCGTAAATTCCCACCTAGCCACCCTCGATCCCTGGCCCTGAATGCCAGCATTTCTAAACTACTGGCCTATGAAATGCTGTTATTCAGGCTGGTGGACACAGACAGCTTCAAACAGCTCATGTCGCTTGCTGTCCCACAGTATGTTGTTCCCAGCCACCAGTACTTCTCCAAGAAAGCCGTGCGTTCCCTGCACAACCAAGTATCCGATAAAATCAAGTGTGCACTGCGCAACGCCATCTGTGGCAAGGTCCACCTAACCACAGATACGTGGACCAGTAAGCACGGCCAGGGACGCTATATCTCCTTAACTGCACGCTGGGTAAATGTAGTGGTGGCTGGGCCCCAGGCGGAGAGCTGTTTGGCACACGTCCTTCCGCCGCCAAGGATCGCAGGCCAACATTCTTTGCCTCCTGTAGCCTCCTCCTCCTACTCGGCTTCCTCCTCCTCTTCTTCCACCTGCTCATCCAGTCAGCCACACACCTTCACCACCAACTTCAGCACAGCCCGGGGTAAACGTCAGCAGGCCATTCTGAAACTCATATGTTTGGGGGACAGGCCCCCCACTGATCAACGAGTGGTTGCTGCCGGTGAGCTTCAAGCTTGGCCTGGTGGTGTGCGATAATGGGCGAAATCTCGTTGCAGCTCTGGGACTAACCTGTTTGACGCACATCCCTTGCCTGGCCCATGTGCTGAATTTGGTGGTGCAGAAGTTCATTCAAAACTACCTCGACATGTCAGAGCTGCTGCATAAAGTGCGGGCCGTGTGTGCGCGCTTCCGGCGTTCACATCCTGCCGCTGCTCGCCTGTCTGCTCTACAGCGTAACTTCGGCCTTCCCGCTCACCGCCTCATATGAGACGTGCCCACCAGGTGGAACTCCACCTTGCACATGCTGGACAGACTGTGCGAGCAGCAGCAGGCCATAGTGGAGTTTCAGCAGCAGCACGCACGGGTCAGTCACACTGCGGAACAGCACCACTTCACCACCAATGACTGGGCCTCCATGCGAGACCTGTGTGCCCTGTTGTGTTGTTTCGAGTACTCCACCAACATGGCCAGTGGCGATGACGCCGTTATCAGCGTTACAATACCACTTCTATGTCTCCTTGAGAAAACACTTAGGGCGATGATGGAAGAGGAGGTGGCCCAGGAGGAGGAAGAAGAGGGGTCATTTTTAGCACTTTGAGGCAGTCTCTTAGAAGTGAATCAGAGGGAGGCTTTTTGCAACAGCAGAGGCCAGGTACAAATGTGGCCAGACAGGGCCCACTACTGGAGGACAAGGAGGACGAGGAGGAGGTGGAGGAGGATGAGGATGAAGCATGTTCACAGCAGGGTGGCACCCAACGCAGCTCGGGCCCATCATTAGTGCGTGGCTGGGGGGAAACGGAGGACGATGACGATACGCCTCCCACAGAGGACAGTTTGTCCTTACCTCTGGCCAGCCTGGCACACATGAGCGACTACATGCTGCAGTTCCTGCGCAACGACAGCAGAGTTGCCCACATTTTAATGTGTGCGGACTACTGGGTTGCCACCCAGCTGGATCCCCGGTACAAAGACAATGTGCCCACCTTACTTCCTGCACTGGAGCATGATTGGAAGTGGAAGCCCAAGGTGAAGGCAGAGGAGGAGCAAGAGGTCACCAACGCAGCTGTGTCACGGCCAGCTCCTCTAAGGGCAGGGTTAGCATGGCAGAGATGTGGAAAAGTTTTGTCACCACGCCACAGCTAACTGCACCACCACCTGATGCGGAACGTGTTAGCAGGAGGCAGCATTTCACTAACATGGTGGAACAGTACGTGTGCACACCCTTCCACGTACTGACTGATGGTCCGGCCCCATTCAACTTCTGGGTCTCCAAATTGTCCACGTGGCCAGAGCTAGCCTTTTATGCCTTGGAGGTGCTGGCCTGCCCGGCGGCCAGTGTATTATCTGAACGTGTATTCAGCATGGCAGGGGGCGTCATTACAGACAAACGCAGCCGCCTATCCACAGCCAATGTGGACAAGCTGACGTTCATAAAAATGAACCAGGCATGGATCCCACAGGATGAATTGGTGGTTGGCTCACACTTGGATAATTACGGGCGGGTGCTGCAAACTCACAAATTGGGTGCCCGAACCCAAAAATTGACAAACAATATGATAAAAAGAGAAAGGAGTGAGCACTCACACTATCTGGACCATGGGGAATAAATATTATTTAATTCTTAATTAATAACACCACTCAAATACAATAAAATCACATAAAATAACATAAAATAATAGGTGGTACCAACACAAAATCACACTGGCGGGTGATAGTTGCACAAGCCTTGTATATTGAATTCACACTTGCCACCAACTGGGATTAAATGGTGGCAATGAAACCGCAGACCGTAAATGCAATGTCCCAATATAGATTCGTGTGGCTCCGGATTAAAGTGTCCACGTGTATGAAAATGTCTCTCACATACTGGTCTCTCACCAACTGGGATTAAATGGTGGCAATGAAACCGCAGACCGTAAATGCAATGTCCCAATATAGATTCGTGTGGCTCCGGATTAAAGTGTCCACGTGTATGAAAATGTCTCTCACATAAACAGACTCTCCACAACTGGTACAGTATGTCCGCAAGGGGCTATAGGTATTATATGCCCAATTCAGGTTCCTACCTTAGTCCAAAGTTTTACCAGCTGTTCTCCGCTGGGCCGTCCTGCCACGAGCAGCAAGTGTGCCGGCCGCTTCGGCGTCTCACGTCACAGATCTCGAGCCGCTGGCGTCACAGTATCGCGGGAACACAGAATTTGGCTGGTATGGATGGTAGGCGATTATTCAGACCTGTATTCAGCTCCTATGTCTTAGTGGAGTATTGGTAGGATTCCTTATCGCATGGCCATGCAATGTATTTTATCAGAATCCAGTAGATTGGGTGGGCGCTTCTTCCAGTCACCAGACGCGTTTCGGGGCGTTCTACACCCCTTCCTCAGTGGTAAGAGACCAGTATGTGAGAGACATTTTCATACACGTGGACACTTTAATCCGGAGCCACACGAATCTATATTGGGACATTGCATTTACGGTCTGCGGTTTCATTGCCACCATTTAATCCCAGTTGGTGGCAAGTGTGAATTCAATATACAAGGCTTGTGCAACTATCACCCGCCAGTGTGATTTTGTGTTGGTACCACCTATTATTTTATGTTATTTTATGTGATTTTATTGTATTTGAGTGGTGTTATTAATTAAGAATTAAATAATATTTATTCCCCATGGTCCAGATAGTGTGAGTGCTCACTCCTTTCTCTTTTTATCATGGATCCCACAGGACCTGTCCATCCCTTGTGCAGATTAGACATTTATAACTACCTCCCCTTAACAATATATTCTTGTACTCCAGGGCACTTCATTCAATCCTCTTTTATTAATTTTACCATTATATTGCGGGGCAACGCAAAGTTGAATGAACCTCTCCTCTGTCTGGGTGCCGGGGCCTAAATATCTGACAATGGCCTGTTCCAGTTGTGGGTGACATGAATCCTGAATCTCTGCTATGGGACCTCTCTCCTCTGTCTGGGTGCCAGGGCCTAAATATCTGGCAGTGGCCATTTCCAGTGGTGGGTGACATGAAGCCTGATTCTCTGCTATGGGACCTCTCTCCAATTGATATTGGTTAATTTTTTATTTTTTATTTTTTTTTATTATTAATTTCCCTATCCACATTTGTTTGAAGGGGATTTACCTACATTTTGCTGCCTTTTGCAGCCCTCTAGCCCTTTCCTGGGCTATTTTACAGCCTTTTTAGTGCCGAAAAGTTCGGGTCCCCATTGACTTCAATGGGGTTTGGGTTCGGGGCGAAGTTCGGGTCGAGTTCGGATTCCGAACCCGAACATTTCCGGAAAGTTCGGCCAAACTTCTCAAACCCGAACATCCAGGTGTTCGCTCAACTCTAATATCTATACGTACACCCCACCGGGCACTTTTCCCTCTACATGGTGCATACATTAGGTATGAATTTGTGCTGTATGTATATATATATATATATATATATATATATATATATGTACAGTATATATATAGTTTCCCTGTGCTATAAGCTAAATATAGTGTAAACATTAGGCATTGTTTTCTACAGTACTGTGCAGAAGTTTTAGGCAAGTGTGGACAAAATGCTGCAAAGTGAATAAAGTAAAATATTTAAGTTTTAATTTAATTTATAAAATTATTCTGCAGCAGGACAAAAATCGCAAACACATTAATACTGTCTTCGGTGTAGAGAAAACAAGGAGTCTTGAAAGTGAAGATATGGCCCCCACAGAGCACCGATCTCAACATCATCAAGTGTGTCTGGGATTACAGAAGGATTTGAGCAAGCCTACATCTGCAGAAGATCTGTGGTTAGCTGTCTTAGATGTTTGGAACTACATTCCTGCCAAGTTCCTTCAAAAACTTTGTGCAAGTACAGTGGTCTCTGAAGTTACAATATTAATTGGTTCCGGGACAACCATTGTAAGTTTAAACCATTGTAACCTGAGTCCATAACTGTGGAAAACCAGGATTGGTTCCAAAGCCCAAAATGTCATCCCAGAATAATACAAAGTGAAGTTTTAAGAAAAAATGAACAGATAATCAAGACATATAAAACAAGTCCTTAAAGAGGACCTTTCACTAGAATAAAACATCTAAACTAACTATACAGACATGTAGAGCGGCGCCCAGGGATCTCCCTGCACTTATTATTATACCTGGGCGCCGCTCCGTTCTCCCGGTATAGCCTCCGGTATCTTCATAGTTAGGCTCGACCCAGTGGAACCTGCTGGCATCTCATTCTCCCATGCTGTAGCGCTGGCCAATCACAGCGCTCAGCTCATAGCCTGAGAGGCTTTTTTTTCCTCTCATGCTATGAGCTGAGTGCTGCGATTGGCCAGCGCTACAGCATGGCAGAATGAGACGCCGGCAGGTTCCACTGGGTGGAGCCTAACTATGAAGATACCGGAGGCTATAACGGGAGAATGGAGCGGCGCCCAGGTATAACAGTAAGTGCAGGGAGATCCCTGGGCGCCGCTCTCCATGTTTGTATAGTTAGTTTAGATGTTTTATTCTAGTGAAAGGACCTCTTTAAGTAAAACAGATGAGAATTGATGCAAGAACTTTACATGACTTTCTATGGAGAGGGCAGGAGCTTCTTCATGGTCTTGCATAATGAAAATGTACCAGAAAAAAAATGAAGTTGCCACTCAAATGGTGTCCAAAAGAGTAGTTCATCCTGGCACAGACAGGGGCCAGTACAGCACATGTAATACCGGTACTGCAGAGGAGCTACGAGACAACCAATAAAGGTGTTTTACCAGAGAATTGTCCATGTTGATTGGTTGGATCTAAGTCTGAAGCATTGTATGATGGGTCTAATGTCATCTTAAGATAGTCTGGAAAAGACCATTTTATGTTGAAAATGTATCCTTAGGCCATTGTATCTTGAAGAATCTCTGCATTCCTACAATAATTGATGTTATTATGAAAGCAAAGGGTGCCCACATGAAATATTGATTTGAGTTAGAGTTCTCTTTTTTTTTCATTTTCTTAGCATTATGTTAATTAATAAAAAAAACTAACACATCTTTTTTGAAAGAATTCTTACTTTGTAGTATTTTTTCTACATTCGTCAAACACTTTTGCACAGTACTGTATAAAAGTCAAACATTGGCACATGTTTTGGTATAGCACATATTTAGGTGGTATATATCAGTATGCCTTTCTTAAACTATGGATTTTTTTTTTTTACAATGGACAAGTTGAGTAAGTTGATACCATCCATTTGGCAAAAAAGTTTGAAGATTTTTACAAAGCAAAAACTCAAGTCTAGTTTAATTAGATTTTTATTAGTAGAAATGTTTGACAAGTACCTAATGGATTTGAGCTTTCTATAGCGCTCATCCGTGTCTTAGATCACAAATTTTGCCAATATAATCTTCTCACATGTATTTATGACATATTAAAATATTATTTTGATTGGACTTCCCTCTTTATGCTATGCAAATCTATAATATTTTATGATGGTATTTTATTTAAGATAATTATAAAAAGTGCCCCACTCTTGCAAGAGTGGTCATAAAATAATATACTAACATATGCACCCACTTTAACTTGGTTTGGCCACAACAATATCATGCCCATATTCTCAAAGGGCTGGTTCTAGCTTTGTGAGAAAGAGGTTGTCATTTACCCTATCATTTCATTTTTTTGCTTTAAAAGGGTAGCGGGCATAAGATTGGGGCGTACTGTTACAATGGTGGTCCGTACAAAAACAAACACAATGCAACAGCACTCTGCAAAAACAAATAATAAAGTAATTACTCACTAAAGAAAATGTACCAATGCTAATGCTACATTATAAATGTGAGAATCTTGGCAAGCACATTTTGTACAAAATTATTTCTGTCTGTCCATTAACGACAAGGTGATCTCTTTAGGACAGGAACCTACAATAAATTCCACCTTCTCTGGTGCCATACTGGCCTCCATAAAATTCAGAGAATGCAGGTTCCACATGCATGCTGAGCCCACTCTGTATTTTACTTCTCCTTGTGCTAAATGGCCTCCAATCAGCAGTGTAGCTATCGGGGAACCAGGGAAAGCCGCTGCTTTGGGGCCCAAGCTCAGAAGGGGCCCGGGAGCAGTACCAGTGGTGTGGTTAGCATGGCCATATTTGTAATAACTTAATTTTTTAATTATATTATTTTAAAGACCCCCTCTTTCCCTGCAGGTGGAGAAAGGGGGAGGGGGGTTGCAACACTGTGTCCCATACTGAAATGAGGAGAGGGGGAGAGGGATTTTCCTACCTCTCCTCTGCACTACTGCTGTTATCTGATTGGTGAAGCAGCAGTGGGTGGAAGCTTCAGCTCTACCAATCATTGAAGTGCACCTTGGATGTAAGAACCTGCCCACCAGCACTACTGCCAGCCCACTTGATGGAGGTGTTAGCATAAATACTATAAAATGACAAAAAAAATACGGAAAAATTACACAATACATTTTTTGGCTTTTTATATATTACAGGAAGCTCTGCATTTCATATTCTCTGTTTAGGCCTTTTGGTGAAAGACTTTGTAGCCTGTGGATCCAATACGCCTCTCTGATTTTTAGACGTTTAGCCCTGTCCCCTCCTCGTCTAAGCGGGGGAACATGTTCTATGACCTGGAATCTGAGCTGAGAAATGTTATGTCTGGCGTTATGGAAGTGAGCCGGGACTGGTAAAAGTAGATTGCTTCTCCTAATGGTGGATTTGTGCTGATATATTCTGTTGTGTATCTTTTGGGTGGTCTCCCCTACGTATATAAGTCCACAGGGGCACTTCAAGATGTACACCACATATTCTGAATCGCATATATGGAATTTGCGTATTGAGATGTGCCCCGTTTTTGGGTTTGTAAAAAGGTTTGCCTGGGAATACGTGTGGATGAACCTACGTCAGCCCGTACTAACAAGTCCCTAAGGTTCCTGAGTCTTTTATTGCAGGGTAAGATTGGTTGACTGAATTGCGTTATCTGCGGATATGCCTTGTGCAGAATGTGCCAATGGCTTCTAGTAATGTTGAGGACTTTGCGGGCACAGGGATGATAGGTGTGAACAAATGGGATCCGTTGTGTTGGTACGTTGGTCTACTCCTAACTGTTGTTGGTTGGTTAAGAATGTGATGGGGATAGCCTCTTTCTGAGCCCCTTCTTTTCATCTCTTCTATTCTTTCTTCTGGTAAAGGACCCTCTTGAACTATTCTGTTAACTCTTTGGAATTGTGAGCCTGGTAGAGCTTTTTTGGTACTAGGCGGATGGAAGCTGATATAGTGTAATAAATTATTGCGATCAGTCGGTTTTCTGTATAGATCTGTTCTAAGTCTACCCGTTGTGTCCCTTGTAACTGTGGTGTCTAAGAAACTGATTGATGACTGGTCGTAGTGAATAGTGAACTGCAACTCAGGGTAAACGGTTTCTGAAATGGGATAAGTGATTCCTGTAAAGATATCATCAATGTATCTTTTCCAGGTAATGACATGTTCAGAGAAGAGTGGATTAGTATAAATGAAGGAGTTTTCAAAATGATCCATGTAGCAATTTGCATATGGGGATGCTACGTTTGACCCCATAGCGGTCCCCTGTCGCTGTATGTAGAATTCGTCTTCAAATAGAAAAAAATTGTTGGTCAGGACGATTTCCAGGAGGTCCAGACAAAGGTTAATCACCTCTGTGTGCATCTCTGTGGAGTGCAGTAAAGTTTGTACCACATAAATTCCCTTCTGATGTTGGATGGAGGTATATAGGATAGGACATCCCATGTGACCAGAAATGTTTCTGGTGGTAGGGGTTGTAGCTCACTTACAATAGTTAGAAAGGCTGATGTATCCAGTAGGAATGATCTTGTTTCTTTGATGTGCGGTGTTAGGATTTTTTCAAAAAAAATGGACAGAGGTGCAAGGATGGAGTCGGTGGAAGCCACAATGGGATGGCCAGGTGGGTTATTTAGATCTTTATGTATTTTTGGTAAAATATAGAAAACTGGTGTGATAGGATTGTGATTTGTGAGGTAGGATCTTGTTGCTTCATCAATAGTGTCCTGAACCTTATATTGTTTTAAGAAATTCATGATTTTTTCGGCGATCTGGGTGGTGGGGTTATGGGGTAACCCGTTGTAAATTTTAGTGTCACTTAATTGTCTATATATTTCGGTATTGTACTTGTCCCCATTATTACCATGGCCCCGCCCTAATCAGCTGGTTTGATCACTAGAGTCTTATTCTGTCGTAGGTCATTCAGTTCTTTACCAGTCGGTAACACTCAAATTATGTGTGAACTTGTATTTGCTTCTATTCAGTTCCTTCCTAAAATTTTCCAAATCTCTCTGAATTAGATTGATGAATGTCTCTACTGGAGGATAATTTTTGGGAGGGCAGTATGAGCATTTATTACGTAGTCCCACCGTATTTATCGAAATTTTAGGGATGTTTATGGGTGATGTGTGAACAGGTCTGTCAAGGTTTTGGAGGTTCCCAAAATGTGCTTTTAAGCGGACGTAGCGAAAAAGTTTTTGTAAATCCATATCCAGCTAAAATGAGTCCTGTGCATAAGATAGACAAAAAGACAGGCCATTTTGTAGTACTGACAGTTGTGAAGGACTAAGAATAACATATGAAATATTAAATACTAGCGACTGTACCCGTAAGCGTTTTGTAACATTTGGATTATTCAGTCCAGTCGAAAGACCCCCTCTTTGTCCTCTTCATGGGGCCCAGGTCGGGTTGTGAATCATTACTGGAGCCAGAATGAAACGAGTCTGATGATGGTGATATTCTACTGGGATGTTGTGGGCGGGAAGCGGTATCAGGCCATTTGTAAACGTGGCTTTGGTGATAATCCTCTGTATCCCTTAGAAATTTTTGTCGTTTAGTTTCTTCGATAATTGGTCATACACACATTTCATTATACACATTATCCAGGTCCCCATTAGCCATTCCAGGCCATGCTCCAATATTTTACATCACCCTAGTTATTCTGATTTTCCGCACACCAGGTTCCCGATCTCCCACTACCCCAGACAGAGCCTATCGCTGCATGCGTTCCACTCGTGGAACACATACCATTTCTGCCTATGCGCACTGGTCCAATCTACATATGTGTTCCTCGGCACTGCAGGTGAAACGTATAGACTTCCGGCATGCCGCACTTCCAATCCTCAAGTCTGCGACTCCAGACCAGCGATCTGGCTACTATAGCTATCCCCCTTTTTATCTAACTGTGATTGTAGTTTTATATAGCCCTTAAAAATAAACTCAGGAAGCGACCCACTCTTATTTTCTAAACCACACTCCCAATTAATTGGGCCCCACAGGACATGGTCATTTCCCAAGGGGGGGGATGGACTTCTCCTTTATAAACTCAGTGGTATCTTGGACACGGCAGACGCCTTACTCATTCACTTCAGTGTGGTCTAAACACATGGTCTCCAACTGCGTCTGTTCTCCTGCTACCTATTCTTGCTCTTCTTATTCTGCGGCATAGGTAAGTTCAATGGGTCCTCTTTAAGCCAATCTCAGCTTACGTATGTGTTATATCAGTTCATCTAGTCACACCTTGACTACCACCAGATATGATCAAGCTGAACCGGGGTCTACTTATGAGAAATATATCTTGCAAACCTCCAGTTCGGTCCTCTTAAGTTGCCTTTTCAGTTGTTGACTCCATTGTATATATATTCCTGTTACAGACATATTCCTGAGATGCGACATTTATCAAGGATTATATATACTGTACCATGTCTGTCCATCTCCTTGATATTATGTTTGTTATGCTGTTAATACAGATGATATTAGTTGTACTGTATCATGGTCATTATACTTCGGATTTTTCAAAAATGTCTCTTTCTATGCTTTAACATGTACAGTATCTGAAGAAGGCCTGCGTGCCGAATAGTTATACTATATGAATATTGCCGCAAGTCAAATAAAAACCTGAATTAACCTAATTGCAAACCGAATAAGCTGTAGTTTTATTCTTTATTGAAGACGGGGTTGGAACCCTACTTACAGCTGCTAACAGAGTGTGGCAAAGATTTATCTGGATAAATAGTAACTGTCAGCAATGGCAGATCTATTCATCAGCCTCAGCCAGAGATGTGTATAAATCCTCACAAATCCATGTCTCATTCATTTTGACAAAAGCGATGTTTTGTACACAAGTGGAGGACAAGTTTGTCTGTTTGGGTGTGATGACGCCACCTGCCACACTGAAAATTATCTCTGGAATAATACTGGAGGCTGGACAGGATAGTACAGTGAGAGCAAACTTGGGCAGTTCTGTCCATTGTTCCAATCCATGGGATCATGGAACATGGTATGTGGTGGGGAAAGGCCACAGTCTAGAAAAAAAACAAAATAAAAAATGGACAGCTGGGCAAAAATACAAATATTATACATCAGAATAAAAATTTTATGAAGGCATGGTGATTGCAGATTTCCATAATGATAAGACAATCTTTACAGATGCCTGCCTGGCAAAAACTGCAGCTTATGGCATAAAGAAGAGTTATATTTTAGAGAAGAATTCAATTTTAAGGAAGGCGCAGAATAGAGTTACATTTATGACAATTAAAGGATAACTGTCACACTTAGACCCTAATTTCAATTTTCATATATGTAGTTACTAATAACATGATATTCCAGAATCAGTTACTATTAGACTGACTTACCCCACATTTAATAAGATTCAGCCCTTAGCAACCAGTCTGCATAAAACTGCAATTTCACTATTCAGTTAAGATGGCCGCCACTGCCCTCACCCTGAGGCTAATCCCGCCTGCACTCACTAGCCAGTAACAATAGCCCCCCAAAAGTATCAGTAACCAGAGCCCTTCCCCTAAAGGGTTAATCTCATGCAGCACAAAGGGGTCCTCTTACCACATGTTGCTTTCATTTATACACTGAGCAGACGGCAGATCTCCCTTCCCTGGTCTGCGCTGCTTCAACTCTTCTTCTCCAGCTCTGCTGAGTGAGGGAGCGTCTGCCAAGCGCAGGGACAGGGAGAAGTGCACACAGCCCAGGCACTGTTATCAGCTGCTGGGGAGGACCTGGCTTTAATCATTTACTTACAGTCCCTGGCTGTCAGCAACGTGACCTTGCATGCTGCGTGCTTCTGCGTCCTCCTTCAACAGATAGACGGACCATGCCTAGCAACCTTATTTTAAGCACAGGTAAAAGTAGGCAGTACAGGGAACAAAAATGTGGAATTAAGGGGTAATTGAATACACAGTGAAAAGTTGAAATAGGGCCACCAAGGAGATATTAATTACCACAATCCAATACTCAAAAAAAATAATAATAATAATACGACAGTTATACTTTAAGTTGTACTGCTGCAACTGCACCTTCAGCACTTGGCCAGGTGATGGTTCAGCTTGCTCACAACTGGATTTCTGAGTGCGTATAATTGTTTTCTGGCTACACATTCCATTATTGATGACTGACAACAGAATGGTGAAGGAGGGTGAGAAGTGTCAGATGGAGAACAAGTAACTGATGAGGACGATGACAAGGACATTGTACTGGTTGTGGATGTGGCCTGGCTGCCACAAAGAAGACCGATAAAAGGAGGAAAGACTTGTGATGATTGCTGGCCAGTTCTATTTTCCCACCGGATTTGGTGATGCCGTCTTAGGGTACTTTCACACTTGCGGTAGAGGGATCCGGCAAACAGAAATAATTTGTAGAAGGATGCGGATCCGTCTTACAAATGCATTGCAAGAACGTATCCGTCTCTCTGTTTGTCAGCTGGCATTGTAGTATTATGGAAAAAAATGCCGGCTTTCAGTCAAGTGCTGCGGTATTATCTCCAACCTGAACAGTCAAAAAGACTGAACTGAAGACATCCTGATGCATCCCGAATGGATTGCTCTCCATTCAGTATTCATGGGGATAAAACTGATCAGTTCTTTTCCGGTATAGAGCCCCTAGGATGGAACTCTATGCCGGAAAAGAAAAACGCTAGTGTGAAAGTACCCTTATACAGTCATGTGAAAAAATTAGGACACCCTTCGAAAGCATGTGGTTTTTTGTAACATTTTTAATAAAAGGTTATTTCATCTCCGTTTCAACAATACAGAGAGATTAAAGTAATCCGACTAAACAAAGAAAACTGAAGAAAAGTTTTTTCAAGATCTTCTGTAAATGTCATTCTACAAAAATGCCTATTCTAACTGAGGAAAAAGATAGGACACCCTTGCCCCTAATAGCGAGTGTTACCTCCTTTGGCTGAAATAACTGCAGTGAGACGGTTCTTGTAGCCATCTACCAGTCTTCGACATCGGTCTGAGGAAATTTTACCCCACTCCTCAATGCAGAACTTTTTCAGCTGTGAGATGTTTGAGTGGTTTCTTGCACGTACAGCCCTTTTCAAGTCACCCCACAGCATCTCAATGGGATTCAAATCTGGACTTTGACTTGGCCATTCCAGGACTCTCCATTTCTTCTTTTTCAGCCAATCTTTGGTTGATTTACTAGTATGTTTTGGGTCATTGTCATGTTGCATGGTCCAGTTCCGCTTCAGCTTTAATTTTCTAACTGATGGTCTCACATGTTCTTCAAGCACCTTCTGATACACAGTAGAATTCATCGTGGATTCTATGATGGTGAGCTGACCAGGTCCTGCTGCAGCAAAGCAGCCCCAAACCATGACACTTCCACCTCCATGCTTCACAGTTGGTATGAGGTTCTTTTCTTGGAATGCTGTGTTTGGTTTACGCCAAACATGTCCTCTGCTGTTGTGTCCAAATAATTCAATTTTGGACTCATCTGTCCAAAGAACATTATTCCAGAAGTCCTGGTCTTTGTCAACTTTATCTCTGGCAAATGTCAGTTTGGCCTCGATGTTTCTCTTGGAAAGCAAAGGTTTCCTCCTTGCACACCTCCCATGCAAGTTAAACTTGTACAGTCTCTTTCTGATTGTAGAGGCATGTACTTCTACATCAACAGTAGCCAGAGCCTGCTGTAGTTCTCGAGATGACACTTTAGGGTTTTTGGAGACCTCTTTTAGCATCTTGCGGTCTGCTCTTGGGGTGAACTTGCTGGGGCGACCAGTCCTGGGCATGTTGGCAGTTGTTTTGAAAGCCCTCCACTTGTAGACTATCTTCCGGACAGTGGAATGGCTGATTTCAAAATCTTTTGAGATCTTTTTAAATCCCTTCCCAGACTCATAGGCTGCTACAATCTTTTTTCTGAAGTCCTCTGACAGCTCTTTTGCTCTCACCATGGTGCTCACTCTCACTTCAACAGTCAGGAGCACACCAAACTAAATGTCTGAGGTTTAAATAGGGCAAGCCTCATTCAACATGCAGAGTAACGATCTACTAATTATGTGCACCTGGTGTGATATACCTGTGTGAGATCTGAGCCAATTTAAGAGGGAATACATGTGAGGGTGTCCTATCTTTTTCCTCAGTTAGAATAGGCATTTTTGTAGAATGACATTTACAGAAGATCTTGAAAAGACTTTTCTTCAGTTTTCTTTGTTTAGTTGGATTACTTTAATCTCTCTGTATTGTTGAAACGGAGATGAAATAACCTTTTATTAAAAATGTTACAAAAAACCACATGCTTTCAAAGGGTGTCCTAATTTTTTCACATGACTGTAAGTGCAAATTTGCATGACATTTTAAAAATGAGACAATTTTTAAAGGGGTTCAGACCAGAAGTAGTAATACAATAAAACAGATTTACATTTGGAAGGCATAGAACCGTGCCACATTTACAACAACTAAGTGGTGCGGCAGCAACTGCGCTGCCAACAACTTAACCAGGTGGTCGAGAATAGTTTTCTCAAGGCTACACATTTTGTTACACATGTTGTATGATGGAGCAAAGGACAAGGGAGAGTAAGAGTCTAAGCAAGAGAAGAAGCAGCTGATGATAATTACTAAGACACTGTTCTGCTTGGAAATGCGCATGGTTGCCACAAAAAAAAAAAAGAGGATAGAGAGGGGAAAGAGGATAGATTCTGATTCAGAATGCTGGCCAGTTCTATTTTCTGAGAACTTAAAGTGGCCCTGGAAAAATAAACTAAAAGTGTCCCTAATTTTTAGGGGGGTGCAAATTGACAGAAGATGGGACAACACAAGTAGGCAGGGTCAGAAATATCTTATACAGTCCCAGCAATATCTTATACAGTCCCAGCAATATACAGTCCCAGCAGAACAATATACCACAGTACAGGACAGTATATTACCCTAAAAGCTGTCCCTCTGTGGGGACCATCAATAGCTACCATTTTCTGTCCTCCTCCTCCTCCATTTGTCTCCGATTAAGATATGGGACTAGGGGCTTAGCAGTTGAAGTAAGGAGGACATGTGCAATTGCTGACCGGGTACATGAATACCTGATTCTCACAGCGGTACTGCTGAGAGCTCACTATGTATCTGGTCAGTGGCAGAGAAGAGGGCTTTGGTGGCCCCCTGGGACATCGGCCCACTGGGAAATTTCCCTGTATGGTCTATGGCCAATCCATCCCTGGGATTTGGTGATGCTGCCTCATGTGCTGCAATAGAGCCCTATGTTTCTATGTTTTAATTTTAATGCCTTGTTTTTATCTAGAAGATGTTGGACCTGGCTATGGTTTTGCATGCTGGTCTCATGGACAAAAACACCATATGGGATATTCTTGCACAGAGCTAGCAGCAGACGAGCCTAGATCTGGCACGTTTTGAGCCTGCACTCACAATATCAGTGGCATCACGAGTTTCTGAACTGACCACAATAGAAGCAGAACTGGCCCTGTCAGTTCTTTTAGAGGTTTTGGCCATACATTGCCTTTGCTTTTTATTGCCACCGTGGCCACCACTCTTCTCCTCTGATGTCTCCTCCTCCCCCTTATTAGCACCCCTATCTAGTTCCCAGACACAATCATAGTCCTCCTGATCACTTTTATCATACTGTGATATGTCATTTTGGGCTCATTTGCCCACCTAATCTCCTACTCTGTATTTACCTCGAGTGGCAATAGCAATATTTACACCACTGCCCCTACCACCACTGTGGCTACAAGTGCCACTATTACCAACACCACATTTATGCATGGGGTTCCCCCACACCCGCCTGTATCTCCTCCTTACAGCAATGCAAATGCTGGCACCTCTCACACAAGTGAATACAGGAATACTACATATCTTCAGTATCTTCCATAGCACATGGGGTTTGGGGAAAAGGGACAGTAAAGACAAGAAGCGGAAGGCTTTTCTGGGGCCACAAGGAGGAGGAACAGGAGAAATGCTGTGAACTCTGGCTTCAAGACACTGTACTAGACTCAGATGTGACATCCGCATCTTCCTGCTGTGACTGAAGGGAGGAGTGAGACATCCAGTCCACAATCTTATCTTCTTTGTTCTCAATAATAATGTGGCGCCTATTGGAAGCCAGAGAGAACTGCAGCCTACTATTACTATGAGATATTTCTAAAGGCATCCTATACTCTGTTTGTGAGTAGGGATGAGCGAACTCGAACTGTATAGTTCGGGTTCGTACCGAATTTTGGGGTGTCCGTGACACGGACCCGAACCCGGACATTTTCGTAAAAGTCTGGGTTCGGGTTCGGTGTTCGTCGCTTTCTTGGCGCTTTTGTGACGCTTTCTTGGCGCTTTTTGAAAGGCTGCAAAGCAGCCAATCAACAAGCGTCATACTACTTGCCCCAAGAGGCCGTCACAGCCATGCCTACTATTGGCATGGCTGTGATTGGCCAGAGCACCATGTGACCCAGCCTCTATTTAAGCTGGAGTCACATAGCGCCGCCCGTCACTCTGCTCTGATTAGCGTAGGGAGAGGTTGCGGCTGCGACAGTAGGGCGAGATTAGGCAGATTAACTCCTCCAAAGGACTTGATTAATCGATCGATCTGCAGCTGTGCATCATTGAGCTGCTGAAATTCAATTGCTCACTGTTTTTAGGCTGCCCAGACCGTTTATCAGTCACTTTTTTCTGGGGTGATCGGCGGCCATTTTGTGTCTTGTGCGGTGCTGCGACCAAGTGCATTTAACCCTCAATGGTGTGGTTGTTTTTTGGCTAAAGCCTACATCAGGGTGAAGCTGTCACACCAAGTGCATTTAACCAGCAATAGTCTGTTTATTTTTTGGCCATATACTACATCAGGGGCAAGCTGCGCCTGTCACCAAGTGCATTTAACCCTCAATGGTGTGGTTGTTTTTTGGCTAAAGCCTACATCAGGGTGAAGCTGTCACACCAAGTGCATTTAACCAGCAATAGTCTGTTAATTTTTTGGCCATATACTAAATCAGGGGCAAGCTGCGCCCGTCACCAAGTGCATTTAACCCTCAGTAGTGTGGTTGGTCAAGCTGTCACACCAAGTGCATTTAACCAGCAATAGTCTGTTAATTTTTTGGCCATATACTACATCAGGGGCAAGCTGCGCCCGTCACCAAGTGCATTTAACCCTCAGTAGTGTGGTTGGTCAAGCTGTCACACCAAGTGCATTTAACCAGCAATAGTCTGTTCATTTTTTGGCCATATACTACATCAGGGGCAAGCTGCGCCCGTCACCAAGTGCATTTAACCCTCAGTAGTGTGGTTGGTGAAGCTGTCACACCAAGTGCATTTAACCAGCAATAGTCTGTTCATTTTTTGGCCATATACTACATCAGGGGCAAGCTGCGCCTGTCACCAAGTGCATTTAACCCTCAATGGTGTGGTTGTTTTTTGGCTAAAGCCTACATCAGGGTGAAGCTGTCACACCAAGTGCATTTAACCAGCAATAGTCTGTTCATTTTTTGGCCATATACTACATCAGGGGCAAGCTGCGCCCGTCACCAAGTGCATTTAACCCTCAGTAGTGTGGTTGGTCAAGCTGTCACACCAAGTGCATTTAACCAGCAATAGTCTGTTAATTTTTTGGCCATATACTACATCAGGGGCAAGCTGCGCCCGTCACCAAGTGCATGTAACCCTCAGTAGTGTGGTTGGTGAAGCTGTCACACCAAGTGCATTTAACCAGCAATAGTCTGTTCATTTTTTGGCCATATACTACATCAGGGGCAAGCTGCGCCCGTCACCAAGTGCATTTAACCCTCAGTAGTGTGGTTGGTCAAGCTGTCACACCAAGTGCATTTAACCAGCAATAGTGTGGTTATTTTTTGGCCATATACTACATCAGGGGCAAGCTGCGCCCGTCACCAAGTGCATTTAACCCTCAGTAGTGTGGTTGGTCAAGCTGTCACACCAAGTGCATTTAACCAGCAATAGTCTGTTCATTTTTTGGCCATATACTACATCAGGGGCAAGCTGCGCCCGTCACCAAGTGCATTTAACCCTCAGTAGTGTGGTTGGTGAAGCTGTCACACCAAGTGCATTTAACCAGCAATAGTCTGTTCATTTTTTGGCCATATACTACATCAGGGGCAAGCTGCGCCTGTCACCAAGTGCATTTAACCCTCAATGGTGTGGTTGTTTTTTGGCTAAAGCCTACATCAGGGTGAAGCTGTCACACCAAGTGCATTTAACCAGCAATAGTCTGTTCATTTTTTGGCCATATACTACATCAGGGGCAAGCTGCGCCCGTCACCAAGTGCATTTAACCCTCAGTAGTGTGGTTGGTCAAGCTGTCACACCAAGTGCATTTAACCAGCAATAGTCTGTTAATTTTTTGGCCATATACTACATCAGGGGCAAGCTGCGCCCGTCACCAAGTGCATGTAACCCTCAGTAGTGTGGTTGGTGAAGCTGTCACACCAAGTGCATTTAACCAGCAATAGTCTGTTCATTTTTTGGCCATATACTACATCAGGGGCAAGCTGCGCCCGTCACCAAGTGCATTTAACCCTCAGTAGTGTGGTTGGTCAAGCTGTCACACCAAGTGCATTTAACCAGCAATAGTGTGGTTATTTTTTGGCCATATCCCAGTCTAATTCTGTCACTAAATCCATACCGGTCACCCAGCGCCTAAATACAAGGCCTCAAATTTATATCCCGCTAAATCTGTCGTTACCGCTGTACTGTTGTGGCTGGGCAAGTTATTTAGTGTCCGTCAAAGCACATTTTTTGTTCAGGGTTGAAATACAATTCCCAATTTAGCAATTTCATAATTTAGTGGTTTCTGCTATATCAGAGCTATTTGAAATCTATCCCTAAAAGGGTATATAATATTCAAGGTGCACATAGGGTCATTCAGAATTACTTCACACACACGCTACTGTGCATTTCCAAGTCTAATTCTGTTAGTAAATCCATACCGGTCACCCAGCGCCTAAATACTAGGCCTCAAATTTATATCCCGCTAAATCTTTCGTTACCGCTGTACTGTTGTGGCTGGGCAAGTTATTTAGTGTCCGTCAAAGCACATTTTTTGTTCAGGGTTGAAATACAATTCCCAATTTAGCAATTTCATAATTTAGTGGTTTCTGCTATATCAGAGCTATTTGAAATCTATCCCTAAAAGGGTATATAATATTCAAGGTGCACATAGGGTCATTCAGAATAACTTCACACACACGCTACTGTGCATTTCCAAGTCTAATTCTGTCACTAAATCCATACCGGTCACCCAGCGCCTAAATACTAGGCCTCAAATTTATATCCCGCTAAATCTGTCGTTACCGCTGTACTGTTGTGGCTGGGCAAGTTATTTAGTGTCCGTTAAAGCACATTTTTTGTTCAGGGTTGAAATACAATTCCCAATTTAGCAATTTCATATTTTAGTGGTTTCTGCTATATCAGAGCTATTTGAAATCTATCCCTAAAAGGGTATATAATATTCAAGGTGCACATAGGGTCATTCAGAATAACTTCACACACACACGCTACTGTGCATTTCCAAGTCTAATTCTGTCACTAAATCCATACCGGTCACCCAGCGCCTAAATACTAGGCCTCAAATTTATATTCAGCTGAATTTGAATACGATTCATTGGGCCAAATAATATTTTTGTTGTTGTGGTGAACCATAACAATGAGGAAAACATCTAGTAAGGGACGCGGACGTGGACATGGTCGTGGTGGTGCTAGTGGACCCTCTGGTGCTGGGAGAGGACGTGGCCGTTCTGCCACATCCACACGTCCTAGTGTACCAACTACCTCAGGTCCCAGTAGCCGCCAGAATTTACAGCGATATATGGTGGGGCCCAATGCCGTTCTAAGGATGGTAAGGTCTGAGCAGGTACAGGCATTAGTCAATTGGGTGGCCGACAGTGGATCCAGCACGTTCACATTATCTCCCACCCAGTCTTCTGCAGAAAGCGCACAGATGGCGCCTGAAAACCAACCCCATCAGTCTGTCACATCACCCCCATGCATATCAGGGAAACTGTCTGAGCCTCAAGTTATGCAGCAGTCTCTTATGCTGTTTGAAGACTCTGCTGGCAGGGTTTCCCAAGGGCATCCACCTAGCCCTTCCCCAGCGGTGGAAGACATAGACTGCACTGACGCACAACCACTTATGTTTCCTGATGATGAGGACATGGGAATACCACCTCAGCATGTCTCTGATGATGACGAAACACAGGTGCCAACTGCTGCGTCTTTCTGCAGTGTGCAGACTGAACAGGAGGTCAGGGATCAAGACTGGGTGGAAGACGATGCAGGGGACGATGAGGTCCTAGACCCCACATGGAATGAAGGTCGTGCCACTGACTTTCACAGTTCGGAGGAAGAGGCAGTGGTGAGACCGAGCCAACAGCGTAGCAAAAGAGGGAGCAGTGGGCAAAAGCAGAACACCCGCCGCCAAGAGACTCCGCCTGCTACTGACCGCCGCCATCTGGGACCGAGCACCCCAAAGGCAGCTTCAAGGAGTTCCCTGGCATGGCACTTCTTCAAACAATGTGCTGACGACAAGACCCGAGTGGTTTGCACGCTGTGCCATCAGAGCCTGAAGCGAGGCATTAACGTTCTGAACCTGAGCACAACCTGCATGACCAGGCACCTGCATGCAAAGCATGAACTGCAGTGGAGTAAACACCTTAAAACCAAGGAAGTCACTCAGGCTCCCCCTGCTACCTCTTCTGCTGCTGCCGCCTCTGCCTCTTCTGCTGCTGCCGCCTCGGCCTCTTCCTCCACCTCTGGTGGAACGTTGGCACCTGCCGCCCAGCAAACAGGGGATGTACCACCAACACCACCACCACCTCCTTCACCAAGCGTCTCAACCATGTCACACGCCAGCGTTCAGCTCTCCATCTCACAAACATTTGAGAGAAAGCGTAAATTCACACCTAGCCACCCTCGATCCCTGGCCCTGAATGTCAGCATATCTAAACTACTGGCCTATGAAATGCTGTCATTTAGGCTGGTGGACACAGACAGCTTCAAACAGCTCATGTTGCTTGCTGTCCCAGAGTATGTTGTTCCCAGCCGCCACTACTTCTCCAAGAGAGCCGTGCCTTCCCTGCACAACCAAGTATCCGATAAAATCAAGTGTGCACTGCGCAACGCCATCTGTAGCAAGGTCCACCTAACCACAGATACGTGGACCAGTAAGCACGGCCAGGGACGCTATATCTCCCTAACTGCACACTGGGTAAATGTAGTGGCAGCTGGGCCCCAGGCGGAGAGCTGTTTGGCGCACGTCCTTCCGCCGCCAAGGATCGCAGGGCAACATGCTTTGCCTCCTGTTGCCACCTCCTCCTTCTCGGCTTCCTCCTCTTCTTCTTCCACCTGCTCATCCAGTCAGCCACACACCTTCACCACCAACTTCAGCACAGCCCGGGGTAAACGTCAGCAGGCCATTCTGAAACTCATATGTTTGAGGGACAGGCCCCACACCGCACAGGAGTTGTGGCGGGGTATAGAACAACAGACCGACGAGTGGTTGCTGCCGGTGAGCCTCAAGCCCGGCCTGGTGGTGTGTGATAATGGGCGAAATCTCGTTGCAGCTCTGGGACTAGCCAATTTGACGCACATCCCTTGCTTGGCGCATGTGCTGAATTTGGTGGTGCAAAAGTTCATTCACAACTACCCCGACATGTCAGAGCTGCTGCATAAAGTGCGGGCCGTCTGTTCGCGCTTCCGGCGTTCACATCCTGCTGCTGCTCGCCTGTCTGCGCTACAGCGTAACTTCGGCCTTCCCACTCACCGCCTCATATGCGACGTGCCCACCAGGTGGAACTCCACCTTGCACATGCTGGACAGACTGTGCGAGCAGCAGCAGGCCATAGTGGAGTTTCAGCTGCAGCACGCACGGGTCAGTCGCACTACAGAACAGCACCACTTCACCACCAATGACTGGGCCTCCATGCGAGACCTGTGTGCCCTGTTGCGCTGTTTCGAGTACTCCACCAACATGGCCAGTGGCGATGACGCCGTTATCAGCGTTACAATACCACTTCTATGTCTCCTTGAGAAAACACTTAGGGCGATGATGGAAGAGGAGGTGGCCCAGGAGGAGGAGGAGGAGGAGGAGGAGGAGGAAGAGGGGTCATTTTTAGCACTTTCAGGCCAGTCTCTTCGAAGTGACTCAGAGGGAGGTTTTTGGCAACAGCAGAGGCCAGGTACAAATGTGGCCAGCCAGGGCCCACTACTGGAGGACGAGGAGGACGAGGATGAGGAGGAGGTGGAGGAGGATGAGGATGAAGCATGGTCACAGCGGGGTGGCACCCAACGCAGCTCGGGTCCATCACTGGTGCGTGGCTGGGGGGAAAGGCAGGACGATGACGATACGCCTCCCACAGAGGACAGCTTGTCCTTACCCCTGGGCAGCCTGGCACACATGAGCGACTACATGCTGCAGTGCCTGCGCAACGACAGCAGAGTTGCCCACATTTTAACCTGTGCGGACTACTGGGTTGCCACCCTGCTGGATCCACGCTACAAAGACAATGTGCCCACCTTACTTCCTGCACTGGAGCGTGATAGGAAGATGCGCGAGTACAAGCGCACGTTGGTAGACGCGCTACTGAGAGCATTCCCAAATGTCACAGGGGAACAAGTGGAAGCCCAAGGCCAAGGCAAAGGAGGAGCAAGAGGTCGCCAAGGCAGCTGTGTCACGGCCAGCTCCTCTGAGGGCAGGGTTAGCATGGCAGAGATGTGGAAAACTTTTGTCAACACGCCACAGCTAACTGCACCACCACCTGATACGCAACGTGTTAGCAGGAGGCAACATTTCACTAACATGGTGGAACAGTACGTGTGCACACCCCTCCACGTACTGACTGATGGTTCGGCCCCATTCAACTTCTGGGTCTCTAAATTGTCCACGTGGCCAGAGCTAGCCTTTTATGCCTTGGAGGTGCTGGCCTGCCCGGCGGCCAGCGTTTTGTCTGAACGTGTATTCAGCACGGCAGGGGGCGTCATTACAGACAAACGCAGCCGCCTGTCTACAGCCAATGTGGACAAGCTGACGTTCATAAAAATGAACCAGGCATGGATCCCACAGGACCTGTCCGTCCCTTGTCCAGATTAGACATTAACTACCTCCCCTTAACCATATATTATTGGACTCCAGGGCACTTCCTCATTCAATCCTATTTTTATTTTCATTTTACCATTATATTGCGAGGCTACCCAAAGTTGAATGAACCTCTCCTCTGTCTGGGTGCCAGGGCCTAAATATATGCCAATGGACTGTTCCAATGTTGGGTGACGTGAAGCCTGATTCTCTGCTATGACATGCAGACTAATTCTCTGCTGACATGAAGCCAGATCCTCTGTTACGGGACCTCTCTCCTCTGCCTGGGTGCTGGGCCTAAATATCTGACAATGGACTGTTGCAGTGGTGGCTGACGTGAAGCCTGATTTTCTGCTATGACATGCAGACTGATTCTCTGCTGACATGAAGCCAGATCCTCTGTTACGGGACCTCTCTCCTCTGCCTGGGTGCTGGGCCTAAATATATGCCAATGGACTGTTGCAGTGGTGGCTGACGTGAAGCCTCATTCTCTGCTATGACATGCAGACTAATTCTCTGCTACATGAAGCCAGATTGTCTGTTACGGGACCTCTCTCCTCTGCCTGGGTGCTGGACCTAAATATCTGACAATGGACTGTTGCAGTGGTGGCTGACGTGAAGCCTGATTTTCTGCTATGACATGCAGACTGATTCTCTGCTGACATGAAGCCAGATTGTCTGTTACGGGACCTCTCTCCTCTGCCTGGGTGCTGTGCCTAAATTTATGAAAATGGACTCTTACAGTGGTGGGTGACGTGAAGCCTGATTCTCTGCTATGACATGAAGACTGATTCTCTGCTGACATGAAGCCAGATTGTCTGTTACGGGACCTCTCTCCTCAGCCTGGGTGCTGGGCCTAAATTTATGAAAATGGACTGTTGCAGTGGTGGGTGACGTGAAGCCTGATTTTCTGCTATGATATGCAGACTGATTCTCTGCTGACATGAAGCCAGATTGTCTGTTACGGGACCTCTCTCCTCTGCCTGGGTGCTGGGCCTAAATTTATGAAAATGGACTCTTACAGTGGTGGGTGACGTGAAGCCTGATTCTTTGCTATGACATGAAGACTGATTCTCTGCTGACATGAAGCCAGATCCTCTGTTACGGGACCTCTCTCCTCTGCCTGGGTGCTGTGCCTAAATATATGCCAATGGACTGTTGCAGTGGTGGCTGACGTGAAGCCTCATTCTCTGCTATGACATGCAGACTAATTCTCTGCTGACATGAAGCCAGATTGTCTGTTACGGGACCTCTCTCTGCCTGGGTGCTGGGCCTAAATTTATGAAAATGGACTGTTGCAGTGGTGGGTGACGTGAAGCCTGATTCTCTGCTATGATATGAAGATTGATTCTCTGCTGACATGAAGCCAGATCCTCTGTTACGGGACCTCTCTCCTCTGCCTGGGTGCTGGGCCTAAATATCTGACAATGGACTGTTGCATTGGTGGCTGACGTGAAGCCTGATTCTCTGCTATTACATGCAGACTAATTCTCTGCTGACATGAAGCCAGATTGTCTGTTACAGGACCTCTCTCCTCTGCCTGGGTGCTGGGCCTAAATTTATGAAAATGGACTCTTACAGTGGTGGGTGACGTGAAGCCTGATTCTCTGCTATGACATGAAGACTGATTCTCTGCTGACATGAAGCCAGATTGTCTGTTACGGGACCTCTCTCCTCTGCCTGGGTGCTGGGCCTAAATTTATGAAAATGGACTGTTGCAGTGGTGGGTGACGTGAAGCCTGATTCTCTGCTATGATATGAAGACTGATTCTCTGCTGACATGAAGCCAGATCCTCTGTTACGGGACCTCTCTCCTCTGCCTGGGTGCTGGGCCTAAATATCTGACAATGGACTGTTGCATTGGTGGCTGACGTGAAGCCTGATTCTCTGCTATGACATGCAGACTAATTCTCTGCTAACATGAAGCCAGATTGTCTGTTACGGGACCTCTCTCCTCTGCCTGGGTGCTGGGCCTAAATTTATGAAAATGGACTGTTGCAGTGGTGGGTGACGTGAAGCCTGATTCTCTGCTATGACATGAAGACTGATTCTCTGCTGACATGAAGCCAGATTGTCTGTTACGGGACCTCTCTCCTCTGCCTGGGTGCTGGGCCTAAATTTATGAAAATGGACTCTTACAGTGGTGGGTGACGTGAAGCCTGATTCTCTGCTATGACATGAAGACTGATTCTCTGCTGACATGAAGCCAGATCCTCTGTTACGGGACCTCTCTCCTCTGCCTGGGTGCTGGGCCTAAATTTATGAAAATGGACTGTTGCAGTGGTGGGTGACGTGAAGCCTGATTCTCTGCTATGATATGAAGACTGATTCTCTGCTGACATGAAGCCAGATCCTCTGTTACGGGACCTCTCTCCTCTGCCTGGGTGCTGGGCCTAAATATCTGACAGTGGACTGTTGCATTGGTGGCTGACGTGAAGCCTGATTCTCTGCTATGACATGAAGACTGATTCTCTGCTGACATGAAGCCAGATTGTCTGTTACGGGACCTCTCTCCTCTGCCTGGGTGCTGGGCCTAAATTTATGAAAATGGACTCTTACAGTGGTGGGTGATGTGAAGCCTGATTCTCTGCTATGACATGAAGACTGATTCTCTGCTGACATGAAGCCAGATTGTCTGTTACGGGACCTCTCTCCTCTGCCTGGGTGCTGGGCCTAAATTTATGAAAATGGACTGTTGCAGTGGTGGGTGACGTGAAGCCTGATTCTCTGCTATGATATGAAGACTGATTCTCTGCTGACATGAAGCCAGATCCTCTGTTACGGGACCTCTCTCCTCTGCCTGGGTGCTGGGCCTAAATATCTGACAATGGACTGTTGCATTGGTGGCTGACGTGAAGCCTGATTCTCTGCTATGACATGCAGACTAATTCTCTGCTGACATGAAACCAGATTGTCTGTTACGGGACCTCTCTCCTCTGCCTGGGTGCTGGGCCTAAATTTATGACATTGGACTGTTGCAGTGGTGGCTGACGTGAAGCCTGATTCTCTGCTATGACATGAAGACTGATTCTCTGCTGACATGAAGCCAGATTGTCTGTTACGGGACCTCTCTCCTCTGCCTGGGTGCTGGGCCTAAATTTATGAAAATGGACTCTTACAGTGGTGGGTGACGTGAAGCCTGATTCTCTGCTATGACATGCAGACTGATTCTCTGCTGACATGAAGCCAGATCCTCTGTTACGGGACCTCTCTCCTCTGCCTGGGTGCTGGGCCTAAATTTATGAAAATGGACTGTTGCAGTGGTGGGTGATGTGAAGCCTGATTCTCTGCTATGATATGAAGACTGATTCTCTGCTGACATGAAGCCAGATCCTCTGTTACGGGACCTCTCTCCTCTGCCTGGGTGCTGGGCCTAAATATCTGACAATGGACTGTTGCATTGTGCGCTGACGTGAAGCCTGATTCTCTGCTATGACATGAAGACTGATTCTCTGCTGACATGAAGCCAGATTGTCTGTTACGGGACCTCTCTCCTCTGCCTGGGTGCTGGGCCTAAATTTATGAAAATGGACTGTTGCAGTGGTGGGTGACGTGAAGCCTGATTCTCTGCTATGATATGAAGACTGATTCTCTGCTGACATGAAGCCAGATCCTCTGTTACGGGACCTCTCTCCTCTGCCTGGGTGCTGGGCCTAAATATCTGACAATGGACTGTTGCATTGGTGGCTGACGTGAAGCCTGATTCTCTGCTATGACATGCAGACTAATTCTCTGCTGACATGAAGCCCGATTGTCTGTTACGGGACCTCTCTCCTCTGCCTGGGTGCTGGGCCTAAATTTATGAAAATGGACTGTTGCAGTGGTGGGTGACGTGAAGCCTGATTCTCTGCTATGACATGAAGACTGATTCTCTGCTGACATGAAGCCAGATTGTCTGTTACGGGACCTCTCTCCTCTGCCTGGGTGCTGGGCCTAAATTTATGAAAATGGACTGTTGCAGTGGTGGGTGACGTGAAGCCTGATTCTCTGCTATGATATGAAGACTGATTCTCTGCTGACATGAAGCCAGATCCTCTGTTACGGGACCTCTCTCCTCTGCCTGGGTGCTGGGCCTAAATATCTGACAGTGGACTGTTGCATTGGTGGCTGACGTGAAGCCTGATTCTCTGCTATGACATGAAGACTGATTCTCTGCTGACATGAAGCCAGATTGTCTGTTACGGGACCTCTCTCCTCTGCCTGGGTGCTGGGCCTAAATTTATGAAAATGGACTCTTACAGTGGTGGGTGATGTGAAGCCTGATTCTCTGCTATGACATGAAGACTGATTCTCTGCTGACATGAAGCCAGATTGTCTGTTACGGGACCTCTCTCCTCTGCCTGGGTGCTGGGCCTAAATTTATGAAAATGGACTGTTGCAGTGGTGGGTGACGTGAAGCCTGATTCTCTGCTATGATATGAAGACTGATTCTCTTCTGACATGAAGCCAGATCCTCTGTTACGGGACCTCTCTCCTCTGCCTGGGTGCTGGGCCTAAATATCTGACAATGGACTGTTGCATTGGTGGCTGACGTGAAGCCTGATTCTCTGCTATGACATGCAGACTAATTCTCTGCTGACATGAAACCAGATTGTCTGTTACGGGACCTCTCTCCTCTGCCTGGGTGCTGGGCCTAAATTTATGACATTGGACTGTTGCAGTGGTGGCTGACGTGAAGCCTGATTCTCTGCTATGACATGAAGACTGATTCTCTGCTGACATGAAGCCAGATTGTCTGTTACGGGACCTCTCTCCTCTGCCTGGGTGCTGGGCCTAAATTTATGAAAATGGACTCTTACAGTGGTGGGTGACGTGAAGCCTGATTCTCTGCTATGACATGCAGACTGATTCTCTGCTGACATGAAGCCAGATCCTCTGTTACGGGACCTCTCTCCTCTGCCTGGGTGCTGGGCCTAAATTTATGAAAATGGACTGTTGCAGTGGTGGGTGATGTGAAGCCTGATTCTCTGCTATGATATGAAGACTGATTCTCTGCTGACATGAAGCCAGATCCTCTGTTACGGGACCTCTCTCCTCTGCCTGGGTGCTGGGCCTAAATATCTGACAATGGACTGTTGCATTGTGCGCTGACGTGAAGCCTGATTCTCTGCTATGACATGAAGACTGATTCTCTGCTGACATGAAGCCAGATTGTCTGTTACGGGACCTCTCTCCTCTGCCTGGGTGCTGGGCCTAAATTTATGAAAATGGACTGTTGCAGTGGTGGGTGACGTGAAGCCTGATTCTCTGCTATGATATGAAGACTGATTCTCTGCTGACATGAAGCCAGATCCTCTGTTACGGGACCTCTCTCCTCTGCCTGGGTGCTGGGCCTAAATATCTGACAATGGACTGTTGCATTGGTGGCTGACGTGAAGCCTGATTCTCTGCTATGACATGCAGACTAATTCTCTGTTGACATGAAGCCCGATTGTCTGTTACGGGACCTCTCTCCTCTGCCTGGTTGCTGGGCCTAAATTTATGAAAATGGACTGTTGCAGTGGTGGGTGACGTGAAGCCTGATTCTCTGCTATGACATGAAGACTGATTCTCTGCTGACATGAAGCCAGATTGTCTGTTACGGGACCTCTCTCCTCTGCCTGGGTGCTGGGCCTAAATTTATGAAAATGGACTGTTGCAGTGGTGGGTGACGTGAAGCCTGATTCTCTGCTATGATATGAAGACTGATTCTCTGCTGACATGAAGCCAGATCCTCTGTTACGGGACCTCTCTCCTCTGCCTGGGTGCTGGGCCTAAATTTATGAAAATGGACTGTTGCAGTGGTGGGTGACGTGAAGCCTGATTCTCTGCTATGACATGAAGACTGATTCTCTGCTGACATGAAGCCAGATTGTCTGTTACGGGACCTCTCTCCTCTGCCTGGGTGCTGGGCCTAAATTTATGAAAATGGACTGTTGCAGTGGTGGGTGACGTGAAGCCTGATTCTCTGCTATGACATGAAGACTGATTCTCTGCTGACATGAAGCCAGATTGTCTGTTACGGGACCTCTCTCCTCTGCCTGGGTGCTGGGCCTAAATTTATGAAAATGGACTGTTGCAGTGGTGGGTGACGTGAAGCCTGATTCTCTGCTATGATATGAAGACTGATTCTCTGCTGACATGAAGCCAGATTGTCTGTTACGGGACCTCTCTCCTCTGCCTGGGTGCCGGGGCCTAAATATCTGAGAATGGACTGTTCCAGTGGTGGGTGACGGGAAGCCAGATTCTCTGCTATGGGACCTCTCTCCAATTGATTTTGGTTAATTTTTATTTATTTAATTTTTATTTTAATTCATTTCCCTATCCACATTTGTTTGCAGGGGATTTACCTACATGTTGCTGCCTTTTGCAGCCCTCTAGCCCTTTCCTGGGCTGTTTTACAGCCGTTTTAGTGCCGAAAAGTTCGGGTCCCCATTGACTTCAATGGGGTTCGGGTTTAGGACGAAGTTCGGATCGGGTTCGGATCCCGAACCCGAACATTTTCGGGAAGTTCGGCCGAACTTCTCGAACCCGAACATCCAGGTGTTCGCTCAACTCTATTTGTGAGAGGTATATACTGTATGAGAATAAAAGGGTAAAGAACATGGAAAAACCTATGTGATTAAATAGAAATTTAAAGGGAGCAATGAATGCCAAAAACAATGCATTTAAATGGATAAAACAGGAAAGCAGTGAGGAAGCTTTGAAAAACTATAAGGAAAAAAAAAAAAAAAAAAAAAAAATACAGATAAAACAGTCAAGCTGGAGACAGAAAGATCTATTGCAAAGACAGTAAAACTAACCCTAAAATGTTCTTCAATTACATAAATGGTAAAAAGTTTAAACCTGAAAGTGTTAGCCCTTTACAGATGATGAGGGAGGAGTTGTAGAGAGCAATGAGGAGAAAGAGAACCTATTAAATACTTTTTCTCTACTGTATTCACTGAGGAAAATGAAATGTCAGACGAAATGCAGAGTGTGAAAACTCTTCAATAAATGTGGCCTACTTGACCCAGGAAGAAGTGCAGTGGTGTCTTATACAGGTTAAAATAGATTATCACCAGGTCTAGATAGCATACACCCCTGTATTCTAACAGAACTAAGTAATGTAATAGACAGAACTTTATTTCTGATATTTAAAGATTCTTTATTAACAGGGAGTGTTCCACAGGATTGGTACAAAGCAAACGTGGTGTCAATATTCAAAAAGAGGTAAAAAACAGAGCATGGAAACTTTAGGTCAGTAAGTTTAACATCTGTTTTGGGTAAAATGTTTGAGGGTTTTCTAAGAGATGCTATCTTGGAGTGTCTCAATGAAAGTAAGCAAATAACGCCATTGGCACAGCTTCATAAGTAGAGATGAGTGAAGTTTTGAAAAATTTGATAAAAGATATTCGATTTGTTTCGAATTAGTCACAAATCTCGATAAATCAGGTAGGCCAATCTGCCTAATCATATTCTTCCCACTCAGTGGCCCAATCTCAGTGTGAAGGCTTAGAAGTTGAACTGCAGGGAAAGTGGAGGAAGAGTGGAGTGACAGCATGTGAGACTGCTGAACTACAGACTCTGCTACAGTTTATCACCGTGTACAGAACAAATATGGTACCGATCAAATACTGACCGTGTTAAAGAGGCCTCTCAAGATGCCCACAAGACTGGATGTTTTTATAGAAATATTTTCTGTTCTTTGATGCATCTGAAGAACCGAAAAATAAATGATGATGTGAACAGTGACAATAGTGGCCCTATGACAGAGTGGGGAGTGGGGGCAGCAGCAGTGGCAGTAATAGTGACAATAGTGTCCCCATGACAGTGTGGGGAGGAGGCAGCAGCAGTGGCATACAGCACAAGATGGTGGTAGATCACATTTGTAGCAGATCCCAAAAACAGCAGTGTGATAACAAGGCCCAGTGGCATGCATATCCTATAAAAAATATTTTTTTACATTTACATATCAGTAGGCCAAGCAGCCCCATTGTAGGAATGGCGGGTGGCAGGATCAGAATCGTGGCAGCAGCACACAGCCCATTTTACACAATATTCCAGTGTGCCAGCTCACTACAGCATGATCATTAGTGGCAGAATGATCTATTCTGTTGCATCAAGCACTGGTGTGTCTGGAAACACTGGTTGATCCACGCCTGATTCATCTGTATGAAGGTTAGTCTCTGAACATTTTGGGAGAAAGGCTGAGTTCTCTTAGGGGTAACTATGCCCACCGCCACACTGAGCATCTGCTCTGATGCCACACTACTGGCCGGGCAGGAAAGTATGCCCAAGGCAAACTCGGCCACCTCAGGCCCCACTTCACGTTTGCAGGCCTCTAGTTCAGGGGATCTTGGATCATGAGTGACAGGGTGCAGTCCAAGTATACCACCACCTTCTAGTTGAGGTTCTGCTGCATGTCCCACTGCTGCTGCTGGGTAGTTTCTTCAGAAGGCGGCTGTAGAAAACTGGTCATCAGAGACGGCAGACTTAAGTTGCTGCTAAGTGAGGGTCTGTGGATAGCCAGTAGTCATCCCTCTGCTGAAACCTGACAATGCAGCTGTCACTACGCAAACATGACAGCATGCATCAGGTCATTTGCTCAATGGTCTTGGAGGGCCTCCCACCCTCCATCACCGCTGCATACTGTCTGGGTCATCTGCATCGCCTTCGTCATTGCCCTCCAGCTCCTCATGCTTCTCATACTCCTCTCCTGTACCTTACACCGGGGAGCAAATTTGTCCATCTGCTGCATTAAAAAATCATTGACTGCCAACCTCTCCTAGTAGAGATGTCTATCATATGAAGCGTGGAGTTCCAATGGGTGGAAACGTTGCATATCAGGAGATGTTAGGAAGGAGAATTTTGCCTTAGCAGCTCAAGGAGAGCATGTTTTTCTTGGTAAGAGTGGCTGAAGTGCATGCACAGTTTCCTGGACATTTTTAACAGCCCTTGCAGTTCAGTGAAAGGAACCAGGTAACAACCAGATTAAAGACGTGCGGTAGGCAAGGCGCATGGGTCGGCCTTCCTTGATGCACAAAATGTTCTTCCTGTTCAGTAACCATGGTACTAATCTCCATTTCATGAGGAGACAGTCAGTGTTCGATTAATAAGGCTGACGAGGTACAAAACCACGTTACAACGCCTAGCTTTGCATAGGTGATATGATTGAGAACCACTAGGCCGGTGGGAGATGCAGCGGTTGCTGCCTTGGGCTGTAACATTAAATGAGTGGCACGGTTTTCCCACACCACTTTATGGTGACGCTCCATGTGTTGACACAAGGCCATCGTGCCAACAACAGCACCTTGGCCGCACCTCACTTTCTGCCCACTCATGATTTATAGCACCACGCTAACATCCCCACGTGGCTTTCTGATATATTCCCTCCACCAGTGCATGATGCCTTGTTCGCGGCTGCTTTTAGGAGCCCGTGCATGGCAAGTGTGTTCCTCACAGGTAGTCTCCTGAGTAGCAGATAGTGTACCACATCTGGCTCCAGATCTCCCACTGCTTCCACCCTGGTGTCTCACGGGCATGCTGCCACCATCGCCCCTGATGATGATGCCCCCTCTTCACCTGGCTCACAAGTGCAATTGGCTACATCATCTACAAACGTTTGTGAGTCATTTGCGTCACCCTCACCTGTCTCATGCACACGTCCCTGACCTCTTGCAACATGTGCTCCCACCCGACTGTCATCAAGAAGTCTGCAGCAGACCAAGTCTGGGCTGGCCTGTATCTGCTGACTGTCCTTACAAAACTCATCATTGCTGAAAAACAGAGCAGAGCTGGCTGCATACATTACTTGGCTAGCAAAAGGAACAGCAAAAGGAAAAGGCAGATTCAGGACAGATAAAGGCATAGAGGCAGTTTCTGGGGCATGCCAACTAAGCGTGGTGTCAGATGGACCCGCTGAATGTTAGTGCACCGCACAGTGATGCACACGGCCTGCAGTCTCTATGCACTCTCCTTGCACTCTGTAACGGATCACCTGGCACCCCGACTGAGTACCTCCGTTTACGGATGCGCCTAGCGTTTTCCTGAGGCTTCCAAGCACTCTGGCAGACACCACAATCACCGAACCAGCATATAAATCCTCTCCCAGCAATGAATGCTGTAGGCAGTTGAATAGGACACCATACGAATAGGTTTTCACTCCTAGCAGTCAAACTGGGACAGCATGCAATAAATCCTCCCCCAAGAATGAGGCGACACTTCACCTTGAGGTTTAAAACAGGAACTCCCTTTATTTTAACACAAGCATTGATTTATACACATCTTCCAACAAGGTACCACCCACAGCCAATCATATGTATCTACAGTATTTAAACCTTCCCAGCAATTGTACACAAAATCCCCTTCCCTCTGTCTGTAACGCAATAAACAAAACACAATGAGCATTGTCTGAGATGTAATTAACCAACACAATAAGCCTTGTCTCAGACGCAATCCACAAAATACAGTTACCAAACGTAATGGACTAACTTGAACCCTGGCATGCACATATACAATTTAACCGAACACATAATAACATACATAGTATTTAAGACAGCCTGAATGCAATCTGCTACACAGTCTTAAAGGGGCATTGTTCCTAAAAGTCATAACATGGCCATTGATGGTCCCCAAAGGGCCAGCAGCAGCAACACAAAACACCACATGCCCAAATTGCATTCAAATGTACAAATTTACCAGGGGCCATAGTCAGCAGGTAGGAGGCGGGTAGCCAGTCCTCTCCAATGCCCAGTGGCGAGGCAGGTTCCGCCACATTTCTCCCCTTTCCCATTGAGACTATCCAGACTCCAGACCTCCAGTCGGTCTGGGGCTCTGATAGTCAGCCGGCTTTTCTCAAAGGGTGTAGTTGTCCCTATGGCCCCCTGCCACTTGTGCCCAGTTGTAGATCCATGGCTTGGGGGGAAGGTAACCAGGGTGCCCTCTCCCCTGGTGGAACAAAGCTGTTGCTGGGGGGAAGGGGTAACAGGCTCCTCTCTCTGCGACACCCTCCCTTGTTGCAGGGGAAAACAGACTGTCTCTCCTTCCAATACATTGTCCTGTTGTTGTGGACCAGGACAGACTGTCCATATCTCCAGTGGTGCAGGTACAGAGACTACGGTCCCATCTGCACTGTTGTGGGGCGTACTGTCTCCCCTTGGTGGGCTAGGCTGCCGCTGGGGAGGGGGAACGAGACTCTCCCCTCCCGGTGGAATATTCTGCCACTGGGGATCTGGGCCCACTGCCCAGCATCCCTGTAGGGCCGGTAGAGAGACCGCAGTCCCATCTCCACCTGCCATCTGTGGGTCTTCCCAGGACCAGTCTGTGAGGTCCCTCAACATTTGCGAGTAAGGACCACCTGCATCCACACCTGGCAACTCCGGCTGCTGCTGAGGGTCTGGGCCAGCTGCCCAGCATCCCGGTGGAGAGACCTCGGTCCCGTCTCCACCTGCCTGTTGTGGTTCCTCACAGGACCAGTCTATGAGGACCCCTACTTCGGGTTCCTCTGGCCGCCTCAAGGGGAAACGGCTTACCTCCTCGGATGCAGCCTCTGCTTGGCTGCTGTAACACTCCTTCTGCTGGGCAATTTCTCTCTCTTTCGCCAGTCAGAATTCTCGTTCCATCCTTGCGTGTCGCTTGGCTGTGACCTGGTTCCAGATGGCCTGGCATATATCCATGGACACATTATCTCCATACTGGTCCACTCGCTGCCTCACCTCGGCCAGCCAGTCATCTTCAGAGCCTTCCATACTTGTCTGCTCCAAGTCGCTGGATACCTCTGCTCCCAGGGGCGCTGCACGAGTGCTAGCGTTTGCCCTCAATTTGTAACTCCACACGTTACCGGTGTCTCTGAGCTGCTTCTCCTCGCACTAGGACGCCATCCCACTGCTGCCACCAATGTAACGGATCACCTGGCACCCCGACTGAGTACCTCCGTTTACGGATGCGCCTAGCGTTTTCCTGAGGCTTCCAAGCACTCTGGCAGACACCACAATCACCGAACCAGCATATAAATCCTCTCCCAGCAATGAATGCTGTAGGCAGTTGAATAGGACACCATACGAATAGGTTTTCACTCCTAGCAGTCAAACTGGGACAGCATGCAATAAATCCTCCCCCAAGAATGAGGCGACACTTCACCTTGAGGTTTAAAACAGGAACTCCCTTTATTTTAACACAAGCATTGATTTATACACATCTTCCAACAAGGTACCACCCACAGCCAATCATATGTATCTACAGTATTTAAACCTTCCCAGCAATTGTACACAAAATCCCCTTCCCTCTGTCTGTAACGCAATAAACAAAACACAATGAGCATTGTCTGAGATGTAATTAACCAACACAATAAGCCTTGTCTCAGACGCAATCCACAAAATACAGTTACCAAACGTAATGGACTAACTTGAACCCTGGCATGCACATATACAATTTAACCGAACACATAATAACATACATAGTATTTAAGACAGCCTGAATGCAATCTGCTACACAGTCTTAAAGGGGCATTGTTCCTAAAAGTCATAACATGGCCATTGATGGTCCCCAAAGGGCCAGCAGCAGCAACACAAAACACCACATGCCCAAATTGCATTCAAATGTACAAATTTACCAGGGGCCATAGTCAGCAGGTAGGAGGCGGGTAGCCAGTCCTCTCCAATGCCCAGTGGCGAGGCGGGTTCCGCCACATTTCTCCCCTTTCCCATTGAGACTATCCAGACTCCAGACCTCCAGTCGGTCTGGGGCTCTGATAGTCAGCCGGCTTTTCTCAAAGGGTGTAGTTGTCCCTATGGCCCCCTGCCACTTGTGCCCAGTTGTAGATCCATGGCTTGGGGGGAAGGTAACCAGGGTGCCCTCTCCCCTGGTGGAACAAAGCTGTTGCTGGGGGGAAGGGGTAACAGGCTCCTCTCTCTGCGACACCCTCCCTTGTTGCAGGGGAAAACAGACTGTCTCTCCTTCCAATACATTGTCCTGTTGTTGTGGACCAGGACAGACTGTCCATATCTCCAGTGGTGCAGGTACAGAGACTACGGTCCCATCTGCACTGTTGTGGGGCGTACTGTCTCCCCTTGGTGGGCTAGGCTGCCGCTGGGGAGGGGGAACGAGACTCTCCCCTCCCGGTGGAATATTCTGCCACTGGGGATCTGGGCCCACTGCCCAGCATCCCTGTAGGGCCGGTAGAGAGACCGCAGTCCCATCTCCACCTGCCATCTGTGGGTCTTCCCAGGACCAGTCTGTGAGGTCCCTCAACATTTGCGAGTAAGGACCACCTGCATCCACACTTGAACCCTGGCATGCACATATACAATTTAACCGAACACATAATAACATACATAGTATTTAAGACAGCCTGAATGCAATCTGCTACACAGTCTTAAAGGGGCATTGTTCCTAAAAGTCATAACATGGCCATTGATGGTCCCCAAAGGGCCAGCAGCAGCAACACAAAACACCACATGCCCAAATTGCATTCAAATGTACAAATTTACCAGGGGCCATAGTCAGCAGGTAGGAGGCGGGTAGCCAGTCCTCTCCAATGCCCAGTGGCGAGGCGGGTTCCGCCACACACTCTCCCTGCCCTTTTTCTAGAAATACTCCTGTTTCCCTCATGATTGGCACATCTGGTGACATCTGGTGTTCCCAGCAGGGTTGCCAACCGTTCAGAAATTTCTGGACATACTGGCTGGCGGTACATGACTAGATTCTTTTGGTGGTAATTATCATAATTTTACAGCTCACAGTAAGTGCTGGTAATAAGATCTTATCAGTATATAGACATGCATCATTACATATAATCTTTTTCCTTCATTATAGTTTTCCAATTTGTCAGTCAAATATTTTGTCTGTTCGTGATTTTAGAATAAGATGTCCAAATAAAAGAAAAGTCTGGTTGGCAACCCTGGTTCCCAGCAGCAGCAGACACGGTCACACACACATCGCCCTGCTGGCTGTGCAGGAGGCTGATTCCCGGGCTCTCACCGCTCATCCCACACAGCTAGTAGCATGATGTGTGGCCTCCTGTGTAGATAGTTCCCTGCTTCACTGTGTTAATCATTGAACTGCCCCAGCTGCAGTCGTCTCTACTACCCTGATTAGTACATACTAAATAGTAAAACACTGGGTAACGCCAAAAAGAAAAAGGACTTAGGAATTTTTGTAAACAGCAAACTTACCTGTAGAAACCAGTGTCAGGCAGCTGCTGCCAAGGCCAATATGATAATGAGTTGTATCAAAAAGGGGATAAATACACGTGATGAGAACATAGTCGTGACACTTTACAAATCAATAGTCAGACCACACATGGAGTATTGTGTTTAATTCCAGGCTCCTGTGCAAAGACAGACATAGCAGAGCTGGAGAGGGTTCAGAGGAGGGCAACTAAAGTAATAACTGGAATGGGTGGACTACAGTACCCACAACATTTATCCAAATTAGGGTTATTCAGTTTAGACTAAAGACAACTGAGGGGAGATCTAATAACTATGTATAAATATATCAGGGGTCCGTACAGAGATCTCTCCCATCATCTATTTATTCCCAGGACTGTGACAAAGAGATATCCTCTGCGTCTAGAGGAAAGAAGGTTTCTATACAAACATAGAAGAGGATTCTTTACTATAAGAGCAGTGCAGGTATGGAACTCTCTGCCAAAAGGGTGGTGATGGTGAACTGACTAAAAGATTTTAAGAGGGGCCTGGATAAATTTCTGGGCTGTAATAACATTACAGGGTATAGTTAATATGATTTCTGAAACTGTCTTTGATCCAGGGAATTAGGCTACATGCACCTGACCGTATGTGTTTTGTGGTCCACAAATTGCGGATCTACAAAAAAACAGATGACTACATGCACACGAATGTTGTTTGTTTGTTTTTATGCGGATAGGATGCGGACCCATTCATTTCAATAGGTCTGCAAAAAACGCGCACACCATGTGCTGTCTGCATCAGTATTTCCGTTCAGTTGCCCCGCCCAAAAAATAGTGCATGTCCTATTTTTTTCTATTTTGCGGACAAGAATAGGCATTATTACAATGGATCCGCAAAAAAAATGGATCGGCGAAAACACTGGATGCCATACGGAACGTCTTCCTTTTTTTTGCAGATCCGCAATTTGCGGACCGCAAAACACATACGGTTGTGTGCATGTAGCCTTATTCTGATTGCCGGATTGGAGTCAGAACCGTTATTTTTGGCGATAGAACTCTATTATGATGGATCAAAATGGAATGCCTCTGTAACGGACCGTTTCAGCAGACAAGGGGTTAAAATCTGTTTAGGCGATACGCCCCTTTCTGAGAGACAGGCACAGCTACTGCAGAACACCAACCTCCCGAACTGGATACAAAATAGCACTCCAAACTGGGACCTCGCAAATAGCTGTCAGCAGACGAACAGGAAAAGCGTATCAGTCAGCTTACACTCCTGGCAATCAGTCTCCAACAGCATACAGGGAATCCCCCCAATAACGAGACAAGGCTCCGTCTTGAGGGTCAAACAGTGGTCTGATGTGCTGGCACACCCAGCCTGGTTTTTATTACAGTTTTGCAAATACAGAACAGATACAACACATCCCCACAATGCATCATGGTTTCCTCCCCTCTGTCCCGGAGACGACCGAGGACAATCCAATTATCTCTCAGGACAAAGGGGAGATCGCCAATACACACGTGGAGACAACAGGACAGACATCACCATTTAAACACACAATGGGACAATAGAAACACACCCACACAAAATCCTCCCCTCTGCCGATGATGACCATTGAACACAAGGGCGAATATAATTATCAAAGGCAGAGAAATACAGTTTTATAAAACATATCACAGGAACCCCAAAACATGCAATAACCCCATAACCAATATATCCTCGGAACCGGGGGATCTGTGTGAACCACATGTCCAAAATTCACCCACATCCGTTCAGTAGTTTGGAAGATACAGTTACACTGAAAATATACAAGTTATACCGAAAATAGTCACTAATAAATGTGTCCCCTGTTTGGTAGTTTCAAACTACTGAATGATGTCTCTGTGCACCAAATACAGGCAAGATAGCACCGTGTTGAAAAGTCCGAACAGTGTCTGTGAGTTAAAATGGCCGCTATCTATTGTTCTCACCATGTGCTTCATCCAAGCAAGTAAGGCAAAGGATGCAATCCAGGGACAGAGGGCTCCGTCCCAAGTGCCTTAAGACCCAATAACTTAAGGGACCATAATCCCAGGGCAGGAGGCTGGTAAACAGCCCCCTCCAAAATACCTGTGGCGAGGTTGGTTTCGCCACACAGCCTCTAATGGTTTCAGTTTTGAATTTTGTCTCACAATTCTGGTATTGTCCATTCTAAGCATAACAGAAAGCTATACCAGAATTGAAAATGCTGATGTGAACCACTCCTTACTATGTTACTACTAGTATTACTGGCCGGACAGCTGGTGCTGCTACTGCTGTTTACACTACTACCCACGTTCAAACTCTCAGATGACGAGGCATGGGTCTTTCATTTTGCAGTCCTCCATTTACCAGACATTTTATTATGAGGCCTATATAAATGTTAAGTCACAGGTTTGTTACATAGATTATTAAACAGTAGCAAAATTGCAAGTGTTTTTTCTATAATTTATAGGCAGATGCACATTTAAATGTGTTTGCTGTGACTACACAATGTCTTGCAGTAAAATGCCTTTGCAACTTTGCTGTAACAGAACACTATTTTGCATTATATAATATAATGTAATTTGCCCATTGGCCCCTGGTACTGCCCATACGGCTCAGGTAGGTTAGCGTTAGGTCCCATATCACCTGAGATACCTTGGTGTGGTTCGCGGGCTCCGGTATGTCCTTCATATTAGGATATATTGGCTAAAGTCTCAGTGAGGGTTTAGTCAGATTTTGTTGATTACATCCACCACAGTGTGCACCTATTCTTGCAAATGTTTATTTATATAAGTCAATTATATCCACACATGTTGCCATCCGGTGTAGGATGTTTCTAAAAAAAGTGGCACCTGTGGTCCGCTGCGAGCATCCTCCATTGTATGCATTTTTTGCTGAGGATCGCCATTAGCAACGGACCAGAGGCGCAGGATTCTTCTCCCCCGGGTATTGATGCGCAACTGCATTTAGGGTTGAGCATTTCCTGCCTTGGGAGACCACGTTTCTATGTAGTTTTTATATGTATGCTTGGAGGTGTATAAACTCCAAATTTGAATGTGCCTTGATTTTCATCCAGAGGCAACATTTAGGTGCACCTGTGAGGCCAGCGTCATATCAGTCAACTAAGGTGGGACTCACAGCCTCCTCTTCCCTCCCATTCTCTGTGTGGTTTCACCTGGAGTTGTTTGCTGTGAGTCGGACCTTATGCTGCTGTAATTTGCCCATTGGCCCATGGTACTGCCCATACGGCTCAGGTAGGTTACCGTAAGATCCCGTGTCACCTGAGATACCTTGACGTGGTTCATGGGCTCCGGAATGTCCTTCATATAAGGATATATTGGCTAAAGTCTCATTTTAGCATCAGAGTAACGGTTTAGTCAGATTTTGTTGATTGTATCCACCACAGTGTGCGCCTATTCTTACAAATGTTTATTTATATAAATCAATTATATCCACACATGTTGCCATCCGGTGTAGGATGTTTCTCTAAAAAGTGGCACCTGTGGTCCGCTGTGGACATCCTCCGTTGTATGCATTTTTTGCTGGGGATCGCTATTAGCAACAGACCAGAGGCACAGGATTTGCTCCCCCCAGGTATAGATGCGCAAAAGAATTTGGGGTTGAGCATTTACTGCCTTGGGAGACCACATTTCTATGTAGTTTTTATATGTATGCTTGGAGGTGTATAAACTCCAAATTTGAATGTGCCTTGATTTTCATCCAGAGGCAACATTTAGGTGCACCTGTGAGGCCTGCATCATATCAGTCAACTTGGGTGGGACTCACAGCCTCCTCCTCTCTCTCATTGTCTGTGTGGTTTCACACTGGAGGTAACCTGGAGTTGTTTGCTGTGAGTCGGACCTTATGCTGCTGTAATTTTCCTATTGGCCCATGGTACTGCCCATATGGCTTAGGTAGGTTAGCGTTAGGTCCCGTGTCACCTGAGATACCTTGACGTGGTTTGCAGGCTCCAGTATGCCCTTCATATAAGGATATTGTCACAGTTGTGTCATGGTCTGGTATCGTGGACCATGACACTTTTGGTGTGCATGCTTGTTGCTGGTGGCAACATGTTGTTTTTGCATGTTATGACACTTCCCCTTTAAGTTGTGTGTCCCTTCCCATCCTGGTGTGCATGGGGTTAAGAGGTGTTTGCTAGGTGTGGTGGGTGTGACCTCAGGCCTCAATTCAGACCTGCGGTTTTCTGCGTTTCCGGTCCATTCGGGTGTCCTGTGACCCGATGAACCGGAAAAAGACTGCGATCGGTGGCGTGATTACACACCACCAATCGCAGTGCGAAGATTTGCAGAGGCGGTGCTGGCCCTGGTGCTGAACACTGCTGTCCAGGGTGCTGATTGGTGCAGGGGAGAGAGGCGCGAGATTCAAACTTCCTGCGCTCCTCTCTCCCCTCCTCTTCCTGTTCTGCACAAGCACCCGGCAGCATCGTCCAGCACCAGCTCCTGTGTCCCCCTAATCGCCATCCATCACCCTCCTGCACCCATCGCCATCCAGGTAGGTTAGGGTCAGTGAGGGAGAGGCACCGTTAGGCAGGGAAAGAAGGGAAAAGTTTAGTTAGGAAAAAAAAAAAAAGCACTTTTATTCCAAACTTTCTTTGATCCATCTATCAGACCCCAGACCCCCCCTGCCACCTGCCCCCTGCCCCCCTACCAGCCCCCCACCCCCCACCAACCCCCCACTAACCCCCCACCAACCCCCCACCAGACCCCCACCAGCCCCCCCTCACCACTGGTAAGTGCACCACCCATGCACTTACCAGTGGAAACCTGTTGCTGGTCAGGTATAAGGACAAGAGGGATGTCCTTATGCTGTCCACATTCCACGGTAACAGCACCACCCCAGTCTCTGTGTGAGATACCACGGCAATGGTCCTCAAGCCCAATTGTATCGTCGACTACAATCGGTATATGGGAGGAGTTGATCTCTCTGATCAAGTCCTCAAGCCATATAACGCCATGCGCAAAACCCGGGCATGGTACAAAAAAGTTGCGGTCTACTTGGTACAGGTTGCCATGTACAACTCTTTTGTACTATCCCGAAGCGCTGGCAGCACAGGGACATTCCTCCAGTTCTATGAGGCAGTCCTCAAGGCCCTGATCTTTTCGGACCGGGAAAGAGCAGGCCGGAGTACCTCGGGAACTGGAGGAGCCCGGATCGTCCCTGGCCAACACTTTCCAGGTGTGGTCCCCCATACTGGAAAGAAGGGACGAACCCAAAAAAAAATGTCCTTCCGTATCCCCCTCCTGCAAAAGAGTGTGTCGCAGGAGGGGGATACGGAAGGACACCACCACTCAGTACGACACGTGCCTCGATCATCCGGGCCTCTGCGTTATCGATTGCTTCAGGGAGTATCACACTTCCATGGAGTACTAAATTTTTATAATCCCCAACAGTCCACTAGAGAACATAAAATACTATGGCTCTCAGACTTTGGAGACACGGAAACAATTTTTTTCCCCAAAAAAAATATTAGTTTTAGTGCAGGCATCCTCAAACTGCGGCCCTCCAGATGTTGTAAAACTATAACTCCCAGCATGCCCAGACAACCTACAGCCATCAGCAGGGCATGGTGGGAATTGTAGTTTTACAACATCTGGAGGGCCGCAGTTTTAGGATGCCTGCTTAGTGTCTCCAAAGTCTGAGAGCCATACATATTGGGCATTGTCGCGTGCGTAAAAGTCGTCGCTATAAAAATAACTTTCGCCCAAACGCCTGAACGGTGTTAAAATTATAAAATAAAAACGGTGCCAAAACACCCATTTTTGGGCAAAATTTCCATTTTAATCCTTTTTGCCGGTAATAAAGCAAGGGTTAGCAGCCAAACAAAACTCTATATTTATTGCCCCGATTCTGTAGTTTGCAGAAACACCCCATATGTGGTCGTAAATGGCTATATAGAACGAAGGGAACGCCATACGGTTTCTGGAAGGCAGATTTTGATGGACAGTTTTTTTTTTGGACACCATGTCCCATTAGAAGCCCCCCTGATGTAGCCTAGACTAGAATCTCCAAAAAAGTGACCCCATCTAAGAAACTACACCCCTCAAGGTATTCAAAAGTTACTTTACAAACATGTTAACCCTTTAGGTGTTCCACAAAACTAAATAGCGAATGTAGAAACAATTTTAGAATTTAATTTTTTTGTTACATTGCCTCAGAAAAGAGTAATATAGAGCAACCAAAAATCATATTTGCCCCTAAAATAGTCCCAAAACAACAACCACCTTATCCCGTAGTTTCCTAGATGGGGTCACTTTTATGGAGTTTCTACTCTAGGGGTGCATCAGGGGGCTTGAAAGGGTACATGGTGTAAATAAACCAGTCCAGCAAAATCTGCCTTCCAAAAACCATATGACGTTCCTCTTCTTCTATCCTGCTGTTTAGCCAAATAGTAGTTTACGACCACATATGGGGTGTTTCTGCAAACTACAGAATCAGGGCAACCCATTTTTTCCAGTAATAAAGTAAGGGTTAAAATGGAAAATTTACAAAAAAATAGAAATTTCTAAATTGTTTCTCCATCTGCCATTAACTCTTGTGGAACACCTAAAGGGTTAACAAAGTTTGTAAACCCAGTTTTGAATACCTTGAGGGGTGTACTTTCTTAGATGGAGTCACGTTTTTGAAATTTCTATTCAAGGGGTGCAACAGGGGGCTTCAAATGGGACATGGTATAAACAAAACCAGTCCTGCAAAATCTGCCTTCCAAAACCCATATGGTGTTCCCCTCCTTCTATGTGCTCCTGTTCGGCCAAACAGTAGTTTACGACCACATATTGGGTGTTTCTGCAAACTACAGAATCAGGGCAACCCATTTTGAGTTTTGTTTGGCAGTTAACCCTTGTTTTACTCCTGTAAAAAATTGATTATATTGAAAAATTTCCCAAAAATAGAAATTTCAAAATTGTTTCTCCATCTGCCATTAACTCTTGTGGAACACCTAAAGGGTTAACAAAGTTTGTAAACCCAGTTATGAATACCTTGAGGGGTGTACTTTCTTAGATGGAGTCACTTTTTTTAAATTTCTATTCTAGGGGTGCAACGGGGGGCATTCGAATGGGACATAGTAGAAACAAAACCAGTCCTGCAAAATCTGCCTTACAAAACCCATATGCTGTTCCCCTCCTTCTATGTGCTCCCGTTCGGCCAAACAGTAGTTTACGACCACATATGGGGTGTTTCTGCAAACTACAGAATCAGGGCAACCCATTTAGTGTTTTGTTTGGCAGTTTACCCTTGTTTTACTCCTGGAATTTTTTTTTCCAAAAAATAGAAATTTCGAAACTGTTTCTCAATTTGCCATTAACTCTTGTGGAAGACCTAAAGGGTTAATAAAGTTTGAAAAAACTGTTTTGAATACCTTGAGGGGTGTAGTTTCTAGAATGGGGTCATTTTTGGGAGGTTTCTATTATCTAAGCCTCACAATATGACTTCAAACCTGAACTGGTCCATAAAAAGTGGGATTTTGAAGATTTCTGAAAATTTTCAAAATTTGCTTCTAAACTTCTAAGCCTTGTAACATCCCCAAAAAATAAAATATCATTCCCAAAATGCTACAAACATGAATTAGACATATGGGGAATGTAAAGTCATCACCATTTTTGGGGGTATTACTATGTATTACAGAAGTATAGAAACTGAAACTTTGAAATTTGCTAATTTTTCAAAGTTTTTGGTAAAATTTTATTTTTTATGCAAAAAAATTAACTTTTTTGACCCAATTTTAGCAGTGTCATGAAGTACAATATGTGACGAAAAAACAATCTCAGAACGGCCTGGGTAACTAAAAGCGTTTTAAAGTTATGAGCACTTAAAGTGACACTGGTCAGATTTGCAAAAAATGGCCAAGTCCTTAAGGTGAAATAGGGCTGAGTCCTTAAGGGGTTAAGCAAACATCTAGACAATGCATTTCCGGTCCATCTCGTCGGCGGCAGGTAAGTTCTGGTAACCTAGGTTGTCTGTTGCCTTTTGTTACTTACCTGTCGTTCGGCTGTAAACCCTGTCTAGTTGGTGGCCAGCTGCTGGGCTTCTGGAGACACCATCCATCCGTTGTGTCGAATGAATGGGTGGTCTCTGCCCTGTCTTCAGGCTTAGGGCATAGCAGGGATACTTAGGGTTCTAGGTTGGTGAGCATGAGCCCCCTTACCTTCTGAGGCGGCTCATGCATTAGGAGTTTAGGGAGATAATCAGGGTCACGTTAGGAGGTGACCTGCTCCCTCTTCCCTGCTATCCTGCGTGGCAGCGACTAATATTGTACGATGGGGGGGTTTCCCCCACTCCCCGCTGTGACAGATATATTTGGCTAAAGTCTAAATTTTAAGATCAGAGTGAAGGTTTAGTCAGATTTTGTTGATTGCATCCACCACAGTGTGCACCTATTATTACAAATGCTTATTTATATGTCAATTACATCCACACATGTTGCCATCCGGTGTAGGATGTTTCTCAAAACCTGTGGTCCGCTGCAGGCATCCTCTATTGTATGCATTTTTAGCTGAGGATCGCCATTAGCATCGGACCAGAGGTGCAGGATTTTCTCCTCCAGGTATAGATGCACGACTGTTTTTGGGGTTGAGCATTTCCTGCCTTGGGAGACCACGTTTCTATGTAGTTTTTAGAACTATGGAACAGCACACATCTCTCTCACAAGTCCTTCCCTCACTCTATGCTAACTAAGCTTTCCCTGATAAAACCCTAAAATTTAACTGATTATATTCCCCCGTTCTCTACTTACACTCTCCCTATAGTGTCCCTAGTAGCTAGCTTATATTTTTGCAAATGTTTTTGTCAAACACACACCACAGCCACAACACATCCTATCACATCACTAGGTGCACACTGAATAGTATTTCTTCCCTCTGTGTAGAAGGACCTGGCTGAATACTGCCCCTTTATTGGCTGATCAGGCTGTCTATCAGCTACTGATCCAATCAAGACAAGCCCTCCCCCCTCCCTCATGTGATCCCTCATCTTCATCCCTTCTGTCATTTTCACCAAGTAAAATTGCACTCAGCGTTGTTTTTGCTCGATTCTTCTGAAGCAAATCACCAAACTTCGTATTCGTTTAGTGGATTAATTTTTGTGAATTAGTTTAGAGTCAATTTACTTATTTGTACTGTGTTGTGTTTGGCCAGTTATTTTATGCCTGAGCTGGATATAACTAATGATATTTCTGTGCCCTTTTGTGCACTGGTCTGGAGTCTACAACCAGATACAGCCGGAAACAAAATATATGCATGCTGCATTTTTCTGTTCTACACAGGAACACAGGGTCAGACTGGCCCACTAAAGTACTAGAGAATCCCCCAGTTGGCCTAGCCATAGAGGGCCCCAAAGGTCCAGGAGAAATATCAAATTTTGAGCTGCCTTTAGCACTAATTAATTGCCACTAGGGTCTATTTGATTGATTTAAAACCCATTTGAGTGTATAGAGAATATTTTCTCGGGTGGGCCTAAATAACCCCAGTCCAACATTGCAGGAACATATCCTGCTTACAGCTGATGCACCAGATGCAAGAAATGATCCCACAGAAAATTATGGGATCAGTTCTGGCATCCGGTTCCCTCCAGAGGTTCTGAACCACACCATTGGTAAACTGCAACATTTGGCCGGGTATATGTGAACCCAATCTAATAATTAATTTTTGGATTTAGAGGCAAAAAAACAGAACATGTCAGCTAGACATAAGAAGCCCTAATCTTAAATCTTTATAGAGAGGCAGCTGTCCGTAATGTTCAGTCAGATTATTGAAACCTTCTGACAAAGAAGTCTTCATAACTGCCCATTTCGTTATGGAGTGATCACATACATCCAATGGGGCCCACCACCTAACTTTTTGGGATGGATTATACAGCGAGTATTATTTCTAGTAGTATTGTATTATTGTTAATTACGGTTCTGAAATCATTATATATTGTGAATTACTTTTTTTTATATGGTGACATAACTGTAGGCTTCAGGCTGGTGACTTTTTTGTCTTGGAAGCTGTAAGTGAAGAAGCAGCTATACTTTGCATGATATGCAGAGTCACCTGCTCTGGAATCTGTTTGGTCTGTTCAGTGGAGCAGTGAAATGCATATGTGAGTGGAAAAATTGTTTTTGTCACTTCAAAATGTAGCATGTAATAGAAAAGAAAACTTGATTTTGTAAACAAAATGCTGAGCAATTTAAGTTTTCTCTGCCTGCCAACCTGGCATATTAAAGAGAAGTAACATTCTACGAACTTGTTAGGTAACAAAGTTCTGTATAGTATAGGTTGAACCATTTTTTAATTATGTTTTATACATTTTGAAAGTATTTTTTCATATTAAGGTGTCCACAGACTAGAGGGGATCGTATAGCAAGAATTAGTGTTGAGCGAATAGAAATCTACAAAGTGGACTTCTATCCAAAGTTCAGGGAAAATTCAATTCGCCACATAGCTGAATTTCCTCGTGCTTCATGGTAGCAAATAGTGTTGAGCGCGAATATTCGAATATCGAATACTAATCGCGAATATCGCAACTTTGCTAATTCACGAATAATTCGAATATAGTGCTATATATTCGCTATATCAAATATTCGTCATTTTTTTACATCTGAAAACATGATTCCTCCCTGCTTCTTTCTTGTGGGTCAATGAGTCATTCGCCCACAAGCAACTTAAGCAGGAAGGAATCATGTTTTCATTTGGAAAAAAAAATTACGAATATTCTAAAAAACTAATATAGAGCAATATAGTGAATATATTTGTTATTTAGAATATTCAATATTTTTTTTTTATCTGTACAGTTGTTCGCATACTCCCCACCGACAAGCGTCCCCGTCACCATGGGAATGCCTGTGTGTTAGAAAATACCATCAGATCTGAGTTTTCCCTGAGATCGTGAAAACTCAGATCCGATGGTATATTCTAACCCACAGGCGTTCCCATGGTGACGGGGACGCTTGTCGGGGAAGAGTATGCCAAAGTGGAATAACAGTATACATTGAAAAAAAAAAGACAAATATTCAAAATAACGAATATATTCGCAATATTGCTATAACTTCCTTTTTTTTATATTCGTCAAATTCGCTATAACTTAGTTTTTTAGAATATTCGTCATATTCAAAGACAAGAATATATTGCAATATAGCGAATATTTGTAAAATACACATATAGCCTCCGAACCGCCTAACGCAGTATCGCGAGACGCGAGACTTCCTGTGAACGCGTGCACACAGGCGCGTGCGTTCACAGGATCGGAAGGTAAGAGAGTGGATCTACAGCCTGCCAGCGGCAATCATTCGCTGGCAGGCTGTAGATGCGATTTTTTTAACCCCTAACAGGTATATTAGACGCTGTTTTGATAACAGCGTCTAATATACCTGCTACCTGGTCCTCTGGTGGTCCCTTTTGCTTGGATCGACCACCAGAGGACACAGGCAGCTCAGTAAAGTAGCACCAAGCACCACACTACACTACACCCCCCCTGTCACTTATTAACCCCTTATTAACCCCTGATCACCCCATATAGACTCCCTGATCACCCCCTGTCATTGATCACCCCCCTGTCATTGATTACCCCCCTTTTAGGCTCCATTCAGATGTCCGTATGTGTTTTACGGATCCATGGATGGGATCCGCAAAACACATACGGACGTCTGAATGGAGCCTTACAGGGGGGTGATCAATGACAGGGGTGTGATCACCCCATATACACTCCCTGATCACCCCCCTGCCATTGATCACCCCCCTGTAAGGCTCCATTCAGATGTCCGTATGTGTTTTACGGATCCATGGATCGGATCCGCAAAACACATACGGACGTCTGAATGGAGCCTTACAGGGGGGTGATCAGGGAGTCTATATGGGATGATCACCCCCTGTAAGGCTCCATTCAGACGTCCGTATGTGTTTTACGGATCCACGCATCCATGGATCGGATCCGCAAAACACATACGGACGTCTGAATGGAGCCTTACAGGGGGGTGATCAATGACAGGGGGGTGATCACCCCATATACACTCCCTGATCACCCCCCTGCCATTGATCACCCCCCCCTGCAAGGCTCCATTCAGATGTCCGTATGTGTTTTACGGATCCATGGATCGGATCCGCAAAACACATACGGACGTCTGAATGGAGCCTTACAGGGGGGTGATCAATGACAGGGGGGTTATCACCCCATATATACTCCCTGATCACCCCCCTGTCATTGATCACCCCCCTGTAAGGCTTCATTCAGACGTCCGTATGTGTTTTACGGATCCACGCATCAATGGATCGGAACCGCAAAACACATACGGACGTCTGAATGGAGCCTTACAGGGGGTGATCAATGACAGGGGGGTGATCACCCCATATAGACTCCCTGATCACCCCCCTGTCATAGATCACCCCCCTGTCATAGATCACCCCTCTGCCATTGATCACCCCCCTGTAAGGCTCCATTTAGACATTTTTTGGCACAAGTTAGCGGAAATAGATTTTTTTTGTTTTTTTGTTTTCTTACAAAGTCTCATATTCCACTAACTTGTGTCAAAAAATTAAATCTCACATGAACTCACCATACTCCTCACGGAATCCAAATGCGTAACATTTTTTAGACATTTATATTCCAGACTTCTTCTCACGCTTTAGGGCCTCTAAAATGCCAGAGCAGTATAAATACCCCACATGTGACCCCATTTCGGAAAGAAGACACCCCAAGGTATTCGCTGAGGGGCATATTGAGTCCATGAAAGATTTAACTTTTTGTCCCAAGTTAGCGGAAAGCGAGACTTTGTGAGAAAAAAAAAAAATATCAATTTCCGTTAACTTGTGCCCAAAATAAAAAATCTAAAAATCTTCTATGAACTCGCCATGCCCCTTATTGAATACTTTGGTGTGTCTTCTTTCCAAAATGGGGTCGTCACGTGTGGGGTATTTATACTGCCCTGGCATTTTAGAGGGGCCCTAAAGCGTGAGAAGAAGTCTGGAATCCAAATGTCTAAAAATGCCCTCCTAAAAGGAATTTGGGCCCCTTTGCGCATGTAGGCTGCAAAAAAGTGTCACACATGTGGTATCGCCGTACTCAGGAGAAGTAGGGCAATGTGTTTTGGAGATCCGATCCATGTCTTTTTACATATACCCATGCTGGGTGAGATAAATATCTTGGTCAAATGCCAACTTTGTATAAAAAAATGGGAAAAGTTGTCTTTTGCCGAGAAATTTATCTCACCCAGCATGGGTATATGTAAAATGACACCACAAAACACATTGCCCAACTTCTCCTGAGTATGGCAATACCACATGTGTGACACTTTTTTGCAGCCTAGGTGGGCAAAAGGGACCACATTCCAAAGAGCACCTTTCGGATTTCACAGGCCATTTTTTACAGATTTTGATTTCAAACTACTTTGCACGCATTTGGGCTCCTAAAATGCCAGGGCAGTATAACTACCCCACAAGTGACCCCATTTTGGAAAGAATACACCCCAAGGTATTTCATGATGGGCATAGTGAGTTCATGGAAGTTTTTATTTTTTGTCACAAGTTAGTGGAATATGAGACTTTGTAAGGAAAAAAAATCATCATTTTCCGCTAACTTGTGACAAAAAATAAAAAGTTCTATGAACTCACTATGCCCATCAGTGAATAACTTAGGGTGTCTACTTTCAGAAATGGGGTTATTTGTGGGGTTTTTCTACTGTCTGGGCATTGTAGAACCTCAGGAAACTTGACAGGTGCTCAGAAAGTCAGAGCTGCTTCAAAAAGCGGAAATTCACATTTTTGTACCATAGTTTGTAAACGCTATAACTTTTACCCAAACCATTTTTTTTATCCAAACATTTTTTTTTATCAAAGACATGTAGAACAATAAATTTAGCGAAAAATTTATATATGGATGTTGGTTTTTTTTAAAAATTTTACAACTGAAAGTGAAAAATGTCATTTTTTTGCAAAAATTTCGTTAAATTTCGATTAATAACAAAAAAAGTAAAAATGTCAGCAGCAATGAAATACCACCAAATTAAAGCTCTATTAGTGAGAAGAAAAGGAGGTACAATTCATTTGGGTGGTAAGTTGTATGACCGAGCAATAAACGGTGAAAGTAGGGTAGTGCAGAATTGTAAAAAGTGGTCTGGTCATTAAGGGTGTTTAAGCTAGGGGGGCTGAGGTGGTTAAAGGGAATCTGTCACCAGTTTTATGCTTTTAGATTCAGCTCCGGCACATGCCAATCAGTCCCCATATTCATGAGCTCAAAGCTCTCCTGCCCACATGCCTCTGATTGACAATTTTTCCATCTGAATTAGCAGCAGGTGGGCAGGGCAAGCCAGGAGCTCATGAATATGGGGGCTCGTTCGGCATGCACTAGAGTTGTTTAGCACAAGATTTAGCAAAATTGAAATAAACTGACCCAGAAGTTTGCTAAGGGGATCTGTCACTAGTTTATGTTACCTTTAGTTAGGACGCTATAAAACTGGTGACAGATTCCCTTTAAGATCTCTTTCCTTTAACAGACATCTAACAAACATGCTATCTCTCTAATGAATAAGCCTAGAAAAACATGACAGATCCAGGGATTTTATATAGTGCCTATGACATCTCAGCTGTAGTCCCTCATAATTGTCTGAGGCTGACCGCAAGGCTTTATAGGCATGTTCACCGGGACAAATTCATGTGACCCTCCTTCTTCATCTTTTTTTCCCTGTATTTGGATATATAAAATGACAGGCACAATTTTAAATGATTTGTAAAGGACAAATCCCCCAAACTTTGGATTCACTAGAAACTCAAGTTCGGGAAATTCGTAACAAATTTAAATCACATAGAACTGTAGTGTCCCACTAGGTAGGAGTGGGCACTACACAAGGGTCAATTGGGTAACGTGTTACTTCTGCTCACAAGGGACAGTGATATTATATTTATCCATGCATTGTAATGTATTTTCTGTGTGTTTTTACATTTGTATGGTTCCCCTGTTATATGCTTAGCAGGCCTAGTTGGGTATAGTTAGACATCCCAGACACTAGAGGGAGATAGGGAGCCCCTAGTATAAATGTCCAGGCCCAGACAGGGAGGGGTTAGGTCATAGTCAGGAGTCTGTGGAGACAGAAGTGAGAAGGCACCAGCCAGAGATATGCTGAGGGCCTCCTCCTGACATGCAGCTAGATAGTCCAGGCTTCTAGTTGCACCAGGAGGCTAGTGAAGGAGTACAGCCTGCCTGGAGACCATGAATCCAACAACCACAGAAGAAGTAACCCCAGTAGTAGGGATGACCTTCTGGGAGAAACCTGCAGCTTACCCTCACAACAGGAACAATACAACCAGCTCAGATAAGTAAGCTGATGGGCAGAAGTACTTTAATATAAAGCAAGGGTCAATTCTGGAGGAAGATTTATATACCAAGGATTAAAGCCAGCATTTTGGCATCCGGGCCTTGGGATCCAGCCAGCTAGAATAGTTGAGGGGATGGTGCAGCATAGCTCTGCGAAGCATTAACTGTTTACCCTCTAAGTATCTTGCAAGATTTATACCTGTCATATTGTGAAGTGAACCTGCTGTGCATTTGTGATATAAGTAACTGCATCATCATCAACTGTAAACTGTCTGTACAAAGTTGGACTGTTTTCCAAAGTAAAGCAACGTTTGGTTTACCATACCATCTGTGTACTCCATTATTACTCCTAAAAATCGGTGTGCCACCGTTACAGGCACTGGCGTCACAATCCTTAATGGGACCTTGCCTCAGGCACTCAAAATACCTGCAACATCCAGGGCCCCTCATACACCATCAGGTCTGGTCCCTACATCTAGAGTGTGCCCCAGAGGAACTTGTGTCTACCTCTCCTTCACTGGCGCATGCCTGCCCAGGGTTCCCCTCTAAAAAGTGAGTAACCCTCGATTGCCCATAACCGTGACCTCACTATCGCAATACCTGCAGGTCTGGCGTGCTGCAGAACGTATTCACTCATCTCTATCTATAACCCATACATGAATAACTGACAGTGACCCTTTAACCCTAGAGGAACTGGAGATTTTCCTTTTTTGCGTATTAGCTTTTCACATCTTCCCAGTGCCGTACCTTTAAAAAAAAAAGAATTTCCCTTCATATTTTTTGCGGGACAAGTTGTAATTTCTAATGGCAATATTTAATATTGCATATGATGTAGTGGGGAGCTAGAAAAAGAATCCAGATGGGGTGGGATTGGAAAAAAAATCAATTCTGCTACAGCTTTATGTTTTTTTTATGGCATTCCCATTTGCAATATAAAATTGACCTGCCATTCTCCCGCTCAGTACAATTACAACAATACCACACTTGTATAGTTTTTCTTGCATTTTTACAGTGGTTCATGTACAAAACAAACGCAACTGGCTTATATACAACTGAAACACTAGGAGTCAGGGTTCTGTTCGCAAGAGCTTACAATCTATGAGGAATTGGGGCTGACACATAAGTTAGTTGATTGTGTTAAGTAGGATTCGAGTCATTATTGAACTGAAAGGAGTGGTGCTGGCCGTTCTGCTTCAGGTTTGGGACTGTTAGAGGATCGAGTTCAGGCAAGAGGAGTTGGTGGAGGAAAGGTTTAGTCGGGGAAAAGTCATTTTAGGTAGCTTGATAAGCCTGCCTGAAAAGATTGCAGGTGAAATTGTGAATTGACCTAATATTCCGGGGCAGAGTATTCCAGAGAGTAGGTGCAACTTGAGAAAAGTCTTGAAGACGGGAGTGAGAGGTACAAATTATGGAAGATATTAATCTTTGGTCGCTAACAGAATTGAGAGTATGAGTAGGGTGGTAGATGACGGAGGAGCTGTATGTAGGTACAGCACTGTGGAGAACTTTGTGGGTGAGGGTGAGAAGTCTAAACTGTATTCTGTGGTGGATGGGCAACCAGTAAAGTGACTGGCACAGACTAGTAGCCTCAGTGTAGCGGTTGGATAGATAGATGAGCCTGGCTGTAGCATTTAGGACAGACTGAAGGGGGAAGAGTTTAGTGAGAGGGAGACTGATTAGTAATGCATTGCAGTGGTCAAGACAAGAATGAATCAAGGCAACAACAAGACTTTTTGCCGTTTCCACGGTAAAAAATAAGGGCGGATTCTGGCGATATTCTTGAGGTGCAGACGACAAGAGCGTGTAAGTGATTGAATATGGGGAACAAAGGAAAGATCAGAGTCAAATGGCCCCAAGGCAGCTGGCATGTTGTACAGGAGTTATGATAGTGCTGCAGACCGAAAATGAAATATAAAGTTTAGGTAGGTTAGTAGATGGGGGAAAGACAAGAAGTTCAGTTTTTGAAAGGTTCAGTTTAAGATACAGAGAGGATATGATGTTAGAGGCAGCTGCCAGACAATTACTGGTGTTTTGGAGTAAAGCAGGGATGATGTCAGGGAATGAAGTGTATAGTCATCAGCATAGAGATGGTACCGAAAGCCAAATCTATTGATAGTCTGTCCAATGGGGGCTGTATAGAGGGAGAAGAGTAGAGGACCTAGTACTGAGCCCTGAGGAATGCCAACATCAAGAGGAAGCGGAGAAGAAGAAGAGCCAGTGAATGATACACTAAAGGAGTGGCCAGAGAGATAGGAAGAGAACCAAGAGAGAGCAATTTTCTTAAGGCCAATTGAGTGGAGCATGTTGAGGAGGAGTTTATGGTCTATTGTATCAAACTTTGCAGAGAGATCCAGAAGAATCAGTAGAGAATAATCACCATTTCTTTTTGCTGTTAGGAGATCGTTGGACACTAACGTTAGTAAGGGCAGTTTCTGTAGATTTCACTAGGCAGATTGTAAGGGGTCAAAAAGAGAGTTTGGAGAGAGATAGCTTATTAAGCGTGAGTAGACAAGACGTTCAAGGAGTTTAGAGATTAAGGGGAGGTTAGAAACAGGTTGGGAGTTAGCAGCACAGGTCAGGTCATAAGTATTATTTTAGTAGTGGGGTTATAACAGAGTGTTTAAAAGAGGAGGGAAAGATACCAGAAGAGAGAGAGAGGCAAACATTTTTAGTTAGGTGAGAGGGACTGGAGGCGGTGTGATGGAATAGCTACAGGGCAGAATCACTGCTACAGGTCGTGGGTTGAGAATAAGAGAGAAGCCTGGAGACTTCTTCCTCTGTTATAGGGTCAAAAGAGGAGAGAGAGCATGTGGAGGAATGGGAGGTAGAAGGATTGAAATTATTTGGGGACTGGGAGATTATTTCCTGCCGGATACTGTCAATCTTGTCTCTGAAGTAGGTAGCCATTAGTGATGAGCGGCAGGGGATATATTCGAATTTCCAATATTTCACAAATATTTTGGCGAATATCGCATTGTAAAATTTGCTTACTGCGCATGCGAAAAAGGGACACGGCCTAGTTTAGCAACTGTATTAAAACTATCCAAAGTTTGAGGAGATTGGAAAACATGGCTGGCAGCAATTTTCGCGACAGTGAGGAAGAACTCCTGATCACTGTAAGTAATTTGACGTTACATCACTGTATTTGATTACATTTCACATGCATGTCAGAACAATCGCTTTATATGCAGATAGAGTGTTTAAAATATTTGTGATTGTGAAAATCATCACTTGTGATGCAACAGTTTTTTCGCAATACATACAACTTCACATTTTATCGGGTCTAAGTAGATATTACTCAATGGTGCACTAAGTATATTTGTGACATCACAGCACTATGTCTGTAGCGTGTATGTATGGACAGCATAGAAATATCTCTCACATGCACATTGCACATCCATTTTTCTGCCGCACACTATATACCCCCCATACACATACACACAGTCTAAAGATTAGAGTTTGTGTCCTGTTGGTCAGGACTCAGGAGAAGCTTTCTTTGTCTTACCACCAGTATTTGCAGGTTCATTTAGAGTTACCCAGGGTGTACCACGGGAAGGCGAACCAACTTTACACCCCATACCGTACCGTCACTTCACTAGACAGGTACATCTCTGCTCAACTGGCCAATATACGATTGCTCAGACTCCACACACATACAATCGCAATACAATCCGATCTTATAACGATAACATTAAATCTAATATTTCCCCTTCAAAGACTTAAATAGTTTTTGATGTTTTGCTGAGGACATTATTTTCAATACTTGCATAAAAAAAATTGGGATTATATGCTTGCATCTTTATCCTACAGCGCATGTTGGAGCGGGGATATGACAGGACCTGGGTCCAGGCTGAGAAGCAGAGGATTGTGAGGGAGATCTGTTTAAAACTCTTAAGAAAGTTAAATGGCAGGCATCTTAGGATGGCCATATTAAAGAAATGGTCAGATTTGAAGAGGAGGAACTTGGAGCGGATCAGAGAGATCCGTGACAGAATATGCCCAGGTACAATGCTTACATTACTTTTGTATCTTTCGCCAACACTCTGTAATGTATATATACAGTTATGAGAATACCGTATTTTTCCCTCTACAAAAGTGGGGGGGTAAATGGAAGTGCGTCTTATGGGGGCAAATACTGCCATTTTTACATCGCTAACGCTGATACATCGCTGGCTGCGATACTGCACAGTGCAGCGATGTATCAGCAGGGAGGGAGGAGGGGCTGGAGGCTGACAACTTGCAGTGGGGCCCGATGCAGTCACTGTACTCTTACACCGGGCCCCGTCACTCACAGCAGTATACATATCTAAACAGTAATCCTTAACCTCTAGTAACTTTAACTTTAAAGCAGCGCTATCCTGTTTACTACCTTACAATCAAGCTCCGGTAACAGGCAGAGTGGGCAGCGGTGTAACGTCACTCACTCACGTTACGTGCCTGCTCCTCCCACTTTATGAATGAAGCAGGCGGAGCAGGCGCGTGACGTGAGTGAGTGACGTTATGCTGCCGGCCGCTCTGCATGATACGGGAGCTTGATTGTAAGGTAGTAAACAGGATAGCGCTGCTTTAAAGTTAAAGTTGCCGTATTCGAGGTTAAGGATTACTGCTTAGATATGAATACTGCTGTGAGCGGCGGGGCCTGGTGTATTGGGGACACTGTTATGTCGGGATCTGTGGATGACACATATAGCATAAGATGCTATATAGTGTCATCCACAGATCCCCCCCATAGCATGGTCATCCACAGATCCCCCCTCCCCCCCATAACAGTAAATCAAGGTGAATAGAAGCAGCACACAATGGTTTCCCAGAGCTTGTTTGTGGAATGCAGCAGCTGTATCCAATCCCATGGATCCCACATGGACACAGAACAATTGTACAAAAGGATGTTACAGCAGCATCTCCAACGATCTCCTTTATTGTAGTATTTCAAAGCATATGTGCAGACAGATAATGCAACGTTTCAGCTGTCCTCAGCCTTTGTCAAGCATACGTATGCTTGACAAAGGCTAAGGACAGCCGGAACGTTGCATTATCTGTCTGCACATATGCTTTGAAATACTATAATAAAGGAGATTGTTGGAGATGCTGCTGTAACATCATTTTTTACAATTCCTCCCCATAACAGTGTCATCCACAGATCCCCCTCCCCATAACAGTGCCAGCCCCTCCCCATAACAGTGCCATCCACAGATGCCCCATAACAGTGGCATCCACAGATACCCCATGACAGTCCCATCCACAGATCCCCCCATAACAGTGCCATCCACAGATCCCACCATAACAGTATCATCCATAGATCCCCTCCATAACAGTGTCATCCACAGATCCCACCATAACAGTATCATCCATAGATCCCCTCCATAACAGTGTCATCCACAGACCCCTCCATAACACTGTCATCCACAGATCCCCCCATAACAGTGCCATCCACAGATCCCCCATAACAGTGTCACCAACAGATGTCCCCATAACAGTGTCATCCACAGATCCCCTCCATAACAGTGTCATCCACAGATCCCCCATAATAGTGTTATCCACAGACCACCATTAGCTCAAACCCCACCAAAAGCACACCTTTTGGTTCAAAATATTTTTTTTTCTTATTTTCCTCCTCAAAAACCTAGGTGCCTCATTTGGGCAGTTGCATCTTATAGGGCGAAAAATACGGCAAGTATTTCTTCCCTTTACAAATGATTACTTATTAGCTGGTGTGACACATAGAAAATCAGCAGGTTACATCATACATCTCTACCTTGCCATGAGTATATACAGTTCAAGAAAAAGTATGTGAACCCTTTGGAATTATATGGATTTCTGCACAAATTAATCATAAAATGTGATCTGATCTTCATCTAAGTCAGAACAATAGACAATCACAGTCTGCTTAAACTAATAACAAACAAATAATTAAATGTTACCATGTTTATATTGAACACACCATGTAAACATTCACAGTGCAGGTGGAAAAAGTATGTGAATCCCTAGACTAATGATGACATCTCCAAGAGCTAATTGGAGTGAGGTGTCAGCCAACCGGAGTTCAATCAATGAGATGAGATTGGAGGTGTTGGTTACAGCTGCCCTGCCCTATAAAAAACACACACCAGTTCTGGGTTTGCTTTTCACAAGAAGCATTGCCTGATGTGAATGATGGCTCGCACAAAAGAGCTCTCAGCAGACCTACGATTAAGAATTGTTGACTTGCATAAAGCTGGAAAGGGTTATGAAAGTATCTCCAAAAGCCTTGCTTTTCATCAGTCCACGGTAAGACAAATTGTCTATAAATGAAGAAAGTTCAGCACTGATGCTACTCTCCCTAGGAGTGGCCATCCTGTAAAGATAACTGCAAGAGCAGTGCGCAGACTGCTCCATGAGGTGAAGAAGAATCCTAGAGTGTCAGCTAAAGACTTACAAAAGTCTCTGGCATATGCTAACATCCCTGTTAGCAAATCTACAATACGTAAAACACTAAACAATAATGGATTTCATGGGAGGATACCACAGAGGAAGCCACTGCTGTCCAAAAAAACATTGCTGCACATTTACAGTTTGCACAAGAGCACCTGGATGTTCCACAGCAGTACTGGCAAAATATTCTGTGGACAGATGAAACCACTATGTGTGGAGAAAAAGAGGCACAGCACACCAAAATCAAAACCTCATCCCAAATGTGAAGTATGGTGGTGGGGATGCTTTTCTGCATCAGGGCCTGGACGGATTGCTATAATCGAAGGAAAAATGAATTCCCAAGTTTATCAAGACATTTTGCAGGAGAACTTAAGGCCATCTGTCCACCAGCTGAAGCTCAACAGAAGATGGGTGTTGCAACAGGACAACGACCCAAAGCATAGAAGTAAATCAACAACAGACTGGCTTAAACAGCTGTAGCATCTCCTCAAGAAAGATTCACACCAGACATCCCAAGAATATTGCTGAACTGAAACAGTTCTGTAAAGAGGAATGGTCAAAAATTACTTTATAAATTACTTTATAAATATTTTCAGTTGTTTCACACTTGTTTGTTATGTATATAATTCCGCATGTGTTAATTCATAGTTTTGATGCCTTCATAGTCATGAAAATAAAGAAAACTCTTTGAATGAGAAGGTGTGTCCAAACTTTTGGTCTGTACTGTATATAAATATCTGTGTGTATATATGTATATATCTGTATTCCGGTAATGGTACTTTCACACTTGCGTTTTTCTTTTCCGGCATAGAGTTCCGTCACAGGGGCTCTATACCGGAAAATAACTGATCAGTTTTATCCCTATGCATTCTGAATGGAGAGTAATCCGTTCAGTTTGCATCAGGATGTCTTCAGTTCAGTCGTTTTGACTGATCAGGCAAAAGAGAAAACCGCAGCATGCTACGGTTTTATCTCCGGCGAAAAAAAACGGAAGACTTGCCTGAACGCCGGATCTGGCATTTTTTCCCATAGGGATGTATTAGTGCCGGATTCGGCGTTGAGAATACCGGAATGCCGGATCCGTCGTTCCGTTATGTGCATGCACAGACTGAAAAAAAGGTGAAAAAAATAAATGTCGGATCCGTTTTGCCGGATGACACCGGAACGACGGATCCGGCATTTCAATGCATTTTTTTTAACTGATCAGGCATTTTTAAGACTGATCAGGATCCTGATCAGTCTTACTAATGCCATCAGTTAGCATACATTTTGCCTGATCTGGCAGGCAGTTCCGGTGACAGAACTGCTTAACGGATTTCTCTGCCGCAAGTGTGAAAGTAGCCTTAAAAGCCCCATCCATCTTTATATTAGACATATTCCACATTTAATTTGCATTTGTTATGAGTTCTGAGTTGTTTGTCTAAATTCTGAACATTGTGTGATTACAGGGTTTCCTGTTACCTCTCTCCGCCGCAGGCCTTCAACCGAAGATCTGGAGGTGGTGGTGTTGTTTCGCCATGGAGGAGGAGGGAGAGGAGGGAGAGCAGGCCGCACCCTCCCAGCAGCAGCAGCATGAGGCACCAGCAAATATGTGGAGGTGGAAAAGATTGGACCCTCCCAGTATCCAGATCCCCCCCACAGTCCTGATGACGATGAAGAGGAGAAGGATGTCACCAACCCCAGCCAGGAGGATAAATATGTGCACATAGAAATATAATTCTGTATCCATGCCACTTAATCTGAATTGCAAGTAATTTTCATATTTTTTTATTTATCTTAACAGTACTGATTAATAAAAACTAAAAAGATAAGGCAAATGCAGCAGAAGCATGAAGCTGGCATGCATGAGATGCAAAGGCTGATGTGCAAGCAGATGTGGAAGATGGAGGCACTGCACCTCAAATGGATGCAGGAGTGTTGGAACTTCATGACCAACTAAAGTTGCCATAGAGGCATGTTTGTAAATATTTTTTTTCTGTTATAACGTGTGCTTCCATTTTTTTATATTGTTTTGTTTTCATGTAATTTTCAACGATAAGGTTGCTGTAAGACCCCTTTAGTCCAGGGTCAAACTCATCGGGATCAGGATAGGTAGTAGCAGCAGCAGGTAAATGGTAACGGTGTAGTATAAGGCCTACACATAGCTCGGCCAAACTCATCAAGACAGACAGCAGCAGCAGCATGAAAAAGGAATTAGGGTAGTATAAGGCCTACACATAGCTGAGCCAAACTCAAAAGGACAGACAGCAGCAGCAGGTAAGTGGTAATGGCGTAGTATAAGACCTACACATAGCTGAGCCAAACTCAAAAGGACAGACAGCAGCAGCAGGTAAGTGGTAACGGGGTAGTATAATGCCTACACATAGCTTGGCCAAACTCAGAAGGACAGACAGCAGCAGTAGCATGTAAATGGTAACAGGGTAGTATAAGGCCTACACATAGCTGGGCCAAACTCAGCAGGATAGAGAGCAGCAGTAGGTAAGTGGTAACGGCATAGTATGAGGCCTACACATAGCTTGGCCAAACTCATCAGGACATACAGCAGCAACATATAAATGGTAACGGGGTAGTATAAGGCTTACACATAGCTCGGCCAAACTCAGAAGGACAGACAGCAGCAGCATATAAGTGGTAATATATCTCGGCCAAACCCAGTCAGAACAGACAGGAGCCTGTTCTTTGTTTGTAGCAGGAGTATGTTTACAGGAATGGGCCCCTGCCAGACCGCGGTAACACCAAAAATAAACTAATACACCTCTGACAGCAGCAGGTTCTTTGTCTACAGCAGGAATGTGTTCCCATGCATACAAATTGCAAAATATTCCTTTAACAATTTTTATTTCAAAGGATTTTTTAGATTGTAAAGCCCACAAGAAATAAAAAATAAATATATATATATATATATATATATATATATATAAAAAAGGAAAACAATGGCGGCACTGGAAGAAAGCACAAGGAGGGTGCTATGTCCAGGGATGTAGCAGCTTACCCCGTCAATAGGAGATGAAAAAGGACAGCACTCCGGATAAAAATCAGTGATGTTTAATCACCCATGTGAAGGCAACGTTTCAGCTCATACAAGAGCCTTTCTCAAGCAATGAACACAATACAAAGAGGGGTATATATAGGCCAACCCCTATGACATCACAATATAATCAATTAATAATAAAGTGCAAATAGTGCATCAATGATATATAAAAAATACAAAGCAGTATAAAATACAATATCAAATCAATGATATATCAAATACATAATATAGTGAATGCATAATCACAAAGAAATGCATAAAAATAGATTGATAGGTCAATACATATCAGGTGCATAAGGTGTAAATTAAATAGGAGGGACAAAACGATGCTGCCAAAGGGAGGAGGAGCGATAACATACCCAGTGTTGCCATCCATGCCATACATGTCAGACACCGCCATAGCGGCGTTCAGGTAGGTCCAGTGCGCAGGCGCCATGTCGCGTGAGGAGCACAATGTGACTTCCTCAGATGACGTAGCCCGGGCATGCGCATAGAGATGAAAGGCTGCATCGGCCATCTTGGAAATGGTAAAAAGCCTCAGATGAAAAAAGCGCAAGCAATGGACCGAAATATGGACGCAATATTCACATGACAACCTCACATATAGCGGCAAGAACATGCACAAGATAAAGAATAAAGGAACATTTATACCAAGCAAGAAAAAATACATAGTTATTAATCAATGTGTGTGCGCATAGCCTGATAATGAACAGAGTAGCGCAAAACGGAAATAATGCCGTTTGCCTGATGGTGTATCCATAGGGAACAAGAAAGAGAGTGCATACATGAGATGCAACTCAATTCAATAGGGCACCACCTGAAGCATACTATCAAGCAACAAAATGTTGCAGGCATGCCACAAAAGGGCCCATGGTTCCCAATTGACACACAATCAATGAAGGACACACAGTGAATAGCATAATGTATCAAATATGAAAAAATACAAAAAATGTATCCAAAATAAAAAGCATGAACACTGTATTGGAACATGTAGGCAATTGTGGAACACATCGGGTACGCTTCACCTCACCAACCTGCAGCATCATTCTTGTCTGTGAAAAAAGAAGAAAGAATAAAAATAAGAAACTGGCTTAATAGTGTTCATAATACACTAAATACCCCCAAGAAAAACACATATTGCATATATGACAATTGTGGGGCAAACTGATTCTCTAAATGTATAACCCCGGATTGTAATCCGCATTAAGCCCATTGGGTCTCAGGCTATTGAGGGTATAAATCCAGAAAAGCTCTCTTTTTCTGAGGATCAACACCCTGTTGCCCCCACGTCTAGGCATGGGAATGTGGTCAATGGCCCAACATTTAAGGTCTCTTTCGGAGTGTTGAAACTCCGTAAAATGTTTGGCAACAGGGAGGTCCTTTCTTTTTTTGCGTATGGACAATCGATGATTGTTCAACCGCGTTCTGAGATCCGTCGACGTTTCACCCACATATAATAATTTACACGGGCAAATCAAGACGTAAATCACAAAGTTTGAACTGCATGTAAGATGAAATCGAATTGGATAGGAAACTCCAGTAGTTGGATGGACAAAGGTAGATCCCCTGCCCATATATTTGCAATCAATGCAACATAAACAGGGGAAGCTACCTTTGCCATGTGAGGTTAAGGAAGTTTGAACAGACTTGGACCTAGGTCCAATGTCCGCTCTGACAAGTTGGTCACGCAAATTTCTAGATCGACAAAAAGAAAAGAGGGGAGGGGATCTAAATTCTAGGATCTCACTATGACAGCCACCCAAAATCCCCCAATGTCGCTTAATGATGCGATTGATGGCCTCACTTTGCTCCGTGTATTTGGAGATGAAGGGTATCCGACTGACAGACCCATAAGACACCCTCCTCTCCAAGGTGCTGTTCCTATCTACACTACGGACCTTTTGTATGTGAGAATCAAGGAGCTGGGTGGGATACCCCCTACTTTGGAATTTCCTGGACATGTTGTCCAAAGCCAGGTCAACCTGTTCGGGTTCAGAAACAATGCGTTTCACCCTCAGAAACTGAGAAAAAGGCAAACATTTAAGCATACTTCGAGGATGCCCACTATTAAAGCAAAGAAGGGTATTTTTGTCCGTGGGCTTAGTATATAACCGTGTATGCAGCTTACCCTGATAGTAAATGACCGTGGTGTCTAAGAACTGTGATTCAGTCTCAGAGTGGACCAAGGTGAACTGAAGGTCCCTATTGACACTATTGAGAAACTGATGAAAATCATCAAGTTGGGCAACACTTCCTGTCCATATGAGGAAGATGTCGTCGATGTATCTCCACCAACGCAGCAACCGACTGCGGTGGTGTGACAATGGGGACACACAAAGAAAAAACGAGGTCGGACCAGGAGAGGGGGTCGCAGACATCGTAGAACCAACTGTATCCAGAATCAACAAAACCAGAGCTCAGACCGGCAAATCCTTGGTGAACAAGAAGAAGTGACTGTCATCAATTTATCCAGCAAGATGCTCACCCCATCTCAAGTGAGTGTCCTCAATAGAGGACTTTCTTTTTGTCCCATGTCCTCTCCTAACTGGTTTGATCTGGATACAGATTTGTCAGCATTTTTTCGCAGAATCAAGTTAAAAGTATGGTTTAACACTAGGGCACGGATCGCGGCGCCTCAGGCTAGTGAATTCTCCCTGAGACGCCTCGATCTGTCCATTAAGAGCCATTTTACTCCCATTGTCAATGAGGCCTCTGTTGATGCATTCATTTCTGCTGTTGCATCTGATATTAATGCTTATAAATTGAGATCTAGTGATCATGTTTTCAAACATCCTAATATTTCTAAGGTGGAGGCTGAGGCACTTGACCAACTCAGACGGGACCCTTCGTTAACAATTAAACCTGCGGACAAGGGGGGCGCTGTCGTCGTCATGGACACCAGTAAATATATTAGTGAGATTCTACGTCAGCTGGATGACAAGGAGGTTTACTCAGTCCTCCAGACTGATCCCAAATTTGGGATCGCTAGACTTATCAGGGAATGTTTGGCTGATGCCATGTTGGCTGGCACTATTGATGATGACTTGTGCACTTTTCTAACTGTTGACCATCCGGTCACACCTGTTTTGTATGTCCTTCCCAAAGTACACAAGTCACTTCAGGATCCGCCCGGACGACCTATCGTGTCCGGTTCGGATTCCATCTTTAGTTGCATCGCCATTTTCCTAGATAAAGTCTTGCATGACTTTGCTACAGGGGTGGAGTCATATATACAGGACACGACAGATTTTCTGTGTAGGTTGGACAAGGTTGATTTTACTGGTGTCCATGAGGTCCACCTGGCATCGTTCGATGTCACCTCGTTATATACCTCGATTGACCATGATCTGGGTATTGGTGCCATTGAACGTATGTTGGGTTCTTCATCTTATTCCACGGCTGCTAGACAGTTCATTGTTGATCTATTACAGATCATTTTAAGACACAATTATTTTCTTTTCCAAGATACGTTTTTTCAACAACAAAGGGGCGTGGCTATGGGCTCTAACGTAGCACCTACGTATGCGAATATCTTTATGAGGTGCTTTGAGGAAGATGTCGTCCATGTGTCACACCACCGCAGCCGGTTGCTGCGTTGGTGGAGATACATCGACGACATCTTCCTCATATGGACAGGAAGTGTTGCCCAACTTGATGATTTTCATCAGTTTCTCAATAGTGTCAATAGGGACCTTCAGTTCACCTTGGTCCACTCTGAGACTGAATTACAGTTCTTAGACACCACAGTCATTTACAATCAGTGTAAGCTGCATACACGGTTATATACTAAGCCCACGGACAAAAATACCCTTCTTTGCTTTAATAGTGGGCATCCTCGAAGTATGCTTAAATGTTTGCCTTTTTCTCAGTTTCTGAGGGTGAACAGGTTGACCTGGCTTTGGACAACATGTCCAAGAAATTCCAAAGTAGGGGGTATCCCACCCAGCTCCTTGATTCTCACATACAAAAGGTCCGTAGTGTAGATAGGAACAGCACCTTGGAGAGGAGGGTGTCTTATGGGTCTGTCAGTCGGATACCCTTCATCTCCAAATACACGGAGCAAAGTGAGGCCATCAATCGCATCATTAAGCGACATTGGGGGATTTTGGGTGGCTGTCATAGTGAGATCCTAGAATTTAGATCCCCTCCCCTCTTTTCTTTTTGTCGATCTAGAAATTTGCGTGACCAACTTGTCAGAGCGGACATTGGACCTAGGTCCAAGTCTGTTCAAACTTCCTTAACCTCACATGGCAAAGGTAGCTTCCCCTGTTTATGTTGCATTGATTGCAAATATATGGGCAGGGGATCTACCTTTGTCCATCCAACTACTGGAGTTTCCTATCCAATTCGATTTTATCTTACATGCAGTTCAAACTTTGTGATTTACGTCTTGATTTGCCCGTGTAAATTATTATATGTGGGTGAAACGTCGACGGATCTCAGAACGCGGTTGAACAATCATCGATTGTCCATACGCAAAAAAAGAAAGGACCTCCCTGTTGCCAAACATTTTACGGAGTTTCAACACTCCGAAAGAGACCTTAAATGTTGGGCCATTGACCACATTCCCATGCCTAGACGTGGGGGCAACAGGGTGTTGATCCTTAGAAAAAGAGAGCTTTTCTGGATTTATACCCTCAATAGCCTGAGACCCAATGGGCTTAATGCGGATTACAATCCGGGGTTATACATTTAGAGAATCAGTTTGCCCCACAATTGTCATATATGCGATATGTGTTTTTCTTGGGGGTATTTAGTGTATTATGAACACTATTAAGCCAGTTTCTTATTTTTATTCTTTCTTCTTTTTTCACAGACAAGAATGATGCTGCAGGTTGGTGAGGTGAAGCGTACCCGATGTGTTCCACAATTGCCTACATGTTCCAATACAGTGTTCATGCTTTTTATTTTGGATAAATTTTTTGTATTTTTTCATATTTGATACATTATGCTATTCACTGTGTGTCCTTCATTGATTGTGTGTCCATTGGGAACCATGGGCCCTTTTGTGGCATGCCTGCAACATTTTGTTGCTTGATAGTATGCTTCAGGTGGTGCCCTATTGAATTGAGTTGCATCTCATGTATGCACTCTCTTTCTTGTTCCCTATGGATACACCATCAGGCAAACGGCATTATTTCCGTTTTGCGCTACTCTGTTCATTATCAGGCTATGCGCACACACATTGATTAATAACTATGTATTTTTTCTTGCTTGGTATAAATGTTCCTTTATTCTTTATCTTGTGCATGTTCTCGCCGCTATATGTGAGGTTGTCATGTGAGTATTGCGTCCATATTTCGGTCCATTGCTTGCGCTTTTTTCATCTGAGGCTTTTTACCATTTCCAAGATGGCCGATGCAGCCTTTCATCTCTATGCGCATGCCCGGGCTACGTCATCTGAGGAAGTCACATTGTGCTCCTCACGCGACATGGCGCCTGCGCACTGGACCTACCTGAACGCCGCTATGGCGGTGTCTGACATGTATGGCATGGATGGCAACACTGGGTATGTTATCGCTCCTCCTCCCTTTGGCAGCATCGTTTTGTCCCTCCTATTTAATTTACACCTTATGCACCTGATATGTATTGACCTATCAATCTATTTTTATGCATTTCTTTGTGATTATGCATTCACTATATTATGTATTTGATATATCATTGATTTGATATTGTATTTTATACTGCTTTGTATTTTTTATATATCATTGATGCACTATTTGCACTTTATTATTAATTGATTATATTGTGATGTCATAGGGGTTGGCCTATATATACCCCTCTTTGTATTGTGTTCATTGCTTGAGAAAGGCTCTTGTATGAGCTGAAACGTTGCCTTCACATGGGTGATTAAACATCACTGATTTTTATCCGGAGTGCTGTCCTTTTTCATCTCCTATATATATATATATACAGGTCCTTCTAAAAAAATTAGCATATTGTGATAAAGTTCATTATTTTCTGTAATGTACTGATAAACATTAGACTTTCATATATTTTAGATTCATTACACACCAACTGAAGTAGTTCAAGCCTTTTATTGTTTTAATATTGCTGATTTTGGCATACAGCTCATGAAAACCCAAATTTCCTATCTAAAAAAATTTGCATATCATGAAAAGGTTCTCTAAACGAGCTATTAACCTAATCATCTGAATCAACTAATTAACTCTAAACACCTGCAAAAGATTCCTGAGGCTTTTAAAAACTCCCAGCCTGGTTCATTACTCAAAACCGCAATCATGGGTAAGACTGCCGACCTGACTGCTGTCCAGAAGGCCATCATTAACACCCTCAAACAAGAGGGTAAGACACAGAATTAAATTTCTGAACGAATCGGCTGTTCCCAGAGTGCTGTATCAAGGCACCTCAGTGGGAAGTCTGTGGGAAGGAAAAAGTATGGCAGAAAACGCTGCACAACGAGAAGAGGTGACCGGACCCTGAGGAAGATTGTGGAGAAGGACCGATTCCAGACCTTGGGGGACCTGCGGAAGCAGTGGACTGAGTCTGGAGTAGAAACATCCAGACCCACCGTGTACAGGCGTGTGCAGGAAATGGGCTACAGGTGCCGCATTCCCCAGGTCAAGTCACTTTTGAACCAGAAACAGCGGCAGAAGCACCTGACCTGGGCTACAGAGAAGCAGCACTGGACTGTTGCATGTCATTCGGAAATCAAGGTGCCAGAGTCTGGAGGAAGACTGGGGAGAGGGAAATGCCAAAATGCCTGAAGTCCAGTGTCAAGTACCCACAGTCAGTGATGGTCTGGGGTGCCATGTCAGCTGCTGGTGTTGGTCCACTGTGTTTTATCAAGGGCAGGGTCAATGCAGCTAGCTATCAGGAGATTTTGGAGCACTTCATGCTTCCATCTGCTGAAAAGCTTTATGGAGATGAAGATTTCATTTTTCAGCACGACCTGGCACCTGCTCACAGTGCCAAAACCACTGGTAAATGGTTTACTGACCATGGTATTACTGTGCTCAATTGGCCTGCCAACTCTCCTGACCTGAACCCCATAGAGAATCTGTGGGATATTGGGAAGAGAAAGTTGAGAGACGCAAGACCCAACACTCTGGATGAGCTTAAGGCCGCTATCGAAGCATCCTGGGCCTCCATAACGCCACAGGCTGATTGCCTCCATGCCACGCCGCATTGAAGCAGTCATTTCTGCAAAAGGATTCCCGACCAAGTATTGAGTGCATAACTGAACATAATTATTTGAAGGTTGACTTTTTTGGTATTAAAAACACTATTCTTTTATTGGTCGGATGAAATATGCTAATTTTTTGAGATAGGAGATTTGGGTTTTCATGAGCTGTATGCCAAAATCATCAATATTAAAACAATAAAAGGCTTGAACTACTTCAGTTGGTGTGTAATGAATCTAAAATATATGAAAGTCTAATGTTTATCAGTACATTACAGAAAATAATAAACTTTATCACAATATGATAATTTTTTGAGAAGGACCTGTATATATATATATATATATATATATATATATATATACAGACGTGGACAAAATTGTTGGTACCCTTTGGTCAATGAAAGAAAAAGTCACAATGGTCACAGAAATAACTTTAATCTGACAAAAGTAATAATAAATTAAAATTCTATAAATGTTAACCAATGAAAGTCAGACATTGTTTTTCAACCATGCTTCAACAGAATTATGTAAAAAAATAAACTCATGAAACAGGCATGGACAAAAATGATGGTACCCCTAGAAAACACAGAACATAATGTGACCAAAGGGACATGTTAATTCAAGGTGTGTCCACTAATTAGCATCACAGGTGTCTACAACCTTGTAATCAGCCATTGGGCCTATATATATGGCTCCAGGTAATCACTGTGTTGTTTGGTGATATGGTGTGTACCACACTCGACATGGACCAGAGGAAGCAAAGGAAAGAGCTGTCTCAAGAGATCAGAAAGAAAATTATAGACAAGCATGTTAAAGGTAAAGGCTATAAGACCATCTCCAAGCAACTAGATGTTCCTGTGAGTACAGTTGCACATATTATTCATAAGTTTAAGATCCATGGGACTGTAGCCAACCTCCCTGGACGTGGCCGCAGGAGGAAAATTGATGACAAATCTAAGAGACGGATAATCCGAATGGTAACAAAAGAGCCTAGAAAGACTTCTAAAGAGATTCAAGGTGAACTTCATGCTCAAGGAACATCAGTGTCAGATCGCACCATCCGTCGTTGTTTGAGCCAAAGTGGACTACATGGGAGACGACCAAGGAGGACACCATTGTTGAAAACGAATCATAAAAAAGCAAGACTGGAATATGCCAAACTACATGTTGACAAGCCACAAAGCTTCTGGGAGAATGTCCTGTGGACAGATGAGACAAAAATCGAAGTTTTTGCCAAGGCACATCAGCTGTATGTTCACAGACGAAAAAATGAAGCATATCAAGAAAAGAACACTGTCCCTACTGTGAAACATGGAGGAGGCTCTGTTATGTTCTGGGGCTGCTTTGCTGCGTCTGGCACAGGGTGTCTTGAATCTGTGCAGGGTACAATGAAATCTCAAGACTATCAAGGAATTCTAGAGAGAAATGTACTAGCCAGTGTCAGAAAGCTTGGTCTCAGTCGCAGGTCATGGGTCTTGCAACAGGACAATGACCCAAAACACACCGCTAAAAACACCCAAGAATGGCTAAGAGGAAAAAATTGGACTATTCTAAAGTGGCCTTCTATGAGCCCTGACCTCAATCCTATTGAGCATCTTTGGAAGGAGCTGAAACATGCAGTCTGGAAAAGGCACCCTTCAAACCGGACACAACTGGAGCAGTTTGCTCATGAGGAGTGGGCCAAAATACCTGCTGAGAGGTGCAGATGTCTCATTGACAGTTACAGGAAGCGTTTGATTGCAGTGATTGCCTCAAAAGGTTGCGCAACAAAATATTAAGTTAGGGGTACCATCATTTTTGTCCATGCCTGTTTCATGAGTTTATTTTTTTACATAATTCTGTTGAAGCATGGTTGAAAAACAATGTCTGACTTTCATTGGTTAACATTTATAGAATTTTAATTTATTATTACTTTTGTCAGATTAAAGTTATTTCTGTGACCATTGTGACTTTTTCTTTCATTGACCAAAGGGTACCAACAATTTTGTCCACGTCTGTACGTGCCACGGTACAGCCTCCATAAAATGTGTGTTTATTCACCGCAAAGAGATGACAGTGACAAAAGTGAATGGTGCCAAGTACAAATACAAATACTAACTCAGGTGATTATTTAAAGAAAACTATTAATAATTGAATTAGAATAAATTTGTTTGATTAGAATTGTGTCTAAAAATAAAAAATCCTGTTTTAAAAGAATTGACATAATATACAAGGATCCATACTGTGAGGAGATTAATAACTTCAATTAAACTATGTGAATTCATATTGTGTGCTTAATTCATCAAAATTGCATTTAAAAAAAATGATGTCCAAATCCAATTGTGTCATTACAATATCAGGTGTACCGATTAAAAACATAATGGAGGGGGTCAAGAACTAATCAGCATAGATCCGATATAGCGTACTGTTTGGTTAACTGTGCATGTCGGCGCATTGCTTCTGCATTACATTAAGAAACATGTGATGCAATCACATGATCGAATCGAAGGAGGAACACACACAGGCATCGAGTGTCCATAGACAGGGCATTCACCTGATAACAGATCACGTCTTCGCACCTGAAATTGAACGCAAGCTGAGCCACAAACGCATCCTGTCTATTCGGTCACATGATAGCAACCCTGGAAATGAGAATAACTCCCAAAATGGTGACATGGCTTCAAGAATATTATATATACCACAGTTTAAATTGCAAAGTGAAAAGCTGTCATTATATAAAAATTGCATGTGCAAATTATCATTACATAGTTGTCAAGAAGTCATATAAAATGTAAATGTATATATAGATATGTGGCAATAACGCTCCATTCCCAAAACCGGATTACCATACGGATGAGTATAACGCCAGTCACACCCAATCATGTGGAGAGGTCAACATAGAAGTCAGGCATCCTGTTCAGGATGACAGACTACACCATGTTTGAACCTAAATCCTGATTAAAACAAACAATAAAATAATAAAATGTAATTAGGTTCCTCAATCAGTCCTGTACAATGTTAACTGCACAAGACCTTTTCACAAGGGAAGCCCGCATACGGTCCCCACCTACTTTTAGTAAGAACCACAACAGGGCTGCCCAAAACCCAAGTAAAGCAAAATTCTAACATATAAAATGAAATAAAGTAAAAAAAAAAGTTTTTGGGTGAATGAAGCGTAACACCGCATGATTGTATTTTATTCAAACAAATCTTTATTTATATATATATATATATATATATATATATATATATCTATATATATATATTGACAATATATGATGAACAGAGCAGATGCGCAAAAATGAAGCATGCACACCAGTTTAAGAGAATTCTAATACTTGATAGTTGATAAAGTTCAAGGGCGAAAAAGTGGTCCATGCTGGTTGTCCTCAGCAATATCAGGACAGACAGCAGCTGGTAAATGGTAATGCTGTAGTATAAGGCATACACATAGCTGGGCCTAACTCCGCAGGAACAGAACAGACAGCAGCAGGGAAATGGTAACGCTGTAGTATGTAGGATACACAGCTGATAGTCCTACTGAATAGACTGTTAGAATTTGTATTATGGCAAGAAAAAAGCAGCTAAGTAAAGAAAAACGAGTGGCCATCATTACTTTAATAAATGAAGGTCAGTCAGTCCGAAAAATTGTGAAAACATTGAAAGTGCAGTCACAAAAACCATCAAGCGCTACAAAGAAACTGTCTCACATGCAGACCGCCCGAGTGTGCAAAGAAGTAATCAAAGCAAAAGGTGGCTACTTTGAAGAACCTAGAATACGACATATTTTCAGTTGTTTCACACTTTTTTGTTATGTATATAATTCCACATGTGTTAATTCATAGTTTTGATGCCTTCAGTGTGAATTTACAATTTTCATCGTCATGAAAGTAAAGAAAACTCTTTGAATGAGAAGGTGTGTCCAAACTTTTGGTCTGTACTGTATATATATATATATATATATATATATATATATCAATAATTAGTTAATTGAATAAATAAATAAATAAGAGGTTTAATAAATTAATGGAAAAATAGATAAACTCATAAATTGATTTAAAAAATTCAAAATTATTCGCCAAATAAATAAATACATAAAGAAATTCAACAATAAATAAATACATAAATAGATTCATCAATAAATAAATACAAAAATAAATTCTTCAATACAGAAATATATATTAAAAAGTCATCAATAAATAAATACATAAAAAAAATTATCAATAAAGAAATATATAAATAAAGTCATTAATAAATAAATATATAAAATAATTCCTCCCTAAATAAATAAATAAATGTATCTAGAAATATATACAGAAGTTAAAAAACAACGATGTTTGGGAGGGAAAGCCAAGGAGAGTGATTGACAAGGGACCCTTCAGCGCCCTGAACCGATGGCGGGGGCCAAGAAGTCGCTGCCGATTTAGGATTCATTCATTTTGATAAATGTCAGTCTATCTACGGAGTCTGTGGACAGATGGATCCGCTTGTCAGTGACCACCCCACCTGCCGCGCTGAATGTCCGTTCAGATAGTACGCTGGAGGGGGGCTTGACAGTACTTCCAGCGCATACTCATAGCCGGGGCAGAGGACTCTGTCCACTGGTTTGTGTCACGAATGACACAACTGTTTCGGCATCCTGAGATGAAATGGGGCGGCTGCCATGCCCAAAAAAATCATGGATGAGGCGGACGCCCCTGCCACCTGCGCCCGCCCCTCCATGGGTAGAGGAGCGGCCCGTGCTGGCAGCAGTCCAGCACTGGAACTAACTCCCCTACCACGATCACGGCTGCCGACATGACCACATCCACTCATGATTTGACCACAATGTTTTTAACTCTTTCATGACTGGGCCAATTTTGACCTTTCTGCCCAGGCCATTTTTAGCAAATCTGTGGTAATAACTTTAAAATGCTTTTACTTATCCAAGCCATTCTGAGATTATTTTCTCGTCACATATTGTACTTTATGACAGTGGTAAAATTAAGTAAAAAAATGTCATTTTTATTTATTTAAAGAAAAATAATTTACAAAAAATTTGGAAAAATTAGCAAGTAGCAACTCTACTGTACTTTTAGAATAGATAGTAATACCTCAAAAAATAGTTATTACTTTACATTCCCCATAAGTGTACTTCATGTTTGGATCATTTTACATTCATTACATTTTAATTTTTTGAGGACGTTAGAAGGCTTAGAAGTTTAGAAGCAAATATTAAAATTTTTAAGCACATTTCCAAACCCCAATTTTTTCAGGACCAGTTCAGTTATGAAGTCACTTTCTGGGGCTTACATATTAGAAACCACCCATAAATCGCCATTTTAGAAACGACACCCCTCAAGCTATTCAAAACAGATTTTACAAACTTTGTTAACCCTTTAGGTGCCCCACGAGAATTAAATGAAAATGGGAATGAAATGTCAAAATTTCACATTTTTTTTTTAAAGATTTTTAATTTTAATCTATTTTTCTGCAACACATCAAGGGTTAACAACCCCAAATCTATCACCCTGAATCTGTAGTTTACAGAAACACCCCATGTGTGCTCAAAAACTGATGTATGGGCGCACAGCATGCTTCAGAGTAGAAGGAGCTTTTGGAGAGAGTATTTAGCTGGAATGGTAATTGGGAGTTTTGTCGCATATGAAGACCCCCTGAGGTAGCCCTACAGTGGAAACCCCAAAAAAGTGACCACATTATGGAAACTACACCCCTCAAGGAATATTTCAAAGTGTGTAGTGAGCACTTTGACTCATCAGGCGTATCACAGAATTAGGAAACGCTTGGCTGTGAAAAAAATTGCTTTACACCGACATTTTTCACTTTCACAAGGGGTAACAGGACAAAATGCACCCCACATTTTGTTCCCCATTTTCTCCAGAATACGCCAACATCCCATATGTGCTCATAAAAGGATGTGTGGGTGCATGGCAGGGTTCAAAATGCCTAGTGCCGTAGGGCTTTTGGGAGCTATGTCGCATATTGCGACACCCTGAGGTACCACTACAGTGAAAACCCCCCAAAAGTGACCCCATCATGGAAACTAAACCCCTTACGGAATATTTCAAAATGTGTAGTGAGAACTTTGTCCTCAACAGTGATTCATGGAATTGGCTGTAAAAATAAAAAATGTAATTTTTTTCCCCAAAAATTAAATTTAGGCCCAAATTTTTCACTTTCACAAGGGGGAACTGGAGAAAATCTGCCTGTTAATTTATTTCCCATTTTCTCCTGATTACAGCAATACCCCATATATGCTTATATACTGCTATATGGGCATACCGCAGGAGTCAGAAGCAAAGGAGCACTAAATGGTTTCTGGAAGGCAGATTTCACAGATTGACAGGCGCCATCTTGCAATTGAACACACCCTGATGTAACCCTAGAGTAGAAACCCAAAAAAGTGACCCCATTCCAGAAACTACACCCCTCAAGGAATATTTCAAGGTGTGTAGTGAGCATTTTGACCCATCGGGCGTTTCACAGAATTAGGAAACACTTGGCTGTGAAAATGAAAAATTTTAATTTTTGCCAGAAAAAGTTGCTTTACACCCACATTTTTCACTTTCACAAGGGTTAACAGTTCCTCATTTGCCCACCCCTCCCCCCGATTACGCCAACACCTCATACATGTATGTGCTCAAAAAATGATGTATGGGTGCATAGCAGGCTTCAGAGTGGAAGGAGCACCATATGATGCTGGAATGGTAATTGGGAGCTATGTTGCATGTGAAGACACCCTGAGGTGGCCCTACAGTGGAAACCCCCCAAAAGTGGCCCCCTTCAGGAAACTACACCCCTCAAGGAATATTTCAAGGTGTGTAGTGAACACTTTGACCCATCGGACGTTTCACAGAATTAGTAAACGCTTGGCTGTGAAAATGAAAAATGTTATTTTTTTTCCAGAAAAAGTTGCTTTACACCCACATTTTCCCCCAAATACGCCAACACCCCATATGTGCTTAAATTTTTTTGTATGGGCGCACACATATATATATATATATATATATATATATATATATCATATATATCTAACTTAGCTTAGCCTGCTCTCCCTCACTCACTGGAAGCCATTTGGCACCAGGAGAGGTATAGGGTGGACTCTCATTCCATTTGTTAGTGGCCATTTGGCACCAGGAGGGGTGTGGAGTTGGCTCGGCATGCATGTTGGTACCTGCATTCCCCTGATATAATGGAGGCCATTTTGGCACCAAAGATGATAAAAATTAAGGTGGGCCCAGCATGCATGTGGAACCTACACTCCCTGAATTGTATGGTAGCCGTCATGGCACATAACAGGTAGAATTTAGTCTTAGGTTCCCGTCTTACAGAGATTGCCTTGATGTGTGGCAGACAGGCTCAAGTAATTTTGTACAAAATGTATTTGCCAACCATCTTTAATTTCTAAGCATAACATTAGCAATTATAATGCATTTTTTTACTTTATTTGGTTTGCAGAGAGCTGTTGCATTGTATGTTTTGTTCTATGTTCTGTTTTCAGCCATAGCAATGTGCACCTGCGTATTGGGATGTGCTGACTGACCCCCTTTTTTTTTTTGCTGTTTGCACTGGAGGTGTGGCTGACACTTCAGTCGTGCACTCCCTACCAGCCTGTCAGGGACAGGGACGGAGGGTGGTTTAGGTATCTGGAACAGCTGCAAATGAAAAAAAAATATGTGCAGCTATTCCAGATGTTCTTCTTCTTGTCTTCTTTCTTCTTTTCAGCAGGAAAGGGGTTAAATCGGTGTGGTGTGCACCACAAGTCCCAGCAAGCAGCACAGAGTAGCACAGAACCTCTCTGCATGCAGTCACCAGCTAGAATGGCTGCATGCAGGGAAGTTCTGCCTCTTCCTGTGCAGCTATAGCGCTGCCATTGGCTGGAGCATTGTTCCAGCCAATAGCAGCGCTGGCAGGGGACCCAAAACACTGGTGTCCCCTGCCTCACCTCGGAGCCAATCGGTGCTGACTTGTTCAGTACCTGCCACCTCCCCCTGACCTCCTCCCGACCCTCCCCGATACCTCTGACAGCTTCCTGCGATGTGCCGGTCTCATTGATCGGCCAATTGCAGCGCTTGAAGCTGCAGGGGGGTGGTGCAGCACCATGCTGCCCTTACCTGGCATTTCTGCCTGTTGGTAAAAGCAGGCATGGTGCCGCGACTCCCCCCCGATCGTTCCCCAGAGCCCAACGGACCTTGCGCCAAACATGTACGGCGCTGGACATTAAGTCACGTCTGGCTGCACCGTACGATGCTGGTCATTAAAGGGTTAAACACCATAAAAAAATATAGAAAGAAAATAATAATGGAGTTTGAACAAACCTTATCGGGTTGAGGATAGTGGGGCAAAAATGAAATAAAATAGACACTAAACCCTAAGACAATGACTCAAAAACAGACAGGAAAAGCCTTTTTCTTTTTTTTTTTTCACAGACAAAAGACGCAGACAATAACCCCTCCCTAGCACATGAAACCCTAAAACAGTAAAACTAATACACAGCAAAGCCTTTTTTTTTGTTTCTTTCGCAGACAAAAGATGCTGACAATAATCCCTCCCTAGCACACGAAACACTAAAACAGTAACACAAAAACACAGCAAAAGCCTTTTTTGTTTTGTTTTTTCACAGACAAAAGACGCTGACAATAATCCCTCCCTAGCATATGAAACCCTAAAACAGTAACAATAAAACACAGCAAAATACTTTTTTCTCACAGACTAAACAGATAGCAAAAGGCTACACTATACTATATCTCTATCTAACCTACACTACACCTTGCACTGGAACCTATCAGCTACAATATTCACTAACTAACCTACACTATCTCCCATTAACTATCTGGAATATATATATGACTGAGCTAACTAACTAATGTACCTAACACTCTACATTGGAACCTATCAACTACACTATTCACTTACTAACCTATACTATCTCCCATTAACTATCTGGAATATATATATGACTGAGCTAACTAACTAATGTACCTAACACTCTACACTGGAACCTATCTACACTATTCACTGACTAACCTATACTATCTCCCACCTAACTATCTGGATTATATATATATATATATATATATATATATATATATATATATGTATATATATATATATATATATATATATATATGTGACTGAGCTAACTAACTAATGTGCCTAACACCCTACACTGGAACCTATCAGCTACATTATTCACTAGCTAACCTACACTATCTACAACTAACTATCTGGATTATATACAGTATATGAGGTATCAAATTGACACAGCAATTCAGCAAAGTACAGAAATCACACTCCTCTCCCTCACAACTGCATGAAACTGCACAAAATGGCTGCTGGGGAGGTTGTTATACAGTAAGGGGTAGGCAACTTTCCAATTGATTGCTAGTGATGCTGCTAAGCTCTGACAAAGATATTGCAGCCTTCTCATTGGCCGACAAGCTAGAAGCAGGAAGGGATCATGTGTACTGTTAAAAAAACAAAAAACGAGATTACGAATATATAGCGATATATTCTAAATATTCGCAAATTCTCGAAGTGCCAATATTGGTTATAAAAATTCGCAATACGTATATTCTCGCTCAACACTAGACTGGCCATGCCTTCAGCGCAGTGGTCAGTGACAGGTTCTGGAACTTTAGGCCTTAGAAGGGAATGAAAAGTGTCAAAGAGTCGTTTTGGGTTATTTGAGAGTGAGGAGATGAGAGAGGTGAAGTACATATAAATTTATAATGGAGGAAGTCTGCTGATATTCACGATTTTCTCCATAAGCGTTCTGCACATCTGGAGCAGTGCTGGAGAAAACGTGTTTCAGATGTGTGCCAGGGTTGCCGTGTTCTGTGTCGGGAGGGTCGGATTGATATTGGAGCAACTTCATCTATGGTGGTTTTGAGGGTCTGGTTGTAATGATTGACAGCCAGATCTGGAGAGGAGAGGGAAGAGATTGGGGTAAGAGTTGGGGTACTATTTGAAATGGCAGAAACCCGGCGGCTATGGCGCCTACTGCACGCAGAAGTGGGCTCCATCTTTGGTGACTTTTGTCCTACATGTACGATGGAGGTCGTCAAGGGGTTAAGCTAGTTTGGATGCAGATATACAGTAGACCATGATTTGAAAACATAAAATTCCTATGACCATTCAAAACTTGACAGAAATTAGAAGGAGATATGATAAGAGATGAGCAAATCGAATCCCACAAAGTGGAATTTAATCCAAATTTAAGGATAAATTCGATTCACCTCGAAGCCGAATTTCCTCGAGCTTCATGTAAGCAAATCAATTTAACCCGAAATAGAGTAAAAAAAATATATATAAATCATACTTACCTCCTCCATTTACTCGTGACAGGCCACCAGTTTCTAGCTTTATTGAAGATCTCCGCCGAAATCCTGTATGTCACCACGTCGGTTGGCGTGATGAGGTAATCTCGCTCTGGGCGAGATTTTGCACCAGATTTTCAAGCAAGATGGCAGCAGCCGGCCCGTCGCGAGCAAATTGAGGAGGTAATTTTGATTTTAAAAAATGTAAGTTCATTTTACACAGATTTTACACTCAGATGCTGCGATCATGTATGAACGCGGCATCTGAGGGGTAAAATGACGGGGGGCATAGCTATCGCAGCTCCATTTAATTGCACCCACTTTGTCACAAAGCAAATTCTTTTGTAAGATTCAGCGAATCAGCAGAATCAAACTTTTAAAAAAATTCGCTCATCTCTAGATATCATATCTCAGTTATGCAGCCTTATATACAGTGGGGAAAATAAGTATTTGATACACTGGCGAAGTTTTCCCACCTACAAAGAATGCAGAGTTCTGTCATTTTTATCGTAGGTACACTTTAATTGTGAGAGACAGAATCTAAAAAACAAAATCCAGAAAATCACATTGAATGATTTTTAAACAATTATGGTAATTTGCATTTTATTGCATGAAATAAGTATTTGATCACCTACCTAGTAGGTAATTAAATACCTAACTAGTAAGAATTATGTCTCTCACAGACCTGTTAGTGCTAATACATGTTCCAGATGTCTTTGATATATTCAATGATCAGTGTAAATAACTTAAAATAACTGTAAATAATCAGTAATGTCACTTAGGCCTCTTGCACGTGAATAACAGATAAGGATAGTACGGTTCTATCAGGGGCCAGCTGTTCCGTTCCGCAAAAAACGGAATGCACACAGTTGTCATCCGCATTTTTTGCGTATCCATTTTTTGCTGACTGCAAAATACTGAAAAAGTCACAACGTCGTGTGCAAGAGGCCTTAATCATGATCCAATTTTATTTGTAAATAAGTGTTCATGCTGTTACTTGATCCATATAGTATACATTTCATTTAAGAATGAATGTTCATGATTATTTGTTGTCTTTCATGTCCTTTTCAAAGTACAGATATGACTCTTATGTGCTGCCAATATACTGTTATGGTTAATGGCTAGAGTAGATATTATGGATATAATGTGGATAGCGATATTCTATATTAAAGGAAACCTGTCACCGGGATTTTGTGTATAGAGCTGAGGACATGTTTTGCTAGATGGCCACTAGCACATCCACAATACCCAGTCCCCATAGCTCTGTGTACTTTTATTGTGTAAAGAAAACCGATTTGATCCATATGCAAATTAACCTGAGATGAGTCCTGTCCCTGAGATGAGTCAGGGATAGGACTCATCTCAGGTTAATTTGCATATGTATTAAATAGGTTTTTTTTACACAATAAAAGCACACAGAGCTATGGGGACTGGATATTGCGGATGTGCTAGCGGCAATCTAGCAACACATGTCCTCAGCTCTATACACAAAATCCCGGTGACATGTTCCTTTTAAAGAAAGTTATATTCTTTATATATATGTATTCACATTATATCAATAATATCTACTCTAGCCATTAACCATAACAGTATATTGGCAGCAAATAAGAGTCATATCTGTACTTTGAAAAGGAGATGAAAGACAACAAATAATCATGAACATTGATTCTTAAATCAAATTGTGTATACTATATGGATCAAGTAACAGCATGAACACTGATTTACAAATGAAATTGGATCATGATTAAGCAACATTAATGATTATTTACAGCTATTTTAAGTTATATACGCTGATCATTAAATATATCAAAGACATCTGGAACATGTATTAGATGAATTCAGAACATTTTTTTTTAAACAAGCATTATTTATCAGTTTGTGGATTTTTTTGTTTTTATTTCTATTATTTTCTGAATATTTTTTAATTGTTTTTATATTTTTGGGGATATTATTTACCTTACGTATGTACATACTTCATCAAAAAGGAATCATATCTATACTTACCTGATTGAGGACTACAGTATATAATAAATAAGTGACTAAGTAAATTTTGATCACTGATGTGAATAAGCGTAATGCACTTTTTAACATTTTTTATCTTCATATTTTTTATAGAATTTTTTATAGTGTATATATTTGGTTATTTTTTATGTCTGACATAATTGATGTATTAAAGAAATAAGTCTCAAGGCAACTCTAAGTGACTGAGTGCCTGTTAATATTTTATTATAGACTATTTGGGAATATATTTATAAAAAAGTAATATATAAGTATTTTCATTTTCTTAATTCCTGGAGAACTCCTTTAAGAAGCCCTCCTACTCTGCACGCATTACCTGTATTAATGGCACCTGTTTGAACTCGTTAACCATATAAAAGATACCTGTCCACTCTCTCGATCAATCACACTCCAAGCTCTCCACCATGGTCAAGACCAAAGAGCTATCTAAGGACACCAGGTATAAAATTGTAGACCTGCACATTCCACAAGGCTGGGATGGGCTACAGGACAATAGGCAAGCAGCTTGGTGAGAAGGAAACAACTGTTTTAGCAATGATTAGAAAATGGAAGAAACTATGGCGACTAAATTGGTCATCACCCGCCATTGGAAAAACTCCCGTGCTAGCTGAGGTGATTGCACTGGTGAACTCCACCTATAGGCGCAAGAAAATGTTTGCCACTGAAAAGTCCTCCTTACTTAAGTTCCACTCTATATGGGCAGCGTGGATGTCTAGTTGATGGTACAGTATGTGACCTAGCCACATCAACATAAGCGGGGTCAACCCTCCGTTGTCCTTTGGAGACAACCACCCACCAGACCTTATCCATTTGAACACTCTATCTTAGAAAGTTGCTACCACTCACTTGGACAGTTCTTATTCTCGTTTTCATTTTTGGACGCACTCATTCTGTGTGTTTTCAGTTTCTTTAATGCTTTCTTTTATTTATTTTAATGTTCCGGTTTAGTAATCTGATGTGAGCCTTTGGACTAAAGGCATACATGTGAATCATTGCTGTAATACAAGACCTGTATAACCAGGATGGTTTTCATACTTGTTTTTGGAAATAAAAAAAAAAGGTAATGGAAGAAACACAAGATGTCTTGGGGCTCCATGCAAGATTTCACCTTGTGGGGTAAGGATGATTCTGAGAAAGTTTAGGAATCAGCCCAGAGCTGGACCTGATCAATGACCTAAAGAGAGCTGGGACCACAGTCTCAACGACTACCGTTAGTAACACACTATGCCATCATAGATTAAAATCCTGCAGGGCACGCAAGGTCCCCCTGCTCAGGCCAGCACATGTCCAGGCCCATTTGAAGTTTGCCCATGACCATCTGGATGATCCAGAGGAAGCATGGGAGAAGGTCATGTGGTCAGATGAGATGAAAATATAACTTTTTGGTATCAACTGCACTCGCCGTGTTTAGAGAAAGAAGAAGGATGAGTACAACCCCAAGAACACCGTCCCAACCGTGAAGCATAGGTGTGGAAACATCATACTTTGATGCTTTTCTGCAAATGGGACAGAACGACTGCACCGTATTAAAGGGAAGATGGATGGGGTCATATATAGCAAGATTTTGGCCAACAACCTCCTGTCATGGTCCCTCAGGTGACTGATGTCAGGAGATCAAGGAAACTAGCTGAGCGTGAAGAACAGCCGCCTTGATTTCTTTTGATTCAGTGTTAATAGGGTTAATGACCACTTCCCTAGTCTCAGCTGTTGCTCAGTGGTCATTACTTCTACCCTTTATAGTCTGACCCCTCCCTTCTGACTATGCGGTAGATTGCTTCATTTGGTTTTTGAAAGAGCTAGAGTGTTGTCCTCCCTGAGTTCCTGCCCATCTTTTTACAACAGAAGCTAAGTGTCTCGCTTGTTTGTATTTTGTATTTTCCCCTTGGTTGTTGTTACTAGGCCTCAGGGAGATGCTTGTTCCTTCATCTTGGAAGGAACGGGTTGTCTCAGCCCTGCCAATATCTTTAGGGCTCCTCTGGGTCTCCAGGGCTTCCAGGTTACTGTGTATGGCATTTCTACCTTCAAGGAGTGCCCATATGGTTAAGAGCCAGGGCCAGGAAAGGGGATTTTTAGGTGGTGACCCTTTCCCTTCCCTAGCATTGAGGCCTAGTGGCTTTTCCCTTCCCCCCTGGTTTTCGAAGTGGTGTTTACTCCTTTACCTCATTCGTGACACCTCCTTCCCCTAAGAGCATTGAAGATGGGTTGTGGCTAGGTTATCCAACATGACAATGACCCGAAACACACAGCCCAGGCAACTAAGGAGTTGCTCTGTAAGAAGTATATCAAGGTCCTGGAGTGGCCTAGCCAGTCTCCAAACCTGAACAAAATCGAAAATATTTGGAGGGATCTGAACCTCAATGTAGCCCAACGACAGCCCCGAAACCTGAAAGAGCTGGAGAAGATCTGTATGGAGGAATAGGCCAAAATTCCTGCTGCACTGTGTGCAAACTTGGTCAAGAACTACAGGAAACGTCTGACCTCTGTAATTGCAAACAAAGGTTTCTGTACCAAATATTAAAGGGGTTATCCAAGCCTGGATCACTATTGAAGTAATATATTAAAGTATAGCTTGTACACACAAAGGCCTCTTATACATATTTTTACATATGATAGGTTTTCATGGGGATAGATTCACACATGGGTTTTTTGATAGTTTTTGGGGCAGTCGGTTGGAAGAAAATGAAAAAATATAAAGTAAAGACTTCTATCTGATGGATCCAATTCTGGCTTTCACTCAAAAAACTGCCAGAAAAACCTATGGGTGAATCAACCTTTAAAAGTGCCCTGAATAATAAGTAAAGTTACTGTAACTGAAAATGACAGGAAAAAAACACTGAAAGTAAAAAGAGTTCTACAGAATTATAAAGACTAGCTGCTTTCTTCCAAAAACAGTCTACGTGTGGTATTGCAGCTAAGCACTATTCTTTTCAATCGCGTGAAATTGCATTACCGTACACAACCCCTTTTTTCCAATTCTGGACAACCCCTTTAATAACAAACTATTCTGAATTAATATTTTATGAACATGTAAAGGCATATTTCTGAAAAGTTGCAGAATTTCTGAATACAGAAAGTACAAAAAGTTGTTCCGCATGTTTAATATTTTGTCCCTGTATAGCAATGCAGAGATTATTATTTTCCATCATCATTTATTCATAACTAATATACATTTTCCTGCACAGCACAACAGTCTATGTGAGATAATTAGATAATATATAACACAGTGATATGAGCACATTTCTCTGCAAAAGGTAGAGAAAATCTCATCAATGTATCACGGTGCTCATAAAACATTATGTAGATGGAAATTGTTTATGCAGTAGAAAGAACATTTTTATACATTAAGATAAGAAAGTAGTAACTGGGCTGCATATGATTGAATTCTTAGGTAACAGTGTAGTTATTTTAGAAGCATTAAAATAAAGGGGTTGTACTGTATGAAATCTAAAAAGGGCTCTGCTTTTTTTTTTCAGAAACAGTTCCACGCTTGTTTCTGATTACAGTCCAGTCTAATTCACGTCAATAGCAAAAAAGTAAAACATAGAAAAGAGTGCTGCTGTTTCTGGAAACATGGGAAGAGAATTATCAACTCCCCATGCCAGAAAATTGGTGTACAAAAATCACAAACCTCTTACTGACACTGTGATTTTCCATTTTTGCATTTTTGTTTTTCACTCCCTGACTTCCCAGAGCCATAACCTTTTCCATTTTTGTTCACATAGCCATATGGGGGGCTTGGTTTTGGCAGGTTCAATGGCTCTTTCTAACTGCACCATTTAATGTTGCATATAATGTGGTGGGAAGCTGGAAAAAACTAATTCCAAAAGGGGTGGAATTTGAAAAAAATACTAATCCTCCATAGTTTTATTTCTTTTGTTTTTACAGTGTTCCTTATGCTGTAAAACTGACCTGTTCCCTTCATTCTCCAGTACAATTACAGTGATACCACATTTATATATTTTTTCTTATCTTTAATGGAAGTGTGTCACCAAAAATTGTCACTTAAAACCAGATAGTAACACATATCCTTTTTTTCTTATCTGTTTTTATTTTCTGATTGTAGATTTTTTATTTACTGATCAGTATTATGGGGTGGCCATCTTGCATGAGCTGTTCTTAACTGCATTTGCAAAGCATAAAAAAAAAATTGCTTTACCGCAGCCCCATGGTCCATAGACACAATGGTCTGGAGGGACCTCATGGACTTCTATAGGAGTCTTTTAGGCATGCTTTGTGCCCTGTGCAGAGGTCATTGTAGAAGGAAAGAATATATAAGCTCTGGCATTTACCTATTGTGAATGGTGGATCCTGTCTTATCTATACCCAGAGATGATATCATTACAGGCATTATTAGAATGAGTTAACTGCAGTTAAATAATCTGTACAAACCAAGAAGTGGTGCCAATTATTAGACATAGTGGGCAGTGCAAAAACTACAGGATTTTTGGTTTTAGTTTAAATATAAAAAGTGACATAGAAAATAAAAATTAACATCCGCTATAACATTTTATGTTTATGCCTGTGTAGCTGTGTGAGAGCTAATTTTTTGTGGAGTAATCTGTAGCTTTAATTGATACCATTTTAGGGGGTGTATGACTTTTTGAGCACTTTTTATTAAAATTTTTGAATTGATAAAAAAACGATGAATCAGCCATTTTAACTTTTTATCATTCATCATATGCGAGAGGCAGGGCTCCATAGGAACATTGCTATAGAAGGTTTCGGATCATTTAGAGGGCTTGAGTCTGCCATAGCAACCAAACAGCTCCCTCAATCGTCGTGCTGGGGAAAGGCCTCTTAGATGTCATAGTCGCTATTGACCACGGCATCTAAGGGGTTAAATGTCTATGATTGGCATTATTACCAACGACAGACATTGCCTCCTGGTGCCTGCTGTGTAAAACAGCGGGCACCTAGTAGCTATTGTGCCCATAGTGCTCCAGAGAGCGCTCCATCTTTAAAGTCACGAGATGAGTCATACATGTATGTCACATGTTGAGAAAGAGTTAAACACCATCTGAAAGCAAACATCATCTCTACGCCATCCTTGCTATTTTCATAAAAAGGGTGAAATGGATGTGTGCCACTTCATAAACTAAGTGCATCCTCCAGCAGCACAGGGGGCATCAAGACCAGCATATAAAACACTGTTATTGATAAATGACTCCCATTGACCATTTTTAGAATCTCATACACCTTTACAGTTAACCCATCAATAGACATCAAATATGCATTGAGATAGATTTTAATGAGTGCGGTTTAATGCTTCAGTTTCCCTGCAGTGATACTGCAGAGAAACAGCATTTGATTGTCATGGATGATAGCAAAAGAATATGTGATCCTATTATCAGAGTAATGTTTGAACATAAGGTTTGTCAAAAATGGACAACCCTGTTAATTATACACTTGTGAAAGATTTCCTTAAAAGGTTTAATTTAAATGTGTTGTCTGGCCACGGAGTCACCAAGCTTATTCATTATAATGTTGGAAAAGATGAGACCCACGTGGAGATCCACACCCTCTGTGAAGACACTTTGTCGGCACAACTAAACAACCAGGCGGATAAGGATTTATACTTCTCTTTATTTAAGGATGACGGCGCATTTCAGAGCATACAAAGCTCCTTTTTCAAGTAAAAAAAAACAACATATATGCATGTATGTCTATATACAAATATTGTATGATAAAAAATGAATATAAGTAACATTAAAATAATTATTTGCACAGTATTAGTATATATATCTCACGAAGATATTGAATGTATAACTACGTCAATGAATTAATCTTGCAAAGATATTAGATGTATGAATTAGATGTATAAATACATGAATGAATTAATAAATATATATGTAAAAGTATAGGCATATATATAAGTAAATAAATAAATATTTCAATCAATCTTTGGATTTCGATCAATGATTATTAATCTGTGATTACTATTGGAGAGAAAGATTGCAGGATAAAATATATAAATATCTAAATACTCAAATTGATGGGTGAGTATATAGGGAAGACATGCTCAGACACTCAAACAAATTAGTAAAAAGGACCCAGGGGACCCTGGTGTCGGTGGTATGTGTGTGTGGAGTAGCGGAGATAGATCAATTGGGAGAATGATTATTGAATAAGAGGAAGTGTGTTGACAGGAGAGTGGAAGGATGACCAAAAAATATAAAGTTATGAAAAGTTAATATGGATGGGCTCATTATTGTGACCTGGGGGATAATGCACTGTGGGAAACGGTGGGACAAGAGGTGAGCGCACTAATGTGGACAGAGGCATCATCAAGTAGCTAAACATAGCAATGTGTGGCTGAAATCTATTAGATCTATGAATGAGCTGGTGGCCGTAATGTAAGATAATGAAGATAATGAAATCTGGGGTGGTGCAGGTGGAATGGAAACAATGTATGACTGGTTACTGCAGACAATGTAGCGCAGCAAAGCGCGTGCTAGAAGGAAAGAGTGGCGGCATCAGGGGAAGATGACGGCTGCTTACAGTGACCAGGGGACCGGAGGCTGAGGATAAGGCCTCTTTCACATGACCGTATGGCTTTTTCAGTGTTTTGCGGTCTGTTTTAAACGGATCCGTTGTTCCGTTTTTTGTTTCCGTTCCGTTTTTCCGTTCCATTTTTCTGTTCCGTTTTTCCGTTCCGTATTTCTGTATGGCATATACAGTATACAGTAATTTCATAGAAAAAATTGGGCTGGGCATAACATTTTCAATAGATGGGTCCGCAAAAAACGGAACGGATACGGAAGACATACGGATGCATTTGCGTATGTGTTCAGTTTTTTTGCGGATCCATTGACTTGAATGGAGCGACGGAACGTGATTTGCGGACAATAATAGGACATGTTCTATCTTCAAACGGAACAGAAAAACGGAAATACGGAAACGGAATGCACACGGAGTACATTCCGTTTTTTTTGCGGAACCATTGAAATGAATGGTTCCGTATACGGACCGTATACGGACCGCAAAAAACGGCCCGCAAAACGGAAAAAAAAACGGGGGAAGGAAGACAAAGGAAAAATGAAAAATAAAATTATCAAATTGGATTAAAAGGAGATTTGATTAAAGTGGAGATGGATAGAACGGAGGGGAGGGCAGCAAGAACTGGGAAATTGGGTAAAGTCGGTAAAGGATGAAAAAAAAAGAATAAACATGAACATATGTAGAAAATTGCTGGAATGAAATTCAGATTAAATATAAACTAGAGAGGAGATATTTGAGGTTGTTTATTGCTGATGAACGTGAAGGGGTGATGTTGGTGGGCGTAAGGACCTAAAAGCAATAACTTTCCAAAGATTCGTTCAGCCATGTGGTTCCAGGGTCTGAATTTTAAAGATCCAAAACATTTCTTTTTTCCAGAGGTATTGAAAGCAGCTGGAAATAGTGCTTGGTATGTGTTCTATAGGTGTTATGACAAACTGAGTGGGATCTTTGTTATGATATTGTAGAAAGTGTCTTGAGACTCCATTTCTCTCAAGCTGAGGGTAGTGCGACCTATGTATTGAAGTCTGCAGGTACACTCTAGAAGATAGATGACGGTCTTAATATCAAAACGTTCACCAGTAACATTGCTACTAAAATTGAGCTTCCGTGATTATATATTTAGGAAAGATTTACATAATCGATGGCCACATTTGTAACTGCCATGAAAGTTGGAAAAAAACGTAGTTGATGGAGTGTTTTTCTTCATCTTGCACAGTCGGCTGGGGGCTAAAAAGTTCTTAAGTGTTTGGGCCCTTCTGGGTTTGATATGATCCTTCAAGAACGGATCTGCCAGCAGGATCGGCCAATGTTTGTTAAGGATATCCTGTAGGATTTTTTGGTTAATATTATAAGTAGTAATGAATGTAGACTTATAGCCCTCCACTCTTTGAGTGGCCCCTTTTCCCTTCCGTTTTGGTACTAGGCACTCCTGTTGGGTATATTTTTTTGATCTTTCAAACGCTGATATTGTTGGGATAAACTTTATTAGGAACTTGCGAGTGAGGATGCGGATCTGGGTTATAAAGTCCTCATCATTGCTGCAATTTCTTTAAATGCATTTGAACTGACTAAACGGTATATTATTTCTCCACTTTTTGTGATGCGAGCCCTTGTAGCCCAGGTAACTGTTTCGAGAGAATCATCAGATAGAGGGGAATGGACAATACTTGGTTTTGGAACTGTAGGGCGAAAAGACAGTACTGGAGGCGGTGGGGGACAGTTGCATATATGCTCTGAAGTTGTAGAACCGAAGGTTGTAGCTGGGAAATCGAGAAAGTCCCTTTGGGAGATTTCGGTGACAGATGTTGTGGGTGGGTTTCTGTGGGTGATATTGAGAGATGGTCGGTTTGGTGGTGTGAATGAGATAGCAGATTGATTAGGTCTCCGAGTTTTAGCAATGCCCTGAGTGTCTAAATTGTTTATGTGAGGAGAAGAGGTGGGAGTAGCTAGTGGTTTTATATTATGTGGTGGCGGCTCCGGTTTACCTTTTGAGGTATTGTGTCTTTTGCTGTTCAAAAAAACATTTCTCTGTAAATGGTCTTTGTGGTGAATGATGCATTCTAGTAGTATGTGTTGAGGGGTCCAAAACACTTGCTTGGTAGTAGTTGGTGCTGGCGAGTGGGACGGGCATGGGTACTGGTGGAGGTAGAGGCAGAGGGATGGGGCAGGGTGGGAGATGTATTTGATGAGGGTAGACTTTTAGATTTCTTAAACCAATATTTGATGTTACCAGTATGGAAATCTGACCTGTCTCGATTCAATTTGCTAGTTTTTTTTCCCACTATTTCCCTTTAAAATTTGAGTACTCCGCCTGTGATGAGGCGATCGTATTTGGTGAAATACCCATGTGTGACATATTCTGACAAGGATAGTAGCTGTTCTTCAATTTGGCTTTTTAGCATGTCGCTCAGGGCTTTGCGTTTATTACGTAATCGTTCTTGCATGCCCTTGACACATACTAACATGTAATCGTCCCATTCTTTGGAGAAGAAAATGTCATTCTTTAAGGCACTTTCGAACCTTAGTTACAGGCCTTGAGGTATCAAAAATTCATTCAGATAGACGTCAAGTAGTAACCAATAGTCTTGTACAAGCATCAAAGTGCTTGTGTGCTCTGGCCGAACACATCAGTATGCTTGTGTGTTCTACTGAGCACAATGGAAGTCAATAGGAGAACCCCTGGCACCGCCAGTTCATAAAACAAAAAGGTTAGAAATTGATAGAAACCACATCAAAATGGTTTGGAAACATCATTAAGAGGATAGCTGGATGCGTCTTAGACTCCTATTATGTACAAAATACAATAGACAACCAAACATAGGCTATATGCCAAAAGCCAGTTATTTACAAGCCATCAGTCTATCCATGAGACAGATGACAGACTTAGACAGCATACCTTACAATCTTGTGCATTATGAGATATTCCAAACCAGCTCTCATCTGACTGAGAACCAGTAAACCTCAAAGTGATTTTGCATCAGTTGGATGGCTTGGGTGGACCTACACACCTAGATTACTATTATTAGGGCGACAAAAAGTTTTCTGATTGTCCTAACATATTATTCAATAAAATATGGTTGACGTGGATAGCTCACCGCATTCTCAGAATGAAAAAGGTGCTCTAGTCTTGACTGATCACCCAATCAGTAAGAAGTGGAAAATAGAGAAAATATATATAAGACTGGCACTCAATATGTGGGTCATATAAAAGGTCACAGTTTATGTAGTCACAATTTAATGTTTATTTTAAAGCAATAACATAAAAAAATTATGATATTAAATAACAACACTATAAAAATTCATACTGATTGAGTCTGCTTAGACCAACTCTAACCATCCACAGTTCCGGATAAGATGTATATCTGTGGCTGAGATGGAGTGGAAGCAGCAGATAAAATAACAATCACAATAAAAACGCAATGTAATCGCAGTGGAATGTAGGACCCTATACATAAAGTCCCTTGAATCACTGTAGTGGAGGGGTCTTATAATTATCATGTAAAGAACATCCTTTTAGTCCTGATAATATCTGCTTGAAAGATGGCACTGAATGAGCAGCAATATGTTTAAATCCCCAAATGTACGCCTGGAGGAGAAAATCATTCCATAGACTGTATACAGTAGGCGTGTAGCGGTTCAGTCCGGCAGAAAACAGTCACCGTTGTCAGGGCTGATATTTGCCAAGTGTATCACTGGCGGTTAGGTGTAGATTGTGGGTAGTGCGGTATTAGGTATCTTACCGGTGGAGAGTCAAGGCTGGTGGTTGGAAATCCCGTCCCGCAAGCTTCTACTCACCACACCATGCGGCTATGTCTCTTTCCGTCGGCGTCCTCACTCGCCAATGCGTCTCATGTGATTGCCTTTGGAAAATCGCGAGAGTAGCCTTTCAGTCCCGTTTCACAGATAGAACAATACTCATGGAAAGAAGTTTTGGAGCGCTCCAATCTTTGTTATTTATTCAGTGATCCGCGGTATATCCAGTTTAGTACAAATGCAGGCGTATAACGCCAGACACGTTTCGGGGACTTCTATCCCCTTCCTCACTGGCTCTACCCCCGCTAATCCATCACATCCTTTCTATACAGTTTTGTCATGTAAAAACTCGTTTGCATAAACATGGGCATATGGGAAAGACATGCAAATAAGAAGAATCTGCCTTGTTTTTCAGCTGTCATAAGACTATGAAAACCAATAGATGGCGCTATTGAGTTATAAACAACGCCATCTATTGGTTTCACAGTCTTATGACAACAGACTAATAGTTTTGTCAGAAGACTATGAAACCAATAGATGGCGCTGTTCATAACTCAATAGCGCCATCTATTGGTTTCATAGTCTTCTGACAAGAATATTAGACTATGGGTCTTATGACAAGCTTATTAGTGTAGCCTTTTGCATGGAAAATTCGCAATACAAATTTGCAAATAGCATATTTGCGAACTACACTGACTTATTACAAAGCTTTCCCAGTGTCAGATATCTTCACTGAGTTATTACTCAACTTTCCCAGTGTCAGATTTTATCACTGAGTTATTACCCAGCTTTTCCAGTGGCAAATATTATCACTGACTTACTACCCAGCTTTCCCACTGTCAGATATCTTCACTGAGTTATTACCCACCTTTCCCAGTGACAGATATCTTTACTGAGCTATTACCCATCTTTCCCAGTGTCAGATTTTATCACTGAGTTATTACTCAGCTTTCCCAGTGTCAGATATATTCACTGAGTTATTACCCAACTTTCCCAGTGTCAGATTTCATCACTGAGTTATTACCCAACTATCCCAGTGGCAGATATCATCACTGAGTTATTACCCAGCTTTCCTAGTGTCAGATATATTCACCGAGTTATTACCCAACTTTGCCAGTGTCAGATTTTATCAGTGAGTTATTACCCATCTTTTCCAGTGTCAGATTTTATCAGTGAGTTATTACCCAGCTTTCCCAGTGTCAGATTTTATCAGTGAGTTATTACTCAGCTTTCCCAGTGTCAGATATCATCACTGAGTTATTACCCAGCTTTCCCAGTTTCAGATTTTATCACTGAGTTATTACCCAGCTTTCCCAGTGTCAGATATCATCCTAGTGTAGATCGCAAATATTCAAATTGCTAATTTGTATTGCGAATTTTCCATGCAAAAGGCTACACTTATAAACTTGTCATAAGACTCATAGTTAGAGTTGAGCGAACACCTGGATGTTCGGGTTCGAGAAGTTCGGCCGAACATCCCGGAAATGTTCGGGTTCGGGATCCGAACCCGATCCGAACTTCGTCCCGAACCCGAACCCCATTGAAGTCAATGGGGACCCGAACTTTTCGGCACTAAAAAGGCTGTAAAACAGCCCAGGAAAGAGCTAGAGGGCTGCAAAAGGCAGCAACATGTAGGTAAATCCCCTGCAAACAAATGTGGATAGGGAAATGAATTAAAATAAAAATTAAATAAATAAAAATTAACCAAAATCAATTGGAGAGAGGTTCCATAGCAGAGAATCTGGCTTCCCGTCACCCACCACTGGAACAGTCCATTCTCAGATATTTAGGCCCCGGCACCCAGGCAGAGGAGAGAGGTCCCGTAACAGAGAATCTGTCTTCATGTCAGCAGAGAATTAGTCTGCATGTCATAGCAGAGAATGAGGCTTCACGTCAGCCACCACTGCAACAGTCCATTGGCATATATTTAGGCCCAGCACCCAGGCAGAGGAGGGAGGTCCCGTAACAGAGAATCTGTCTTCATGTCAGCAGAGAATTAGTCTGCATGTCATAGCAGAGAATGAGGCTTCACGTCAGCCACCACTGCAACAGTCCATTGGCATATATTTAGGCCCAGCACACACACAGGCAGAGGAGAGAGGTCCCGTAACAGACAATCTGGCTTCATGTCAGCAGAGAATTAGTCTGCATGTCATAGCAGAGAATGAGGCTTCACGTCAGCCACCACTGCAACAGTCCATTGGCATATATTTAGGCCCAGCACACACACAGGCAGAGGAGAGAGGTCCCGTAACAGAGAATCTGTCTTCATGTCAGCAGAGAATTAGTCTGCATGTCATAGCAGAGAATGAGGCTTCACGTCAGCCACCACTGCAACAGTCCATTGGCATATATTTAGGCCCAGCACACACACAGGCAGAGGAGAGAGGTCCCGTAACAGAGAATCTGTCTTCATGTCAGCAGAGAATCAGTCTTCATATCATAGCAGAGAATCAGGCTTCACGTCACCCACCACTGTAAGAGTCAATTTTCATAAATTTAGGCCCAGAACCCAGGCAGAGGAGAAAGGTCCCGTAACAGACAATCTGGCTTCATGTCAGCAGAGAATCAGTCTTCATATCATAGCAGAGAATCAGGCTTCACGTCACCCACCACTGTAAGAGTCAATTTTCATAAATTTAGGCCCAGAACCCAGGCAGAGGAGAAAGGTCCCGTAACAGACAATCTGGCTTCATGTCAGCAGAGAATCAGTCTTCATATCATAGCAGAGAATCAGGCTTCACGTCACCCACCACTGTAAGAGTCAATTTTCATAAATTTAGGCCCAGAACCCAGGCAGAGGAGAAAGGTCCCGTAACAGACAATCTGGCTTCATGTCAGCAGAGAATCAGTCTTCATATCATAGCAGAGAATCAGGCTTCACGTCACCCACCACTGTAAGAGTCAATTTTCATAAATTTAGGCCCAGAACCCAGGTAGAGGAGAAAGGTCCCGTAACAGACAATCTGGCTTCATGACAGCAGAGAATCAGTCTGCATGTCATAGCAGAGAATCAGGCTTCACGTCAGCCACCACTGCAACAGTCCATTGTCATAAATTTAGGCCCAGCACCCAGGCAGAGGAGAGAGGTCCCGTAACAGAGAATCTGGCTTCATGTCAGCAGAGAATCAGTCTGCATGTCATAGCAGAGAATGAGGCTTCACGTCAGCCACCACTGCAACAGTCCATTGGCATATATTTAGGCCCAGCACACCCAGGCAGAGGAGAGAGGTCCCGTAACAGAGACTCTGGCTTCATGTCAGCAGAGAATCAGTCTTCATATCATAGCAGAGAATCAGGCTTCACGTCACCCACCACTGTAAGAGTCAATTTTCATAAATTTAGGCCCAGAACCCAGGCAGAGGAGAAAGGTCCCGTAACAGACAATCTGGCTTCATGTCAGCAGAGAATCAGTCTTCATATCATAGCAGAGAATCAGGCTTCACGTCACCCACCACTGTAAGAGTCAATTTTCATAAATTTAGGCCCAGAACCCAGGCAGAGGAGAAAGGTCCCGTAACAGACAATCTGGCTTCATGTCAGCAGAGAATCAGTCTTCATATCATAGCAGAGAATCAGGCTTCACGTCACCCACCACTGTAAGAGTCAATTTTCATAAATTTAGGCCCAGAACCCAGGCAGAGGAGAAAGGTCCCGTAACAGACAATCTGGCTTCATGTCAGCAGAGAATCAGTCTTCATATCATAGCAGAGAATCAGGCTTCACGTCACCCACCACTGTAAGAGTCAATTTTCATAAATTTAGGCCCAGAACCCAGGCAGAGGAGAAAGGTCCCGTAACAGACAATCTGGCTTCATGTCAGCAGAGAATCAGTCTTCATATCATAGCAGAGAATCAGGCTTCACGTCACCCACCACTGTAAGAGTCAATTTTCATAAATTTAGGCCCAGAACCCAGGCAGAGGAGAAAGGTCCCGTAACAGACAATCTGGCTTCATGTCAGCAGAGAATCAGTCTTCATATCATAGCAGAGAATCAGGCTTCACGTCACCCACCACTGTAAGAGTCAATTTTCATAAATTTAGGCCCAGAACCCAGGCAGAGGAGAAAGGTCCCGTAACAGACAATCTGGCTTCATGTCAGCAGAGAATCAGTCTTCATATCATAGCAGAGAATCAGGCTTCACGTCACCCACCACTGTAAGAGTCAATTTTCATAAATTTAGGCCCAGAACCCAGGCAGAGGAGAAAGGTCCCGTAACAGACAATCTGGCTTCATGTCAGCAGAGAATTAGTCTGCATGTCATAGCAGAGAATGAGGCTTCACGTCACCCACCACTGCAACAGTCCATTGGCATATATTCAGGCCCAGCACCCAGGCAGAGGAGAGAGGTCCCGTAACAGAGGATCTGGCTTCATGTCAGCAGAGAATCAGTCTGCATGTCATAGCAGAGAATCAGGCTTCACGTCAGCCACCACTGCAACAGTCCATTGTCATAAATTTAGGCCCAGCACCCAGGCAGAGGAGAGAGGTCCCGTAACAGAGGATCTGGCTTCATGTCAGCAGAGAATCAGTCTGCATGTCATAGCAGAGAATCAGGCTTCACGTCAGCCACCACTGCAACAGTCCATTGTCATAAATTTAGGCCCAGCACCCAGGCAGAGGAGAGAGGTCCCGTAACAGACAATCTGGCTTCATGTCAGCAGAGAATTAGTCTGCATGTCATAGCAGAGAATCAGGCTTCATGTCAGCCACCACTGCAACAGTCCATTGGCATATATTTAGGCCTAGCACACAGGCAGAGGAGAGGTTCATTCAACTTTGGGTAGCATCGCAATATAATGGTAAAATGAAAATAAAAATAGGATTGAATGAGGAAGTGCCCTGGAGTCCAATAATATATGGTTATGGGGAGGTAGTTAATGTCTAATCTGGACAAGGGACGGACAGGTCCTGTGGGATCCATGCCTGGTTCATTTTTATGAACGTCAGCTTGTCCACATTGGCTGTAGACAGGCGGCTGCGTTTGTCTGTAATGACGCCCCCTGCCGTGCTGAATACACGTTCAGACAAAACGCTGGCTGCCGGGCAGGCCAGCACCTCCAAGGCATAAAAGGCTAGCTCTGGCCACGTGGACAATTTAGAGACCCAGAAGTTGAATGGGGCCGAACCATCAGTCAGTACGTGGAGGGGTGTGCACACGTACTGTTCCACCATGTTAGTGAAATGTTGCCTCCTGCTAACACGTTGCGTATCAGGTGGTGGTGCAGTTAGCTGTGGCGTGTTGACAAAAGTTTTCCACATCTCTGCCATGCTAACCCTGCCCTCAGAGGAGCTGGCCGTGACACAGCTGCCTTGGCGACCTCTTGCTCCTCCTCTGCCTTGGCCTTGGGCTTCCACTTGTTCCCCTGTGACATTTGGGAATGCTCTCAGTAGCGCGTCTACCAACGTGCGCTTGTACTCGCGCATCTTCCTATCACGCTCCAGTGCAGGAAGTAAGGTGGGCACATTGTCTTTGTAGCGTGGATCCAGCAGGGTGGCAACCCAGTAGTCCGCACAGGTTAAAATGTGGGCAACTCTGCTGTCGTTGCGCAGGCACTGCAGCATGTAGTCGCTCATGTGTGCCAGGCTGCCCAGGGGTAAGGACAAGCTGTCCTCTGTGGGAGGCGTATCGTCATCGTCCTGCCTTTCCCCCCAGCCACGCACCAGTGATGGACCCGAGCTGCGTTGGGTGCCACCCCGCTGTGACCATGCTTCATCCTCATCCTCCTCCACCTCCTCCTCATCCTCGTCCTCCTCGTCCTCCAGTAGTGGGCCCTGGCTGGCCACATTTGTACCTGGCCTCTGCTGTTGCAAAAAACCTCCCTCTGAGTCACTTCGAAGAGACTGGCCTGAAAGTGCTAAAAATGACCCCTCTTCCTCATCCTCCTCCTCCTCCTCCTGGGCCACCTCCTGTTCCATCATCGCCCTAAGTGTTTTCTCAAGGAGACATAGAAGTGGTATTGTAACGCTGATAACGGTGTCATCGCCACTGGCCATGTTGGTGGAGTACTCGAAACAGCGCAACAGGGCACACAGGTCTCGCATGGAGGCCCAGTCATTGGTGGTGAAGTGGTGCTGTTCTGTAGTGCGACTGACCCGTGCGTGCTGCAGCTGAAACTCCACTATGGCCTGCTGCTGCTCGCACAGTCTGTCCAGCATGTGCAAGGTGGAGTTCCACCTGGTGGGCACGTCGCATATGAGGCGGTGAGCGGGAAGGCCGAAGTTACGCTGTAGCGCAGACAGGCGAGCAGCGGCAGGATGTGAACGCCGGAAGCGCGAACAGACGGCCCGCACTTTATGCAGCAGCTCTGACATGTCGGGGTAGTTGTGAATGAACTTCTGCACCACCAAATTCAGCACATGCGCCAAGCAAGGGATGTGCGTCAAATTGGCTAGTCCCAGAGCTGCAACGAGATTTCGCCCATTATCACACACCACCAGGCCGGGCTTGAGGCTCACCGGCAGCAACCACTCGTCGGTCTGTTGTTCAATACCCCGCCACAACTCCTGTGCGGTGTGGGGCCTGTCCCCCAAACATATGAGTTTCAGAATGGCCTGCTGACGTTTACCCCGGGCTGTGCTGAAGTTGGTGGTGAAGGTGTGTGGCTGACTGGATGAGCAGGTGGAAGAAGAGGAGGAGGAAGCCGAGAAGGAGGAGGTGGCAACAGGAGGCAAAGAATGTTGCCCTGCGATCCTTGGCGGCGGCAGGACGTGCGCCAAACAGCTCTCCGCCTGGGGCCCAGCTGCCACTACATTTACCCAGTGTGCAGTTAGGGAGATATAGCGTCCCTGGCCGTGCTTACTGGTCCACGTATCTGTGGTTAGGTGGACCTTGCTACAGATGGCGTTGCGCAGTGCACACTTGATTTTATCGGATACTTGGTTGTGCAGGGAAGGCACGGCTCTCTTGGAGAAGTAGTGCCGGCTGGGAACAACATACTGTGGGACAGCAAGCGACATGAGCTGTTTGAAGCTGTCTGTGTCCACCAGCCTAAATGACAGCATTTCATAGGCCAGTAGTTTAGAAATGCTGGCATTCAGGGCCAGGGATCGAGGGTGGCTAGGTGGGAATTTACGCTTTCTATCAAATGTTTGTGAGATGGAGAGCTGAACGCTGGCGTGTGACATGGTTGAGACGCTTGGTGACGGAGGTGGTGGTGGTGGTGTTGGTGGTACATCCCCTGTTTGCTGGGCGGCAGGTGCCAACGTTCCTCCAGAGGCGGAGGAAGAGGCCGAGGCGGCAGCAGCAGAATAGGCCGAGGCGGCAGCAGCAGAAGAGGTAGCAGGGGGAGCCTGAGTGACTTCCTTGGTTTTAAGGTGTTTACTCCACTGCAGTTCATGCTTTGCATGCAGGTGCCTGGTCATGCAGGTTGTGCTCAGGTTCAGAACGTTAATGCCTCGCTTCAGGCTCTGATGGCACAGCGTGCAAACCACTCGGGTCTTGTCGTCAGCACATTGTTTGAAGAAGTGCCATGCCAGGGAACTCCTTGAAGCTGCCTTTGGGGTGCTCGGTCCCAGATGGCGGCGGTCAGTAGCAGGCGGAGTCTCTTGGCGGCGGGTGTTCTGCTTTTGCCCACTGCTCCCTCTTTTGCTACGCTGTTGGCTCGGTCTCACCACTGCCTCTTCCTCCGAACTGTGAAAGTCAGTGGCACGACCTTCATTCCATGTGGGGTCTAGGACCTCATCGTCCCCTGCATCGTCTTCCACCCAGTCTTGATCCCTGACCTCCTGTTCAGTCTGCACACTGCAGAAAGACGCAGCAGTTGGCACCTGTGTTTCGTCATCATCAGAGACATGCTGAGGTGGTATTCCCATGTCCTCATCATCAGGAAACATAAGTGGTTGTGCGTCAGTGCATTCTATGTCTTTCACCGCTGGGGAAGGGCTAGGTGGATGCCCTTGGGAAACCCTGCCAGCGGAGTCTTCAAACAGCATAAGAGACTGCTGCATAACTTGAGGCTGAGACAGTTTCCCTGGTATGCATGGGGGTGATGTGACAGACTGATGGGGTTGGTTTTCAGGCGCCATCTGTGCGCTTTCTGCAGAAGACTGGGTGGGAGATAATGTGAACGTGCTGGATCCACTGTCGGCCACCCAATTGACTAATGCCTGTACCTGCTCAGGCCTTACCATCCTTAGAACGGCATTGGGCCCCACCATATATCGCTGTAAATTCTGGCGGCTACTGGGACCTGAGGTAGTTGGTACACTAGGACGTGTGGATGTGGCAGAACGGCCACGTCCTCTCCCAGCACCAGAGGGTCCACTAACACCACCACGACCATGTCCACGTCCGCGTCCCTTACTAGATGTTTTTCTCATTGTTATGGTTCACCACAACAACAAATATATTATTTGGCCCAATGTATTGTATTCAAATTCAGCGGGATATAAATTTGAGGCCTAGTATTTAGGCGCTGGGTGACCGGTATGGATTTAGTGACAGAATTAGACTTGGAAATGCACAGAAGCGTGTGTGTGAAGTTATTCTGAATGACCCAATGTGCACCTTGAATATTATATACCCTTTTAGGGATAGATTTCAAATAGCTCTGATATAGCAGAACCACTAAATTATGAAATTGCTAAATTGGGAATTGTACTTCAACCCAGAACAAAAAATGTGCTTTGACGGACACTAAATAACTTTCCCAGCTACAACAGGACAGCGGTAACGAGAGATTTAGAGGGATTTAAATTTGAGGCCTAGTATTTAGGCGCTGGGTGACAGGTATGGATTTAGTGACAGAATTAGACTTGGAAATACACAGTAGCGGTGTGTGTGAAGTTATTCTGAATGACCCAATGTGCACCTTCAATATTATATACCCTTTTAGGGATAGATTTCAAATAGCTCTGATATAGCAGAAACCACTAAATTATGAAATTGCTAAATTGGGAATTGTACTTCAACCCAGAACAAAAAATGTGCTTTGACGGACACTAAATATCTTGCCCAGCAACAACAGTACAGCGGTGGGTAACGAGAGATTTAGAGGGATTTAAATTTGAGGCCTAGTATTTAGGCGCTGGGTGCACCGGTATGGATTTAGTGACAGAATTAGACTTGGAAATACACAGTAAGCGGTGTGTGTGAAGTTATTCTGAATGACCCTATGTGCACCTTCAATATTATATACCCTTTTAGGGATAGATTTCAAATAGCTCTGATATAGCAGAAACCACTAAATTATGAAATTGCTAAATTGGGAATTGTACTTCAACCCAGAACAAAAAATGTGCTTTGACGGACACTAAATATCTTGCCCAGCAACAACAGTACAGCGGTGGGTAACGAGAGATTTAGAGGGATTTAAATTTGAGGCCTAGTATTTAGGCGCTGGGTCACCGGTATGGATTTAGTGACAGAATTAGACTTGGAAATGCACAGTAGCGGTGTGTGTGAAGTTATTCTGAATGACCCTATGTGCACCTTCAATATTATATACCCTTTTAGGGATAGATTTCAAATAGCTCTGATATAGCAGAAACCACTAAATTATGAAATTGCTAAATTGGGAATTGTACTTCAACCCAGAACAAAAAATGTGCTTTGACGGACACTAAATATCTTGCCCAGCAACAACAGTACAGCGGTGGGTAACGAGAGATTTAGAGGGATTTAAATTTGAGGCCTAGTATTTAGGCGCTGGGTCACCGGTATGGATTTAGTGACAGAATTAGACTTGGAAATGCACAGAAGCGTGTGTGTGAAGTTATTCTGAATGACCCTATGTGCACCTTCAATATTATATACCCTTTTAGGGATAGATTTCAAATAGCTCTGATATAGCAGAAACCACTAAATTATGAAATTGCTAAATTGGGAATTGTACTTCAACCCAGAACAAAAAATGTGCTTTGACGGACACTAAATATCTTGCCCAGCAACAACAGTACAGCGGTGGGTAACGAGAGATTTAGAGGGATTTAAATTTGAGGCCTAGTATTTAGGCGCTGGGTGACAGGTATGGATTTAGTGACAGAATTAGACTTGGAAATACACAGTAGCGGTGTGTGTGAAGTTATTCTGAATGACCCTATGTGCACCTTCAATATTATATACCCTTTTAGGGATAGATTTCAAATAGCTCTGATATAGCAGAAACCACTAAATTATGAAATTGCTAAATTGGGAATTGTACTTCAACCCAGAACAAAAAATGTGCTTTGACGGACACTAAATATCTTGCCCAGCAACAACAGTACAGCGGTGGGTAACGAGAGATTTAGAGGGATTTAAATTTGAGGCCTAGTATTTAGGCGCTGGGTCACCGGTATGGATTTAGTGACAGAATTAGACTTGGAAATGCACAGAAGCGTGTGTGTGAAGTTATTCTGAATGACCCTATGTGCACCTTCAATATTATATACCCTTTTAGGGATAGATTTCAAATAGCTCTGATATAGCAGAAACCACTAAATTATGAAATTGCTAAATTGGGAATTGTACTTCAACCCAGAACAAAAAATGTGCTTTGACGGACACTAAATATCTTGCCCAGCAACAACAGTACAGCGGTGGGTAACGAGAGATTTAGAGGGATTTAAATTTGAGGCCTAGTATTTAGGCGCTGGGTCACCGGTATGGATTTAGTGACAGAATTAGACTTGGAAATGCACAGAAGCGTGTGTGTGAAGTTATTCTGAATGACCCTATGTGCACCTTCAATATTATATACCCTTTTAGGGATAGATTTCAAATAGCTCTGATATAGCAGAAACCACTAAATTATGAAATTGCTAAATTGGGAATTGTACTTCAACCCAGAACAAAAAATGTGCTTTGACGGACACTAAATATCTTGCCCAGCAACAACAGTACAGCGGTGGGTAACGAGAGATTTAGAGGGATTTAAATTTGAGGCCTAGTATTTAGGCGCTGGGTCACCGGTATGGATTTAGTGACAGAATTAGACTTGGAAATGCACAGAAGCGTGTGTGTGAAGTTATTCTGAATGACCCTATGTGCACCTTCAATATTATATACCCTTTTAGGGATAGATTTCAAATAGCTCTGATATAGCAGAAACCACTAAATTATGAAATTGCTAAATTGGGAATTGTACTTCAACCCAGAACAAAAAATGTGCTTTGACGGACACTAAATATCTTGCCCAGCAACAACAGTACAGCGGTGGGTAACGAGAGATTTAGAGGGATTTAAATTTGAGGCCTAGTATTTAGGCGCTGGGTCACCGGTATGGATTTAGTGACAGAATTAGACTTGGAAATGCACAGAAGCGTGTGTGTGAAGTTATTCTGAATGACCCTATGTGCACCTTCAATATTATATACCCTTTTAGGGATAGATTTCAAATAGCTCTGATATAGCAGAAACCACTAAATTATGAAATTGCTAAATTGGGAATTGTACTTCAACCCAGAACAAAAAATGTGCTTTGACGGACACTAAATATCTTGCCCAGCAACAACAGTACAGCGGTGGGTAACGAGAGATTTAGAGGGATTTAAATTTGAGGCCTAGTATTTAGGCGCTGGGTCACCGGTATGGATTTAGTGACAGAATTAGACTTGGAAATGCACAGAAGCGTGTGTGTGAAGTTATTCTGAATGACCCTATGTGCACCTTCAATATTATATACCCTTTTAGGGATAGATTTCAAATAGCTCTGATATAGCAGAAACCACTAAATTATGAAATTGCTAAATTGGGAATTGTACTTCAACCCAGAACAAAAAATGTGCTTTGACGGACACTAAATATCTTGCCCAGCAACAACAGTACAGCGGTGGGTAACGAGAGATTTAGAGGGATTTAAATTTGAGGCCTAGTATTTAGGCGCTGGGTCACCGGTATGGATTTAGTGACAGAATTAGACTTGGAAATGCACAGAAGCGTGTGTGTGAAGTTATTCTGAATGACCCTATGTGCACCTTCAATATTATATACCCTTTTAGGGATAGATTTCAAATAGCTCTGATATAGCAGAAACCACTAAATTATGAAATTGCTAAATTGGGAATTGTACTTCAACCCAGAACAAAAAATGTGCTTTGACGGACACTAAATATCTTGCCCAGCAACAACAGTACAGCGGTGGGTAACGAGAGATTTAGAGGGATTTAAATTTGAGGCCTAGTATTTAGGCGCTGGGTCACCGGTATGGATTTAGTGACAGAATTAGACTTGGAAATGCACAGAAGCGTGTGTGTGAAGTTATTCTGAATGACCCTATGTGCACCTTCAATATTATATACCCTTTTAGGGATAGATTTCAAATAGCTCTGATATAGCAGAAACCACTAAATTATGAAATTGCTAAATTGGGAATTGTACTTCAACCCAGAACAAAAAATGTGCTTTGACGGACACTAAATATCTTGCCCAGCAACAACAGTACAGCGGTGGGTAACGAGAGATTTAGAGGGATTTAAATTTGAGGCCTAGTATTTAGGCGCTGGGTCACCGGTATGGATTTAGTGACAGAATTAGACTTGGAAATGCACAGAAGCGTGTGTGTGAAGTTATTCTGAATGACCCTATGTGCACCTTCAATATTATATACCCTTTTAGGGATAGATTTCAAATAGCTCTGATATAGCAGAAACCACTAAATTATGAAATTGCTAAATTGGGAATTGTACTTCAACCCAGAACAAAAAATGTGCTTTGACGGACACTAAATATCTTGCCCAGCAACAACAGTACAGCGGTGGGTAACGAGAGATTTAGAGGGATTTAAATTTGAGGCCTAGTATTTAGGCGCTGGGTCACCGGTATGGATTTAGTGACAGAATTAGACTTGGAAATGCACAGAAGCGTGTGTGTGAAGTTATTCTGAATGACCCTATGTGCACCTTCAATATTATATACCCTTTTAGGGATAGATTTCAAATAGCTCTGATATAGCAGAAACCACTAAATTATGAAATTGCTAAATTGGGAATTGTACTTCAACCCAGAACAAAAAATGTGCTTTGACGGACACTAAATATCTTGCCCAGCAACAACAGTACAGCGGTGGGTAACGAGAGATTTAGAGGGATTTAAATTTGAGGCCTAGTATTTAGGCGCTGGGTGACAGGTATGGGTTTAGTGACAGAATTAGACTTGGAAATACACAGTAGCGGGTGTGTGTGAAGTTATTCTGAATGACCCAATGTGCACCTTCAATATTATATACCCTTTTTGGGATAGATTTCAAATAGCTCTGATATAGCAGGAACCACTAAATTATGAAATTGCTAAATTGGGAATTGTATTTCAACCCAGAACAAGAAATGTGCTTGAACGGACACTAAATAACTCGCCCAGCTACAGCACTAGGGACAGATTTAGCTGGATATAAATTTGAGGCCTAGTATTTAGGCGCTGGGTGACCGGTATGGATTTAGTGACAGAATTAGACTGGGATATGGCCAAAAAATAAACAGACTATTGCTGGTTAAATGCACTTGGTGTGACAGCTTCACCCTGATGTAGGCTTTAGCCAAAAAACAACCACACCATTGAGGGTTAAATGCACTTGGTGACAGGCGCAGCTTGCCCCTGATTTTGTATATGGCCAAAAAATGAACAGACTATTGCTGGTTAAATGCACTTGGTGTGACAGCTTCACCCTGATGTAGGCTTTAGCCAAAAAACAACCACACCATTGAGGGTTAAATGCACTTGGTGACAGGCGCAGCTTGCCCCTGATTTTGTATATGGCCAAAAAATGAACAGACTATTGCTGGTTAAATGCACTTGGTGTCACAGCTTCACCCTGATGTAGGCTTTAGCCAAAAAACAACCACACCATTGAGGGTTAAATGCACTTGGTGACAGGCGCAGCTTGCCCCTGATTTTGTATATGGCCAAAAAATGAACAGACTATTGCTGGTTAAATGCACTTGGTGTGACAGCTTCACCCTGATGTAGGCTTTAGCCAAAAAACAACCACACCATTGAGGGTTAAATGCACTTGGTCGCAGCTTGTGCTGGCGCACCACAAGACACAAAATGGCCGCCGATCACCCCAGAAAAATGAGACTGACAAACGGTCTGTGCAGCCTAAAAACAGTGAGCAATTGAGGATCAGCAGCTCAATGATCCACAGCTGCAGATCGATCAGTTAATCAAGTCCTTTGGAGGAGTTAATCTGCCTAATCTCGCCCTACTGTCGCAGCCGCAACCTCTCCCTACGCTAATCAGAGCAGAGTGACGGGCGGCGCTATGTGACTCCAGCTTAAATAGAGGCTGGGTCACATGGTGCTCTGGCCAATCACAGCCATGCCAATAGTAGGCATGGCTGTGATGGCCTCTTGGGGCAAGTAGTATGACGCTTGTTGATTGGCTGCTTTGCAGCCTTTCAAAAAGCGCCAAGAAAGCGTCACAAAAGCGCGAAGAAAGCGACGAACACCGAACCCGAACCCGGACTTTTACGAAAATGTCCGGGTTCGGGTCCGTGTCACGGACACCCCAAAATTCGGTGCGAACCCGAACTATACAGTTCGAGTTCGCTCATCCCTACTCATAGTCTAATATTCTTGTCAGGAGACTATTAAACCAATAGATGCTCTATTGCGTTATGTTTTCATAGTCTTCTGACAAAACTATTAGTCTGTTGTCATAAGACTGAAACCAATAGATGGAGCTGTTCATAATTCAAAAGCGCCATCTATTGATTTTCATAGTCTTATGACAGCTGAAAAACAAGGCAGATTCTGCTCATTTGCATGTCTTTCCCATATGCCCATGTTTATGCAAATGAGTTTTTACATGACAAAACTGTATAGAAAGGTTATTGAATATTATGTTAGGACAATCAGAAAACTTTTTGTCTCTCTAATGATATTGATCTAGGTGCGCAGGTCCACCTAAGCCATCCATAAGATCTCAAGTAACTTTGAGGCTTACTGCCTCTGATCAGACTGCAAGAGCAACATGGAGGATGGCTCAAGCACAGTGGGTGAGAAACAATCATCTCCCATGCCTAAAGTATGCAAGACTGCAGCCAAAGGCAAAAAGGAGAAGGTGAGGATTGATAGTAAGCAGCTGTTGGTGGGCGATTCCATCATAAGAGGTGTGAAGTTTGAGGAGAATGGTGTTGTGAGATGTCTCCCTGGTGCTACCGCTAGCAGGGATAGACGACGGATCCTTAATATTGTTAGGCAAGCAAAGCAGGAAAGGGGGGTGGATGTTATTGTCCAACTTGGGACAAACGATCTGGCTTGCAATGAGGTTTCACACACTTGGAAGGGATATACAGGAGGTTGAATCAACAGTTTCATTCTCTGCAGTTTTGCCTGTGCATAACCTTCAGCATGACAGGAAGATGCGCATTAAGGAATTCAATGGTTTGCATCTTTCTCTCAAGGGAACGAACGTCCGTCCTTGGTGAACAGTTCCAAGTATTTGCTAAGGAGCATTTAAACTAGGAAAGGGGGGCAAAAGAGTGATAATCCAGCAGTCTGACTGCCCCCCCGGAACAATGCCAGAAGATGCCAGTAACACAAAGGTTAAGAAATGACAAGCTCAGATTCATGTCTACAAATGCTCGTAGTTTAGGGAATAAGATCAATGAACTTGATGCTATAATGGCATCTGGGAATATAGATGTAGTGGCTGTTACTAAGATGTGGTTCAAGGGGAGTAATGACTGGGATATAACAATACCAGGGTTCTCTCTATACAGGAAAGACAGAGAAGGCAAGAAGGGGGAGGGTTGGCCCTGTATGTGAAAGATAGCATAAAATCTAATTTTCATACAAGTTAGCGAGAACAATTTAGAGTTAGTTTTCGTTACCTTACAACTTGATAATAATAAGGTAACTCGTGTAGGTGTGATATATAGACCACCTAGCCAAGTCAAAGAATTAGATGATCTACTAGTTGAGGAAATAGCTAAAATGATATTGAAGGGGGAAGTTATCATTATGGGAGACTTCAATCTTCCTGATGTAAACTGGAAAACAAAATAGCTAGTTCTGCCAGGAGTGCAGATATTCTAAATTCCCTACTGGGATTATCTCTACAGCAAGTAGTTGAGGAGCCAACCCGGAAGGAGGCCATTTTAGATTTAGTATTCACTAATGGAAATTTGGTATATGATATTACTGTAGAGGAAAGCTTGGGATCTAGTGATCACCAGTCAGTATGGTTTACTATAAGTACAGTGACTGAGTCACACCACACAAAAACAAAAGTTTTAGATTTTAGAAAAACATACTTTTCTAAAATTAGATTAGTGGTATACGAGTCCCTATCAGATTGGAACAGTTTCATTGGAGTCCAGGAGAAATGGGACTACTTAAAAGTGGCACTATTGAAGGCAACAGAAAATTGCATTAGGTTTGTCAGTAAAAGCAAAAACAGGAAGAGACCACTGTGGTACTCAGCAGAAGTGGCCAAAATCATTAAAAACAAAAAGATAGCATTTAGGAATTATAAAAATAAAACAAAACGAGGATGACAGGCAAATTATATTGCTGACTAAGCCTGTCATCTGTCTCATGGATAGATTGATATCTTGCATATGCCTGGCTTTTGGCATATAGCCTTTGTGTGGTTGTCTATTGTATGTCGTAGATAATAGGAGTCCAAGGCGCGTACTCTTAATGCTGCTTCCAAACCATTTTGTTGGGGTTTGTGAACCAGACACTCTCTCTTCTTCAGAGCAGGGGGTGCCTGGTTGTGATGCTCGGGTCTCCCATTGACTTTCATTGTATTAAATTGTACTCGAGCACCTGAAGTATTCAGTCGAGCACTTGGATCTGCCGAACATAGTGATGTTCAACACTAGTAACCAATCTAGATGATGTTGAATTTCTTCTTTCAAGGACTTTTACAGATTGAAGAACATATGAAGCAAAATCCTTGGCTTCAAATCGTAGTCCCGTATTTTCTGGGACTTCTGTCTGGGGTTCTCATCCTGTTGACTCGTCAAACGTTTAAACCAGTTTTATGTGTTTTTGAAGTCTATGACGACTGTAATCCATTGTGTCAGGATATTCCAAGGGGGCGTACCTAGAGCTGCCGTATTCCAGACCTAATATTAGGTCTTTGTCCTGAACTTGAAGGAATATACAGCAAAAATGGGCAACAAGGAAGGGAGAAGCGCTCATAGAGTGATATGTATGATAAAAACAGGGTTATTTAAGGTGATTAGGCTCACCTTATATGGTTGTGCAAACATGTGATGCGATGAAACAGGAAGTGGTGCACCAACATAACATCCATAACAGTGGTAGTTGGAGGTCAGTGCTGCCAGTGTTGTCTAATCCTCACTAGAATGGGTTGCCAGTCCCTTGTAGGTAAGTATTAATGTTGGAAAGGATGGAGCCCACACCCTCTGTGAAGACACTTTGTCGGTGCAACTAAACGACCAGGTGGATAAAGATTTGAACTTCTCTTTTTTTCAAGGATGACAACGTGTTTCGGAGCATACATTGCACCAATGATGATGACTTCATAACCCAGAGACGCATCCTTACTCGCAGGTTCCTTAATAAAGGTTATCCCAAGATCATCGAGGCAGCGTTTGAAAGATCAAAAAAATATACCCAACAGGAGTGCCTAGTACCAAAGCGGAAGGGACAAGGGGCCCCCTAAAGAGCGGTGGTCTATAAATCTACATTCATTACTTACGATAATAACCAAAAAGTCTTACGGGATATCCTTACCAAACATTGGCAGATCCGTTCTTGAAGGATCATATCAAACCCAAGCCACAACTTACGTTCATAAGGGCCCAAACACTTAAGAACTTTTTAGCCCCCAGCCAACTGCGCAAGATGAATAAAAACCCTCCATCAACAAAGTTTTTTCCCAACCTTCATGGCAGTTACAAATGTGGCCATCGATTATGTAAATGTTGCCTAAGTATAAGCAGCTCAATTTTAGTAGTAATGTTACAGGTGAAAGTTTTGATATCAAGTCCTTCCTGAACTGTTCCTCCTCATACATCATCTATCTTCGTGTTGCTGCAGACTTTAATACATAGGACGCACTACCCTCAGCTTGAGCGAAAGGATCAATAAACACCGTTGGAACATCACAAACGGCTATGGAGTCTCTAGACACTTTCTACAATATCATAACAAAGACCCCACTCAGTTTATCATAACACCTATAGAACATGCAGACCCTGGAACCACATGGCCTGAACGAATCTTTGTAAAGTAATTGCTTTTAGATTATGCCCCCCCACATCACTCCTTCATGATCATCAGAAATAAACAACCTCAAATATCTCCTCTGTAGTTTATATTTAATCTGAATTTCATTCCAGCAATTTTCTACATATGTTCATGTTTATTCTTTTTTTTTTTTTTCATCCTTTACTGACTTCACCCAATTTCCCAGTTCTTGCTGCCCTACCCTCCGTTCTATCCATCTCCACTTTAATCAAATCTCCATTTAATCCAATTTGCACATTTTATTTTTTATTTTTTCCTTTGTCTTCCTTCCCCCTTTTTTTCCAAATACAGTATTTCCAAATCCATTTGCAATTATTAATCTAATTTAATTCAATGTATATACTATTTCATCCACATTCCACATCTCTTAATATCTCCAGCTCAACCTTGCAAGTTACCCCATTTCCAAAATCATGCTAACTTCCCTCCTCCTCTCCACCATCAACTTCTGTAACCCCCCACACACCACCCTTTAAATTAGCGCGCTTTATCCAGCAAGCTGTCCGAGCCCAGTATCATAGGAAGCGTTCCTGAATCCTCCACCTCTGGCCACCGGCATCTAAGGTAAATCCTTTATACCCCTACCACATCGCCGCTCGCCCTATCCTCCCCGCTATACATTTAATGCTCACGAATCTGGTTCCCCCGTGCACACTTATCGTCAGTCTCCGATCCCCTGGTCACTGTAAGCAGCCGGCATCTTCCCCTGATGCCGCCACTCTTTCCTTCTAGCATACCGCTTTGCTGCGCTACATTGTCTGCAGTAACCAGTCATACATTGTTTCCATTCCACCTGCACCACCACAGATTTCATTATCTTACATTACGACCGCCAGCTCTGGGTTATGAAGTCATCATCGTTGGTGCAATGTATGCCCCGAAACGCGTTGTCATCCTTGAATAAAGAGAAGTTCAAATCCTTATCCGCCTGGTCGTTTAGTTGCGCTGACAAAGTGTCTTCACAGAGGGTGTGGAGTTCCACGTGGGCTCCATACTTTCTAACATTATTACTTACCTCCCAGGGGCTGGCAACCCATTCTAGTGAGGATTAGATGACACTGGCAGCACCGACCTCCAACTACCACCTGTGTACACTAGGGTTGTGCCTACTTTTTCACAACCATATAAGGTGAGCCTAATCACCCTAAATGACCCTTTTTTTTATCATACATATCACCCTATGAGCGCCTCGCTCTTCCTTGTTGCCCATTTTTTTTAACGCTTATTCATTGGAAGGTGTGTCCCATTAAAAATAAATAAACAGCAACTCATCTGTCATTTAAGCCAGAATTCTGGTACCTAGTAACTCTCCCATAGGGGTCCATATTACTTTGCAGCTGTGACTGAGGAGCTTCTACAAAGTAAACTAACAGAAGTGCAGAGAACCGCATTTCCAGAATCATTAGTGCCAAATATGCAAATGGGCAACTCAGAACTTTAAGATCTCAACCATTTGGTTACATTTCTGTCCTTAGTTGTCTCATTAAAAATCAGTCTGATTCACATCTTAAAGGAATTGCCCAATTCATGGACCACCAATGATGAAGCCTTAACACATCTTAAAAGTAGTGTCTCATCTGAATATTTATGGCAAAAAATAGTGCTTGCCTGTTTTCAGAAGTCCCATAGCAGTGAATAGAGAAAGTCAAGCATGCGCAGGGTCCTCTCCATTCTCAGTAGAGCCCTGTTGTTTAGATAGGAAGGACTCTCATAGGTAGGGCTCTTTTATATAATTATCGCATATTCTATCAATATGTCATAAATTTCCAGATGGGGCAACTCATTTAATGACAAGTCCGAAGATGATAAAAGGTAAATAACATAAATAAGGTGTATTAACATTACTGTTAAAGTGGTTGTCTCATCAAGAGAATGGCTTCAGAATCCTTGTTGGTCAGCTGTTATTACCACAGGTAAATATAGCCTTCCATACAAAGGATATGAGGTATTTCAATTGGTCTTTGAAATGAATGGGTGACCATGTAACACAGGGATACACAAACTTTTATACCTTCAAAGCCACATTCAAATTTTATTGATTATTGGGCCATGCTAAAACGCAAACTTCCATTTGCAGTTAAATATTTCATAGGTGTTTTATGTCTAAATAGTGTAAAAATAAAATTAAAACTTAAAAAATAAATGTTTTGTTTTACATCACCCTATTCTGACCCCCATAACCTTTTTTTAGTTATATCTACTGAGCTGTGTGGGGGCTCATTTCTTGCAGGACTGTAGTTTTTATTGATACTACACTGACCAAAAATATAAACACAACACATTTGGTTTTGCTCCCATTTTGCATAAGCTGAACTCAAAGATCTGAAAAATCTTCTACATACACAAAAGACCCATTACTCTCAAATATTATTCACAAATCTGTCTAAATCTGTGTTAGTGAGCACTTCTCCTTTGCCGAGATAATCCATCCCACCTCACAGGTGTGGCATATCAAGGTGCTGATTAGACAGGACAAAAACACAAATATAGTGGCAAATCTGGGGGAGCTGCTCAACCCCTAACACTGTAGCGTGTTTTTCATTGGGGGAGCAGCCCCACCGCATGTGGACCGCAGCAAACGACTATCCCCAGCAAAAAAAAATTTGCATACGGTGGAGGATGTCGGCGCGGTCCACATGCACCACAAAGGCATCCTACACAAAACGGAGCATTGTGTGGATGAAAATATAATCATATAAATCACAGAAGAAATGCACCAAACGGATATGCCACTGACTATACTGGCTAGTCATAAATGCAGATATTAAAAGCTGAATATTAAATATCTGCATTTATGACTAGCCAGTATAGTCAGTGGCATATCCGTTTGGTGCATTTCTTCTGTGATTTATATGATTATATTTTCATCCGCACAATGCTCCGTTTTGTGTAGGATGCCTTTGTGGTGCATGTGGACCGCGCCGACATCCTCCACCGTATGCAAAAATTTTTTGTTGGGGATAGTCGTTTGCTGCGGTCCACATGCGGTGGGGCTGCTCCCCCAATGAAAAACACGCTACAGTGTTAGGGGTTGAGCAGCTCCCCCAGATTTGCCACTATATTTCTGTGTTTTTGTCTTGTTTTATATGTAGTGTATGTGCCTTTACCTGGCATTCAAACACTCTCCTTTGCACCTGGTAACCTCCATCACATGGTCTGATATGGGTGTGGCTTACAGTCTGGCTTTGTTCACATTGCACTAGTTGTCCTGCTAGGCTGTTGTGTGGAAGCTTGGCTGTGAGCTGGATTACATCACCTTCAGACCTTGTTCACACCATAGGTAGCGTAGTGGTAGGACCCCTTGCCATGCTGAGAACCGTGACGTGGTGCATGTTAGGCTCCGATATCTTCCTGACTGGAATATATTGGCAAAAGTCTCAGCTTTTAATATCTGCATTTATGACTAGCCAGTATAGTCAGTGGCATATCCGTTTGGTGCATTTCTTCTGTGATTTGCTGATTAGACAGCATGAATATTGCACAGGTGTGCCTTAGACTGCCCACAATAAAAGTCCACTCTGAAATGTGCACAGTTTTGCCTTTCTGCAGTCGGGTCCAAACCTCGATCAGCAAAACGAGCATGCAAATGAGCTTCCCTGAGATGGTTTCTGGTAGTTTGTGCAGAAACTCTTTGGTTATGCAAACCAATTGTTACTGCAGCTGTCCGGGTGTCTGGTCTTAGACAATCATGAAGGTGAACATGCTGGATGTTGAGGTCCTGGGCTGGTGTGGTTACACGTGGTCTGCGGTTGTGAGGCTGGTTGGATGTACTGCCAAATTCTATGAAACACCTTTGGAGATGGCAAAAACTCTGGTAGACATTCCTGCAGTTAGTATGCCAATTGCACGCTCCCTCACATGTTGCGACATCTGTCGCATTGTGCTGTGTGATTAAACTGCACATTTCAGAGTGGCCTTTTATTGTGGGCAGTCTAAGGCACACCGGTGCAATATTCATGCTGTCTAATCAGCACCTTGATATGCCACACCTGTGACGTGGGATGGATTATCTAGGAAAAGTAGAAGTGCTCACTAACACAGATTTAGACAGATTTTTGAAAAATATTTGAGAGTAATGGGTCTTTTGTGTATGTAGAAAATTTTTCAGATCTTTGAGTTCAGCTCATGCAAAATGGGAGGAAAACAAAGTATTGCGTTTATATTTTTGGTCACTGTATTTTGGAGTGTGTGTGGAAATATTTTTATATTTTAATAGTTTTCAGATGTGGTGATACCCATGATGTTTATATTTTTTGTTATTTATGTATTTATTATTTATTCTACGGAAAGTTGGGTGATTCAAATTTTTATATTTTTTATTTTCTATTTTTTAACAGTATCTTTTTTATGGTATTGCAGCTCAATGGCAAACAGTAATGTTCAGTGATAAAAGCAGGTTCTACCTTGCTACTAATGATGGCTGAATCAGAGTTTGCAGGAAGGCTATAGAGCGCCTACTGCCATCATTCATAGTGCAAAAAACACACAGGACCAAATCAGGTGTCATGATGTAGGGTGCCATTAGCTACCATGTCCCATCCTGTCTGATATTTGTAGAGAGAATATTGACCAGCTGTCAGTATGCCCAGGACATCATGGAACCAGTCCTACTGCCTTTTTTTACTTGATTTGGTATTCCAACAAAATAACACCCGTCCACACACTGCTTGCACGACGTAACATGTTCTTCAGGTTATGCAACAGCTCCCCTGGCCATTCTCTTTTCATTTTCCACTAGTGTACATGGATGCGTGATCTTTGCTACTCAGCCCCCATCAGACCTCAGATCACCCCAAAGTCCCCAACATCATCAGCCTCCTACTCAGCCCCCATCAGACCTCAGATCAGCCCAAAGACCCCCACTCAGCCCCCATCGGCTCACACCAATCAGCGGCGGCAGCCCATAGTGATCCCCATTCCCCCAGGCCCCAATACTTACCTGTTCTGCGCCGCGGGACTACTCTTTCTCTTTGGGCCTCTGGCAGAAGTCGCATTCTGCATCTCTGTCTGTCTTCCCAGCCAGCACTGCACTGTCACCTGACAGCGTGCAGCGTCAGGTCATAGTGTGCTCACTACGTCCTGATACTGTATGCGCTCAGGACAGTGAAGCGGCGTCCGGGGAGGGTAAGTACAGTACAGACCAAAAGTTTGGACACACCTTCTCATTCAAAGAGTTTTCTATGAAAATTGTAGATTCACACTGAAGGCATCAAAACTATGAATTAACACATGTAGAATTATATACATGACAAAAAAGTGTGAAAACTGAAAATATGTCATATTCTAGGTTCTTCAAAGTAGCCACCTTTTGCTTTGATTACTGCTTTGAACACTCTTGGCATTCTCTTGATGAGCTTCAAGAGGTAGTCACCTGAAATGGTCTTCCAACAGTATTGAAGGAGTTCCCAGAGATGCTTAGCACTTGTTGGCCCTTTTGCCTTCACTCTGCGGTCCAGCTCATCCCAAACCATCTCGATTGGGTTCAGGTCCGTTGACTGTGGAGGACAGGTCATCTGGCGCAGCACCCCATCACTCTCCTTCATAGTCAAATAGCCCTTACACAGCCTGGAGGTGTTTTTGGGGTCATTGTCCTGTTGAAAAATAAATTATGGTCCAACTAAACGCAAACCGGATGGAAAAGCATGCCGCTGCAAGATGCTGTGGTAGCCATGCTGGTTCAGTATGCCTTCAATTTTGAATAAATCCCCAACAGTGTCACCAGCAAAGCACCCCCACACCATCACACCTCCTCCTCCTCCATGCTTCACGGTGGGAACCAGGCATATAGAGTCCATCCGTTCACCTTTTCTGCGTCGCACAAAGACACGGTGTTTGGAACCAAAGATCTCAAATTTGGACTCATCAGACCAAAGCACAGATTTCCACTGGTTTAATGTCCATTCCTTGTGTTCTTTAGCCCAAACAAGTCTCTTCTGCTTGTTGCCTGTCCTTAGCAGTGGTTTCCTAGCAGATATTCTATCATGAAGGCCTGATTCACACAGTCTCCTCTTAACAGTTGTTCTAGAGATGTGTCTGCTGCTAGAACTCTGTGTGGCATTGACCTGGTCTCTAATCTGAGCTGCTGTTAACCTGCGATTTCTGAGGCTGGTGACTCGGATGAACTTATCCTTCGCAGCAGAGGTGACTCTTGGTCTTCCTTTCCTGGGGCGGTCCGCATGTGAGCCAGTTTCTTTGTAGCGCTTGATGGTTTTTGTGACTGCACTTGAGGACACTTTCAAAGTTTTCCCAATTTTTTAGACTGACTGACCTTCATTTCTTAAAGTAACAAGTGTTTTTCTTTACTTAGCTGCTTTTTCTTGCCATAATACAAATTCTAACAGTCTATTCAGTAGGACTATCAGCTCTGTATCCACCTGACTTCTCCACAACACAACTGATGGACCCAACCCCATTTATAAGGCAAGAAATCCCACTTATTAAACCTGACAGGGCACACCTGTGAAGTCAAAAACACTTCAGGTGACTACCTCTTGAAGCTCATCGAAGAGAATGCGAAGAGTGTGCAAAGCAGTATTCAAAGCAAAAGGTGGCTACTTTGAAGAACCTAGAATAAGACATATTTTCAGTTGTTTCACACTTTTTTGTTATGTATATAATTCCACATGTGTTAATTCATAGTTTTGATGCTTTCAGTGTGAATCTACAATTTTCATAGTCATGAAAATAAAGAAAACTCTTTGAATGAGAAGGTGTGTCCAAACTTTTGGTCTGTACTGTATATTAAAGGGGCGGGCAGGCATGAGGAGCACTGGGCGACAGGCCCGGCCCCCGGGTATACACAGCACTACAGCAGGGTGGGGCCAGGGGTCCACAGGCGGCCAGGCCCCCTGGAGTGCCGGGCCCGGTCGCAACAGTGACCCCTGCGACCCCTGTATGTACGCCACTGAGGTTGGCTAATAGAGGTTGATGCTTGGCAAAGGACCCACTCCTATGATCCAACATAACAGGGCATATGGAAAAGGATTGTCTTCATGTGACATCTGTCAGCAGATTTGTACCAATGAAACTGGCTGACCTGTTACATGTGTGCTTGGCAGCTAAAGACATCTGTGTTGGTCCCATGTTTATATGCAGGCTCGGACTGGTCCACAGGGGAACGAATACCCCGGTTGGCCCCTGATCAAGTTGGGCCCTTAGTCTCCCACCAACTGCACAAATGGCACATGGCACAGTAGACTAACTGCACATATATATATATATATGCTTGTATAAAAACTGGGCAAATTATTTAACATATTACCCAGTTTATCATTATACACACATCGGATGGTGGAGAAGACTTCTAGGTACAGAAGCAGACCAGCCAATATCCTCTTTCCCCAGGGACCTGACCTCTGAAATGCACTACATGGACCCCTATAATCCATCATCTTATAGTGCCTTTCTTCTGCTGCCACTGTGCGAACAGGTAATATTTGTTTATATCTGTGTAGTGGGCCCCAAGAAACAATTTTACTGGTGGGCCATAGGTACCCCAGTCCAACACTGTTCATATGCGCTAGCATTGCTGAGGAAAATGAAGTGTTAATATATGTAAATGAACCACTAGTTCATCGGAAGCATTGCTGCTACTCCTAGAGGTTCACCTCTCTCTGCAACTGCCGAACTTTCTGCACTTTGATTGACAGGACCAGGCAAACATGATCACTTTTACAATGAACTTCCTGTGCCCCCATGATTTCAATGTTTTATTTATCATATTCACATTTTAATCCCCAGGTAAAGGTTCATACTTCCTTACATTGTAGGTGAGTGAAGCTCAGTGAGTCAACTGTGAAAGACTTCTAGCAGCACACCGTGCTCTGCCAGAAGCTCTGCTCTTGTCCTGATCAACCTTGGTTATAATAATGTTTCGGATTAATGCAGATGGCAATTGGAATGGTCATTTATCTTGTAAGGCGTGGGAGTAAAGAAGCCAAATATTTTCTCATGTGCAAAATTTTCCATGGTGTTTTATCAGACAACAAACTCCCTGCACACCTCAACCGCTCATCTCTCTCCTGCACCTGCAGAAAATCAAGGAAATGTATTACACTCTTTCCTAACAGGTCCCATATGGTGTCATTATTTTATAAAAATTTCATTACGCTGAAAAACTGATTCTTAGATTATTTAGACTTGGGCAAAGTTAACTGTGTTTTTGGAACATATATTTTCATCTAATGCTAAAGAGACAATTTTGTAATGCAGAACATTTTAACCCCCTTGACAGTGAACATGACGCCTAATTATGTTGAACATCTCAATTTTTCTGCTGTTCTGGTGTCTTACAGAATTAAGGAAGGCAGAACGTGTCAAAGGATCAGACTACTTTAGGTCTGTTTTTCAGTTTCTTCAAAGCATGATTACTTATCTACAGTATTGGCAGATATAATTAAAATGTTACTCCTATCTCCTATGGTTCTGCAGTTCCCATTCACTGTAGGAGTTATGAGTATTGGAAACTGCGTAGTAAAGCCACTCGGTAGTTTTTGATAACTTGACCACCTTTGGAAGAGGATGATCTGATTTCATGGGGACTGCTCTGTATTAGATCTTTTTGTAGCAGTAATTCAGCCCTTAATATAGTTCCCTAACATTTAAGCCCATGTGTTTTCAAAGTAGAACAACACAATAGCATGCACTAATGTTAAAATACATTAGTAATTTGCTTCTTAAATGGGTTCTTCAATGAAAAGATTGTATGACAGGAGATTTGCAACTTGAGACATGGGCATGGTGACCTATCACTGAAGTTAAAGGGTTTCTACCACTTCGGTTTCACATATTTAGCTGTCAGACACTAGCGATCCGTTAGTGTCTGCTCTGCCCAACCATCCTAATATAATTGCTTTTGGGACAGCCGTTTTGCTAAAAAAGAACTTTTATTAATATGCTAATGAGCCTCTAGGTGCTATGTGGGCGTCATTAGTACCTAGAGGCTCCGTCTACCTTCAGAAACTGCCGCCGCCCAGCACGTCCCTCCAGCCCGCCCATCTCCTCCTGAATGCGATCCTCCTTGTGAGCGCCTGTATTCGCCGCATGCGCAGTGAATGTCTGACAGCTTCCCTGCTTAGACATCTCCACTGCGCCTGCTCCTCGGAGCACTATGGCGTCATCGCGCAGGCACAGTGGAGATGTCTGAGCAAGAAAGCGGTCAGACATTCACTGCGCATGCGCAGAATACATACGCTCACAAGGTGGATCGCATTCAGGAGGAGATGGGCGGGCTGGAGGGACGCGCTGGGCGGCGGCAGTTTCTGAAGGTAGACGGAGCCTCTAGGTGCTAATGACGCCCCCATAGCACCTAGAGGCTCATTAGCATATTAATAAAAGTTCTTTTTTTAGCAAAACGGCTGCCCCAAAAGCAATTATATTAGGATGGTTGGGCAGAGCAGACACTAGCGGATCGCTAGTGTCTGACAGCTAAATATGTGAAACCGAAGTGGTAGAAACCCTTTAAGTAGGTTATCATGGCTGATCACTGTTGTGTTGAGTGACTACACTCCCAGCTACTTCTTAACAGCATGAAGTAGCTCCTTTCTAGGTGAAGGTGCCAACAATCTAAGATATACAACATGTTTGCTTGACATAGAAGATATTTTTTTTTACTATTTATTCAGTCTCATTGTAATCTTGGCAATAAAAAAGATATGTAATTAAGGGGTATCATAATCGTTGAAGGACGCAGCGGTAAGCCCCCTCACCGATATAATAGATATCCCCTATCCTGTGGATAGGGAATAACTGCACACAAATGGAATATCCCTTTAAGTGATTGTCATGAGCTTTATAGCTGTGAATGTCACCCCAGTAGACAGAAAAGGCCTTGGGTTGTGAAACAGCAATGCACAAACTTTTTTATTTTGTCTTTAGGTTAGATGAGCACATGTACAATTATGTATCAACTAATGCTGAACATTGGGAAAAGGGTTTCTTAATCCAATGGCATAAAAAGCAAGATACCCTATAGCAAAGATCGGAATGGGCATCCAACTATTGTGTAAGCTTCTGCCACTCAGGACAGAAGGACTTAGAGGGTCATTTACTAACAGATATATGCCAATTTTGGGGGTCTGACATTGAGGTCTAAAAGGGGTCTGATCTGAAGTCTGATATGGGGGGGGGGGGGGTTCTAACATGAAGGTCTGATGGGGATCTCATCTGAGGATCTGATATGGGGATCTGATCTGATATGGGGATCTGATCTGATATGGGGGTCTGATTTGAGGATCTGCTATGGGTGTCTAATTTAAGGTCTGATATGGGGGTTTGATATGAGGTGTGATATGGGGGTCTGATCTGAAAGGTAAAGGAATATTTATTTTACTGCCATACAATATAAGGGGGTATTTTTTGTACTGGTGTACATTATAAGTGGGCATTTTGTGTACTGGCATACATTATAAGGGGTATTTTTGTGCTGACACACAATATAAGTTTTTCTTTTGTACTGGCACATATAAGGGGGCATTTTTCTACTGGCACACATTATAAGGAGAAGAATTAGTACTGGAGGCTATGAGGAACATGATTACTAATATGGGCACAATGGGGACATTATTACTATTGAGGGCACTGCTAATACTATGCACTCTGGGAGATAATTATTTCTATTGGTGGGACTTTGGGGAGCACTATTACTGTGGGGGGGGCACTCTGACACAGTTTCAGTTTAGCACAATTATTTTTGGGGGAGATTATGTTTACACTATAAGGCCTCATGCACGGCCGAGAGCAGTCCGTGGTAACACGGCCTGGATTCCTGTTGAGAGCAGCAGCGCACGGCATCATTGGTTGCTATGACGCCGTGCGCTTCATGCCGCCGCTGCACTACAGTAATACACTCGTATAGTGTATTACTGTAGTGCAACTGCGGCATAAGGCGCACGGCGTCATAGCAACCAATGATGCCGTGCACTGCTGCTCTCAACAGGAATCCAGGCCGTGTTACTATGGACTGCTCTCGGCCGTGCATGAGGCCTTATAGTGTAAACATAATCTCCCCCAAAAATAATTGTGCTAAACTGAAACTGTGTCAGAGTGCCCCCCCCACAGTAATAGTGCTCCCCAAAGTCCCACCAATAGAAATAATTATCTCCCAGAGTGCATAGTAATAATGTCAATAGTAATAATGTCCCCATTGTGCTGCTTTCAACAGGAATCCAGGCCGTATTACCACGGATCGCTCTCGGCCGCGGAACACGGCCGTGTGCATGAGGCCTTAGTGTCAGGGACACTATTTGTTTGATTAATTGTCTAATGTCATAGTGGCTCTCTTATCTCAGGCCACAGTGGCTTATACCCACCGCCAAATTACTACCTAGATTATTATATGTTAATAATGTGGAAGGCATTGTAATCTTTGGTGTGGCATGGAAACATAGGCCAGTTTGATTAATATAAATTTGTATTTATAAAAAATAAATAAAAATTTAAACCAAGGTACCAACCCTAATATATCCCTATTAATATTGCATGATTAAATCACTATCAATTCATAAGTGGTTTATAATTTCGAATCTCAAAATTTAATACCATGTTCATGATAGTAAAAAATGGAAAATAAAATTCCAAAAACATACAATAATAAATATTAAAATTAATGATGGATTAATAAAAAAAATGTGTTAGTAGATAAATAAATGTATGTCCTCCTCATAACTGGCAGCATATCAAGTCCTGTATTGGTGGTGTTGGTGAATTATACATTATACACAGTTATTATTGCTTATTGTTGTACATTACCACTCCGTATTTATGCGCCAATATGAAGTACCTCCAATATTGCCCTGCTTCTGCTGGTACGGCTTTACTGTGTTACGGGCCGCTGGGCTGCTCAAACGCCGCTCTCCTGGCGTCCCACGTGGTATCCCACGTGGTTGGGGGTGGTATCCTCAGTCAGCCTCTATCTCCTTATTGGACAAGAGGTCCGCTCTGTTAGCTCCTCCATTGATAGGATATTGGCGTACTTCTAGGCTGTGTGATACGTAGATGAATGTATAGGAGAGGAGTGGTAATTGTTAAAAGATGCAGATTGCCGCACTTCTATTGACCAAACGCGTTTCAGAACTAACATCCTCCTTCCTCAGTGGTCATGTTTATTTTTTATTATCTATTTTGAATTTAGATTTTGAGGAAAGGGTGCGATTTGAATTTTTACATACATATATATATTTTTTTTTTTCTATTTTTTTCAATTTTTTTAACTTTTTTTTAACACTTTTTAAAAAAAATTAAAAGTTGCTTCGCTTATAGATTCCTATGCATTAGTAACTCTGTCTATGAGGATTACGCTATGTTCCTATGGAGCTCTGCCACAGGCTGCCACACCAATTCCTATGGACCCCTGCCACACCAATCTGTGGCAGCCTCAAATCATTCAGGACCGAGGCTGCCACATATACCATCCATCTCCCTGATACGGCGAGGTGGAGCCGTTGCAGGCTCAGGTGCACACAATCCTGTGTTTTCTATGTCCCTGATGCTATAGACACGTTATCAGCAATTGCATACATTAAGCCCAGGTTCCATCTTTAAAAACTCACCCAGTGCAACTGCATGTGAAGGGGTTAAACGGCTCTGGAGTACTGTGACATCCATTAATATTGGTGGACAATTATTATTTACTCATGTGGCAGAAGAACCATCAAGAACCTCTAGCATGGGGGACTAAATTGCTCTGATTCAGCTTAGCTTAAAAATGTAGATATTTTTTGATATGGTAGAACTAGAAATGTAGTACCCATCGCTGTATGAATATGGTACACATTGATAATGGAGTCCACAGTAACTCAGGCCTCTGCATTGTGTAACTGATCATTAGCAAATAGTATTGCAAATCCAGAGGTCATGATTGATACCCCCTATTTCAGTTTAACATGGCAGGGCAGACTTCTAGAACAGACTACTATGCTATATGGTTTTGCTTCATTATAACACATGAGCTGAACATTCCGGGTCTGGCTTCAGAATCCCCCCATGGGCCATACATTTCTACATCCCCCTCCCTCTGACGTTCACATTAGCAAGTTGGATCTAATGACAAAGCCAGCTCAGCTATAACTGTAATTGAGTTGTATCAAAGTATTGAACTCCTATCAAAGTAATTAGTTATGTATGTCAGTAATTAATCACGTTTTACACTGATGAGCCTCTAGTTGATCCCCTAGTCCTTTATCAAAGTGCTTTTCCGTTATATGTGAGCACACCTGGCCTTGCTACAGGCAGATTTCTGCCTTTCCCTCCTTTCATACTGCAATGCAGGTACGTTTTTATGGAGATCGTAAAGGGAAAGGACTGAGAGAGAGAGAATGAGGGAGAGGGAGAAAGAAAGGGAGGGAGACAGTGAAGGCACGGAAAATATAGACAACAGGAAGAGACTGTGTGAGCCAGCATCATATAAAATATATGACCATGTCATTGAAGGATGAAAAAGATATATGTATCTGTATGCAGAACAACCTAAAGCATGAGTCTAAGGGGGGAAATAAAGCAACAACATTGCAGAATAAAATCTCACACTATCTGAATGTCGCAGACAATGATAGTGATTCCCAAATCTGATATCGTACAAGAATATAGCAATAAAGCCATTGAAAAAAAGCAACGGGTCTAGAAAACTCGGCCTCCTAATATCTCATTAAACTGCCATTCTGTCCTCAGTCCCCTAGTTATGCTCTGTCCCCTGTAGGCTATCGCTGTTCCCTATGTGTCACCATTCTGTCCCCTGTATGCCATCATTGTCCCCTATGTGTCACCATGCTGCCCCCTGTATGCCCACTGTGCAATGGTCTCTGGAAAACTAATATTGTTCATTTCCTATTTTTTTTAATGGAACTGTCATGGCCAATTTATGTTTGACCGTGACGCTGCTGCGTGCAGACTGGTTGCCGGGGGCAACGTGTAGGTTTCTGTTTGCACCTACACTTTCCTTTATTTGGTGCTTTCCCCGTTTTGGTTGTCACGGGGTTAATTTAGGTGTGTCTGCTAGGTGTGGTGGGTGTGACCTCAGGCCTCTTTATAAGATGGTGTGTTGGAGCCTGTGGTCATTCTTATGTTGTTGTCTGCCTGTGTAGGAGCTCTGCTCCCTGGCGGTATGTATTTGTGTCTGTGTGAGTCACCCTTATTTATTATATTGATTCCTTACCATGGCTGTGTGTCCCCTCCGGTGTGTCTCTGTTTTCCTCCCCCACCTGGTGTATGTTGTATTGGTGTGGTTGGTGTATGGAGGTTTTCTGGTGGTGTCTTTGCTCCGGAAGGGGCGTGCTTTCCCGGAGGGGTTAAAAGAAAAAAAAAAGAGCCGCCTAGCAACAAGCTCAGGCTGCAACACTGCCAACAACACCACGTTGCCAGCGGCAACCGCACGTGAGACTACCAACTAACAGCCCTCACCTGTGGTAAACAACCAACCTGGCCGCTGGCAACCGCATGTGGCTCTAAGAGTCACGACCATATCCAAGGGTCGTGACAGGAACATTAAAATACTAAATGTGGAAGGATTTGTTGGATGATAATAATCCACCCAGAGCAGCAGATATAGACCCCTTTCTGCATGTTGCTTTATAGTTTTTATATTTTTCCTTTTGTTATGGTTTTATATTGCTTCCCCAACATCTATTGTACTGATTGTATTCACACACTGACCTCCAGATAACAGCCCCTTACTCGTGACTCACTTCTTAAAGAAGGAGGCACAAAACAACCTGCTCTTCACACATGCCAGGAGCATCTACTACTCACTACTCTTCTAATGGCGCAACATAACTAAGTGTAAAACCACACTGACAGAGTCCACCACTCGGTATACCTTTTCTTGTAGTGGAGGGGAAAAGGGGGAAGATGGGTACTGAGTAGTGGACTCCTGTCTAAAAATGTCTGTTTGTTGTCCATGCCAACCAATCATAGGTCAGATTTCATTTCTTAAACTGTTCTGGTAAAATGAAATTTGTGCTGTGATTGCTTGCTATGGGCAAACAATTTGCTCCACTGAGAACAGTTTACAAGTGAAACAGCACATGTCTTAGAATAGTCCATGAAGGGAGATGAGAGACAGGCTGAGAAGTTGTGTGACAACAGTTACAGTTAGCACTATGAATGTCTGCTTCAGCCTGCCACTGATTGATTGCAATGGGTACACTGTGAGTACTGCAGGCAATCAGAGAAGAAAATGAATTGTTGGCAATACAGTTTGCTTTTTATGTTATAGTATGAGATAGAACCACAACGATTGGGTACTGTATTTAAACTGCACTTAAATTCTAGGATATCAAAGTTTATTCTTATTAAAAGTCATTTTGATCCCCAGGATTTATGTTCACATTGTGAGCACATATTGGGCAACACGGTGGCTCAGTGGTTAGCATTGGTGCCTTGTAGCATTGGGGTACTAGCTTTGAATCTGACCAAGGGCAACATCTGCATGGAGTTTGTATGTTCTCCCTTTTTGTGTGGGTTTCCTCTGCATTCTTTGGTTTCCTCCCACACTCCAAAGACATACTGATAGGGAACTTAGATTGTGAGTTAGTGTCTGTAAAGAGCTGTGGAATATAGTAGCACTATATAAGTGCACAAAATAAATAAATTGGGCAATTTCTATAAGTATTAGTAAAATTGTGGAAGCCGCATTAAACACCTGGCAGGGGGCAGTCTGATTTTTATTGGGGCACATCACTTGTGGTATCTTTTCCCTTTAACAGCGGGGAACATGTGATGTATTTAGCTCCTCTTGATGTATTCAGCTTCTACCATAAGGTCTGCCTTTCTTGTATTAGCTTCTAAATAAGTATTGTATCTATATTTGAATGTTATCAGCTACTATCCCTTGGATAAAGTATGTTACCAACATTACCTATACAGTGTCTTGCAAAAGTGCTCACCCCCCTTGACTTTTTTTGTATTTTGTTACATTAAGTTCAATGTTTTATTAATCTGAATTTTATGTGATGGATCAGAACACAATAGTCTAAGTTGGTGAAGTGAAATGAGAAAAATATATAAATAAAACTATTGTTTAGAAATAGAAAACAGAAAATTGGCATGTGCGTATGTATTCCCCCCCCCCCCCCCCCCCTTAGTTAGGAAGCCCATAAAAAGTTCTGGTGCAACCAATTACCTTAAGAAGTCACATAATTAGTGAAATTATGTCTACCTGTCTGCAATCTAAGTGTCACAAGATCTGTCATTACATATACACACCTTTTTTGAAAGGCCCCAGAGGCTGCAACACCTAAGCAAGAGGCATCACTAACCAAACACTGCCATGTTAGGGTTAGGAACTCTCCAAACAAGTAAGAGACTATGTTGTTGAGAAGTACAAGTCAGGGTTAGGTTATAAAAAATATCCAAATCTTAGATGATCCCAAAGAGCACCATCAAATCAATCATAACCAGATGGAAAGGACATGGCACAACAGTAACGGTACTTTCAGGCTTGTGTCGTTTGATTCCGGCAGGCAGTTCCTTTGCCTGAACTGCCTGCCTGATCAGGCAAACTGTATGCAAATGCATGTCATTTTTTCTGACTGATCAGGCATCTTTCTGACTGATCAGATCTTCAAAGTTGTGGGCATGTTCTGTAAATTAAATTATGCAAATCCTCATACAATCCATGTTAATTGCAGGTTGTGAGGCACCAAAATACAAAAAAAGTCAAGGGGGGGTGAATACTTTTGCAAGGCACTGTATATACTCAGCTACCCAGGAAGGGGGAAAATGCGTTGGAGTGTTATTTCCAACTAATTATTATCAAGGGGTACTTTTTCACTATTTTTCTATCAATCCTTTACCCCAGGGGAGTTTTTACCTTTTAGGGCCTCCTAGGGTTAGACAGGGTATGTACGAGGACAGGGGAATTACACTATCAGGGATTTCCCCTGGGCTGAGGCCTAGTTAGGGCTTGTACATTGAAAGTTTTTCTTTTCTCTCTCTGGCACATATCATTGCCCCAGGCCTCCTGTTTCTGCCATTACGATTGCCCTACGTTTTTGACCCTATCTAAGCTATCTATACACTTCATCATTTTGACTATTTAGTGGATGTCACATGCTCAGTGGTAGTTGGGCTATATCTCTGCCCATGAATATATAATCTCATCCGCCTTCCTATATAAGGTGTTTTTAATTATATCTTTATTAAAAGTTAAGCTTTAAATGGTCCAGAAACAAGATGGTCGCTGTTCTATTAGCACACACAGAACCTGTCCTAATCACACAGCAGGACAAGTTACTTCACAACACTGAGCTACAGAGCTGCCTCATCCTCCTTAGTATAGTTTAATATGATCTTCAGCTGAATCTCTGTAGGAATGTAGTTCATGAGGAGACATGAAGTACAGAGAGGAGGTGGGGATGTGGATAATGAGCAGCAGCACTTGTATGCAGTCTCTATTACCACCATCTGTCCTTTCCATCCTCTCTGTACTTCATGTCTCATGAACTCCAATCCTACAGAGATTTGGCTGAAAATCTTATCAGTTGTATTCAGGATCGTAATTCCTGACAAGCAGAGCAGAGAGGAGGGTGAGGCAGCTCTTTAGCTCAGTGATCTGAAGTAACTTGTCCTGCTGTGCAATTAGGACAGGTTTTGTGTGTACTAAAAAGATGGTGGCCATTTTATTTCCCCTGATGATTGCTCCCCAGACAAAACGAGCCATTATAACTAATGAAAGGTATTTGGGAATTTATTTAGAATACAGTAATATTTAAGTATTTTCATTTTCTTAATTCCCGGAGAACCGCTTTAAGCACACTGTGAGCTACCTGGCCTCATAGCACAGCACGTGTGGCCTAACATGACCACAAATGTCCTGTAAACATCTGATCAGTTTCATTTTACCAAAATATAAAATGATTGCAGAGTTCCGCATTTGTGCTCAGAAGCAGGGCTGGCACATATGTAGAAGCTGGTATAGTCCATGTCCAGATGGATTGAGGTTATTTTGGCAGCAACTAAGCGGATGTGGATTATAAACTGGCCACTGTGTATAAGCAGATGTACAGGAATGTCTGTATTTAAGACCCAGAATAAAAACAGACCATTTTTCAGGTTTATTTCCCCCACATGGCCAACAGTTATAATATGTGTATAATGGCTTTTTAAAACCTAGATCCTTTTATCACACATGTTTTCTAACTTTTTCCCTGCAAGTCAATTTATTCATCAAACTGTTTGTGACCACCTCTTCATTTTTGTATATGTACATGTAGCTATAAAAGCACAATTCTTAATGCAGAGCATACAGTTGCTTAAAAAGGGCCCAGACTCCCAGAATAATAGTAATACGTTGTATTTTAAGGGGTTCTTAGGGCTTTTTAGGAAATCATCCCTTTCTCCTGTCCTGTAAGAGAAAGACAGTTTAGTATTTACCCTTCCTTCGCACAGCTGGTGCTGTTGTCTACACTGCACTTACACAGGCTGCATGCTCTTCTGCTTGGGTCCTGACCAGATGTGCACCCTTCTCTTCCTGTTCAGCTGTATAATAGTAAATGCAGCTAAACATGGCAAGAGGGGCGCACATCCAGTGGAAACCCAAGCAAAAGAGCCTGCAGCCTGTGTTAGTGCAGTGGAGACAGTAGCATTGGCGTTGGAACAGAGGGGTGAGTACTAACTTTCTTTCACAGGACAGTAGAAAGGGCTGATTTCCTAAAAAAAAACTGGAGAAGCCCAGAAAAATATATTTATGACTTACAGTATCTACAGGATAAGCATCAGATCTGCATCAGATCTGTGGGGATGCGACACCTGGGACCCCCGCCAATCAGCTGGTAGAAGAGGCATTGAGCGCCACAGCCTCTTCCTAGGCCGGTGACATCACTGTACTTCGGTCACATGGCTAAGGGGATTAGCTGCACTACCAAAAACTGCCACTATACGATGTACGGCGCTGTCCTTGGAAAGCTGCTGGGAGCCTGAGTTGGTGGTGGAACCGAGGGGTGAATACTAACTTTCTTCCACAGGACAAAAGAAATGGCTGATTTCCTAAAAAAAAAAAAAAAGACTGGAGAACCCCTTTAATTCACTTTTGGGCTTTGAAGAGGATCAGAATGTAAGGGTTTGACTACAGTATCTCACTCGAGAATGTTACCATGCAAGGTTTCTTTTCAACAATTAAGGTTTCTCTTCAAAAAGGTTTACTCAGATTGAGGCAATGAACATACAGTTACAGTCTCTTGGAGAGGGCACAAAGTAATTGGCTGAACATAGTATCATGGAGCAGAGATTAGGAAGCTGGATCACTTTCTTCTGTTGCTTTCGTCCACGCCTGGATCCTGGCATTTTTTTTTCTGTGCTCCACTGGTAGTCACTCAGGTGAGCTCCACCAAACTCCATTGCATTCCTCATGGAGCAGAGATTAGCAGTTACACATGGAACAGTCTCTAAATGCATTTTGCTAACAATTACAGGCATTGTCAATGGTAACAGAACAGTACCTGGTGACTGCCACAGGTAGCAGACAGTCTCTATAATCCTTAGGTGTTCATCGCCAAAACAAGACATTGTAATCAACATACAAGATGATTGTACCTGAGAGACAAACTGGGCAGACTCTCCAGACTCAAAGAGTATTCACAGGATTTAAAGGGAACCTGTCATCTGCTTGCTTTAAGTCACCGTAACCAAGCCCCCTTTCCTGCCCCTTCGCTGTGACTGACAGCTGGCAGTTCGGCAAAGCCTGCCGAACGGTCGTGCATAAGCGCTGTCAATCACAGCGAAGGGGCAGGGAAGGGGTCTTGGTTACCGTGACTTGAAGCAAGGAGCCTGCTGCCTCCGTGACTTCAAGCCTGGCCAGAGAAGCACGCCGGCAGGGGATTAAAGAACATTTTTACTGCTTTTGCTTCATCTGCCTGCAGGAAGAAAATGATCATTACAAACATGCTGCTGGCTACACTCAGGTGCTGCTGCCGGCTTGGGATATTTTTTGGAGGTGACAGGTTCCCTTTAAATGTGTTGCCACTAGCCACAGGACAGAGTATTTACTCAGGCCACAGTGTGTCTCCTGTTATGATGCACTTGTCAGGGCCACTGCTCACAATCCTCACTACACACTCAGTGAGCAGTTGTACACCGGACTGGCAGGGTCACAATCACTGGGTATTCCTCGATTCAGAGTATCAGACTCATGCCTTCCATGTTATGGGCAGTATCTTCTATTATCCAGGGCAGTTTCGAGTCTGGTCAGTGACAGCAATCAAAAGGGGGCAGTCTTTCACCATCACATCTCATGGCATCTATCTTCCTCAGCAGGACCAGCTTAAACCACAGATCCTCCTCACTGTGCACTAACCAGCAGCAGGTGCACCTTGATTCCACATCCAGGGTCTGACTGGCCCACCAAAGTACCAGAGGATTCTCCAGTGGGCCCAAGCTCTGACAATAATGAAATCCTAATAAAACAGGGCCCTTAAAGAGGACCTTTCATGGGTTTGTAGTAAGTGAGATAAATATCGGTACCTGCAGGGTATGGGGGGTGATATCAGGGGGTCTGTCTGGTTGAAAATGGGGGTATGTCCGGGTTCAGCTCTGAACCCAGACAACCCCTTTAAGTAAAGTTCTCCTATAAGTAACCACCTAAAATCACCACATATTAGTGACGTATAATCTATGTTATTTGCGTGGTAACAGGGCTTAAAACACTCCATATATTTTCTTTACCATGACTGTAAAGGAACACTTATATCTATGGGGAGATACACAGCATTGCCAAAAATAATTGAAAAACATTACGAAAATAAAGAAAAGAAAGCTGTTCTATACGCCATTAGTGCAATAAATTGCAAGATCTTGAAGTTATTCGTCTGACCCGCCTGTTCCTAGATCATTAAGTTACCAAGACATAGCCTAAGGCTTCGCTTTCTCTTAAAGTAGGAATGATGTGATGCCTAACTTGATCCGCTGGGACCGATGAAGACAGCTGAGCTAGCTTTTCAACCAAGTTTTTTTGTATTTTTTTTCTTTTGTAATTTGCGGGCATTGGTTTTCTTTACTGCTATTTTTTAATAATAAAACTGAATTTCCAAATATTTTACTAGACCCCAGGCTTCTCCTTAATCAGACGTCCAATTTGCTGTAAGTAGAATTTTTGCCAGTCGACTCTTGACTTCCCATTGCACTGTATCTCAACTAAGTTATCAGACAGTTCAACTGAAACTATGGATGTCTCAATTTTTCTGATTTTCCTTGAACAAAGAGAATGGGAAGTAGTCATTCACACTTGACAGGTAAGTTATTGGAGGCATCCTACATGTGAGCAAAGATCAAAGTTGGATGGAATTTATACATTAAAGGGAGTCTCTCAGCATCTCAATCCCTTCATATAAACTTAATTCCAACACTAGGCATTTCCAAGGTCTATATCTCTGATTCTGTCCCCCTGGACAGAGGTCCAGTTGATGGGAAAATAAACCTTGATGCAATAAGAAAATTCATTTGCAATTTCTCAGTGAGTGGTCTCAAACCCGGAAAAGAGTCCTCAATCTGTCCTTTCTTCACCCTGGCCCATATAAACTCTTCATTGATAGATGTGTCACTGATGCAGATGCTCAGAGAAGTAATGCATGCGTGGAATTGTACCATGCATGCACAAGATATGAATGCAGGTGACTGTGGTGGCCAAGGCATGGTGTAGTGAGGAAAGCCTGAGCACTTGTTGACTTAGGGTTGCCCACTGGGCACTTGAAAATGCATTTCCATATTCTATCAAAATTTATTTTATGAGCAACAGGACCTCTGTCCAGGGACACAAAAGAACAGTTCTGAAATTGTTTCAGTTAAATACCAGGCACTGAAATTAGTTAATAGGGAGACAGCAGCTGACAGACTCAATTTAAAGTACATTTCCAGTGGTTAGAATTAAAACAAAAAGGCCATGCTCACATCTACATTCAACCATCCTGTCAACATGCAGCACTATTCGAGCTGTCAAAATGACAGAAAACCCAACGGACCCATACTACTCTATTTGCTCCTTGGTTTAGTAGTATACTGTAAATTAGGCAGACAGATGCCAAAAATACTCTATTTTGGTCTCTGTTAAGCTAATGTTAACCTATGGATACACGTAGCGTGTATGTCAGAAGGTTTTAAAAAACTTTTATTCCAGAGTATGGCCTCTGCTGATTTCTTCAGTCACTGCAGTAGAAGATATTTAGTTGGAGCCCTGCCATGGCCTTTTCCTTAATGGCATTATTATAGAAGTATAATTCCCTGCATTTCTTCATGTGGGGTATGTTAAAGGGGTTGTCTCACTTCAGCAAATGGCATTTATCATGTAGAGAAAGCCAATACAAGGCACTTGCTAATGTATTGTAATTGTCCATATTGCCTCCTTTGCTGGCTGGATTCATTTTTCCATGACATTATACACTTGTCATATCCAGGGTTACGACCAGCCTGCAATACAGAAGTGGTGGCCGTGTTGGAAAAAGCATTGCACTATACACACTCCCACAGTTCCAGTCACCAGGGAAGCTAGTGCCTTTTTTATATTAGAGACCACTGGATACGAGTAGTGTAAAATGTGATGTAAAAATGAATCAAGCCAGCAAAGGAAACAATATGGACTTTCACAATACATTAGTAAGTGCATTGTATTAACTTTGTCTACATGATCAATGCCATTTGCTGAAGTCAGACAACTTCTTTAATTACTGCCTAGTGTTAGTTCTGCTCATCTCTTTCTCTCCCTACATTTAATTAATTAAAAAAACACCCATTTTGGGCAAGATAATAAATTTGCGGCCTTTGCTGCATTTCTGACAGTCAAATACAAGCATGAAATACCGCTGTTATATTCTGGTATTAAACATTTTTTAATTCTGCAGTTATATTTTTGGTTTAAAAAAACATTAATTTTTTGCAAGACCCTACATCTGGGGCCTATGCTGCATTTGTCACAGTCAAATACTAACGTTAAATAATGCTGTTATATTCTGGTTTTAAAAAAAACACTCATTTTGCACAAGATAATACATTTGTGGCCTTTGTTGCATTTGTCACAGTGAAATACAAGCTTGAAATACTGCAATTATATTCTGGGTTAAAAAACACACATTTTTTGCATTAGAAGAAAATCACAGAAATAAGATAATAATGCACTTAGTAAAGTAGATGCAAGCATTGTATATGGATATCACTCTGATATGATCAAATCTGAGACACTTAGCCAATATATTTTGATCAAAACACATCTGTGCCCGCCTACCAAGCTCCATAGTGGTCTCAGGTCAGGCGGGTCCTATGCTAAGCTGTTAGGCTTCTATGTTCAGGAGCGCAGATGCCGCACATATGGTGTGATGCTCCTAGTCACCTCCATGTGCTTCAAGCAACCGATGGGCGGAGGAACAAGCACACCTATATGTACTACCTTATCAAGGCCAGGGACATCCGCACATTTATATATCATACCGTGCAGGATTTTTTTATCTTTGTTTTTTCTGTGATTTTTTTGTCTATGTAGTATTTGCTTGAGGGAGTGGCACCTTCAAGTGTAAATGCGCACCTATTTTATCTTGGGAGTAGCATTCCATTGCACTTTTGCCCTTCCTATCCAATAGAGCGCCTTGATTAGGTGGAACATATAGGTGTGCTTGCTCCTCCTCCCTTACTCTCAGTAAACTTAATTGTTGACAATTGGCGATTACATTGTCGCCTGACAAAAAACATCTGTCAGTTTGGTGGGTGAACGCAAAGAATGAGGAGAGCGTCAAATAAGGGACGTGGCCCAGGTCGTGGTGCTGCTGGTGGAGCTCCTGTTTCAGGGAGAGGACGTGGTCGATCTGTGCCAGCTACACGCACAAGTGAAACACCTTCCTCAGGTGCGAGTAGGCAACAGAACCTTCAGCCGAATGCGGCTCTACGAATGGTGAGGCCAGAACAAGTACAGGCGATAGTAGATTGGGGGGCTGACAGTGCCTCCAGTTCCTTCACATTGTCTCCCAGCCAGTCTCCTGCTGAAAGATCAGAGTTGGCACCTGCAGCCGATGTCCATCAGTCCTTCACCTCATCCCCTTGCAAATCAGCCAAGTAGTCTGAGCCCCAAGTCATGGAGCAGTCTCTTCTGCTTTTTGATGACTCTGCTAGCAGGGTTTCCCTGGCCATCCACATAGCCCTGCCCCAGAACTGGAAGAGATTGAGTGCACCGATGCCCAACCACTTATGTTTCAGGATGAGTACATGGGAGGACCACCGCAGCACGTCTCGGATGATGATGAAACACAGGTGCCAACTGCTGTGGCATTCTGCCTGGTGCAGACTGACAAGGAGGGCAGGGGTGAAGACTGGGTAGAAGATGATGTGGAGGACGATGAAGTCCTCGACCCCACATGGAATCAAGGTCATGCGAGTGACCTGTGTATTTCGAAGGAAGAGGCGTTGGTTGCACACAGCCACCAGCACAGCAGAAGAGGGAGCAGGGTGCAAAAGCGGAGTGGCCGTCGCTTAGACAGTACGCCTGCTACTGCCCACCACAGCAAGGGACCGAGCACACCAAAATCAGCTCCAAGGAGTTCCCTGACGTGGCAGTTCTTCAGACAATGTACTGACGACAAGACACGAGTGGTTTGCATGCTGTGCAATCAGAGCCTGAAGCGAGGCATAAACGTTCTCAACCTGAGCACAACCTGCATGACCAGGCATTTAAGTGCTAAGCACAAGCTGCAGTGGAGTAGACACCTCAAAAACCAAGAAAGGTCTCTGGCTCCTCCTGCTTCCTCTTCTGCTGCAGTCTTGGCCTCTTCATCCACCTCTGGAGTGACAGTGCCACCTGCCATCCCGCAAACAAAGGATCTGCCAGCAACGCCACCACCTGGGTCACCAAGAATCTCCACAATGTCCCATGGAAGCGTTTAACGCTCTATCTCCCAAACACTGGAGCAAAAGAGGAAGTACCCTCCTACCCACCCTCGATCCCTGACCCTGAATGCCAGAATTTCAAAATTACTGGCCTTTGAAATGCTGTCCTTCCGTCTGGTGGAGACTGAGAGTTTTAAAATGGCAGTGGCTGTCCCACAGTACGTCGTGCCCAGCCGCCACTACTTTTCCAGGTGAGACATCCCTTCCCTGCACAACCAAGTGGGGGACAAAATCAGGTTTGCACTGCACAATGCCATCTGTGGCAAGGTCCACCTAACTACGGATACATGGACCAGTAAGCATGGTCAGGGACGTTATATCTCCCTAACAGCACACTGGATAAATGCAGTGGTGGCTGGGCCTGAGGCAGATAGCAGTTTGGTGCATGTCCTTCCACCACTGAGGATTGCAGGATGCTTCAGTTTGCCTCCTCCTTCTCCGCTTCCTTATCCTCTACCGCCTCCTCATCCGGTCAGCATAACACCTTCACCAACAACTTCAGCACAGCCAGGGGTAAACGACAGCAGGCAGTTTTAAAACGTATCTGTTTGGGGGACAAATCCCACACAGCGCAGGAGCTGTGGACGGGCATGGAACAACAGACCGATAAGTGGTTGGTGCCAGTGAGCCTCAAGTCCAGCCTGGTGGTGTGCGACAATGGGTAAAATCTCATAGCAGCTCTGGGACTAGCCGTTTGACGCACATCCCTTGCCTGCAGCATGTGCTGAATTTGGTGGTGCAGAGAATCCTTAAAAATGACCCCGATATGTCAGAGCTGCTGTAGAAAGTGCGGGCCGTCTGTGCACGCTTTCGGCGTTCTCACCCTGCTGCTGCTCGCCTGTCAGCGCTGCAGCGTAACTTCGGCCTTTCCGCTCACCGCCTCATATGCGACATGCCCACAAGGTGGAACTCTACCTTGCACATGCTGGCCAGACTGTGCGAGCAGCAGCAGGCGGTAGTGGAGTTTCAGCTGCATCACGCACGAGTGAGTCGCTCTGAGGAACAGCACCACTTCACCACCAATGACTGGGCCTCCATGCGAGACCTGTATGCCTTGTTGCGCTGTTTCGAGTACTCTATCAACATGGCCAGTGCTGATAACTCCTTCTTAGTGTTACTATCCCACTTCTATGCCTCTTTGAAAAAAAACGCTTCTGGCGATGATGGAAGAGGATGTAACACAGGAGGAGGAGGAGGAAGAGGGATCATTTCATAGGGTTTCAGGCCAGTCATTCACAAGTGGCTCCGAGGATGGGTTCCTGCACCCACAAATGCCAGGTACACAATTGTTCAGCCAGGGCACAGTTCTGGAGGATGAGGAGGTGGAGGATGAGGAGGAGGAGATGGAGGAGGAGGAACCATGTTCACAGCAGGGTGGCACTCAAACCAGCTCATGGCAATCACTGGTGCGTGGCTGGGGGGATACATTGGGCACATGGCCTGAGCTTGCCCTTTACGCTTTGGAGGTGCTGGCCTGCCCAGCAGCCAGTGTATTGTCTGAACATTTGTTTAGCACAGCAGGGGGCGTTATTACAGACAAGTGCAGCCGCCTGCCAACAGCCAATGTGGACAAGCTCACGTTCATTAAAATGAACCAGGCATGGATCCCACAGGACTTATCCGTACCTTGCACAGAATAGACATGTATACTGCCTTACCTTACCTACATTATTATATTACAGCGCAATTGCTCATTGTTCTATTTTTTTATATTTCCCACGCTTTTGCGGTGTACTCTAATTTAAACAAACAAAAAAAAAATTATAATAATTAAACCAAAAACCAGTGTTGGCTACCTCGTCCTCCTTGACCGCCACTTCCACCTACACAGCTGCGTCCACCGCCTCCTCAACCTCCTACTCCATATACTCCACCTCATAGATCAAGATTATTGTTTTACATTTTTACGTATTTTATTTTAGGTCATTTAACTAATTTGTGTGATACATTTTTGGGTTACATATCCCTAATTTTTGGCTGTGATATACCGCTGCTATACCTAGTGGACAGGTTAATAAATTTCACTAATTTTTCTGTTACATTATTGGGTGAAATTCACCAATTGTTGGCTGTAATATACCCCTGCTCTACCTAATGAACAGGTTAATAAATTTCCCTAATTTGTCTGTTACATTTTCGGGTGAAATTCACTGCTTTAATAACTTACCCCACATTTCAGCTCGATCAGATTGCAGCCATTGACCTCCCTTGGATGTGGTATCCTTTTCTCACGCTCCCTCTCCGGCATGGAACCCTGATTCGCTGCTAACCATGATGAACATGGTAGGTGCAGAAAAGAACATCAAAAGTTCATAGAGCAGATATCCAATTGGATCTTGGACATCACGGGGACGTGCGACATGGTGGAGCAGTATGTGTGCACACGCCTACACGTACTGACCGATGGGTCTACAACCTTCAACTTCTGGGTCTCCAAATTGGGAACATGGCCTGAGCTTGCCATTTACGCCTTGGAGGTGCTGGCCTGCCCTGCAGCCAGTGTATTGTCTGAACGTGTGTTTAGCATGGCTAGAGGGGGTTATCACAGGTTATATTTCCCAATGTTTTGGTGTGTACACTAATTTAAACAATAAAATGAAAAATTTAAACCAAAAACCATTGTTGGCTACCTCCTCCTCCACCGCCGCTTCCACCTACACCGCCACATCCACTGCCTCCTCAACCTCCTACTCCATATGGACCTCGTCCTCCTATATCAAGATTATTTTTTTTATTTTTTTTTTAGGTATTTTATGTTATTTTAAGTAATTTCCCTATCCATATTTGTTTGCAGAGCACTTGCCATGCTCTTAACCACATTTTGATGCAATTTGCAGCCCTCTAGCCCTTTCCATGACTTTCTTAGAGCCATTTTAGTGCTTCAAAGTTCGGGTCCCCTTTTACTTCAATGGGGTTCGGGTTTGGGGTTAAGTTCGGGTCCCGAACTCAAACTTTTTTGTGAAGTTCGGCCGACCTCGTCAAACCCGAACATCCAGGTGTCCGCTCAACTCTAATCCTTATATGATGTCAGGACCATTAACAGAAGTGGGTAAACAGCCAGGTGCCAGTGGATATTGCTATCCATGTGCTTGGTTCTTTAGTAGGGATGAGCGAACTCGAACTGTATAGTTCGGGTTCGTACCGAATTTTGGGGTGTCCGTGACACGGACCCGAACCCGGACATTTTCGTAAAAGTCCGGGTTCGGGTTCGGTGTTCGTCGCTTTCTTCGCGCTTTTGTGACGCTTTCTTGGCGCTTTTTGAAAGGCTGCAAAGCAGCCAATCAACAAGCGTCATACTACTTGCCCCAAGAGGCCATCACAGCCATGCCTACTATTGGCATGGCTGTGATTGGCCAGAGCACCATGTGACCCAGCCTCTATTTAAGCTGGAGTCACATAGCGCCGCCCGTCACTCTGCTCTGATTAGCGTAGGGAGAGGTTGCGGCTGCGACAGTAGGGCGAGATTAGGCAGATTAACTCCTCCAAAGGACTTGATTAACTGATCGATCTGCAGCTGTGGATCATTGAGCTGCTGATCCTCAATTGCTCACTGTTTTTAGGCTGCCCAGACCGTTTGTCAGTCACATTTTTCTGGGGTGATCGGCGGCCATTTTGTGTCTTGTGGTGCGCCAGCACAAGCTGCGACCAAGTGCATTTAACCCTCAATGGTGTGGTTGTTTTTTGGCTAAAGCCTACATCAGGGTGAAGCTGTCACACCAAGTGCATTTAACCAGCAATAGTCTGTTCATTTTTTGGCCATATACAAAATCAGGGGCAAGCTGCGCCTGTCACCAAGTGCATTTAACCCTCAATGGTGTGGTTGTTTTTTGGCTAAAGCCTACATCAGGGTGAAGCTGTCACACCAAGTGCATTTAACCAGCAATAGTCTGTTCATTTTTTGGCCATATACTAAATCAGGGGCAAGCTGCGCCTGTCACCAAGTGCATTTAACCCTCAATGGTGTGGTTGTTTTTTGGCTAAAGCCTACATCAGGGTGAAGCTGTCACACCAAGTGCATTTAACCAGCAATAGTCTGTTTATTTTTTGGCCATATCCCAGTCTAATTCTGTCACTAAATCCATACCGGTCACCCAGCGCCTAAATACTAGGCCTCAAATTTATATCCCGCTAAATCTGTCCTTAGTGCTGTAGCTGGGCGAGTTATTTAGTGTCCGTTCAAGCACATTTCTTGTTCTGGGTTGAAATACAATTCCCAATTTAGCAATTTCATAATTTAGTGGTTTCTGCTATATCAGAGCTATTTGAAATCTATCCCTAAAAGGGTATATAATATTCAAGGTGCACATTGGGTCATTCAGAATAACTTCACACACACCCGCTACTGTGTATTTCCAAGTCTAATTCTGGCACTAAACCCATACCTGTCACCCAGCGCCTAAATACTAGGCCTCAAATTTATATCCCGCTAAATCTGTCCCTAGTGCTGTAGCTGGGCGAGTTATTTAGTGTCCGTTCAAGCACATTTCTTGTTCTGGGTTGAAATACAATTCCCAATTTAGCAATTTCATAATTTAGTGGTTTCTGCTATATCAGAGCTATTTGAAATCTATCCCTAAAAGGGTATATAATATTCAAGGTGCACATTGGGTCATTCAGAATAACTTCACACACACCCGCTACTGTGTATTTCCAAGTCTAATTCTGGCACTAAACCCATACCTGTCACCCAGCGCCTAAATACTAGGCCTCAAATTTATATCCCGCTAAATCTGTCCCTAGTGCTGTAGCTGGGCTAGTTATTTAGTGTCCGTTCAAGCACATTTCTTGTTCTGGGTTGAAATACAATTCCCAATTTAGCAATTTCATAATTTAGTGGTTTCTGCTATATCAGAGCTATTTGAAATCTATCCCTAAAAGGGTATATAATATTCAAGGTGCACATTGGGTCATTCAGAATAACTTCACACACACCCGCTACTGTGTATTTCCAAGTCTAATTCTGGCACTAAACCCATACCTGTCACCCAGCGCCTAAATACTAGGCCTCAAATTTATATCCCGCTAAATCTGTCCCTAGTGCTGTAGCTGGGCGAGTTATTTAGTGTCCGTTCAAGCACATTTCTTGTTCTGGGTTGAAATACAATTCCCAATTTAGCAATTTCATAATTTAGTGGTTTCTGCTATATCAGAGCTATTTGAAATCTATCCCTAAAAGGGTATATAATATTCAAGGTGCACATTGGGTCATTCAGAATAACTTCACACACACCCGCTACTGTGTATTTCCAAGTCTAATTCTGGCACTAAACCCATACCTGTCACCCAGCGCCTAAATACTAGGCCTCAAATTTATATCCCGCTAAATCTGTCCCTAGTGCTGTAGCTGGGCGAGTTATTTAGTGTCCGTTCAAGCACATTTCTTGTTCTGGGTTGAAATACAATTCCCAATTTAGCAATTTCATAATTTAGTGGTTTCTGCTATATCAGAGCTATTTGAAATCTATCCCTAAAAGGGTATATAATATTCAAGGTGCACATTGGGTCATTCAGAATAACTTCACACACACCCGCTACTGTGTATTTCCAAGTCTAATTCTGGCACTAAACCCATACCTGTCACCCAGCGCCTAAATACTAGGCCTCAAATTTATATCCCGCTAAATCTGTCCCTAGTGCTGTAGCTGGGCGAGTTATTTAGTGTCCGTTCAAGCACATTTCTTGTTCTGGGTTGAAATACAATTCCCAATTTAGCAATTTCATAATTTAGTGGTTTCTGCTATATCAGAGCTATTTGAAATCTATCCCTAAAAGGGTATATAATATTCAAGGTGCACATTGGGTCATTCAGAATAACTTCACACACACCCGCTACTGTGTATTTCCAAGTCTAATTCTGGCACTAAACCCATACCTGTCACCCAGCGCCTAAATACTAGGCCTCAAATTTATATCCCGCTAAATCTGTCCCTAGTGCTGTAGCTGGGCGAGTTATTTAGTGTCCGTTCAAGCACATTTCTTGTTCTGGGTTGAAATACAATTCCCAATTTAGCAATTTCATAATTTAGTGGTTTCTGCTATATCAGAGCTATTTGAAATCTATCCCTAAAAGGGTATATAATATTCAAGGTGCACATTGGGTCATTCAGAATAACTTCACACACACCCGCTACTGTGTATTTCCAAGTCTAATTCTGGCACTAAACCCATACCTGTCACCCAGCGCCTAAATACTAGGCCTCAAATTTATATCCCGCTAAATCTGTCCCTAGTGCTGTAGCTGGGCGAGTTATTTAGTGTCCGTTCAAGCACATTTCTTGTTCTGGGTTGAAATACAATTCCCAATTTAGCAATTTCATAATTTAGTGGTTTCTGCTATATCAGAGCTATTTGAAATCTATCCCTAAAAGGGTATATAATATTCAAGGTGCACATTGGGTCATTCAGAATAACTTCACACACACCCGCTACTGTGTATTTCCAAGTCTAATTCTGGCACTAAACCCATACCTGTCACCCAGCGCCTAAATACTAGGCCTCAAATTTATATCCCGCTAAATCTGTCCCTAGTGCTGTAGCTGGGCGAGTTATTTAGTGTCCGTTCAAGCACATTTCTTGTTCTGGGTTGAAATACAATTCCCAATTTAGCAATTTCATAATTTAGTGGTTTCTGCTATATCAGAGCTATTTGAAATCTATCCCTAAAAGGGTATATAATATTCAAGGTGCACATTGGGTCATTCAGAATAACTTCACACACACGCTTCTGTGCATTTCCAAGTCTAATTCTGTCACTAAATCCATACCGGTCACCCAGCGCCTAAATACTAGGCCTCAAATTTATATCCCGCTGAATTTGAATACAATACATTGGGCCAAATAATATATTTGTTGTTGTGGTGAACCATAACAATGAGAAAAACATCTAGTAAGGGACGCGGACGTGGACATGGTCGTGGTGGTGTTAGTGGACCCTCTGGTGCTGGGAGAGGACGTGGCCGTTCTGCCACATCCACACGTCCTAGTGTACCAACTACCTCAGGTCCCAGTAGCCGCCAGAATTTACAGCGATATATGTTGGGGCCCAATGCCGTTCTAAGGATGGTAAGGCCTGAGCAGGTACAGGCATTAGTCAATTGGGTGGCCGACAGTGGATCCAGCACGTTCACATTATCTCCCACCCAGTCTTCTGCAGAAAGCGCACAGATGGCGCCTGAAAACCAACCCCATCAGTCTGTCACATCACCTCCATGCATACCAGGGAAACTGTCTCAGCCTCAAGTTATGCAGCAGTCTCTTATGCTGTTTGAAGACTCCGCTGGCAGGGTTTCCCAAGGGCATCCACCTAGCCCTTCCCCAGCGGTGAAAGACATAGAATGCACTGACGCACAACCACTTATGTTTCCTGATGATGAGGACATGGGAATACCACCTCAGCATGTCTCTGATGATGACGAAACACAGGTGCCAACTGCTGCGTCTTTCTGCAGTGTGCAGACTGAACAGGAGGTCAGGGATCAAGACTGGGTGGAAGACGATGCAGGGGACGATGAGGTCCTAGACCCCACATGGAATGAAGGTCGTGCCACTGACTTTCACAGTTCGGAGGAAGAGGCAGTGGTGAGACCGAGCCAACAGCGTAGCAAAAGAGGGAGCAGTGGGCAAAAGCAGAACACCCGCCGCCAAGAGACTCCGCCTGCTACTGACCGCCGCCATCTGGGACCGAGCACCCCAAAGGCAGCTTCAAGGAGTTCCCTGGCATGGCACTTCTTCAAACAATGTGCTGACGACAAGACCCGAGTGGTTTGCACGCTGTGCCATCAGAGCCTGAAGCGAGGCATTAACGTTCTGAACCTGAGCACAACCTGCATGACCAGGCACCTGCATGCAAAGCATGAACTGCAGTGGAGTAAACACCTTAAAACCAAGGAAGTCACTCAGGCTCCCCCTGCTACCTCTTCTGCTGCTGCCGCCTCGGCCTATTCTGCTGCTGCCGCCTCGGCCTCTTCCTCCGCCTCTGGAGGAACGTTGGCACCTGCCGCCCAGCAAACAGGGGATGTACCACCAACACCACCACCACCACCTCCGTCACCAAGCGTCTCAACCATGTCACACGCCAGCGTTCAGCTCTCCATCTCACAAACATTTGATAGAAAGCGTAAATTCCCACCTAGCCACCCTCGATCCCTGGCCCTGAATGCCAGCATTTCTAAACTACTGGCCTATGAAATGCTGTCATTTAGGCTGGTGGACACAGACAGCTTCAAACAGCTCATGTCGCTTGCTGTCCCACAGTATGTTGTTCCCAGCCGGCACTACTTCTCCAAGAGAGCCGTGCCTTCCCTGCACAACCAAGTATCCGATAAAATCAAGTGTGCACTGCGCAACGCCATCTGTGGCAAGGTCCACCTAACCACAGATACGTGGACCAGTAAGCACGGCCAGGGACGCTATATCTCCCTAACTGCACACTGGGTAAATGTAGTGGCAGCTGGGCCCCAGGCGGAGAGCTGTTTGGCGCACGTCCTTCCGCCGCCAAGGATCGCAGGGCAACATTCTTTGCCTCCTGTTGCCACCTCCTCCTTCTCGGCTTCCTCCTCCTCTTCTTCCACCTGCTCATCCAGTCAGCCACACACCTTCACCACCAACTTCAGCACAGCCCGGGGTAAACGTCAGCAGGCCATTCTGAAACTCATATGTTTGGGGGACAGGCCCCACACCGCACAGGAGTTGTGGCGGGGTATAGAACAACAGACCGACGAGTGGTTGCTGCCGGTGAGCCTCAAGCCCGGCCTGGTGGTGTGTGATAATGGGCGAAATCTCGTTGCAGCTCTGGGACTAGCCAATTTGACGCACATCCCTTGCTTGGCGCATGTGCTGAATTTGGTGGTGCAGAAGTTCATTCACAACTACCCCGACATGTCAGAGCTGCTGCATAAAGTGCGGGCCGTCTGTTCGCGCTTCCGGCGTTCACATCCTGCTGCTGCTCGCCTGTCTGCGCTACAGCGTAACTTCGGCCTTCCCGCTCACCGCCTCATATGCGACGTGCCCACCAGGTGGAACTCCACCTTGCACATGCTGGACAGACTGTGCGAGCAGCAGCAGGCCATAGTGGAGTTTCAGCTGCAGCACGCACGGGTCAGTCGCACTACAGAACAGCACCACTTCACCACCAATGACTGGGCCTCCATGCGAGACCTGTGTGCCCTGTTGCGCTGTTTCGAGTACTCCACCAACATGGCCAGTGGCGATGACACCGTTATCAGCGTTACAATACCACTTCTATGTCTCCTTGAGAAAACACTTAGGGCGATGATGGAAGAGGAGGTGGCCCAGGAGGAGGAGGAGGAGGAGGAAGAGGGGTCATTTTTAGCACTTTCAGGCCAGTCTCTTCGAAGTGACTCAGAGGGAGGTTTTTGGCAACAGCAGAGGCCAGGTACAAATGTGGCCAGCCAGGGCCCACTACTGGAGGACGAGGAGGACGAGGATGAGGAGGAGGTGGAGGAGGATGAGGATGAAGCATGGTCACAGCGGGGTGGCACCCAACGCAGCTCGGGTCCATCACTGGTGCGTGGCTGGGGGGAAAGGCAGGACGATGACGATACGCCTCCCACAGAGGACAGCTTGTCCTTACCCCTGGGCAGCCTGGCACACATGAGCGACTACATGCTGCAGTGCCTGCGCAACGACAGCAGAGTTGCCCACATTTTAACCTGTGCGGACTACTGGGTTGCCACCCTGCTGGATCCACGCTACAAAGACAATGTGCCCACCTTACTTCCTGCACTGGAGCGTGATAGGAAGATGCGCGAGTACAAGCGCACGTTGGTAGACGCGCTACTGAGAGCATTCCCAAATGTCACAGGGGAACAAGTGGAAGCCCAAGGCCAAGGCAGAGGAGGAGCAAGAGGTCGCCAAGGCAGCTGTGTCACGGCCAGCTCCTCTGAGGGCAGGGTTAGCATGGCAGAGATGTGGAAAACTTTTGTCAACACGCCACAGCTAACTGCACCACCACCTGATACGCAACGTGTTAGCAGGAGGCAACATTTCACTAACATGGTGGAACAGTACGTGTGCACACCCCTCCACGTACTGACTGATGGTTCGGCCCCATTCAACTTCTGGGTCTCTAAATTGTCCACGTGGCCAGAGCTAGCCTTTTATGCCTTGGAGGTGCTGGCCTGCCCGGCAGCCAGCGTTTTGTCTGAACGTGTATTCAGCACGGCAGGGGGCGTCATTACAGACAAACGCAGCCGCCTGTCTACAGCCAATGTGGACAAGCTGACGTTCATAAAAATGAACCAGGCATGGATCCCACAGGACCTGTCCGTCCCTTGTCCAGATTAGACATTAACTACCTCCCCATAACCATATATTATTGGACTCCAGGGCACTTCCTCATTCAATCCTATTTTTATTTTCATTTTACCATTATATTGCGAGGCTACCCAAAGTTGAATGAACCTCTCCTCTGCCTGTGTGCTAGGCCTAAATATATGCCAATGGACTGTTGCAGTGGTGGGTGACGTGAAGCCTCATTCTCTGCTATGACATGCAGACTAATTCTCTGCTGACATGAAGACAGATTCTCTGTTACGGGACCTCCCTCCTCTGCCTGGGTGCTGGGCCTAAATATATGCCAATGGACTGTTGCAGTGGTGGCTGACGTGAAGCCTCATTCTCTGCTATGACATGCAGACTAATTCTCTGCTGACATGAAGACAGATTCTCTGTTACGGGACCTCCCTCCTCTGCCTGGGTGCTGGGCCTAAATATATGCCAATGGACTGTTGCAGTGGTGGCTGACGTGAAGCCTCATTCTCTGCTATGACATGCAGACTAATTCTCTGCTGACATGAAGACAGATTCTCTGTTACGGGACCTCCCTCCTCTGCCTGGGTGCTGGGCCTAAATATATGCCAATGGACTGTTGCAGTGGTGGCTGACGTGAAGCCTCATTCTCTGCTATGACATGCAGACTGATTCTCTGCTGACATGAAGCCAGATTGTCTGTTACGGGACCTCTCTCCTCTGCCTGTGTGCTAGGCCTAAATATATGCCAATGGACTGTTGCAGTGGTGGCTGACGTGAAGCCTCATTCTCTGCTATGACATGCAGACTGATTCTCTGCTGACATGAAGCCAGATCGTCTGTTACGGGACCTCTCTGCTCTGCCTGTGTGCTAGGCCTAAATATATGCCAATGGACTGTTGCAGTGGTGGCTGACGTGAAGCCTCATTCTCTGCTATGACATGCAGACTGATTCTCTGCTGTCATGAAGCCAGATTGTCTGTTACGGGACCTCTCTGCTCTGCCTGTGTGCTAGGCCTAAATATATGCCAATGGACTGTTGCAGTGGTGGGTGACGTGAAGCCTCATTCTCTGCTATGACATGCAGACTTATTCTCTGCTGACATGAAGACAGATTCTCTGTTACGGGACCTCCCTCCTCTGCCTGGGTGCTGGGCCTAAATATATGCCAATGGACTGTTGCAGTGGTGGCTGACGTGAAGCCTCATTCTCTGCTATGACATGCAGACTAATTCTCTGCTGACATGAAGACAGATTCTCTGTTACGGGACCTCCCTCCTCTGCCTGGGTGCTGGGCCTAAATATATGCCAATGGACTGTTGCAGTGGTGGCTGACGTGAAGCCTCATTCTCTGCTATGACATGCAGACTGATTCTCTGCTGACATGAAGCCAGATTGTCTGTTACGGGACCTCTCTCCTCTGCCTGTGTGCTAGGCCTAAATATATGCCAATGGACTGTTGCAGTGGTGGCTGACGTGAAGCCTCATTCTCTGCTATGACATGCAGACTGATTCTCTGCTGACATGAAGCCAGATCGTCTGTTACGGGACCTCTCTGCTCTGCCTGTGTGCTAGGCCTAAATATATGCCAATGGACTGTTGCAGTGGTGGCTGACGTGAAGCCTCATTCTCTGCTATGACATGCAGACTGATTCTCTGCTGTCATGAAGCCAGATTGTCTGTTACGGGACCTCTCTGCTCTGCCTGTGTGCTAGGCCTAAATATATGCCAATGGACTGTTGCAGTGGTGGGTGACGTGAAGCCTCATTCTCTGCTATGACATGCAGACTGATTCTCTGCTGACATGAAGCCAGATTGTCTGTTACGGGACCTCTCTCCTCTGCCTGTGTGCTAGGCCTAAATATATGCCAATGGACTGTTGCAGTGGTGGCTGACGTGAAGCCTCATTCTCTGCTATGACATGCAGACTAATTCTCTGCTGACATGAAGCCAGATTGTCTGTTACGGGACCTCTCTCCTCTGCCTGGGTGCTGGGCCTAAATTTATGACAATGGACTGTTGCAGTGGTGGCTGACGTGAAGCCTGATTCTCTGCTATGACATGCAGACTGATTCTCTGCTGACATGAAGCCAGATCCTCTGTTACGGGACCTCTCTCCTCTGCCTGTGTGTGTGCTGGGCCTAAATATATGCCAATGGACTGTTGCAGTGGTGGCTGACGTGAAGCCTCATTCTCTGCTATGACATGCAGACTGATTCTCTGCTGACATGAAGCCAGATTCTCTGTTACGGGACCTCTCTCCTCTGCCTGTGTGTGTGCTGGGCCTAAATATATGCCAATGGACTGTTGCAGTGGTGGCTGACGTGAAGCCTCATTCTCTGCTATGACATGCAGACTAATTCTCTGCTGACATGAAGACAGATTCTCTGTTACGGGACCTCCCTCCTCTGCCTGGGTGCTGGGCCTAAATATATGCCAATGGACTGTTGCAGTGGTGGCTGACGTGAAGCCTCATTCTCTGCTATGACATGCAGACTAATTCTCTGCTGACATGAAGACAGATTCTCTGTTACGGGACCTCTCTCCTCTGCCTGGGTGCCGGGGCCTAAATATCTGAGAATGGACTGTTCCAGTGGTGGGTGACGGGAAGCCAGATTCTCTGCTATGGAACCTCTCTCCAATTGATTTTGGTTAATTTTTATTTATTTAATTTTTATTTTAATTCATTTCCCTATCCACATTTGTTTGCAGGGGATTTACCTACATGTTGCTGCCTTTTGCAGCCCTCTAGCTCTTTCCTGGGCTGTTTTACAGCCTTTTTAGTGCCGAAAAGTTCGGGTCCCCATTGACTTCAATGGGGTTCGGGTTCGGGACGAAGTTCGGATCGGGTTCGGATCCCGAACCCGAACATTTCCGGGATGTTCGGCCGAACTTCTCGAACCCGAACATCCAGGTGTTCGCTCAACTCTATTCTTTAGTTATGCATTGCCATGTTAGAATAAGTGATGACGCCGAGAAGTCTATAGAGAATCTGCAGAATAAGGGTATTAGATGATCACACGTCAGAACAATATGACATAAATAATGAAAATTAACAATCTCAGATCTAGTGGCCATTTTGGACTATGATGGGATTAATTGGGCCATACATTTATGTAGCATAGCGGCCTATAAAGGTTTACTTAAGATGAGCAATTCAGATACTTATATTGAAGACCAGATGTTTGTGCCATAAGATTAATTGCATGTGTCAAGATAACAGAGAAATTACATCTGTTCTTCCAGTTTTTAATCTCATGACATTATCCAGCATGTCTACAACCTAACATTGAAAGCGTCTTGTCATCCAAGTTGTTTGATGCATTTATATGAGCTGTCCAATCAAGCTTCATACACCAGCTAGGATTTCCAGTTACAAGTGATATTATAGGGGTTCTATAAAAATTTGAAAAACATAGCTATTTTTTCAACAAATAGTGCCATGATTGTCAATGAGCCATGCCCAGACCATGTTTCTTTAGATAAATAAGTAAAAATATGAATACATGTAATTTCCCCTTTCCCTGCTTGCATACTCAAATTCCCAAATATCCTTTTAGTGTAAAACAGTAAATAAGAGAATATTTGGGGTAGAGAATAAGGGGGTGCAGCTGAAGTTTTTTGCTATGTTTAAAAGTCAGCAGATGGATCAAAAAAGACTCCAAATTAGCAGGTTATACACAATGCCGCAGATTACAAATGCCAGCCTCAGGATGAAGTCAGTTTGTGCAGAATGTATCAAATTTATTAAGCGGTACAGACCGCTTAATAAAATTGGCGCATTTTCAGGTGGTCCATGCGCCAGTAATTCAAATCTACACCAGCTATGAACTAGCGTCGATTTGAACCAGTTTCTGGCGTAAATGAGAGTAAATCTGTTGGGCCGCCGAATGCCACGCTTCTTCCTGTTAAGCCCTGCCCACTTCACTTGCTACTTTTGAAAAGTAGAGAAAGAAATGAAAAGTCGCAAATTATGATGTAATTATGGTTGCGCCATAATGTGCTACTTTTTATGCCACAATAGTGGTGTAACGCACTTCGTAAATGTCTGTCAATATTTTTAGCTCTACTACACCTAATATAGATTTACAGTCTCAAAACATAATTTTTCTCTCGATGAATAGTATATCCCTAAGCAGGGCTGGTTTAGGGTCATATACTGCACCTAAATAACCCACTGCAAATTTTAGTCCACGGCAAAATCCACATGAGCTCCATACAGATTTGTCATGGATTTTGCTATATATTTGCTGCAAATTTCACCCTATGCATTGCAAAAGGTGAAATCCACGGTGGAAATTTGCAACATGAATTGACAAGCTGCTGATTTAAAATCTGCTTTAGAGGTGAGCAAATCAATTCTGAGAAAATTGTATTAGCTACGGATTTCATCATTTTTTTTGTTACCAAATGAATTTGAATTTTTGGTAATTTGCTTTGGATGAGTCAAGCAAAAAAGGCACCAGTGTCATTTTACTGTGAAAGTTGGCAGGAAAAACAGCAGAGAGGATGAGGATGGAGGGTCACATGACCCTGGGAGAGAAGAGGCTTGCCCTGATTGTCTCAGAGGCTGGCAGATAGCCTGTGAGCTAATTAGGAGAAGGATTTTGGAAGGTCCATCAGCTCTGTGCTATGTGTAAGCAACAGCTGCCATTCTGAGCGCAGCTTGCGATCTGAGAGCATGTGTTTTAGATGTGTCTGGCAGAAAGCAATTACACATGCCAGCAACCTTAGCAGGTCGTAAGGTCAATATAGGGGCACATTTAGTTAGGGTACTTTCACACTTGCGGCAGGACGGATCCGACAGGCTGTTTACCATGTCAGATCCGTCCTGCGGCTATTTCGCCGTGCTGCCGGACCGCCGCTCCGTCCCCATTGACTATAATGGGGACGGGGGCGGAGCTCTGGCGCAGCACGGCGGTGCATGAAGAAAGCCCGCCGAACTAAAATTACTGCATGTCAGGCTTTTTAGTCCGGCGGCTTTCTCCGTGCACCGCCGTGCTGCGCCAGAGCTCCGCCCCGTTCCTATTATAGTCAATAGGGACAGAGCGGCGGTCCGGTGGCATGGCGAAATAGCCGCAGGACGGATCCGACATGGTGAACAGCCTGTTGGATCCGTCCTGCCGCAAGTGTGAAAGTAGCCTTAGTTAGATTGAATCAACAGATAGACAGGGTTTTATCAGGGAACAAATAGGGTGTTCACTCAGAGTTCTGTGTTTCATACTGACCAGCAGCATAGCTTAATGGATCATGCACACGACCGTTGAATGTTTTACGGTCTTCAGATTGCCGATCAGAAAAACAGGGATAGCGGTCGTGTGCATTTTGTATTTTTGGAATGGAACGGCTGGCCCCTAATAGAACAGTCTTATTCTTATCCGTAATGTGGACAATAATAGGGCATGTTCTATCTTTTTTTTTGCAGAATGGACATACGGACATATGGAAATGGAATGCACACAAGGTCATTTCTGTTTTTTTGAGGCCCCATTAAAGTAAATGCTTCCGCATACGGACCCCCCAAAAAAAAAAACGAGCTGACATGCAAGGCTCAGTGCTCTGGTGCTGCTCTGCAGGCAGGCTCAGTGCTCTGATGGCAGCTTATCTACATCTCTGGAATCACTCGGCCCAGGCTGTCTTCGACATTGCGCGTCCTCACCATGTCTGGTCTGGAAGTGCCAATTCATGCTTGCTGCAAGACCATCACATGCCCTGTGCCCCTGTCCATCCATTCTAAAAATCCTATGCCACCCTCTCAATGTGTAGTTTACAGATGGTGTTTCCAGGAGCAATAATTCAGTAGTGTAGTGGAGGTCAGGCAGTAAGTGCTTTGTGGCAATGAACAGGGGTGACCTAGCATTTCTGCTGCCTGCAGCTAAAATTGAAAAGGCACCCCCCCATGCTAAATTCTCAACCTAACCTCTTCCCTCTAGCCCTACTGGTAAAGACATACTTACACAAACATCACATACAGTACTAAAAAACATACAGGGTAATACAGCACCACATACCTCTTACATCCAGTGACGTCTCCTCTAATGTAGAGGTTCTCTACAGAGCAGACTGTCTTTACAGCTTCTTTCAACTGGGATTTGTCTCTGTAGAGTTTACCAAAAATACATTTTAGGTTTATGATTTGTTCATCATCTTCCTCCTCATGGTGCCCCAACATTGCTATCCAGCTGCTACCCCCTATAGTGTGCAGTGAAGTGACAAAATTACAGCCTTTATCGGGGTGTATTAATTTCCTTTTTATTTATTTATTTGATCTAACAGTATGTGAGACAGAGAAGCTACAGGTCCTCCACAGAGGGGGGGGGGGGGGGGCAGAGTCCTAAATGTTTCTGGCGCAGGCACAGGTTGCAGCAGAGTAAGGGGGCGTGGCAGCAGAGTTTACTTCGAGGGGCCTGAGCTCCTGCTGCGATCTTGCCGTTGTGTCTTGACCAGCAACCCAGCGGTGCTTGAATGGTTGACTTGGTCATTCACTTCATCCCAAGTGACATCAGACACCCCCAGCCAACAGTCGGTGAGTTAGTCAGACACAACCCTTAGTGGATAAATAACCTACAAAAAACCTCCCTGTCTAATCAGACAGCATCTAAACCCACAGAAAAAAAATAAACATCTATGCATACAATAAAAGATGTGGGACTCCAAATGTACAAGAAATATATAACAAACTTTATTAATTGAGAAATATAAAAACATAGATTATTCTAAAGAAAAAGGCAAGATGGAAATTGATACAGAGAACATTGAAAGGGGCGTTATACCCAGTATAGTGATCCACGTCTACAATATATACGATGGAAATAAATGGCACTACTGAGCATATTATTACCAAAGTGATGAGATATGAAATCTTCAACAATCACCAATAGATCATACAAGAACATCAATGTGTTCATTGATTAAATAACAAGATTGCCCCATAGGCCCGCAGGTATGTCAGTTTGGCACAATATTGCATTAGCAGTGTCGCTGAACAAGACACCACATAGTTGTCATGGCCGGGGAGCAGGCCCTGTGCCCTCACCTGTCCTCAACATGCCTCTGTCCTTTTCTGTTTCCTCAGCCAGACAAATATTATATGCTGTGGGCTCAGTTCCACTATGCAGCGAGGACGAGCTACTACAGGAGAGTCAGCAGCTACTCCCTGGCCAAGATCTGGAGAAGACATCTGCCGCTTCCTCCAGTAGGCTGGCAAGTAGTGATGAGGAGAGTGGCGTGGGAGCTGGTGTTGCGAGTGGTCAGGCTCCTGGCTCAGAGACCGTTGAGGAGGACATCAGTGACATGCAGACAGTGCTTGATGATGTAGCTGATCGCAATTGGGAACTGAATGACGAAGGGGCTTCAACATTATCGGGAGAAGAGGGTGGCAGCTTAGACGTGAGGCAGTGGCGGAGCCAGCAAGTTGGTAGCATGGCCGGGAGTCAGCAGGGTCGCAAAAGTGGGAGGTCGGGAGCCAAACATGCCCGGATAGACCACCTTGGTTCGCAGGAGCCTACCTGCCCGGAAATAAGTTGTGCAGGGGTTCACGAACGCAGCGTCCATAGCAGTCAGTCAGTGTGGAGTGTTGGGGGTAAAATCACCTACTCGACGGTGGGGCAGTATTTTGTTAAGCCGCCGGTGGAGGTGAACATGGCCATTTGCTGAATCTGTGGGCAGAAAGTGAAGTGTGGCCAGGGTGCCAATGTTGGCACCATGGCCCTCCGTCAACATATGCAGCGTCACCATAAAGTGGCCTGGGAGAACCATGGCTCCGATATGGTGGTCCAGCCTGCCGCAGCCTGCTGCATCAGTGGCAACCACCCGGCAGTCAAGGCTCCACCATCTCAGCTGAAGGGAGCTGTCTCTCCTTCCCATCATCTGCTGGTCCTGATGCTCCTGCTCCTCCTCCTCCTACTCTTCGTCATTCTATCAGCAATCGATCACTTAAGCGATCGCCAAGAGACAACAGTATGCATGCACTTATCCAATGGCACAGAAGCTGAACGTGTTCCTGGCGATGCAGTCCCTCCCTTTCAAAGTGGTGGATGCAGCACCTTTAAGAGAACTGATGGCTTGTGCCGAGCCGAGGTGAAGAGTCCCAAGCCGTCATTTCTTTGCCAAAATGTAGTGCAGCATTTCTCTGCGTTTTTCTCACGCCGTTGGTCCTACAACAATGTCCGCCTCTGCCTCCTCATCCACCACCGTGTCCTCAGCCTTCACTTCAGGGACAATTCACAGTGCTCCTCCAGCATACCAAATGTGCAGGGCACGGCGGTGTCACGCTGTTCTACACCTCGCTTGCCTGGGCGAACAGAGTCACACAGGGGAGAAACTGCTCCACGTCCTTCATCAAGAAATCGAATTCTGGCTTTCTCCGTGACAACTCAAAATCGGAACCATGGTGACCAACAATGGGAAAAACATGGTGTCAGCACCAAGGAGAGCTGAGCCATGCATTGAAGTCTACCACCCATCTGCAAATCATCCTAAAAATTACCAGGAAACTTTGCATAAACTTCAGCCACTCGTACACCACAAAGCACACCCTCCTTGAGCTGCAGCGGCAGAACGGCATCCCCCATCATAGGCTGATATGCAACATTTCCACCCATTGGAATTCCACCCATTGGACCGACTATACGAACAGAGAAAGGCCATAAACGATTTGTTGATGATCCAAGCGGACAGGAGTACTCCCCTGTGTAACTTCGATGTCAGCCAGTGGCAGCTCATGCATGATACCTGCCCTTTGAGGTTGCCACATTATTTGTCAGTCACCAGGGCTACGGGATGAGCAACATCATTCCACTGCTTCAAATCCTGGAACAGATGCTGGTAAATCTGACTGATTAGGGGACTGGAGATGTGGCGCCTACATCTAACGGTCACATGAGCCCTGTGGGGGCTGAACTGGAGTAGGAGGAGGACATTGGAGCACAAGCAATGTGTAGAGAGATGGGTGGTTTTTCTACAAAGGTGAAAGGAGAGGAAGAGCAACCGGAGGAGCAAGAGGTAGATGAGGAAGATGACCCAGGCACACTGTGGCAGTATGCAGTAGAGATGGAGGCAGGGAGTCCCTCCGAGTCACTTGTGCAAATGGCCCACTGCATGCACACTTGCTTGGGTAGTGACAAGCGAATTGTTACCATTCAGCAGAGGGATGAATACTGGCTCTCCACCTTGTTGGACCCTCACTACTGGCCCAAAATGGAGACCTTTTTTTTTTACACCCGTTGAGAGGGAGGACAAACTGAACTACTATAGAGACATCCTATGTAGTCAGTTGGCCGCTGCCTATCTGCACCATTGTCCATCCTCTCGCAGGTCTGACGGGGGGGGGGGCCCTCTGCGCTCTCATTCCACTGCCATGGCTGCTGTGACAGGGTGGGTGGGGAAGGGGGGGTAGGAGAAGTACCAGCTTCATCAGCAGCAGCTTGAGTCCTTTGACTGACCTTTGTGAAGATGAATCAGGTGTGGGTCAGCCAGTATTTCCACCCACCAATGCCTGATGTATCAGATTAGATCATCCATACTGCCTCACCCATACCTTGACAAAAGAGACCATTTTCTTCTGGTTATCTGCCTCAGCTACTATTTTGATGCTGCCACCCGCCTGATGCCACACATCTGATTATGCCAAGTGCTCCTTCTTACACCCACCATCGTCAGCGGGTACTGTTATTACCACCCACCTCCCCACTTTGTCATTGTGTCTCTCTGTCATGCTGCTGCCAACTCACAACTCTGTCTCTGGGCCACTCCGTGGCCTCCTCATGCTGTTACTACCACCTCCACACTCTGTCATGCTGCTGTCACCTCCACACTATGTCACCTTGCCAGTCTGTGGCCTCCTCATGCTGCTGCTGCCACCTCCACACTCTGTCATTGTGCCATTCTGTGGTCTCCTCATGCTGCTGCCGAATCACAACTTCATGGTCTCCTCATGCTAGTGCTACCTCAACACTATGTTACTGGGCCACTCTTTAGTCTCCTCATGCTGCTGCTGCCACCTCCACTCTCTGTCATTGTGCCACTCTGTTGCCTCCTCTTGCTGCTGCCACCTCCACACTATGTCACCTTGCTAGTCTGTGGTTTCCTCATGCTGCTGCTGCCACCTCCACGCTTTGTCATTATGCCACTCTGTGGTCTTCTCATGCTGCTGCCACTTCACTACTCTGTGGTCTCCTCATGATGCTGCCAAATCACAACCCCGTGGTCTCCTTATGCTGGTACTACCTCAACACTATGTCACTGGGCCACTCTGTGGTCTTCTCATGCTGCTGCCAACTCACAACTCTGTCTTTGTGCCACTCTTTGGTCTCCTCATGTGCTGCAGCCACCTACATACTATGCCACCTTGCCACTCTGGTGTCTCCTTATGCTGCTGCCAACTCACAACTCTGTCTCTGGGCCACTCCGTGGCCTCCTCATGCTGTTACTACCAACTCCACACTCTGTCATGCTGCTGTCACCTCCACACTATGTCACCTTGCCAGTCTGTGGCCTCCTCATGCTGCTGCTGCCACCTCCACACTCTGTCATTGTGCCATTCTGTGGTCTCCTCATGCTGCTGCCGAATCACAACTTCATGGTCTCCTCATGCTAGTGCTACCTCAACACTATGTTACTGGGCCACTCTTTAGTCTCCTCATGCTGCTGCTGCCACCTCCACTCTCTGTCATTGTGCCACTCTGTTGCCTCCTCTTGCTGCTGCCACCTCCACACTATGTCACCTTGCTAGTCTGTGGTTTCCTCATGCTGCTGCTGCCACCTCCACGCTTTGTCATTATGCCACTCTGTGGTCTTCTCATGCTGCTGCCACTTCACTACTCTGTGGTCTCCTCATGATGCTGCCAAATCACAACCCCGTGGTCTCCTTATGCTGGTACTACCTCAACACTATGTCACTGGGCCACTCTGTGGTCTTCTCATGCTGCTGCCAACTCACAACTCTGTCTTTGTGCCACTCTTTGGTCTCCTCATGTGCTGCAGCCACCTACATACTATGCCACCTTGCCACTCTGGTGTCTCCTTATGCTGCTGCCAACTCACAACTCTGTCTCTGGGCCACTCTGTGGTCTCCTCATGCTGCTGCTTCCACCTCCACACCATGTCACCTTGTCACTCTGTGGCCTCCTCATGCTGCTGCCACCTCTGCACTATGTTACCTTGCCAGTCTGTGGCTTCCTCATGCTGCTGCTGCCAACTCCACACTCTGTAATTGTGCCACTCTGTGGTCTTCTCATACTGCTGCCATTTCTCCACTCTGTGGTCTTCTCATGCTGCTGCCATCTCCACACTATGTCACCTTGTCACTCTGTGGTCTCCTCATGCTGCTTCCACCTCACCACTATGTCACTGGGCCACTCTGTGGACTTCTCATGCTGTCCCCACCCTCCCCACTCCATGACTGGGCAACTATTTTGCCTTTTTGGTCTGGTTGACATCATCATTTATTTGACCCTTCTTCTGATCTGTCAGAAGGAAGGCAAAATGAGACCACAGCAGATTCTGTCTATGTAGCAGCTGCAAAGCCTGTATGACATTGTCCAATCAGAATTGACTTATGATTTGGTAGCCAAATATTCTATTCACATGTCATCTGTTTTTGATCATCCACTCCTGTATTTTTTTGGCTTTAGCAATACTGATGGATTACTGACCAGATGTTGACCGAGTGAAGGCAGATGCTCAACAGACAGGATCTGTTTTTTGGGGTTTATTGTTCTGAGGGATCAGAGGATCGGCAAAATAATCAGTGACGTCAATACAAACTTACTGCTGATACCCTCTCCACTCTGGGGGTTCTACTTGTATAAACATTTAATAGAACAGGTTCTGTAGACATCTATGTGGAATCAGCTGATGATGGTGTAAAAGGAGTGTGCTTTTTCATGATGCTAACATTGACCTGTAAGGCTGAGTTAACACTTGAATGATTTGGTCAGTTTTGGCTCCATAACTGCCCAAGTAAGTGAAGTGTGCAGTGATTTTAAGAGTGACTCCTGTCATCTGCGTGTCATTCTGAATCACAGTATTGTTTCACTACCACAGCAGGCTCCCTACGTGTGTTACTGCAAGGTACAGTGTTATACATCACTATACAGGCTCTCTGCAGCAGTAAATAGCTGTTTTTTAACGTGATTCGCCACAAGTAAATTCGGATTGATTCAAATCTTTTTGGAAAATTCGGTGAAATTTGAGAAATTCACTCATCTCTACACATAATGCCATGCAGCCAGCCAGTCAGCAGATAGCTATCCACTGTGATGTCACAGCCCTATAAAAAGCCTCATCCCACGTGGTCTCTGCCAATTCACTTTGAACTGAGCTTAGGGAAAGACGTGACAGTGTTGCAGAACATTTTTAATTGTAGAATATTTGATAGGGAGAGTTCAGGGACAGTGTAGGGAGATCATAGGGACAGTTTTTAGACACTGTAGGAAGACCATAGGGAGAGCCTAGGGAAGACTGCAGGGAGAGTGCAGATTGAATGTAATCTCTGTGTGCATCTTGTTTAACTGCTGTCACAATCTCATTTATTCTTTTAGATTATACATGAAATTACAGTGCCTCACTAATAAAGGGCCATCTAATATCACCATCTGCATCTTGCTGAACGGCTGGCACATTTGCAGTTAATCTCTTAGTTTATATATGTAATTACTCTGCCTCACTGTTAAAGGGCAGTCTATTATATCGCCATCTGCTTCTTGTTGAACTACTTATACATTTGCAGTTAAAGCTGAGTTCACAGTTCAGTTATGTGGTCAGTTATTTACATCAGTCACTGTAAGCCAAAACCAGTTAATCTCTTAGTTTATATATAGAATTACTGTGCCTCAGTATAAAAGGGCAGTCTAATATATCGCTGCATGCATCTTGTTCAACTCATTCATAGTTAATCTGTTACATTACTGATACAGTTACTGTACACTATGGCCAACAGACAATTGTCTGGGCCCTCCAAAGGAACAGCTGCATCTCCCACTGGCATGCACCCCCTCTCCTGCAGTCAGGGCTCGTTAACATCAGCAGAAGGAAGCTGTCGTTCCTTCCCATTGACTTCAATGTCTGTTACTCCTGATGCTGCTCCTCCTCCTTCTCCTTGTTACTTGTTTTAACAGCAATCAATCACCGAGGTGATTGCAAAAAGACAACAGTATATGTTCACTCATCCAATGGCACAGAATCTGAACGTGCACCTAGCCAAGTTTCTGGTACTACAGTCCCTTTCTTTCCATGTAGTTCACTATGGAAATAGTATGTAGTAGAATATGGAAATCATTCTTTCTTTTAAATTTCTTATGTCACTCCGGGATAGCCCCATGACCGTCTTTTTCTCCTCTTTTAACCGTTTGTTGGATCCAACTGCCGGTCTACTGCTGCACCATGAGGTACTCTTCATATTTAGTTTCAGAGGTTAAAGGTAAGTATAACTTTAATTATTATGTAAAATGGATATAGTTGTCAACTATTGGCCCCATATGGCCTGTTTGTGTAATTCTCATAGAAAAAGGCAATTTTTAGGAGATTGTGGGCTACAACACCAATCATTTTCATATTGTGCCACTCGCCTAACCAGCCAAACCTCATACCATCAACAGCCCGTTTGACAAAATATTATATGGCAGCTAGCTTTTAGGCTCCTGTCCCTTATGGCAATAATCCTGCGACCATGTTTGATCCATCCATCATGTTCAGCCCATCTGGTATTAACTATACATGTTTAAAGTGAAATACCATCCGGTTCATAGTATATATAGCATCCCTCTGCCTTACCTCCCAGATCGCTTGATCGCTGTTGTACGCAGAATCTGAGGGGTTAAATGAGTGTGTTTGGTGGGATCTCCAATCCACGTCATTGTGGCTGGCTGTCCTGCTCAATACATTCCATTAGCCACCGTGATGTATGGTCATACCTGTTTATAGCAATTTGTGACAAATTAATTCACAAATCAAAGTTCGGCGAATCAACCGTATCAAATTTTTCAAAACTTTGCTCATCACTACTAAAAGTATATCCACACAAGTCCTAACAAGATATAAGCATAACTAAATCAAACAAATTAGTAAAAAATATTAGACTTCTTCATTTATTTATTTGGGAAAATTATCCAATATCACATGTCTGGGAGTGGCAAAAGTATGTGAACCTTTAGGTTCAGGAGCTACTTTTAAGATGAAATTAGAATCAGTAGGTGTTTTCAATCAATAAAGTGTGAGTAAAAGAAAAGCAGCGAGAAGGCTACAGCGCTCAAAGGAGCGCAGTTGCCTTCTCAGACAGTTGATTGTGGACCCCCACCAATTAGATACTGATGACCTACCCAGAGGAATATCTGAAAAAGGTATATGAAAATCTTTCCCAGAAAGCCAAAGATACACACATTAGCTTGTCTGACAAAAAAGAAAAGATTAAACCAAATAAATATTGAATGCCTCCACACTAGAAAATATTATAGAACTGTACTTTATTAAAAATGATATCACAAAGAATCTGCAACAGCAGAATAGGATACATAAAATTATTGCCCAAGCAATACTTTATTAAGGAATGGTATAAAAAAAATATCATAAGCAGCAAATGAGAACAATCAGGAGAGGACTAATAGACCCAGAAGGGGACTGAGGGGTTGGCCACAACAAAAAACTCTGTTTTCAAAAAATAAATAAAAAATTGTAAATAGGGAGACTGCCTGTGGACAGCATATGAAGCACCATAAAGGTAAGCCTGTTTCAATGAAACTAGGTATGGCATTTACCAAATTAATGGAAATAGCGAACTAACCCATTGAATGCAAAAAATTTAGTACCAGATGCTGTGTGTCGGCCCCACGGTCCGCTCCTGCCCAATGCCATTTCGCCTGTGAAGGCTTCTTCCGGGGGTGCCATACTGATCATGAGCCGCCTCTTAAATATTCTGCACAATAGATTAAAATGAAAACCGGTGTGTGGTATTGATCTGTCGGAAATGGGCATCATTAATCATAAGCTCCGCCCAAAATGACAGACAAGCTTACGTATCAGCGCCCCCTGATACAGTCAGGTGCCGAACATTGCACCGTCATGGCAACGTCACAGCCACCCGACCTTCCATGTGATCCTCACATGACTGCAACTGTAGCAGTCATGTGATCGCAGTATTGCACAGGCTTTTCAAAGGGGCCGGTTATGCTCTGTATATTGGGCGACGTCGAAGAAGGTACAAAGATTAAGGTAAGATGTATAAAACTTCATAAGATGAGGGTCAATCTAAAACTAAGTATCGTGTGATACATAATCCAATATGATAAAAAAGATAAAATCCATTGAGTAGTGTATAATACAAAACATTGTTACTATAAGAAAAAAGTAGACCACATAATAGATTATAAATCTAAGTATACAATGAATAGTGACTGTATATGCCAGCATACAAAGCATAAACACAACAAGTGAAAAAGGAATAAAAGAAGGAAAGAAGTGCCCTTCAATGAAGAATGGTGAAAAATAAGGTGCAGTGGAAAATATTTAAGTGAAAACACCAGTGTACAGTGATAAAGTGCTGTTAAAAAAGAATAGGAGGGTGCATAAGAGTGAATGAGTGACTATAACAATTAAAAAATATGTAGAATAAATAATGGCCCCCTGGTAGTAATTGTTATAATAAAGTAGGCTATATATAAAACGATATATGATAAATAATGGCCCCCTAATGGTAATATTTGCACTAAAATAAGCTGTCTATGCCTATATACCCTCTCATCTTAAAAATCCAATATAATGCATAAGAAATAGTGGATATCCTATCTAATGCCCTTTAAACAGGCTTATTATGCAAAGCTAGAAACATAGCTAAACCAGCCTCACATCTGCAACTAGTTCTTTCTGGACAAAAGCTCTTTATCAGAGAAAAGCAGATAGAAAACAACTTTTTAGTTGCATGGCATTAGGGGAACCTATTTCTTTTATGAAGAGCAGTTGATATACATGACTATTCTAGGCTAGTCATGTCTTACATCTGCCGGCATTCCCAGAAACCCTGAGGGGCATCGCCTGGCCTACAATACCGCGCACATGTACACAGCATACTAGGGGCTCTCCATAAAAAGAAAGAGCACCCCTTAGACATAGCATATATATTGTTGAGAAACACACAGTTGTCCCTCTCTTGCCTTCTCTCTATACCTCTCTCCCTCTCGTTTCCTTTGTTTTAGTTATTGATATATACTATTAGAACTTGTGTGAAAATCTGATGTAGTTTTAGGTCAAATTTATGCAGAAAATTCTGAAGGCTTCATAAACTTTCAAGCATCACTGTATTTGTCTCTTTATATTCTATGCCCTGTGTGACCTCATGACATGTACAGTATATGGTTTTGGGTAGTAGAAACTGGCACTGACTCTTTTTGTGATTTGTCTTAGTTGTAGTCTCAGCTATATGCATCATGCATACCAACATTAAATGGAGGGATGGCAGGAAGGTGTTAACAGAAAGGTACTAAATAAATATCATACTCATTATCACTGATAGAACTCAGGGCACAATGCCATTTAAACATACACCTCCTAACCCCGAGATTTCATCTCATTCCCAGCTCAGTGCCTCATTGTTATTACATTTTCCTTGTCACCTCTGTCAGTGTGCAAAGAAGTGAAAATTAAATTTAGAGGACAAATCACCATTCAACCTATGCAGAGAGCAAGGAATGCAGCCCAGAACCCCTAAGAATGTAATCACCATTAGTTATTGCTAGTTCAGATGGGGATGACAAACAAAAGGTCATATTCAATAATCATAAAACCCATGTAGTGTCCTGGGCCATTTGGTGGTACATGTGACATCTTTTCCCAGTGTTGCCAAATGGGAAATAGAGAAAATTAAAAAATTCTAGGGGCTAAACCAATGTAATCTCTCTATTTCACACATCATAATTTACTGTAATCTATATTCAATACTCTGTAGTCACATTATAGAGAATGTCTTGTTTAGAAACCTATTTTGTAGTACTTTATTAAGCAATTCAGATTTAAAGGCATTCTGTCACCAGGATTTCACTTACTGAGCTGTTAACATGACCACATCAGTCTCCATGATTTATATTACTGCCCTGTGTCTCTTAATTTGTCTATAAAATCGCTTTTATTAATATGCAAATTACCTAAATAAGGAGCCCAAGGGTCTGTCCCTCTGTCCTTTGGAGCCCAGCCGCACCCCTTCTCCTTGAGCCCAGCATCGCCCCACTGCTAATTTATTCACTCCTCATCGCTGACCTCATATGCCTAGTGCGCCGTAATCTCACGCATGCGCTGTGGATAGACCTGTCAGCGCCCGCACGGTGTCCTGGCATCGGCCTCACAGAATACATTGGCCATGCGCTGACTGGTCTTTCCACGGCGCATGCGCAAGATTACTGCGCACCAGGCATATGAGGTCGGCGATGTCGAGTGAATAAATTAGCAGAGGGGCAGTGCTGGGCTCAAGGAGAAGGGGTGTAACTGGGCTCCAACGGACAGAGGGACAGCCCCTTGGGCTCCTTATTTAGGTAATTTGCATATTAATACAAGCTATTTTATAGACAAATTACAAGACACAGGGCAGTAATACTAGTATATTGTAATATAAATCATGGAGATCCTCAGTAAGTGAAATCCTGGTGACAGAATCCCTTTAAGCAGATAATCCAGTCCATAAGTTACAAGGACATTGCATTGATTTCAATGTAAACTGTGTAATGCTCACTTTCCCCTGTGGTGGCGCTGCAATGGAATTGAACATTTACTGCTTGGATCCCTCATTACAGGTGATTTTTGGAGAGGAGAGGAAGCGTATATTCAAGAGCAAAGCAGAGCAGATAAGATTGATTACGAGCAGATTTTATGGGAACATTAAGTGCTAGAAACACATGCATAGGTGCTGGGTTCACAATATGCTATTGATTCAAACTTCTTTTTCTACTGAACTGAGACACCACAAAGGGTTTTTCATGCTGTATACATTAACTGCAGTTCGATGGCAATAGTCTGTTAGGTGAAAACTGTGACAGACTCCCTTTCCCACTAATAATATTTATCCCCTATTCACAGGAGTGCACCATGAGAATCAGGGTGCATTCACACACCCATATGTATTTTGCGATCCGCAAAATATGGATAGTGTCTGTGTTGCATCCGTTTTGTTTGTGGATACATTGTATCAATGTCTATCCTTGTCCGCAAAAGGGACAAAAATAGGATATGTTCTATCTTTTTCCGGGGCTACGGAATGGAAATATGGATTTGGACAGCATTTTTTAGGGTTGAAATGTATGGGTCTGCATCCTATCCTCAAAATATGCGGATCGGATGTGGACCAAAAATACGGTAGTGCGTATGGGGCCTAAAGCAGTGGTGCACATGCCTGACTTCAGCTCCATTTAATTCTATGGGACTGCCAAAACCACTGTACTCAGCAGTACCATAGACTAAATGGAGCAGTGGTCATGTATGAGCACAACTGCTTCATTACCATGGAGCACTCCAAGAACTCCTTTTTCGTGATAACTGATGATCCCTAACAAGGAACACTCAGCAATCAGAAACTTGTCCATGGGCGGATTGTCCATAGTCCTCACAGGGAAATTTCCTGCTGGGCCGATGCCCTGGGGGCCACCTTAGACCTCTTCCCAGCCGACCACTGGAACTTCTTGGGGATGTATGTTATGCTGCTGGCCAGTGGCGAAGCCAGAGCCTGGTCTCGGGAGGGCCACTTCCAGATTATTTTCTGTCCGCCACCACAAGACTACATAGTGTAGAGGTATACTATATATTGTATGGCACAGTGTATGCTATATGTGTATAACAAACATATTTCACATGAAAACTTACAATTACTTGGCTTGGCCCTTGGGGATCTCGGATGTCACTTCAACAGTTTGGCTGGGGGGCTCGGTGGAGCTGATGTTTTATCCTAATGAGAAAGATTTCATAATAAGCATTTGGAGAAGGGGCAGTGGGGTCGCAGAGCAGAGAGAGGCTGGTTCTGCTACTAGGGGGCTCATACCATTGGGGAGTAATAAAGCCCACCATAATGCCCCCCCAGTAGTAATAATTCTCCTTATAATATACAGTGCAAAAAATACCCCCTTGTAATGCCCCAGTTGAGCTAATGTCCCCATAGTGCCCCATAATGTGCCAGTATAAAATACCCCTATATAGTGCCCCCAGTAAATGCCCTTATAGTGCTCCTCTCCCCCTTCCTCCTAGTGCCCCCCATATTGTACCAGTATAAAATGCCCCATAAATGCCCCAGTAGATGCCCTCAGTGTCCCTCATAATTTGCAAGTATAAAGTACCCCTTCTTAGTGCCCCCCGTAGATGACCCCATAGTACTCCTCTCCCCCCTTCCCCATAGTGCCCCAGTATAAAATGCTACTGTACAGAGCCCACCATAAAAAATACCCCTTCTTTGTGGCCTCAGTAGATGCCCCTATAGTGCCCACCAATAATGTGCAAGTAAGAAGTGCCCTCAATGTGCCAGTAATAAGTGCCCCCAATCATGTGCCAGTAAAATGTGCCCCCATAGATGACCCCCAATCATGTGCCAGTAACAAGAGCACCCCTCCATCATGTGCCAGTAATAAGAGCCCCCATCATGTGCCAGTAATAATAGCCCCCATCATGTGCCAGTAGCAAGAGGCCCCCCTAATGTGCCAGTAACAAGAGCCCCCCTAATGTGCCAGTAACAAGAGCCCCCCTAATGTGCCAGTAACAAGAGGCCCCCTAATGTGCCAGTAACAAGAGGCCCCCCTAATGTGCCAGTAACAAGAGGCCCCCCTAATTTCCCAGCATCAAGAGCCCCCCTAATGTGCCAGTAACAAGAGCCCCCCTAATGTGACAGTAACAAGAGGCCCCCCTAATGTGCCAGTAACAAGACCCCCCTAATGTGACAGTAACAAGAGCCCCCCCCCAATGTGCCAGTAACAAGATCCCTCTAATGTGCCAGTAACAAGATGCCCCCCTAATGTGGCAGTAACGAGAGCCCCCCTAATGTGTCAGTAACAAGAGCCCCTCTAATGTGCCAGCAACAAGAGCCCCTCTAATGTGCCAGTAAAAGTATTGTACATATAAAAAATGAAAAAAAAAAATCACTTAAACTTACCTCCATGTCAGCGATGCGATGCAGGCCTCTTCCAGCCTGTGTCCCGCGCTGTACGGCTCCTGCGCCTTCCCTCTGATGCCTGCAGCCTATCAGAGGAAGGGAAAGAAACACGCCTCATCCTCCCCTGCCCTGCATTTGTAGCACAGCCATCTGTATTGCTGTCCTGAGGACGGAGATACAGATGACTATGGAGATGAGCGCTTCCTGTGCCCTGTGGCCGCCGCCCCCACTTCTGAGCAGCTCGGGGGGAGCAATTGCCCCGTTCCCCCCCCCCCCCCCCCCGGATCTGCCAGTGCTGCTGGCAGTATTTTGTAATGGACTGTGGTATTTGGCTCTCTTGCGGTGGTATAATGTGCTACAATATGGTATTGCTGGCCCTGACCACTTTTAGTATTTTCTCCAGTTCCCAGTCTGCCCCTGAACTTATCCCATATCCTGTGGATGAATAAGTATTGTTAGTGGGAAACCCCATGAAAATGAAAATCAAGTACAATCTACAGGCATCATGTTATATGGCAGGATGAGCTGAGCAGATTGATATATACTTTGAAAAAATCAAACAACACTTGTCATTATTGCTCTGTTCTTTCTATGCTTAGGCGACTTGTGAGAGGCCAGTCGGTTCAAGTTTCATATATCTCAATACTGTATTAGTTACTTACAGCAATAATAATAACATAATGCACTGTTTGCTGACCCGGCTGCATTATTGCTGACCCCCAACTCGTAACTTGAAATACACGTTCAGTTGTTCAGCTTGAATGTTCCAAAAATCATTGCTTCAGTTGTCGGTCTATAAAAGGTATCCTCCGTGTACCAATTAAATCTACCAGACTCACTGTCTGTACGCAAGGATATTAAAGCAGCTTTTAAGGACTCTTCTCTCTGTTTTTAACTGTTTATGTTCATATTTTATGTTCTATACTGACAGGCTTTATACTGTATACTGATTATTGGCGGCCCATATGTCCAGGGGGTGAAGAATAGCAATGTAATCTAGATTCTGTGTCTTACAGTCTATCCAAATGCTGCACACAAGCACCTTCTTATTATAAAAAAGAAAAAAAAAAAAAAAAAGAAGACTTGACAGGAAAGTAATTAAGGAGGAAGAGGGCTGCAGGGAATTCTGTCCCCATAAAATAGACGGAGCTAAAATAGAACATCCTGACTCAGATTTTTGTGCACACGATGTACACATATATTTAAATTCCCCTCTATTTTTACTATCGTTCTTGAATTCTAATATTTTTATATTGAAAATCACTTAAAAGTGAAAGCTGAATATCATGGGGAGAAAAAGTCTTGGAAAAAGTAAAGAGGCTTTTCAAAAACAGCTTGGTGCCTGACCATTAAATAAAAAATAAAAAATGTAGCCCCTTGCTGTTCTATTTTATGACTTGTCACGCTAAATTTATATACTGTATTGGTAATACAAATGTAGTTATTTTCTTTTCAAAAGTCAAGACACTGGAGACCCTTTTTGTCAAATCAAAGATGGCATTTGAAATTCAGGCATACCTTCTAGTTCCTTGCCACATCAATTGGCAGAATGAGATCAATTGACAAAATCTTAAAGGAATAATGCAGTTTCACATAAATGGCAAACTATATTAAAGGGAACCTGTCACCTCTCCTATGCTACCCTCACTGAGTGTTTCTAAATATTTATTGTGTTACCCTAAACATATAAATTACACTTTTAATTTAATTTGCAGAAGAATTCAATAAGTATTACGCATTTTTGTACTTCTCACCTTTTATGCAAATTCACATAAAAGAGTCTTATCTTACTTGTGTGACCAGAGAAGAGTCATATTTTCAAGCTCTGACTCATCTCAGGTTAATTTGCATATGTATTAAATTGTTTTTTTACACAATAAAAGCACACAGAGCTATGGGGACTGGGCATTGCGGATGTGCTAGCGGCCATCTAGCAACCCATGTCCTCAGCTCTATACCCAAAATCTAGGTGACAGGTTCCCTTTAAGAGATGATTTGTAAACATTGTAGTGTAGCGCACAAGATCATTGTCTATATCCAGGGGCGTAGCTAAGGACTTATGGGCCCTGGTCCAAGAGTTCAGCTTGGGCCCCGCCCACCACTCCCCTCCCCTCAGTACTTTGTGGCAGAGGCATGGGGTGCATCTAACTATTTTGCTGCCTGAGGCAAAAATTGAAACTACCCCTCCCCATGCCAAATTCTCAACCTAACCCATTCCCTTCAGTCCTACTGTTAAAAGGGTTGTGCTCTTTTTACTACTGATGACCTATCCCCAGGCTAGGTCATTAATATCAGATCGGCGGGGTCACCCCCTGCTAATCAGCTGTTTCCAGAGAGGGCAACACTTATATGAGAGTGATGAGGAGGTAAACAGAGCAGAAAAGGCAGCTCTCATCCGAAAAAAATAAATAAAGTGGACAACCCCTTTAAAGACATACTTGGCAAACATTACATACAGCACTACAGAACATACAGATTAATACAACACCACATAACTTATACATCCAGTGATGTCTCCTCTGATGTAGATGTTCTCTCTTCTATTCTTCTCCATTCAGACCAGACGACCATTGGGACTTTCAGCCGTGTGTCGTCTCTGCAGAGTTTAACAAACAGGCACCTTCGTTTCCTACTTTTCCATCATCCTCCCCACCTTCACCACACCCCACCCAATACTATTCTGCAGAAACAATCCCCCTGAAAATACTGGTACCACACAGATAGTGTGCCAGTACAATAAAATACCCCCTTGCCTTTCAGATCAGACCCCCATATAAAACCCCAGAGGAGACCCCCCCCCATCTCTGAACAGACCCCTTTAAACCTCTATCTCAAACCCCATATCAGACCCCAGTTTTAGTCCTCAGATCAGACCCCCATTAGACCTCCATGTCAGACCATGCCCCAATATCAGACCTCAGATAAGACCCCCATTAGACCTCCAGACCCCCCGTTAGAACTCCAGACCCCATATCAGACCCCCATTAGACTTCCAGACCCCCTATCAGACCCCCAGTAGACCTCTAGGCCCCCAATCAGACCCAATTAAATCTCCAGACCCACATTAGGCATCCATACCCCCAATCAAACCCCTATTAAACCTCCAGACCCCCAATAAGACCCCATTAGACCTCCAGACTCTCAATCAGCTTCACATTAGACCTCAAGACCCCAAATCAAACCCCCATTAGACCTCCAGACCCCCAATCAGAACTCCAGACCTCATTAGACCTCTCAGATCCCCCATATCAGACCACAGATCAAACTTCTCTGTCGCCACTCTCTCGGTCTAGTGGTCTCCCGGCTCTCTTCTCTGGGCTCTCTGTACGTCCTGGCGCTGTAGGCAGACAGGACACAGCACCACCAGCCCTGAGAAGAGCGAGAAGAAGGAGAGGTAAGTACAGCGCCCACAGCCCTTTATCCCCACCCCCGCATACTACATTATGGAAGTGCTCATTAGTATTCCCTTTATAAAATGCACTGCATCTTATAAAGGGAAATATACAGCACCACTGGCAAGAAATGGCACTGTCCTCTCTAAGACTTTGACTCCTTGTAGTCCCTGTCAAGTCCATTAAGAACCATTTTCTTCATTAGAAAGTTTGAGTGATAGAAGTGCTCTTTTAGGTTATTATATTTCTACCATCTATTAGGATAAAAGCATCACCCAAGTGCTTACAAAATTTAGGATACCTTTTGAGAACATTTGGTTTTAAATCATTATTTCAATTGGCCTTTATTAAAAAGGCTCAGCTGTTATTTGGAAGCATTCAAACTCATTCACATACTTGTTTTACATCTCAGTTTCTTTGGACTAGATTTATATTAAGAATGCACAAACTGGTTCTTCCAGTTCATGGAAAGAAAGGGGGAGAGATGCATTGTCAAAGGGGTACTCTTTCTCATTATGGAGAGCCCCTTGTATGCTGAGTATGTGTGCGTAGTATTATAGGCCAGGCGATGCCCCACCCTAAACCTATCAGGTGCCAGAAAATGTTAGCCATGATAATTTGCAAATATTTTCCCCAGAAATCGAGAGGACTGTTGTCTAGCCTGCAATAGTTGACATGTATATCAATCTGTTTCCATAATAAAAATACACACTCAGAGGTTCTGGTTAAGGCCTTGCATCCAGAAAATTTGTTCTCATCTGCTTCTTTCTGAAAGAGTTAGTTGGAGATGTGAGTCTGGCTTAGATATTTTCCTAGCTTTGCTATATAAGCTTGTTTAAAATGCTGGAAAACATCTCTATAAAAAAAATAGCACTATAGAGCATATTCCTTCTTTTCTTTTTTGCCAGGCAAGCATATTTCTGGGAAAGATATTCAAATGCTAATGCTAATCTTTTCTCATGCCAGTCGAAGTAAGATATGCGATTTGTATATACTCTTCCTAGAAACCAAGATTAATGTCATCTGGCATACAATACACATGCATTTTTTTTTTGTCTCCCTAATGATAAAGGGCAATCCAAGGAGTACCTCAGAAGGCCAGTCAACCAAGAAAGGGGGAGTTCACATCTCTGTTTTGTTTTCTGTGCCTCTGATTTGTCAGGAGAACACACACCAAAAACAAACAAACAAACAAACAAACAAAAGAACAGGATTTTGTTGTGGTACTTTTTTTCATCTAAAAAAAATATGTCTCAGAGGAAAATGGTGCAAATAGATGCCAAATGTGCAACAGGATCCATGTTTTTTTTTTTTTTTTTTCTTCTAACAAATCAGAACAGAAAATAAAATGGAGATGTGAACCCTCACTGAAATAAGTTTCTCTTGAGATGTTCTGGTTCTCTTGTCCTTCTAGAAAGAGAACTAGCTTGCATGTTTTAGAGAGAGTAATAAGCTTTATGGGAAGTTGCAATTCTTTTGTGTCACTTTCAGTTGAATGTTAATTTGGAGGTCTATCTGGTTCATCAATAACTGATCCAAAAAGGTGTTGTCTGTTTTTGCTATACTGATGATGTGTCTTCAGGTGAATAGGAAGGAGTTATCCCAATTAAGTGAGACAGCTGTAGTTTTAATTAAACCTATTTACTGCTGTACAGCAAGTAGGAAAACTGTAAGGCCTCATGCACACGACCGTTTTTTTTAAGGTCCGCAAAAACGGGGTCCGTAGGTCCGTGATCCGTGACCGTTTTTTCGTCCGTGGGTCTTCCTTGATTTTTGGAGGATCCACGGACATGAAAAATGAAAAAAAAATCTAAGTCAAGTTTGCCATTGAAATGATAGGAAAAAATGGACACGGATCACGGACGCGGATGACAATCTTGTGTGCATCCATGATTTTTCACAGACCCATTGACTTGCACGGGTCCATGAACCGTTGGCCGTGAAAAAAAATAGGACAGGTCCTATTTTTTTCACGGCCAGGAAACACGGATCACGGATGCAGCTGCCAAACGGTGCATTTTCCGATTTTTCCACGGACCCATTGAAAGTCAACGGGTCCGCGAAAAAAAACTGAAAACGGCACAACGGCCACGGTGTGCATGAGGCCTAAGGAGAATGCAGCAGCAATGGGAGTACTGTATTATTTTCACACAGTGGAATGGCAGAGATGCTTTCTTGCCTTTTAAACATACATATGTAGCAAAACTAGAAAAATAGCTAGACCAGCCTCACATCTGCAACTAGCTCTTTCAGAATAAAACCCCTTTATCACAGTAAAACAGATAATAACAGTTTTCTAGTTGAAAGGCCTTAAGGGAAACCTCTGAGTGGGTATTATTTTTATTATATCACCATGCGGTCTCAAATAAACGTCACACTCCAAATTAATAGATCAACCACAGAAAAGAGTGCATAACACACCAATAATGAATCATAAAATGTAATGTTTATTAATAAAAAGTTTAACACCTTAAGGACCCGGCTCATTTTCCCCTTAAGGACCAGGCCATTTTTTGCAAATCTGACCAGTGTCACTTTAAGTGGTGATAACTTTAAAACGCTTTAACTTATCCAGGCCATTCTGAGATAGTTTTTTCGGCACATATTGTACTTCATGACACTAGTAAAATGAAGTAAAAAAAAAATTTTTTATTTATAAAAAAAATACCAAATTTACCAAAAATTTGTAAAAAAATTGCAAATTTCCAAGTTTCAATTTCTCTACTTATATAATACATAGTAATACCTCCAAACATATTTATTACTTTACATTCCCCATATGTCTACTTCATGTTTGCATCATTTTGGGAATGATATTTTATATTTTGGGGATGTTACAAGGCTTAGAAGTTTGGAAGCAAATCTTGAAATTGTTCTGAACTTCTCAAAAACCCAATTTCTAGGGACCAGTCCAGGTCTGAAGTCACTTTGTGAGGCTTATATAATAGAAACCACCTAAAAACTACACCATTCTAGAAACTACACCCCTCAAGGTATGCAAAACTGATTTTACAAACTTTGTTAACCCTTTAGGTGTTCCACAAGAATTAATGGAAAATACAGATACAATGTTAAAATTTCACTTTTTTTGCATATTTTCCATTTTAATATTTTTTTTTCCAGTTACAAAGCAAGGGTTAACAGCCAAACAAGACTCAATATTTATGGCTCTGATTCTGTAGTTTACAGAAACACCCCATATGTGGTCATAAACCACTGTACGGGCACACGGCAGGGCGCAGAAGGAAAGGAATGCCATACGGTTTTGGAAAGGCAGATTTTGCTAGACAGTTTTTTTTTGGACACCAAGTCCCATTTGAAGCCCCCCTGATGCACCCCTAGAGTAGAAACTCCATAAAAGTGACTCCATCTAAGAAACTACACCCCTCAAGGTATTCAAAACTGATTTTACAAACGTTGTTAACCCTTTAGGTGTTCCACAAGAGTTATTGGCAAATAGAGATGACATTTCAGAATTAAAATTTTTGGGCAAATTTTCCATTTTGCTCTTTTTTTCCAGTTACAAAGCAAGGGTTAACAGCCAAACAAAACTCATTATTTATGGCCCTGATTCTGTAGTTTACAGAAACGCCCCATATGTGGTTGTAAACCACTGTATGGGCACACGGTAGGACACAGAAGGAAAGGAATGCCATACAGTTTTGGAAAGGCAGATTTTGCTAGACAGTTTTTGTTGGACACCATGTCCCATTTGAAGCCCCCCTGATGCACCCCTAGAGTAGAAACTCCATAAAAGTGACTCCATCTAAGAAACTACACCCCTCAAGGTATTCAAAACTGATTTTACAAACGTTGTTAACCCTTTAGGTGTTCTACAAGAGTTATTGGCAAATAGAGATGACATTTCAGAATTTCAATTTTTGGGCAAATTTTCCATTTTACTATTTTTTTTTCCAGTTACAAAGCAAGGGTTAACAGCCAAACAAAACTCATTATTTATGGCCCTGATTCTGTAGTTTACAGAAACACCCCATATGTGGTCGTAAACTACTGTACGGGCACACGGCAGGGCGCAGAAGGAAAGGAATGCCATACGGTTTTTGGAAGGCAGATTTTGCTAGACAGTTTTTTTTGGACACCATGTCCCATTTGAAGCCCCCCTGATGCACCCCTAGAGTAGAAACTCCATAAAAGTGACTCCATCTAAGAAACTACACCCCTCAAGGTATTCAAAACTGATTTTACAAACGTTGTTAACCCTTTAGGTGTTCCACAAGAGTTATTGGCAAATAGAGATGAAATTTCAGAATTTAAATTTTTGGGCAAATTTTCCATTTTACTATTTTTTTTTCCAGTTACAAAGCAAGGGTTAACAGCCAAACAAAACTCATTATTTATGGCCCTGATTCTGTAGTTTACAGAAACACCCCATATGTGGTCGTAAACCGCTGTACCGGCACACGGTAGGGCGCAGAAGGAAAGGAATGATCGTCGATATGGGGGGGGTCACAGGACCCCCCTCGGCATTGACCCTGGGTGCCTGGCTGTGTGTAACAGCCAGCACTCAGCGCTGTCACCATGTCTGTAGACATGGTGACAGTTTAATGCCAGGACGAGTATACTCGTCCTGGACCGCTAAGTACCCTTGCTCCGGGACGAGTATACTCGTCCAAGGTCCTGAAGGTGTTAAAAAAATGATATTCACAGTACAAGATTGTGAATAAGTGGGGAAAAGAACACAGTGGCACATCACCTCAGATAAAAGCTCTTCAACTATGACAAAGTGCAACAATATAGCAACCTATGAAGATGTTAGTAGCAAATCCCTGATACAGGGTATGGCGGTCGGGTCTGTATAAAGTGCATGTGAATGTACTGGTATGCCAAAAATTGACCAATGCGTAGAGTAAGCAAAAAAGTAACAAACATTCACATGTCCTCCAATGGTTGTTGTTTTTTTCTCATTAGGACACAAGAGTTTTTCTGTTTTACGTGCATTGGCCATTTGAATTCCTCTTTTTATCTGTCTGTTACTGTACCCTCTTTCTTTAAATCTTTTTTACAGTTCTTCTGATTCGACAAGAAAGTTGGTTCTATTGGAACATATTCTCTTGAGTCTTATGAACTGACCTTTTGGGATTCCATCTAATGTTGATCTCGGATGTGCAGAACTAGCATGTAGAATGGAATTAACAGCGGTCTTCTTCCTATAAATATCAGTCTGTAATTTTCCTTCGCCATCTGCCTTGATCTTCAAATCCCAAAAATAGTTCACATCCTGCTTAAAAGGAAAGTTTGATGTTAAGCGTATTGTTATTTAACATACACATAAATTTCGTAAGATCTTCCATAGTTCCCTCCCATATGAACATAACATTGTCGATATATCGAATCCAATTGTATCGATATGTTCCATGGGTCCCTCTTGAAAAATATGCCTTTCCCATGCTCCCAGGAATAAATTAGCGTACGACGGGGCACAAGTTGCCCCCATCGCCACACCTTGTGTTTGTAAATAATATTTATCCTTGAAAACAAAGAAATTATGATGTAAAATAAAATCAAGCAGTAGTAATAATAAATTGCTAAAACACGGCTCTTGGTTATTACTTTTCAGGAATTCTGCCGTGGCACGCAAACCATCCGCTGTCACTAAGAGCATATCCTCAGATAGCTGTATTACTTCCAATCTATTGAGTACTGCTGTCATATCCTGTGCAAAGGAAGGCAAACATGTAACCAGTTTCTGTAGGTAGAAGTCCACATATCTGCAGACATTTTCACTTAAACTGTCATTACCGGCCACAATAGGTCGACCCGGTGGATCTAAGCTGTTCATGTGGATTTTGAGGATTATATAAAATGTTGCAATCTTTGCATGTTGCACCATCAGGCTTTCCTTAATCTTTTTAGAGATAATGTCCTTACTTTTGATCTTGATCGCGGCTATATTCACATCACTTGTGCGCATGACTGTTCTGCCTGCTGGTCCACTCCCCCCCGCTCTCCATTTGGATGCGGTGGTGGCGACGGGGGTCCGCGTCATCACCCTGTGACTGCCCTCTCCGTGACTGGCCTGAGGGGAGGGGCAGAAGTAGTATGACATGGCGGGTGCCGATAGGTCATGCGCCGCTCTGATGATGATGACATTCATGAGCTATCACATGCTCATGGTTCAGTTCACTCATTGGTAGGTGTCTCTCTTAAATATGTTACTTCTCCCTTACCTTTCACTCCTCCTGAGGAAGCGATTACACACGAAATGTGCGTCGAGGAGCACCATCACCCTTTTATTGCCTATCTTCCAATCGGTACTTTGCCATCTATGTTGTATCTGTAGTCTACGCATTGGTCACTTTTTGGCATACCAGTACATTCAAATGCACTTTATACAGACCCGACTGCCATACCCTGTACCCAGGATTTGCTACTAACATCTTCATAGGTCGCTATATTGTTGCATTTTGTCATAGTTGAAGAGCTTTTATTAGAGGTGATGTGCCACTGTGTTCTTTTCCCCACTTATTCACAATCTTGTACTGTGAATATAATTTTTTTATACTTATTGGTGTGTTATGCACTCTTTTCTGTGGTTGATTATTTTTATTATGCAGACTGGTTGATATACATGACTACTATCGCTCCTCTTGATTTCTGGCGAAAATGTATGCAAATTATCATGTCTAACATCTGCTGACACCAGATAGGTTTAGGAAAGCTAATTTGAATATGTTTCACAGAAAGACAGAGGGACATGGCATGGCCTACAATATTACATACACGTACTCAGCATACTATGGCCTCTCCTTAATGAGAAAGAGTACTCCTCAGACAACATTTATATTGTTGAGGAATACACATGTGTATACTAGGCTCTCACTTGCTCTCTTACTTTATACTGTATATTTCTTTCGTTTTATTTTCTATGTCTTAAAGGCTACGTACTGTACATCTTTGGGGATTTTTTTTGTTACATTATTGCATTGTGCTCATTTTGAGCTAAAAGTACAAACCAGGTGAAAGATCTGGACTGCAGACTGGCCATTTCAGTACCCGGATCCTTCTCCTACGCAGCCATGATGTTGTGATTGATGCAGAATGTGGTCTGGCATTATCTTGTTGAAAAATGCAGGGTCTTCCCTGAAAGAGATGACGTCTGGATGGGAGCATATGTTGTTCTAGAACCTGAATATAATTTTTCTGCATTGATGGTGCCTTTCCAGACATGCAAGCTGCCCATGCCACACGCACTCATGCAACCCCATACCATCAGAGATGCAGGCTTCTGAACTGAGCGTTGATAACAACTTGGGTTGTCCTTGTCCTCTTTGGTCCGGATGACATGGCGTCCCAGATTTCCAAAAAGAACTTCGAATCGTGACTTGTCTGACCACAGAACAGTCTTCCATTTTGCCACACTCCATTTTAAATGATCCCTGGCCCAGTGAAAACGCCTGAGCTTGTGGAACTTGCTTAGAAATGGCTTTCAGCTGGCAACGGCGGATGGCACGGTGGATTGTGTTCACTGACAATGGTTTCTGGAAGTATTCCTGAGCCCATTCTGTGATTTCCTTTACAGTAGCATTCCTGTTTGTGGTGCAGTGTCGTTTAAGGGCCCGGAGATCACGGGCATCCATTATGGTTTTACGGCCTTGACCCTTACGCACAGAGATTGTTCCAGATTCTCGGAATCTTCGGATGATGTTATGCACAGTTGATGATGATAGATGCAAAGTCTTTGCAATTTTTCGCTGGGTAACACCTTTCTGATATTGCTCCACTATCTTTCTGCGCAACATTGTGGGAATTGGTGATCCTCTACCCATCTTGGCTTCTGAGAGACACTGCCACTCTGAGAAGCTCTTTTTATACCCAATCATGTTGCCAATTGACCTAATTAGTGTTAATTTGTCTTCCAGCTCTTCGTTATGCTCAAATTTACTTTTTCCAGCCTTTTATTGGGATTTGTTGACACCGGGAAAATTTGAATCAACGCATTTCTCCTTTAAAATGATACATTTACTCAGATTAAACGTTTGATCTGTCATCTACGTTCTATTACAAATAATATATTGACATTTGCCATCTCCACATCATTGCATTCAGTTTTTATTCACAATTTGTTTAGTGTCCTAACTTTTTGGGAATCCGGTTTGTAATTTTTTCAATTGGTCTTTACTAAAAAAAAAATTTGAGTCCCTTTCTCTGTCCAACTTTGAGATTCTTTAGTAGCAGGCTCTGTATTTTTTACAGTTTTTACTGTCAGGCATCTCAGCTGAAAGCTCCTGATCTCTGACCTTATAAACACTCATTATAGGTAAATTATTATTTTACTGATTAGGATGCATTCACATCACCATTTAGCTTTCCGTTCTTCTGATTCATCAGAAGAAGAGAGATAAAAAAAAGACGATCCAGTAAAACAAACAGATCCTGTTGCATCAATTGTCATCCGTTTGAGACATTTCCATCTAAGATTGGTTATTTTTAGACGGACACAAAAGTACTGCATACAGGACTTTTTTACCCCATCTAAAAAACGGATCTCAGAAGGAAATAGCTCTCAATGGATGACAATTGATACAGCAGGATCCATTTTTTTTACAGAATCCTTTTTGTTCTCTCTCTCTCTCTTCTTCTTCTCTCTTCTTCTTCTCTCTCTCTTCTTCTTTCTCAGAACGGAAAGCTAAATGGTGATGTGAATGCAACCTAAGAATATGGCTAAATAAGTGTTTATAACTAGAGATGAGCGAATAAAAAAAAAAATTAGATTTCTGCCAGTTTGGCGAATTTTTCCCAAAAATTTGGTTTGATCCAAATTTATTTGTAGCAAATCGCGTTAAAAAATGGCAAATTCCTGCCTGCAGAGAGCCTTTATACTGGTGTAGAACAGTGTGCCTTGCAGTAACATGCATAGGGAGTCTACTATGGTATTGAAACAATACTGTGAGACAGTGTGACATGCAGATGACAGGCGTCGCTCTTAGAATCACTGCACTTTATTTATTTGGGCAGTTACTGGGCCAAAACTGACCAAATAACTCAAGTTACAGGTCAATGTTAGCGTCAAGAAGAAGCGCACTTCTTTTACACCGTCATCAGCTGATTCCACATAGATGTCTACAGAACCTGTTCTATTAAATGCTTATAGAAGTAGAGCCACCCCCCCCCCCCCCCCCATTGATGTCACTAATTAGAGATCCTGTCTGTGGACCATCCGCCTTCACTCGGTCAGCATTTAGTCAGTAATCCATCAATATTGCAAAAGACAAAAAAAAAAAAAAAAAGGAGTGGATCCAAAACAGAGATGACATGTGAATGAAATATTTGCATGTTTTCTGTGTTTTGTACCCACTCCTGATTTTGGCTACCAAATCATAAGCCAATTCTGATGCAAAATAGGGACCAGGCAGGCCTTACAGCTGTTACATAGACAGGATCCGTTGTGCGTCTCATTTTTCCTTCCTTCTGACAGATCAGAAGAAGGGTCAAATAAACGATAATGTCAGCCAGGCTGAAAGGCAAAATAGTGGCCCAGTCATGAAGTGGGGAGGGTGGGAACAGCAGGAAAAGTCCACAGAGTGGCCCTATCATATAGTGGTGAGGTGGAAGCAGCATGAGGAGACCACAGAGTGGCCCACTGACAAAGTCTGGAGGTGGCAGCAGCATCAGGAGGAGGCCACAGAGTGGCACAATGACAGCATGGAGGTGGCAGCATCAGCATTAGGAGGCCACAGAGTGGCACAATGACAGAGTGTGGAGGTGGCGGCAGCATCAGGAGGAGGCCATAGAGTGGCACAATGACAGTAGTGTGGAGTTGGCGGCAGCAGAAGCATCAGGAGGAGGCCACAGTGTGGCACAACGACAGTGTGGAGGTGTCAGCAGCAGCATGAGGGGACCACAGAGTGGCACAATGACAGAGTGTGGAGGTAGCAGCAGCATCAGGAGGAGGCCACAGGGTGGCGCAATGACAGTGTGGAGGTGGCAGCAACAGCAGCACGAGGAGACCACAGAGTGGCACAATGACAATGTGTGGAGGTGGCGGCAGCAGCATCAGGAGGAGGCCACAGGGTGGCACAATGACAGTGTGGAGGTGGCAGAAGCAGCATCAGAAGGCCACAGAGTGGCAAGGTGACATAGTGTTGAGGTAGCAGCAGCATCAGAAGGCCACAAAATGGCAAGGTGACATAGTGTGGAGGTGGTAGCATCATCGGGAGACCACAAAGTGGCAAGGTGACAGAGTGTGGAGGTGGAAGAAGCATCAGGAGACTACAGACTAGCAAGGTGACATAGTGTGGAGGTGGAAGCAGCATGAGGGGACCACAGACTGTCAAGGTGACACAGTGTGGAGGTGGCAGCAGCATCAGGAGACCACAGAGTGGCAAGGTGACATAGTGTGGAGGTGGCAGAAACATCAAGTGTCCACAGAGTGACCCGTGACAGAGTGGGGAGGTGGGTGGCGATACCAGTACCCGCTTAAGATAATGGGTGAAAGAAGGAGCACTTGGCATCAGATATGTGGCATAAGGCGGGTGGCAGCATCAGAATAGTAGCTGAGGCAGGTAGCAAGAAGAAATCGGTCTCTTTTGTCAAAGTGTTGGTATGGCACCATGGGTGATCTACTCTGATGCATCAAAAATTGGTGGGTGGAAATTCTGGCTTATCTTTGCCTGATTCATCTTGACAAAGGTCAGTCTCTTCACATTTTGGGTGGACAGGCGAGTTCTTCTTGGGGTAACTATGGCCCCCACCACACTAAACACCTGCTCTGATGCTACACTACTGGCCAGGCAGGACAGCTTTTCCGGGGCAAACGTGGCCAGTTGTGGCCACAAATCCAGTTTGGCTGCCCAGTAGTCCAAGTTCAGTGGATCTTTAAAGTGAGGTGGAAAGGTGCAGTCCAAGTATGCCACAACCTGCAGGTTCAGGTCCTGCTCCAGGTCTAGCTGCTGCTGCTGGTGAATAGTTTCTTCACAAGGCGGGTGACGAAAGCCAGATTTACCAGCGTCTGTTCCAGGACATGAAGCAGTGGAATGACGTTGTTCATCTCATAGTCCTGGCGACTGACAAATAACGTGGCCTCCTCAAAGGGCCTGAGCAAACAGCAGGTGTCATGCATGAGCTGCCACTGGCTGACATCGAAGCTACACAGGGGAGTACTCCTGTCTGCTTGGATCATCAAGAAATCGTTTATGGCCTTTCTCTGTTCGTATAGTCGGTCCAACATATGGATGGTGGAATTCCAATGGGTGGAAACAGCACACATCAGCCTATGTTGGGGGATGCCGTTCTGCTGCTGCAGCTCAAGCAGGGTGTGCTTTGCAGTGTTCGAGTGGCTGAAGTGCATGCAAAGTTTCCTAGCCATTTTTAGGATGTCTTACAAAATGGGTGGAAGACTTCAGGAACCGCTTGACAACCAGATTGAACACGTGCGCCATACAGGACGCATGGCTCAGCCCTCCTTGATGCAGTGCCGACACCATGTTCTTTCCATTGTCAGTCACCATGGTTCGGATTTTGAGTTGTCGTGTTCTCAAGGCCAGGATTTGATTCCTTGATGAAGGACACGTAGCAGTTCCTCTCCTGTGTGACTCTGTTCGCCCAGGCAAACAAGGTGCAGAACAGCGTGACACTGCCATACCCTGCACATGTGGTATGCTGGAGGGGCACTATGAATTGTCCCTGCAGTAGAGGCTGAGGACACGGTGGAGGATGAGGAGGCAGAAGTAGACATTGTCGCAGGATCAACAGCGTGAGAATGTGGAGGCGGAAGCAGCGTCACCTGGCCAAATTGCTGGTGTGGCTGTGCAGGAACCACATTCACCTAGTGGGCCATAAAGGACATGTATAGTCACTGACTGTAGTTAAAGCTCCACACGTCAGCGCTGCCATGCACTTTGGCAGACACTGACAAGATCAAGAACTGGCCCACCATCTGTTCTACATACGTGTGCAGGGCTGGTACTGCCTTTTTTGGCAAAGAAATGATGGCTTCGGACTCTCAACCTTGGCTCGGCACAAGCCATCAGTTCTCTTGGCAATCGCTTCGGTGATCAATTGTTGACAGAATGACTGACGAGGAGGAGGAGCAGGAGCATCAGGACCAGCAGATGATGGGAAAGACAGACAGCTTCCTTCGGCTGAGGTGGTGGAGCCTTGATTGCCTGAAATTTGGTGTGTGCCACTGTGTGATGCAGCGGTTGCTACGGCAGGTTGGACCACCACATCAGAGCCATGGTTCTCCCAGTCCACTTTATGGTGATGCTGCATATGTTGACGCAGGGCCGTGGTGCCAACTAGTGATGTCCCGAACTATTCACCGGCGAACATTTCCCAGCGAACATAGCTTGTTCGCGTTCGCCGCGGGGGGGGCGAACATATGCGATGTTCGGTCCGCCCCTCTACATCATCATTGAGTAAACTTTGACCCTGTACCTCACAGTCAGCAGACACATTACAGCCAATCAGCAGCAGACCCTCCCTCCCAGACCATCCCACCCCCTGGACAGCATTCATTTTAGATTCATTTGGAAGCTGCATTCTCAGTGAAAGTAGGGACAGTGCTGCTGCTGCTGCTGCTGATTCAATAGGGAAAGCGTTAGCTAGGGCAGTGTTCTGTGTCCACAGACTCATCTGCTGTAAGGACAGCGTCCTGACAGCACCCCAAAAAGCCTTTTTCAGGGCTGGTACATCAGTCTGCTTAAAAAAAAAAAAATATATATATATATATATATATATATTGCAGTTGCCTGGCTGCCCGTGTGTGAGAGGCTGCAGGCTCAGTCACAGACAGCACTGTGTGCACACCATTCATACAGGGTGTGACAGAAAATACCTTGCAGATAAAAAAAATTATATTTTAAATTTTTCTGTGATATAATCACATTTGCAAGCCCGTGTGTGTCAGGCCCAAACCGACTGTATTGTGGCCACTGGCTAGTGGCTAGGCCTCCACTCATACCGTTACAGGGTGTCACTCACTCAAATACCTTGCAGATAAAAAAAATTATATTTAATATTTTTCTGTGACATAATCACATTTGCAAGCCCGTGTGTGTCAGGCCCACACAGACTGTATTGTGACCACTGGCTAGTGGCTAGACCTCCACTCATACCGTTACAGGGTGTCACTCACTCAAAAACTTTGCAAATAAAAAAATTTTATTTAATATTTTTCTGTTATATAATCACAGTTGCAAGTCCGTTTGTGTCAGGCCCACACAGACTGTACTGTGCCCACTGCCCACCACTTATAGGGTGGCACAGTACCTTGCACGCTTAGTACCACTTATCTAAAAAAAAATGACAGGTAGAGGCAAGCCACCCCGCAGGGGCCGTCGTGGTCGTGGTGCTGTGATTTCCACTGGCCCTGGAATAATGCCCAGTGTTCAGAGGCCACGTACCCTGAACCCAAAAAATTCAGAGAAAATAGTTGACTGGCTTACACAGGACACCCAATCTTCAACAGCTTCCGCTAAGAACCTTGACGCACCATCCGACTCCAGCTCAGCTTTGGTCACCTGCTCTCAAGTTACCACTCTCCCGCCCGCCGCCACCACCACCACTACCACCACAGCCACCACAGCCGCTTCACTTGATCCCTCAGAGGAGTTATTTACACATCAGTTGGATGAAATTAGTGATGCGCAACCATTATTGCCAGAGGATGTAGATAACAGGGATATGTCTCAGTCAGGCAGCATTACACACATGGACGTACAGTGTGATGATGATGATGATGATGATGATGATGTTGTACCCGCTGGGGCTTCCTTTGCTGAGGTGTCAGATAAAAGTGAAGTGGTTGATGATGACGATGTGTCCGTGGATGCCACGTGGGTGCCTGCTCGAAGAGAAGAAGAAGAGGGGGAAAGTTCAGAAGGGGAGACAGAGAGAAGGAGGAGACGAGTTGGAAGCAGGGGGAGGTCGTCGCAAGGAGCTAGTGGCACAGTCAGACAGCATGTATCGGCACCCGGGGTCAGCCAGACAGCACACAAATCAACGTATGCTGTTGCCACCACCAGAATGCCGTCATTGCAAAGCTCAGCAGTGTGGCATTTTTTTTGTGTGTCTGCCTCTGATAACAGCAATGCCATTTGCAACCTGTGCCAAAAGAAACTGAGTTGTGGGAAGTCCAACACCCACCTCGGTACAACTGCTTTGCGAAGGCACATGATCTCACATCACAGATGCCAATGGGATCAACACATGAGTAGGGATGAGCGAACTCGAACTGTATAGTTCGGGTTCGTACCGAATTTTGGGGTGTCCGTGACACGGACCCGAACCCGGACATTTTCGTAAAAGTCCGGGTTCGGGTTCGGTGTTCGTCGCTTTCTTCGCGCTTTTGTGACGCTTTCTTGGCGCTTTTTGAAAGGCTGCAAAGCAGCCAATCAACAAGCGTCATACTACTTGCCCCAAGAGGCCATCACAGCCATGCCTACTATTGGCATGGCTGTGATTGGCCAGAGCACCATGTGACCCAGCCTCTATTTAAGCTGGAGTCACATAGCGCCGCCCGTCACTCTGCTCTGATTAGCGTAGGGAGAGGTTGCGGCTGCGACAGTAGGGCGAGATTAGGCAGATTAACTCCTCCAAAGGACTTGATTAACTGATCGATCTGCAGCTGTGGATCATTGAGCTGCTGATCCTCAATTGCTCACTGTTTTTAGGCTGCACAGACCGTTTGTCAGTCTCATTTTTCTGGGGTGATCGGCGGCCATTTTGTGTCTTGTGGTGCGCCAGCACAAGCTGCGACCAAGTGCATTTAACCCTCAATGGTGTGGTTGTTTTTTGGCTAAAGCCTACATCAGGGTGAAGCTGTCACACCAAGTGCATTTAACCAGCAATAGTCTGTTCATTTTTTGGCCATATACAAAATCAGGGGCAAGCTGCGCCTGTCACCAAGTGCATTTAACCCTCAATGGTGTGGTTGTTTTTTGGCTAAAGCCTACATCAGGGTGAAGCTGTCACACCAAGTGCATTTAACCAGCAATAGTCTGTTCATTTTTTGGCCATATACAAAATCAGGGGCAAGCTGCGCCTGTCACCAAGTGCATTTAACCCTCAATGGTGTGGTTGTTTTTTGGCTAAAGCCTACATCAGGGTGAAGCTGTCACACCAAGTGCATTTAACCAGCAATAGTCTGTTCATTTTTTGGCCATATACAAAATCAGGGGCAAGCTGCGCCTGTCACCAAGTGCATTTAACCCTCAATGGTGTGGTTGTTTTTTGGCTAAAGCCTACATCAGGGTGAAGCTGTCACACCAAGTGCATTTAACCAGCAATAGTCTGTTCATTTTTTGGCCATATCCCAGTCTAATTCTGTCACTAAATCCATACCGGTCACCCAGCGCCTAAATACTAGGCCTCAAATTTATATCCAGCTAAATCTGTCCCTAGTGCTGTAGCTGGGCGAGTTATTTAGTGTCCGTTCAAGCACATTTCTTGTTCTGGGTTGAAATACAATTCCCAATTTAGCAATTTCATAATTTAGTGGTTCCTGCTATATCAGAGCTCTTTGAAATCTATCCCAAAAAGGGTATATAATATTGAAGGTGCACATAGGGTCATTCAGAGTAACTTCACACACACCCGCTACTGTGTATTTCCAAGTCTAATTCTGTCACTAAATCCATACCGGTGACCCAGCGCCTAAATACTAGGCCTCAAATTTAATTCCCTCTAAATCTCTCGTTACCCACCGCTGTACTGTTGTTGCTGGGCAAGATATTTAGTGTCCGTCAAAGCACATTTTTTGTTCTGGGTTGAAGTACAATTCCCAATTTAGCAATTTCATAATTTAGTGGTTTCTGCTATATCAGAGCTATTTGAAATCTATCCCAAAAAGGGTATATAATATTGAAGGTGCACATAGGGTCATTCAGAATAACTTCACACACACCCGCTACTGTGTATTTCCAAGTCTAATTCTGTCACTAAACCCATACCTGTCACCCAGCGCCTAAATACTAGGCCTCAAATTTAAATCCCTCTAAATCTCTCGTTACCGTTGTCCTGTTGTAGCTGGGAAAGTTATTTAGTGCCCGTCAAAGCACATTTTTTGTTCTGGGTTGAAGTACAATTCCCAATTTAGCAATTTCATAATTTAGTGGTTCCTGCTATATCAGAGCTATTTGAAATCTATCCCAAAAAGGGTATATAATATTGAAGGTGCACATAGGGTCATTCAGAATAACTTCACACACACCCGCTACTGTGTATTTCCAAGTCTAATTCTGTCACTAAATCCATACCGGTGACCCAGCGCCTAAATACTAGGCCTCAAATTTAATTCCCTCTAAATCTCTCGTTACCCACCGGTGTACTGTTGTTGCTGGGCAAGATATTTAGTGTCCGTCAAAGCACATTTTTTGTTCTGGGTTGAAGTACAATTCCCAATTTAGCAATTTCATAATTTAGTGGTTTCTGCTATATCAGAGCTATTTGAAATCTATCCCAAAAAGGGTATATAATATTGAAGGTGCACATAGGGTCATTCAGAATAACTTCACACACACCCGCTACTGTGTATTTCCAAGTCTAATTCTGTCACTAAACCCATACCTGTCACCCAGCGCCTAAATACTAGGCCTCAAATTTAAATCCCTCTAAATCTCTCGTTACCGTTGTCCTGTTGTAGCTGGGAAAGTTATTTAGTGCCCGTCAAAGCACATTTTTTGTTCTGGGTTGAAGTACAATTCCCAATTTAGCAATTTCATAATTTAGTGGTTCCTGCTATATCAGAGCTATTTGAAATCTATCCCAAAAAGGGTATATAATATTGAAGGTGCACATAGGGTCATTCAGAATAACTTCACACACACCCGCTACTGTGTATTTCCAAGTCTAATTCTGTCACTAAATCCATACCGGTGACCCAGCGCCTAAATACTAGGCCTCAAATTTAATTCCCTCTAAATCTCTCGTTACCCACCGGTGTACTGTTGTTGCTGGGCAAGATATTTAGTGTCCGTCAAAGCACATTTTTTGTTCTGGGTTGAAGTACAATTCCCAATTTAGCAATTTCATAATTTAGTGGTTTCTGCTATATCAGAGCTATTTGAAATCTATCCCTAAAAGGGTATATAATATTGAAGGTGCACATAGGGTCATTCAGAATAACTTCACACACACCCGCTACTGTGTATTTCCAAGTCTAATTCTGTCACTAAACCCATACCTGTCACCCAGCGCCTAAATACTAGGCCTCAAATTTAAATCCCTCTAAATCTCTCGTTACCGTTGTCCTGTTGTAGCTGGGAAAGTTATTTAGTGCCCGTCAAAGCACATTTTTTGTTCTGGGTTGAAGTACAATTCCCAATTTAGCAATTTCATAATTTAGTGGTTCCTGCTATATCAGAGCTATTTGAAATCTATCCCAAAAAGGGTATATAATATTGAAGGTGCACATTGGGTCATTCAGAATAACTTCACACACACGCTTCTGTGCATTTCCAAGTCTAATTCTGTCACTAAATCCATACCGGTGACCCAGCGCCTAAATACTAGGCCTCAAATTTAATTCCCTCTAAATCTCTCGTTACCCACCGCTGTACTGTTGTTGCTGGGCAAGATATTTAGTGTCCGTCAAAGCACATTTTTTGTTCTGGGTTGAAGTACAATTCCCAATTTAGCAATTTCATAATTTAGTGGTTTCTGCTATATCAGAGCTATTTGAAATCTATCCCTAAAAGGGTATATAATATTGAAGGTGCACATAGGGTCATTCAGAATAACTTCACACACACCCGCTACTGTGTATTTCCAAGTCTAATTCTGTCACTAAATCCATACCGGTGACCCAGCGCCTAAATACTAGGCCTCAAATTTAATTCCCTCTAAATCTCTCGTTACCCACCGTTGTACTGTTGTTGCTGGGCAAGATATTTAGTGTCCGTCAAAGCACATTTTTTGTTCTGGGTTGAAGTACAATTCCCAATTTAGCAATTTCATAATTTAGTGGTTTCTGCTATATCAGAGCTATTTGAAATCTATCCCTAAAAGGGTATATAATATTCAAGGTGCACATTGGGTCATTCAGAATAACTTCACACACACACGCTTCTGTGCATTTCCAAGTCTAATTCTGTCACTAAATCCATACCGGTCACCCAGCGCCTAAATACTAGGCCTCAAATTTATATCCCGCTGAATTTGAATACAATACATTGGGCCAAATAATATATTTGTTGTTGTGGTGAACCATAACAATGAGAAAAACATCTAGTAAGGGACGCGGACGTGGACATGGTCGTGGTGGTGTTAGTGGACCCTCTGGTGCTGGGAGAGGACGTGGCCGTTCTGCCACATCCACACGTCCTAGTGTACCAACTACCTCAGGTCCCAGTAGCCGCCAGAATTTACAGCGATATATGGTGGGGCCCAATGCCGTTCTAAGGATGGTAAGGCCTGAGCAGGTACAGGCATTAGTCAATTGGGTGGCCGACAGTGGATCCAGCACGTTCACATTATCTCCCACCCAGTCTTCTGCAGAAAGCGCACAGATGGCGCCTGAAAACCAACCCCATCAGTCTGTCACATCACCCCCATGCATACCAGGGAAACTGTCTCAGCCTCAAGTTATGCAGCAGTCTCTTATGCTGTTTGAAGACTCCGCTGGCAGGGTTTCCCAAGGGCATCCACCTAGCCCTTCCCCAGCGGTGAAAGACATAGAATGCACTGACGCACAACCACTTATGTTTCCTGATGATGAGGACATGGGAATACCACCTCAGCATGTCTCTGATGATGACGAAACACAGGTGCCAACTGCTGCGTCTTTCTGCAGTGTGCAGACTGAACAGGAGGTCAGGGATCAAGACTGGGTGGAAGACGATGCAGGGGACGATGAGGTCCTAGACCCCACATGGAATGAAGGTCGTGCCACTGACTTTCACAGTTCGGAGGAAGAGGCAGTGGTGAGACCGAGCCAACAGCGTAGCAAAAGAGGGAGCAGTGGGCAAAAGCAGAACACCCGCCGCCAAGAGACTCCGCCTGCTACTGACCGCCGCCATCTGGGACCGAGCACCCCAAAGGCAGCTTCAAGGAGTTCCCTGGCATGGCACTTCTTCAAACAATGTGCTGACGACAAGACCCGAGTGGTTTGCACGCTGTGCCATCAGAGCCTGAAGCGAGGCATTAACGTTCTGAACCTGAGCACAACCTGCATGACCAGGCACCTGCATGCAAAGCATGAACTGCAGTGGAGTAAACACCTTAAAACCAAGGAAGTCACTCAGGCTCCCCCTGCTACCTCTTCTGCTGCTGCCGCCTCGGCCTATTCTGCTGCTGCCGCCTCGGCCTCTTCCTCCGCCTCTGGAGGAACGTTGGCACCTGCCGCCCAGCAAACAGGGGATGTACCACCAACACCACCACCACCACCTCCGTCACCAAGCGTCTCAACCATGTCACACGCCAGCGTTCAGCTCTCCATCTCACAAACATTTGATAGAAAGCGTAAATTCCCACCTAGCCACCCTCGATCCCTGGCCCTGAATGCCAGCATTTCTAAACTACTGGCCTATGAAATGCTGTCATTTAGGCTGGTGGACACAGACAGCTTCAAACAGCTCATGTCGCTTGCTGTCCCACAGTATGTTGTTCCCAGCCGGCACTACTTCTCCAAGAGAGCCGTGCCTTCCCTGCACAACCAAGTATCCGATAAAATCAAGTGTGCACTGCGCAACGCCATCTGTAGCAAGGTCCACCTAACCACAGATACGTGGACCAGTAAGCACGGCCAGGGACGCTATATCTCCCTAACTGCACACTGGGTAAATGTAGTGGCAGCTGGGCCCCAGGCGGAGAGCTGTTTGGCGCACGTCCTTCCGCCGCCAAGGATCGCAGGGCAACATTCTTTGCCTCCTGTTGCCACCTCCTCCTTCTCGGCTTCCTCCTCCTCTTCTTCCACCTGCTCATCCAGTCAGCCACACACCTTCACCACCAACTTCAGCACAGCCCGGGGTAAACGTCAGCAGGCCATTCTGAAACTCATATGTTTGGGGGACAGGCCCCACACCGCACAGGAGTTGTGGCGGGGTATAGAACAACAGACCGACGAGTGGTTGCTGCCGGTGAGCCTCAAGCCCGGCCTGGTGGTGTGTGATAATGGGCGAAATCTCGTTGCAGCTCTGGGACTAGCCAATTTGACGCACATCCCTTGCTTGGCGCATGTGCTGAATTTGGTGGTGCAGAAGTTCATTCACAACTACCCCGACATGTCAGAGCTGCTGCATAAAGTGCGGGCCGTCTGTTCGCGCTTCCGGCGTTCACATCCTGCTGCTGCTCGCCTGTCTGCGCTACAGCGTAACTTCGGCCTTCCCGCTCACCGCCTCATATGCGACGTGCCCACCAGGTGGAACTCCACCTTGCACATGCTGGACAGACTGTGCGAGCAGCAGCAGGCCATAGTGGAGTTTCAGCTGCAGCACGCACGGGTCAGTCGCACTACAGAACAGCACCACTTCACCACCAATGACTGGGCCTCCATGCGAGACCTGTGTGCCCTGTTGCGCTGTTTCGAGTACTCCACCAACATGGCCAGTGGCGATGACACCGTTATCAGCGTTACAATACCACTTCTATGTCTCCTTGAGAAAACACTTAGGGCGATGATGGAACAGGAGGTGGCCCAGGAGGAGGAGGAGGAGGATGAGGAAGAGGGGTCATTTTTAGCACTTTCAGGCCAGTCTCTTCGAAGTGACTCAGAGGGAGGTTTTTTGCAACAGCAGAGGCCAGGTACAAATGTGGCCAGCCAGGGCCCACTACTGGATGACGAGGAGGACGAGGATGAGGAGGAGGTGGAGGAGGATGAGGATGAAGCATGGTCACAGCGGGGTGGCACCCAACGCAGCTCGGGTCCATCACTGGTGCGTGGCTGGGGGGAAAGGCAGGACGATGACGATACGCCTCCCACAGAGGACAGCTTGTCCTTACCCCTGGGCAGCCTGGCACACATGAGCGACTACATGCTGCAGTGCCTGCGCAACGACAGCAGAGTTGCCCACATTTTAACCTGTGCGGACTACTGGGTTGCCACCCTGCTGGATCCACGCTACAAAGACAATGTGCCCACCTTACTTCCTGCACTGGAGCGTGATAGGAAGATGCGCGAGTACAAGCGCACGTTGGTAGACGCGCTACTGAGAGCATTCCCAAATGTCACAGGGGAACAAGTGGAAGCCCAAGGCCAAGGCAGAGGAGGAGCAAGAGGTCGCCAAGGCAGCTGTGTCACGGCCAGCTCCTCTGAGGGCAGGGTTAGCATGGCAGAGATGTGGAAAACTTTTGTCAACACGCCACAGCTAACTGCACCACCACCTGATACGCAACGTGTTAGCAGGAGGCAACATTTTACTAACATGGTGGAACAGTACGTGTGCACACCCCTCCACGTACTGACTGATGGTTCGGCCCCATTCAACTTCTGGGTCTCTAAATTGTCCACGTGGCCAGAGCTAGCCTTTTATGCCTTGGAGGTGCTGGCCTGCCCGGCAGCCAGCGTTTTGTCTGAACGTGTATTCAGCACGGCAGGGGGCGTCATTACAGACAAACGCAGCCGCCTGTCTACAGCCAATGTGGACAAGCTGACGTTCATAAAAATGAACCAGGCATGGATCCCACAGGACCTGTCCGTCCCTTGTCCAGATTAGACATTAACTACCTCCCCATAACCATATATTATTGGACTCCAGGGCACTTCCTCATTCAATCCTATTTTTATTTTCATTTTACCATTATATTGCGATGCTACCCAAAGTTGAATGAACCTCTCCTCTGCCTGTGTGCTAGGCCTAAATATATGCCAATGGACTGTTGCAGTGGTGGCTGACATGAAGCCTGATTCTCTGCTATGACATGCAGACTAATTCTCTGCTGACATGAAGCCAGATTGTCTGTTACGGGACCTCTCTCCTCTGCCTGGGTGCTGGGCCTAAATTTATGACAATGGACTGTTGCAGTGGTGGCTGACGTGAAGCCTGATTCTCTGCTATGACATGCAGACTGATTCTCTGCTGTCATGAAGCCAGATTGTCTGTTACGGGACCTTTCTCCTCTACCTGGGTTCTGGGCCTAAATTTATGAAAATTGACTCTTACAGTGGTGGGTGACGTGAAGCCTGATTCTCTGCTATGATATGAAGACTGATTCTCTGCTGACATGAAGCCAGATTGTCTGTTACGGGACCTTTCTCCTCTGCCTGGGTTCTGGGCCTAAATTTATGAAAATTGACTCTTACAGTGGTGGGTGACGTGAAGCCTGATTCTCTGCTATGATATGAAGACTGATTCTCTGCTGACATGAAGCCAGATTGTCTGTTACGGGACCTTTCTCCTCTGCCTGGGTTCTGGGCCTAAATTTATGAAAATTGACTCTTACAGTGGTGGGTGACGTGAAGCCTGATTCTCTGCTATGATATGAAGACTGATTCTCTGCTGACATGAAGCCAGATTGTCTGTTACGGGACCTTTCTCCTCTGCCTGGGTTCTGGGCCTAAATTTATGAAAATTGACTCTTACAGTGGTGGGTGACGTGAAGCCTGATTCTCTGCTATGATATGAAGACTGATTCTCTGCTGACATGAAGCCAGATTGTCTGTTACGGGACCTTTCTCCTCTGCCTGGGTTCTGGGCCTAAATTTATGAAAATTGACTCTTACAGTGGTGGGTGACGTGAAGCCTGATTCTCTGCTATGATATGAAGACTGATTCTCTGCTGACATGAAGCCAGATTGTCTGTTACGGGACCTCTCTCCTCTGCCTGGGTGCTGGGCCTAAATATATGCCAATGGACTGTTGCAGTGGTGGCTGACGTGAAGCCTCATTCTCTGCTATGACATGCAGACTAATTCTCTGCTGACATGAAGACAGATTCTCTGTTACGGGACCTCTCTCCTCTGCCTGGGTGCCGGGGCCTAAATATCTGAGAATGGACTGTTCCAGTGGTGGCTGACGTGAAGCCTCATTCTCTGCTATGACATGCAGACTAATTCTCTGCTGACATGAAGACAGATTCTCTGTTACGGGACCTCCCTCCTCTGCCTGGGTGCTGGGCCTAAATATATGCCAATGGACTGTTGCAGTGGTGGCTGACGTGAAGCCTCATTCTCTGCTATGACATGCAGACTAATTCTCTGCTGACATGAAGACAGATTCTCTGTTACGGGACCTCCCTCCTCTGCCTGGGTGCTGGGCCTAAATATATGCCAATGGACTGTTGCAGTGGTGGCTGACGTGAAGCCTCATTCTCTGCTATGACATGCAGACTGATTCTCTGCTGACATGAAGCCAGATTCTCTGTTACGGGACCTCTCTCCTCTGCCTGTGTGTGTGCTGGGCCTAAATATATGCCAATGGACTGTTGCAGTGGTGGCTGACGTGAAGCCTCATTCTCTGCTATGACATGCAGACTGATTCTCTGCTGACATGAAGCCAGATTCTCTGTTACGGGACCTCTCTCCTCTGCCTGTGTGTGTGCTGGGCCTAAATATATGCCAATGGACTGTTGCAGTGGTGGCTGACGTGAAGCCTCATTCTCTGCTATGACATGCAGACTAATTCTCTGCTGACATGAAGACAGATTCTCTGTTACGGGACCTCCCTCCTCTGCCTGGGTGCTGGGCCTAAATATATGCCAATGGACTGTTGCAGTGGTGGCTGACGTGAAGCCTCATTCTCTGCTATGACATGCAGACTAATTCTCTGCTGACATGAAGACAGATTCTCTGTTACGGGACCTCTCTCCTCTGCCTGGGTGCCGGGGCCTAAATATCTGAGAATGGACTGTTCCAGTGGTGGGTGACGGGAAGCCAGATTCTCTGCTATGGAACCTCTCTCCAATTGATTTTGGTTAATTTTTATTTATTTAATTTTTATTTTAATTCATTTCCCTATCCACATTTGTTTGCAGGGGATTTACCTACATGTTGCTGCCTTTTGCAGCCCTCTAGCTCTTTCCTGGGCTGTTTTACAGCCTTTTTAGTGCCGAAAAGTTCGGGTCCCCATTGACTTCAATGGGGTTCGGGTTCGGGACGAAGTTCGGATCGGGTTCGGATCCCGAACCCGAACATTTCCGGGATGTTCGGCCGAACTTCTCGAACCCGAACATCCAGGTGTTCGCTCAACTCTACACATGAGTACAAGCAGCACACAAACTTAAAAAGCCACCATCCTCCTCCTGGTCCAGCATCTTCAGCCACATCACATCAACCACTGCTGTCCTCCTTGCCCCCTCTCAACCACCCTCCACTCCGCCTCTCATCTTAAGCAGTTCCATCTCATCTGCCCACAGTCAGGTGTCTGTAAAGGAAATGTTTGAGCGTAAGAAGCCAATGTCACAAAGTCACCCCCTTGCCCGGCGTCTGACAGCTGGCTTGACGGAACTCTTAGCCCACCAGTTTTTACCATACCAGCTGGTGGAGTCTGAGGCCTTCAAAAAATGATTCGCTATTGGGACACCACAGTGGAAGGTACCCGGACAAAATTCTTTTTTCAAAAAAGGCAACCCCAAACCTCTACTCAGTGATTGAAAGGGAAGTCATGGCATCTCTGGCATACAGTGTTGGGGCAAGGGTCCATCTGACCACTTATACCTGGTCTGCAAAGCACGGTCAGGGCAGGTATATCACCTACACTGCGCATTGGGTCAATCTGCTGACGGCTGCCAAGTTGGTGACACCGCCACGATTTGCAGGCAGGCCTACTGCCACCTCCTCTACTCCTCCTACTCCATCCTCTTCTATAACCTCCTCGGCTGAGTCCTCTTCTGCTGCGGTGTCTGGCTGCACATCAACTGAATCCCCCCAGCTCCCCAGGGGCTATTCCACATCCCGGATACGACAGTGTCACGCTGTCTTGGGGTTGACTTGCCTGAAAGCAGAGAGCCACACCGGACCAGCACTCCTGTCCACCCTGAACGCACAGGTGGATCAGTGGCTGACCCCGCACCAACTGGAGATCGGCAAAGTGGTGTGTGACAATGGAAGCAATTTGGTGGCAGCATTGAATTTGGGCAAGTTGTCACATGTGCCGTGCATGACACATGTGTTGAATCTCATCGTACAACGCTTTGTGTCTAAGTACCCAGGCTTACAGGATGTCCTCAAGCAGGCCAGGATGGTGTGGCCATTTCAGGCATTCCTACACGGCCATGGAGCACTTTTCAGACATTCAGCGCCGAAACATGCCAGTGAGGCGCTTGATTTGTGACAGCCCAACACGTTGGAATTCAACACTCCTAATGTTCGACCGCCTGCTCCAACAAGAAAAAGCCGTCAACGAGTATTTGTATGACCGGGGTGCTAGGACAGCCTCTGCGGAGCTGGGAATTTTTTTGCCACGTTACTGGACGCTCATGCGCAATGCCTGTAGGCTCATGTGTCCTTTTGAGGAGTTGACAAACCTAGTCAGTTGCACCGAAGGCACCATCAGCGACCTCTTCCCATTTGTTTTCTTCCTGGAGCGTGCCCTGCGAAGAGTGCTGGATCAGGCTGTAGATGAGCGTGAAGAGGAAGAGTTCACCATCACCACCAGAAACAGCCTTGTCATCATCGCTTGCCGGACCTGCGGCAACACTGGAAGAGGAGTATGAGGAAGAGGAGTCAGAGGAGGAATGTGGCTTTGAGGAGGAGGAAGACCAACCACAGCAGGCATCCCAGGGTGCTCGTTGTTGTCACCTATCTGGGACCTGTGGTGCTGTACATGGCTGGGGGGAAGAACAGACCATCAATGACATCAGTGTGGGCGAGGAATGGGAAATGAGTAGCTCGGTATCCAACCTTGTGCAAATGGGGTCTTTCATGCTGTCATGTCTGTTGAGGGACCCTCGTATTAAAAAGGATTAAGGAGAACGACCTGTACTGGGTGGCCACGTTACTAGATCCCTGGTATAAGCAAAAGGTGGCGGAAATGTTACCAAATTACCGAAAGTCAGAAAGGATGCAGCAGTTCAAAACCAAACTAAAAAATATGCTTTACACAACTTATAAGGGGGATGTCACAGCACAACGGGAATCTAACAGGGGAAGAGGTGAAAGTAATCCTCCTCCTACCACGACCACGGCGTCAAGAACAGGACGCTTTACAGATGTGTTGTTGATGGAGGACATGCAGAGCATTTTCAGTCCTACACATCGCCACAGTCCTTCGGGATCCAGCCTTAGAGAACGACTCGACCGACAGGTAGCAGACTACCTCGCCTTAACTGCAGATATTAACACTCTGAGCCGCGATTAACCCCTTGACTACTGGGTGTGCAGGCTTGACCTGTGGCCTGAACTATCCCAGTTTGCGATAGAACTTCTGGCCTGCCCCGCTTCAAGTGTCCTGTCAGAAAGGACCTTCAGTGCAGCAGGAGGCATTGTCACTGACAAAAGAAGTCGCCTCGGTCAAAAAAGTGTTGATTACCTCACCTTCATTAAGATGAATGAGGAATGGATCCCAAAGGGACTGACAGTGGGGGATACGTTTTACTAACAAAAGGCCTGATGACATACCTTGGCCTCAAAATGGTCCCCACGCTGCTGTATTTAATGTCTGCATACCAGATGACTATCGTGAATTCTCTGCCACCAACTAGGGTTCAAGCCGCAATGTTTTAGTCACCTTTCTGCCTGGAAAACATCAATTTTTCCGGCCACTGCTCTATGAGTGTGTTGGCAATGTTGCCACACCCCAGATAAGGCCGTTGCTTCATTATGATCAGACTAAAAGCGACTAAAAGAGATCGGCTGGATAATTTTTCATAGAAAAGACATATATATATATTTTTTAAGTTGTATGGGTTTTTAATACATAAAATAAAAAAATCATAATAAAGTCTCTTAATAGTTTAATAGAAATAATGCAGACAATTTAAAAAATCCCCATCAATTCCAATACAAAGCAAGTCCAGAGCTCAGAACAAAATTATTTCAGGATGTCGTTAATTCGACAATGATTAATCAATTCGACACACGTCCCCGGATATGGGACGTAACAGGGATTAAACTGATAGGAATAGTACTAGTTAAGACACCACTCATATAGGGTGTCACAGCACATTGCTCTGTGCACGCGCAGTGTCCCAACTTGGGAGTAAGAGGACCGACCAATCTGCTTTTTCCATCTCCCGGTTCCTAAAATCAATTCAGTTTGGTCTGTCACTGTGAAGGCAGTCGAAGGTACCCGGCCTAAATTTTTTTTCACAAAAGGCAATCCCTGATATGGGACGTAACAGGGATTAAACTGATGAGAATAGTACTACAGAAAATACCTCTCATATCGGGTGTGACAGTAAATTGCACAGCGCAGACGCAGTGACTGTGGCAAGGATTCAAACAAAGGGGAGGGAGCCAGTGTTTTTTTTAACCATCTCCCCGTTCGAAAAATCAATTTAATAAATGGACCACAGATTGGGGACGTCACGTAACAGGGATTAAACTGATGAGAATAGTGCTACAGAAAATACCACTCATATCGGGTGTGACAGTAAATTGCACGGCGCAGACGAAGTGACCGTGGTGTGGATTCAAAGGGGAGGGAGCCAGCGTTTTTTGAACCATCTCCCCGTTTGAAAAATCTATTCAATTCACCTTTCAGGGACCCTTTGTGTTGACCATGGCTGGGTGGAGGAAGAAACCTTCAATGACATCAACGGGACATGGCTAGCTTGGTATCCAACCTTGTGCAAATGGGAAGTTTGCGGTTGGGCAAATGGACTGTTCGCGGTTGTTTGCGGTGCATTAAAAGGGGAGTTTGGTCTGTCAATGTCTGTGAAGCGGGCGTAACCCCCCCTTACACTACCTGATCAATACAACATCATACCTGATCGTATACACACACTGGATGTTTTAAACCACGTTGCTCAAAAAAATTTAGGATTGTTAGGTGATTTATGCCCTTTATGGATTAAAATCCAACTCTGCGTCAACTATGTCATTTTTCATGGGAGTTTTGCCATGGATCCCCCTCCGGCATGCCACAGTCCAGGTGTTAGTCCCCTTGAAACAACTTTTCCATCACTACTGTGGCTAGAAAGAGTCCCTGTGGGTTTTAAAATCGCCTGCCTATTGAAGTCAATGGTGGTTCGCCCGGCTCGCCCGTTCGCGAACATTTGCAGAAATTCACATTCGCCATTCGCGAACAGAAAATTTTATGTTCGCGTCATCTCTAGTGCCAACATTGGCACCCTGGCCATGCTTCACCTTCTGACCACAGATTCTACAAATGGCCATGTTCGCCTCCTCCGGCGGCTTAACAAAAACCTGCCACACCGCCGAGTACGTGATTTTACCCCCAACACTGACTGACTGCTACTGCCGCTGCTTCATGAACCCCTGCACACTACTTTCCAGGCAGGTAGGCTCCTGTGAAGCGGGTGGTCTACCCTGGACACTTTTGGCTCCCTAATTCCCACTGCTGCCACCCTGCCAACTCCCAGCCACACTAGCAACTTGCTGGCTCTGCCGCTGCCTCATGGGCAAGCTACCACCCTCTTCTCCCGATGATGATTAAGCCCCTATTTCTCCCGGCTCCCAAGTGCAGATCAGCTACATCATCAAGTACTGTCTGCACGTCACTGATGTCCTCCTCAACGGTCTCTGGGTCAGGAGCCTGACCACTCGCAACACCATTTCCCACGCCACTCTCCTTATTACTACTTGCCTGCCTAGCGGAGGAAGCGGCTGGCCAGTAGCTGCTGACTCTGCTCTAGTAGCTCGTTCTCGCTATATAGTGGAGCTGAGCCCACAGCATATAATACTTCTCTGGCTGAGGGAACAGAAAAGGACAGAGGTACGTTGAGGACAGGTGAGGGCACACGGCCTGCTCCCGGGCCATGCCAACTAAGGGTTGTGTCTGACAAACGCACCGAGTCTTGGCTGGGGGTGTCTGATGTCACTTCGGATGAAGTGGATGACCGAGTCAAACATTCAAGAACCGCTGGGTTGCTGGTCAAGACACGACTGCTAGATGACACCATGAGTTCAGGCCTCTCGTTGCGACTCTGCCATTCCCCTGTGCAGGGCCTGGAACTTCTGTGTCTGACATACTGTTAGATCAAATAAATAAATAAAAAGGAAATTAAAACTGGGTCTGGAATTTTCTCACTTCACCACACAGCGGCTAATAAGTCAATTTTTTCCCCACTAATGCACGCCATAAACGGCTTTAAAACATAACTGCAAAGCTATACGACAAATAGGCCCTTATTTTTTTTCACTTATACACGCCACAAAAGGCTTTAGAAAATATAACTACACCGCTGAACGGCAAATATATATTTTTTGCCACTAATACACTTCAAAAAGGGCTTTAGAATATAACTGTATAACTGCACCGCTAAATGGCAAATACAGTATATACTTTTTTGCCACTAATGCATGCCAAAAAGGGCTTTAGAACATATAACTGCACCGCTGAACGGCAAATATATATTTTTTGGCGCTAATACACGCCAAAAAGGGCTGTAATTTTCTCACTTCTCCACACAACGGCAAATACTTTTTTTATACCACTAATAGATGCTAAAAAGTGCTTTAGAACATAAAACTGCATGGCTGAACAGCAAATATATATATTTTTTGCAACTAATACACGCCAAAAAGGGCTGTAATTTTCTCACTTCACCACACAACGGCAAATAATTTTTTTGTGCCACTGATACACGCAAAAAATGTGCTTTAGAACATATAACTGCACCACTGAATGGCAAATATATATTTTTTTGCCACTAATACACGCCAAAAAGGGCTTTAGTACATATAACTGCACCACTGAATGGCAGATAGTATTTTTTTTTTGCCACTAATACACGCCAAAAAGGGCTTTAGAACATATAATTGCACTGCTGAACGGCAAATAATATATAATTCTTTGCCACTAATAAATGCTAAAAAGGACTGTAGAACATATAACTACACCGCTGAACGGCAAATATATATTTTTTGGCGCTAATACACGCCAAAAAGGGCTGTAATTTTCTCACTTCACCACACAACGGCAAATACTTTTTTTATACCACTAATAGATGCTAAAAAGTGCTTTAGAACATATAACTGCATAGCTGAACAGCAAATCTATATTTTTTTGCCACTAATACATGCCAAAAAGGGCTGTAATGTTCCCACTTCACCACACAACGGCAAATACTTTTTTTGTGCCACTGATACACCCAAAAATGTGCTTTAGAACATATAACTGCACTGCTGAATGACAAATATATTTTTTTTTGCCACTAATACACGCCAAAAAGGGCTTTAGAACATATAACTGCACCGCTGAACGGCAAATATGCTAATACACGCCAAAAAGGGCTGTAATTTTCTCACTTTACCACACAACGGCTAATAAGCCCTTTTTTTCCAACTAATACATGCCAAAAAAGGCTTTAAAACATATAACTGCACCTCTGAATGGCAAATAATATATTTTTTTTTGCCACTAATACATGTCAAAAAGGGCTTTAGAACATATAACTGCACCGCTGAACGGCAAATAATATATATATTTTTTCCACTAATACACGCTAAAAAGGGCTTTAGAACATATAACTGCAACGCTGAACGGCAAATATAGTTTTTTTGCCACTAATACATGCCAAAAAGGGCTTTTGAACATATAACTGCACCGCTGAACGGCAAATAATATATATTTTTTGCAACTAATACACGCCAAAAAGGGCTGCAATTTTCGCGCTTCACCACACAACGACTAATAAGCCCTTTTATTCCCACTAATACATGCCAAAAAAATGCTTTAGAACGTATAACTGCACAGCACAAGGGCAAATAAGTCGTAGAAATATGTATCAAACAGCACTTGCACCCCAATAACAAGAACAGTTTGCTGGAATTACAGAGCTGTATAATGGCAATTTGAATCTCCAGTCAGTGCAGCAAGGTGTAATAGGATTGTTCCTATTACCCAGGCTGTAAATTCCCCTACTGAACCCTGTTCTGCTACAATACTGTGGAATGATTCCTCCCTATCCTTTCCCTGAACTTCTATACAGCAAAATAAAAGTTTTAATGTCTTTTCTACCACTGTCTCTAGCGCCTGCTGATGTCTCTCTCTGCACTAAGTACACTAGAAAATGGCTGAATCCAAGATGGCTGAGGCTATTTATAGGGCTGTGACATGACAGGACTGGCTGGCTGCTGATTGGCTTCATGCATGGCATTGTGGGTGATGCCTCATTCCCAGAGCTCCTTGATCCATGTCCAAACATGCACAGCAGCCATTTTAGGAAAAAATGTGATTTGTTGCCATGAAGCGTGATGAAATTCGGATTCGGTGTGAATCAAATTTTTCCTGAAATTCGGATCGAATTCCACTTCGTCAACTTCGATTCGCTCATCTCTATTTATAACCTTTTAATAATTTAGAGATAAGGTTTATTAGATGACCTGCGCAAAGTGAAAATACGATTCACAAAGCAAGACAGTTAACCTTTTGTGACAGAACGGCTTATTATTTTTAATAAAGACCAATTGAAAAAATTATTCTGAGCCCAAAATGAGTAAAATGCAATCATAACAAAAAAATTGCCCCTGAAGGTGTACATAGCCTTTACGCTGTGTTTGTCAGGGCTGTCTTGGTGCCCATATTTCTTAGTTGGTGTTTACTAGTGATGAGCAGCATAGGCAATATTCGTTTTTGCAATATTTAGCAAATTTTGTGCCTATTTGCCATAAATTTGAAAATTATAGAATTTGTGGTCTCCAGTCATGATTTTCTTGATTGTGAAAATTGGCAATGTAATATGCGTGTATTGTGTGCGCAATTCAGATGTGGCTCACTTTTGCTATAGCACTACCTAACACACTGCACTGGAACCTATGAGCTACACTATATCAGGATATAACTTAAGTTACATGCACACGACCGTGCCGTTTTTTGCGGTCTGAAAACCGCGGACATTCTATATTTTTCTTGCGGGGCCACGGAATGGTGCAACAGATGCTGAGAGCACATGGAGTGCTGTCCGCATCTTTTGTGGCCCCGTTGAAGTGAATGGGTCCGCATCCGAGCCGCAAAAATGGCAGCTCGGATGCGGACCCAAACAACGGCCGCGTGCATGAGGCCTTACACTGACTATCTCCCCCTAACTGTCTGTATGAGCTAACTATCTTATGTATTTGATCCAGATTAGTCTGCAAAGCACAGAGCACAGCAATGACACTGCTCAATCTTTCAGAACTGCTAAAAAAAAGCTGAAAAAGGCTGCTGGGGAGTTTCTTATATAGTAAGGGGTAGGCAACTTTCCTATTGGTTGCTAGGGATGTTGCTAAGCTCAGACAAAGATATTGCAGCCTTCTCATTGGCCCACAAGCAAGAAGCAGTGAGGGCACTGATGAAAAAGAATCTAGAATATTCACCGATTTTCGCGAAACAAAATTCACGATTAGAATATTCGCGATCGACACTGGTGTTTACTGAGTTCTCTTTTATACCATTGCAATAGAAGAATTTCATTGTCATATCTAAACCTTATTCTGAACATTATTGTGGACCATACCATACATCTCTTTATTGGTTGTCTGTAAAGATGTCATTTTTCTTTTGGCATGCATTTTCTTAATGTACAGTTGCAAGAAAAAGTATGTGAACCCTTTGGAATAATATGGATTTCTGCACAAATTGGTCATAAAATGTGATCTGATCGTCATCTAAGTCACAACAATAGACAATCACAGTCTGCTTAAACTAATAACACACAAATAATTAAATGTTACCATGTTTTTATTGAACACACCATGTAAAAATTCACAGTGCAGGTGGAAAAAGTATGTGAACCCCTAGACTAATGACATCTCCAAGAGCTAATTGGAGTGAGGTGTCAGTCAACTGGAGTCCAATCAATGAGATGAGATTGGAAGTGTTGGTTACAGCTGCCCTGCCCAATGAAAAACACACACCAGTTCTGGGTTTGCTTTTCACAAGAAGCATTGCCTGATGTGAATGATGCCTCGCACAAAAGATCTCTCAGAAGATCTACGATTAAGAATTGTTGACTTGCATAAAGCTGGAAAGGGTTATAAAAGTATCTCCAAAAGCCTTGCTGTTCATCAGTCCACAGTAAGACAAATTGTCTATAAATGGAGAAAGTTCAGCACTGCTGCTACTCTCCCTAGGAGTGGCCGTCCTGTAAAGTTGACTGCAAGAGCACAGCGCAGACTGCTCAATGAGGTGAAGAAGAATCCTAGAGTGTCAGCTAAAGACTTACAAAGTCTCTGGCATATGCTAACATCCCTGTTAGCGAATCTACGATATGTAAAACACTAAACAAGAATTAATTTCATGGGAGGATACAACAGAGGAAGCCACTGCTGTCCAAAAAACACCATTGCTGCACGTTTACAGTTTGCACAAGAGCACCTGGCTGTTCCACAGCAGTACTGGCAAAATATTCTGTGGACAGATGAAACCAAAGTTGAGTTGTTTGGAGGAAACACACAACACTATGTGTGGAGAAAAAGAGGCACAGCACACCAACATCAAAACCTCATCCCAACGGTGAAGTATGGTGGTGGGGCATCATGATTTGGGGCTGCTTTGCTGCGTCAGGGCCCGGATGGATTGCTATCATCGAAGGAAAAATGAATTCCCAAGTTTACCAAGACATTTTGCAGGAGAACTTAAGGCCATCTGTCCACCAGCTGAAGCTCAACAGAAGATGGGTGTTGCAACAGGACAACAATCCAAAGCATAGAAGTAAATCAACAACAGAATGGCTCAAACAGAAGTAAATACGCCTTCTGGAGTGGCCCAGTCAGAGTCCTGACCTCAACCCGATTGAGATGCTGTGGCATGACCTCAAGAAAGCAATTCACACCAGACATCCCAAGAATATTGCTGAACTGAAACAGTTCTGTAAAGAGGAATGGTCAAGAATTACTCCTGACCGTTGTGCACGTCTGATCTTTAACTACAGGAAACGTTTGGTTGAAGTTATTGCTGCCAAAGGAGGTTCAACCAGTTATTAAATCCAAGGGTTCACATACTTTTTCCACCTGCACTGTGAATGTTTACATGGTGTGTTCAATAAAAACAAAGGTAACATTTAATTCTTTGTGTGTTATTAGTTTAAGCAGACTGTGATTGTCTATTGTTGTGACTTAGATGAAGATCAGATCACATTTTATGAACAATTTGTGCAGAAATCCATATCATTCCAAAGGGTTCACATACTTTTTCTTGCAACTGTATGTTCTATTAAAACCTCAATACAAATTTACTGAAATTAAAAATATTCTGCAGTTTCTGAGATACAAGGGTTAAAAAAATTCTGTTTGCAAATAGTCACAGACAGTTTTCTATGAATTCCATGATCTGATGTCCCACTTGTAGCTCTTCTCTCTGATTTCCTGACCTCATAAACAAGTTTTTGCCGGATCCGGCAGGGGATCAGCAAAAATACATCCAGTCTAATACAACCGTCTGCATCCATTCTGAACAGATCCGGTTGTATTATCTCCAAAATGAACAAGACGAAATCCGGCACCATTGACCATTGACCATTGACTTACATTGTGTTTCATGCCTTGATCAGTCTTGATCAGTATCCCATGAAGTACACAAAAACTCTGATTGCAGCAGGTTTGTGTCTGGCATTGGTACACAACAAAACGAAACAGAATGCAGTTCCGGTTTCTTCAGTTTTGTCCCCATTGACAATAAATGGGGACAAAACTGAAGCATTTTCCTCTGGTTTTGAGACGCTGTGGCGGATCTCAAAACCGGAAAGGAAAACACAAATGTGAAAGTAGCCTAAGCCATATTATTATCATTTTCCTAAGAATTGATCTATTTTCAGTCGTGTCTTTGACCAACTCTTATTTATTTGACTTTCCCAAAGATGCAGCAGAATGGCTTGATGCAAATTATTATTGATTATTCATACACAGCCCAGAACATCAGATAGACTATCCCTGCAGGTTTCTGGGATCTCACTATAGCTAAAACAGTTATAGGAGTCAGAATATGGCAATGACAAGAAAAATATATTTTTTTCAAGATTTTTATTTTTCAGGATTAAAACACAAGAAAAACTATACAAATGTGGTATAGCCATAACCGTACTGACCTGGAGAATGAAAGTAACAGGTTAGTTTTACCACATAGGGAACACTGTAAAAACAAAACCCTATAAGGCTCCATTCAGATGTCCGTAGTGCATTGCGGATCCGCAATACCCCTGGCCGGCACCCCGATAGAAATGCCTATTCTTGTCCGCAATTGGACATGCTCTATTTTTTTCCAGAGCTGCGGACAGGAAAATCGGGGCCACACTCCGAAAATGCGGATCTCTATAGAGAATGAATGGGTCCACACCTGTTCTGCATAATTGATTATTTTTTTCCAATTCTGCAGTACGCAGCCCTGCAGGGTGAGGCGAATGGTGAGGTCACAGGGGTAGTTACTAACTGAGGGTGGTTATGGTACTCACAGTCTTTATATACCCTGGGCAGGCGTACAGCAGTGATGGAGAGGCTGGCACAAGGATCCTCTGGGGCACTCTCTGTATATAGGGACCAGGCCAGGTGGTAAGTGAGGTGCCCTGGATGTTGCAGGTTTTTTAAATGTGCCGGTGGCAAGATTCCTTTAAGTTCATGACGCCTGTTCCGGTAACGGTGGCACACCGATTTATTGTTGTAATAATTGAGGAACACAAGTTGCAGTAAACCAGAACTTCCTTTTTACGGAAACAGTTCAACTATTTACAGTCTTTAGTTGGTTCCATATGTCAAAAGGTTGAATACAGGCAGGCTTGATACAAAATGGCAGGCAAAGTCTTTGCAAGATACTCAGAGGGCATAAACACTTACAGATCAGGCTGCACTTTTGCTCAGGTCCTGTCTGGGTTAACATTATAATCCGCCATACTGTGACTGCCATTGCTCAGCGCTTTTGTGATGGCGTCAATTGATGCACTGGTTGACTGCATGCAGGGTTGATCCCTAGAGGTTGCGGATCTGCGTAGTTCGGTCACACAGTGTCAGAGGGTTCTGGCATCAGGTACAGGTCAAATTGTTGGGGAGCCTAAAGTCGCTCTTCCCGAGAAATTTACAGGGGTATGGATGATTTTTTCCGCTTTAAAGAGTCATGTAATTTGTACTTTCGACTGCGTCCATTTTCATCAGGTAATAAAGATCAGAGGGTGGGTATCATCATGTCTTTGCTTAAAGGGGACGCGCAATCCTGGGCTTTTTCTCTGCCGCCTGGTTCTCTGGCCCTCCGGTCGGTGGAGGAATTTTTCAAAGCCCTGGGATTGATTTACGATGACCCAGATCGAGTCTTGATGGCAGAATTGAAATTACGTAACTTACTACAGGGTAAACATACTGCTGAGGTTTACTGCACAGAGTTTAGGAGGTGGGCTACTGAGTCGGGGTGGAACGACCCCGCGTTACGTAGTCAGTTTTGTCAGGGGTTGAAAGATGCCCTGGCTTTTCATGAGTACCCAGATACTTTGGAGAATGCAATGTCTTTGGCTATACGTTTGGATAGACGTATCAGAGAGAGGTGTAAGGGTCCTCCGTGCAGAGGATTCCTCTCGCGTGTGGTTTTGTTTCACCTACTGCCCAGGTTGATATTACTTATAACTCTGGGGTAGGGGAGGAACCCATGCAGTTAGGTCAGATATCTTGCCATTCTGATAGTAGAGACTTTAGAAAAGTGCACAATCTATGTTACTATTGTGGGAAGAGGGGTCATTTTTTTTTCTTGTCCTTATGTTAAACCACAGGTGGAAGAGAAAAAGAAAAAAGAGAAAAAAATAACTTCCCTCACACTTGGTAGTATGAATGGTGTGGTGGAGCAGACGGATATGCAAGCTCCCTGCAGTTCCCGTTTTCTCCTTTCAGCTATGGTGGCGCTAGAGTCTAGAAATGTGTTTGTTGATGTTTTCCTTGATTGTGGTGCTGGGGTAAACCTAATTGACCTTCTTTTTCTTCAAAACCTAGTACTAAGTACTTGCACGTTAGAGAACGAGATTCGTGTTTTTGCAATTGATTCTTCCCCTCTTTCTCAAAGGAGCCTTATTATTATTATTATTATTTATTATTTAAGCGCCATTCATTCCATAGCGCTGTACATATGATAAGCGGTGCACATACATAACAGACAATTGTACTAATCATAAACAAGATGAGTTACAAACTGGTACAGAAGGAGAGAGGGCCCTGCCCGTGAGGGCTTACAATCTACATGGTATGGGAGAAGGACACAGTAGGTGCGGGTTAAGTTGGTCATGGCGGTATAGAGGCAGCAGGGTCATTGGTTGTAGGCTTGTCTGAAGAGGTGGGTTTTCAGGTTTCTTTCAAAGGATTCCACTGTAGGTGAGAGTCTGATATGTTGGGGTAGCGAGTTCCAGAGTATGGGGGATGCACGGGAGAAATCTTGGAGTCGATTGTGGGAAGAGGCGATAAGAGGAGAGGAGAGAAGGAGGTCTTGTGAGGATCGGAGAGTGCGTGTGGGGATGTATCGGGAAAGTAGCTCAGAGATGTAGGGAGGGGACAGGTTATGGACGGCCTTGTATGCGTTTGTCAGTACTTTGAAGTGGATTTGTTGGGCAATGGGGAGCCAGTGAAGGGATTGGCAGAGGGGAGAGGCAGAGGAGTAATAAGGTGAGAGGTGGATTAGTCGGGCAGCAGAGTTGAGGATAGATTGGAGGGGTGCGAGGGTGCTAGATGGAAGGCCACAGAGGAGAATGTTGCAGTAGTCTAGGCGGGAGATAATGAGGGCATGTACAAGCATTTTCGCAGATTCGAAGTTAAAGGGGTTGTCCGGGATTAGGGACCATTGTTTAATAGCATTGCACATACACACACTTTACATACACCCATATCCTACCTTTTCAGCATGTTTCTAAGTACCCTTTTTACCCAAAACCTTTATGGCAGGAAGTAACTGATTTCTTTCAGTCAGTGACGTACCGGGTCCCTTGCAGAGGAGGAAAGCTTCCTCTTCCGCTGCTCAGGGAGCCCGGTGACGTCACTGACAGCCTAATTAATTATTCAAAAGTCTAGGAGGGGCAGTAACTCTCCTGGCCAAGATTGCGCTAAGCTCCGCCCCTCCAGTACGGTGACGTCAAAGTGAAATAAAGTGCCTCCCCTAAAATGCTCCCCTCCTTTCTGCCCCCATTGTCCCATATATAACAAATGCGCCCCCCCCCCCATGCGTCCGCTCCTTGTGGTGCAGATATTGATGGCAGCGGCTCAGGAACGGAGCCGCTGCCATCAGCAGAGAGCGTTAGCTGCAACTGTAACAGCTAACACTCTGTAACAGGTGCGCGGCATCCAGATCCATGTGGTTGAGAAGGAGGGAGCTCCCTCTCTCTACCATCGCGCCCCTGCTGCTGCGATTGCAGCGGCCGATCGTTGCCATGGCAACCGGACACCTAACAAAGGCCTCCTGGTTGCTATGGACCTAAGGCTAATCAGACCCTGAGGTCTGATTAGCCTTAGTCAGGGCTCCAGATGGCAACCAAAATGCCACCAATGAAGAAAACTGACCTGTAATACAAATACAGGAGGCGGTGCCGGAATCAAATAGCCGGCACCCGACCTCTGTGACAGGGAGCTGCGATCAGCTGCAGTTGAGTTAACCCCTTAGGTGCGGTACCTGAGGGGTTAACTGTCGCTGATTGCAGCTCCCTGTCACAGAGGTCGGGTGTCGGCTATTTGATTCCGGCACCGCCTCCTGTATTTGTATAAGAAACATTGGTGGCACAGTGCGCCCCCCCCCCCTCCCCCAGTATAATAAACATCGGTGGTGCAGTGGGAAGTGCCAATGAGGGTTAAAAAAAATTTAAAAAAATTAACTCACCTCCTCCAGTTGATCGCGTAGCTGCCTGTCTCCTGTGCTTTCTTCAGGACCTGTGATGACGTCACTGAGCTCATCACATGGTCCATTACCATGGTGATGGATCATGAGATGTATCATGTGATGAGCACAGTGATGTCACCACAGGTCCTTTGACAGGTCCCGAAGAAAGAACAGGAGACGATCAATTGGAGGAGGTGAGTTAATTTTTTTATTTATTTTTTTAACCCTCATTGGCACTGCTCACTGTGCCACCAATGTTTATTAAAATAATGGGGGGGGGGCGCACTGCGCCACCAATGTTTATTATATTGAGGGGGGGCGCACTGCGCCACCAATGTTTATTATATTGAGGGGGGGCGCACTGCGCCACCAATGTTTATTATATTGAGGGGGGCGCACTGCGCCACCAATGTTTATTATATTGAGGGGGGGCGCACTGCGCCACCAATGTTTATTATATTGAGGGGGGTGCACTGCGCCACCAATGTTTATTATATTGAGGGGGGGCGCACTGCGCCACCAATGCTTATTATATTGAGGGGGGCGCACTGCGCAACCAATGCTTATTATATTGAGGGGGGGCGCACTGCGCCACTAATGTTTATTATATTGAGGGGGGGGCGCACTGCGCCACCAATGCTTATTATATTGAGGGGGGCGCACTGCGCCACTAATGTTTATTATATTGGGGGGGGGGGCGCACTGCGCCACCAATGCCTATTATATTGAGGGGGGGCGCACTGCGCCACCAATGTTTATTATATTGATCTTCTACCATGCATTCTGTATTCAGAATGCTATTATTTTCCCTTATAACCATGTTATAAGGGAAAATAATACAGTGAATAGACTTTCATCCTAGCAACCATGCGTGAAAAATCGCACCGCATCCACACTTGCTTGCGATTTTCACGCAGCCCTATTAACTTCTATGGGGCCTGCGTTGCGTGAAAAACGCACAATATAGAGCATGCTGCGATTTTCACGCAACGCACTAGTGATGTGTGAAAATCACCGCTCATGTGCAGAGCCCCATAGAAGTGAATGGGTCCGGATTTAGTGTGAGTGCATTCCGGTATTTTGAATGCGTGGCCCTTATAGTGTGACGCTGTCATCGATGTTTATGGATAGATGTGGGAGCGTGGCCCTTATAGTGTGACGCTGTCAGCGATGTTTATGGATAGATGCGGGAGCGTGGCCCTTATAGTGGGACGCTGTCAGCGATGTTTATGGATAGATGCGGGAGCGTGGCCCTTATAGTGTGACACTGTCAGCGATGTTTATGGATAGATGCGGGAGCGTGGCCCTTATAGTGTGACGCTGTCAGCGATGTTTATGGATAGATGCGGGAGCGTGGCCTTTATAGTGGGATGCTGTCAGCAATGTTTATGGATAGATGCGGGAGCGTGGCCCTTATAGTGGGATGCTGTCAGCGATGTTTATAGATAGATGTGAGAGCGTGGCCCTTATAGTTTGTTGCAGTCTGCTATCCCTAAGGTTGTATACCATGAGTAACTAGCACAAGCATAAAACTAAAAATGATCTACCATTGTGGAAAGATGGAGCTGCTCCCTGTGTGTTAGTTCACTGTCTGCAAACACTGAGCACATGACATGTGCAAGAGACAGAGCAAGGAGGAGTTTATGGGGGAGGAATATGTAAGAGGGGGGTGGATCTATGGAGGAGGCTGAATATGTATGAGGGGGCGGATGCAGGGAGGTGATCTTACGCTGTAGAAACCAGGAGCTGCTGATCTGCACTGGGAGCCACAATGCACTGCAGCAGGAAGTGATGGCATACATAAACAGATATGTACACAGTCTGCTGGGGACTGTAGGAGCCATGCAGCAGTGCAAAAGCTACCTAAAAACATCTTAGGAAGATAGATTTGGCTACTAACAGTGAGTAAGCAGTTAAAAAAAAAAAAAAAAAATTGATCCCGGACAACCCCTTTAAGGAAAGCATGGATGAGGGAGATGTTTTTGAGTTGGAGGCGGCAGGTGGTGGAAAGGGCTTGGATGTGCGGTTGGAAGGAAAGGGCAGAATCTAAGGTCACTCCAAGGCAGCGGGCTTTGTTGACTGGGGATAATGTGCAGCCATTGATCGTGATAGATAGGTCTGTTGGGGGGGTTGAACAAGATGGGGGAAAGATTATGAATTCTGTCTTAGCCATGTTAAGTTTAAGAAAGCGAGAGGCGAAGAAGGATGATATAGAAGATAGACATTGTGGGATTCTTGATAGTAAGGTGGTGATGTCTGGATCAGAGAGGTAGATTTGTGTGTCATCAGCATAGGAGTGATACTGAAAGCCATGGGACTCTATGAGCTGTCCCAGGCCAAAAGTGTAGATTGAGAAGAGCAGGGGTCCTAGGACAGAGCCTTGCGGGACACCAACAGAGAGGGCATGAGACGAGGAGGTGGTGCGGGAGTGGGAGATGCTAAACGTCCGGCCTGTGAGGTATGATGTGATCCAGGAGAGAGCCAGGTCAGTGATGCCAAGAGATGAGAGAGTTTGCAACAGAAGGGAGTGGTCAACCGTGTCGAAGGCAGAGGACAGGTCAAGGAGAAGGAGGACAGAGTATTGTTTCTTGGTTTTGGCTGTCAGTAGGTCATTGGTGACTTTGGTAAGGGCAGTCGGATTGTAGGTGGTCAAAGAGGGAGCAGGAGGAGAGGTGGGAGGACAGTTCTGAATGGACATGTTGTTCAAGTAGCTTTGAGGCATACGGAAGAAGTGATATGGGGCGATAACTGGACAAGGAAGATGGGTCAAGTGAAGGCTTTTTGAGGATGGGTGTAATGGTAGCATGTTTAAAAGCAGAGGGGAAGACACCAGAGTTTAGTGATAGATTGAAGAGATGAGTTAGGGCTGGGATAAACACTGCAGTGAGGTTAGGGATGAGGTGGGATGGGATCGGGTCAAGTGCACAGGTGGTGAGATGTGATCTGGAGAGTTTTTCTTCTGTAATGGAGGAGAAGCGGGTTTTGGGGGGAGAGGACCGAGCAGTTGTGTAGAGGGTCTGTGGGGACTATGTAGTGAAGCTTTCTCTGATGTGGACTATCTTTTGTTTGAAATATTTGGCAAAGTCCTCAGCTGAGAAGAGAGGAGAGGGTGGGGGCGCTGGGGGACGGAGAAGGGAGTTAAAAGTGCTAAAAAGTTGTTTAGGGCTGTGTGAAAGGGAAGATATGAGAGATGAGAAGTAGGCCTGTTTTGCATCAGCGAGTGAGGATTTGAATATGAGAAGGGATTGCTTGTATGCAGTGAAATTATCTATAGAAGGCGATTTTTTTCCATCGTCGCTCAGCAGCCCTGGAAGCTTGTCTGAGTTTCTTGGTCAGGTTGGTGGGCCAGGGTTGTCTGTTGATTTTCCTGATTTTGTTATGTGTGAGGGGGGCAACAGTGTCCAGAGCTGTACTTATTGTGGTGTTGTATAGGGAGGTAGCAGCTTCTGGGTCTTGGAGGCAGCAGATGGTAGAGAGTGGGAGAAGAGAGAAAGCAAGCGAAAGTCGAGATGTTTAAGGTTCCTGCGGGGGTGTGCTGGTGTGTGGACCGGGGGGGCTACAGAAGAGACCAGTGAAGAGAAGGTGAGTAGGTTGCGGTCGGATAGGGGGAGAGGCGAGTTAGAAAGGTTAGGTAGGGAGCAAAAGCAGGTAAAGATCAGATCCAGAGTGTGACCATCTCTGTGGGTGGGAGCTGAAGACCACAGTGATAGGCCGAAGGAGGAAGAGAGTGACAGGAGTTTAGAGGTGGCCGAGTAGCAGGTGTCAATAGGGATGTTGAAGTCACCCATGATGATAGTGGGGATGTCGGCAGAAAGAAAGTGTAGTAGCCAGGTGTTGAAGTAGTCAAGAAAGATGGTGGCTGGGCCTGGAGGGCGGTAAATGACAGCTACTTGAAGGTTGGAGGGAGAGTAGATGCGAACAGAGTGTACTTCAAATGAGGTGAGCGTAATGGAGGGTGGCAGTGGAGTTGGGCTGTAGGAGCAGGTGTCTGATAGGAGAATACCAACTCCTCCACCATGTTTGCAGCCGGGGCAGGGGGTGTGAGTGAATTGAAATCCACTATAAGAGAGTGCAGCAGGGGAGGAGGTGTCTGAGGGTGTCAGCAATGTTTCTGTGAGACCCAGAAAGGAAAGGTTTTGAGAGATAAACAGTTCGTGAATGTACGACAGTTTGTTACGGACAGAGCGCGCGTTCCATAATGCTCCTGCAAGAGGAGCCAAAGGGGCAGGGGTCAGAGGAATGGTAATTAGGTTTAAGGGGTTGCAGGAATTTGTAGAAAGAGATTTGTAGTGGGACATGGAGGTGATGGTGGGGATTTGCTGAGGGGGTCCTGGATTTGGAAAGATATCACCAGCAGTAAGGAGAAGCAGAGAAAGTGTTAATAGGTGAGAATAAGAGAGGGCATGAGGTGTCTGTGTGTGTTTTGGAAGGAAGTGTTTTATGTTGGCAAAAAGGTTTGTGCAAGCTGTCAGATGAGAAGGTAAGATGTAGGAAGAGATGAATAGTTCCTTACTGGGTGAATGGATGTGAAGGTATTTCAGGAGGTTGTGGAAAAGTAGGAGGAGTAATAGGACAAATTTAAGCATTGTTAGCATTGACTATGCCTGTAGTTACCTGTGGTCCCCTTCTGGTCACATTCTGGTATAATTCAGTCTGTGCACTTAAGAGTTGCACTTGAGAAATGTTGCATTTGGAAAGACCAAGGTCTGGAAGACCATGGATCTTAGATTTATACCACTCAGTGATCAATCAGGTGTGACCAAGAGGGGAGGGGGCTACATATGGACTAATCAAGGAGGACCAGATACAGGGGTGAAATAGTGTAAACAAATTCTCAATAAATCCAGCAGGAAAAGAGACATTAATAGTTCAGACAGACATACCAGGATTTAGAAGGAGAGATGAGAGGAGATGGACAATATCAGACTGGAAAAGCTGGGTGTAGCAGTAAGCCTTACTCACATTGTTCATGGTATTCATTTAAGGGTGGGTGATTCACATGCTGAAATGATTTCTTGTTTTGTCATGAAGGATTTGCCAGCTCTTATAGTTTTGGGGTTGCCATGGTTGTCTAGACATAACCCAATTATAGACTGGCAAGCGAGACAAATCATTGGTTGGAGCGAGTTTTGTTCGGATAATTGTCTTGGCACATCTATCTCTGGTGTGTCCATTACGGCCTTGCCTCAGTATCTCTCGGATTTTTCGGATGTCTTTTCAGAGGGTGGGGCTCAGGAATTGCCCCCTCATCGAGACTGATTGTCCAGTGAATCTCATTCCGGGGGCTAAGTTGCCTAAGTCTCGGCTTTACAACCTCTCTCAACCCGAGAGAGAGGTCATGCGAAAGTATGTCGCCGAGAGTTTGGCAAAGGGTCATATTAGACCATCTAAGTCTCCAGTGGCAGTAGGTTTGTTCTTCGTGAAGAAAAAAGATGGATCACTGAGACCGTGTTTGGATTTCCGGGAGTTGAACCGTATTACAGTCCGGGATCCATATCCCCTGCCTTTGATCTCAGATCGTTTTGATCAGATTGTTGGAGCCAAGGTGTTCTCCAAGTTAGATTTGAGAGGAGCATACAATCTGATCAGGATCAAGGAGGGGGATGAGTGGAAAACGGCCTTCAATATGCACGAGGGTCATTTTGAGAACCTGGTAATGCCTTTTGGGCTGACGAACGCGCCAGCAGTATTTCAGCGATTCGTCAATGACATTTTTCATCACTTGGTGGGGAGGTTCGTAGTAGTTTGCCTAGATTACATTTAAATTTATTCTCCTGATCTGAAGACCCATCAGGATTATGTGAGACAGGTTTTGACGATCCTTCGGGAGAATAAGTTATATGCCAAATTGGAGAAATGTTTGTTTGCGGTGCAAGAGCTTCCGTTCTTGGGATACATGCTTTCTGATTCCGGTTTTCGTATGGACCCCGAAAAGGTCCGGGCGGTTCTGGAGTGGGACCGACTAGAGAATCAGAAAGCTTTGATGCGGTTCTTGGGGTTTACGAATTTTTATAGAAAATTTATTTTGAATTATTCTACCCTAGTCAAACCTCTTACTGATATGACCAAGAAGGGCGCCGATGTCTCTGTCTGGTCGGATGAGGCATTGCAGGCCTTTTGGGCTATTAAGGAGCGTTTTGCGTCCGCTCCCATTCTGGTGCTGCCGGATGTGTCTCAGCCATTTGTGGTAGAGGTTGATGCATCAGAGGTGGGGGTTGGGGCGATGCTGTCACAGGGTTCATCTCCTGGCAAGTGGGTCCTGTGTGCCTTCTTCTCCAAGAAGCTCTCGGTCGCTGAGAGGAATTATGATGTTGGAGATAGGGAGTTGTTGGCTATCAAGTTGGCCTTTGAGGAATGGCGTCACTGGTTAGAGGGGGCGTCTCACCCCGTTACGGTGTATACAGACCATAAGAATTTGGCTTACCTGCAATCTGCCAAGCGTCTGAACCCTAGGCAGGCCAGATGGTCACTAATTTTTACCAGGTTCAATTTTGTGGTTACCTTTCGCCCTGGGGTCAAGAACGTCAAGGCAGATGCCTTGTCTCGTAGCTTCCCTGGGGGAGGTGATTCAGAAGATCCGGCGCCAATTTTGGCGGATGGGGTGGTGGTCTCCACTCTGTACCCTGAATTGGAGATGGAGGTGTTGGGAGCCCAGGAGGGGGCTCCTGGTTCTTGTCCCCCAGGGAGGTTGTTTGTTCCTGAGGGCCTACGATACAAGGTGTTCAAGGAACATCACGATACTGTTCTCGCTGGACATCCTGGTGGTAAGTCCACCTGTGATATGGTGTCCCGGAGGTTCTGGTGGCCAGGGTTACATAAGAGCATTAAGAATATCAAGTTGAGAGTGCCATCTTGGAAACTGTGTCCAAGATTTGTTGTTCCGTATAAAATTTCTGCGGTGATCAATCCTGTGGTGTTTCGGCTGGATCTTCCGCAGACTTGGAGGATCCATGATGTCTTCCACAGGTCTTTACTAAAAAAAAATTGTGAAACCGGTGGTACCATCGCCATTCCCTCCTCCTCCTGTTCTAGTCGAGGGAAACTTGGAGTTCGAGATCTCCAGGATTCTCGACTCGAGAGTTCTTCGGGGTTCCCTCCAGTACCTGGTACACTGGAGGGGATACGGTCCTGAGGAAAGGATGTGGGTTCCGGCGTCAGATGTCAATGCCAGCCGACTGGTGAGGGCCTATCATAGGTCCCATCCGGATAAGGTTGGTCCGGGGTGTCCGGAGGTCACCCGTAGAAGGGGGGGTACTGTCATGCCCCACTCTGACGATGTGCGGAGGTCGGCCAGGATAGCAGCATGAGTTTAGTGTTTGTTTTGGTACCGTGCTGGATCCGCCTCTCATCAGGTGCACTGGGTGGAGTCATTAGTTTAAATGGCCTCCAGCCAAGTGCTCTGAGCGGATTATACTAATCATTGTGGTCTGGGAAGCTTGGAGGGAAGGTTTGCTGTCTGTTCCTGCTCTGGAAGATAAGTGTCATTTCTAGTTTAGTTGTTTGTGTCATCTATCCCATCCAGGTTCTGTGCGAGCAGGCTGCTCCTATTTCCCCACTTCACCATCTCAGGGAATTCAGGGTTTTGCCAGCCCAGGCTGGAGGACACGTTACACCTACCTTCAAGGTCTGCATGTGGGCTAAGCAGTGCAGGGAAAGAGGTCAGGGATTAGCTAGGAGGTGACCCTTCCCCTGTCTCTCGTCCAGAGCCTGGTTGGTGCGTTATCTGTTATACTGAGTGCACGTCCGCCGTGACACTTGGCCCGTACAAAATAGTATTAGCCGGCAACTGCAGAATAAATGGGCCTGTCAATTGCACAGGCTCCGCAAGCCTGGGGGTTACTGGTGCAGGAGGCTCCACGGGTCTGGGTGTCGCCGGCCTTATGCGACGGACCCGACTCCTGATATAACACAGTTTTTCAGGTACAGCAATGGTGGGCACAGCAATGGTAGTCACTGAGCTGGTGGCACCCGGAATTTTCACAGCAGGCTTGGGGGCATCAGAGTTCTGTGACAAGTCAGCAATTTCAGGTGGTATCGGTGCCACTCCTGACGCCGCGATTTGCCGCAGGCCATCAAGATGTATTTCTAACCTGGCAATCTGGTCCTCTAGGGTCTCATGCGATGCTCCGCTGCAGGGTTCCGGTACAGTTGCCACAGGTTCGGGAGTTGAGTTGCAACTCTTTCCTCGCCGCAGGACATCAAGGGTCTCATGGAATCTCTGCATGTTCTCCATCTCCGCTTGGGTCTTCTCCCTGCGGAGCAACTCAGGTGAGGGAAAGCGACTCACCCACTTTTCTAGCACGGTGGGCTGCCAGAAGATATTGGGGCTGGTGAAGGAACTCCTCTCCTGGTAGGTATGGTGAGCGGGTTCCACTGGAATCTCTAGTTCGCTTTCTGGACTGGTGGGCTCCTCAGGCTCATCCCAATCCTCGGGTCCCGGCTTGGGACGGGCTACTGCCGTGGCATATGGACCTCTCAGGCCCTCAGCGGGGTAAACTCCACTTCTTCTCCTTCGCGGAGGTTGTGTAAATGTTAGGGAAGGTAGCTGCGTTTTACAGACCTCCGATTCACATAAAGGTCTCGGCCTGTGGAGTAGTCCTTGCTGAACCCGAATCCCTGGCTTTTATCGAATGTCACCACCACTCCCATTCTTCTCTCCAGATGGGGCTGAGTATTCGAGTGGCGCTCGTACACAGTTTTTTCAAGTTCCTCGAAATATTTATTTTTCTCAGTAGTTTTTCGTATAGCTGAGGCGCGTATTTCGGCTATCAGCAGAGGCCATTGCGCAGAAGGCCTGTTAAATCCACCTCTCGAGCCAAGGCACTGCTCAGGCTGCGACCGCGATGGGAAGCAGCGTGACCTCTCCGGTCCCGGAGTGTAGGCAGGCGGTGCTTCTTCTTCTTCAATCATCTCAGCAGGCTCTGTGGTCTTGCTTGCAGGTAAGGCCATTCCGGCTAGAGTCTCTCCCTTCTGCAACATGCTCGATCCCTCTTCTGAACACGACTGGGCGGCACGCAGTTCTTCAGACAAGACCTTCCACTGCTCTGGGAGGCCGCCCCCTAGGTACTCCAACATGGGGAGGCGGAGTCCATAAGAATAGACATGCAAATTAGATGATAAGGCGGTGGCGCGAAAATACAGTCCTTCCCACTTTTTCAGCAGACGGTGCCAAATTCTTCCCGCCAATACAATACAGTGATGGTGCAGCAATAAATTCAGTCAGCTTAGGCGGTCATCTTTAAGCATAAGGCTGTCAATTCACTAACAGCAAGCGGTGACTTAGGAAGCAGCAAACAGTGCACAAAATACAGTTTTCACACCGCAGTTTTTCACAGTTCTTTGACCCAACAATTTTCAAATAAACAGATAGGGCATTTATCACTTTATAGGCAATAATGGCACACAGTTCAAATTCCACAATGGCACATTCCCACAAAGGAATATTCGCATCCTGCTCATGACGCCAAAATATGTAGTACGCAGCCCTGCAGGGTGAGGCGAATGGTGAGGTCAGAGGGGTAGTTACTAACCGAGGGTGGTTATGGTACTCACAGTCTTTATATACCCTGGGAAGGCGTACAGCAGTGATGGAGAGGCTGGCACATGGATCCTCTGGGGCACTCTCTGTATATAGGGACCGGGCTGGGTGATAGGTGAGGTGCCCTGGATGTTGCAGTTTTTTTTTATGTGACGGTGGCAAGATCCCTTCAAGTTCGTGACGCCAGTGCCGGTAACGGTGGCACACCGATTTATAGTTGTAATAATTGAGGAACACAAGTTGCAGTAAACCAGAACTTCCTTTTACGGAAACAGTTCAACTATTTACAGTCTTTAGTTGGTTCCATGTGTCACAATGTTGAATACAGGCAGGCTTGATACAAAACGGCAGGCAAAGTCTTTGCAAGATACTCAGAGGGCATAAACACTGTCCTGTCTGGATTACTCCAAGGCCCGTATGCCCTATTACTGGCTTTATCTTTGGGTAGGGAAACCTTCCTCTGGTATATATATCCTTGCTGTAGAATATCCTTATGCCCTTCAGCTCTCTGTTTGTCTGGCATAAACTTGGCTCTGCACTGCACCTTTAAAGGAACTTGGTTTCTCAGGAGGCAAACTCTTCTGGTGGCAAGCTAGGAGCCTGGGCTATCTAGCTGGATGTCAGAAGCTGCTCCTCAGCTCTCCTCTGGCTAAAGTCCACAGACTTCTGACTACACACCCTTCCCTAAACAGGACCTGACTATATATACTAGGGGTTCACTAGCTCTCTCTACTGTCTAAGAGGAGGAACTACCCCTAACAGGCCTGGTACAGATGAAAACAGAAAAAATACACATAAAAGCATCATATAAAATACAATGACCCTGTCCCACAGGAGGTGGGGAACAATGTGGCCCAATTGACCCTTGTGTAGTGCCCACATTTACCTAGTGGGACACTACAATTCCACCCCATTTAGATTTTTTTCCAGCTCCCCACTACATCGTATGCAACATTATATGGTGCCATTAGAGTACAACTTGTCCCACAAAAAACAAGCCCTCATACAGCTATGTAAAAGGAAAAATAAAAGTTATGGGATCGAAAAAGGCAGGTATTAAAAAAGAAAAAAAAAACTCTGGGGTTAAAGGGGTTCAGTACATTATGAGTCCATATAGAGACGATAAACTTGTAGCACATATTTCTGAATTTACAAATGCTGTCAGAGAGAGTGGAATCAGAGTGGTGCTGTCGCTTGATGCTGCCAAAGCCTTTGACAGCATCTAGCGGGCATTCCTCTGGGAGGTCTTGGATGGGCAATAGATTTTTAGGGGAAAAAGATGGTTCCTGCACATAAAAAAAAAAAAAAAGAGTACTGTCTCTTTAAAAGCCCAAGTGTTGTGCAGTGCAACACATGAAGTTATGAACAGCTCTAGTCCTGGCAACAGAGACAAAGTACACTAAGGGGGAAATTTATGATCTCACTTGCACTTGACAGGTAGCGTTAAAAAGCCGCAAACTATGGGGAGTGGCCAGCAGCAGCAACAAATTTATCTTCATTTGCACTTGTTTTCTGGCGCAAATGAAATCTAACTCTGAGAAAACTCTGAGTTTTCTAGCTCAGAGTTGCCATAGATTTCTGTTCAGGCGCCGGAGGATGCACCTAATATATGATGAGGTCCAGTGCAGGGGATATCAAGACTGGCGCATAAAGCATCTGTCTTGATAAATCTTAATCTAAATATCTTTATTTTATCCCTAATGATAAAACTTGACTTTCTACCTAGTTATACAATCTACCTAACTAAATATATCTTCTTCAATCCCTACACTGTCCCTTCAAGACCTTAAAATGGCTGACGTGTGTCAGTTAGAGACACGACAGACCTGTCCCATCACATCAGTGACAGATCTCACAATGGCATCCATGCTTCAGAGCTAACAGAGCCTGATAAACCAGCCAATATTCTCAGTCCTGATTGGCTGACTACAAAGTACTGTGGGCATTCTTATTGGCCAGGCCAGTGCCTGGCATCATCTGATCCTCCATCTTCATACTTTCCGCCTTCCTTCCCTCACTACTGAATTTTAAATGTGTTGTTTTAAGTGATTTATCCTAAGTGAATGACCAAATTTCAGATTAATTTAGAAGTAGAATCTTTGTGAAATTCATGACGAATCCAAAAAGTGTAGAATTGATTAATTCATCTCAACTGCAGGTAACATCTCCCCCCTCTTCCCCAACATTGCTTTGCCCCCCAATATCATTTCCTGTTGGAATTTAGGCCATAACTGTTAGATCCGTGGGAGTCCCACTTCCAGTGCCCCCACTAGTTATGCTGAAGGTGCCATGGTGCTTCTGTGTGTTCAGCACTACACACATTACTATGCATATATTGTACATGTAGTAATATCCTTACTGTGTATTAAAAGAACTTTATATTATACATGTTACTGTATATCTATATTATATATTGTGGGGGTTAAGCCCAAGGTCAGCATCAAACCATGATTTATAGAGACACAGACAGGCTTCTAATTTCCAAAACTTGGGTTCTTTCTGGCATTTATTGGAAGCATATAAACAGGTATACAGGATGCAAAATAATACAAAGGATAAACAAAATGCTGCTTATCCAAGCACTAACTGAACAGTATACATTCCCTATCTGTCTTACAAATAATAAGAACCTAGCAGTCGGCAATGCATGGGCAGTGGAATGGGTCTGCAATCCACAAGATATGGCAAAAGATAGGACATGCCTTATCTTTTGCGGTGGGGTGCACTTCATAGTGTTTCCGTGGCCTTCCGATCCATGCCTCCACTCCACAAAAGATGCAACATGTCCTATCTTTGGCCATATGTTGCAGATCGGGTACACATTCAAATCAAAGGGTCCACAAGACATTACAGACGTTTTGGCAACAGTGAGTGGCAGGAGATCTGTTAGACTGGCAACATGTGGTTTGATCTGACAGGTTTTCCTTGTGAATCAAAAGGGGTCCGTGTTGTTTCTTGTAATGGCCACACCCCTTGGCTCCAGGTGTTGTAATATGGTCATTTAACCTTTATAGTTGCTTCTCATACAATCCTGTGCAGTTTATAGATTCTGTATCTGTGGATTATTTGTGGTTTGATCTCGGCTGAGTTTCTGGTGCTTTCATAGCCCCTTTGAAGTTAGTCTTTCCTTTCCCTTTTGTATTTTGTTTGGGTTCTGTGTGTTGCATTTCCCTAATGTTTGTATTAAGCCTGAAGTAGACTCCTGTTCATCCTTCCTTTTGGAGGAACAGGTAGTCTCATCCCTGCCATTAGTACCAGGGTCCTATGGCGCTAGCTAGGACTCTAGGTATTCCTGCGTATGAACTCACATACATTTGGAGTCTGTTCATACTGGTAGTCAGTCAGGATTATGGTTAGGGTTTTCACTAGGAGGTGTCCATCTTCCTTCCCTAGTTCTCATGCCTGGTTCCCTGTTCCCCCCTTCCCTCCTATGCTCGGTGTGGTGTTTCGCTCATGGCATAGTCGCTCAAAGTAGCGCTGTGGCCTTCTTTCAGCTTCCGAGCAAAGAGCAATACATTGTACAGTGGCAGTGCTTGGTATCACGCTCAGACCCATTCACTTCAATTGAGCTGAGCTGCCCCAAGCCATGTGAAAGATAAATGTGATTTTAAGGCTTTTATATACACACACATATGTACTTGTACATATATTATTCATGTAGTGATGTGCCTACTGTGGATTAAAAGATCTATGAATTATGAGGAATACAAGTTGTCCTCTACTGATGTCCTATAAGTGGTGAGGGGGCATGGCAAAATTAAGGAAAATTTGTTGTTGTTTCTATTTTTACTGGGATCAAGAAAAAGAGTTCAGTTTAGGGCCCATCCCCAGGTCCCATACTAGTCACACATTTCAACAAAATTGCAGAGTTTTTATATTATTGTTGTATAGTATTTCTAAATCTATGCCACGTGAAGCCCATCTGGTGTTTTACACAGGAGAGAAGTGGAATTGAGTCAAATATGTCCTCCTCATAATGTTATATTTTGATTTTTGTTTGTTTTTCTGGTTTCACAACTGTGTTTGTGCTCTCCGGCAGGTTGTTCCGACAAAGAACAGCCTGCCGGATTTCCCTGGATCCAACATTGGCGTATAGCGCTGTCTGCCTGCAGGACTTTAGTGGGTATAATGGGATCCAGGGGAGATCCAACTGCTAACCGGCAAATATGCCATGTTCTCCTACTATATTTCAGCAAGACTCTTTTATGACCAATAGGGAATTCCTTTCTGCCCAATCACGTGTTTACTAGCACTGATTGAATCTGGTTAACTTGCTTAGCATAGGTAATTTAGGGTAGAGTTTTTGACTGGTTATTCCCGTGTTCCTGAGTTTCTGTGCTTTTTTGCCAGTTATAGCAATGCTCTGTGCTTTTGTTTCCAGAATTTTGTATCATAATCTACTTTATTGGTATTGTGTATCCTGGGACATCCAGTTCTACACTCTTTCGATCCTGCTTCCATAATATTTTTTTTTGTTATGGATTTTGTTTGCTGTTTGTTTGGTTTTGATTTGTCTTGGTTGTCTTGCTGGTTTAAATTGCAGAACAGGGACGGTTCTACTGTTCCTTTATTTCCATTTACTGTCATTTACTGTTTTCCATTACCACTTTCCAACTGCTTAATTGCCGGAGCTTCTATCTCCTTCATCCACTGTCATCATCCTGTCCTCTAATGGACAGTTATTTCTATTTGTTATGTTTTTCTTGCAACTGTCTGGTTGTTATCAATTTCTACTCTACTGTAAGTTCTAGGGGTATCTTAGTGTCATAAGACACCATTATACTTCAGAAAGTTTACTGCTTTATGTGAAGCCTGGTCCTACAGTCTTGTGAATAACCAGTGTTGTTATAGAAGCTTAGAAAATTGCTTAACAAGATTACCTTCTACTTAATAAAAATATATGGGAGAAATGCAACATATATCTGATATACATGATGGGTCACATCCAACTACATCTCAAGAAGACAGGCAATTTTTTAACATTGATCTACAATGATCTACAATGAATAAATGAATAAACTCAAGGGGTTATTTAAATGGTCGAGTGCTGTGGATCCTTCTACTGGTTTATACAACAAGGGACCCTCAAGCCAGGATCCTTATCCGATTGCACCTTCAATTTATGTTCTACAGAATTCAGTATCTTCCACGTCATCATAAAAATACAGAGGGCAGCTTATAAAAAAAAAACTGTTGAAACATGACATCCTACAAGATCTCAAGAAGAAATTAAATCTATTAAAAAATATTTATACATAATTGAGTACTTTGTACATCATAAAAACTTAGAAGGGCTTGTCAAACATATACTTTATATGGTTATACTAGCTTCTACCAGATGTCAAGAAGAAGGAGGATCTTCTAAAATGTACCTAAATGATATAGAACTTTCCACTAGTTCTCAACAATATGAGGAATCTTCTAAATTTGGCCTGTATGATTGTATCTTCTACATGTCAACATCTTAAAGGGATTTTGTCTAATAAAAGTCAATGCAGCCAAATAGGAAAAGAAGTGGCCACATCTGGTCAGGACTTGGGCAGAAGAGCCACACCAATGCAACAGAGACTGGCATTTGGGCAGCGACAGAGGGTAAAAGTACTATGTAAAAGAGCTTCCTATACAAGTTAGCACCATAAGGTAATTAGACGAAATGAGATTGCCTTTAACTTGATAAAATATTTCACACTATGTCACAAGCTTCTACGATAGCTTAAGAAGAATTAATACTGTCTACTAATTTTCTACTCCTTAACATGATGGAGAACCATCTCATTCCCTGCAGTTACATAAAGTGACATTATGTTTGTTCCCAAAATCAATAACTTTTAATTATATAAAATGCAATTTGTTTCCTTCAGTTAACAAAATGTTCTGGAATCATGTTTGTTTGTTTGAAGAGATGTAGTGAAACCCCACAGCTATGAGTGAGAACATATGTGGTTGCTGGATAGAACCCACTGCAGGGAATTGAGAGATCAGCGCTACAGATGATGATCAGCTGTCTTTAAAATACTGTAAGTCCCTCAACATTTGCTAATAAGATTGTTATTATACCACACCAAAATCCTTTTCGACATTGCATTTCCTGTAACAAACTATTTAGGTTGTTATATCCCAAATATTAAAAAGAGACATAATAATAAAGCATTAATAAAACCAGGTAAATTTTACAGATTTCTGATAAAACATACCGCTCCATAGCAGCAACGATATGTTATGTTAAATTTTTACTTAAAAGATAAAAAAAAAGTGTATATGTAGGAAGTTTATTAAAAGGACAGTACACCAGAATCCAGAAACAAAATTTAACATAATGGCCTTATTTTCCTTGCTCCTCTCCTATATCACAATTGCAGACCATAAAAAAATATCATAGAAAATTATTCTCTCAGGCTGCAGCCATGTCTTCTTCCCCCTCCTCTCTCCTTTCAGATGATAGAGCACATGAGCCGGGAAGTTCAGGAGGAGGGGGCTGGGTTTAGGCTTCATTCTTTTCTACACAGTGAGTGTGGCCATTTTGTTTGAAGGAATCTTTCAGCTACCAATAGTTTGAAATACAGTGCCAACTGTAGTATCAATAGTCGTAACACCAGACAGCTATACCTCACTCACTCATAGTGGCAGCAATACAAGGCATTTTTATAGCAGAAACAATCTTACTGATTGCTTATACAGGGTGTGGTCATGTGTACAGTGCTGGAAGGCATGTATATCCCACCCAGATACCTCAGCTGGGTAAGATAACTAAAATCCAGAAAGCTGCAGTGGTTTCAGCAAAGTGTAGTTTGCTGAGACAGTTTTGACTCGATTTTGTTCTGGGCTGGATTTTATTTGGACTGGTGGATAGGTTTGGTAGTGGGATCTGCCAGTCCACACCCTTCCAGTACATGTTTTTCCTTTAGCTCAGGGAGATCGTAGGTGAGGCCTGCTGTTGTAATCACAGGGATAAAACAACCCTTTGTGTATGACTGAGAGAGAGAATTTGTAAAAGGAAGCCTGTAGAGGCTCTGTGTGGTCTTAGCCAGAAGGGCTGAGGGTCCATGAGGCTGTGTGAATGCCTGAAGTTTGGGGGGCCCAGCGATGCCTGCGGAAAGAGGGTCACACTGTCAAGAGGACTTCTGGACCATAATTACCCAAACTTACTGGTGTGGTCACAGCCAGGAGGCTGCTGGACCATGTGGCTGAGAAGCCAGATCATACCCTGTGTGTGTACTGCGCTCTATAGGTGAGGTAGAGACAACCTATGTATCAGGTAGTGCCTAGACGGGCATGAGTTTATTATGATGTTTGTGTTTGTGCTGGTGCTGAAGAGCCAAAATAAAGCTCCATTCATTTGGACTTGAACCCCGTTGTCAGAGGAGAAGTCTGTGATTGCGATCCCTATGAGAGAGCGATCCCTTACAAGGGACAGAAGCATATACGTAATGTATACCATTGTACAGTGCACACATATATAAGGGCGACAATTTTTACACAGCCAAATGCGACTTCCATTGCAGTTCTACAGCTTTCCAAAGGTCCTCAAAGGCAAACCTGCCTAATTATACTATTGTAATTCCTGCTTCCTATATTGCTGCATAATTATTGCTACATAATTTTTACCTTTCAGGATCTTTGGAAAGCTGTGTAACAATTAGTGATGGACGAACATTGGCCGGGACGATTCCCGAATGCGCGTTTGCGATCAAAGGTTTGCGAACCGTGCGTTCACGGCTGGCCCTATTCACTTTAATGGCAGGCGAACCTAAAAAACTTTCAGGTCATATTTGCAGCCAGCAAACACTTACTAGAAGTACACAAATAGTCCCACAACATGGACAATAATATAACAGAGGGAGATCATTGGCAAAAACTCCCACAAAAAATATGTATTTTAATGGAAAAAATATGTATTTTTATCAAAAATAGGATGTGAACCCAGCCCTAGTGTCAGAATAAGCACCTGTACACAGCGTAGAGGGGAGGCCGCCATGTACTGACAGAGCGCTACCTGGTCCTGGTGGTCAGGGATGAGGACTGTGTTTCCCAAGAATCATTTTCTACTGGGAAATACAGGGCACAGTATAATACACTCGGATCTATATAATATAAAGATATTAGCCCTACCCCTAAATAATAATACAATTAAGTGGTAATTTATTATATAGAAATACGTCTATGTTAGGCGTATTTCTGACACAGATTGTGGCGCAAAGGTGCTTAGCATTGCAATCTGCATATTTTTCCCACTCATACCAGGTCTAAAAAAGGATGGCATAGGCAGTGAAAGAGATAAAGTTATGGCCATCCAGTTATTGGATACCATACATTGACTGGATAAAACCTTTGTACAGTGACCAGATAACACTGCCATACCATGACCGGATAAAAGGGTATAAGAGGGCACAGTACAGGGAATGACTAGGGGCACTGCACAGAGTGTGTGAAGAGGGCACAATGCAGGGTATAAGGGGGCAGAGTACCGGGTGGGGGGCACAATCGCCTGACCCTGTGTCATTAGATGGTCCTTATGTTGAATGCGGTTCATACGCCACAATAATGAGAGATAGAAAATTTAACTGTCGGCCAGTACAGGCCCCAAAAATTAGCCAATAGGCATTCACCTGACAGCACACAACTTTGTAGGATTCTGTGGCTGGAGGGACATTAGGCGGTCACAGGATAAAAATGTAACTGTTGGCCAGTACAGGCCCCAAAAATTAGCCATTAGGCATTCACCTGACAGCAAAGAACTCTGGATTCTGTGGCTGGAGGTACATTAGGCGGTCACAGGATAAATATGTAACTGTCGGCTAGTACAGGCCCCAAAAATTAGCCAATAGGCATTCACCTGACAGCAAAGAACTTTGCATTCTGTGGCTGGAGGTACATTAGTTGGTCACAGGATAAAAATGTAACTGTCGGCCAGTAGAGGCCCCAAAAATTAGCCAATAGAAATTCACCTGACAGCACAGAACTTTGGATTCTGTGGCTGGAGGTATATTAGGCGGTCACAGGATAAATATGTAACTGTCGGCCAGTACAGGCCCCAAAAATTAGGCAATAGGCATTCACCTGACAGCAAAGAACTTTGGATCCAGTACAGGCCCCAAAAATAATGCATTCACCTGAAACAAAAAGGCCTTTTATGCCGCTGTATATACATAAGGCAAGTACCATTCTTTGTTCGGGGTTGTGGTTCATATGTGTGGGCTGGCATGAGGAAATTCAATTATACGTGGTCATCACAGGTGTTGAATTCCTCCGAAATCCAAGCCTCATTCATTTTTAAAAATGTCAGGTAGTCCACACTGTTGTGAGCTAGGCTTTTTGGTCACGATCTCCCCCCTACTGCGCTGAACGTCCTTTTCGGACAGGACACTCGACGAGGGGCAAGCCAAGAGTTCCATGGCAAATTGTTCCAGCTCTGGCCACAGGTCAAGCCTGCACACCCAGTAGTCAAGGGGTTCCTCGCTTCTCAGAGCATCCACATTGGCAGTTAACCCGATGTAGTCGGACACCTGTCGGTCTAGGCGTTCTCTGAGGCTGGATCCAGAGGGTGGCTGTCAATGGGTTGGCTGCAAGAATGATCTTATATCCTAAGTGACCGACACATCTTCAAACCGCACTCTTTTTTTGCAGGTGCAGTAGGATTGGTACCCGCACCTGTTTCGCTGTGAGTGGAAATTCCTCTGCCAGTGCACGCAACAACAGAATGCAGCATCTCTCACAGCAAGGCCTGGAAATGCTGCATTTTTATATGGGGGACCCTCTTCAAACACAGGAGCATGAAGGCCCCCATTTGCGCTAAATTGGAAGCGGTGGAGCGCTCTGGATCCTGCTCATTGCCTAGGAGAATGTCGTCCTCGGTCTCTTCCCCCCAGCCATTGACAACGCCAAGGATCCCCAAAAAGTTTAAAGCCTGCTCTTGTTGCTCCTCCCCCCCCCCCCCCAGGCTACTTCTCTTTAAACTTTTGCTGACTTGTCTCAGATGGAGTAGATCCCCTGAGAATTTATTCAGCATTGCAACTTCCTCATCTTCCAGCTCCTACTACTCAACGGCTTGATCAATGACATGACGCAATGTACGCTCCAGAAAGAAGGAGTAAGGTACGATGTCACTGATGGCGCCCTGGCTGCGACTGACCAGTTTGGCGATCTCATCAAAGGGCTGCAGAAGTCTGTATGCGTTGTGTATGAGCAGCCACTGGCGCGGTGAAAAAAACCAAGCTCTCCCAAACCTGTCCTGCCGCAGAGTTCGTACAGGTATTAACTGCACGTTTATGCTGGAGCAGCCTATCAAACATATACAAGGTGGAGTTCCAGCACGTCGGGCTGTAACAAATCAGACGTCTGACGAGCAAGTGGTGTCGCCACTGAACATTAGCCATGGCCGTGTAAGATCTTCTAAAATGGCCAGAGATTTTCCTGGCCTGCCGCAAGATGTCCTGGACCCCGGGGTATTTGGCAAAGAATCACTGCATGACTAAGTTCAGGACACGTGCCATGCATGGCACGTGTGTAATTTTGCCCTGTTTCAGCGCGCTCAGCAGATTGGCACCGTTGTCTACACCACTTTGCCAACTGTCAAATTGAGTGCAGGACCCGTGTGGCTCTTGACTTCCAGGCACGAAAGCCGCAGCACAGCATGGCAACGTCTCACTTGGCACATCAAATAGGTTCTGGGGAGCTTGGGGGTGTAGTAGAAGAGGCAGTAGCAGTGGAATCGGAGGAGTTAGCCGAGGAGGAGACGAAGAATGGAATAGGAGAAGAAGAAGAGGCAGGCCTGCATGCAATCCGTGGCGGTAACACCATTTCCACACAGGTGCCACGGGTTACATGCTTGACAGTCGTCAGAAGTTTTATCCAGTGGGCAGTAAAAGTTATGTACCTTCCCTGCCCGTGTTTGCTAGACCACATGTCAGTTTTCAGATGTATCTTGGCACCGACACTGTGTGCCAGAGATATACTAACTTGCTGCTAAACGTGGCCATATAGTTCAGGGATGCCCTTCTTGAAGAAATATTTCCTTCTGGGGACCTTCCATTGAGGTGTGCCAAAGGCAACAAATTTTCTAAAGGCCTTAGAGTCCGACAGTAGTTGGCGGGCTAGCAGTTCCGACAAGCCAACGGTCATCTGTTGGGCAAGAGGATTATCCAGCATCATCATTTTTTTACGCTCGAACATTTGGGCAACGGAAGCCTGCTTTCTGCCAGATGAATGCGACGACGGCACGGTGGAAGGTGGAGTGGAGGACAAATGGGAGAAGAGAGGAGAAGAGGCAGGATGTGGAGTGCCGGGAGTGTGACTTTGTGGGTTCAGACGGCGTTGCTCCCAATGGGAGACCAGCTGACTTCTTATGCATTGACAGCACAGGCTGCAGATGGCAATACTATTGTCAGCAGCTGACACGCTAAAAAAAGCCCACACTGTGGATCCATGTGCTGGTGTCCTGGGAGCGCAAGATGTGACCGGGCATGGTGGATGGCTCGCTCCAGATACATTTGCAGTCTTCTTTTTGCCTCCTGTGCACTGCGAGTTCTGCCTGCTTCTCCTCCCTATCTGCTGCTCCGTCTCTCCCTCTGAACCTACCTCCTCGTTCTCTCTTGTGAGCACCAACTTGATGTTCATCGACACGTCATCATCATCACCTTCACCACCACTGACATTAGAGATCTCGGAGTAGGCAGCAACAGTGGGGACCTCCCTCCTTGGGCTGATCTGGGTACTGTCGTCAGACCGCTGGGTGGCAGCCATTGCTACCTCTTCTTTCTCATCCGATGCCAAGAATGGATACGCATCGGTAAGGTCTGGGAATGGATAGGAAAGCAATTCCTCTGACTCGAATGGAGGGGCTATGGTGGTGGTGGTGTCTTTGGGGGTGCACAGCAGAGAGTGAGGAGGGTGCAGATACAGAGGATGAGGAGGGTGCAGTAGCGGAAGGCTGAGTGAGCCACTCAACCAACTCTGGTGCGCCCTTTGAAGTTATCGCACAGGCCTTCGCCAACTTCCCACTTAGGTTCCGGCCTGGTGCACCTGCCCGACCCCTACCATCCCTTTGGAACGGTCTGCCTCTTCCTCTGCCTGTTATCTTTTAAATGACCCTCTGCCTAAGGCCTCATGCACACGACAGTTCCCATTTTGCGGTCCGCAAACCGCGGATCCGCAAAATACGGAAGCCGTCCGTGTGCCTTCCGCAATTTGCGGAATAGAACGGGCGGCCCATTGTAGACATGTCTATTCTTGTCCGCAAAACGGACAAGAATAGGACATGCTAGATTTTTTTTGCTGGGCCTCGGAACGGAGCAACGGATGCAGACAGCACACGGAGTGCTATCCGCATCTTTTGCGGCCTCATTGAAGTGAATGGGTCCGCACCCGAGCCGCAAAAACTGCGGCTCGGATGCGGATCCAAAAAACGGTCGTGTGCATGAGGCCTAAGTCCGTAGAGAAGAGAAGTATTTGTGGAAGAAGGTATATCGCAGCCCTCAATCAGTATTTGGTGGAAAAAGGTATATAGCAATAGCACCCTTCAATGAGTATTTTGTGGAAGAAGGTATATGATACCCTTCAATTAGTATTTGGCGGAGACAGGTATATAGCACCCCTCAATCCGCATTTGGCTGAAACAGGTATATGGCACCCCTCAATCAGTATTTTGTGGAAGCAGGCGTATTGCAGCACGCAATCAGTATTTGGTAGAAGAAGGTATATAGCAATAGCACCCCTCAATAAGTATTTAGTGGAAGAAGGTATATGGCACCCCATAATCAGTATTTGGCGGAAACAGGTATATATCACCCCTCAATCAATATTTGGCGGAAACAGGTATATGGCACCCCTCAATCAGTATTTTCTGGATGCAGATGTATTGCAGCCCTCAATCAGTATTTGGTGGAATAAGGTATATAGCAATAGCACCCCTCAATCAGTATTTTGTGGAAGAAGGTATATGGCACCCCTCAATCAGTATTTGGCGGAAACAGGTATATAGCACCCCTCAATCAGTATTTGGTGGAAACAAGTATATAGCAACCCACAATCAGTATTTGGCAGAAACAGGTATATGGCACCCTTCAATCAGTATTTTGTAGAAGAAGGTATATAGCACCCCTCAATCAGTATTTGGCAGAAACTGGTATATAGAATCCCTCAATCAGTATTTGGCAGAAACAGGTATATAGCTTCCCTCAATCAAGATTTTTGGGAGGAAGGTATCTAGCACCCCACAATCAGTATTTGGTGGAAGCAGGTATATGGCACCCCTCAATCAGTATTTTGTGGAAGCAGGTGTATCACAGCGCTAAATCAGTATTTGAAGGAAGAAGGTATAAAGCAATAGCACCCCTCAATCAGTATTTAGTGGAAGAAGGTATATGGCACCCCTCAATCACTATTTGTCAGAAACAGGTATATAGCACCCCTCAATCAGTATTTGGCGGAAACAGTTATATGGTACCCCTCAATCAGTATTTTGTGGAAGCAGGTGTATTGCAGCCCTCAATCAGTATTTGGTGGAAAAAGGTATATAGCAATAGCACCCATCAATCTGTATTTAGTGGAAGAAGGTATATGGCACCCCTCAATCAGTATTTGGCGGAAACAGGTATATGGCACTCTTCAATCAGATTTTGTGGAAGCAGGTGTATCGCAGCCCTCAATCAGTATTTGTTGGAAGAAGGTATATAGCAATAGCACCCCTCAATCAGTATTTTGTGGAAGAAGGTATATAGAACCCCTGAATCAGTATTTGGCAGAAACAGGTATATAGCATCCCTCAATCAGGATTTTGTGGAGGAAGGTATATAGCACCCCTCAATCAGTATTGGGCGGAAACTGGTATATAGAACACCTCAATCAATATTTGGTGGAAACAGGTATATGGCACCCCTCAATCAGTATTTTGTGGAAGCAGGTGTAGTGCAACTCTCAATCCGTATTTGGTGTAAAACGGTATATAGCAATAGCACCCTTCAATCTGTATTTAGTGAAAGAAGGTGTATGACACCCCTCATTCAGTATTTGGCGGAAACAGGTATATGGCACCCCTCAATCAGATTTGTGGAAGCAGGTGTATCTCAGCCCTCAATCAGTATTTGTTGGAAGAAGGTATACAGCAATAGCACCCCTCAATCAGTATTTTGTGGAAGAAGGTATATAGCACCCCTTAATCAGTATTTGGCGGAAACTGGTATGGTATATAGAACCCCTCAATCAGTATTTGAAGGAAACAGGTATATAGCACACCTCAATCAGGATTTTGTGGAGGAAGGTATATGGCACCCCTCAATCAGTATTTGGCGGAAACAGTTATATGGTACCCCTCAATCGGTATTTTGTGGAAGCAGGTGTATTGCAGCCCTCAATCAGTATTTGGTGGAAAAAGGTATATAGCAATAGCACCCATCAATCTGTATTTAGTGGAAGAAGGTATATGGAACCCCTCAATCAGTATTTGTCGGAAACAGATATATGGCACTCTTCAATCAGATTTTGAGGAAGCAGGTGTATCGCAGCCCTCAATCAGTATTTGTTGGAGGAAGGTATATAGCAATAGCACCCCTCAATCAGTATTTTGTGGAAGAAGGTATATAGAACCCCTGAATCAGTATTTGGCAGAAACAGGTATATAGCATCCCTCAATCAGGATTTTGTGGAGGAAGGTATATAGCACCCCACAATCAGTATTTGGTGGAAACAGGAATATGGCACCCCTCAGTCAGTATTTTGTAGAAGCAGGTGTATTGCAGCCCTCAATCGGTATTTGGTGGAAGAAGGTATATAGCAATACCACCCCTCAATCAGTATTTTGTGGAAGAAGGTATATGGCACCCCTCAATCAGTATTGGGTGGAAACTGGTATATAGAACCCCTCAATTAGTATTTGGTGGAAACAGGTATATAGCACCTCTCAATCAGGATTTTGTTGAGGAAGGCATATAGCACCCCACAATCAGTATTTAGTGGAAGAAGGTATATGGCACCCCTCAATCAGTATTTGGCGGAAGCAGCTATATAGCACCCCTCAATCTGTATTTGGCAGAAACAGGTATATGGAACCCCTCAATCAGTATTTTGTGGAAGCAGGTGTATTGCAGCCCTCAATCAGTATTTGGTTGAAGAAGGTATATAGCAATAGCACCCCTCAATCAGTATTTTGTGGAAGAAGGTATATGGCACCCCTCAATCAGTATTGGGTGGAAACTGGTATATAGAACCCCTCAATTAGTATTTGGTGGAAACAGGTATATGGCACCCCTCAATCAGTATTTTGTGGAAGCAGGTGTATTGCAACCATCAATCTGTATTTGGTGGAAAAAGGTATATAGCAATAGCACCCTTCAATCTGTATTTAGTGAAAGAAAGTGTATGACACCCCTCAATCAGTATTTGGCGGAAACAGGTATATAGCACCCCTCAATCAGATTTGTGGAAGCAGGTGTATCGCAGCCCTCAATCAGTATTTGTTGGAAGAAGGTATATAGCAATAGAACCCCTCAATCAGTATTTTGTGGAAGAAGGTATATAGCACCCCTTAATCAGTATTTGGCGGAAACTGGTATGGTATATAGAACCCATCAATCAGTATTTGAAGGAAACAGGTATATAGCACACCTCAATCAGGATTTTGTGGAGGAAGGTATATAGCACCCCACAATCAGTATTTGGTGGAAACAGGTATATGGCACCCCTCAAACAGTATTTTGTAGAAGCAGGTGTATTGCAGCCTTCAATCGGTATTTGGTGGAAGAAGGTATATAGCAATACCACCCCTCAATCAGTATTTAGTGGAAGAAGGTATATGGCACCCCACAATCAGTATTTGGCGGAAACAGCTATATAGCACCCCTCAATCAGTATTTGGCGGAACAGGTATATGGCACCCCTCAATCAGTATTTTGTGGAAGCAGGTGTATCGCAGCCCTCAATCAGTATTTTGTGGAAGAAGGTATATGGTACCCCTCAATCAGTATTGGGTGGAAACTGGTATATAGAACCCCTCAATTAGTATTTGGCGGAAACAGGTATATGGCACCCCTCAATCAGTATTGGGCGGAAACTGGTATATAGAACCCCTCAATTAGTATTTGGCGGAAACAGGTATATGGCACCCCTCAATCAGGATTTTGTTGAGGAAGGCATATAGCACCCCACAATCAATATTTGGTGGAAACAGGTATATGGCACCCCTCAATCAGTATTTTATGGAAGCAGGTGTATTGCAACCCTCAATCTGTATTTGGTGGAAAAAGGTATATAGCAATAGCACCCTTCAATCTGTATTTAGTGAAAGAAGGTGTATGACACCCCTCAATCAGTATTTGGCGGAAACAGGTATATGGCACCCCTCAATCAGATTTGTGGAAGCAGGTGTATCACAGCCCTCAATCAGTATTTGTTGGAAGAAGGTATATAGCAATAGAACCCCTCAATCAGTATTTTGTGGAAGAAGGTATATAGCACCCCTTAATCAGTATTTGGCGGAAACCGGTATGGTATATAGAACCCCTCAATCAGTATTTGAAGGAAACAGGTATATAGCACACCTCAATCAGGATTTTGTGGAGGAAGGTATATAGCACCCCACAATCAGTATTTGGTGGAAACAGGTATATGGCACCCCTCAATCAGTATTTTGTGGAAGCAGGTGTATCACAGCCCTCAATAAGTATTTGGTGGAAGAAGGCATATAGCAATAGCACCCCTCAATCAGTATTTAGTAGAAGAAGGTATATGGCACCCCTCAATCAGTATTTGGCGGAAACAGGTATATGGCACCCCTCAATCAGATTTTGTGGAAGCAGGTGTATTGCAGCCCTCAAGCAGTTTTTTTTTGAGCAACATGTATATCACACCCGTTGCAATTAGTTAATCCAATAGCGTTTGTCCCTCTATCTAGCTGCGGTATCGCAGCAGAACCGCAAACAACTGCTACACAATACAAATACACTATAATATAATATATATGTTAGAAAGTATATTATAAATATATCACACCCCTCCATATCACACCTATCGATAGCACACCTGTACCAATTCTTAAAAGGACTTTTGTGGCCCTATTAGCTAGCGTTTGGTGTCCCTAACTGTCCCTGCTCCAAAATGCAACCTCTCCCTACACTGGGAAAACACATAATGTAAAATGGCTGCCAGATCGGGTTCTGTTATAGGGTTGGGGGTGTGTCCATGTTCTGAAACGTCTCAATTGGCTGTCATGTTATAGATGTGTCATGGGTCAAAGTTCAACCGCAAGGCCATCTCTAGTAACAATAAATGTGAAGGTATGTTGAAGACCAAACTGGGTATGAAGCACACCCATTGTTGCCCTGAGAATATATGTATTTATACTCTATACGCTAAATAGGGGAGCACTGTGTATATACTACTGTATGTACAGAATGTATGTAGTACTGTAAGTGTGACCTCTATTACAGTTGTTACCCAGCTTTCTACTCAACTTGTCTACCAACAAGGTAACATTAGAATATGTGAGCCACTTATAACATCTCCTATAATACGAGTCTTCTATGTACTGAGGCAGCGGTTGTCATGCCTCACCTGGGAACCTGTATAGGTAATGACTTACTGTAAACTGATTGTAGCAGCAATTGTGGTGTTATTCCATGTACAGTTCCATAAGTTAATAATGACTACCACTAACCAGGACCCGAGAATTCAGTCATAGGTTCAAATCTGCGGCAGGTAAGTCTAGTAATCTGTTTTGGCAGAGGAGAAGACTATCAGTGTTACCATATCCAGCATAGCCGGACACCACCGGGCAATGCTGTATCTCCATCCACTGTAATGGCATCCAAAAGGAATGCCGGCATTTATGCCGGAAACCCACCGGATTCCTGTTGGATCCCAGTTTACACAGTAACTCTTATTCTTCTCCTCTTCCATAACAGACTGCCGAATTTACCTGCTGCAGATGTGAACCTACCCTTAAAAAAGAAGTGACCCAACCCAAAGATGAAACTGACCATTGTCTTGGTCCACATAGGTGAAACACTTAGCGCTGGGTGGGCACCTCCACTGCCCAGGGTGTTACTTTTAAGATACAAAAATTTGAGTTTTTAATATGATTCAGCATATATTCAGTGTTTGAGGAAGGGAATTCTTCATGGTCTCCTTTGACAGTATTGCTCGTGATAGTCTCAGATATTGGCTCAGCAAAGTGTCCATAGAATTTATTTGAGAAGTTTGGTAACCATGCTGTTACATTCCAGTCATGTTTTATTTAAATTCTGCTATAAACCTGCAAAGTAAACATTTTCCATATTATAAGGATAGAATGTCATTTTGTGTTTGCAGTGAAAGTATATGAAAAGACATTTTACATGACAATATGCAGAAGCAGAGGCAGCAGCGTGTACCTTATGACCTTATATAGTTATATAACTGGAATTTCTACTATTCTCTGGGTTTACAGTAAAGAATATGAAATGTGCTATCTCACCACTTGTGATATAGAAGCCACTGGGAGGAAGATCAGAACATGTTCTACATTTTCAATACAGGGTGATGCTGTATAGGGTATGTCCATTCTCTAGCCAAACGTCTCACATTATCGGACAGAATTTGACCATATATGGTCCAAAATGTTCTAAGAGCTCCTTATGACCTAAAAAAAGCTAATGTATTAGCACAGCACTTCATTGATGCAGCAATATGAACAGTGACCAGCAGCAGGCTGCAGTGAAGATTATCTTTATAGGATCAAGGTTGATGTTTCCTTTTTATTTCTCCTACTGCAGACATGTTTGTTCAAGTTGCCTAGCAACCACATGTATTCCCATCTGAATGACCACCAATGTAGAACATGCAGATGCATAGTGTGGAAGTTGTTACAAGGAGTCTTCACTGTTGCCAGTTTTGCCCTATTCACACCATCGTATTTTGTCTTTCTATCTGTGTGAATAATAGACTGTTCACAGATGGCACAAAGACCAGGAATGGCCAATCTGTGGCTCTCCAGCTGTTGCAAAACTACAACACCCAGCATGCCCAGTCTGCCTACAGCTATCAGTCTACAGCAGGGCATGGTGGTGAAAGTATCCTTTCCTTTCTTAATGCACCTTGATTCCTTTATTTTTCCCCGAAGACAGGCCTGGAGAACTATAAATGACATACACAGTATGATGTCAGAAACAGTTCTGAGTTTATTCTTGACCATACGGGCCTTTTATGCATCCATCCATACATACGAGAACAGCTGCGGCTCTTATTACAATAGTGCTGACTAGGAACAGTTCCTTATACAGACAGAAGGTCAATGTAAATATATATATTCACCCTCTAGTATGATGTCACCCAACCTCCTGTCCTTCATACAGATCATATAGCTTATTCTATTAAACCTTCAATCCCCTCTTAAGTCATGAATATGAATCTTTTTTTCTCATAGAGAGGTAAGTAGCATATGATTGTCCAGGGTCTGTGGGTTTTGGACACATTACACAAAACATCTGTATGAGGGAAGGGATACATTGGATACAACAACATATACCAATCAAGGAAGCAATTATAATACTGATCAATAATGTTCTTAACCAACTGAAATTCGGCAGCCAGCTCAATAACCAGTCCCACCAAGAGGATGAATCAACATCTTTCTTGATATTATTTGGTGCACCGCAGAAAAAACTCATCTCCTCTGGGTGATAAATACATGTAGTAATAAGCCAGACTGGCAAGAAAACACAAAGATTAATGTGCAGACTATCAGCAGACAAACAAATCTCCCAGAATATTGTGGGGTCATCATCTTCAGGCTGTGGCAAGGCACTTTTCAGGGAAACTTCTTCTGAGCTCCCCTCTTTGTTTAGGGAATTCACACCTGCTTCACCCTCTTTGTCTTTGTCCGTCACTGGAGAAGAAGCCTCAGGGACCCTTTTCACTCTGCTAGCGTGAATTCAGATTGGAGCCTCTTCTGTGAGAATCGCTGTTCTGATGACTGTTACCACTCGAGTGGGTGGTCCAAACGGGAACTCGGTCTGTTTTCGTCCTTTTGCCAGTCGCTGGACTATCACCACGTCTCCTGGTTGGAAGGGATGTGTAGGTTCCTGTGGAGAGAAAGGAGAGGCACGAGCAACATCTCGTTCAATTTGATCTAAAGTTTCTACAAGTTTCCTCACATATTCTTCCTGTACTACTTCTAGATCCTCTTTTTCTATCACAGGGGCCTTTAGACCCAAAGGGGTGGGGGAGGGTCTTCCTATTAGGACCTCAAATTGTGAGTAACCAGTATTCTTATTAGGCTGCATCCTAATTTCTGCTAGGGCTATAGGCAAGAACTTTTTCCAATTAGTGAATGTGCCCCCAGTAATTTTCCTTATTTCCTCTTTAATTTTTCTATTCATTCTTTCTACTACCCCTGAACTCTGCGGGTGATAAGGAAGATAAAACTTCCAGTCAATCCTAAGAGCTTTGGAAAGCTCCTTACATACCCTGGAGGCAAAATCTGGGCCATTATCTGAATCAATTTGAACAGGACACCCCCATCTGGGCATGATCTCTTGTAACAAAATTTTTCATTGGTGGTAGGAAAGACCTCTGGCCATCTAGAGAACATATCCACAATTACAAGGGCATACTCCTGCTTTCTTCCTGTCTTTGGGATATGTGTGAAGTCAATTTGTAAGTGAGCGAATGGTGAAGTCGGGTAATTCAAATGCTGATGTTGGGCCTTCTTTGAATTATTTGGGTTGTTTCTAAGACATATAATACACCGTGAAACATAAGATCGTACCTTTGATCTAAGACCTGGTATTAAAAAATCTCTTCGAATGAGGTCAGTGGTTGCCTGTGCTCCCCTGTGGCCAAGACCATGATATTGTGCAATTAAAATTGGGGAGCTTGCAACTGGGATACATGGTTTCCCCTCTTTGCAGATAAGACCCGTATTAGGGTCTTGTACTGCACCTACCGACTGCCATTCTATTTTGTCACTACTGGTAGCCAAATCCTGGAGGCTTAGCAATATATTGTCAGTAAGGGTAATGTCTGGAACTAGGGAGGGCATTTGAACTGTTGCTGCCTTTCTAATAGTAGCCTCTTTTGCTGCTTGATCAGCTAGGGCATTCCCTTTAGCTATATGCGTTTGTAGACCAGTATGTGCCTTACAAAGTATAATAGCAACTTTGCTTGGTAATTGGATGGCGGCCAGGAGATCATGTACTAGGGTGGAATGTGAGATTTGTCTCCTATCTGCAGCTATGAAGACTCTCCTCTGCCATATTACCCCATAATCATGTACAACCCCAAAGGCATACTTGGAATCGGTGTAAACATTTACATCTCTCCCCTCAAAAAGACAACAAGCTCTAGTGAGGGCAATCAGTTCAGCTGCTTGGGCTGACTGAAAAGGTATAGGATTCGATTCCAGTATAACATCAGGGAGTTGAACCACAGCATATCCTGCATGATAAGTGTTGTCATTAGGACGGGAACAGGATCCATCCACAAAAATATCAGGTGCTCCTTCAATGGGTGTGGACTGTAAGTCAGGCCTAGGTGAGGTATGTTCATGTATAAGTTCAGTACATGCATGGGGAGGAGGCAAATCATCCTGCTCTTCCTTGTAGCCAAGTAGGACATTCAGTATAGCCATTGGACCGAATGTGGGTGCTGAGTATTTGATATGAAGTTGAGGATTAGATAGCAACAAAGCTTCATATCCACTTAGTCTTTGTGCTGACATATGTTGTGTATGTATGTTCTCCATAGCACAGGCTGCCAAACTCCTGAGACATGCAGGCATGCCCTGTACCTGTACGGGAACCACTTTTGAGAAAAAAGCAACAGGGCGGAATTTGACTCCATGATCTTGCGCCAGGACTCCCGCCATGGTTTTACAATTGTCCCTGGCAAATAAGTGAAACATCACACCATAGTCGGGTAGGCCCAAACCAGGACTTGAAACCATTGCACATTTCAAATGACTAAAAGCTTGTAACATTTCATCAGACCATTTAATGAAGTCAGGCATCTCAGTATTAGTGGCTTGTCTCAGAATATTATCATAGTAGAAACAATCAGCAATCCACTGGCGGCAGTAACCAATCATGCCAAGAAAGGTCAACATGTCTTTCTTGGTTTGTGAGCAGGGCAGACCCAGTACGGAGGTAATTCTGGCATGGCTGATTTTCCTCTCACCTTTACTGAGAACAAAGCCCAAATACTCAACACTTTCCATACACCATTGTAATTTCTTCCTAGAAACTTTGTGACCACATTCACATAACCACAGTAATACACTAACACAGTCTGCCTGGCGGGTCTCTCGAGTAGAACTACATATGAGGAGATCGTCCACAAATTGTATAAGGACAGACCCATGAGGGGCAGTCCAAGGGCGCAGTGTAACTTGGAGGACAATGGAGTAGACTACTGGGGAGTCTACATAACCCTGAGGCATTCTACACCAAGTATACTGGCAAAATTTAAATGTTAAGGCAAAAATTGGCCGTGTCTCTTTGTCAACTGGGAGAGAAAAAAATGCATTCTTTAAATCAATAACAGAGAAAAACTCTGCATGGGCAGGAATAGCTGATAGCAGAGATGGTATATAGGTATGATCTGTGCATTTACCGCTCTAAGATCCTGGACAAACCTAAAGGTATTATCTGCCTTTCTCACTAGGTTGATAGGTGTATTATAGGGGAAGATAATTTCCTCAATAACAGCTGCCTCTAGGAATTCCATCAACATAGACTCAATCCCCTTTTCTTTATCTGGGGATAGGGGGGTATTGTTTAAAGTAAACAAGTGCAGCGCCGGGCTTAAGCATTGCCTTATATGGTGTACAAGAGATAAGGCCAACATCTTGGTCAGTATTTGCCCAAACCTCAGGAGGTACAGGATCAAGTAGCGGATCCTGAGGTTGGCATTCCAAATATAAAAAACAATTATCCTTTGGAACAATAATGGGCATAACTGAGGATGTGACATGTAGGTGTCCCGTCTTGCTAATCCACAACTGCAACTTTAACAGAACAAACAATACTCTCCCTAATAAATTCACAGGACAATTTGGAATGATCCTAAAACTGTGTGTGAACATTGACTGGTGCTGGTATGGATGTTGGGTCGAGAGGGGAGGAGTTTTATAAGATCTGGTCAGTATCCCATTAATTCCCACAGAGGGCTCAGCATTCTCTCTTGGACCACTATAATAGGACCACTATAATAATCCTCACATATAGTACTACTAGTAGCACCAAAATCCACAAGAAAAGGGAGAGGACGTCCCTCTATGGTTAACACAATCAGTGGTGATTCCTTATAGTGGTTTGTGATGAGAGTGAATGCTGGGATACTGTCCCCCGGGCATCCTCATTGTGATGTCTGCTGCCCCCAGGTTACGGGAAAACAAGGGGTATTATTCTGGGGTTGTGGCAGTGGTGGGGGAAGATCTTGGATCTGAGCTTGTGGGTAAGGTTGGGTGCCTTGAGCTTGGGTATCATTTGGGGCATGTTGCCTGAGTGGGTAAGGGCATCGGCTGATCCAGTGGTCAGTCTTACCACAATTAAAGCAACCTGCAGGATGATTTCTATTATTCCCTTCTCTCCCAGAGCATGGCCCTCTACGCCTTCTTCTGCCACTTCCCCTATTGAGCTGATTTGAGAGACAATTCCTATCCTGAGTTTGGTAATGAGCCTCTTTAGGTCTTACTATTTCAAAACAACCCGCCATATCTTTCTCCAGTAACTTATTTTGGAATTGATCTTTATTAAGATCAATTCCAAACAGTAAGTTTAACACTAAGCTGGAGATGTGGCTGTAGATTGGTAAGGAAAGTCTAAATGAGCATAGAATGCACATTATCCTGAATACTCATCCCTGCCTCTAGAGTCCAAACTTCATTGAACCTCTTCCAAAAGTCTATAACAGACTCTCCTGATTTTTGTTTACAGGCTACAGCAGTTGGTAACGAGGACCTAGTCTGAAAACTCCTCTCCATTTCACACTTAATTTCTTCCCACATTGCGTCTATGCCTGCCTCAGTATTTAATTTATCATTTCTAGCCGGCGTATTTGGAGGCTCTATAGTGCTTATAGAGGGGACCTTAATCCAATCCCAGGGGGAATTGTGTCCAACTATCCCATCTATTATAAGGCGCATATCCTCCTGAGTTAGACATCTCCCTTTACAAGCTCTCTTCAAATAATGAAATGTCCCAGATAAAGATGAAGAGGGTTTAGGGCAATCTTATTAAAAATCATCTACTTCAATAGGTTTCTTTAACAAAGTTAACAAAGTGTCCCCTACAGTCATAAAAGGGAACTGTTCCTCAAGGTCACTGTCCTCATCATGATGAGGTATATGTTCAGGTTTGGGAAAATTATTTTGTGATCTAAGGCGCATGGGAGCTATGACATCCCCAGCACCAACAGCACCAGCCGCTGGATCCTGACCACTCTGATCAGGCATAGGTTGTGGCAATTGCGGAGGTGGCTGCGGGAGCTGGGGAGCTGTAGGTGGTTGGATGTTGGTAGCAGTATTTGCATCCAGTAAATCTAAGTCATCTTTTGAAAGGGATGGATATATCTGCGGGATATTTCCTAAATAGAGAGGAGGGGGCTTCTGGAGTGAACCCCTTGTCAATTATTTTTCTAACTCATGTTTCTTTTTATATCCCTCCTGGTTCTCTGCCTTCTGTTTGTTAACCTTTTTATTTGGTCTATCATACCAATATGGTGCAAAAGTAAGCCAATTTTCCCCTCCCGATTTCATATACTGCATGTCCCACTGGAGGTCTGGACCATAATATTGGTAAGCTTCAGTGTCACCCAAACCATCCATATCCATATGGAAGGTGTAATTAGCCCCATCCCGAGGGAACAAATTTATACTCTTCATCCCCTCTGTCCATCCTGCCATATTATCCACCCAGGGAGTAACTAAATAATAATCAGTCCCACAGATCCGGGCTACATAATCCTTACATGTTTCCCCTACATTTGGAAGGGGTGGAGAGACCTTTCCTCGCTTTGCACCCATTTCTCATAACTTAATTGAGACAGAGGCAGAGCAAGACTCTCCCCAGGACTGGCTGTACTGAACCGTAAAGGCTCCAACAATTCCTGTCAACTGGGTCAGAGGACTTATGTCTATGCTCAACTTCCTTCTCAACGGACTGTTAGTATTATCCCTTCAAACCATCACTTGCGTTCACTAATTTCTGGGTTAGTGGGTTTAATCTCGCCAGAAAAGTGGGGCGCCTTACGGTTATCCAGGACACACACAATAAAGTTAGTACAGTTTTTACAGTATTATTTGCTGCTTACCTTCAGCATAAACATTACTTAATGCTTCATAACATAACACAAAGCAGAAGAAAGCGATAGAAAAGAAGCAATAGAAATTGGGTGACAAGGAAAATCAAGGTGCAGACACAATTTGAATTCTTCCCAAAATAATTTATCTGTTAGACTTGGCCAGTAGTCTATTTATAGTCTATCTTGCCTAAAGATAGATACTATTCCTTTCAGTGTGTCTCAAAATAGAAGCAACAGAATTTTTTTTCGGAAAGCATCGGAATGTCCCCAGTCTTCAAAGACAGGAATCTTCTGTACTTACCGAATTCCTGTATTTTCTATCCCGGACAGAGCCCCCAGCTGAAAGTATCCTTTCCTTCTCAATGCACCTTGATTCCTTTCTTTGTTCCCGAAGACAGGCCTGGAGAAATATCAATGACACACACAGTATGATGTCAGAAACAACTCTGAGTTTATTCTTGACCATACGGGCCTTTTATACATCCATCCATACATACAAGAACAGCTGCGGCTCTCATTACAATAGTGCTGACTAGGAACAGTTCCTTATACAGACAGAAGGTCAATGTAAATATATATTCACCCTCTAGTATGATGTCACCCAACCTCCTGTCCTTCATACACATCATATAGCTTAACCTATTTAACCCTTCAGGTGGGAGTTGTAGTTTTACAACAGCTGGGGAGCCGCAGGTTGGCCAGCCCTGTGTCACCGCTACTTCTGTGAGAAGGTCTCACAGACGTCCTTTTCTACCTCTTGCATGATGTTCTTTGTTTTGCTTTCACTTTCTCATCTCATTTCACCTATTTAGACTAATCCTCTTTCCTTTATATTCCCTCCCATACTGCCTCACTATGCAATTTATTCTACTTCCTGGATTGAAGTGTTCACTGCTGGAGACTTCTGCTGCTGCTTGTTCAGATAAGTCCTTTCATGCATTGTGTTTCCTTGCTGGCTTGATTCTAGGTGACCCTGACTCCCTTCGTATGAAGTGCACGGAGCCGGTGGTCGTGTCCCCTCACTATTATAGGGTTTTCAGGTGTCACACAGTCTAGGTACGTGGGCATGCAATCGTCTACCTCTGAGACCCTTGTATGTGCTTAGCAGTCAGGGTGAGCTCTTAGGGTTTTATAGGGGTCACCTATATGCTCCTTAGTTTGGGATCAAGCCAGTCGGACATTTATTCATAACTTCCAGCTATCTGCAACATGATCCGTGACACCCTGACATACTGTAGACCTATAGTAGTATAGTGATAAGTGGTGTTATTTCTCTGCTTCAGTGTCCAGTGGTGGCGTACAGCATCACTCCCTCTGATGCTTGACATTGCATACAGTATGTAGATCTTAGGCTATTTTCACACTAGCAGCAAGGAACTCTGGCAGCCTGTCGAATCCATGCTGCCACTAGTGCATGTGTGCCCCCGGACTACCGCTCCGACCCCATTGATTATAATGAGGGCGGGCCGGAGTTCCCTCGGCAAACATGCCGAGAGGCGGCTGGAATAAAAGTACGACATACTTTTTTGGTAAATCATTTGTTTCTACACAGCAAGAGTTAACAGCAAAATAAACCTCAATATACATTACTCTGATTCTTCAGCTTACAGAAATATCCCATATGCGGCGGTAAAGTGCTCTATGGGCACGTGGCAGTGGTCAGAAGGAAAGGAGCACTATATGGATTTTGGAGGCAGATTTTGCTAAAATGGTTTTTAGGCACCATTCTGTATTTGAAGAGACCCAAACGTAACCCTACAGTGAAAACCCTTGAGAAGTGACCCCATTTTGTAAACTACACCCTTCAAAGAATATATTAAAGGGGGTACTAACCACTTTGACCCCCTAAGTGTTTTAGGGAAGTTGGAAACACTTGGCTGTGAAAATAAAAACTTTTGTTTCTTCCAATAAAGTGTTGCTTTAGCCCCAATTTTTTTCATTTTCACATGGGGCAACAGGAGAAAAAGCACCCCAAAATTTGTTACCCATTTTCTCCTGAATACGGGGACAACCCATATGTGGTGGTAAACTGCTGAGGGATTTAGAATGGAAGGAGCGCCATATGGCTTTTGCAGTGCAGATTTTGATGGATTGGTTTACAGGTACAATTGGTTTTTATTTTTTAAGTGATTGGGATGAGATGACGGTTTGATTGGTACCATTTTGGGGTACATAAGACTTTTTAAATAGCTTGGTATTAAACTTTTTGTAGGGCGGGGGGGAAAAAATTGCTTTTTTGGCATCTTTTTTAAATATTTTTTACAGCATTCACCTGAGGTGACATATAATGGGATATTTTTATAGAGCAGGTTGTTACGGATGCAGTAATAACAAATATGTCTATCATTTGTATTTTTGCTGTTTTACACAGTGAAAGCATTTTTGAACAGAACAACTTTTTTGACACTGTTTTATTTTTATGACGTACAGCTGACGGGGTGTATCATGTGATATTTTTATAGAGCCAGTTGATACGGATGTGGCAATACCTAATATGTTTACTTTTATTTTCCCAATTTTTTAACTATTTTTTTTTTACTTTTAATTAAAAAAAATATAATATTTTCTTAACTTCACCTTATTTTTTGTCCCACTCTGGGAATTAAAATTTTTGGGGTCTGATTTACAGTGCATTACAATTAGTGTTGAGCGGGCAATGCTTGAGTCAGTGTATTTAAATCTAATTTAGGCTCTATTTCTATGCAGAAGATCACTGTACATTTATTTTTATTTATTTATTTTATGCACTTATATAGCGTTACTATATTCCGCAGCGCTTTACAGACATTAGCAACCAACTGTCTCTGATGGGGCTCACAATCTAAAGTCCCTATCCGTATGTCTTTGGAGTGTAGGTGGAAACCGGAGTACCCAGAGGAAACCCAAGCAAACACAGGGAGAACATACAAACTCTATGCAGATGTTGTCCTTGGTCAGATTCGAACCTAGGACCATAGTGCTGCACAGCACCTGCGCTAACCACTGAGCCACTGTGCTGCCCATACAGTGCAGTACAGTACAGTGCAGAACAGTGCAGTACAGTGAGGGAATCCCTCAGTGTGAGTCCGCGGCTTAGGAGTCCCTGCTCTGACTCCATATATAGCTATGTCCATATATGGAGTCAGTGCTTGGGGATACCCCTGTGTATTTAAATCTAATTTAGCCTGTATTTGAGAAAAGTTTCTGCCGGGATTAAAACTCACAGCCTTCTGCATTAGAGGCAAGGTACTTAACCACTCAGCTATAATAGCTGCATAGCCAGTTACTTAAAAAAATAAAATAAAAAATAAGCGACTTCTACTGTACTGTACTTCTACTGAGACCTATACAGTACAGTATTAGATTTATGAAAAAAAATTCAACTTTTTTCATTTCGTTTAATTGCCGGTTTGGGTGAACCATGAGGTGTGCACCAATTCCGTTCTTTTTGAGAGGCGAAGCTAATAATATTTGCAAATTCGATTTATATATTTTATATTTTTTTATAATTGTAAAAAATTTATGGGACAAAATAAATGTGTAATTACAAAAAAAATAAAATGTATATATATATATATATATATATATATATATATATAAATAAAATTAGACTTCTGATATGTATATGAATGCATAATATGTGGGAAACTACTACTGATGTTTTAACCATAATATATTTACATATATTATAACATATTATATATTCTAAATATTTAATAATATGTGTAAATATATTATGGCTAGAAAAATATATATACCATATATATATGTTTAAATGAAGTTTAGCGGGTGTGGTCTGGCTGCCGACGGTGATTTCCACATGAAGGAGCTGCTCCTGCACCACAGCTATGTTCAAGCGTCTTACCAGCCATAGCATTGTTGCTACTAAGCCTGCTAACAACGGCCTTACAGCCCTTGTCCTAGCCAGCCATCATGGGGAAGAATAAGAGGACCTTACCACTTATGCACACGGCAAACCTGGAGTCCTTCTTCGAGAAGGGGAGGAACAAAGATGGCGCACAGCAAAGCGGTATCTCCCGCGTCCGTCCGCAGCATGTCTCCTGCACCTCTACCTGGCTCTCAGTCCCCGCTGAACAGCCCGGACTTCCCTGCCTACACAGAGCCCTCCATCCCTTCGCTTCTCCTGATGCCTGAGGATTCAAGGCAGACACTGTCTGAGGCAGGTCTCCGGAGCGCAAAACGCTGTCTCCCACCGACAGTCCCCAGAAGCAGAGGCCCAGATTGATGAACCCGGCTACATTTCAGGTCAGCTCCCCTTCAGGGAATCAGACACACTAACCTGACTAGGCGGACTCGCTTAGTAACCTGCCTTCCTCTGACAAGCCCCCGACAGAAGCAACATTAAAACAAATGTTTATAGCTCTAAAAGCCTTAATACAACAAGACATTGTCTCAGTGATCCACCCTGTAACTGCTAGACTGCAGGAGGTGGAAGACACACACACATAGAAACAAAAATCCGCTGCCTCTCAAAATAATGTGATAGAGGCTCACTATGCGCTTGAGGAGGAAGTTGAAGCTATTAAAAGGAAAATGGCAGACCTTGAGGACCGCTCGCGCAGGAATAATATTAAGTTTCGGAGTATACCCGAGGACGTATCTCTTCGGGATCTGTCTGCCTACATTAAGAGACTTTTTGGCAAGCTGTTCCCAGACCGATCGGAGCATGATCTAATCATAGATAGGGCTCATAGGGTCCCTAAGCCAAATCACCTAGGTCCTAGTGTCCCCAGAGATACCCTGGCAAGGGTCCATTTTTTCCACGTAAAAAAAAGCAATAATATCGCCACCAGAAGAGCTGGTATTTTACCTCCTCCTTTCCAGTCAGTAAAATTATTTGCCGATTTGTCCGCTGTGACCCTGAAGCAAAGACGCACCCTGTTGCCTATTACTACTTCCTTGCCTAACTCCAATATCCCTTACCGCTGGGGTTTCCCTCAAAAGCTCTTGGTTTCTAAAGAGGGTCGCATGCATGTCATCCATACCCTAGACGAGGGCAAAAGCTTACGCCAAGGTTGGAAGATCCCACTTTCCCAACCAGACTCCAAGAACTCTCCTACAGTCTCCCTAATTCCGCAAAAATGGCGGCAGGTGCCCTACAGGAAGAATCGGAAGACCCAGAGGGATACATGAGGATCATGGGACACCTCTCCTCCAGGGCTTTGTGCCCCTTCCTGTGCAGGCCTTGTAGCCTTAAAGATTATATTTGAGGACGCATAAGGGCCCAATGGGGCCTCACTACTTACAGTTATGGTAGTTTTCTCTTTACTGTGCTCTTTTCACAGGTGCAGGTGTTTCGTCTCCTTTCAGGAAATTGAACTGCCTCTAGGACTCACAGCTCTCAGCTTTCTCGCAAGGACTTTCTGCCCCTCTTATCCCAGTTGGGTAAATCCGTATTGGATAACATGTTGTCCTTCCTGTTGTTAATATGATTTGATTCTTTCATATTGTTGTTGTTCCTAATATGTCTACTCCCACATTACGTCTTTGAATGTCAAGTGGTTAAACTGCCCCCAAAAAAGGGTGTTTATGTGGAAAGAGGCTTTGTCTCTCCGTGCTGATGTTTTATGTGTACAAGAATCCCATCTCCTGAGCAATGACGCACACCATATTAAACACAAAATCCATGCACACCATTCCAAAAAAGCTAGAGGAGTGCTCATAGCTATATAGAATTCTGTTCCCTTCACTTTGATCTCTCACAAGGCGGATCAGAGTGGGAGGTACATCATAATGGTCTGTTCCATCAATAATATTATCTACACCCTAGTCAATATATACGCCCCTAATGTACACCAACTAGCTTTCCTCCATAAAGTCAGGCGTCAGGTCCACAAAGTCAAACAGGGCAAATTGATCCTCTGTAGAGATTTTAACACCGTAATGGACCCCTCCTTAGACTCTTCTAACCCTTCCGGGAAATCCACGAGTGGTCTGTCCTCCTTTCTTCACTCTGAAGGCCTCACTGACCTTTGGCGTGTTCAGCATAGTCAGGATAGAGATTATACTTTCTTCTCTCCATTCCATGGATCGTACTCACGCATAGCATGCCATAGCATCAGACATTAGCCTAATCGGTTGCTCTGATCATTCCTCCATTTCGATTACACTAGAGGACCAATACCAAACCTTTTCTGCCCTGGTGTGGAGGAATAATTCCTTCTTATTCAATGTCCCTGTATATAAAAGGAGATTGCGAAAGCCTTGCAGGAATATTTATTCTTCAATGAAGGGTCAGTATCGGACCCTTTCATTACGTGGCAGGCTCACAAAGCCTTCATTAGCGGCCTACTCTTTAAAATCAACGACACGACCAAGAAAAAGAGGGAGCAAACTATCAAAACAATCCTTGACAAAATCTCCAATTTAGAAAAAAACTAATAAGAAAAACCTTATTAGAATTAAGAGGGGAGAGGGATAAACTGAGACTAGAGCTAGAAAATGATTATGAGAAGGGTCTGCTCAGGCTAAAATGCAAATACTACGCACAAGGCAACAAGGCGTGGTCTAATGGCCAATTAACTTAAATCTCAACAAACCAAATCTAAGATCCCCTATATACTTTATCTTCAGACCCGGGCGAAATTGATGGACCCCAGAGAAATTGCTGAGCAATTTTGAATATTCTATGAGAATCTCTACACTCTCAAGGAGTCCGTCACATTGCCAGAGGATTATACCTCCTTAGTCTCAGACTTCCTTGTGAAAGCTTCACTTCCCTCCCTCACTCGAGCCCAATTGGAGGTTTTAAACTCACTGCTTTCCGAAGCCTGTCCAACGAATATTATAAAATGTTCCCAGAAATTCTGACACCTCATCTACATAGATTATTTGAGCAATGTATGAAAGGAGCCTCTTTCCCCAGGGACATGTTGCAAGCATTGATTGTAACACTCCCAAAGCTGGGCAAAACCCATGAATTCTCCACAAAATTTTAGGCCCATCTCCTTACTGAATTCAGACATTGAGATCTTTGGAGAATTGATCGCTTCCAGACTATCCCCTATGCTCCCTTCGCTTATTAAAATGGACCAAACCGGCTTTATTAAAGGTCGCTTGGCATCATGCTGAAATACATAAGTCTCCCCTGTTAGCTGTGGCCTTGGACACAGAGAAGGCGTTTGACCGAATGCACTGGTCATTTGCCTTCTCAGTCCTAGATGGGATGGAATTCCGGGGTCCTACAATATATACGGGGGACTAAAGATATCGCTAGCTTAACTGTAGGGTCCACAACCCACATCATTTCGGAGCGACTCGGATTATTGGAGAGACTCACCTGATAAACATAGGACTCGAATTGAGTCGGTATGTGTTCGGACCCGCTTCCTGAAAAGCTACTTGATTAGCCTATTGTGGTCCCCCAAACCAATGCGTCATTGGCCCACAAGCAACTTAAGCAGGGAGGAATCATGACTTTAGATGGAAAAAAATGACGAATATTCTAAAAAACTAATATAAAGCACTATATCGAATATATTAGTTTTTTAGAATATTCGTCTTTTTATTTTTCAATCTGTACAGTTGTTCCACTTCGGCATACTCCCCCCTGACAAGCGTCCCTGTCACCATGGGAACGCCTGGGAGTTAGAATATACCATTGAATCTGAGTTTTCACAATATCACTGAGATCGTCAAAACTCAGATCTGATGGTATATTCTAACCCCTTGGCGTTCCCATGGTGACGGGGACGCTTGTCGGGGAGGAGTATGCCGAAGTGGAAGAACTGTACAAATTGAAAAAAAAAAGACGAATATTCTAAAAAACTTATATATTCGATATAGTGCTATATATGCTTTTTTGTAGAATATTCGTAATATTCTAAAAAGAAAATATATAGCAATATAGCGAATATTCAAAAAAACAGAGCAATTTAGCTAATATAGTGCTATAATCTTCTTTGTCTAATAGTTGTAATTACGACTACTAAAAAAGAAGATTATAGCACTATATTAGCTAAATTGCTCTATATTCGTTTTTTCGAATATTCGCTATATATTCTTGTTTTAGAATATTACGAATATTCAGAAAAATGAATATAGCACTATATTAGCTATATTGCTCTATATATTAGTTTTTTTGGAAGTTCGTCATTTTTTTCCATCTAAAGTCATGATTCCTCCCTGCCTAAGTTGCTTGACAAGCAACTTAAGCAGGGAGGAATCATAACTTCAGATGGAAAAAAATTGTGAATATTCTAAAAAACGAATATATAGCACTATATTCTATAGTGCTATATATTCGTTTTTGACCCACGCCTGTATTGATTGTGTAATATTCGCATATTACGCAATCATAACCTTGCCGATTTTTCGCAACTGGCTATGCAGCTATTACAGCTGAGTGGTTAAGTGCCTTACCTCTAATACAGAAGGTCGTGAGTTTGAATCCTGGCAGAAACTTTTCTTAAATACAGGATAAATTAGATTTAAATACACTGGGGTGTCCCCAAGAACTGACTCCATATATGGACATAGCTATATATGGAGTCAGAGCAGGGACTCCTAAGCTGAACTAGAGTCCCGACAACCTCACCTCTTCAGAGCAGGGGTTGGCTGGGGTTCTCCAATTTACTTCTATAAAAGCATTGCAAAGTGTTCTACACGAGCACTTTGGTGCTCGATCAACACTAATTACAATACATCTGTATTGTAATGCATTGGCTGTAAATGTATTACATTGTGTAATACACTTACAGCTTCCTGCCTGTGAGATCCAGGGGGGTGGATCTCACAGGCTCACACAGAAGGCAGCCACAATGCCTAAGGAAGGCATCGGGCTGCCTTCCCTGCAATCAGGTTCCCTGTCATAGCAGCGCGGGGACCAGATGGACAGGGCAGGATACCGCACGTGTCAGAGCTGCAAGAGTGCAAGGGTTAGTGCGTCAGCATCTGTATTTTCAGATGCCGGCGCATACAGCAGGGGTCCGGCTATCGGCGACTGCCAGACCCCTGCTGCCTACGCCCGATCAGAGCACTGTAGCTGTACAGCGCTGGGATTTGTGACCCTGATACCAGCGCCGTGCATGTAAGGTGCTAGTATCCTACGGGTTAAAGGCTATGTATACATTTGGTGCCCCTATAACAGTTACAACCACAGTGTCCCCATAACAGTGACATCTAGAGCACCCCAATAACAGTGACATCCACAGATCCCACATAACAGTGTCATCCACATTGTCCCCATAACTGTGACATCCACAGGCTCCCATAACAGTGACATCCTCAGTGCCCCTATAACAGTGACATCCACAGCGCCCCCATAACAGTGACCTCCAGTGTTCCCATAACAATGACATCCACAGATCCCACATAACAGTGTCATCCACAGTGTCCCCATAACAGTGACATCCACAGTGCCCCCATAACAGTGACATCCACAGTGCCCCCATAACAGTGACATCCACAGTGCCCCCATAACAGTGACATCCACAGTGCCCCCATAACAGTGACATCCACAGTGCCCCCATAACAGTGACATCCACAGTGCCCCCATAACAGTGACATTCACAGTGCCCCCATAACAGTGACACCCACAGTGCACCCATAACAGTTACATCCACAGGCCCCGATAACAGTGACATCCACAGATCCCTCATAACAGTGACATCGACAGTGCCCCTATAACAGTTTCAACAGCATTATCCCCATAACAGTGACATCCACAGATGTCCCATAACAGTGTCATCCACAGTGCTCCCATAGCAGTTACAACCACAGTGTCCCCATAACAGTAACATCCACAGATCCTGCATAACAGTGTCATCCACAGTGTCCCCATAACAGTGACATCCAAAGGCTCCCATAACAGTGACATACACAGATCCGGCATAACAGTGACATCCACAGTGTCCCTAGAACAGTGACATCAACAGTGCCCCTATAACAGTGACATCCACAGCGCCCCCTTACATTTTTGTAAATATTTTATTAGATCTTTTCATGGGACAACACTGAAGATATGACACTTTGATGCAATTTAAAGTCAGAGTACAGCCTGTATATAAGTGAATATTTGGCGTGCCCTCAAAATAACTCACCACACAACCATTAATGTCTAAACCGCTGGCAACAAAAGTGAGTACACCCCTAAGTCCAAATGGCCAAGTGTTATATCTTAATATGTGCCTTAGGCACATAAAGCAAATTGCGGACCTGTGTGGGTAAAATGATTTTACTCAGCAGTTCAGATTACACGTTCAGGGAAGGAACTCTCATTCCTTGTAGACACTGGTGCAGCCCGCAGTGTGTTATGTGAGACTGCCATACTCCCTTCCTGGCTCACAGATATACATTTACCCTGCTCTGGTTTAGAAGGGGTCACCCAGCACAACCCTGTTACTAAGCCTCTCTTGATTACTCCCTCCACTAAGTCCCGAGGCCAATCCCCACAGTTGCATCTACCCACTGGAGTAATGTCACAATTTGTTGTAAGCCAGACATGCCCTTTTAATTTATTAGGCTCAGATTTTCTTCAGAAAATCTGGGCCAACATCCAATTTAAAGAAAATGGTACAGTTGTCCTAGGTACAGCACTGTGTCCTGAAGAAACCTGCCTCCTGATGGCATTAACAGCCCAGCCCTCTGAATCACCAGAACAAGGGGATACGTTGCAAAGCATTGGGCATCTCAAGGTCCCGCCAGTCACTGTAACCTTGAAGAATCCCAACTTACTACCATGCAAAGCACAATACCCTCTCTCTATTTCCCAGAGAGATGCTATCACCCTCCAGATACAGGCTCTTCTTGCAAATGGGGCTGTCAAAATTACCACCTCACCGTGTAATGCGCCCCTATATCCGGTCAAAAAGAAAAGGGAAAAAGGACAGCCTCCTGTGTATCGCATGGTCCAAGACCTCAGAGCAATTAATGAGGCTACGGTCTTTGAAACCCCCATTGTTCCAAATCCCCACATCTTGCTTGCTAGTGTAGTGTCCCACTAGGTACGGGTGGGCACTACACAAGGGTAAATTGGTGTGCTCGTTACTCCTACTCACAAGGAACAGAAATGTCATATTTAATTCTGCATTTAATGTATGTTCTGATGTGTTTTACATGCAATGTTCCCCTGTATGATGCAACAGCAGGCCTAGTTGGGTGTAGTTAGACATCCCAGACACTAGAGGGAGATAGGGAGCCCCTAGTATAAATGGCCAGGCCCAGACAGGGAGTGTTAGTGCAGAGTCAGGAGTCTGAGAAGACAGAGGTTAAGAAGCCTGCTCCTGACATGCAGCTGGATAGCTCTGGCTGCTAGTGATGTCCAGGAGGCTGTTGAGAAGCTCCAGCCTGCCTGAGAACAAGAGAGCCTATGTTAGCTCTGAAGACACCCCAGTTGCAGGATCCAACCTCCTGGGAGAAAATCTACAGTTATCCACCTTACAGGAGAAGGTGATCCAGGTTAAGCTAAGTAACCCTGATGGGCAGATTACACTAACAAGTGCAGCAAGAATCTAATACCTGAGGAGGAAAGTAACCAAGGATTTAAGCCACCCTTTTAGGCATCCGGGCCTTGGGAGATAAAGCCAGAGCAGGAGTTCTAGAAAGGACACTGTACATTGATTCTGAGGAAAGGTACAACCTGCTGCTGAGTGCTTGTGAAGTTTACCCTCTGCGTATCTTGCATGAATATTGCCTGCCATTTTGTGAATGAGCCCCCTTGTGGAACTGTAATACAAAGGCTGTACTCCTACCTGCTGTACAAAGTTGGATTGTTCAGTAAAGTTACGTTTGGTTCACTGTATACTTGTGTACCTCCATCATTCCAACCACCAACCGGCGTGCCACCGTCCAAAGGCACTGGGGTCACGAATACCACAGGGACCTTGCCCCAGGCACACAAAATACCTGTAACATCCAGGGCACCTCATCCACCATCAGGCCTGGTCCCTATCTACAGAGCGTGCCCCAGAGGAACCGTGTCTACCTCTCCTTCACTGCCACGCGCCTGCCCAGGGTTCTTCAAATATAGTGAGTACCCTCGATTGCCCATAACTGTGACCTCACTTCGTCATACCCTGCAGGTCTGGCGTGTTGCACTAGCATTCCTCATACGGCCACTATCTTCACAGTCATTGATCTGGCAAATGCCTTTTTCTCTGTCCCATTGCATGATGACTCCCAATTTCTCTTTGCTTTTACACATGATGGAAAACAATACACCTGGACGGTTTTGCGTCAAGGAGCTCAGAATAGTCCTTCCTGCTTTAGCAAAGCAATGGCATCCATCTTACAACCATGGCAAGCAGATCACCCAGAGGTGGAACTCTTACAATATGTGGATGATTTATTCCTTTGTGCTGACTAACACCCCGTCTGCCTGGACTCATCTACCTCACTTCTTCAATTCCTGGCAGATGCTGGGTGCAAAGTCTCACGTTCCAAATTACAGTTGTGTCTTCCAAAAGTTGTTTTCCTAGGCCACTGCGTCTCACAAGGCAGTAAGCATCTTACGGATGCCAGAAAGAAAGCAGTCTCAGACATACCACTGCCAGATACCCCTCACCAACTGCAAAACTTTCTGGGACTAATTTCGTACCGTAGGCCATGGATCCCTGATGCATCCGTTCTGATGCAGACACTGTATGACTGCATACCCCGTGTTGCTACTGCTCCTTTCCAAATGACTGCAGAAGCCATAGAAGCATTCAAATCTCTCAAAAAAGCCATTATCACTGCCCCAGCTCTTGGCATCCCTAACTATAAACTTCCCTTTCGCCTTTGTCATGGAACGTCAGGGTCATGCTACAGGAGTTCTCACCCAGAGCCATGGGGGTCGTAATAGACCTCTAGGCTACTTTTCAAAACATCTAGACCCTGTAGCCAGAGCCACCCCTTCCTGTGTCAGGGCTGTTCATGCTGCTAGTTCCCTTCTGAACGCCACCGCTGACATTATCCTAGGACACCCCCTCACCATCATGGCTCCCCATGACATCTTGGCTATCCTTCAACAGACACAACCTAAACACCTCACTGCACAACGCCACCTCAGGCTTCAGTGTAGTCTTCTTCTACCAGATAATGTCACCATCCAGAGATGCCACATCCTCAACCCGGCTGCACTCCTTCCTCTCCCAAGGGGGAGTATACTGCAGAAAGAGATTCTGTGGATTTTATTGATTTAGGGTCCATTCACACGTCCGTTGTTTCTTTCCTGATCTGTTCCGTTTTTTGCAGAACAGATCTGGACCAGATCTGGACCCATTCATTTTCAATGGGTCCTGAAAAAAATCGGACAGCACAATGATTTTTTTTCAGGACCCATTGAAAATGAATGGGTCCAGATCTGGTCCAGATCTGTTCCGCAAAAAATGGAACAAATCAGGAAAGAAACAACGGACGTGTGAATGGACCCTAACAAGCAGAAGAGGATCTCCAGGAAGAATAATTATTTACAGCTATTGACTCACCTAATGAGGAACCAGATCATGATTGCATTACAATGATGGAAGCTGAAGTGGGAACACCACCATCAATACAAGATACTCCTTTGCAAAACCAACATTGGACACTTTGTGGATGGTTCAAGGTATGCCGATGACAAAGGGAAATTCCATACAGGCATGGCAGTTACTAGTGAGTATGAAGTGGTGTGTGCAAGGCAATTGCGCCCAGACCAGTCAGCACAAGAGGCTGAACTCATAGCCCTTACTGAGGCCTGCCTCATAGCAAAAGACTCCACTGCCAACATCTACACAGACTCCAGATATGCCTTTGGAGTAGTTCATGATTTTGGAATAATATGGAAGGCCAGAGATTACATTACAGCCGCAGGAACTCCAATTAAACATGCTTTAGCAGTAGAGGCTTTAATGGCTGCAGTACTCCTGCCCACCAAAGTGACAGTAATCAAAGTAAAGGCGCATACCCGTGCTGACACATCAGAAGCCAAAGGAAATGCTTTGGCTGACCAAGCAGCCAAACAGGCAGCAATGGAAGAGGAAAGAGCACAGCCAGATAAAATCATGCTAGCACAAAAGGATCTCAAACAACAAGAAGTATCATGGGATCTACTGAAACAGATGCAGAAGCAAGCCACTCGCTCAGAAAATGAGACCTGGCTAAAGGAGTCAGCCCTTGAAGAAGAATCCGGACTTTGGACACAAGGGAAGAAAGTGTGCTTGCCTAGAGCACTCTATCCTATAACTGCCTCTGTGGCCCATGGACCCACTCATCAATCCAAGACAATAATGAAAGAGCTCAGCGATAAAATATGGGTAGCCCCAGGAATCACCCCTGTTCTGGTGAAATATGTCCAGTCATGTCTAATCTGTGCCCAATGCAATCCCGGTAGGACTGAGCCTACGCCCAAAAGATGTCTCCCAAAAGCCTCATACCCCTTCCAGAGGATCCAGATCGATCATATCCAGATGCCAATGTGCCAAGGGTTTAAATATGTGTTAGTAGTGGTAGACATGTTCTCTGGGTGGCCAGAAGCCTACCCTGTCAGGAATCAGACAGCAACAACTACTGCTAAGAAATTGATACAGGAAATTGTCTGTAGGTACGGGGTACCTGAGGGCATTGAGAGTGATCAGGGCCCAGCATTCACTGCTAACCTAACCCAAGAGGTCTGGAAGATGGTAGGGTCACACCTGGCATTCCACACCCCCTACAGACCCCAAAGTAGCGGCAAGGTCGAAAGACTGAACGGGGTATTAAGTCAAAAATGTTGAAAATGACTAGAGAGACAGGGCTCAACTGGGTTCAGTGTTTACCAATAGCACTCTTTGCAGTCAGGCACACTACCAAACCTTCCCACAAGCTGACTCCACATGAGATATTGTTTGGGTCAGGACCTCGGATGGGGCTGTACTTCCCACAACAATTGCAAATGCATTATGAACCTATTGAAAAGTATGTGATAGCTTTGAGCAAACAGTTATCTAACATCCATGCACAAGTCTCTTCTTCCATTCCAGATCCTGACTGCCTAGAAGGCAGCCACACTCTGAAACCAGGAGAGTGGGTAGTGGTCAAGAAACACGTCAGAAGTACCCTAGAACCGCGCTTCGAGGGGCCTTACCAAGTACTACTGACCACTCCGACTTCTGTAAAGCTCGAAGGAAGATCCACCTGGATCCACGCCTCTCACTGCAAAAGGATAAGGCACCCGCCAGATCCAGAGCTAATAAAATGAGTTTCCTTTGTCTGTTAGCACTATTAACACTCACCAGTGCATACACACCTCCCCCAGGAAAGTATGACGGGTGGGACAATAAGTTTGTCAAACATCATCAGGTGTTTTATGAGAGCCTGAAGGAAGGTGACTCGGACACCACCTCTTCACTAAAAGATTGTTGGATATCTACACATGGCCCAGTAAATGCTAGAGCTATGCCTTATTTAGCTGTGCCCCTAACCATCCTAGAGTTAAAAGATTTGGCAGGATCAGCTATCTTCCTTTCTAGTATAGATGAGGTAAATTCTAAAGATGGCAACAGGAAAGCTTCCCTAATGGTGGTAGCATGGGATGGGTCCCCATGGCTAATGATAAACAGAACCGGACCCTCAGCTGAGTATAGCAATATGCCCTGGAATGACTACATGTGGAGCAATGTATCCTGCTTTCCAAATTGGACCCACTGTCACTGTCTACAGGTGCAGACCCAAGGTATGGTTTTTAGTCCTCATATCAAATCAGGCTGTAATGATTCCAACCCGGACAGTCCAGTACAGTGCATTGGTAAATATGCTGGAGCAAGTGGTGATCTAGCCTGCGCCCGCCGCATTATAAGTAACCTGGTAACAGGGATAACTAGTGACACCACAGAGGGTCAAAAAGAGGGTCAAGAACTAGCAGAAGGTGTCGTATTAGCCCACTTAATCACTCGTTTGTTCAATAGTACAGTGGTCTCCGTCCCAGAAAACATATACATGGTATGTGGACACAGGGCATATAAATGGCTCCCTCCGGATTTCAATGGTTTATGTACAATTGCAAGGCTCACGCCAGCCACTTTTATACTGCCCCATGGAAACCTAAATGTCAATGCTATCCCCAAACACACCTTTCAAATTATCACCCAAGTGCATCTGAATTTTACAATCTGGCGGTAAGGGCTAGAGATGAGCTAATCGAATCCCACGAAGTGGAATTCGATCCGAATTTCAGGATAAATTCGATTCGCCTAGAAGCCGAATTTCCTCGTGCTTCGTGTCAGCGAATCGATTTATCCTGAAATAGTATAAAAAAAAACAAAAAATGGAAACTTACCGCCTCCATTTGCTCGCGACGGGCCACCAGACTCCATCTTGCTTGAAGATCTCGCCCGGAATCACGCGCTGTGCGAATCCCGTGCACCAGCCGGCGTGATGACGTAATCTCACTGTGCACGTGATTTCAGCCGAGATCTTCAAGCAAGATGGCGGCGGCCGACCCATTAGGAGCAAATGGAGGCGATAAGTTTGATGTAATTGTTTTTTTAATGTTCATTTTACACTGTTTTTAAACTCAGATGCCGTGATCATGTATAAACGCGGCATCTGAGGGGTACAATTATGGGGACGGAGCTATCACAGCTCCCTGTCATTGCACCCGCTACTTACAAAAAAATTTGCTTCATGACGAAGTTTCAACGAAGCACCCGAATCGAATTTTGAAGAAATTCGCTCATCTCTAGTCAGGGCCTTTGCTGCATCCTACAATCTTTTACAATTACCCTTACAGCTGTTCATTCAATTCCCTTGAATGGGAAAGGAAGTTGTAATTACACTGCACCACCACTAGCGAGACCATGTGCAGGTAAACAATGTAGTGTAATACTTTAGTTTAAATGTCAGTTCTTGTTCCTCTGTCCATGGCATCTAGGATTGCTCCAAAAAACATTTCATTGTATTGTACATTGTATTACATTGTATTGTACAGTGACAATAAAGGCATCTTATCTTATCTTATAGGACTCAGCACTCACAACAGGAGTGCCACGGCCCCTTCATACAGCTGATCGATGGGGATGTTGCAAGTCAGACCCCCACTGATCTGATATTGATGACCTATCCTGAAGGTAGGTCCAATTTTATCTCCATTTAGTATGTAATGGTGATAAGGTACATGTATTTCCCCTTTGCAAGTTCATAGTCTTTGGCAAGGCTGGCGTCAGCACTCGGCATACCTGGGCAAGTGCCGGGGCCCACAGCTCCTGTGGGGGCCCACAGTACAGCTGCCAGATGCCAGAAGCAATGAGCGCTTCCATCAATACAGATGGAAGCGCTCATTGATGGAGCTCAGCTCCCCGCGCTGCTCCCCTTCTTCAGGACAGCCGCTCTCTGAATGGTGAAGCAGGAAGACTTCTCCCCACTCCACCATTCAGCCTTAAGGCACAGATCACGCTGTCGAACTGTGTGGGTGGAGCCTGCAGCCCAGTAATCTGCATAAGCTCTGCCCACATAGTGCTGCAGAGCGATCTGTGCCTGCAGGGAGAGAGAACTGTAAGCTTCAGGAACGGGACAAGGTGAGCAGTTACTGTGTTTTTTAGTTTTTAATACAGAGGGGTCACAGGGGACTTTACTACTATGGAGGGGGCACAGAGGACTTTATTACTATGGAGGGGCGCAGAGGTCTTTATTACTATGGAGGGGACACAGAGGTTTTTATTACTATGGAGGGGGCACAGAGGACTTTATTACTATGGAGGGGGCACAGAGGTCTTTATTACTATGGAGGGGGAACAGAGGTCTTTATTACTATGGAGGGGTCACAGAGGTCTTTATTGCTATGGAGGGGGCACAGAGTACTTTATTGCTATGGAGGGGGCATAGAGGTCTTTATTACTATGGAGGAAGCACAGAGGGCATTTCTACTCTGGAGGGGGCACAGAGGGCATTACTAATGTGAAGGGGGCACAATGGGAATTTCTACTATGGAGGGGGCACAGAGCCAGAGGGCATTACTACAATAAAGGGAGCACAGTGGACATTATTACTGTGAAGGGGGCTCAATGGGGATTTCTACTATGAAGGGGGCACAATGGGGATTATTACTATGAAGGGGGTACAATGGGGATATTACTATGAAGGGGGCTGTCACGGTCATATTGGTGTTTGACCGTGACGTGGTTGCCGTGCAGACTGGTGTACTTTGTGGTTTGCACATACACTTCCCCTTTAAGGTGTGCCTCCCTATTGTTTAGTGAGCAAGGGGTTAATCTTCTGGCTAGTGGGAATTAAGGTGTTTCCTGGGTGTGGCCACAAGCTTGATATAAACCTGTAGCTTGCTGGCTGGGTGCAGTTGTACTACAGCCTTGCTTGGTGCTGGAGCTTTGCTCCTTGCCTGGGTGTTTCTGCCCAGTCCTTGAGGGCCATCTTATGGAACGTACTGTCACGGTGGGGAGTGGGGGACCCCCCCCCCCCCCCCACCGTATAATGGGAACTGTTACTAGGCCAGAAATTAAGGAAAAGGGAAGCAGGTCACCTCCTATTTTGTCCTTAATCTTCTCCCTAACTGTACGTATGCATGGGTTCCAGTTATGGTGGCAGTGGCAGGTAAGCGTGTTGTCTGGTGATCTTACCTGCTGATCCAGATGCTGCATATGGCCATTTCCCTTCCACCTGTTACTAGGCAGCTGGAGACTCCAGTTTGTCTGAGTCCCTGAGGAACCTGTTGTCTCCTATTCCTGACCCCTATGCCAGGGACTGTCAGGGTCAGCAGGATACAGGTTCCAGGGCATGAGCTCTCCCACCTTCAGGGTTTGCTCATGTGGTCAGGAGATCAGGGTCAGGATTAGGGGCGGCTGTAGGTTTTGGCCTGCTCCCTTCTCTGTAGTCTGGCCTAGTAACAGTTCCCATTATAAGGTGGGGGTTTCCCCCACTCTCCACCGTGACAGGGGCACAATGGGGATTATTACTATAACTACTGTGAGAGGACATAACTACTGTGAGAGGGCACAATGTGGGCATAACTACTGTGAGGGGTCACACATCTGTACAAACCTACTGTGAAGGTTGTACAATGAGTGCAATACTACTGTGAGGGGGTACCATTTTTTTTAAAGTATTGGTGGGGGAAGGCACACCACTGAAGCAGGGAACTATTTGCTACCCGCTCCAGCATTGAGCCACCAGCACTCCACAGCAGCAGCAGCATGATGTCCTCACACATCATCCTGCTGATCTGTGTAGGAGGAGGAGCGGGCAGGCTGGTAATCAGCCTCTGCTCCTCCTACACAGCAGCGCGATGTTTCACAGTACCCTGCTCTTGATGGGGAACGCAGATCATGGGAGGAGCCAGGTGATTGAGGCGAGGAGTATTTATTGTTTGTTTTTTTCACTTCCTGTGAAGGGGGCACATCTGTGCATAACCACTGTCAAGGGGGCACATATCTTGGCATATCCACCATAAGAAGGCACATATCTTGGCATATCTACTGTGATGGGGGCACACATCTAGGCATATCAACTGTGAGGGGAACATATTTTGGGATATCTACTGTGAAGGGGCACATATATTGGAATATCTACTGTGAGGGGGCACATATCTTGCCATATCTACTGTGTGGGGGGCACATATTTTGCCATATCTACTGTGTGGGGGGCACATGTCTTGCCATATCTACTATGAAGGGAGCATATTTTGGCATATGTACTATGAGGGGGCACATATCTGTGAGTAGACCTGAGGGACTGAAACACTGGGTAGTAAGGGTCGTTGCTAGGTTAAAACATTCGGAGACTAAGCCCCTGATGTTTTGTCCCAGGCCCCGAATGTCCTGCCTGCCTGCAATACAATTGAATCTAATGCAGTGGAAGAGCTGAAGTACCTGTGATGATATCACAGGTCATGTGACTAGTAAAGCAGGCAGTGTTAAGAAGGACCTGCGATGATGTCACTATCATGTGACCAGTGCAGGAGAGGACAGCAGTGAAGAGGAGAAATGTGGGATAGAAGCTGGGGTGAGGTCTGCTACATGAGGAAACGTAAGTGAAGGAAGAGGCAGAGGATTGCTGGGAGCTGTGGTTATTTAACTGGGACTGTATGTTAGGGCTGAAGGGAGTGATGTTATTTACATGGAACTTTATGTTGATGGTGACTGTAGGAGGGAGTGATGGTATTTACATGGGACTGAATGTTGGAGGGGGTTGGGGCAGGCTGATGTTATTTACATAGGACTGTATGTTGATGGTGTCTGTGGGAGGGAGTGATGTTATTTACATGGGACCAAATGTTACAGGGGTCTGAGGGAGGGAGTGATGTTATTTACATGGAACTGAATGTTGATGGGGCGATGTTATTTACATGAGAATGTATGTTAAAAATCGCTGGTGGGGGGCTCTATAGGAGGGACTTATAGATCTGCCTTATTTCTACTAAGAGCACTATGGGGGCCTTATTACTACTGAGTGGTCTATAGAGATCTTTATTACCACTGGGGGAACAATAGGGGGCCTTCTTTCTACTGGGGGCTCTGTAAGGGTATTATTAATACTGGAGGGTTCTTCTACTAATGGGGGCACTTTCACTTCTACTGTAGGGGGCAGTATTACTACTGAGGGCATTCTAGAAGGGAATTATTATTGGTAGGACTATGAGGAGCACTATTACTATGGGGGCACAAATTTTTCTTCAGGATAGTATTGGGGGGGGTATTGGGGGGCACAGTGAGCGGCAGGATAACCCTGTGGGGACTCTAGGTTGGGGGATGATGATAGAAATGTGAGAAAGCTAAGATGTCCCTGTGTCACACTCTGCAGAGACGAGGCGCGGCTGAAAGAAGTTGTACAGATCAAATGGAGAAGATGATGACAGAGATCTACATCGGAGGAGACATCATCTCGAGGCACTGGATGTGAGAGGTATGTGCTTCTGTATAGCAAGTACAGCAAAATGTGGTGTGGGGGGGAGGACTTTGAGAACTGGGCCATATTCATTGGGTCTTGGGTCCCGGATCTTTTGAGACCCTAGCAAAGCCCCTGCTAGGTAGACACTAAAAGTAGGCATTTAGGACTTATTTACATATCTCCACTCTGTAGCATGCTCTGTGTAAGGTATTTAATCTACTGTATAATACATGCAGTTTAATTGCTGTAAGCGCCGTGCAAAATGCCACAAGGGGGTCCACTGAGACTTTATCGCCCAAGGGCTTACATGAACCTGGAGCCAGCCCTGATCTTTGGTATTTATTCACTCATCATGTGCAAGCCAAGTAGTATTTCTTTTGTTGTATTAGAAGCAGATTATACCTAAAAGAAATACATTTACAGGCTTTAAAACACTTTGCTACACTACAGTGTGTGGATATTATAACAGTGACTAGGACAATTTTGCTTTGCAGATGGATCACAGAGATAAAGCTACTAAGTTCTCTCCAGAGTCACATCCTGGAAAGACCCCATCACTAGTATTCTATAGAGAATTTAGCGGCTGGAAATGACAGAACAATTTCTACAGTGCTCTACCTTTGAAATGACATATGCTTACATAAAACATCTCCCCAAAAGTATTTTATAAAGTATGTTTGAACAGATTAATGGAGCAGAAAATATTAAGTGAAAGTACATAAGAAAAGGGACTAAAGTAAACTCAACACATCCTCTGCCAACAGACATCCCCCATTTCAATGTACATCAACAATAAAGAAACATAGGTACCTTAATATCTTAATAAAGTATATCCCAGCACGAATCAAGATCCTATGTGTTGACAAAGGCGTGGATATAGTCAACATTTTTGCAGTGTGTTGTACAAACAGCCAAATTGAAGAGTAAGTTAAAGTTCCTCAGCCTCAGTGCAGAAGTAGTATCTGCCCCCATTAATAACTACCATTTACTGTTATTTATAGTACATTTTCTAATTTCAGTATGTGGCAGATGTAGGAACTTTATAATGTTGACTGTTTTATTTACACTGCAGTGAAAAATGATCATCTACTTTGAGCTTCGGATGGGGTCCAGTGCTGGGCACTTTTTGAGCCTCTGTAGCTTGTTCCTTGAGGCAGTAATTTGTGATACACAGTATTACAGACAGTGGTTGTGTAGCTCTTCCTGAGGGCATTGTCCTCGAAGTCCCTTCGATTTCACCATTTTACTCCTGTATGAGGATCCTGTCTTTGCTGCAGGGAAGCCACTAGTCTGCTACCTCTTGGAACAGTTTTTGTTGTTGTTCGCAGCTAACCCACAGGGGTGAGAGACACCGTTGCAAAGAACCAAAAAATAGTCAGAACCAGGCTTACGTCAGGCAGTTAGAGTATGTGCAGTGCAGTGCCCAGGTTTGTGGTGGCCCCAACACTGCGCTGGGTCCTCCAGGCACCATTGTGGTGTCACCATTAGAGATGGCCTTGCAGTTCGCCCAGCAGTTGTTTTGCGGCAAACTTAGCTTGTTCGCCAAAGATGCGGCGATGTCCGCCGGCGCCATATTCTTTGGCATTGCGCCAAACTTTGACCCATGACACATCCATCAGGTGGGACAGGTGTCACGGTCCCTCCTGTGAGAGAGGTGAGAAGTTCGGATAGACTTGCTGCACGTGAGGCTATCTGACAGGTCTCTCTGTATGTTGTTGTTTGGCAGGATTTCACCTCTCCTCAGGTACCGCTCGTTATCAGTGATGAGGCTCTATTTAGATCCGCCTCACACTGGTGACCATGTGGTTGGTAGTTTCTGCTTGTAGTTGCTAGTGCTGGTTTGTCTTAGTTCTCCTGATCCATTATCTGGTGTGTGTTGTTTCTAGGCCTCAGTGAGACGCAGGTTCCTTCATTCTGGAAAGAACCAGCTGTATCATTCCCTAGGGCTCGTCAGTTTTAGCAGGGCTTTAGGTATCTGGTGTATGAGTATTTCCACCATCAGGATCTGCTCATACTGGCAGGAGTTAGGGAAAGGCTTAGGGATTACTAGGAGGTCACCTTCCCTTTTCCTTAGCTTTTGGTGGCCTAGATTGTTGTCTATTCGTTGTGGTGTGTATTTGGTGTTTTCCCTTCCCCTTAACCTGTGACATTATCAACTGCCAAAACCATTATCCTTTGTTTTATCAGTGAAGCTATGGATACTGTTTCTGTACTTGTCGATCATATGCAGGGGCTTTGGAGGTGGCTGACCTCGGCACGGCCGTTGCACAGTTTCAGAGACCACAGGCGGTGGGTTCCGGCAGCGGGAACCAGGCCTGCCCTGAACCGAAGGTTGCTCTCGCGGATAGGTTTTCCAGGGGAAGTAACAACTTTGTTAGGTTCAGGGAATCGTGCAAATTATATTTCAGATTGCGTCCTAGCTTTTCTGGGGGCAAGAGTCAGAGAGTGGGGATTATTATTTTATTGATGAAAGGTGATGCTCAGTCTTGGGCTTTCTCTTTGCCGATTGGTTCACAATTTTTCAGAGCTCTGGGACTTATCTACTATGTCCCAAATCGGGTTTCCCTAGACTAAGTTGCGTTGCTTGCGGCAGGCAGAGCTTTCAGCAGAGTCCTATTGCTTTAAGAGGTGGGCAACTGATACGGAGTGGAATGACCCAGCTCTCAGTAGTCAATTTTGTCAAGGACTGTCTGAGAACCTGAAGGACGCCTTGGCTTTTCACACAAATCCAGAGTCATTGGAGGCAGCCATGTCTCTGGCGGTGCGTATTGATAGACACCTGAAGGAGAGATCTAAAGTTCTTCTCGCTCTGGACGTATTATCATACAGGGAAGTGGTCTCTTCTTACACTCTGGGCAAAGAGACACTCAAACTCGTGTCTGGTGATGAGCCAATGCAATTGGGTCAGGTCACACCTGGACCAGGTGATAAAAACTTTAGGTTTAAGAAAAGACTTAGCTTTTTCTGTGGTCAAGGAGGACATTTTGTTAACATATGTTGTTATGTTAAACATCAAGGTGAAAAGGAAAAAAAAGAAGTCCTAATGTGTCTAGTCCTCTTCTCACTCTTAGTAGTGTGGATGGGGAAATTAAAAATGTACTTTTGTCTTTTACCGGTAGTACCCGATTTCTTCTGCCTGCCAAGGTGGCGCTAGATTCCACACCTGTGGAAATGGAAGTATTTATTGACAGTGGGGCAGGAGTTAACTTAGTGGATGGCCAGTTTGTCCGTATTCATGGTTTGACAACAAGCGTATTAGACAAAAATATTTCTGTGTTTGCGATTGTCATTGGCCGAGTTTGCCATAAATAACCGTAGACAGGAGTCCACTGATAAGTCGCCATTTTTTTGTGAATATGGGTTCCATCCGCAGTTTGGCACATTTTCTGGTACTGAGACGTCTGGTATACCTGAAGAGCAATGATTCTCGTCTTTGTTGTCATCTTTTTGGCGGAAGATTCAAAAAATGTAAATAAAATGGGCAAAAAGTATAAACGTATGGCTGACAAGAGTCATGTGAATGGTCCTGACCTGAGGGTGGGTGATTCTGTGTGGCTTTCCACAAGAAACATTAAGTTGAAGGCACACTCTTGGAAGTTGGGGCCAAGGTTTATTGGGCCATACAAGATCTCTGCCATTATTAATCCGGAGGCTTTTCGTCTTGAGTTTCCGCAGGCTTTGAAGATTCATAATGTGTTTCACAAGTCATTGCTGAAACGTTGAACCTGCTGAACCATCCTCCCTGCCACCACCTCCTGTCATGGTGGATGGTAATCTTGAGTTTTTAGATTGCCAGGATAGTGAACTCACGTATTGTTCATGGATCTCTTTGGTACCTTGTGCACTGGAAGGGTTACGGTCCAGAGGAAAGAATGTGGGTTCCTGCAATCAACGTGAATGCCAGTCGTCTTGTGAGGGCCTTTCATAGGGTGCATCCTGATAAAGTCAGTCCTGGGTGTCTGGAGGCCACCCATAGAAGGGGGGGGTACTGTCACAGTCCCTCCTGTGAGAGAGGTGAGAATATCGAATAGACTTGCTGCACGTGAGGCTATCTGACAGGTCTCTATGTTTTCCTCTATGTATGTTGTTGTTTGGCAGGATTTCACCTCTCCTCAGGTGCTGCTCGTTATCAGTGATGAGGCTCTATTTAGATCCGCCTCACACTGCTGACCATGCGGTTGATAGTTTCTGCTTGGAGTTGCTTGTGCTGGTTTGTCTTGGATCTCCTGCTTATCCATGCATCTCTAAGCTAAGTAATTGTCGCCTTCGCTGTTTCATATTATCTGGTGTGTGTTGTTTGTAGGCCTCAGGGAGACACAAGTTTCTTCATTCTGGAAAGAACAAACTATCTCTTCCCCGGCTACCTATCCTAGGGTTCGTTAGTTTTAGCAGGGCTTTAGGTATACGGTGTATGAGTATTTTCACCATCAAGATTTGCTCATACTGGCAGGAGTTAGGGAAAGGCCTAGGGATTACTAGGAGGTCACCTTCCTTTTTCCTTAGATTTTGGGGGCCTAGATTGTTTTCTAGTACAAAAAAAGAGCAAGGATTTTTACAAGGTAAAAAATCTCATTTTATTCAATATAAATCACATGATCATTACAGGTATTGCTCAAATGGGACAGGACATGGAGACTGAGCCACAAGGGGCTATACAATGTGGAGACTCACAATGGGGGATAATGTGACCATACCCAGCAGAGAACAACAATTTACCAGAGGCCGTGAGCAAAAGTGTAGTTGTTTTCTATTCATTGTGGTGTGTATTTGGTGTTTTCCCTTCCCCTAAACCTGTGACAACAGGACAGCCAATTAAGAAGTTTCAGCACATGGACACCCCCCCCCCCCCCACCCTATCACAGAACCCGATCTGGCAGTCATTTTACATTCTGTGTTTTGCCAGTGTAGGGAGCGGTTGCATTGCGGAGCCGGAACAGGCTGTTGGGGACATCAAACGCTAGCTAATAGGGCCACAAAAGTGCTTTTAATAACTGGAATAGGTCTGCTATTTGATAGGTGTGATATACTGAGGGGTGTGATATACTTATAATATACTTTCTAACATAGAAAGTATATTATAGTGCATTTGTATTGTGCAGCAGTTGTGTGCGGTTCTGCTGCGATACTGCTATACAGAGGGACAAATGCTATTGGAACAACTAATTGCAATGGGTGTGATATACCTGTTGCCCCCCAAAAAAATGATTGAGGGGTGTGATATACCTATAATATACCTACTAACATAGAAAGTATATAGTGCATTTGTATTGTGCAGCAGTTGTGTTTGGTTCTGCTGCAATACCACAGCTATATAGAGGGACAAGCGCTATTGGAACAACTAATTGCAACAGGTGTGATATACCTGTTGCCCAAAAAAATAACTGATTGAGGGGTGTGATATATCTTCTTCCTAAAAATACTGATTGAGGGCTGCGATTAACCTGTTGCCGCAAATAAACAGGGTGGTGAGATATAACTGTTGTGGGAAAAAAAAAAATTGAGGGGTGTAATATACCGTACCTGCTTCACAAAATACTTATTAAAGGGATCGATATACCTGCTTCCACCAAATATTGATTAAGGGGATTGATATACCTCTTCCACCAAATATTGATTGAGGCCTGCGAGATACCTGCTTTCACAAAATATTGATTAAGGGGTTTGATATTACCTGCTTCCACAAAAAAACTGATTGAGGCCTGCAAGATACCTGCTTCCACAAAATACTGATTAGGGGATTGATATACCTGCTTCCACCAAATATTGATTGAGGCCTGCGATATACCTGCTTCCACAAATACTGCTCTTCTCTAAGGACTTAGGCACAAGGTAATTTTGAAAATGACAGGCAGAGGAAGAGGCAGACCATTCCGCAGGGTTGGTAGGGGTCGGGCAGGTGCACCAGGTGAGAGCCTAAGTGGGAAGTTGGAGAAGGCGCGTGCGACTACTTTAAAGAACGCACCAGAGTTGGTTGATTAGCTCATTCAGCCTTTCGCTTCTGCACCCTCCTCATCCTCTGTATCTGCACCCATCTAACTCTCTGCTGTGTGCACCCCCAAAGACACCACCATCATAGCCACTCCACTCGAGTCAGAGGAATTATTATCCCATCCATTCCCAGACCTTACCAATGTGCAGCCATTCTTGACATCGGATGAGGAAGAGGAGGTAGCGACGGCCGCCACCCAGCGGTCTGACGACAGTACCCAGATCAGCCCAAGGAGGGAGGTCCCCACTCTTGCTGTCTACTCCGAGATCTCAAATGTCAGTAGTGGTGAAGGTGACGATGATGACATGTCAATGGACGTCACGTGGGTACCCACAAGAGAGGGAGAGGAGAGGAGAAGGAAGGAGAGCTGGAGCAGCAGAGAGGGAGGAGAAGCAGGCAGAGCTCGCAGGCACAGGAGGCAAAAAGCAGACTGCAAATGTATCTGGAACGAGCCATCCACCATGCACGGTCACTTCTGGCGCTCCCAGGATGCCGTCACATGGTCCCGCAGTGTGGACTTTTTTTGACGTGTCAGCTGCTGACGATAGTGTTGCCATCTGCAGCCTGTGCTGTCAACGCAAAAGTCGCGGTAAGCCCAAGACTCACCTAGGGATGACCACCAGTGGGAGCAACTCCGTCAGAACCCACAAGGCCACACTCCCGATACTCCACGTTCTGCCTCTTTTCCTTCTCCTCTCTTCTCCCATTTGTCCTCCACTCCACCTTCCACAGTACCGTTGTCACGTTCATCTGGCAGAAGGCAGGCTTCCGTGGCCCAAATGTTCGAGAGTAAAAAGTTGATGACGCTGGATAACCCTCTTGCCCAACTGCTGACCGCTGGCTTGTCGGAACTGCTAGCCCGTCAACTACTGCCATATAAAATGGTGGACTCGGAGGCCTTTAGAAAATTTGTGGCCATTGGCACACCGCAATGGAAGGTCCCCGGAAGAAAATATTTCTCCCAGAAGGGCATCCCAGAGCTATATGGCCACATTCAGCGGCAAGTGAATATATCTCCGGCACATAGTGTCAGTGCCAAGATACATCTGATCACAGACAAGTGGTCTAGCAAACAAGGGCAGGGATGGTACATAACTTTTACTGCCCACTGGGAAAACCTTCTGACAGCCATCATGCATGCAGGCCTGCCTCCTACTCCATCCTAAGTCTCCTCCTCGGCTGACTCCTCCTTTTCCACTGCTAACGCCTCTTACGCTGTGCCCCCCAAGCTCCCCAGAACCTATTCAACGTGCCAGGTGAGATGTTGCCATGCAGTGCTGCGGCTGTTGTGCCTGGAAGCCAAGAGCCACACGGGTCCTGCACTGCTTTATGCGCTGCGGTCACAAGCCGATCAGTGGCTAACCCCGCTCAATTTGACAGTTGGTAAAGTGGTGTGTGACAATGGTGCCAATCTGCTGAGAGTTCTAAAACAGGGAAAAATGACACTTACCATGCATGGCACACATCCTGAACTTAGTCGTGCAGTGATTTGTTTGCAAATATGCTGGGGACAAGGACGTCTTGCGGCAGGCCAGCAAAATCTCTGGCCATTTTAGAAGATCTTACATGGCCATGGCTCGTCTTGCTGATGTTCAGCGGTGACACCACCTGCCCCGTCAGACGTCTGATTTGTGGCAGCCCGACACGCTGGAACTCCACCTTGTACGTGCCGTTAACGACTACTTGTACAAACTCTGCAGCAGGACAGGTTCTGGGGAGCTTGGTTTCTTTTCACCACGCCAGTGGCTGCTCATGCGCAATGCCTGCAGACTTCTGCGGCCATTTGATGAGATCACATAACTGGTCAGTCGCAGCCAGGGCGCCATCAGTCACATTGTACCTTACGCCTTCTTTCTGGAGCGTGCATTGCGTCGTGTCATTGATCAAGCCATCGAGAAGCAGGAGCTGGAAGTTGAGGAAGTCGCAATGCTGAATGAATTCCCAGGGGGGGCCACTTCATCTGAGACAAGTCAGCAGGAGTCTGAAGAGGAGTCAGAGGAGGATGGTGGCAGGGGGAGGAGGAGGAGCAAGAAGAACAGGCTTCAAGGGGGACTTTAAACTTTTTGTGTATCCCTGGTGTTGTCTGTGGCTGGGGGGAGGAGACCAAGGACGATATTCTCCTGGCCAATGAGCAGGATCAGTGCACTCCACCTCTTCCAATTTAGTGCAAATGGGGGCCTTCATGCGCCAGTGTTTGAAGAGGGACCCCCATATAAAAACCATAAAGGGCAAGGACCAGTACTGGGTGGTGACGTACTTAGACCCCCGGTACAAACACAAAATGGCAGACATGTTACCAGCATCACAGAGGGCTGTCAGAATGCAGCATTTCCAGGCCTTGCTGCGAGAGATGCTGCAATTCGGGTTGGAAACAGGAGAGTCAAGGCAAGTTGGTAGGGATCAAACAGGGAGCAGAGTCCAGGAATACAAGTATAAGTCAGGAACACAAGCAGCTATCAGGAACCTTAGCAGGACACAAGGACCTTGATACTGAGGGATCTGGGAAGGGGGCTCAGCCACTTATATATGTGTAGGAGGGCTAGAATTGGTCAGCGAGTTCACATGACCTAACCCATAAAGCACAGGGAGTGGAGTGCACCGGCCCTTAAGGAAGTGCTGCAGGAAACAAGCAGCAAGCATGTTGTGGCCAGGGCTGAGAGGAAACTGTGGAGCGGATCTCAGAGCAACAGTACCTACACAGACAGTGCCAAGGACTGCAGCAGTAAATGGGAAGCACTGGCAGCAGATCACTGCTGAACATGGCGTCTGGGACCGTGGCTGTTACACAGGGCATTACTCGTGCAAATCTGAAAACAGGAAGGAATAAACAGCACTGTTTATATGGAATGGCCATTGCGCTCATTAGTAAACAGGTAAACACTAGTGTTGATCACGAATATTCGAAATTCAAATTTTTAGCGTGAATATAGGTACTTCGAAAATTCGCGAATATTTCGAATATAGTGATATATATGAGTTATTTTGAATATTCAATTTTTTTGGGCCCTTTTTTTTTGTTTTTTTAAATCAGTACACATGATCCCTCCCTGCTTCTAGCTTGTGGGCCAATAAGAAGACTGCAATATACTTGACTGTAGGAGTAGTGTTGTTTGCAAATTTTGCTCTTTATTCGTTTTTTTCGAATATTCGCTATATTGTCATATATTCAAGTGCGGCACCTGAGGGGTTAATTGTGCTGATCACGGCCCCCTGTAAGAGATCGGGTGCTGCCAGGCAGCAGGGGGCAGTCATGTACACAGTTTGTAGTATATTCTAACTAGAAGCGTCACCATGGGAACGCCTCTGTGTTAGAATATACTGTCGGATATGAGTTTTCACAAGGTAACTCATATCCGACAGTATATTCTAACATAGAGGCGTTCCCATGGTGATGGGGACGTTTCAAGTTAAAATATACCATCGGATTGAAGAAAACTCCGATCCGATGGTATAAAAGAGACTCCAGACTTTACATTAAAAGTCAATGGGGACGGATCCATTTGCAATTGCACCATATTGTGTCAACGTTAAACGGATCCGTCCCCATTGACTTGCATTGTAATTCAGGACGGATCCGTTTGGCTCCGCACGGCCAGGCGGACACCAAAATGACTTTTTTTTCATGTCCGTGGATCCTCCAAAAATCAAGGAAGACCCACGGATGAAAAAAACGGTCACGGATCACGGACCTACGGACCCCATTTTTGCGGACCGTAAAAAAAACGGTTGTGTGTTATTATAATTTGGTACAGAGATTGTGTTGAAAAATTCCAAAGACTGCTAAAGAAGCCATGCACCAGAGCAACCTTGTGCATAGTGTAGGGATTCGCTCTGGTAGGCAGGGTAAGCGGATGCAGTACAGAGGCAAGAACACGGTAGTAGAGCAAAAGTCAGTGTTTATTCACACAACAAGGGAAAAAAATAATACAAACAATTGGCAGAGTCCTGGTGTTAATTCACACCACAGAAATTCCTCATGTTAATTCACACGGCCAAAGTCCACAGAACTCAAAACAAACACGTCACCTGAATATCCACAGCAGGCTTTAGGGTGCCTGGCTCCCAGAGACACAGAGCCTTCACAGCTCCACTTTTACTTGGCGGAACATACCACACCCAGCTGAGCTGCTGGCTGGGTTTTTAAACCCCAGCCCAAAACCTGGCCTGGACGTGGGGAACAGCCACCCACCCACCCTGCTCTTTGGCTGCTCCCAATAAGAACCGGCCCGGATCGGCTTTTCAGCCACACTAAGAATAAACAGTGTCAGCGAGCACTAGCTGCGGCTGACACATAAAATAGCCGGTTCTTATCTCACCGAGGCCAGGAACCTCGGTGACACGTACCTTCCATCAATGACGGACCCTTGTGCCTTCCTACATACCTCCCCCCTTTGTTCAACCCTGAGGGGGTGAACACACGCCAGACAGTGTACTCGGGACAGGGCATCCGCATTTCCCTGTAACCGGCCTGCCCTGTGTTCTACTGTGAACTTAAAGTTTTGCAGTGATAAGAACCACCTGGTGACCCGAGCATTCCTCTCTTTGGCCTGGCTCATCCACTTGAGAGGGGAGTGATCAGTCACCAGACGGAATTTCCTCTCAAACAGATAATAGCAGAGAGACTCGAGTGCCCACTTGATGGCCAGGCACTCTCTCTCCACTATACTGTACCAGGTCTCCGCTGGAGTGAGCTTACGGCTGAGGAAGACAACGGGATGCTCCTCCCCGTTGACTTCCTGAGACAGTACCGCACCAAGGCCTACTTCGGATGCATCAGTCTGGACCACAAATTCCCTCTTGAAGTCGGACAAAACCGGGGACCCACACAGGGCCTACTTCAAAGCGGAGAAAGCCTCTTCCGCCTGGTCATTCCAGCGGACTATCACGGACTTCCGTCCCTTTAAAAGCCCTGTCAACGGAGCCGCTAAAGTCTCTCCCTACTATAAGTTCATAGTGGAGGTGGGTTGCAACAGCCACCTTGTGGATCCACCTGCCGGAAACCGTAGACAGAGACACCATAGCAGTAGGATAGTCTTTTAAGTCCCCATGGATACACATGACTCCAACCTTACGGCTGGTGTACTCAGCGGAGCGTACCAGGAAAGCCCTTACCAGGGTCACCAGACTTCCTGAGTCCTACAGAGCCTCCGCTGGAGTGTCTCCCACCTCAACCTGGCACCTCGAAGCACCCACTGCACACAGTTTCCTGGCATATAATGATTGACAGAAGCCACAGTTCGTGTCCATGAGTTCACCCTGACGTGGACAGTCCGCTCGAACATGACCTGGCTCCCGACACCGCCAGCAGATTATTGGAGCGGGGTCCACAGGGGTTATATCCCGGGCAGGTTTGGTGGGCACCGGTTGTTGGGTCCGGGGTGGAGAGTTACGGGATCTAACTGCCCCCCTCCCAACAGAACCCCCCCTGTAAGTTCCGGGTAGCCTAATAGCACTCCACCAGGTCGACCATCTCTAACGCATTCCCTGGGGAGACCTGGCCAATCCATTGCTGGAGAGGGGGTGGCAGAGCCCTCCAGAACCTGTCTGCTAATAACCGGTCCAACATAGCAGTGGGGCTCAACACGTCAGGTTGTAGCCACTTTTGTAACAGGTTAAGCAAGTCATAATACTGGGGTCTCACGGGCTCCGCCGGGTTGAACCCCCACCGATGCTCTCGCTGGGCCCGAACCAGCGCATTCATCCCCAGTCTTGCCAAAATCTCCCCCTTTACCTTTGGGTAGTCGGCCGCTTGATCGTCAGGCAAGTCAAAAAACACCCGCTGGGACTCTGACGTCAGAAACGGAGCGACGACCTCAGCCCACTGGTCTTGGGGCAGCTTTTCCCTGGTGGCCACTTTTTCATACATCGCCAGATAGGTCTCGACGTCGTCTGCGGGGGTCATTTTAGGGATCGCTGCACGTACTGCTTTCCGGGCATCGTGTAAGCTTGGGGTTGCTCCTGCTGACTGTAATGCCATTACATGTTGTAGCAGCAACTGGTTGGTCTCCTGCTGCTGCTTATTAGCCTAGCGTTGCTGCAGGTTAGCTTCCACGAGGGCCTTCATAACAGCCTCCATTCGTCTCTTGACACCAGTTTGAATCTAGCCGGTTTGATAAATGACATACAACCGTGAAAAAAAATATTTCGGCTTTCACGCCAGCCTCACTGCGCTTGCCCGCTCCAAGCCACCAATTGTAGGGATTCACCACCATGCTTCACTGATGAGGTGGTATGCTTAGGATCATGAGCAGTTCCTTTCCTTCTCCATACTCTTCTCTTCCCATCACTCTGGTACATGTTGATCTTAGTCTCATTTGTCCATAGGATTTTGTTCCTATGATCCTAAGCATACCACCTCATCAGTGAAGTATGGTGGTGGTAGTGTTATGGCGTGGGTATGTATGGCTGCCAATGGAACTGGTTCTCTTGTATTTATTGATGATGTGACTGCTGACAAAAGTAACAGGATGAATTCTGAAGTGTTTCGGGCAATATTATCTGCTCATATTCAGCCAAATGCTTCAGAACTCATTGGACGGTGCTTCACAGTGCAGATGGACAATGACCCAAAGCATACTGCAAAAACAACCAAAGAGTTTTTTAAGGGAAAGAGGTGGAATGTTAGGCAATGGCCAAGTCAACCACCTGACCTGAATCCGATTGAGCATGCATTTCACTCGCTGAAGACAAAAGGGAAAATGCCCCAAGAACAAGCAGGAACTGAAGTCAGTTGCAGTAGAGGCCTGGCAGAGCATCACCAGGGATGAGACCCAGCGTCTGATGATGTCTATGTGTTCCAGACTTCAGGCTGTAATTGACTGCAAAGGATTTGCAACCAGGTATTAAAAAGTGAAAGTTTGATTTATGATTAATATTGTGTCCCATTACTTTTGGTCCCTTAACAAGTGGGAGACACATATGCAAACTGTTGTAATTCCTACACCGTTCACCTGATCTGGATGTAAATACCCTCAAATTAAAGCACATGTTGTTTGTTTCATTTCAATTCAATTGTGGTGTTGTATAGAGCCAAAAATGTTAGAATTGTGTCGATGTCCCAATATTTATGGACCTGACTGTGTATCCTCTGTACATCCTTTATGCATGATCATCCTCTCATTTAGCCATGACTCTATTCTGTGCCAATATCCTTCTTTTTGGGCTGTAGACTGGTACAATCTAGTTAAATGGGTAGAGCTTAGTTTATCTGATAAGTTATTGGAGCCATGGCAGTAGAGCAAGGTTCCTGTTGCCACAGGTTGCCTCTCAAGTAGGGATGAGCGAACTCGAACTGTATAGTTCGGGTTCGTACCGAATTTTGGGGTGTCCGTGACACGGACCCGAACCCGGACATTTTCGTAAAAGTCCGGGTTCGGGTTCGGTGTTCGTCGCTTTCTTCGCGCTTTTGTGACGCTTTCTTGGCGCTTTTTGAAAGGCTGCAAAGCAGCCAATCAACAAGCGTCATACTACTTGCCCCAAGAGGCCATCACAGCCATGCCTACTATTGGCATGGCTGTGATTGGCCAGAGCACCATGTGACCCAGCCTCTATTTAAGCTGGAGTCACATAGCGCCGCCCGTCACTCTGCTCTGATTAGCGTAGGGAGAGGTTGCGGCTGCGACAGTAGGGCGAGATTAGGCAGATTAACTCCTCCAAAGGACTTGATTAACTGATCGATCTGCAGCTGTGGATCATTGAGCTGCTGATCCTCAATTGCTCACTGTTTTTAGGCTGCCCAGACCGTTTGTCAGTCACATTTTTCTGGGGTGATCGGCGGCCATTTTGTGTCTTGTGGTGCGCCAGCACAAGCTGCGACCAAGTGCATTTAACCCTCAATGGTGTGGTTGTTTTTTGGCTAAAGCCTACATCAGGGTGAAGCTGTCACACCAAGTGCATTTAACCAGCAATAGTCTGTTTATTTTTTGGCCATATACTACATCAGGGGCAAGCTGCGCCTGTCACCAAGTGCATTTAACCCTCAATGGTGCGTTTGTTTTTTGGCTAAAGCCTACATCAGGGTGAAGCTGTCACACCAAGTGCATTTAACCAGCAATAGTCTGTTTATTTTTTGGCCATATACTACATCAGGGGCAAGCTGCGCCCGTCACCAAGTGCATTTAACCCTCAGTAGTGTGGTTGGTCAAGCTATCACACCAAGTGCATTTAACCAGCAATAGTCTGTTCATTTTTTGGCCATATACTAAATCAGGGGCAAGCTGCGCCCGTCACCAAGTGCATTTAACCAGCAATAGTCTGTTCATTTTTTGGCCATATACTACATCAGGGGCAAGCTGCGCCCGTCACCAAGTGCATTTAACCCTCAGTAGTGTGGTTGGTCAAGCTGTGACACCAAGTGCATTTAACCAGCAATAGTCTGTTCATTTTTTGGCCATATACTACATCAGGGGCAAGCTGCGCCCATCACCAAGTGCATTTAACCAGCAATAGTGTGGTTATTTTTTGGCCATATCCCAGTCTAATTCTGTCACTAAATCCATACCGGTCACCCAGCGCCTAAATACTAGGCCTCAAATTTATATCCCGCTAAATCTCTCGTTACCGCTGTCCTGTTGTGGCTGGGAAAGTTATTTAGTGTCCGTCAAAGCACATTTTTTGTTCTGGGTTGAAATACAATTCCCAATTTAGCAATTTAAAAATTTAGTGGTTTCTGCTGTATCAGAGCTATTTGAAATCTATCCCTAAAAGGGTATATAATATTCAAGGTGCACATAGGGTCATTCAGAATAACTTCACACACCCGCTACTGTGCATTTCCAAGTCTAATTCTGTCACTAAACCCATACCTGTCACCCAGCGCCTAAATACTAGGCCTCAAATTCATATCCAGCTAAATCTGTCGTTAGTGCTGTAGCTGGGCGAGTTATTTAGTGTCCGTTCAAGCACATTTCTTGTTCTGGGTTGAAATACAATTCCCAATTTAGCAATTTCATAATTTAGTGGTTTCTGCTATATCAGAGCTATTTGAAATCTATCCCTAAAAGGGTAGATCATATTGAAGGTGCACATAGGGACATTCAGAATAACTTCACACACCCGCTACTGTGCATTTCCAAGTCTAATTCTGTCACTAAACCCATACCTGTCACCCAGCGCCTAAATACTAGGCCTCAAATTTATATCCAGCTAAATCTGTCCTTAGTGCTGTAGCTGGGCGAGTTATTTAGTGTCCGTTCAAGCACATTTCTTGTTCTGGGTTGAAATACAATTCCCAATTTAGCAATTTCATAATTTAGTGGTTTCTGCTATATCAGAGCTATTTGAAATCTATCCCTAAAAGGGTAGATCATATTGAAGGTGCACATAGGGACATTCAGAATAACTTCACACACCCGCTACTGTGCATTTCCAAGTCTAATTCTGTCACTAAACCCATACCTGTCACCCAGCGCCTAAATACTAGGCCTCAAATTTATATCCAGCTAAATCTGTCCTTAGTGCTGTAGCTGGGCGAGTTATTTAGTGTCCGTTCAAGCACATTTCTTGTTCTGGGTTGAAATACAATTCCCAATTTAGCAATTTCATAATTTAGTGGTTTCTGCTATATCAGAGCTATTTGAAATCTATCCCTAAAAGGGTATATAATATTCAAGGTGCACATTGGGTCATTCAGAATAACTTCACACACACCCGCTACTGTGTATTTCCAAGTCTAATTCTGTCACTAAACCCATACCTGTCACCCAGCGCCTAAATACTAGGCCTCAAATTCATATCCAGCTAAATCTGTCGTTAGTGCTGTAGCTGGGCGAGTTATTTAGTGTCCGTTCAAGCACATTTCTTGTTCTGGGTTGAAATACAATTCCCAATTTAGCAATTTCATAATTTAGTGGTTTCTGCTATATCAGAGCTATTTGAAATCTATCCCTAAAAGGGTAGATCATATTGAAGGTGCACATAGGGACATTCAGAATAACTTCACACACCCGCTACTGTGCATTTCCAAGTCTAATTCTGTCACTAAACCCATACCTGTCACCCAGCGCCTAAATACTAGGCCTCAAATTTATATCCAGCTAAATCTGTCCTTAGTGCTGTAGCTGGGCGAGTTATTTAGTGTCCGTTCAAGCACATTTCTTGTTCTGGGTTGAAATACAATTCCCAATTTAGCAATTTCATAATTTAGTGGTTTCTGCTATATCAGAGCTATTTGAAATCTATCCCTAAAAGGGTATATAATATTCAAGGTGCACATTGGGTCATTCAGAATAACTTCACACACACCCGCTACTGTGTATTTCCAAGTCTAATTCTGTCACTAAACCCATACCTGTCACCCAGCGCCTAAATACTAGGCCTCAAATTCATATCCAGCTAAATCTGTCGTTAGTGCTGTAGCTGGGCGAGTTATTTAGTGTCCGTTCAAGCACATTTCTTGTTCTGGGTTGAAATACAATTCCCAATTTAGCAATTTCATAATTTAGTGGTTTCTGCTATATCAGAGCTATTTGAAATCTATCCCTAAAAGGGTAGATCATATTGAAGGTGCACATAGGGACATGCAGAATAACTTCACACACCCGCTACTGTGCATTTCCAAGTCTAATTCTGTCACTAAACCCATACCTGTCACCCAGCGCCTAAATACTAGGCCTCAAATTTATATCCAGCTAAATCTGTCCTTAGTGCTGTAGCTGGGCGAGTTATTTAGTGTCCGTTCAAGCACATTTCTTGTTCTGGGTTGAAATACAATTCCCAATTTAGCAATTTCATAATTTAGTGGTTTCTGCTATATCAGAGCTATTTGAAATCTATCCCTAAAAGGGTATATAATATTCAAGGTGCACATTGGGTCATTCAGAATAACTTCACACACACCGCTACTGTGTATTTCCAAGTCTAATTCTGTCACTAAACCCATACCTGTCACCCAGCGCCTAAATACTAGGCCTCAAATTTATATCCTGCTAAATCTCTCGTTAACGCTGTCCTGTTGTGGCTGGGAAAGTTATTTAGTGTCCGTCAAAGCACATTTTTTGTTCTGGGTTGAAATACAATTCCCAATTTAGCAATTTCATAATTTAGTGGTTTCTGCTATATCAGAGCTATTTGAAATCTATCCCTAAAAGGGTATATAATATTCAAGGTGCACATTGGGTCATTCAGAATAACTTCACACACACCCGCTACTGTGTATTTCTAAGTCTAATTCTGTCACTAAACCCATACCTGTCACCCAGCGCCTAAATACTAGGCCTCAAATTTATATCCTGCTAAATCTCTCGTTAACGCTGTCCTGTTGTGGCTGGGAAAGTTATTTAGTGTCCGTCAAAGCACATTTTTTGTTCTGGGTTGAAATACAATTCCCAATTTAGCAATTTCATAATTTAGTGGTTTCTGCTATATCAGAGCTATTTGAAATCTATCCCTAAAAGGGTATATAATATTCAAGGTGCACATTGGGTCATTCAGAATAACTTCACACACACCCGCTACTGTGTATTTCCAAGTCTAATTCTGTCACTAAACCCATACCTGTCACCCAGCGCCTAAATACTAGGCCTCAAATTCATATCCAGCTAAATCTGTCGTTAGTGCTGTAGCTGGGCGAGTTATTTAGTGTCCGTTCAAGCACATTTCTTGTTCTGGGTTGAAATACAATTCCCAATTTAGCAATTTCATAATTTAGTGGTTTCTGCTATATCAGAGCTATTTGAAATCTATCCCTAAAAGGGTAGATCATATTGAAGGTGCACATAGGGACATTCAGAATAACTTCACACACCCGCTACTGTGCATTTCCAAGTCTAATTCTGTCACTAAACCCATACCTGTCACCCAGCGCCTAAATACTAGGCCTCAAATTTATATCCAGCTAAATCTGTCCTTAGTGCTGTAGCTGGGCGAGTTATTTAGTGTCCGTTCAAGCACATTTCTTGTTCTGGGTTGAAATACAATTCCCAATTTAGCAATTTCATAATTTAGTGGTTTCTGCTATATCAGAGCTATTTGAAATCTATCCCTAAAAGGGTATATAATATTCAAGGTGCACATTGGGTCATTCAGAATAACTTCACACACACCCGCTACTGTGTATTTCCAAGTCTAATTCTGTCACTAAACCCATACCTGTCACCCAGCGCCTAAATACTAGGCCTCAAATTTATATCCTGCTAAATCTCTCGTTAACGCTGTCCTGTTGTGGCTGGGAAAGTTATTTAGTGTCCGTCAAAGCACATTTTTTGTTCTGGGTTGAAATACAATTCCCAATTTAGCAATTTCATAATTTAGTGGTTTCTGCTATATCAGAGCTATTTGAAATCTATCCCTAAAAGGGTATATAATATTCAAGGTGCACATTGGGTCATTCAGAATAACTTCACACACACCCGCTACTGTGTATTTCTAAGTCTAATTCTGTCACTAAACCCATACCTGTCACCCAGCGCCTAAATACTAGGCCTCAAATTTATATCCTGCTAAATCTCTCGTTAACGCTGTCCTGTTGTGGCTGGGAAAGTTATTTAGTGTCCGTCAAAGCACATTTTTTGTTCTGGGTTGAAATACAATTCCCAATTTAGCAATTTCATAATTTAGTGGTTTCTGCTATATCAGAGCTATTTGAAATCTATCCCTAAAAGGGTATATAATATTCAAGGTGCACATTGGGTCATTCAGAATAACTTCACACACACCCGCTACTGTGTATTTCTAAGTCTAATTCTGTCACTAAACCCATACCTGTCACCCAGCGCCTAAATACTAGGCCTCAAATTTATATCCTGCTAAATCTCTCGTTAACGCTGTCCTGTTGTGGCTGGGAAAGTTATTTAGTGTCCGTCAAAGCACATTTTTTGTTCTGGGTTGAAATACAATTCCCAATTTAGCAATTTCATAATTTAGTGGTTTCTGCTATATCAGAGCTATTTGAAATCTATCCCTAAAAGGGTATATAATATTCAAGGTGCACATTGGGTCATTCAGAATAACTTCACACACACACGCTTCTGTGCATTTCCAAGTCTAATTCTGTCACTAAACCCATACCTGTCACCCAGCGCCTAAATACTAGGCCTCAAATTTATATCCTGCTAAATCTCTCGTTAACGCTGTCCTGTTGTGGCTGGGAAAGTTATTTAGTGTCCGTCAAAGCACATTTTTTGTTCTGGGTTGAAATACAATTCCCAATTTAGCAATTTCATAATTTAGTGGTTTCTGCTATATCAGAGCTATTTGAAATCTATCCCTAAAAGGGTATATAATATTCAAGGTGCACATTGGGTCATTCAGAATAACTTCACACACACACGCTTCTGTGCATTTCCAAGTCTAATTCTGTCACTAAATCCATACCGGTCACCCAGCGCCTAAATACTAGGCCTCAAATTTATATCCCGCTGAATTTGAATACAATACATTGGGCCAAATAATATATTTGTTGTTGTGGTGAACCATAACAATGAGAAAAACATCTAGTAAGGGACGCGGACGTGGACATGGTCTTGGTGGTGTTAGTGGACCCTCTGGTGCTGGGAGAGGACGTGGCCGTTCTGCCACATCCACACGTCCTAGTGTACCAACTACCTCAGGTCCCAGTAGCCGCCAGAATTTACAGCGATATATGGTGGGGCCCAATGCCGTTCTAAGGATGGTAAGGCCTGAGCAGGTACAGGCATTAGTCAATTGGGTGGCCGACAGTGGATCCAGCACGTTCACATTATCTCCCACCCAGTCTTCTGCAGAAAGCGCACAGATGGCGCCTGAAAACCAACCCCATCAGTCTGTCACATCACCCCCATGCATACCAGGGAAACTGTCTCAGCCTCAAGTTATGCAGCAGTCTCTTATGCTGTTTGAAGACTCCGCTGGCAGGGTTTCCCAAGGGCATCCACCTAGCCCTTCCCCAGCGGTGAAAGACATAGAATGCACTGACGCACAACCACTTATGTTTCCTGATGATGAGGACATGGGAATACCACCTCAGCATGTCTCTGATGATGACGAAACACAGGTGCCAACTGCTGCGTCTTTCTGCAGTGTGCAGACTGAACAGGAGGTCAGGGATCAAGACTGGGTGGAAGACGATGCAGGGGACGATGAGGTCCTAGACCCCACATGGAATGAAGGTCGTGCCACTGACTTTCACAGTTCGGAGGAAGAGGCAGTGGTGAGACCGAGCCAACAGCGTAGCAAAAGAGGGAGCAGTGGGCAAAAGCAGAACACCCGCCGCCAAGAGACTCCGCCTGCTACTGACCGCCGCCATCTGGGACCGAGCACCCCAAAGGCAGCTTCAAGGAGTTCCCTGGCATGGCACTTCTTCAAACAATGTGCTGACGACAAGACCCGAGTGGTTTGCACGCTGTGCCATCAGAGCCTGAAGCGAGGCATTAACGTTCTGAACCTGAGCACAACCTGCATGACCAGGCACCTGCATGCAAAGCATGAACTGCAGTGGAGTAAACACCTTAAAACCAAGGAAGTCACTCAGGCTCCCCCTGCTACCTCTTCTGCTGCTGCCGCCTCGGCCTATTCTGCTGCTGCCGCCTCGGCCTCTTCCTCCGCCTCTGGAGGAACGTTGGCACCTGCCGCCCAGCAAACAGGGGATGTACCACCAACACCACCACCACCACCTCCGTCACCAAGCGTCTCAACCATGTCACACGCCAGCGTTCAGCTCTCCATCTCACAAACATTTGATAGAAAGCGTAAATTCCCACCTAGCCACCCTCGATCCCTGGCCCTGAATGCCAGCATTTCTAAACTACTGGCCTATGAAATGCTGTCATTTAGGCTGGTGGACACAGACAGCTTCAAACAGCTCATGTCGCTTGCTGTCCCACAGTATGTTGTTCCCAGCCGGCACTACTTCTCCAAGAGAGCCGTGCCTTCCCTGCACAACCAAGTATCCGATAAAATCAAGTGTGCACTGCGCAACGCCATCTGTAGCAAGGTCCACCTAACCACAGATACGTGGACCAGTAAGCACGGCCAGGGACGCTATATCTCCCTAACTGCACACTGGGTAAATGTAGTGGCAGCTGGGCCCCAGGCGGAGAGCTGTTTGGCGCACGTCCTTCCGCCGCCAAGGATCGCAGGGCAACATTCTTTGCCTCCTGTTGCCACCTCCTCCTTCTCGGCTTCCTCCTCCTCTTCTTCCACCTGCTCATCCAGTCAGCCACACACCTTCACCACCAACTTCAGCACAGCCCGGGGTAAACGTCAGCAGGCCATTCTGAAACTCATATGTTTGGGGGACAGGCCCCACACCGCACAGGAGTTGTGGCGGGGTATTGAACAACAGACCGACGAGTGGTTGCTGCCGGTGAGCCTCAAGCCCGGCCTGGTGGTGTGTGATAATGGGCGAAATCTCGTTGCAGCTCTGGGACTAGCCAATTTGACGCACATCCCTTGCTTGGCGCATGTGCTGAATTTGGTGGTGCAGAAGTTCATTCACAACTACCCCGACATGTCAGAGCTGCTGCATAAAGTGCGGGCCGTCTGTTCGCGCTTCCGGCGTTCACATCCTGCTGCTGCTCGCCTGTCTGCGCTACAGCGTAACTTCGGCCTTCCCGCTCACCGCCTCATATGCGACGTGCCCACCAGGTGGAACTCCACCTTGCACATGCTGGACAGACTGTGCGAGCAGCAGCAGGCCATAGTGGAGTTTCAGCTGCAGCACGCACGGGTCAGTCGCACTACAGAACAGCACCACTTCACCACCAATGACTGGGCCTCCATGCGAGACCTGTGTGCCCTGTTGCGCTGTTTCGAGTACTCCACCAACATGGCCAGTGGCGATGACACCGTTATCAGCGTTACAATACCACTTCTATGTCTCCTTGAGAAAACACTTAGGGCGATGATGGAAGAGGAGGTGGCCCAGGAGGAGGAGGAGGAGGAGGAAGAGGGGTCATTTTTAGCACTTTCAGGCCAGTCTCTTCGAAGTGACTCAGAGGGAGGTTTTTGGCAACAGCAGAGGCCAGGTACAAATGTGGCCAGCCAGGGCCCACTACTGGAGGACGAGGAGGACGAGGATGAGGAGGAGGTGGAGGAGGATGAGGATGAAGCATGGTCACAGCGGGGTGGCACCCAACGCAGCTCGGGTCCATCACTGGTGCGTGGCTGGGGGGAAAGGCAGGACGATGACGATACGCCTCCCACAGAGGACAGCTTGTCCTTACCCCTGGGCAGCCTGGCACACATGAGCGACTACATGCTGCAGTGCCTGCGCAACGACAGCAGAGTTGCCCACATTTTAACCTGTGCGGACTACTGGGTTGCCACCCTGCTGGATCCACGCTACAAAGACAATGTGCCCACCTTACTTCCTGCACTGGAGCGTGATAGGAAGATGCGCGAGTACAAGCGCACGTTGGTAGACGCGCTACTGAGAGCATTCCCAAATGTCACAGGGGAACAAGTGGAAGCCCAAGGCCAAGGCAGAGGAGGAGCAAGAGGTCGCCAAGGCAGCTGTGTCACGGCCAGCTCCTCTGAGGGCAGGGTTAGCATGGCAGAGATGTGGAAAACTTTTGTCAACACGCCACAGCTAACTGCACCACCACCTGATACGCAACGTGTTAGCAGGAGGCAACATTTCACTAACATGGTGGAACAGTACGTGTGCACACCCCTCCACGTACTGACTGATGGTTCGGCCCCATTCAACTTCTGGGTCTCTAAATTGTCCACGTGGCCAGAGCTAGCCTTTTATGCCTTGGAGGTGCTGGCCTGCCCGGCAGCCAGCGTTTTGTCTGAACGTGTATTCAGCACGGCAGGGGGCGTCATTACAGACAAACGCAGCCGCCTGTCTACAGCCAATGTGGACAAGCTGACGTTCATAAAAATGAACCAGGCATGGATCCCACAGGACCTGTCCGTCCCTTGTCCAGATTAGACATTAACTACCTCCCCATAACCATATATTATTGGACTCCAGGGCACTTCCTCATTCAATCCTATTTTTATTTTCATTTTACCATTATATTGCGAGGCTACCCAAAGTTGAATGAACCTCTCCTCTGCCTGTGTGCTAGGCCTAAATATATGCCAATGGACTGTTGCAGTGGTGGCTGACATGAAGCCTGATTCTCTGCTATGACATGCAGACTAATTCTCTGCTGACATGAAGCCAGATTGTCTGTTACGGGACCTCTCTCCTCTGCCTGGGTGCTGGGCCTAAATTTATGACAATGGACTGTTGCAGTGGTGGCTGACGTGAAGCCTGATTCTCTGCTATGACATGCAGACTGATTCTCTGCTGACATGAAGCCAGATTGTCTGTTACGGGACCTCTCTGCTCTGCCTGTGTGCTAGGCCTAAATATATGCCAATGGACTGTTGCAGTGGTGGCTGACGTGAAGCCTCATTCTCTGCTATGACATGCAGACTGATTCTCTGCTGACATGAAGCCAGATCGTCTGTTACGGGACCTCTCTGCTCTGCCTGTGTGCTAGGCCTAAATATATGCCAATGGACTGTTGCAGTGGTGGGTGACGTGAAGCCTCATTCTCTGCTATGACATGCAGACTGATTCTCTGCTGACATGAAGCCAGATTGTCTGTTACGGGACCTCTCTCCTCTGCCTGTGTGCTAGGCCTAAATATATGCCAATGGACTGTTGCAGTGGTGGCTGACGTGAAGCCTCATTCTCTGCTATGACATGCAGACTAATTCTCTGCTGACATGAAGCCAGATTGTCTGTTACGGGACCTCTCTCCTCTGCCTGGGTGCTGGGCCTAAATTTATGACAATGGACTGTTGCAGTGGTGGCTGACGTGAAGCCTGATTCTCTGCTATGACATGCAGACTGATTCTCTGCTGACATGAAGCCAGATCCTCTGTTACGGGACCTCTCTCCTCTGCCTGGGTGCTGGGCCTAAATTTATGACAATGGACTGTTGCAGTGGTGGCTGACGTGAAGCCTGATTCTCTGCTATGACATGCAGACTGATTCTCTGCTGTCATGAAGCCAGATTGTCTGTTACGGGACCTCTCTGCTCTGCCTGTGTGCTAGGCCTAAATATATGCCAATGGACTGTTGCAGTGGTGGGTGACGTGAAGCCTCATTCTCTGCTATGACATGCAGACTGATTCTCTGCTGACATGAAGCCAGATTTTCTGTTACGGGACCTCTCTCCTCTGCCTGTGTGTGTGCTGGGCCTAAATATATGCCAATGGACTGTTGCAGTGGTGGCTGACGTGAAGCCTCATTCTCTGCTATGACATGCAGACTAATTCTCTGCTGACATGAAGACAGATTCTCTGTTACGGGACCTCCCTCCTCTGCCTGGGTGCTGGGCCTAAATATATGCCAATGGACTGTTGCAGTGGTGGCTGACGTGAAGCCTCATTCTCTGCTATGACATGCAGACTAATTCTCTGCTGACATGAAGACAGATTCTCTGTTACGGGACCTCCCTCCTCTGCCTGGGTGCTGGGCCTAAATATATGCCAATGGACTGTTGCAGTGGTGGCTGACGTGAAGCCTCATTCTCTGCTATGACATGCAGACTGATTCTCTGCTGACATGAAGACAGATTCTCTGTTACGGGACCTCTCTCCTCTGCCTGTGTGTGTGCTGGGCCTAAATATATGCCAATGGACTGTTGCAGTGGTGGCTGACGTGAAGCCTCATTCTCTGCTATGACATGCAGACTGATTCTCTGCTGACATGAAGCCAGATTCTCTGTTACGGGACCTCTCTCCTCTGCCTGTGTGTGTGCTGGGCCTAAATATATGCCAATGGACTGTTGCAGTGGTGGCTGACGTGAAGCCTCATTCTCTGCTATGACATGCAGACTGATTCTCTGCTGACATGAAGCCAGATTCTCTGTTACGGGACCTCTCTCCTCTGCCTGTGTGTGTGCTGGGCCTAAATATATGCCAATGGACTGTTGCAGTGGTGGCTGACGTGAAGCCTCATTCTCTGCTATGACATGCAGACTAATTCTCTGCTGACATGAAGACAGATTGTCTGTTACGGGACCTCCCTCCTCTGCCTGGGTGCTGGGCCTAAATATATGCCAATGGACTGTTGCAGTGGTGGCTGACGTGAAGCCTCATTCTCTGCTATGACATGCAGACTAATTCTCTGCTGACATGAAGACAGATTCTCTGTTACGGGACCTCTCTCCTCTGCCTGGGTGCCGGGGCCTAAATATCTGAGAATGGACTGTTCCAGTGGTGGGTGACGGGAAGCCAGATTCTCTGCTATGGAACCTCTCTCCAATTGATTTTGGTTAATTTTTATTTATTTAATTTTTATTTTAATTCATTTCCCTATCCACATTTGTTTGCAGGGGATTTACCTACATGTTGCTGCCTTTTGCAGCCCTCTAGCTCTTTCCTGGGCTGTTTTACAGCCTTTTTAGTGCCGAAAAGTTCGGGTCCCCATTGACTTCAATGGGGTTCGGGACGAAGTTCGGATCGGGTTCGGATCCCGAACCCGAACATTTCCGGGATGTTCGGCCGAACTTCTCGAACCCGAACATCCAGGTGTTCGCTCAACTCTACTCTCAAGGGGAAATTAGTCACATGTTAAATGTGTTAGAGGAGAAAGAATTGATGTTTCCTGGGGTACATATAAAACCACTTCTTTTCACAGTTTGCATGATTGAGAAGGAGATTGTGGCAATCATGGTCAGTTTTTGGTTCTTTTTAAAGTGTCCCTTTAAGTATACTGTATGGGACACCCATGATTGTGCTTAGATTAGAAACCTTGCTCTTCTACCCATCACTTGGAGCACAATCCCAGGCGGTCATAGAATACACCTTATTAATGGCTCATGCACACGAACGTATTTTATTTCCGTGTCCGTTCCTCCGTGTACATTTTGTTTCCGTATGTCCGTATTTCCATTCTGCCAAAAAATAGAACATGTCCTATTATTGTCTGCATAACGGACAAGGATAGTACTGTTCTATTAGGGGCCAGCTGTTCTCTTCCGCAAAATACAGAATGCACACGGATGTCATCCGTATTTTTTGCGGGTCTGTTTTTTGCGGACTGCAAAATACATACGGTCGTGTGCATGAGCCCTAATACTGCTTGAGTGTTTTTTTTTCAGTGTATTTCATATACTATTGCTATTCACAAAGTTGATTCTTAGGGCTCATGCACACAACCGTATGTATTTTGCGGTCCGGTAAAAAAAAACGGAACGGACACGGAAAGAAATTACGTTGATGTGCATGAGTCGTTACTCTTTTTTTTCTAATCTGGGGGAACACTTAGGCTCATTTATCTTTTGTGCGTTTGATTAATTTACTCTTTGCTGTATATTTCATTCAGCCAAGTTGTGTTATCCTGCTGAAGAAAAGCCTAAGTGAATGAAATGTCCTATTTTATTAATGTTGAAGGTCTTTAAGAGTTTAAAGGATGAAAGGGCGCTCTCCTAGCAGGCTAACATTCTACAATATTCTTCAGTTCAGTCTAGCAGGGAAGGGGTAATGCATTTACTTATCCTTCAATAGCTCCAACAATGGCAAACAAGGACTGCTGGTGAATATGGAACCCCTGCCATCTGCACAGAGCTCTGATTGGGGGCCTGCGGAGCAAGAGGTCTCTCTCCAGCTGTTTCCTCCGCTCCGGTCTTCTAGACAAAAACAACCAATTTCATGTAAGACACAACTTGATTAAAGCAGCGTCTTATTCATCCCATCCAAAAACTCCCTCATCAGTTCCTTCGTCAGTCTCTTTTTTGACCATGTTTTTTTTTTTTGAATGTGAAGAACACATTTCCTATCTAATAGGAAGATGCACGAGTACCGGCAGCAATCTGGATGTACGGTGTATACTGTAGCAATCTACACAATGTCAAGTAACATTATGAGCAGATACCGCTGTGAGCCTGTGAGCTGTGCATACAAAACACTGGTAGTTAGTGGAATAAATGCAAAATCCAGTTTTCCCTGGTTTGTATATAAAGCAAGAAATAGACATGGCATAGCTGTCGGCTGAAAGATCATTTGACCAACAGCTATCAGCCCCAGCTCTCCCATTAACATGCATGTCTGGCTCAGCCAAATACACATATTTTAATGAAGTAGAGATTCAAAACCCACCGCCAGACCCCTCTGGCACCACTTATCTCAATTGAAACAATAGGAATAGACAGGTACAACTCCAAACCCTTCTTTCCCCGAATACACTGTCTCTCATTCTTCATAAACATTAGCTTTTCGGTGCCCCCCAGCTGCTAAAGATATTATTTTTACAAGTTATTTTTAATTTTAAGACTTGAAGGGGTACTTCGGTTGCAACAAGCTATCCACAGGATGGAGGATATCTATTAGATTGGTGAAGGTCTGACCCCCCACACACACACACACACACAGGTCATGAGAACAGGGACCCCTTACCCTGTGGAGCCCCTCAAAATGGATGGGACCATTGGTCAAGCATGCACACTGCTACTGCATTCATCCTCCATGGGATTGCTGGAAATAGCCGAGCACTTATACTCAACCATCTCTGGCAATCCCATAGAGATGAATGGAGTGGCGGTGAGCATTCTTGACCAGCCACTCCATTCTTATTACAGGACCCTGCAGAATGTCCTCGTTCCTGTCTGTCTGAGGGGACCCAGCAGTTGGATCCCCACAATACTAACACTTTTCCCACACTCTAGGAATAACTTGCTACAACCGGAATACCCCTTTAAAGGAGCTTTAGAGGACTAAAGGCCATATCCAAAGTACAGATGTTTTCTAAAAAATAAATAAATAAAAAAATCTAAACTTTTAAAAAGTAGACAGTAATTGTCACAATTCAGTTCATATGAACTGGAGCATTTTTTTAACAGTTTTTTCCAAGTATATATTAATAGTTTTGGCCCCAAATGACCAATCTGAAGTACAAGGGTGCCTCTATGTATGGTCTTCCTCCTTTAGGCCTCCTGCACACGACCATTTTTTTTTTCCGTTTACTGGCCGTTTTTTGCGTTCCATATACGGTCCGTATACGGAACTATTCATTTCAATGGTTCCGCAAAAAGAACCGGAATGTACTCCGTATGCATTCCGTATTTCCGTTTTTACGTTCCGTTGAAAGACAGAACATGTCCTATTATTGCCTGCAAATCACCTTCAATGGCTCCATTCAAGTCAATGGGTCCGTATCCGTTCCGTTTTTGTGGAACCATCTATTGAAAATGTTATGCCCAGCCCAATTTTTTTCTATGTAATTACTGTATACTGTATAAGCCATACGGAAAAAACGGAACGGAAAAACGGAGCGGAAACACAACGGAAACAAAAAAACGGACTGCAAAACACTGAAAAAGCCATACGGTCGTGTGCAGGAGGCCTAAGGGTCCATTCACACATCCGTGTGTGTTTTGCAGATCCACAGATCCGCGGATCCGCAAAACACGGACAGCGGCAATGTGCGTTCCGCATTTTGCAGACCACACATTGTCGGCACTAAAAGAATATGCCTATTCTTGTCCGCTATTGTGGACAAGAATAGGACATGTTCTATTTTTTTCAGGATCGGAATTGCGGACCTGGAAGTGCGGGTCCGCAATTCCGTTCCGCAAAATGCGGAATGGAATTGCGGATGTGTGAATGGAGCCTAAGGCCTCCTGCACACAACAGTTTTTTTTTTTACGTTTAGGCCTCATGCACACGACCGTGCCGTTTTTTGCGGTCTGCAAACCTTGGATCCGCAAAAAATGAAAGGCGCCCCTGTTGCCTTCCGCAATTTTCAAAACGTAATGGGCAATATAAATGCCTATTCTTGTCCGCAAAGCGGGCAATGAGCCCTCCCTGACAGATTCCCCCACAGATTGCATCTGATCACTGGTGATCTAGCATGATATTTGTTTGCAAGGAGGTAAAAATGATGAATGTGCAACTAAAGTATCTAATCTCACCCGTTTCAAACAGCCAAATACGAGAGCTGCTGACCTAAATCATTCATAAATATGTAGCTTATTGTGAAAAATCTAATTTTCTATCATTGAGGTGCAGTCCAGCTTGGCCAAGAACCACATTAGTTCAATATCCTAAAACAGCTCAGTGAATACTCTGTATATTTTACTAGCACACAAACGTATTTTGTTTCCACATCCGTTCCGATTTTTTTTGCGGATAGGATGCGGACCCATTCATTTTTATGGAGCTGTTAAAAATGTGAATAGTCAACCGTTTGTTTTCCGCGTCCGTTGTCTGTGTTTCCATTCCGCAGAAAAAAATAGAGCATGTCCTATTCTTGTTCGTTTTGCGGACAAGGATAGGCATATAAAATGGATCCGCAAAAGAAACGGATGCCATACAGACGTCATCCGTTATTTTTTTTTTTTGCAGATCCATTGTAACAATGCCTAAAACGGACAAGAATAGGACATGCTTTATTTTTATTTTTTGCGGGGCTATGAAACAGACATACTGATCCGGACAGCACACCTTTTTTTTGCGGACCCATTGAAATGAATGGGTCCGCATCCTATCCGCAAAAAAACCTGAACGGAAACAAACAATGTTCGTGTGCATGTAGCCTTACACTGCGTTGTTTTATACTGTGCATAAATATGGCATTTCCTCAAAAAAAGACTTATTCACCATTATTCAGCCCCAAATGCCATATTCACACTATACGTTGCTTACTAACTAGGAGTCGTGTATAGCAGAAGTCTTTTAAGAACACCAGTCCCACAGTGAGAAAGTAATGGCATAGTCTCACTTACACCGCAGAGAGCTGTAAGCCTTTATCAACAGGACACATACCGAGAAGACTCAAACAGACACTATAATAGGATTTTTATGTTATAGTAATTTCAGAGCCTTATGCATTTCATAAATTGTCTCGAAAAGAGAGATTCTATGATATGCCTTTAAGACCCACCTTGAGACGCAATTGCTGAAGTCATGGATACTATTGTATAATTAGCTTTTACTGTTCAGGATAAAATGACAGCGATAGATTCAGCATTCCACAAAAATCCATAAACAGCTTCATTGTTTAAGTTTTCTTTTTCCTTTTGCAGAAGCAGAGAACACAAAGGCCTAATTCCATTAGCTGAATTTACTATATAGTGTCTGCACATCAATATAAAGGGGAGTTATATTCTACAGGGATGGACTGCATCATAAGTGTGCTTAAAATACCTTTTGTGTTTAAAGAGAAAATTTTTATATGTTATATACAATATTATATATCTATATTATAAAAATCTATGTCTGCTTGTCTGAACCATTGGACACCATATTTGGCACATAGGTACGTCAGGTGTCTGGGAAGGTTTCAATAAAGGTTTCAGCTATCTAGGATGTACTCTCCTTGAGATATTCCCAAAGAAATCCAAATATGGCACCATCCCATGACCCGTATTAGCCAATAAAAGCTTGCAGTGCTGTCACTCATATCTCAACTGACATACACATGGTCACATGACCCTTATTAACCAATAGAAGCTAGCAGGTCCTTCAGTCTTCTCCTCACTGACATACACACAGTTTTACACCAGGTTTCCATAACAACTCAGCCATTTTTCTTCATTGTTATAGGTTACTGTTAAGGGGGCGGGGCACTGTGTCGTTCACAGTTAAAGGGGTTATCCCATCTTAGAGAATGGGGGCATATCACTAGGATATTCCCCTATTGTCTGATAGGTGCGTGTCCCACCTCTGGGACCTGCACCTACAAAGAGAACGGAGACGGGGAGAGTTGTGGCTGGAGGACCCCGGGTTTCACCACCACCACGCAGCTCCCCGCCTCTCCCATTGAAGTGAATGGGAGCACACCGCTACATAGAAATGTGCAGTGCACCCTCCTCAACTTTCTCCGCTCCGTTCTCCTTGTAGGTGCGGGTCCCAGAGGTGGGACCCGCACGTATCAGACAATGGGGGCATATCCTAGCGATATGCCCCCATTGTCTAAGATGGGATATCTTCTTTAAGGGGGGTGCTGTGTAGGTCACTGGTAAGGAGGCTGGGCACTGTGGAGGTTACTGTTAAGTAGGTGGGGAGCTGTGGAACTCACTGTTAAGGGGGTGGGGTGCTGTGGAGGTCAGTGTTAAGGGAGTGGGACACTGGAGGTCACAGTTAAGGGGTGTTGTGGAGGTCACAGGTAAGGAGGCTGGGCGCTGTGGAAGTCACTGTTAAGGGGTGGGGCACTGTGGAACTCACTGTTATGGGGGACAGTTAAAAGTAAAATAAACAATGTTTAACTGTCGGGTTATTTAGGATTACTACCAATTTCCCAGTAAAAAAAAAAAGCGAGGGCATGGATTGGTCTCCAGGGTATCCTTGGAATAATCCAATAAACACACAAACAGACCAACACTTCATACTTGGGCAGCGCCTGGTACTTTTTCTAGTAGTCCTAAAATAAAAAATATTCTGCTTTTGTCCAGAAATATTACCAAATTTGTCTATAGGCTATGATTGGTATTGCAGCTCAGTACAATTATAGGCAATACCCAGCATATACTCTTGTCAATAACACAGATCAATTTTCTTATCTCAGACAATCCCTTTTATTTTAATATTTGTCTTTGTTTTGAGCTACAGTACACGGTGACTTGTTCTATGCAATAACTAGAAACGGGAAGTTTATATGACTTCCTAGAATCATATTGTCAGAAGTTTGCTCAGCCAAGACACTGTGTATGGCTGTGATGCCATGCTGACCAGCCAAGCCCCAGCTGGTTGACCTATATCAGTACAGATGGAAGCTGAGCCAGTCAGGATCCTGGTTCAGTGCCTAATCCCAGAATGCAGCTCAGCAATTTCTATAGCCTACGATTTTGTTGTTGCGGTAAAGGTGGAGCACCGCACACCATTGTTGCTGGTGCCAGCAAAGACTTATAAGTCGTAGCTAAATAGTAGAGAATTGCGGCACATAGTCTCTTTTTATCTGCAGGTAATTATTTATTTGTATTACATCACATAAAGTTCATCATCCAGTTCTATCATAGGATATTTACAGTGATAACATTCATTATAAATAGCGACCAGACGTTTCAGCCCATGGAGGCCTTCCTCAGCAGTCTATTATCATGATGTGGCTGCTCGTCGGAAATGGCCTTGGATCAGCACCTTTAAAATTTCTTAGTTTATTTCACCTGGAAGGGTAACTTCCACTGTTTAATACTGTGTAACTGCATTTTATATGTTGTGATATATATCCTGTTCATTATCACAGAATTTACATAGCATTGTGGAAAAGGTTATTGAATACTGAGAGACTGTTAGGACTTTTTTTTTTTTAAACTCGTTTTATTGAGAATAACAAATGAAAATTGGTACAATACATACGTGACAATAGCATTTTACATATGTGTGTATATACACAAACCATAATAAAGTCTCCTGGTACAATCCTGTCAAGGTGTGAGTTTCCAATCAGGAATTGTGAAAGCACTACAAAGATAAATAAAGAGCACAACATCTGACACCCTCAAATGGAGTACAATCCCCTCCCTCCCCCACACAGATAGTGGAATGAAAGATAGAAAGTACTATGCATTTTGCATCGACAACATATGGGATGGCAGTGCAGTAATTGATGATGAACACCAAGAACCCCAAATCTTATCAAATTTCTGAGGGCATTTCCTATTACTGTACATTATTTTCTCAAAGGGAAGTATCTGGTTAACCAATGCTTTCCATTGGCCTATGGTCGGTGGTCTATCCGCCATCCACCTCAGAGCTATAGCCTTCCTGGCTAAGAACAGGGTCTCCCTTAAGAAGATGCAAGCATACATGGAACGATTATCACCATCCACCACACCTAAAAGGCAAATTTTAGGGCAGCATGGAACCACCTCCGCAATTATGGTAGATAACGTATCCACCACCTGTTTCCAGAACGGCTGTACGTAACGGCAATCCCAGATAAGATGCCAAAAATCCGCATTGTCTTGAGCGCATCTGTGGCATCTCGTGTGGTCTAATCTACCCATCCTGTATAACCTGGTAGGCGTCAGATAGCTCCTGTGGAGAATGAACAACTGAATAAGCCTGTTGTTAAGGGAAGGCGACACAGTGGAAGGCGCACTCAGAGCTTCTGCCCATTCCTCGTCAGTGATCTGTGACACCTTCTCCTTCCACCTATCCTCCACCAACAACGGTTTGGCTCGTACTTTGAGATCCAGAAGGTGTGTGTAAAGTTTCGAGACCATCCCACCAGGACCTTGGGTCTTAAGTATGCCTATTAATGGATACTTGGAGATACTTTTTGTACTCCCATGAAATTGAGACTGAACAGCATGACGTAACTGCAAATATCTATAGAAGTGAGGCCGCAGAACTCCAAACTTCTCCTGTAGCTGAGAAAATGAGTATAGAACGCCCTTCTCATACAAATCCCTCAGTGTTAGCACACCATAGTTTCCCCAAATAGTTCTCCCTTCACAGTGCTGCAAGTGTGGAAACATAGGGTTATTCCATAGCACTATCTCCTCAGGAAGGTCCTGATATTGCTGCAGCTTTGCCGCCCCCCAAACCTGATGAGCTAACCTGTGTATGGGCAGTATTCGGCCCTCTATTAATTGTAGGTTCTCCAGAACTGGCCACAAAGTTGACAGACCCAAATGACATTTCAGGTAAAATTCAGAGTTTGGCAAAGGAGTCTGTGAAACCCAAGTGGTCAAAAATTTGAGCTGACCTGCCAAAAAATAAAGAAAAAAATCTGGCATAGCTGCTCCTCCCTGTTGCCAACCCCTCTGCAAGTTATCAAGTGCCAGCTTCCTTCTCTCCTTCCCCCACACAAATCTCGCTATAGCAGAGTATAGCCTAATAAAGAAGCTCCTCGGGACTGGGGTGCACGCATGGCCTAATAGATATAATGCTTTGGGTAAGAGAATCATCTTGACAAGATTTAATCTGCCCATTATAGATAAAGGCAACATGGTCCAGGACTTAAATTTGTCCGTAGCATAAGGCTCAATAGGAACAATATTAAGTTGGTGTGACATTGCAGGGTCCTTAGTAATAATGATACCCAGATATTTAAAATGCTCCACCACCACAAGATTGTGATATACAGGAGGCCATCCCTGGGACCACAAGGGCATGAAGGCCGATTTGGACCAATTAATGCGTAGGCCAGAAAAGTCTCCAAATCTATTGATCAAATCAATTGCCCTAGGTAAGGACAAGTCCACTGAGTCCATGAACAGGATAAGATCGTCTGCATACAACCCCAATCTATCCTCCCTGCCTCCTATTGACACCCCCCTGAAGATGCTGTCTTGGCGTATTCTAATGGCTAAGTGTTCTATTGCCACTGCGAAGAGCAGCGGAGATAGGGGGCATCCCTGCCGTGTTCCCCTATTCAAGGGGAAGGTAGAGGATAGAGAACCATTGACCATGATATTAGCGGTAGGCCGGTAATAAAGCACCCTTATCCACTTGATAAAGGAGGGACCAAAGCCAAAACATTCCAGGACCTTCAATAGAAACGCCCACTCAATTGAATCAAATGCCTTAGCTGTGTCCAGAGATGCCAAGGCCCACTGTCTGCCATCCAAACACCCCACCTGCGCCACCACCTGGGCTCGCCTGATATTGCTAGATGTGGAACGGCCTGGTATAAATCCAGATTGATCCTCATGAACAATTGAGGCAATCACTCTATTCAATCTATTTGCAAAAATCTTAGTCAAGATTTTGTAGTCTAGATTCAGTAGCGATATCGGGCGGTAAGACCCACATTCTAAGGGATTTTTATCTGGTTTTAGGAGAACTACAATGGAGGCGTCGTATAGCGTGTCTGGTAATTGACCCCTGTCCAGTGAAGCCGCATACATCTTGCACAGTTGCGGTCCCAAAATATCCTCATATCTGGAATATACCTCCAGTGGAATGCCATCGGGGCCGGGGGACTTCCCTAAGTTTAAGCCTTTAATCGCAGCAGTCACTTCCTCTAGCGTGATCTCCTCATCAAGAATCCCCCTGTCTAATGAGGACAATTGAGGATGAGCCACCTCTCCCAAGTACACCTGCAGATCAGACAATGCATACTGATGCCTCGAAGAGTATAGTTCACTATAGAATTCCTGAAATCTGACTAATATGCCACTAGGATCCTCCGCTACGGTTCCATCCTCATTCTGAATGCGAATAATCGGAGGAGCCATATTGTTGCGTCTAACAACCTGTGCAAGAATCTTCCCTGTCTTACTACCCTGCTCAAAAGCTTGTTGTTTAAGAAAGAAAAGCTTGCGTTCGCTCTTTTCTTGCAAATACATCATATACTGCCTGCCTTTCTGCATCCAATCTAGTCTATTCACCTCAGAAGGATCAGAAACATATGCATTTTCTGCTGTTTTACATAATGTACCTAACTCCTCCTCCTTAAGCCTCCCGGTCTTCTTGATATAAGATATGGATGATTTGACGCAACCTCTCAAAAAAGCTTTCAGGGTATCCCATAGTATAAGAACATCACTATCTCCCTCTGTGTTAAGTTCTAGGAACACTCTCAACTGGTCAGGTATACGGTCATTTATGCCCATCAGGGACAGCCAGAATGGGTGAATGCGAATACTGTGGCCGCGTGACCCCCCATCAGATGAGAGCAGCGCCCCCACAATAGGCGCATGGTCAGACGGCCCCTGAGGCACGTACCTGGCATCAGAAATTGTGAGATAAGCTTGCACATCACATAACATATAATCTATGCGGGACAGCGCCCCCTTGGAGGGAGTGAAACAGGAAAACTCTCTAGTAGACGGGTTTCTTTCCCTCCACACATCTAACCACCCTAATTCGGATATGAAGCGTTTAAGTCGCGAATCACCCGTAGGTATGCCGTCTGCACGGGGATTGGCCTGAAACCTATCTAACGTCTCATCTCCTACTAAGTTGAGGTCCCCCATACACAATACCCCGGCAAATGGAAATTGAGCTGCAAAACCCGCCGCAGCCTGTAGAACAGTGAGGCTAGCCGGAGGAGGTATATATACACATAGCACAACATACGGCACGCCATTCAAATGTGCAAATACAAATACATACTGGCCTTCAGGATCTATCACCTCCCGGTGTACCTCCCACCTAACCGATCGGTGAACCAGCAAGGACACACCCCTAGAGTATGACGTACCATATGCACTCCTAGCCCATTGCACCCATGGCTTATGCAATCTGCCCTCCGTTTCGGCTGTGACATGGGTCTCCTGGAGGCACAGTATGTGCGGAGCATACGTACGGACATGTGCGAATACCGCCATTCGCTTTCTAGGGCCTCCCAAACCACGCACATTCCAGGACATACACGTCACAGATGCCATATGTTCTGTATGGGTATTAATGAGCAGAATAGACCAGGAAACCCACGTTCACATGCAGTAGACCTACCACAGCAGTGTATATCATAGTAATATAAGGTGCACCAATTGACATACAAACAATTAAACTTGAATTCAAACATTAAATCCCAGCGAACCTGGTGTTGAACAGATTTAAAGCATGGAGCACTTGTGACCATGGTGATGGGGGACCTGCACAGTGTAGAGATGATATATACAGGTGCAGGTGAGAGAGCTGGCTCCCAATAATAACTATAAGCATGGTCATACGCATAGTGCATTGCAAACATAACCTGAGACATATGTTAGTCATACCCACGGATCTCTCACACCCGTTAGCCGACAGATATAATGTTCATATAATAGTCCAATAGAACCCCCAAGGCACATAACGAAAAGAAACATATGGAGATCAAGTACCGTCCTGGATCAGGAAACAAACATTATCACTGCTACTGAAGTGACACCTCATCTTTGGGGCGCATTCCGGGGCCTCACCAGGAGCCAGTCCTCGGCCTCCCTAGGATTGTTAAAGAAATGCGATTTCCCGCCATCTAGGATTCTCAAACGGGCCGGATAGGCCATGGAATATTGCAGATCGAGATCCCGCAAACGTTTCTTTATAGATATAAAAGTAGCCCTCTTCTTCTGTAATTCTGCTGAGAAATCCGGGTATAAGGATATGTTAGCAGATCCGAAAGTGATAGTTTGCTTGATCCTTGCCTTTGAAAGGATGAGATCACGATCCCGCCAATTAAGCATGCGGGCCAAGAGTGGTCTTGCAGGGGCCCCAGGTGGAGGCATCCGAGCAGGAACCCGGTGGGCTCTCTCCACTGCATAGGCCGCCGAGAATGATGCGTCCGGGAACGTCGACTTGAACCAGTCCTCTATAAACGAGGCAGGATCAGAACCCTCAGACCGCTCAGGCATTCCCAATATGCGTATATTATTTCTTCTAGAGCGGTTTTCTAGATCGTCACATTTCTGACGCCACATGTCGACCGCTCCCTCCACAGCAGACATCCTAGCTGCCAAGGGTCGGGTCGTGTCCTCCAGCTCAGATACTCTTTCCTCTGTTAGCCGAACCCGCTCCCTCAATTGCTGAACATCATGTCGCAGGAGGCCCAGGTCCACTCTGACCACCTCTATCTTGCCTGTGAGCGACGACTGGCATCCCATAATAGCTGCCATCAGCTGACTGTGAGAAGTCTGCAGGGTGAGTTCGGGTTCCCCCTCCGTCTCGGTCGCTGAGGTCTGGCCAGCTTGTCCCCTGGTTAGCGGAGCGCGAGGAGAGGATGGAGCGGCGGCGCCATGCTGCGACTCTTGGCGGGCAAATTCCTTCAAGCGGTCCGCCGCTTGTTGTGCCTTGCTGGGACCCATGGCCAGTCCGTATGATCTCCGGGGGTTCCTTGGCTCAGGTCAGAGTAAAAATATCCTTGTTACCAGCTCAGGATTGCTCAGGATGAAGTTTTGGAGCCGGAGCCGCTCTCAGACACGTCCGGCCATGTCGGCAGTTAGCCACGCCCCCCAGACTGTTAGGACTTTAATTGAGAAGCTGGTAATTTTCCACAGCTGCCATAGGATTTAAAGAAGACCAGGGGGCGTGGCTAGCCGTGGAAGGAGGAAGACGTCTCTCTGCACAGCTCTGCTGAGAACATCACAATCCCAGCTCATCCACAGCTAATCTGGGTTTACAAGTTTCCCATTTTACACTCTTGGGATCGTAGCCACATCCACCCTCATTTTGAGACCTTCCTTAGGTCACAGAATAGATCCTGGCCTGAGTTACCTCTGCGGCCTAGCAGTGTGACGCATCCGCGGCCTGGATTTGATCCTGCACGGCCGCCCACTGTGCACCACCGTCAGTCCGGAGGCTCCAACAGTACAAGCGCAGCGACCGATCTGGCGCTGTACCCCCGTCGACGACTATACGCGGCCCCGAAGAGCTTCTGCAGCCGGCAAGACACCGCTCCTGAAAACATCAAGCGGGCGCCATTTTGTGGACCCGATCAACGCACCGTTCGGCAGCAGGGGAAACACTTATCGGCACCAGATCTCTGGCATTAAGGTACCCACCTGCCCTCTAAGCCCTGAATCACAGTGCAGCCTCTAACACTCACCAGGGAGACTCCTGCTGTATCGCGCCGGGCTCCAGCTGCATCATTATTATAGTGCTGATCAATAGAGGCACAAAACCTTACACTACCTCTGAGCCTACTGAACTAACTTGGGTGCTTAAAAATCATCCTCTTATAAATCGTCAGTTTAAAGGGACAGTAACCCTTTTTGACTCAGCACCAAATTCTGTGAATAGCAACATTTCATTCCAAGAGTATGGCTTAAAAGCTTGAACCTGGGGGACGGAGCCTGACCGCTGAGCGAGATGGAGGTCTGACACAGAGCTCCTGCCGCATAGACTCGTGCTTCTCATTGAACAGACACCAAGAAGCAGTCAGAAATGGTCAAGATCGGGAGAGATAAGCCTAGAGACCACCAGGCTACCCCTAAACATAAGAAGGGAAAGAAGCTGGCGCTCTCACCGGCGCGCCTGAACAAAATGGCGACGCAGTCCTCTATACAAGACTCGGAAGAAGAAGACGGGGAGGATTATACAGAAGCAGCGGGTGGGAGAAATGAGGTCGACTCGCAGCACACAGAAGTAGATGACTCTCTTCTCACAAGATCCTTCCTGAGAGACTCCCTAGCCCAAGCATTGGCACCTCTATTACAGGAGGTGAAAGACATGAGGGGAGATGTAAAAGCTCTAGGCCACAGAGTCGAGTCCCTGGAAAGCAACCAGACCCTGCTAACAGACCGGGCCTCTGCGGTGTCTGATCTCCTGGAAATCCAAGCAAATTCTCTGAACAATGCCTTATTGCAAATAGAGGACCAGGAGAATCGGAGCAGACGAAAAAATATAAGACTGAAAGGTCTGCCTGAATCAGTCGGCGCATTGGAACTACAAGCGGCTGCAGAAAAACTGTTTACAGACCTACTTGGCGAAGATAAAGCCCAAGATGTCACGATAGAAAGGATCCACAGATCCCTGCGCCCGGTTCCGAAAAAAGACGAGCCGCCACGTGATGTTATATGCGGCTTACTTAGCTTCAGAAGAACGGCGGCCCTGTTGCAGGCGGCTAGAGAAAGAAAGGAGCTACGATTCGACGGTACAAAAATTTCTGTGTACCAAGACATTGCCCCGTCCACATTGTATAAACGGAGAGTCATGAAGCCACTAACGGATTATTTAAGAGATCAGAAAATCCTTTACCGCTGGCTCTTTCCGTTTGGCCTCACGTTCAGCAAGGAAGGGAGGCTCTGCACAATAAGAGCCCCATCGGACTTACCGGAGGCTTGGAACCTGCTTAACATGGACCCCATCCCGATGGACTCATGGATGCCCATAGACAGTTCGGTCAAGCAGCTTCCTCCGCTTCCACGTCTTGAGCCATGGTCCACTCCGGCGCGGAATAAACACCCCAAATCAAACAGAAGATGAGCCTGGACTTCAGCTTTAGCTCCAGAAGGGTTAACCGGTTTCAAATGAAAGCTGGAACCTCATCTTACTGCCGAAATGTGAAGCTACTTAACCTTACCTCTACACTCAGGTTATTTCTTGTTTCCATTGGTGCAGCCATAGACTGCGTTACCAGAATGATCTCCTATCATTCCTAATGCTCTTTTGTCTCCTTTCTATCTTTGCATAACTTTACTCCTTGTCCCTCTCTCTCCTCTGATTGATAAATCCTCAACCTCATCTCATCATTCATTTGCTCTTCTCATCACCATCTCTGTGCTTGAACTCAGGTTCTCATACTACTAATAAGAGCTTTCCTCCCTCTTTTTCTATAAAAAGGGAATGATGTCTTTTACAGTACTGTTATATTGTGACACCTAGTACTAGTAAAAGATCAGTAGCATACACAGGTGTCACCATAATTAGCTATTCAGGTGTCTTTACGTATCCACATTTAGACATGTAATGACAAAACATACTGTAATACTAATGTGATTTATTAACTGCTAGATTTCTCATAACTTTTCAGCGGGTTTACCCATTCTCCCCCATTCCCCCCCCCCTCCCTTCCTCTCCCTTACCCCCACTGCCCTTCCTCATCACCCTTCCCCCCTCCTTGAGCCCCTTCCTCCCTTTCCCTCGCCTCTATTAGGATATTATTTGTATCTAGCTACTCAAAACTTATTCATTATGGAGTAGACGTGGTTGGGAATATGTTCAACATGTCTTCCTCCCATAAGCACGGGTCAGCGGGGCCAGATCAGGCATTGGATTTGATCCTCTGTCCCTGCACGCCCCCTCTGTATGTATGATGCTTAATGACCAACATGACGGTCGTCCTCTGCTATACAGAGAAGAAAGGTCCCAGTCGCAAACAGTAGCTAAAGTTTTCAAGATGGGACCTACCCTTGTTAAATTTACTGATTTTTTCGTTGTTCCTTTTGTTCGCACTTTATCGCAGGTTGATCCAAGGATTCTCAACTCTGAAAGACTCACACCCTCTCAAACTCCATTGTCATGGCAGCCATAACCACAACCTCCTTCAACGTAAGAGGTTTCAACTCACCTCAAAAGAGATCTCAGGTAATCTCTCTTTTGAGGAAGAGCAAATCCGATATTTGCTTTCTTCAAGAGACACACCTAAAAACTGACAAAATTCCTAATTTACCACACTACCATTACAATAAATGGTTCCACTCCACATACAAGAAGGCGGCTAGAGGAGTTAGTATAGCTATAGCCAAACATATACCCTTTGAACCTGTTCTAACATTAGCGGACAAAGAGGGGAGATACATATTCGTGAAAGGTAGGATTGGTCACACCCTTGTGTCGCTGGCGTGCGTTTACGCTCCTAACAGCAACCAATATCAGTGGCTCAAACATACATTAGATAAGTTCAGAGACTTTGCAGAAGGTCTGAAATTATTGGGAGGTGATCTGAATATATCCCTTAATCCTGCCCTGGATACCTCCAGAGGTCTCTCGGCCCTGTTGCAGAAGACTCTAGGAAATATTCAACAATTGCTTTTCAGACATCAATTAACAGATACCTGGAGAGCCCTTAATGCCTCAGATAAAGACTTCTCATATTTTTCGCAAGTCCATCGCTCTTTCCAAAGAATTGACTACCATTTAGATGCCCTTAAAAAAGCCAGTATAGGCTCTATAACGGTTTCGGACCATGCCCCAGTTTCGGCTTCGATATCCTTTTCCTCTCTCCCAGTGAGGCAATGGACTTGGAGGCTAAATGAAACGTTGCTAGACTCTGATCAATCTCTAACAGATCTTACGAGAAAATTGGTCTTATACTTTCAAGACAACAGTCCAGCGGACACCTCCCAGACCATAGTGTGGGAGGCACATAAGGCCTTCATCAGAGGCGAGTTTGTGGCGTTGGGTACCAAGGTAAAGAAAGATAGACAAAAAAACTTAAATTCCCTGCTTTCACAAATTGCAGCTTTGGAATCTATCCAAAAACAATCCAAGGCGAAAGTCATGCAGGAGAACCTGGTGACCCTTCGTCACAAGCTGAAAGAACATCTCAATATCAGATGCGCCAAGGCATATCAATATGCACAATTCAAACAGTATGCACATGGGGACAGAGGTAGTAAATTGACGACCCACTTAATTAAGAAAAGGAAAGACACTCAATTCATCAAGTCCATAAAAACTCGCTCGGGTACGGTAACCAATGAAACTAAAGATATAGCAACTGAATTTAGCCATTTCTACAGTCAATTGTATAATATTACCCCAGATCCGTCAAAAGTAGTAGACAAGAACGCAATTGATATGTTCCTATCTAAACTTAAACTACCTACTCTATCCGATGAAGATAGCTCAGGTCTTTTAGCCCCTATTTGTAGCGACGAAATTTCGGATATAATTAAAACCCTACCCAATGGGAAAGCCCCAGGCCCAGATGGGCTTCCCGCTGGTTATTATAAAAAATTCCTGCCAGTACTTCTTCCACAGATCACAACATGGTGCAAGTCATTGATGTCGGGTACCCTTCCCCCAAAACAAACTCTAGAAGCCACTATTACGGTGATAGCAAAAGAGGGCAAGAATGAGATGGAATGCGGTAGCTATAGACCAATCTCACTCCTCAACTTAGACGTTAAAATATGGGCAAAGGTCTTAGCTAATAGATTGAATAAAATAGTCCCAAAAATAATTCATCCCGACCAAGCGGGCTTTGTGGCAGGCAGAGAAGGCAATTTCCACTCGTGCAGGATCCTCCATGCGATCAAGCTAGCTAAAGACAAAAAACTCCCTCTCACTTTGACCGAGGCATTTGACCGAGTCAATTGGCTATATATGCAAAGGACCCTACACAGATTTGGTATACCCCATCCCTTTGTCACTGCGATCATGTCTCTCTACCATCAACCTAGTGCCAGAGTGAGGGTCAACGTCATTTTATCCACCCCTTTTAACATAAGCAATGGCACGCGCCAAGGGTGTCCGTTGTCCCCCACTTTGTTCATTATCACTCTGGAGACTTTGTTACAGGCAATTAGAGACAACCCACTGATAAAGGGACTGAAAACTAACCAAACTGAACATAAATGCGCCGCCTTTGCGGATGACCTTCTGCTCCTGATCACAAACCCCGCCCAAGCGTTCCCCCCTTTAAAGACCCTATTTGAACAATTTGGAACACTTTCAAATTTCAAAATTAATTACTCTAAATCGAAAGCTCTCAATATCACCGTCCCTATTTCTCAAATCCATAAGCTACGTATTTCCTATCCCTTCACATGGCAAAAGGAGAAAATAAAATACCTAGGAATTTATCTCACAAACTTACCAATGAAGCTGTATTCTATTAACTATGTCCTCCTGCTAAAAAAATCAAAGACCAATTAAATTCTCTTTCTCTCTCTCTCTCATTTGCCTCTTGGCTTGGCAGAAAGAATCTTCTGCAAACCTATATCATGCCCCAACTCTTATACCTCTTTCAAATGGTCCCTATTCACTTGCCTAATTCCTTCTTTGCTTATATTCGGTCTTTATTTACATCTTATTTGTGGAAAGGTAAGAAACCCCGTATAGCGTACAATAAACTTACCAGGAACCGTACACACGGGGGAATGGGTCTACCGGACGCTCTGCTACACTACAAAGCGATCCAACTGAAAAGGTGGCTACAGTTATGTATCCCTCATTTCAGGATTTTAGGATCAGATATCGAATTAAATACGCTCACCAACTGTCAACTTGCGGGATTATGGGGAATCCGTAAACCTCAACCCCCAATAGAGGGTTTAACTAAAGGGGTTTACTCGGTATTCAATACCCTATCTAGTCACTCACAGCTTCTCTCTAACCCCTCTGAGCTCATGCCTTCAACACAGTCCCTTCCTGATATACCCTAATGTCACCAATCCCTCAGATTTTTGGAAAAAATTTAAGGACTTGAATATCAAAAAGTTACTCACCCACACGAAAACATTGCCAGAACAGGACGAATTCCTCTCCAGTCACCTGGGACATGCTACCTTCTTGGATACAAAAGTCTTTAAAGATATATGCCTTAAACTCCAGGATAAATTTGCCACTTTTAATGAACCTACCTGGTTTGAGCAACTGATAGTAAGACGTACATCACTTAAACATGCAATTTCTGCTATTTACAAAACCCTACTAGGTTCATCGAAAATAGATAGACCAGCCTACATTGCACAGTGGGAAAATGATTTGGGAGTGTCCTTTAGCAAAGCAGACATTGACCACATACACCTACGGTCTCATGGTTTCTCTAGGTGTGTAAAAATCCAAGAACATTCATACAAAACGATGGTCAGATGGTATAACGACCCTAGCAAACTTCACAAAATGGGTTTATCAAACACGAATGCATGCTGGCGCTGTTCTCAGGATACAGGCACACTTGGTCATATATTTTGGTCTTGCCCGCTAATTATACATTTCTGGACTCAAATAGAAAAGGAAATCAATCTGATATGTGGCTCACCCCTTAAGCTCTCAGCAACCGCCGTTCTGCTGTGGCTACCCACTAAAGGCTGGACTCCTAAACCGTTTGATCTCCCTACATGGCTTGTCCAAGCAGCAAGATCGCTTATACCACTGCGATGGCTCAGTACAGATCCCCCCTCCATTTCCCAATGGAAGGCTAAGGTCGACCAACTTTATCTCATGGAAGAACTTAATAGTTGGGCTAATAGATCTCACTCCAAGTTTCTACAATTATGGAGGCCTTGGAAGAACTATAGAAACCACTAATATCGTATGTTTCCAGGTTATACTTCTCCATACTTATTAGTGAGCCCACACAGGTATATACTATTACAATCTTACTCTGTTTCCACACCATTACACACTTAGGTCAAAGACCTCCTATTACTAAACTGACTAACATCAGGAACATGCTGATTACCACCATTTTGTCAGAATCAGACGATTGGAGTTTCTGGAGTTGGAACGTCCACGGAAGTGGTCTGCCATGGCGATGGAGTCTTCTAAACTAGAGAGGAAGCTAATTTTTGCATACCTACAATTTTGATCCCGCTAAGGTGAAACTAATGACCTAATTCCTGCCTTGCGTTCTGAGTGCAGTTAGGAGGAAGTTATGTACCTCCGCTCGTTAGCTTTGTTGTTCGTAAATTAACGATCCCCACTTGAACTTCCTGGGGTAAACACTCTGTTTTTTGTATACCTAGTCAACTTAGCTATGCCTCAAGATAGGGCCATATGAATGTAATATGATCCTGTCTTTATGTTTTATGATCCCCGAATGGAAATAATTTGTGGGTTTGTACTTGTATTTGTACCTGTTCATATATAGGTAAATTTTATCTGTAACATCAGATATTGTTAAGGATGCTTTCTGATATACCTGTAATCTGCCAATTGATACTTACTCGATTATTGTAAAACCAATAAACAGATATTTGTTAAAAAAAAAAAAGAAGACCATATTTTGGAGGGAAAACCCCAGATTTGTTTACCACCCTGTTTTGGAGAGAAAAACCCAGACTTGTTTACCACCAAAACTAGACAGACTGATCTTTTGAATGTCTGGTTTAGCTATGTTGTTATGTGGGGGAACTTGTTTTTGTCTGGAAAAACTGCTCTGTCATTGCCATTGTGTATCATTGAAGCTGTAATGTGAGTCTATACCTTACGGAAAGTGTTACAAAATATCTTTTTGTGCTGAGTTTCTCCACTCCACCCCTCCCACTAAAAGGTTCCAGTCTAGCTATAAACTGTATATAAGGAGAGCAGTCAGAGCCACTAGTATGCTGCAGTTAGGGACCAGTTCTTGGAAGAGGAGACTCTGCCAGACTACGGAGTGACCAGAAGAAGACGCTGAGATGGGGATATGCTGCCACAGACCCTGGATCATCAGCCTTTTACGAGGGTACCAGCCTTCTGAAGAGAGAGAGGGACAGCTAGCTCAGGCCTTTCCTCAGCATCAAACCTTTCTTCTGCCAGGAAGGAGACTGGAGAAGCAAGCCCAATGCCTCACTTGTATTGTTTTGTACCTGAATTCCTCCTGTAAAGAAGCATCCTGGTTTACTGCAGACCCTTACTCTCTGGACTTATTTCCCATTGGGGTGAACCACTCCTTACCATCCCTTCCAGAGAGCAGCAACACGTGGTGACACCTTGACTTTGTCCGGGGGACCCAGCGTAGCATTGGGGCCACCCCAAACCCGGTCACTGCAAAAGCACTCATAAGTATTCACCATATGAGACGCAGATATTTTTTCTCCACTTTTTGGGGGGGAAAAAGTGTGTTTTATAGAATGAAAAATACAGCACTTCCCCAGCAAAATCCAGAATACATCAATGTAGCAAAGAATATAGCCCCAAAGGCACAAAATACCTCCTAGAAGTTTCCCCTCTATGGTGGTCAGCACTAACTGCAACACTTTCTTCCTCATCCTCCTCCAGCTATCCCTAATTAAGATATGGAGGATGGGGTTGAAGAGATGAAATGCAGGCCACAGCAACAAGCCAGCCCTATGTTCAGCATGCTGCCTTGGCTTTCAACACTACCAAACATACAGGAGAATACAGCACTACATACCTTTTACATCCATTGACATCTCCTCTGATGTAGACGTTTTTTCCTCATCTTCTCCAGTCAGACCAAATTGACATGCTGAATGCTTGCATCCACATCTCGTGTCTACAGAATTTGTCACACTGACATTTTAGATTCCCCACTTTTCAATTATCCTTCTCATACTACTCATAATACTCATTTTGCTGCCACCCCCAATTATGTGCCCACTATGCTCCCTAATGCCCCTAAAAGTATACAGTGCCCCTAGTAGTACTAATGCCTCATATACTGCCACAGTGATCATAATGACCTCGATAATACCAAAAGTAATAATAATGCCCCTGTAGTTCCCCAGAATTAATGATGTCACCTATAGTGTCTCCAGCAATAACAACTCCCCCAATTATGCCGCTAGTAATAATAATTTTGCCCAGAGTAGAAATAGTGCTCCCTAAAAGTGGTACTAGATGTGGGACGACGAATCCATAGAATCCACGAATCCCTAGAATTTTGCTGGATTTGTGGGATTCGTCGACTCGAATCCCGACATAATTTACGAAATTCGAATCCGACAAATTCCGCCGCGACGTCACGTCCCCGAGCCTCTCGAGATGCCAGCTATTTCCCCAGTGGTGTCGCCAATGGGGGGCCAGAGGGGACCACGGCCCCCCTATATCACGCTGTGCCCCCCCAACTGAAATGTGCCCCCATTCATTTTGACCGCTCACAGGAGTGTACATTTCTTCTAAACTGTAATCAGTATCCTCTGACCTGGTCCTGTAGTAACTTAAACTTTAAATAAGCGTTCACTCGGTAACAACTAACAGGCAGTGCGGGCGGCGCGCCTGCTCCTCCCACTAGACGGCGCAGGCGTGTGACATCACTGTGAGCCCCGACTGCGCACTGCCTGTAGGCTGTAGCCTGGCCCTGTTACCGAAGCTAGCTGAGGAGTGGTGTAAGGTACTAGTAGAGATGAGCAGCCGCTTATTTAAAGTTACTGCAGGATATGGATTACAGTATAGAAATGTGACTGTCAAATGTACACTCCTGTGAGCAGCGGGGAGGGGGATCTGGGATGACACTGTTATGGGGTAGGATCTGTGGATGACACTGTTATAAGGAGGGGGATCTGTGGATGACACTGTTATGGCGGGGGCATCTGTGCATGACACTATTATAGGGAGGGGGATCTGTGGATGACACTGTTATGGGGTGGGATCTGTGGATGACACTTTTATAGGGAGGGGGATCTGTGGATGACACTGTTATGGTGGGGGGGATCTGTGGATGACACTGTCATCCACAGATACCCCTCCATAACAGTGCCATCCACAGATCTCCCCCACCATAACAGTGTCATCCACAAATCCCCATAATTCTTATGTACAGGATTCGTAGGATTCGAGATTCGAAAGATTAGATATATTCAAGAACCTATTCGGATTCGGAAAAATTTTTATTTGTCCTACCTCTAAGTGGTACCTTTGAACCAAACCCGAGTTCGGGATTTTTTTTTTTTACAGTAGAAATTGATTTATGAAGTTATTATGCAAAGTCAAAGAAGCCAATACATTCTAATACTGTACGGAGAACTCGCTCTGTACAGTATTCAAACAAAGTATTATGCGAATCGACTTTGGATGTTTGATCTGAAGTCGATTCGCTCATCCCTACATGGGAATACCCCTTTAAGCTCAAGTTTGGAATTATATGGCTGGCCACATACTTTAGATAGTTGACCAAAAGAGCCTTCAACCTACAGCTACTTCTCTCAACTGCCTATATACATGTACGATTGGGCAAGCAGCACGTGTTCTCAGCAGGTAATGGGAATATGCTGCTGCCAGATACCTCTCAATTGAGAACAAAAGGAATGGGCATGGTGAAATCTAACATGCCTAATCCTTCTATTCCCATTGAGGGACTAGTCAGTATACCACTATACACATTAAATGATTGGGCACTCCTTCCAAAAATGGTCGGATCCACCAGCATCTAATGTGTATGATCAGCTTAGAATTGTCTATCTAAAAAAAAAAAGAATGATGATGAAAAAGTATGCTGAGATAGTCATTAGTCTTGAGCAAAGTGAAACATTCAAAGCAGAATTCAGTCTAAAGTTTATCAAAACTGCGATTTACAACAAAGTCGAATTTCCTTGTGCTTAGTGGTCACGAATGTATTATTAATTATTATTATTAATTAATTATTATTAATTATTAGATGACGTGGAAAAATATTTGAAATTGCCGCGTCCGTAACAACCTGCTGTTACGGTATAACCCGGGATATATGGAGGGTTAATACCGTTCGGGTGATTCACCTGGCGAAGAGAGCAGCAACCCACGAACACTCGAATCCACCAAATTGGAACCATGCAAAATCCACCTTTCCGGGAACAGGCAAAAGAATATTCCAAAGTAGCAATTCCCCCCCCCCCCCCCAAGTACGAGACGAGGCTTCGTATTGGTGGTTAAACAGGAATCTTTATTGACAAGCCAGAATTGCAGGTTTTTAGCTTATTTGCCCCTAGAGATCGAAGGTGACGAAGTGGAATTCGTTCCGTATTTCAGGAAAAATTCACTGAATGCGAATTTCCTCGCACTTCGTGCACAGCTGCACATGTGAGGACATGGAGAAAGGAACTCTGGGAAGGCGGGATCTCCCATACTGACATGCATGCAGTCAGCCATCCCTGTGATGTCACAGCCCTATAAATACGGTAGCCATCTTAGATTCTGCCATTCACCAGCATACTTAGTGCAGGAAGAGACATGTCTGTAGGCACTAGGGTGCTAAAAAAATATATTTACAAGTGCAGGGAAAGATTATTCAAGGTGTAGGGAAGGGATAGGGAGTAGTGTTGATCGAGCACCAAAGTGTTCGGAGGCTCTGGTGCTCGAGTAAAACACTTTGGGATGCTCAGGTGCTCTACAGAGCACCAAAGCACAATGGAAGTCAATGGGAGAACCAGAGCAATAAACCAGGCACCCCCTGTTCTGAAGAGGGGAGGGTGTCTGGTTCACAGGAAAAGGTCAGAAATTGATGGAAACAACACTGAAATGGTTCGGGAACAGCATGGGGAGGATGTGTGGATGCATCTTGGACTCCCAGGTTGCTGGGAACGATGTTGTCGGAGTAGTACACCACTCTCCCAGACTGACAATAATACGCACAAAACTGAAGATAAAATCAATTTTAGAGGAAAAATTGTTAGGAAACATTCTTTCCTGTATATTTACTTGTATATAAAGTGCAAGTGCTGCCAAAAATTACAAGGAAGAGGCACTCTGATACAACCTGTATATCACATAAGGAAGGGCCTAATTTACATTGTGGTACAATTGTTCAGGTAGTGGGACTCCTACACTCATAAAGCCTATGCACTGGGGCTGCCAAAAATGACAAGGAATCAACACTCCAATACACACTTTATTACACATAAAAGAGGGCATCATACACACTCTTGGAAAATTATGATTGATGGCCTGCTGGTGACCCTCAAAAAGATTAGGAGCAAGGGCCTGCTGGTGACCCTCTAAAACATTAGGGGTGAGTGCCTGCTGCTAATCTGACCATCTAAAACATTAGCGGTGAGGGTCTGATGCTGAGCAGGCCCTCTAAAACATTAGGGGCGAGGGCCTGCTGCTGATCTGACTCTCTAAAACATTAGGGGCGAGGGCCTGCTGCTGATCTGACATCTAAAACCTTAAATCAAGATCCACTGCTATCAGCTTCCTGTGCAATTGCTGACCAATGGCGTCCCAGATGATTGATGTTTAGGTCGCGCAGACTGCCCACAGTGACATGCGGTCCAATGTTGCCCTTTTGAAAAATGGCTTGAAGGACACTTTGGAGAAAAGGCCATACCACTTGTTCTTGGGGATTGACTTGGCACTTCTGGGGCCCCAAGCAAAGTTACCGGTATGTCTATGGGCCGTATTTAAAGACATTTTTGGTAAACTCAGGAAGCACTTAGATTCAGCATCTAGATAAAAAAAAAACAAAAAGCAGAAAAATGGCAGCACCAGAGTAAAGCAGAAAACAAAAGTAGAAAAGGTGCACGCCTGAGGGGACTAACTAGACTGTTGCCCAAAAAGTAAACATATTAAACAGACAGCACTCTAGAATAACTTAAAAAGTGAAAAAAGTTTATTCACCCACGTGGACGCGATTTTTCAGCTCAACCTTAGAGCCTTTCTCAAGCAACTGTTTGAGAAAGAAAATCACAGAAATAACAACGCACTCAGTAAAGTAGATGCAAGCATTATATATGGACAAAGTCCTCACTCTGATATGATAAGATCTGAGACATTTAGCTAATATATTTTGATCAAAACACATCTGTGCCCGCCTACTAAGCGCCAAGGTGGTCTCAGGTCAGGCAGGTCCTACCTAAACCTACCTAAGCTATTGGGCTTCTATGTTCAGGAGCGCAGACCCTGCACATATGGTGTGCTGCTCCTAGTCACCTCCATGTGCATCAAGCAACCAATGGGAGGAGGAGCAAGCACACCTATATGTACCACCTAATCAAGGGGGTCTATGAGATAGGAAGGACAAAAGTGCAAAGGAATGCTACTCCCAAGATAAAATAGGAGCGCATTCACCCTTGAAGGTGCCACTCCCTCAAGCATATACTACATAAACAAAAAAAAAACTATTTTTTTTAACTGTTTGAGAAAGGTTTTAAGGTTGAGCCGAAACATTGCGTCAACATGGATGAATAAACTTTTTTTCACTTTTTCAATTATTCTGGAGTGCTGCCTGTTTACTATTTTTACTTTTTAGATAAAAAAAATAGATATACAGATGTACAGATAACATACTAGATGTCACCTAAATTCCTATGTAACACCACAGATGACAAAGTGATAACTCTCTGTGTACAGATATTATGGTAGATGTCACCTGCAGTCCTATGTTACTGTCATGATCCCTCAGGTGACTGATGTCAGGAAATCAAGGAGATTGGCGGAGCATGGAGGTATCTAACAGCCTCCTTGATTTGTCTTGATTCAGTGTTGATAGGGAAGTGACCACTTCCCTTTTCTCAGCTGTTGCTCAGTGGTCATCACTTCTACACTTTATAGTTTCACCCCACCCTTCTGACTATGCGGTTGATAGCTTTGAGCTGGTGTGAGATCCTCTCTGGTGTTCCTTGTTCTTCCATCTCTACAGAAGTTAAGTGTCGCGTTTGTTTATATTTGTTATATTCCCTGTTGTTTGTATCTGGGCCTGAGACAGAGACTTCCATTCGTCCATCTGGGAAGGAATGGGTTTTCTCTGGTCCTATACTTATTCTAGGGCCTTATAGGGAAATCAGGACCTAGGTATCCTGCTTATGAATATTCCTACCTTCAAGGTCTATTCATATTGATAGGTAGTCAGGACCCAGATTAGGGTTGTCTAGGAGGTGACCTGTTTCTTCCCTAGTTTCTAGGCCCATTTACTGTTCCCTTTCCCTCCTGTGTTCAGTGTGGAGTTTCCCCCCAACACTGATTGTGACAGTTACATCACAGGGAGAACACAGTGATAACACTCTGAGTACAGCTAATGTAGTATATTTCACCTGCAGTCCTATGTAACACTACAGATGACACAGTAATCACTCTCTGAGTGAAGACGATATAGTAGATGTCACCTGCAGTATTATGGAACACCAGAGATAACATAGTGATAACTTTCTGAGTACAGATAATGTGGTAGATGTCACCCGCAGTCCTATGTAACACCACAGATGTTAAACCGGCTCCCCGTGCCTGCGATTCTGTCCCCGCACACAGGTACGTATGGCAGACTTCCGCACTTTGGGGTTCTTAGCTATGGTCTGCACTCCTGCCACTGGCATCCCTCTCCTGGCTCTGAGCAGAGCTTGTGCTCTGGCTCAAAGTTCCTTGTGTGCATATAGGCTGTGAGCCAGCGTGTCTCTCCTCCTTATGTGAGACAGCACGCACATGCCCCCTATCTTACTCAGCCTATGGCTGGTCTGCAGGATGTATTCCTTCTACAGGAAGGCGCCTTAGCAACTTTGGTTCCTAGCCTTATCTAGTTCCTGTTTAGTTTATACACCAAAAAGAATGAATGTCCCCCCACTAGTAAAGAACAATCAAATACCAAAAATCTATATCTTTATTAAATTATGCAAATGGTGAACATATAAAAACAGTCACAACAGCGGCATACATGTGCAAGCAAAGAGGATACATTGGTACTGTTTGTGATTGTTTTTATATGTTAACAATTTGCATAAATTTATAAAGATATTGATTTTTGGTATTTGATTGTTTTTTACTAGTGTAGGGACATTCATTATTTTTGGTGTATAGATTAGTCTGGCCCCACTGTATCCCACTGACAACATTAGTTGGTGGGCTCCATCTTTTGGGGGGGATAGCTCCTGTTTAGAGAAGGTGTTTCTGTGATTCTTACCATTACTGTGTATCGGACCTTGCATCTTGTTTAACGGACTCTGCCTGTCTACTTACTACCCCTGACCTTGTACCTTGTTTACAGACCTCTATATATTGTTGCCTGCCCTGACCTCAGACGTCATTTACGGACTACGCCATACTTCCACCAGGCCTGACCTCGGACCTTGCACTCAGACCTTGCCTTGCCAGCGTCTGATCAGCCTCTGGCCTCCCAGCACCCTCCGGGTGTATAGTACCCAGATTCCGTTCCCTTGTGTTCCAGCCCTCCTCAGAGGTAGCTTCTGGTGTACCCCCCTCTATCCCCACCATCAGAAATATTGTGAAGAATGAGGGGTGCACTTAGAGATAGCCTTCTGAGGAGGTTGATCAAGTGGTACAGCGGGTTCGCACCTGCTAATCATTACAACAGATAACACAGTGATAGCTCTGTGAGTACAGATAATGTAGTACATGTTACCTGCCAGACTGAAAACTCCTTACTGTGGGGGCAGGGCCTCCTGTAACTAGGGCCATAACTCCAGTGTATTTACAAGCTGCAACTTTCTAGGTGATGGGAGTCTCAGTGAAGACGGGAGGGGACTTGCAGGGCCTGATCTGACTGCTGCCTGTGCTGCCTGGATCCTGCAATTACCATGCCTCTTCATTATGTGTTCTCAGTTTGTACACAACTCTATTGGCATCCATAGTACACAGATGCAGTTGGAATTTGCAACACTGTCTCATCCAGTTTTCATGGTTGTAAAGACCACCACTGCTCATTGCATGACCAAATCAATGTAACAGTGAGCTGTTAATGTTCCTGAAATGAAGACTAGAGGGATCCGGCTACTGTACATTATGCCATACCACAATCATAAACCCAGAAGCTGGACTAGTGTGACGTTCCCTTGTGAAGATCTCTTCATGGCATTGTCCACGTGGTCTTCAAACCAATTTCAGGCTATTATTTTACCCAAGAAAAAAAGCGAGCCTCGTTGCTTAAGAGAATAGACCTTCATTCCAGCCTCCATTGCCATCTTGTTGTGCACCATGCTAGCCTTTGAGAGTGGTGGTGTGAGGTCAATGGAACTTCTGGTATATTTTTTTTGTTGTTTTGTCCCCCTGGACTTGGGATGTAATGTCCATTTTCACTTACAGTACAGAATAGTTCATTATTCACCATTGTTCTAATCAGACAATCTGTCCGTGCAGAGGTTCTCCTCTTTATGCCATTACAGTTTATCGTTGTTCTTCTAACCACTAGGACACAAAATGTTGAACAGTGCTGCGATCTTGCGATAAATCAGTCTATCAGTACATAGATTCTGTCCCTCTCAGATGGCAATAGGTAGCGATAACTGGAACGTCAATGAACAGGAGGCATCACAAAATCATTCCACATGAATTGATCAAATTTTTTAAGGTTTCATGTGGCTAAAACACTTTGCTTTCAATCTGGATTTTTTTGCCCCTCTCACATGCCACAAATTGGAGCTAGGTGTTTGAAAATTTGATAATTTGCAGATCTTAGTGGCACCTGCTACTTCCTAGATTTTCAGAACCTTATGGCTTGTCTATCTTGGTGTTGCAATTTCTGTGTTAAGGGGTGTACATATCGGTTTTCTCAGTTCCTCCTGCTCTATATTTTGCTGCATGCACTTCATTTTCATTGTGACTAAACTATGCATTTTTAGAAGAAGCAGAATTTGTTATATGGACTATACCCTGTATATCAACACCATCTGTATTTTACTGATGGACACAAGGTCAACCCCAGGAAACTAATTTGATGGATAGATAGATAGACTCGAGAAAGGCTCCAGTATGAAGCCGAAACGTCACATCCTGCATGGGTAAATACATTTTTGCACTTTTATTTGTCTCTTTGGAGTGTGCCTCTTTTCCATTTTTTTTTTAATTTTTTTTCATTTTTAGATAGATAGATATATTTAGTCAAGAGGGAAAAAGTCATTAAGAAAAAAGGATCCATTACTTACCCGGTAAATCCCCAGGCCCTTAAGCTCAGACTCTACAGCCCTCCCCTTCATCACAGAAGTTTCTTGAAGAAATCCTGCCGGGGAGGTCCAGAGCAGCGGAAACAGCAGAGGATTTACGAGGTACACGTAAGTAACAGAACTTTTCTATTTTAATGGCATGTCCCTACCACTGGTTAGATTTTGTCCAATCTCAGACAACCCTTTAAAGGTTATCATAGGTTTTATTGACAGGTTGCACATAAAAAATTTCACAAAAATGTGAATACATCATAAAGATATAGCTACACCTTAGCACCATTGTAAACTTCATATTAGGGAATTGAATATACTAGATGCGATAGATAGATAGATAGATAGATAGATAGATAGATAGACGAAAAAAGTGAAGAGCAGCAACTAGAGGTGCAAAAAATTATTTAAAAGACCGACGACCAAGGTCTTGTTAGTTATCTTGAGAAAAAAGAAGGCAGCACTCCAAAAATTCCTGAAGAAAGCGGGTGATTTATTAACCCATATGACAGCAACGTTTCAGCTCTCTCTATGGAGCCTTTGTCAAGCCATAGTGACATGTGCAAACAACTGCGCTTTTATAGCATACATGATTAAATCAAGTGATTACATAATTATGATTCCATATAATACAAAATAGTGCCAAAATACAATATGTATAAAAAATATTCCAATCCCATCTCCATGATTAAATGTACAATCTTACATACAAAGTGAAAAACGTGCAATAATTCATAAAAATTTTTATAATAACAATAAAAACAAATAACATGATCTCACATGGAGTCAGAGACTGCAGGACCTGGTCGGCGTTATGAAAAATCACACTGCGCAGGCGCCAATTACTCTTACTATCGCGAGACGTATAATTTGCCTTGCTAACATGGGAGACCACAGCAAACATGGTCGAATAAGCAGAAAGGCTAACTGCGCAGACTCATGCCCAAACATGACGCGGACGCCTCTACACACCACCTGACCACAGCACATGATCGCCGCAAACATTATCCAAAACATCACAATGTACAGCGATGGGATGAATACAGAGAGTGGGTAAATAGTGATCCACCACCGTCACCCATTCTCAAACACATCCATCAGTAGTGCCCTCATGGGGCATTAGCAGCAAGGCTGCCATAAATATCAAGCTAAATATATAACAGGGGTTAGTATAAAAGGCCAGGGGGCCCAGTGTCCTCCCAGGGACCAACCTGGCAGAGGGCACGACGCCCTGTTAGCGTAAGGGAATACAGGTATCGCCTTTGTGCGACCCCGATCCCCCATCCAATTCCTGGACAGTACACCCCTAATATTAATGAGAGGCATCCAACATCAGGGGGCATAAAGAGTGGTCTGATTCAATATCAATCACCCCATGTCGAAAAGACGGCATGCGGGGGATCAAGGGTGAACCCCCACTCTATCCAAACAGTGAAATGATAAGGCCATTATAAAATGTAGTATCCCATGTCATTACATATTTACAATAACCAAACAATAATATAGCAATAGCCTGTCTGGTCCTGCGGTCTTGTAGCTTCCAGGGAGGCCATTCATCAGAATCAATTCTTAAACAATAACCTGTGTAAAAACAGGATAACCTATTAAATAAGCACATGTACATCTCCTCACAAAAGAGCAGAGAAAGAAACTGCACAACAGGGAGACATTCATGGTACCTTAAAATCTACATTAAGACCTCTTGATTTCCAAGTCTGTAGCGTAAAAAATCCAATATAGTTGCCTCTTTTTCAATAACGTCACCCTATCTCCACCCCTTTGTAGTGTACGGGAGAGTAATACCCCGTCACTACAGAAGGGTCACTTGGGTACTGTCGTTCCCCCTGTATTTATGGGGAGGTTGGTATAAAACATCTTGTTAATGTAATGCTATGTACTTCCTGTTACTGTGAAATGTGCATGTGCAGGCCGGCTAGGGTGTCATTCCAGCTCTGAGTCACTAGAGGGAGCTAGGGAACCCTAGTTTATATAAGGCCCAGTCAGGAAGTAGTAAGCAGGCAGACAGTGGGAAAAGGAGTCAAAGATGATCCTGTGTCTGAGTCAAGGCCAGGCTATGGGCCTGTGAGAGTAGTGCAGGCCGGAAGCCTGCCGACTAGGAGAGGGTAGTAAGCCCTGTAACCGGGTTCCGGATCCAAGGAAAAGGTTCCCCTCCTGAGTCATCATCCGTTTTAGCTGAAACATCATAAGCAAGCAACCAGCCGGGACACAGAATACCACAGAGGCCAATCTGATAAAGCAAGAGGTACTCAAGATAACAGAGGAGGTACTAGATAAAGACAGCTTCAAGGATACGCCAGATATAGGGCATTAGACCTTGGAGAATAAGTCACATGTTTCAGGACCAGTCAGGAATAGTGTGCAAGCCGCCTGTACTGCATCTCCTGTAATTAACACTCTGTAAAGAACATTGCTATAACCGGCCAGTCTGTACTTCTAAGAACCAACTGTATTCAAATAGAAACCAACTGTCTTCCATGGAACTGCGCTTCCAACTGCGTCCATGTATGATTATCACTGACATTCAGTAAAGTTCCAGTTTTGGTTGGCTATCCCGTGGTTGCTTCATTCTTCTACATTACTATACACGGCGTGTCACCGTTTAATTGACACTGGCGTCACGAACATTAAATACCTGCCTGTTCCAGTATTTGCCCCGATTGAAGACGACAGTGGATCCCAGGTTAGTGGGTTAATCTGCACTACAAAGCCCAGCATACACTACTGACCCCCTGGGACACTGCACCTTCTTGATATAGATACCTGTTCCAGTATCCTGAATCTCAAATCTTTCTCAGTGTGACCTGCCTCCTTAAAATGCTTAGATACGGGTAGATCTAGTTTTTGTTACCTAATTGAGTATCTATGCCGATTTAAACGTGTCTTCACGTCGTACGTGGTCTCTCCAACATACCAAAGGTTACATGGGCAAGATAACAAATAGACTACGGGTGTGTTTGAGAATGGGTGACTGTGGTGGATCGCTGTTTACCCACTCTCTGTATTTAGCCCATCGCTGTACATTGTGATGTTTTGGATAATGTTTGTGGCGATCATGTGCTGCGGTCAGGTGGTGTGTAGAGGCGTCCGCATCATGTTTGGGCATGAGTCTGCACAGTTAACTTTTCTGCTTATTCGGCCATGTTTGCTGTGGTCTCCCATGTTAGCAAGGCAAATTATACCTCTCGCAATAGTAAGAGTAATTGGCGCCTGCGCAGTGTGATTTTCATAACGCCGACCAGGTCTTGCAGTCTCTGGCTCCATGTGAGAGACCCGCTTTCTTCATGAGTTTTTGGAGTGCTGCCTTCTTTTTTCTCAGGATAGATAGATAGGTTTATCAATAGTGATAAGCTCATCATGGTGGCCCTTATTATTCTCTAGTCAATCCTTCATCTTAAGGATTGACTAGAGTATACAGTATATTAAGAGCCTTTAACAAAGCAGGTTTTACAGCAGAATTTTGGCATGGACAGGGGCAATTAAATTTCACCGAAAACCTGCCAGCGGCTGCATCCATTCTGCCTCCCTTTAATTTCAATGGGAGGCAGCATGGAGCTGTAGCTTAAAGCCGTGGCTGCACTGAGATCGGACATGCTCCTTCTTGATGCGGCCATGGCTTTAAAGGGGTTAACCAGGAATGGATAATGATGACTCATCCTCAGGATAGTTTATCATTATCACATCAGAATAATGCAGCAGTCAGGTCAGGTCCCCATCTGATCAGCTGTTTCAGGGAGCTACAGAGCTCCCCGGTGCTCTGGTGATGCAAGTGATGCAAGCTCCTGGCAGCTTTACAAGGACAGCGCCGTACCTCATGTAGTGGCTTTGCTTGGTATCGCAGCTCAGCCCCATTTACTTTAATAGGGCTGAGCTGCAACTAGGCAATATCACCAATGTACGATGTTGTCACATGGGTTAGGAAGAAGCGTCAGTGTTTACAGAGCGCTTGCCTCTTCTAGCAGCTGATCGCCCAGGGTCTCGGGTGTCGGACTTCCGCTGGTTTGATATTGATGACCTATTCAGAGGATAAGTCATCAATATTAACTACCAGATTACCCCTTTAAGACACTGCTACATGATGCTCAGTGTTGCCTCCAAATGTAATAAATGGGAGGCAGAAACCAGGTGGCCGCTGACGAATTTTCTGCGCAAAAGTTATACGGCAAAAGTTGACACGTGCACATACGCTAACAGTAATTTTGAACTAAACCGTGCTCTTTTTACAGTGATATTGTCTCCCTTATCTATAGGGTTCCTATGCAGCTGCCTAGGCTGCACCAGTCATATGTCTGCCTCCAAGATAAGATAGATAGATACAACAAAGAATGGCAGCAGCACAGTCAATAGTGAGACTGGTTGCAATCCGTCCTGAACTTCAGGCAAAAATCCGTAGACAATATCCAATAGCAAATGATGAGGCACCACTCCAGAATTAGTAAAGGTTGTTATACCCGTTTATTTCCCCAGTCGCAACGTTTTAGCCCAGCACTATTGGATAGATAGCTAGGTACAAATGGAATAGATAATTATGATAGATAGATATGGTGTAACTGCTTGAGAAAGGTCCCATTGAGAGGACTGAAACGTTGCTGTTATTTGGTGAATAAACAGATACTTTTTTTTGGAAGTGCTGTGGAGTTTGTTTTCTATTCGCTATATGGTTGGAGGATCGCCTTTACAGCTGAGGGCATTCCACCTTTACTCATTATTTGCTGTGCTGCAGATTTTGTTTATGATAGAAAGATAGATAGATAGAGTGGGGTTTCGATCTGGCAGATAAGGTAAGCGGGCGCAGTACAGAGGCAATATACAAGTTCCAAGTACCACAAACTCCCTCTTGAAGTCGGGCGTCACCAACCCGGTGACCCACACAGGGCCGACTTCAAAGCGGCAAAAGCCTCTTCCGCCCGATCATCCCAGCGAACCATCACTGATTTTCGTCCCTTCAAGAGCCCTGTCAAGGGCGTGGCTAGAGTATCAAAGTGTGGGGGGGGGGGGGGACTAATGTAATAGCCGACCATTCCCAGGAATGACTTTATTTGCCTAGTGGTGACAGGTCGGGGACGATTCCGTATCGCCTCTATTTTGTTCACTTGGGGTTTGATGACTCCGCACATTTCTTTGGGTTAGCGGTTAGGCCAGCTTTCCGAAGGGAGTCCACTACAGCCTGCACTTTGGGTAGGTGACTTTCCAAGTCGATACTGTGGATGACAATATTGTCCAGGTAAGCCGAAGAGTACCGACGATGTGGACGAAGCACAGTGTCCATTGATCGCTGAAAAGTGGCAGGGGCGCCATGCAGACCAAAAGGTAAGACCTTATATTGATACAGCCCCTCAGGCGTGATGAATGCAGTTTTCTCTTTGGCAGCCTCCGGTAAGGGCACCTGCCAGTACCCTTTCGTGAGGTTCAAAATATAAAAATACCAAGCTTGTCCTAACCTCTCGATGAGCTCATCCACCCGGGGCATGGGATACTCATCGAATTTGGAAACCTCATTAAGTTTTGAAGTCGTTACAAAACCGCATAAATGCTATAGGACTGGCCCACTCACTTTTTGACTCCTCAATGACATATAGCTGCAATATTAGCTGCACCTCCTCCGATATGGCTTGCCGCCAAGCCTTGGGTATCCAGTATTTTTTGTCACTGTCTCAGACAAAAGTCCTATAATGTCATGCTGGATTATGGAAGTGTGTCCAGGGAGGTCCGAGAACACATCCGTGTTCTAACTAATGAACTCCCTGGCCTCCTGAGTCTGTTTAGAGGAGAGGCTGTCAGCAATTTTTACTGTGGCAGCCGCCTCTCTTGCATCAGACAGAGGGGCCGGTACCTCTTCTCCTAGAAAATCCAGCTGCCGACTCTCTTCTGTACAGGTTTCCCTATCTTTCCACGGTTTGAGTAAATTCACATGGTAAACCTGCTCCGGCTTTCGCCACCCTGGCTGTTGTACCTTGTAGTTTACATCTCCAATTTTCTTGAGTACCTCGTAGGGCCTCTGCCACCTAGCCAGCAACTTACTGTCCACAGTCGGCATCAGAACCAAAACCCGATCACCCGGGTTAAAGATCTGGACCAGAGCCTGCCGATTATAGACCCGAGTCTGGGCTTGCTGAGCTGCCTCCATATGCTCCCTATCAAGAGGCAACACTGTCTCTATCCAATCTTGCATCTGGGTAACGTACTCAATGACACTTTTATGTGGAGTGGGTTGTTGTCCCCACGCCTCTTTGGCCAAGTCCAAGAGACCGCGAGGGTGTCTGCCATATAGCAGTTTGAAGGGCGAGAACCCAGTAGAGGCCTGGGGTACCTCTCGCACTGTGAACATGAGATAGGGCAGAAGGAGGTGCCAGTCCTTCCCATCTTTGGACACTACCTTTTTCAACATATTTTTTAATATTTGGTTAAACCGTTCTACCAGACCGTCCGTTTGCGGATGGTAAACGGACGTCCATAGTTGTTTTATGTGCAGCAACTTACAGAGTTCCCTCATCAGCTTGGACATAAAAGGGATCCCTTGGTCAGCCAGAACCTCTTTAGGTAGTCCTACTCGGGAAAACATCTCCATTAACTCCTTAGCTATGAGTTTGGCCAAGGTATGTCACAGTGGCACCGCTTCCGGGTACCGAGTGGCATAGTCTAGAATGACTAAGATGTGTTGATGCCCTCTGGCGGACTTCGGTACTGTCCATATGAGGTTCATAGCTATTCGGTCAAACGGTACTTCGATAATTGGGAGAGGTACTAGGGGACTACAGAAATGTGGTTGGGGGCTAGTTATCTGGCAGGTCGGGCAAGACTCACAAAACTCTTCCACTTCTTTGAATATGCTGGGCCAGTAAAACCGCTGTAGAATACGATCCTGAGTTTTCTGCAGCTCAAGGTGACCAACGAGAACGTGTTTGTGGGCTAGATCTAACACAAGCTTGTGATAAGCCTTGGGCACCACCAACTGTTCAATAGGCTCACCCCGTAGTTGGTTTACACGATACAACATATCCTGATGAACCACAAAACGGGGAAACACTGACTCTCTCCCAGGTTGTTGTGGTTCACCATATGCTATTGACACATATTCCCAGGGGCGGGAGAGGGTTGGGTTCCGACATTGGGGATACCAAAATTATTCCTGGAGACATTGAGGTCTGCCAATTCAGGACCCGGTGGCAATTCCCCCACATCTCCCACCATTACCTTAAGCAGGGTTGTCTCCCCCTCTTCCACCGAGGTGGCGGTCACCCCTACTGCTGGCCCTTCGGCCTCAGGTTCCCATGGGTTCTGGCCGTCCTTCTGAACAAGGCCAATATCATGGGCTCACCCCTGACTCTGGGTACCAGTCATTCTCACAACTGGCCATAGTGCCGGGAAACCCGGAGAGTCTCTCCCTATTATGAGTTCGTAGTGCAAGTTTGCGGCGACTGTCACTTCGTGAGTCCACCTGCCGACTACCGTGGTTAGAGTCACCAGGGCTGTGGGGTAGTCTTTTGAGTCTCAGTGAATGCACATCACCCCAACTTTCTGGCCAGTATACTCAGCGGGCCACACAAGGGTATCCTTTACTAGGGTCACCAAGCTCCCTGAGTCCAGCAGAGCTTGAGTGTCTCCCACTTCCACATAGCACAAGTGGTCTAGAGCCTCCGGGGTACCTGTGGCACACAGTTTCATAGCATACAGTGACTGACGGTAACCACAATTAGTATCTATGGGCTCAACCCGATGGGGGCACTCAGCCCTTATATGGCCAGGTTCCTGACACTGCCAGCAGATTACCTGGGTCCGGCCCATAGTGGGAACCTCCCAGGTGGTTTTCACAGGCTCATACCATTGGGCTTGGGGTGGGGAGTTCTGGGGTTTACCTGCCCCCCTCCCGAAAGAACTCCCCTTAAGGTTCTTGGTGGCCTTATAGCGTTCCACCAGGTCCACCATTTCCAGGGCATTTCCAAGAGACACCTGGCCGATCCAGAGCTGAAGAGGGGGTGGCAGAGCCCTCCAGAATATGTCACCCAATAGTCTATCCAGCATAGCCGTGGGACTCAGCACATCAGGCTGTAACCACTTTTGCAAAAGGTGGAGAAAGTCATAATACTGGGGTCTCGCAGGCTCAACCGGCTTAAACCCCCACTTATGTACCCGCTGGGCCTGGACCAACACATTTACCCCCAGTCTTGCCAAAATCTCACCACTTGATCGTCCTGCAAGTCGAAATATGAGTGCTGGGACTCTGATGCAAGGAAAGGAGCAATGATCTCAGCCCACTGGTCTTGGGGCAGCTTTTCCCTGGTGGCCACTTTCTCATTCATAGCCAGGTAGGTTTCGATGTCGTCTGCAGGGATCATCTTAGGAATCTGGGCACAGACTGCTTTCCAGGCATTGTGGATGCTCTGGGTTGCTCCTGCTATCTGCAAAGCCATCACATGTTGTAGCAGCAACTGGTTAGTCTCCTCCTGCTGTTTATTAGCCTCGCGTTGCTGCATGTTTGTCTCTCGCTGCTGCAGATTAGCCTCCATGAGGGCCTTCACAACAGCCTCCATTTTGTTATGGGGCCCTGGTTGTAATACAGCTGGTTTAATGTACAACATACAACCATGCCTAAAAAATGCAGAAACCAAAAATATCGGCGTTCACGCCAGTCTTACTGCTCTTTCCCGCATCCTCCACCAATTGTGGGGTTTCACTTTGGTAGATAGGGTATGCGGGCGCAGTACAGAGGCAAAATACAAGTTCTTAACTCAAAACGTCAGTGTTTTTTCACACTTGAGGCAATTGCACAAAACAGCACGTAACGTTGCAGTCTTGGGGTTAATTCATACACAATGGAAAGTTCTCCAGTAGTCCACAGCAGCATGCAGTTCTCAGCCCTACAGCATGGCACAAAGCCTCAGATCCCAAACACAGAGACCTCTCTGCTGAGCCCAGCTGCCTATTTAAGGACTGCCAGGTGCTGCCAAAACCCGGATCGGCACTTAAACTCCGGTCCTGTATTTGACCTCACCTGGCTGGAAACCAGCCCAGCCGCACATGCTGGGAGGAAAATACCTGCCTTGCCACACACAAACCACTTACTGTGTCACGATAGATAGATAGATAGATAGATAGATAGATAGATAGATAGATAGATAGATACTGTAGAGAGATACTGTAGATAGATAGATAGATATGGAATAAATAGATAGGTATGGAATAAATAGATAGATAGATAGATAGATAGATAGATAGATAGATAGATAGATAGATAGATATCTCATTTGCTTGAGAAAGGTTCCATTGAGAGGACCTAAACGTCGCATCTGGTGAAATAAAATACGCACACTATATTTGGAAGTGCCGTGGAGTTTCTCTTTCTAGATAGATAGATAGATACAAATGGAATAGATAGATAGACAGGAAAACAGATGTGAGATTATATACTTGTGTATGAGAGAGAATGAGAGAGATAAATATTCAGAGATAGATAGATAGATAGATAGATAGATAGATAGATAGATATTGTAGATAGATATTGTAGATAGATACTGTAGATAGACAGATACTGTAGATAGATAGATAGATAGATAGATAGATAGATAGATAGATAGATAGATAGAAATAGACATACAGATATAGATAATTGACTGCCTCCAGAGATTTCTAACTGCATTTTATGCTTCATTTACTTCACTGTTTTAGCTTCTCCTCTCCACATCGACCTCTTGGTCAGCAAGTGGTTAAAGTCGCAGCTATGGCTGCAGGTGTTGCTGATAAAAGCGCTAAGCTGATGGCTGTGACTGCTGCATAGGGTTTCTTTCTGCTCTGTTGGGGATTAATTCTGAGAGGGTCAGATTTCAGCTCCCCAGTGATAAACCTCTTCTATAAGGGTGCTGGCATATGCCAATTACCAGGCACTGGACAGACATGTGCTTTATTCTAATCCCCACCAATTCGCCAGAACTCCTTTCTCTCCTTGAGCATCATTTTACAGGAATGAAAGAATTGCTTCACAGGACAGGGTATGGCACAGAAAGTTCCAGGGGACTCAGAGTTAACCCATTCCCATGATGGACAAGTCCACCTTCCAATCAGAGGATGACTTGGGCAGTTTAAAATCAGACAGACCAATGCCATCTCCTGGTGGGAGGAACATCTAATGCTGGAGAGCTTTTTTTTTTTTTTTCAACATTTCACCTTTTTTTTTTTAGTTTAGTAAATGACTGCAGAAAGGAATGTGCTAAGAAGTGTTGATTTCTCCTGGCTTAACATGGGGCAAGAAGAAAGATCACACTAGGTCCATACTGATGTCCCATTCCCACCGTAAAATGCCCCAAGACTGTCAAACTTAAAGGAGTGAGTGTATTCTTCTCACTTTCAGCCCCCCCAAGCTATGGGACAGGTTCTTTACTGCCACAACAAGAGCACCATCCTTGGGCAAAGCACACTGACACCACAGGAGGAGAAGACAATGCTGAAGTGGGGACACTAAGGGTCCAGCTCTTGAGGGTCGTCCCCCCCACCCTCAGCTCCACTATCTGGCTGCATGGAATATAAGGAAACTGTGGGCTTGCAGAGGAAATCCTTCTTGACATAGGAGCCTGGTGTGAAGCAGGTCCTATGACTTGCTTATTTTGGCAGGAGACTAGTCACTTCGTATGGAGAGAACGCCTTGGTGCAGGTGATTGGAGTGAGGCTTCCAGGAGAGGCAGCTGCTGTCCGTGGTGCTGAAGCAGCCACCCTTGTCTGGAACCGTCCCTTCAAGAACTAGCTACAGACTCTTCCTTCCTCCATCCACAAGGGCGGCAAGGACTTCTATCTCCTCAGCCTCATCTTGTAAGGGAAGCAGCCGCACCGCCGCCGACAACATGTGCAGTCTCAACGCACTGAGCATCTACCTATGGGAGACCCTCGTATTCCTGAGGTAATGTGCATTCCCTATTGCTCCGGGAGGGGGTTAATCTCAGCATAGTTAAGACTGGGGCTTGGATTACAGCGTCTTGGATAATCTGGGAGACTGTGTGTAATGTGTAATCGGCTGCTTTACTAAGGGACTTTATGTAATTAGTGCTGCAAAATCTGTAACCGCAGTGCTGATGAAAACAGCCCAGTCTTCTAGCAGCAGGGCGGCCACTGGCGGCAGTCTGCGGGTACTGCGCCTACGCGTGCCGCTGTCTCGTCTCCATAGAGGCTCGTTTAGCATGCTTTTTAGAATATTAATATTACATGCAAGGCGTACGGATCATGATATGATCACATTTGACACACGGGGAAAAAAAAAAAAAAGATAAATGACCAAGAATAGGCAAGGTTACCTTGAACCTTATTAACAATGCAATAGAGTGCTGCATGGATTTTGCATGGGATTTATGGAAGCCTACATAGGAAATGAAAAAAAAAAAAAATCATATAGCTGAATTATTACAGGATGATAGATTAGGATTACTGCAGTGACTTTACATGGTGTTTGTTTTATTAATGTGAAAAATTCCAGTACAGATACAATGATTAAGATTATTAGCATTTTTTTTTTTTTTTACTTAATTAACATAGATTTTTGCTATTTAAACATTGTACACGTAAATGCTGAAGGTTGTGCTGTTATTTTATATATATATATATTTTTTTTTTACTATGGAAATCAGCGACGCAGTGGAGGGTTTGTAAAGGGCCATTAATCACATTTGCCAGAAAGAAGTCTTCGCCCATTAGAGCACATTACCATTTTTATACACGTTGGAGTCAGGATTTATTTTATAAAATGTAATAAAGGGATTTATAATTAGTTTTATTTAAATTTTTATGTTTTATATATTATTATTTTCTTCATTTATTTATTTATGTATAAATGTAACGTTTTTCCAATACAAATCAGGGGTCGTTTTTAACTGCTTTACAGGAAAAAATATAAAGTCTACATTTACCGTATGTAGAGTTCTCCAATAAAATTGTAATATTTATTTTCTACCACAATTTACAGGGACATTCTTTTTATTGTACTGCCCTTTTTTATGTCGTAGATTGTTTCGCATGTCATATTATTTTACGTTTTCATTCCATTTATGTCTATCCAGCTATAATATCAGTAAATGTACCTATATATATATATATATATATACACATATTTTTCATTATTTTTCTTGTAGCCATTTTTCTTTTTTCATTATTTTTGTTTTTTGTTTTATTCATTTGTCAGTTCAAAACTTGATAAACTACCCCACAAGGCTGGGCTGGAAAGGCAATCTATTAAAGCAGGGTGATGCTAATTTTGCATGGCTCTATCCTCTGTAAATGAGTGTATTAGTGTAAAATACTATTAATATATTCCAAATAATCAGAGATTCAATTTTAGGACATTTTCCCTCTCCATGTCATTGATTTGCAGTCCCTATACCTTGAACAGCAGTCAGGTCTCAATTGCAGATGTCCATTGGGTCTGATGTGGACATTTTCACAAAGCAATTGGCATATAGTAAAGTATTCTGCTATCCTGCCACTAACAAAGGGCAAATGGATTAACCGTATGTGCTAAAGGTCGCAGAGAGGACAATTATGTGTACACCCTCATTCTGGCCCAAATCCTTACAATAAACCTCACAATAATTTCATATACTGTAACTACATCAGAACCTTGTGTATTGCTAGATCTATAAAAATATTTGGTACAAAAATTAAAATAATAATTTTGAGTTATTGTAATTCAATTTTTCTAACAAAAATGAAATTTTGTTATATTTTAGATTAATCATTTTACATGAAGAGTGACTCTAGATTTCCATTGATAGATAAGGTATATGACTATGTAATATGTGGACATGCGCATGACAATAGGGAAGATGGATAGACCTGGCTACTGGGTGCTGAAGGGATGGGTTGCCAACAAGAACATTTGCATTGACGTGAGCGTTTAGATACAGAGCTAGGACAGCACACAATCTTTGCCCAGGGTGAAATCGCAGTATCAAGTGCACAAGATGCGTATATATCAAGCATTTTTACAGCTTTTGCATGACAGTTCAAGTTTCTTTTCTTAAATGGGTTGAGCTAAGAGCATTATTTATCACCTATCCACAGGATAGGTAATAAATGTATGATTTCCCCTAATGCCCCCACCAACCATGAGAACAGGGATCTCAGTGTTAATGGAACAGTAGTACACATTGATGACCACTGCTCCATTCTTAGCGCTTAGCTCTCGTTGAAGGGAATGGAGCGGAACGGTGGTCACACATGCGCACCATTGCTCCATTCACACAGTGGACTCGGAGACCCCAGCAGTGGGACAACAGAGTTAATACATTTATCACTTTAGATGATAAATGTTGTTTGTGAAAGATCATCATTATCACATCGGCAGGGGTCTGAGTCCTGCCACCCCCACCAATCAGGGAGCTCTGGTGACAGCAGTGGGCTCCCGGTAGTATAACAAACACAAAGACATACGTTGTATAGTGGCTATGCTTGCAACTAGGTATGGTGATGTCACATGGCCTAGGAACGGGACACAGTGCTCACAGAGCGCTCAGCCTCTTCTAGCATCTGATCGACGGGTTACTAGGAGTCAGACCCCTACCAATCTGATATTCATGACCTATCCAGAAGATAGGTCATCGATATAAATTCACAGATAACCCCTTTAATACTTTTTCCCAACTTCCTGGGCTTTGAGCAGTCATGATAAAGTGATGGCCTGCGAGGGCCCTGCATCACGTGACTGACGTGTGGTTGCGTGAACAGGGAGGCAAAGTCATATTGTGCACTTACCTATCAGAAGTATTATAATCAGGCATGAACACTCCTGTATGTTCATTGCAATGCCCAGCCAGAAGAACTCCTAGTACTTTCTCAATCTACAAAATTCCTATCACGTGTATGTATAGTGTCTCCATATGGTTGAGTTTTGCTCAGTTTCTCATTACCTAATAAAAAAGGTGATGAGAACAACTAGGTTCATCCCCCCCCCCCCCTCCTTCATTTCCAGACAGCCACATGGGCTGCCTGTTTGGTACTCATCCTCATAGATCAATACACAGTAGATGCAGTCATATCACCACTCCCCACAGCTGAACTTCATGTGTCCAACAAAATCACGAGCTTGTCCTTGAGTCCAAGCAAAATATATATTTCTATGATGCAATTTAGGGGTACACAATTTTTCCATTTGTGACTTTCCTTTTTCTGGTGTCTAGAGCCTGAGGAACTGGTTGACCTTTTTCGGACTTGTGTCCTTACTCATAATGAAGACAACTACCTGCACTTGTAGGCACCATTAAAATGTATTTTCTCTTTTATACAAAACAAGGGAACAAATAACAGTAACCCTGGGCTTACGCATTTTTGGCCGCAGTGCTAGAAACCCATAAGCGGTGTTTCCATTGTTTGTTCCTTGGCTAAGCCATTTCCTGTTTTTATATGAAAATGAAATAAAATATGACGTTTTAATTGTGTCCAGAAGGAACTGATTCTGACAGTGGCACCTAGGAAGCAGTGCACTTCCTACAGTGTATATATATTGCTTGTGTCCTTACTTATAGCCTAAGGCTGCTTTAATAATACACATCACAAGTCACATGATTCAGTAATCACATGACTTCCAAAGAGTGATAAAATGTGAATCACTGGACAGATATGGGAACAAGCAGTATGTAATATATATAGCGTAATACTACTTGTACTGAACAAAGAATAACAGGACAAATATTGGATATTAACAAAAAATTATAAATCAGGTTCTGTCACTGGTTTAAGCCCTCAGGTTGTCGGGACCGTAACACAAAATCTCAGTTGGTTTCCCTATTAAGAAGTTCTTATTTATAGTGTCCTCCTCTCACCGGTCTGATATTGGACATATTCACTGTATTGGAGGTAGCATCAGATATCTGGTGTCTTATGAAGAGTTTCAAAGGGCCAGATATTGTAACCCACATAGCTCACAGGAAGACAAATAAATAATATGTGACGTATTGTAGTTAACACAGGTGCGGATCTTGACATAATGTATAAACATTTTCTCTTTGAAACTCATCATCAGTAAAATTTCTATGCAATTTAACTCATCATAAGAAATATTATGAACTAAGGGGGTCATTTATGACTAGATATACACCACTTTTTGGTGCTTATATATGTTGCAGATTCGGTCGCAAAGGGGATTTGCGGCCGAATCTGAGACTTCTTTCCCTTCTATGCCACGTACACCATTTCTGAAAAAGGGGGTGTGGGTGGAAAAGAGTGGACCAGCAGGCTTGTCTCATTTACGATTTTCTACAGCAGTTTTTGGCGTAGAAAATTATCTAAATTTACGCTAGCTCCCTTGCAGTTAAGGCTGTTTGATGTTGGCAGTGAATGCGCCTAAGTTATGTAGAGGTCAATGTCTCTACATAACTTAGGTGCATCAAGCGCCGGCACAGGGGTATTAAGACCGGCGTCTAAAACGTTGGTCTTAATACATGTTAGTATGGCAAGCTCAAGCAGACAATATAGCATTACCAGCAGTTTGCTTTCTCATGACAAGATTTGGTAATGTACTTACAGCTGTCAATGTACCCTCTAAAAAAAATTGCTGTAAATTTTAAGTTTATGTCATTAGAATTTATCTATATTAGAAACTAATGAAACTCCTGTTCTAAACAATATAGATGAGAAATGGGTTGTCTGGGGTCTATAGACATTTCTTTTATCAACCACACACATGCTCTCTGTTTTTAAATGTTGCTTTAATAAGAAATCATTGTCCATTATTACGAACTCAATAATTCAGCACTAACAGTACTGCAATTTTCCTAAAGGTGAGCTAAATATGATATGGAATGGAGTATAGCGGGTAGAGTAGTGTGTAGTATGTAGGATAGAGAAGTATTGGGCAGTGTTGTCACATTTCTGAGTTATAATCTTTCTTCCATTGAAAAATCCTCATCGAACCCAAGATGCGCTTTGTATCATGTAGGTCATATAAAGCCCCAATTCCAAAAAAGTTTGGGTGCTGTATAATATGTAAATGAAAACAGAATGCAATGATTTGCAAATGTCATAGACCCATATTTCATTCACAATAGAACACATCATTTCAGTTCATGAAGAAGAAAAAAGAACTCATTTAGAACTTGATGGCAGCAAAGCATCTCAAAAAAGTTGGAACAGGGCCATGTCTACCATTGTGTAGCATCCCTTCTTCCTTTAATAACAGTGTGTAAGCGTCTGGGAAGTGAGGAGACCAATTGCTGGAGTTTTGGAAGAAGATCATTGTCCCATTTATTGCCCATTCTTGCCTGATGTAGGGTTCTAGTTGCCCAACAGTCCTTGGTCTTCTTTGCCAGATTTTTCATTTCATGATGCGCCAAATGTTTTTTATTGGTGAAAGGTCTGAACTACAGACAGGCAAGTCCAGCACCCAGACTCCTCTTCTGCGTAGCCATGCTGTTGTGAGGGATGCTGTATCTAGTTTAGCATCGTCTTGAGACATGCAAGACCTTCTCTGAAGGAGACATCTGGCTGGGATCATGTTGTTCTAAAACCACTATATACTGCTCATTAATAGTGCCATTCCAGATGTGTAAGCTGCCTACTTCATAGGCACTAATACAACCCCATACCTTCAGAGATTCAGAATTTTAAAGTGTGTTCTCATAACAAGCTGGGTGGCCCCTCTGCAGGGCATTCATGGTTTCCCAAAAAGAATTGCAAATTTAGATTTAGCTAACCACAGAATAGTTGTCTATTTTGACCATTTTAAAAGAGCTTTGGCCCAGAGAAGACAGTGATCATGTTGATATGGCTTCTTCTTTGCATAATACAGCTGAAATTTGTATTTGTGGACTTTTTTCTGAAATTGTGCCACAATTATTAGATGCAGTTTTTCTCAGATTGGTGAACCTCTACCCATCTTTGCTCTTTTTATACCTAGTCATGTGATTTAGTAGCAAATTGTTACTCCAGCTGTTTTATTTTAGTATCACTTGCTTTTCTAGCCTTTTGTTGCCCCGTCCCAAATTTTCTGCGTTGCGTTGCTGCCATCAAGTTCTACGTTAATTAAATGTTTTCATAAAATGGTAAAATGTCTCACTTTCGGCATTTGATATGTGTTTTATGTTTTATTGTGAATAGAATATGGGTCTATGAGAGTGGCAAATCATTCAGTTTTTATTTACATCTATTTACATTTTACACAGTGCTTCAACTTTTTGGAATTGGGATTGTATTTAGCTTGGTATGTTAGGGGTATTTAGATTGGCATTTTAGTAAGATACATGATATAACCTGTAGTGAAGGTAATTTTTTTTACCAGTGACTGTATTTGCGAGTTATAATCTCCCTTCTGATCCTCTGTGTCATGCGACCAATGCTCTAACTCTCCAGATAACACAGGATGTTATGTGTGGACATTAGTGATGACCGAATAAAATTCAAATGAATTGACTTCGATCCGAATTTCTGGAAAAATGTGATTTTCTCTGAAATGGGGGTACCGCGCAAAATCAAGTGGGCGCTGACTTGCCATCTGGCATGATGACATCATTATGTCCCGCATGAGATTTTGTGCGGTGTCTTTAATCAAGATGGCCATGGCCTCTACCTAATCAAATGGATAAAGTGATTTTTTTTTTTACCGGATTAACCCCTTAAGGCCTCAATGTTAATCTCAGATGTCACAATTATCAATGAACATAGCATCTGAGGGGTTCAATTACGGGGAATAGTGCCATCACCATTCCCCGCCATTGTGCCAGCTACATACAAAGAAATGTGCTTTGTGACGAAGCAGCCAAATCAAATTTTTGATAACTTTGCTCAACACTAGTGAACAAGAAGCCAGTTTCTCTATGTATTCCTATGGGTGCCTCAATACCAGTCTCATGGGAATGAATAGAGAAGTAACTGACTTCCTGTCCTGTGTCAGTTACAGAGGCAGAGTGTTAGTCACATGACACAGCTGAGGATGAGAAGGGAGGTTATAACTCACAAATGCAGTCACTGGTAAGCAGATTACCATCACTGCAGTTTACATCATGTACCCTTCTAACAGGTCAGAGAGTAAAAATGTTGTGGGAGTGCTATTTTAAGAAATCTAACAAGAGTAATAGTAGTAAAGGCATATAATTTGAGTATAATGAAATCCAGCATATACAAATTCCACTGCTTTATTTATTCCTTATTTAATAAACTCTATTGTGGTGGACATACAAATACCCAGTGACACACTTTGGACTATATAATATCTACATCTCAAAAGAGAAGGAGTCTTTAGCAATAAATTAGATCAGTAAATCATAGAAACTCATTAGACATTGGGAATTGGATATATAGGCCTGTATTTGTTTTTAGTGAAAACGTCTTTAATTTATATAAAAATGTAATCATTTAAATATCTTGCATGCCACTGCTACTTCTTATGCTTTACATATTTGACTTGTGAGCATCATCTCAAAACATAATATTAGTTGTGTCTGTTTGTATGTACAAGAAACCACCACAGGGTATTATATTAATTATCTGCTCTAATAAATGTCGTGTCAACGGATGCCAACTTCAGTGATTCATGCAATGAATTTTAACTCCCCAATTTTTAATACAATATACGTACATAGGCTATCACACAGTTAATCTTTAGAAGAAGAGAAAGGGAGATTATCTATAATGGTCTATATCCTCATGAAAATATTTAGGCTGGAATGTAAAGAAAATCTTCTAAAATCTAAATCATTAAAGGGATATTTCCATCTCAGACAATGGTTACATATCGCTAGAATATGCCCCCATTGTCTGGTAGCTGTGGGTCCCACACCTATCTCATAAACGAAGCCGTCAAAGTGAAAGAGGGTGCACCGCACATGTGTGGCTGACCTCCATCCCATTGCTGAGCGTTGAAACCTGCACCTTTCAGACAATGGGGACATATACTAGCGATATGCCATCATTATTCAAGATGAGAATACCACTTTAAGCTGCACCTATCTGCATGTCGCCTTGCAAGTTCTAAGAGTTGGTGAGGGTCTCAGCACTCAGACCCCCACGTCAAAAGTTTTTTGAAAACTTAGTGACCCTTAAACTTCAAGAATCCTGTGGAGTTTGCAGATATGCACCAAATTTATTCATATGGGTGAGATCATAGATTGTTTAAGTCCCAAGTGACGTAGAAATGATCTCCAAAATCCAAACAAGCCCAACAGGGATTGTTCTTCCTACATGTTGGTAGAGGTTTTCAGATTGACAATGAGGTTCAAAACTGATTGAAGTATTGTTTTACCTGCTATGTTCCAAATCATTTCCAAGAACTTCACTTGCTGAGCAAATCCTTGTGCTTTGTCTTTGTTAATGGCCCACCACTTACTCAGCACCTATTAGTGGCACAGAGGTGCCATATAGGTTAGCACTGAGGGACTACAAAGAACAATTTTAATATTTGCAGGTGATACTAAGTAATCAACTCAGAGGAGGATAATATAATATTGCAGAAAGACCACGCATGAAATATTTTTTGTTTAATTGTGGGCACCTGTGCATAAGAAAGACATAGTTGAACTATAGCAGTTGCAGAGGAAGGCAACCAAGGTGATTAAAGGAATGGGTGGATTGCAGTATCAAGACAGGTTAAAGACAGTACATATCTTTCTGATGATCCTTTTACATCTCGTCCTGCAACCATGACAAATGGATGTCCTCTACATCTGGAGGAAAGAACGTTTCAATATGGATAGAGACAGGGATTCCTTACTGTAAGAGCAGTGAGACTATGGGACTCTCTGCTGCAGGATGTTGTGGTGCTTGATTAATTTTACATTCAAAAAGGGCTTGGATGCTTTTCTTGAAAGTAAAAATATTGCAAGTTATTTGCAATAGATTCTGGAGATAGTACGTTGATCTAGAGATTTATTCTGAATGCCATATTTGGAGTTAGGAAGGAATTTTTCTCCCTTTAATATGGTCAATTGACATCTGCCTCATAGAGCATTTTAGCCTATCTCTGTCACCCTGGTAAAACTAAAGGTTGGACTTGAACCTGTTTAAATTTTTGTAAACCTTACCAACTATGTAACTATTAACTACATGTTAATTGGTCCTCTGTAATCAGTAGTCAGTCTAAAAGAGCCATCCGGCTTATTCACCAAGCAGATGTGTTTATTAAATGGGTTGGTCGCATGTATGAACACTTCTGTTTGCACTAGTATTTCCATGTGTCCTCCAGGTATGCAATATTGCTTTTTCATTTAGCAGTTCAGGTGGTACCGCGATGTGGACTTGGGTCCACTTTGTATCCCCCCCCCCAAGATGAGAATGATGACCTAGAACACATGTCCATTGCCTGTATTGGCTTTGTACATTATCACACAGCTGTATTTTGATGTATCTTCTCCGAGCCCTGGAATAAGAATACTTGAACCCTAATATCTAAATAAAAAAACACATGCCAGGTACTGTGGTCTAATCAAATGTCCCCAATGCAGAGTTATTTTCACATATTAGTGTAGGTCCCCTGGCTTCATAGTATGTATGTGTAATATTTGCATCACTCTTAGGGATGGGGACCTGCCTTTCCTTCATAAGGGTTTAAAAATGTTTCACTGTTTTAGTAGCTCATTTGCTTCTGCATTTCGGGCAGTCCATTTGGCTTTTGGCTGTAAAATCCTCTTGCATACTATCCTCTTGCATGCTATCTTGTTGTCTCTGCAATAGCAAAATTGTCTGTATTTCCCTGTTGTTCTTGGACCCCTACATACAGACCCACCCCACAGCTGTAGCAGCTTTCCTTTCTCATGTACTGTGGAGATCAAAACTGATAACAGCTTGCTGGGTTTTCTTTCTAACTGATGCACTTCCACATACTTGTCCTGCTATAGCACCCAGGATCAAAACTAAAAGCCCACCCAGTGAGTAGGGTGGCATTTTTCTGAACCTTGAAAACATTTTTATTCAAGAAATCAAATTTTTTCCCCCAATATTGACAGCTATTTGGCCCTAAATCCCACAACAAATGCATGTCCTCACTTTGGCTTAGCTCTTTGGTGAACAGAGAATTGGGCATGGAGAGATCCATCATGCTTGATCCTTCTTTTCTACAATGTTTGGTATTGGAGGACTTTTTGGTTGTTCCCATAAGATCAAGGATGACCAACCTGCATCCCTCCAGCTGTTCCAAAACTACAACTTCTAGCATGCCTCAATAGCTGTAGGCTGTCCAGGGATGCTGGAAAATTTAGTTTGGCAATAGCTGGAGGGCTGCAGGTTGGGCATCCCCACAATAGATCATTGGACAATCTTGCTGAAATTGACTCAAAAGACTTTAATGAGTCTGACCAACTTTGGTCCACTTTTTCATTCAGACAGGGCTAGTTCAAGGCACCTAAATAAACATACATATATATGTCATATATAAATTCTGTTGAAAGGGTTTGTCTGACCTAGGCATATAAAAAAAGGGACTTGTCATTCTAGCACATGAGAATTTTGAGGTCAGTGATTGGCTGCATGGGACCAAGCCTCTTCCAGTCACCGTTGGATTGGAAGCAGCTGGAAATGGGGTAGGGCTGCACACAGGTGTTTTTTTTAATTGGCTGCAGGTTATGGCCATTGGAGTTGTTGGCTCCTAGAACGGACAACAACTTCAAAGAATTGCTCCTAATATACTTTTTTTTTTTTTCACCAAAATTTTGAAATACCAAAATGTGCTTATACTAGTGCCAGCTAACAGTTCCCATGCTGGTTTTTGGTATTTCTCTGTTCTATGTGGTTGAGCAGAGCACTATGTAGGAGCTGTTCTGCCTGACAGCAGCACCTTAAGTGGCGTCCTTCCCAGTGGACATGTGGGCTGGACAAAAGACACAGATGAGCCACATAAGGTAGTTGGCCATCATCTTATTTCAGTTTCTTAGTAAATTTCAAAGCAAATAGAGATGGACATATTTAGAGAGATTAACTGTTTTTGTCTTATTCTTTTTTTATGATTTTTCATAGTAATTACCATAATTATCTCTATATAAAATGCCTTTTTTCCCCAAAATTGTGAGGGAGGGGAATGGCAATGTGACTTATAAAGCTAATACTAGTGAGCACTTCTATTATGGAAACAATCACTATTATGCAGGAGGCGGTGATCGAAGCGCTGCTAGTGCTGCATGTACCCATGTCTCCCTGGTCTTCCTCTGGGCGCCGCAATGAACAATGTTCTGGCTGCGTACAGTGTCTGGGCATAGTGCGAGCACTATGACCTGATGTACGAAGTCAGGTCACAGTGCAGTGGAGAAGACCAAGATGAGTGCAGGAGAGACTGCTGGATCTGTAGACTAGCAGTGGATCAGGAGAGGTAAGTTAAGGTATTTATTTTTTATCTCTGAAGGGGGTCTGATCTGAGATCTGATCAGGGTCTGACATTTGAGTCTGATCTGAGCTCTGATTAGTCTGATATGGGAGTCTGATCTGAGGTTTGATATGGAGATCTGATATGAGATCTGATATGTGGGTCTAATCTGAGGTCTAATATGGGGTTCTGATATGGGGATCTAATGTCTGATATGGGGTTCTGATCAGAGGTCAGATAAAGATTGGGGGTCTAATTTTGGGGTCTGATGAAGATTGAGGGTCTGTTCTGAGGTCCGCTGAAAAATATTCTTATCACCAGGTGTGTCTTAAAAAGCTAAAAATACTGTATTGTTTTTGTTAATAAGTATTAGGATGTTGTTATATTAATATAATATTATCATGCATTTATAATTCTAAGTTTTTAGGGGCTTGGAATAAAAAAAAACTATTTAAAAAAGTTATTAAAATAACATGAAATAAAATTAAAATAATTGTAGAATCTGGAAAAGAAACATGCTACAGAAATACACACAAAATGATAGAACATAATATAATATTTGAAAAGAAATGTATCCTCATAAAATAATGGGCAAGGCAGCCAACATTTTAGAAATCAATCCATTGTTATTCCCAAATTCCGAGCAATTATGTATTATTAAAGTTGGATAGAACCCTGTATTAAACCGCTTTCAGGTTCAGTAAAGCCGTGTATTTGATTTCACAATAAGGTTGTATCAATTTGAGCAGGCTGCATTAAATCTGCTTCCACTATAATCTCCCTGTATAGATTCTCTTTAATATAAAATCTAATTTAAAAAAAGACTCATCAATGCTTCAATAGAGGTGGTGCCAATAGGAACAACTTTCACTTAGCACTGAGGTGAAGCATGATCTGTCACAGTAATAGTCAGCCTGATATATTTTGAGGCCTTAAATGCAGCCTAAATTTTTTATCAAAGGGCCATCCTATACACTAGTATTTGTGAATTCTCCTGGAGGCCATAGATCAGGCACATGATGTCCAAATGCAGCCCACATCATTACTTGGACATCACTGATCCTATACTTATGGGCTCATGTAGACACTACAAGCCAATCACTCCCAGATAAAAAATAAAATCAGCTGTGCTGGATTTTTTTGCAGTTGATCCTCATTTGTTTTCCTTTAACAGATAAATGCTGGAGATGCATATGATCCATTTAGGCCCCATTCACACGGGCGAGTATTCCGCGCGGATGCGATGCGTGAGTTGAACGCATTGCACCCGTACTGAATACCGACCCATTCATTTCTATGGGGCTGTTCACATGAGCAGTGATTTTCAAGCATCACTTATGCGTTTCGTGAAAATCGCAGCATGCTCCTCTTTGTGCATTGCGGTGCGATAATCCACGCAACGCAGGCCCTATAGTAGTGAATGGGGTTGCGTGAAAATCGCAAGCATCCACAAGAAAGTGCGGATGCGGTGCGATTTTCACGCACGGTTGCTAGGAGACGATCAGGATGGAGACCCGATCATTATTATTTTCCCTTATAACATGGTTATAAGGGAAAATAATAGCATTCTGAATACAGAATGCATAGTAAAATTGTGCTGGAAGGGTTAAAAAAAAAATTAAAAAATTAAACTCACCTTAATCCACTTGCTCGCGTAGCCCGGCATCTCCTTCTGTCTCCTTTGCTGAACAGGACCTGGGGTGAGCATTAATTACATGAACAGGACCTGTGGTGACGTCACTACCGTCATCACATGATCTTTTACCATGGTGATGGATCATGTGATGACTGTGACGTCACCAAAGGTCCTTGTTACTGCACAAAGCTCAGATGAAGACAGAAGGAGATGCCGGGCTACGCGAGCAAGTGGATTAAGGCGAGTTAAATTTTTTTTATTTTTTTTTAACCCTTCCAGCGCAATTTTACTATGCATTCTGTATTCAGAATGCTATTATTTTCCCTTATAACCATGTTATAAGGGAAAATAATGCAATCTACAGAACATCGATCCCAAGCCCGAACTTCCCGCAACGCACCCGCACATTTTCCCGCAACGCCCGTCTGAATGGGGCCTTACTCTTCTACAGTCGTGGCCAAAAGTTTTGAGAATTACATAAATATTAGTTTTCATAAAGTTTGCTGCTAAACTGCTTTTAGATCTTTGTTTCAGTTGTTTCTGTGATGTAGTGAAATATAATTACACACACTTCATACGTTTTTAAAGGCTTTTATCGACAATTACATGACATTTATGCAAAGAGTCAGTATTTGCAGTGTTGGCCCTTCTTTTTCAGGACCTCTGCAATTTGACTGGGCATGCTCTCAATCAACTTCTGGGCCAATTCCTGACTGATAGCAACCCATTCTTTCATAATCACTTCTTGGAGTTTGTCAGAATTAGTGGGTTTTTGTTTGTCCACCCGCTTCTTCAGGATTGACCACAAGTTCTCAATGGGATTAAAATCTGGGGAGTTTCCAGGCCATGAACCCAAAATGTCAACGTTTTGGTCCCCGAGCCACTTAGTTATCACTTTTGCCTTATGGCACGGTGCTCCATCGTGCTGGAAAATGCATTGTTCTTCACCAAACTGTTGTTGAATTGTTGGAAGAAGTTGCTGTTGGAGGGTGTTTTGGTACCATTCTTTATTCATGGCTGTGTTTTTGGGCAAAATTGTGAGTGAGCCCACTCCCTTGGATGAGAAGCAACAACACACATGAATGGTCTCAGGATGCTTTACTGTTGGCATGACACAGGACTGATGGTAGCGCTCACCTTTTCTTCTCTGGACAAGCCTTTTTCCTGATGCCCCAAACAATCGAAAAGAAGCTTCATCGGAGAATATAACTTTGCCCCAGTCCTCAGCAGTCCATTCACCATATTTTCTGCAGAAGATCAATCTGTCCCTGCAGTTTTTTTCTGGAGAGAAGTGGCTTCTTTGCTGCCCTTCTTGACATCAGGCCATCTTCCAAAAGTCTTCGCCTCACTGTGCATGCAGATGCGCTCACACCTGCCTGCTGCCATTCCTGAGCAAGCTCTGCACTGGTGGCACTCCGATCCCGCAGCTAAATCCTCTTTTAGGAGACGATCCTGGCGCTTGCTGGACTTTCTTGGATGCCCTGAAGCCTTCTTAACAAGAATTGATGATTATTGAAATGATCTCAGCAGGTTCTTTAATGACAGCAATGAAATGCAGTGGAAAGTATTTTTTTTGGATTAAGTTAATTTTCATGGCAAAGAAGGACTATGCAATTCATCTGATCACTCTTCATAACATTCTGGAGTATATGCAAATTGCTATTATAAAAACTTAAGCAGCAACTTTTCCAATTTCCAATATTTATGTGCAGTACAAACCAAAAGTTTGGACACACCTTCTCATTCAAAGAGTTTTCTTTATTTTCATAAAAATTGTAGATTCACACTGAAGGCATCAAAACTATGAATTAACACATGTGGAATTATATACAAAACAAAAAAGTATGAAACAACTAAAAATATGTCATATTCTAGGTTCTTCAAAGTAGCCACCTTTTGCTTTGATTACTGCTTTGCACACTCTTGGCATTATCTTCTCTTCAGTTGCCCAAGAAACTACATACTCTGCCACCAGCGTTGTCAGCTGGAAATATTTGGAGCAGTTTTTCCACAAGGACCTTCTGGTATTGCATCATTTTGCTAGTCCTCTCCACCACAGGAATGAAAGATGAGAAGTTCTCTTTGTAGCGGGGGTTGAGAAGGGTGAACAACCAGTAATCAGTGTTGTCCAAAATTTGTATAACGCGAGGGTCACAGGAAAGGCAGCATAAGTTAGCCATGTGTGGCAGAGTCCCAACAGACAAGACTTCGCTGTCCTCATCAGGAGGATGACTTTCACTCTCCTCATCCTCTTTCTCCTCTTCGGCCCATCCACGCTGAATAGATGGAATAAACCTGCTATGGGTACTACCCTCTGTAGCGGAGGCAACCGTCTCCTGCTCCTCCTCCTCCTCCTCCTTATCATCATCCAATTCGTGCTGAGAAGACAAACTGAGGGTGGTTTGGCTATCACCCTGTGTACTGTCTTCCCCCATTTCTACTTCTTCCACATGCAAAGCGCCCGCACTCATTTTGAGCAGCGAGCTTTTCAGTAGACACAGAAATGGGATGGTTACTCTGATAATGGCGCCATCGCCGCTCACCATGTGTTGATTCCTCAAACTTGCGTCAAAACCTCAAAGAGGTCAGCCATCCATGCCCACTCGCTGCTTGTGAAGAGCGGAAGCTGACTGGAAAGGTGACGACCATGTTGCAGCTGGTATTCCACTACTGCCCTCTGCTGCTCACAAAGCCTGGCCAACATGTGAAATGTGGAGTTCCAGCGCGTGCTTTCGGAAATGGGCACACACGCGGCGCACCTTCACCAATAGCTCAGGCAAATTAGGATAGGTTTTGAGAAACCATTGAAGCATTATCTGCTGCAAGCCAACCGACCACCTGCTCGCACTCGTCTGACTTCAAGAGTGGTGTCCTCCACCACCCTGCAAACTGGGACATGAAGCTAGGTATCGTGGATGAGTGTGTTTCTTGTGTTCTGCCAGCAGGCACAGTTTAACCGTGCCCATGGCCATGGCCTCTGCATGCTCCATCAGCAGCACAGCCACTTACCAGTCACCTTCATCATAATAAATGGTATATATGCTTTCAAGGATGTCCCACGCACAGTTGCGCAGTTTTTTAAAGTGTATGCGCAAATAAATTACAGTCAATGTCACAGATATTTGGGATGCGGAAACGTTATACAGGAGAGGTACCACATGTACTGGCGCTGCTGTCACAAGCGGCTAAGAAAAAATTACAGTCAATGTCACCGATATTTGGGATGCGGAAACATTATACAGGAGAGGTACCACAGGTAATTGCGCTACTGTCACCAGCGGCTAAGAAAAAATTACGTTCAATGTCACAGATATTTGGGATGCGGAAATGTTATACAGGAGAGGTGCCACAGGTAATGGTGCTGCTGTCAACAGCGGCTAAGAAAAAATTACAGTCAATGTCACAGATATTTGGGATGCGCAAATGTTATAAAGGAGATATAGCGCAGGTAATGTCACTGTCCGCATCGTCTACGGAAAAAGTACACTGGATGTCACAGATATTTTTAGGCTGCGCACATGTTACACAGGAGATGTAGTTCAGATAATGTCTGTCTGCAACAGCCAAACAAATGCAAGGTATTTAGCGCAGGTTGCGTTAAAAATATATATTGCTGTCAGATACAACAATAGTCCTTAAAAGGACTTTTGGGTCTCTAACAATTGCATGCAATTTAGCGCAGGTTGCGCTAAAAATATATATTGCTGCCAGACACAACAATAGTCCTTAAAAGGACTTTTGGGTATCTAACACCAACCCTGCCTAACAAAAAAATAAAATTATATTCCCTACACTATCTGTCCCTTCTAGAGCACAGCTCTCCCTAACTAAGACTGAGCCGAACCATATGTCATCGGGTGCTTTATAGCACCCGATGACGCGTTCCGGCCAGCCAATCAAAGTAATGCCAGTAACCAACATGGCTACGGCATTACAGTGAGTGTCAGTACTTACCTGCACGTTTATTGGCTGTGTAGCATCGCGCTCGAGCCTAACACCGCGATGTGCCAAGCATCGCAATGCTCGAGTTGAACTAGTGTTCGGCCGAGCATGCTCGCTCAACACTACTTTCAGCTTAAACAAGGTGGTCCAGATTAAAGAACCCATTATAAATACCCCTGTGTTAATAGACAGGAGTCCATTCATAATTTCCATCCATTAGCCAGTGTCCAGAGCCACTACACAGTCTTCCGGTGCCAGAGCTAGTCAAAAGCTGATCAGTGGAATTGAGAGGTGCCAGACCAATCAGATCTGTATAACCCTATCCTGAAGATAGGCTAGCAAATCCTGGAATACCTCTTAAATTATTTTCAACATACTTTATGGTTCCCAAATAACAGTGCATTGATAACAATGCCATACAGTACTGTCAACACCATGCATTGCTCAAATAATACAATGTACAGTGTCTAAATAGAAATGTAACAATGTAAATACCACCATACAGAGCTGCCAGCATGCAGTGCTCAAATACAGTAATACCAATACCCAGTTCCATATATAATCATATAACAGTGCTATACAATTCATGAAGTTTATTATGACCAGGCATATCTGTTCTTTAAGGGAATGTTTCATCAGAAAATGATATTGTTTAAACCAATGTTTTAAATTATATATACCTGTATGTTATTAGAAATTGTTATATTTTTTTCTAGCTCTTCTTCCCTCAGGGCACACCTTGATTCTGAGGCTCTTGCCTGATGGTAGTTGGGGTATCCGTGGTTGAGTATTTGTATGGGTACAAGGCAGAATGTGTAGAATGCAATGGCCAGCGTATGGTGCAGGAGTCAGTAACCGGGCCAGATGTAGCAGCATAAATGTCTCTCTTTATTGAAGTGCTAGAAAGCAGTTGTAATACATCCAATGATAGCAAAATACAGTTCAAACTGTGCACAGTGCAACTTTTCCCAGACAATGATGTATTAATATAGGCAAGGATAAAAGTTATGGCCTCTACTCTCTCTATTTATCTGAAGTCTCTTCTTGCAGACTGTATGGTGGGCAATCATACTCTTGCAGTGTTGGCTGTAATGTCCACTGAGGCATACAGTGGCGGAAATAATTATTTGACCCCTCACTGATTTTGTAAGTTTGTCCAATGACAAAGAAATGAAAAGTCTCAGAACAGTATCATTTCAATGGTAGGTTTATTGTAACAGTGGCAGATAGCACATCAAAAGGAAAATCGAATAAATAACTTTAAATAAAAGATAGCAACTGATTTGCATTTCATTGAGTGAAATAAGTATTTGAACCCCTACCAACCATTAAGAGTTCTGGCTCCCACAGAGTGGTTAGACACTTCTACTCAATTAGTCACCCTCATTAAGGACACCTGTCTTAACTAGTCACCTGTATAAAAGACACCTGTCCACAGAATCAATCAATCAAGCAGACTCCAAACTCTCCAACATGGGAAAGACCAAAGAGCTGTCCAAGGATGTCAGAGACAAAATTGTAGACCTGCACAAGGCTGGAATGGGCTACAAAACCATTAGCAAGAAGCTGGGAGAGAAGGTGACAACTGTTGGTGCGATTGTTCGAAAATGGAAGGAGCACAAAATGACCATCAATCGACCTCGCTCTGGGGCTCCACGCAAGATCTCACCTCGTGGGGTGTCAATGGTTCTGAGAAAGGTGAAAAAGCATCCTAGAACTACACGGGAGGAGTTAGTTAATGACCTCAAATTAGCAGGGACCACAGTCACCAAGAAAACCATTGGAAACACATTACACCGCAATGGATTAAAATCCTGCAGGGCTCGCAAGGTCCCCCTGCTCAGGAAGGCACATGTGCAGGCCCGTCTGAAGTTTGCCAATGAACACCTGAATGATTCAGAGAGTGACTGGGAGAAGGTGCTGTGGTCTGATGAGACCAAAATAGAGCTCTTTGGCATTAACTCAACTCGCTGTGTTTGGAGGAAGAAAAATGCTGCCTATGACCCCCAAAACACCGTCCCCACCGTCAAGCATGGGGGTGGAAACATTTTGCTTTGGGGGTGTTTTTCTGCTAAGGGCACAGGACAACTTATTCGCATAAACGGGAAAATGGACGGAGCCATGTATCGTGAAATCCTGAGCGACAACCTCCTTCCCTCTGCCAGGAAACTGAAAATGGGTCGTGGATGGGTGTTCCAGCACGACAATGACCCAAAACATACAGCAAAGGCAACAAAGGAGTGGCTCAAGAAGAAGCACATTAAGGTCATGGAGTGGCCTAGTCAGTCTCCGGACCTTAATCCAATCGAAAACCTATGGAGGGAGCTCAAGCTCAGAGTTGCACAGAGACAGCCTCGAAACCTTAGGGATTTAGAGATGATCTGCAAAGAGGAGTGGACCAACATTCCTCCTAAAATGTGCGCAAACTTGGTCATCAATTACAAGAAACGTTTGACCTCTGTGCTTGCAAACAAGGGTTTTTCCACCAAGTATTAAGTCTTTTTTTGTTAGAGGGTTCAAATACTTATTTCACTCAATGAAATGCAAATCAGTTGCTATCTTTTATTTAAAGTTATTTATTCGATTTTCCTTTTGATGTGCTATCTGCCACTGTTACAATAAACCTACCATTGAAATGATACTGTTCTGAGACTTTTCATTTCTTTGTCATTGGACAAACTTACAAAATCTGTGAGGGGTCAAATAATTATTTCTTCCACTGTATATGGTTTTAGAGATATACGTCAGAGACAGGGGAAGAAAAGAGAGGGTTAGTCACTGGGCCTTCGAAACGAGGGTCCAGGGATAACTTCGCAGGGCGCCAAAGGGAAGGCAGACTGTAAAAAGAAGGTTCAACTCGATTGGACAAAATTATTGGTAGAGCAAAGGAGGGCAGGCTGTCAATGGTCTCAACCTAACCCTGATACCCTCAGTGTAGGTGAATGGAAAGAAAAAGGGATATTGCGTCGAAACGCTAAAAAGGACCACAGAGGAGGCGCCAAAATCCCTAGGATCTAGGGCTTGGATAGCATATAGCCCAACGATAGAAACTTATGTGGTTAAATATACGCAAGTGGAGTGGCAATAATTACACACTCACAGGATGAATATAATCTCAGGGTCAATTCATATATGGTCAAACAATGGTAAAGATAAAACAATAATGTGCAGATATAAAATCAAAATATTGTCAAAATATTAGCTACTCACTTCACCCAGGAGGGTAATGTTGGATAAAGCTCAAGACATCACACCTCCTGAGCCTGGGTTGCCCGTAGAGTCTCAGAAACGAACAATGATCACTCAGGAGTCTTTGTTCTTTTTTCTTTTCTTTTATTCCAAAGCCAGGGTAGGGGATTGAGCAGCTCAACGCGTTTCGGGGCCTCTTAATGGGTCCCGTTCATCAGGAGCAGATATCTGTGCTCCCTTTCAGCGAATTTTCAAGAACTTTGTTTATCTCTGCTTATATCTTTGAACAATGCTTGCCATATCTAACTTTTTGCAAGAACCTAGTGACATACAGTACAGACCAAAAGTTTAGACACACCTTCTCATTCACAGAGTTTTCTTTATTTTTATGACTATGTAAATTGTAGATTCACACTGAAGGCATCAAAACTATGAATTAACACATGTGGAATTATATACATAACAAAAAAGTGTGAAACAACTGAAAATATGTCATATTCTAGGTTCTTCAGTAGCCACCTTTTGCTTTGATTACTGCTTTGCACACTCTTGGCATTCTCTTGATGAGCTTCAAGAGGTAGTCACCTCAAATGGTTTTCACTTCACAGGTGTGCCCTGTCAGGTTTAATAAGTGGGATTTCTTACCTTATAAATGGGGTTGGGACCATCAGTTGCGTTGTGGAGAAGTCAGGTGGATACATAGCTGATAGTCCTACTGAATAGACTGTTAGAATTTGTATTATGGCAAGAAAAAAGCAGCTAAGTAAAGAAAAACGAGTGGCCATCATTACTTTAAGAAATGAAGGTCAGACAGTCCGAAAAATTGGGAAAACTTTGAAAGTGTCCCCAAGTGCAGTCACAAAAACCATCAAGCGCTACAAAGAAACTGGATCACATACGGACCGCCCCAGGAAAGAAAGACCAAGAGTCACCTCTGCTGCAGAGGATAAGTTCATCCGAGTCACCAGCCTCAGAAATCGCAGGTTAACAGCAGCTCAGATTAGAGACCAGGTCAATGCCACACAGAGTTCTAGCAGCAGACACATCTCTAGAACAACTGTTAAGAGCAGACTGTGTGAATAAGGCCTTCATGGTAGAATATCTGCTAGGAAACCACTGCTAAGGACTGGCAACAAGCAGAAGAGACTTGTTTGGGCTAAAGAACACAAGGAATGGACATTAGACCAGTGGAAATCTGTGCTTTGGTCTGATGAGTCCAAATTTGAGATCTTTGGTTCCAACCACCATGTCTTTGTGCGACGCAGAAAAGGTGAACGGATGGACTCTACATGCCTGGTTCCCACCGTGAAGCATGGAGGAGGAGAAGGTGTGATGGTGTGGGGGTGCTTTGCTGGTGACACTGTTGGGGATTTATACTAAATTTATGGCATACTGAACCAGCATGGCTACCACAGCATCTTGCAGCGGCATGCTATTCCATCCGGTTTGCGTTTAGTTGGACCATAATTTATTTTTCAACAGGACAATGACCCTAAACACACCTCCAGCCTGTGTAAGGGCTATTTGACCATGAAGGAGAGTGATGGGGTGCTGCGCCAGATGACCTAGCCTCCACAGTCACCGGACCTGAACCCAATCGAGATGGCTTGGGGTGAGCTGGACCGCAGAGTGAAGGCAAAAGGGCCAACAAGTGCTAAGCATCTCTGGGAACTCCTTCAAGACTGTTGGAACTCCTTCAAGACTGTTGGAAGACCATTTCAGGTGACTACCTCTTGAAGCTCATAAAGAGAATGCCTAGAGTGTGCAAAGCAGTAATCAAAGCAAAAGGTGGCTACTTTGAAGAACCTAGAATATGACATATTTTCAGTTGTTTCACACTTTTTTGTTATGTATATAATTCCAGAGGTGTTAATTCATTGTTTTAATGCCTTCAGTGTGAATCTACAATTTTCATAGTCATGAAAATAAAGAAAACTCTTTGAATGAGAAGGTGTGTCAAAACTTTTGGTCTGTACTGTACATGCTTGAGAATAAAAGCCTGTGGGACCACTGAAAAATGATGTAATATAAGGAGTTCCTCATTTGATGCAGCAACCACTCCATTTTCATGTTTTATACTGTAGCTCAGCAGAAGAATAGCACATCTCTGCCAGCAAATAACTTACATTTCTATGCTAATTTACTATATTGTGCCAGCACATTGGTTGTGGTTGAGACAGAAAGAACGAGGCTTGTTATGTGCCATGGTTTTTAATATGGGGTTAGAACCTCTCACTTGATCTGGTTTAGCTTTAATGTCCTAGTCTAAGAGATTAAGATTAGAGGAGGATTATTTGTAGTTTAGTAAATGTAAAAGGGGAGAGATATCATCTCATCTGACTCCCACCATTTACCATATGTGATAATGTCAGGGTTTTGTATGCAATATAATTCAAGGAGGTTGATCTGATAGAAAAAATACAATGAGGTGCAAGTCTAAATAAATTGTCTATCTGTCTATCAATCATGAATATAAATGTAGTTAAGCACCTAACTACATCGGTGAAGAGGAGCTTGGAGAAACCATGAGCAAGTCTAAAAGCTCCTAAAGGCGCACGTATCACTGGCTCTATAATGCTTGATCCAAAAATAAAGCAGAGGCCTCAGCAACTCACCAGCACCTGAGAGGGAATATAGGATAGAATATAGAGGTAGATAGTGCAGACTGATAGGCAATGTTAAAACCCTAGGTTTTATTCCATACTCACAAAGTATCCAGAATATAAAAGCATGTAAACAGCACTGCTAAAAACACCCGACCCAGGGTTTCGCCCATTCATGGCTTCTTCCTATCAGTCTTGCCAATCAGTCTTCACTTTCTACCTCTATATTCCAGCTAGTGATCTCTGTCTTTGGAGGACCGTGCCACACAGTGTACACCTCTCAGGAGAGCTGTTTTCTCCATCTGGGCTCAGCTGAAAGGTATGACCTTCTGCGAGTGTGTACAGCATTGATTATGGTGAGAGACATGTGCGCTCAACTGGGAGCTACGATCCTCCGTTACTGTGAACAGCAGTGATAGTGGTGAGAGACATCTGCGCAGACAGCATGTGGAGTTTATGGAATAACTACGAGAAGATACTGGACTGGATAGGAGACCTCTCCATTCCTATATTCCCTTTGAGGTTGTGGTGAGTCTCTGAGGTCTCTGCCTTATTTTTAGATCAAACATTATAGAGCCAGTGATACGTGGTCTTTATATATCTATCAAGCATCTATCAATCTAATGGTGATGAGGCTCTCATTGTGTTTCAATACACTGGAGCAGATTTGTTAACCCTATAGATGACATAAACATAAACATGTTGTCTACACATACACCAAATTTACAGTATCTCAGTGGCCCAGGCTGGATTATGTGGTGCCGGGATAAACGCTTTTTTCTAACGTTATACCAACTACTGGTTGGCTTAATTTGAGGCAGAATTCTACCCAATTCAACCCCTTCTTCCAGCAAAGACATGCCTAATTTATCTCCTTTAGTATAGTTTCCATTAATTTCCCCACTATTGATGTCCGGCTCACTGGCCTGTAGTTGCCCGATTCCTCCCTACTACCTTTCTTGTGAATCGGCACAACATTTGCTAATTTCCAATCTTCTGGGACGACTCCTGTTGCCAGTGATTGGTTAAATAAATCTGCTAATGGTTTTGCTAGTTCGCCGCTGAGCTCTTTTAATAGCTTTGGGTGTATTCCATCAGGCCCCTGTGACTTATTTGTATTTATTTTAGACAGCTGACTTAGAACCTCTTCCTCTGTAAAGACACATGCATCAAAAGATTCATTAGTCTTCTTTCCTAACTGAGGTCCAATTCCTTCATTTTCCTGGGTAAAAACTGAACAGAAGTATAAATTGAGGCAGTCAGCTAGTTCTTTATCTTCTTCCATATACCTTCCTTCTTTTGTTTTTAATTTTGTAATTCCTTGTTTTCGTTTCCTTTTTTCATTTATGTATCTGAAGAATGCCTTATCGCCTTTTTTCCCTGACTGAGCTAATTTCTCTTCTGCCTGTGCTTTAGAAGCTCTTATAACTTGTTTGGCCTCTCTCTCTGCCTAATCTTATAAATTTGCCTGTCATCCTCGTTTTGTTTTATAATTCCTAAATGCTATCTTTTTGTTTTTAATGATTTTGGCCACTTCTGCTGAGTACCACAGTGTTCTCTTCCTTTTTTTGCTTTTACTGACAAGCCTAATGCAATTTTCTGTTGCCTTTAATAGTGCCACTTTTAAGTAGTCCCATTTCTCCTGGACTCCAATGAAACAGTTCCAATCTGATAGGGACTCGTATACCACTAATCTATTTTTAGAAAAGTCCGTTTTTCTAAAATCTAAAACTTTTGTTTTTGTGTGGTGTGACTCAGTCACTGTACTTATAGTAAACCACACTGACTGGTGATCACTAGATCCCAAGCTTTCCCCTACAGTAATATCAGATACCAAATTCCCATTTGTGAATACTAAATCTAAAATGGACTCCTTCCAGGTTGGCTCCTCAACTACTTGCTGTAGAGATAATCCCAGTAGGGAATTTAGAATATCTGTACTCCTGGCAGAACTAGCTATTTTGGTTTTCCAGTTTACATCAGGAAGATTGAAGTCTCCAATAATGATAACTTCCCCCTTCAATGTCATTTTTGCTATTTCCTCAACTAGTAGATCATCTAATTCTTTGACTTGGCTAGGTGGTCTATATATCACATGTACACGAGTTACCTTATGATTATCAAGCTGCAAGGTAACCCAAACTGACTGTAAATTGTTCTCGCTAACTTGTGTCAAATTAGATTTTATGCTATCTTTCACATACAGGGCCACGCCTCCCCCCTTCTTGCCCTCTCTGTCTTTCCTGTATAGAGAGAACCCTGGTATTGTTATATCCCAGTCATTACTCCCATTAAACCACATCTCAGTAACAGCCACTACATCAATATTCTCAGATGCCATTATAGCCTCAAGTTTATTGATCTTATTCCCTAAACTGCGAGCATTTGTAGACAAGAATCTGAGCTTGTCATTTCTTAAGCTTTGTTCTACTGGCATCTTCTGGCATTGTTTCGGGGGCAGCTGGACTGCTGGATTATCAATCCTTTGCCCCCCTTTCCTAGTTTAAATGCTCCTTAGCAAATACTTGGAACTGTTCACCGAGGACATTCGTTCCCTTGAGAGAAAGATGCAAACCATCTTTCTTGTACAGTTCTTTTCCATTCCAACAAGAGCTAACATGAGACACAAAGCCAAACCCTTGGTTCAGACACCATTCACCAAGCCATACATTGAATTCCTTAATGCGCATCTTCCTATGCATCCCATTTCTCTATGCATTGCTTGTGCTTGAATGTCCTCCTCCTTCTCTAGTTCAGCCTCCACAGGGCTCATGTGGCCATGAGATGTAGTCTCCACGTCTCCTGTCCCCTGGCCAGCCAGATTTAGCAGCATCTGTTCCAGGACATGAATCAGTGGATTGACGTTGTTCATCCCGTAGTCCTGGCGACGGACAAATAAAGTGGCCTCCTCAGAGGGCTCAAGCAAACGGCAGGTGTCACGCATGAGCTGCCACTGGCTAACATCGAAAGTGCACGAGTGGCTGAAGTGCATGCAAAGTTTCCTGGCCATTTTCAGGATGTCTTGCAGATGGGCAAAAGACTTCAAGAACCTCTTTACAACCAGATTGAACAAGTGCTCCAGAGAGCATGGCTCAGCCCTCCTTGACGCATTGCCAACACGATGTTCTTCCCGTCGTCGGTCACCATGGTTCCGATTTTGAGTTGTTGAGGAAAAAGCCAGGATTCAATTTCTTGATGAAGGACGCAGAGAAGTTCCTCCCCTGTGTGACTCAGTTTGCCCAGGCAAATGAGGTGCAGAACAGCAGAACACTGCTGTGCCCTGCACATGTGGTATGCTGGTGGGGCACTGTAAATTGTTCCTGCAGTGGAGGCTGAGGATACGGTGGAGGATGAGGAGGTGTAAATGGCTGTAGTGCAATGTATCTTCACTGCTGAATGCTAATTATGACATATATTTTCTCCTTTTTTTCCTTTTTTTACACCACAAAAAAAAAATATATAACACTAACAATTCACTGTAAAACGGCTAATGGGACATACGTATATTTTCTTTTTCTACACCACGAAAATGGCTGTAGTACAATGTGACTTCACCGCTAAAGGGCAATTAAGACATATTTTTTTTTTTTCTTATTTATAAACTCCCCCCCCCCCAAAAAATAAATAAAAAATTATCACAATTCACCGCAGAACGGCAATTAAGACGTATTCTTTTTCCTATTTCTACACCCCAAAATAAGAAATATGACAATCTCAATTCACCGCAGAACGGGTGATGGAATGTATGTATATTTTCTTTTTCTACACCACGTAAATAGCTGTAGTTAAATCTAACTTCACCGCTGAATGCCAATTATGACATATATTTTCTCCTTTTTTTTTTTTTCTTCCTATTTCTATACCCCAAAAAAGAAATATAACAATCACAATTCACTGCAGAACAGGTTATGGGACGTACGTATATTTTCTTTTTCTACACTATGCAAATGGTTGTAGTACAATGTAACTTCACCGCCGAATGGCACTTATGATATCGAAACATTTTGTTGAAAAAAATCATAAAGAGAGTGAGTTGAGATTCATGGTTTTGGATCATGTAAAACCATTGGACAGAGGAGGGGACCGTTTAACCATTTTAAAGAAAACTGAGCTTAGATGGATTTTTCGGTTAGATACTCTGAAACCCAAAGGGTTAAATGTCGAATTTAGGGTGACAGGAGGGATGGTTGGATAATGCCCTTTCACTGATCTAACTCCTATGTGTATTTAGCATACTGTATGGGGTGGACCCAATGGATGTTACATGACGGATTCATGATAGAATATTGTATGCTCTTTTTGAAAGTATGGTTCAAGCCTTTACCTTTGCTGGTTGGTAAGTGGCAAGAAGGAACAGAAGGAGTTAAAGGCGCAAGACAATGCCCAAACGATTGCCCTAGAGTAAAATGGCGGAAGAGATCTATGACTGGGCGTGGATCACTGCCGCGGCTCACTGGCACGCATGCGTGCGTAGTGGTGGCTGACGGAGTGGATCTGACGTCATGACGTTAGATCTCCGCCTTCGGATGACGCAGAGAGGTTATGTACTGCGTTGTCAGTGGGGATGGAATTGACACATGCGCACTGAGGAGGGAGAGACGCGAGCGGTGGCGTGCCTCCACACAAGTTCAGACGCCATCTCCTCCTGTTCCTTCGTATGTAACCACAGCAAGGTAACTTAGGATATAGGGTTTATATTGCACTTTGCACTTTAATTTTGGCACTTATATGTAGTAAATGTGAATCATGAATGGAGAAGCACTGTGATTAGTCTCTATCTAGGCACAGAGAGAGAAGGAATGAATTGTAACATGCCCTAAATATGGGAGTGCACTGATTTTGTATTGGTTGATGACTAATTGATTACAATGTGATGATGTATTTATACTAGCACTTATGCACTTTATGTTCATTTGACTTGAAAAAGGTTCTGTGAGAGAACCGAAACGTTGTCTTATTTGACATGTGTGAATAAAACTACAAAACTACACATTTTTTCTATACTTCAAGGAGTGCTGCGGATTTTCTTCATTATATATATATATATATATATATATATATATATATATATAGTGGATATAAAAAGTCTACACACCGCTGTTAAAATGTCAGGTTTCTGTGATGTAAAAAAAATTTGACAAAAATAAATCATTTCAGAACTTTTTCCACCTTTAATGTGACCTATAAACTGTAAAACTCAATTGAAAAACAAACTGAAATACAAACTAATACTTTGTTGAATCACCTTTTTAAGGCATCTCCTGTGTACAGCAATCTTCAGATCACCCAATCGAATTCAGGTTTGGGCTCTGGCTGCCCCATTCCAAAACTTTCATTTTCTTCTGGTGAAGCCATTCCTTTGTTGAGTTGGATGTATCCTTTGGGTGGTTGTCATGCTGAAAGATGAAGTTCCTCTTCATGTTCAGCTTTCTAGCAGAAGTATGTAGGTTTTGTGCTAATATTGACTGGTATTTGGAACTGTTCATAATTCCCTCTAGCTTAACTAAGGCTACTTTCACACTTGCGTTCGGAGCGGATCCGTCTGGTGTCTGCACAGACGGATCCGCTCCTATAATGCAGACGATGGGATCCGTTCAGAACGGATCCGTCTGCATTATATTTCAGAAAAAATTCTAAGTCTGAAAGTTAGTCAGACGGATCCGTCCAGACTTTACATTGAAAGTCAATGGGGGACGGATCCGTTTGAAATTAAGCCATATTGTGTCAACTTCAAACGGATCTGTCCCCATTGACTTACATTGTAAGTCTGGACAGATCTGTTTGGCTCCGCACGGCCAAAACAGTGCGGAGCCAATGGGGCAAGCAGCGTTCGGGTGTCCGCCTGCTGAGTGGAGCGGAGGCCAAACGGTGCCAGACTGAGGCATTCTGAGCGGATCCTCATCCACTCAGAATGCATTGGTGCCGTACGGATGCGTTCGGGGTCGCTTGTGAGAGCCTTCAAACGGAACTCACAAGCGGAACCCCGAACGCAAGTGTGAAAGTAGCCTAAGGCCCCAGTTCCAGCTGAAGAAAAACAGCCCCAAAGCATGATGCTGCCACCACTATGCTTCACTGTGGGTATGGTGTTCTTTTGGTGATGTGCAGTGTTGTTTTTGTGCCAAACATATCTTTTGGAATTATGGCCAAAAAGTTCAAACTTGGTTTCATCAGACCATAACACCTTTTCCCACATGCATTTGGGAGACTTCAGATGTGTTTTTGCAAAATGTAGCCTGGCTTGGATGTTTTTCTTCGTAAGAAAAGGTTTTCGTCTTGCCCCTCTACCCCGTAGCCGAGACATATGAAGATTACAGGAGATTGTTGTCACATGTACCACACAGCCAGTACTTGCCAGATATTCCTGCAGCTCCCTTAGTGTTGCTGTAAGCCTCTTGGTAGCCTCCCTGACCAGTTTTCTTCTCGTCTTTTCATCAATGTTGGAGGGACGTCCAGTTCTTGGTAATGTCACTGTTGTGCCATATTTTCTCCACTTGATGATGACTGTCTTCACTGTGTTCCATGGTATATCTAATGCCTTGGAAATTCTTTTGTACCCTTCTCCTGACTGATACCTTTTAACAATGAGATCCCTCTGATCAGGGGTCAAGTCCTGGGAAAAAAAGTGTGGGAACTCACCCAAGATCCACTGCAACCCCCCCCCCCCCCCCCACTCCACTCCAAAAAATAAAAAAGCACAGAAAATCTAGCATGCTGTAATTTGTGTCGCTGCGGACAAAAAAAAAAAAAAAAACACTTTTAGAAAAGTTTATCCTGGGATTTGAACTCATAACCTCTACACGTCAGAGGCAAGGCATTTACCCTCACAGCCATAAAAGCTGTCTAGCTAGTTGCTTAAAAAAAAAATAAGACTTCTACTTATACCTAGTGTATTGATACCTAGTGTGCAACCATACACATGACAGCTGCCCCAACACACCCAGCTCTGCTACATCCATACACAGTGGGCAGCTGTCATGTGTATGGTTGTACACTAGGTATCAGTACACTAGGTATAAGTAGAAGTCTTATATTTTTTTTTATTTTTTTTTTATTTTTTTTTAAAGCAACTACCTAGACAGCTTTCATGGCTGTGAGGGTAAATGCCTTCTTCTGATGTGTAGAGGTTGTGAGTTTGAATCCCAGGACAAACTTTTCTGAAAGACATTCTAAATGATCTCAGCTGCGAACGCTCTACCCGAAGTGACTGAACAGCGTATCTGGCCGACAGAAGAAGTGAAGGAGATGATGTCAGTAGCGGGCGGGGCGCTATGAGAGGAGTTGCAGGCAGCAGCACCGCACAGACAGCTTCCTCTCAACTGAAGCTGCTCCTCCTCCCTCCCCTTAGCCTGCCCTGCACAGTGCGCTCCGTCTCCCCCTGTGAATCTGATTCAGCCGCTTGAGGCTGAAAGGGAACGGCGTTCCTGCCATGAAAAAAGTGCAGGAACGCCGTTCCCCCTCCACTCGACCCCTGCCTCTAATACTTTGGAAGCTTTCTGTGGACCATGGCTTTTGCTGTGGGATGTGACTAAGAAAATGTCAGGAAAGACCAACTGGAGCAGCTGAACTTTATTTGGGGTTAATCAGAGGCACTTTAAATGATGGCAGGTGTATGCTGAGTCCTATTTAACATGATTTTAAATGTGATTGCTTAATTCTGAACACAGCTACATCCCCCAGTTATAAGAGTGTGCAAACTTATGCAACCACATTATTTTAGTTAGTTTTTTTTCTTCCCTCCAGATTTCAGTTTGTTTTTCATTTGAGTTTTTCAGTTTATAGGTCACATTAAAGGTGAAAAAAGTTCTGAAATGATTTATCTTTGTCTCATTTTTTTACAGCACAAAAAACGGACAATTTAACAGGGGTGTGTAGACTTTTTATATCCACTGTGTATATATATATATATATATATATATATATATACATATATATATTATATTTTTTTCTATTAATACACCTCCCAAAAAAGTAAAACAATGTAAAATCAACACAGAACGGCTAATAGGATGTACATATCTAATGTATCTATCCTATTAATACACCCCGTAAATGAACGGCAATTATGACATATATTTTCCCATTTTTTTCCTATTAATACACCCCCCAAAAAAATTCAACAATGTTAAATCAAAGCAAAACAGCTAATGAGACATAAGTATCTTTCCTATTAATACATTGTAGAATCAACGCAGGATGGCTAAAGCTAATAGAACATACGTATCTATCCTATTAATTCACCCCGTAAATTGCTGTAGTACAATGTAACTTCACCGCTGAATAGCAATTATGTATTATATATATTTTTCCCTTTTTTTTCCATAATAATACCCCCCCTAAAAAAAAAAAGTAAAACAATGTAAAATCAACGCAGAAAGGCTAATATGATGTACGTATCTTTCCTATTAATACACCCCGTAAACTACTGTATTACAGAACTTGCACCCCAATCACAAGCAAGGATTTCTGGAATTAGTGATGTATTCATATAGTGAAAACAACCTAAAAGCTATTTAGATCCCCAATAAGTGCAGCAATGTGTAATAGAATCGTTTCTATTACCGAGGCTGTACACCCTCCTATTGCACCATATTCCCCTTTTATATCGTAGATAATGCCTCCATATCCTTTTCCTACACCTTTACTAATCTTTCCCTGAACTTGTAAATCATTTTTTTAGCTCAATAAAGTCTTTCCTAGCACTGTCCCTAGCGCCTGTTGATGTCTCTCTCTGCACTAAGCACACAGGAAAATGGCAGAATCCAAAATGGCTGAGGCTATTTATAGGACTGTGACATCACAGGGGCTGTCTGGCTGCTGAATGGCTGGGTTATCCCTCGTTCCTAGAGTTCTTTGCTCCATGTCCTAACACGTGCAGCAGCCATTTTAGGAGGAGGAAATTCGGATTCGGTGCAAATCAAATTTTTTCTGAAATTCGTATCGAATTCCACTTCGTCAACTTCGATTCACTCATCTCTAGTAAGGGTGATTTTGAGAAAGCTCAGGAATCAGCCAAGAACCACATGGGAGGACCTGGTCAATTTCCTGAAGAGAGCTGGAAACACAGTCTCAAAGATTACCATTAGTAACACTCTACGCTGTCATGGATGAAAAATCTGCAGGGCACGCAAGGTCCCCCTGCTCACGCCAGCACATGTCCAGGCCATTTGAAGTTCGCCAATCACTATCTGGATGATCCAGAGGAGGCATGGGAGAAGATTATGTGGTCAAATGAGACCAAAATATAATTTTTTGGTATCAACTCCACTTGCTGTGTTTGAAGGAAGAAGAAGGATGAGTACAACCCCAAGAACACCGTCCCAACCGTAAAGCATGGGGGTGGAAACATTATACTTTGGGGTGCTTTTCTGCAAAGGGGACAGGACGACTTCACCGTATTAAAGGGAGGATGGAAGGGGCCATACATTGCAAGATTTTGGTCAACAACCTCCTTCCCTCAGTAAGAGCATTGAAGATGGGTCGTGGCTGGGTCTTCCAGCATGACAATGACCCAAAACAAACAGCCAGGGAAACTAATGAGTGACTCCGTAAGAAGCATTTCAAGGTCCTGGAGTGGCCTAGCCAGTCTCCAGACCTAAACCCAATTGAAAATCTTTAGCGGGAGCTGAAACTCAATGTAGCCCAGTGACAGCCCGAAACCTGAAATATCTGGAGAAGATCTGTATGGAGGAGTGGGACAAAATCCCTGCTGCAGTGTATGCAAACTTGGTCAAGAACTACAGGAAATGTCTGACCTTTGTAATTGCAAACGAAGATTTCTGTACTTAATTTAAGTTCTGTTTTTTTATTGTATTAAATATTAATTTCATGCAATAAAATGCAAATTAATTATTTAAAAATCATACAATGTGATTTTCTGTATTATTATTTTATTTTAGATTCTGTCTCTCACAGTTGAAGTGTACCTACGATAAAAATTACAGACCTCTCCATTATTTGTAGGTGGGAAAACTTGCAAAATCACTAGTATATCAAATGCTTATTTTCCCCACTGTATATCCTGCAAGCCATTAATTGGTATGAACGGTAATTATGTCTGAATAATTGAGCTGAAAAGAGTGTCACATTGCATCTTGTATCCAAACAATGAATATGTAATTACAAAGAGAGTGCATGACAGTATGCTAACACAAATTCTGCTACATAAGGTTGTAGCATGTGGTATTATGTAATAGCACAGTAGACTACAGTTACTAATGCTGTCTCTCATTTACAAATAATGAGACAGCCTGATCTGGCATATCTCATTGCCATCCGACATGTTTGAGAAAATAACACTGGAGGTCATTTACATGTACACCACTTCCCCCAGATTCATTTAAATGGGTAAAGATACCTAAATGTGAAGCTATCAAATTTTCCATATCACAATTGCGCTGAACCATAGCGATAATTTCAGATGTTGTAGGAACATATGTGCTTTTCCACTGCCTGGCACTGCAAGATCTAATAACAGATAGAATACGAGCCAAGTGGGTCATGTCCTCAATATCTCTGGATAATAAAGCTACATGAGTGCCCCGGGTAAAATCAAAAGAAAGAATGGATTTAATAAGAAGGTATAATTGTAGCCCATAAGAGTTTAATCAGCTCATGTGTCCACCAAATATGCATCAATGTGCCAACAGTTTTGTGGCACCACCAGTATATAGCAGAAGATTGGGGGGACATTTTGAGTAAAAGGTATAGAGTAAGATACCATCTATACATTAATTTTTGTAGGTTTTTACATTGGTAATACAGTGGGAGGTTTAAACAGTAAGTAAAAATGTAGCTGCCCATTGTTGATCAGTAATAGTAACATTAACCTCTTGCTTTAGGATAGGCCATCACCTTTTTATGGTGTCCTAGTCTAAGTGCTGCATGGGTCTCTCGTGCAGCAGAGAGCAGGAGCACGGTTCTCACATGAAAGTCGGGTTCCTGCACTAACGACATGGATTGGCAGAAGCACCAATTTGGCCCATTTAATCCCTTAGATGCTGCAGTCAATAGCAACCTCAGGATCTAAGTGGTTCAGATGGAGGGGAATGCCTCTCTCAGCCATCTCCAACCCCGCAAATGAGATCTCTGGGTACCGATATCTTAGCATTGCACCTGGCGGCCTAATTAATTCCCCCACAATATACTGATTGTATAATATAGTGTACTGCATAAGCAGTGTAGCGTTCTATAGAACCAATTAGAAGGTTAGCTGTTCCCTTGTGGGACTAATAAATTGTAAAAATAAAAGTGAATTAAATTTTTAGGAAAAAAGTAAAAAAATTCACCTTTTTCCATTGAAAAAATTGCTTTTCAATGAAAAAGAATAGAAAAAATAAAATGCCCTCCATATGTTTGATGTAGTCGTATCCATAACAACCAGCACTATACAACCATCACATAAATTATCCCGTACAGCGAACACAAAAAAATATTAATAATTACAGTTTTTTGCTTATTTGCCCCCAAAGAAGGAATAAAAAGCAATCAAAATGTGTTACATACACAAAATCTGTTATATACACATGATACTAATGAAAGGTACAAGTAATTTGTAAAAATCAAGCCCTGACACAGCTAGAAAGAAAAATAATAAAGTTATATGTCTTGGGATGCGGTGATGCAAAAAACATTTTCTTTTTTTTTTTTAAAGGGTTAAGCAAAAGTAGCAAAATGTAAAAAAAAAAAGATTTGATGTGTTTGGTATCTCTATAATTGTACTGACCCAGAGAATAAAGTTGTCATGTTAATGTAAAAAAGTTCCAACGTTAAAACTGATGGAAGTAGTTCTGGTTTTTTTACATCCACCCTACAGAAAGAGTAAGTTATGTGTACCCCCAAATGGTGCAATTAAAAACTATAACTTGGCCCGCAAAAACAAGCCCTCATATGGCTACATCGACAGAAAAAAAACAAAAAAACTATAGCTCTTTGAATGTGACAAGACAAAAATGAAAATCACAGGTCTCACTAATCAATCATCGCTGGTCTGGTAATAATGTAGTAGTAAGAGTATTATAAAGTCATAGAACCATGTAAAATGTAACCTTTATTCAGAAGTTAAAAAATTCAAGGTGCTGATTGGGCCATAGAGATAGATTTGTAGTAGAGTAGTGAAATGACTATCCCTAGAGTCTCTCCCTCTTTTCTATTAGGCTCTGCATAAAAGCAGAATAGCCACTCCGACAGGGGCGTTCCCTTGAGAGGAACCTTCTATATGCCCTGGGCTGTCCCTGACACATAGATGCTAGATAGATGGGTTAGAAGCTACCACTAATAGGACATCTGTCACCAGGACAATCGCTATTGAAGTAAAGCCTTAGCCTAATAGCACTTAGTACCTTATTTCTAGATGTGCCTTTGTTTCAGCAATAGATGTTTTCTATCTTCTGAAAATCCAGTTTATTTGGTATGCAAATAAGCCAGTAAGGTGCACAGAGGCAGGAAAGAGCCCAGGCATGCCTCCCGCTAGTGCCCAAGCCCACCCTCATGCTGGGAGCAGGGAAAAGGGGGGCAGAGTTAAGGCTTGAATATGATGTAGGAGGGGTGGGTGGACACATTGTGGCAGGAGGCGTGTCTGGGCAACAATCCCCTAAATATTACATTCATGCCTGTCCTACCTTTACCAGACATTTCTGATGCTCCTTTTTGCAAATCTCAGCCGGAAGTGCAGTTTTTCTAAGAGTCAGTGACGTATCGGGTCCTTTTCTGCAGAGCGAACCCTCTTCTTTCGCTTTGCAAGGAGCTCGGTGACGCCACCGTCAGCCAAAGTAATTATTAAAAGCGCATGGATTGGCTGTAGCTAGGCTGCAACAAACCGCACTAAGCCACGCCCCTCTAGTCCAGTGACGTCACCGGACAAGGTGCTTTATTTTTAGTGAAGGAGGCAGAGGGGCGTAACTAAGCGGGAGGAATATGTGCGACAGGAGGCGGCATATGAATTAGGGGGGCAGATGCATGGAGGAGTAGACAGACACCAAAAACCACGCAATGCTGCTCTGCGCTGGGACCCAGAAGGCAGTGCGGCAGGAAGTTACCGCACACATAAAAAAGATGTCAACAATGAGTGGGGTACTGTCGGAGCCCTGCTGATGTCGAAAAATACATAAAAACATCTGGGAGGCCCTTGAAACAGCTATGAGTAAACAGTTTTGTAAAAAAAAAAATTGGATCCTGGACAACCCCTTTAACTTCCACCAGTGAAATAATTTGTAATGTGTTGAGTCATTGTCTCATTGAGCATTGAACCACCAGGGTTTTGTGTTCTTAAGACTTTATGGGGCACTTTTGAGTCAGTGGGGAGGAAGCTTAACCTTAGCATGAAGTTCTCTTGTTCCATGTGAAGAGGTTCAGCAAGGAAAAGATGTAATACGATTAGTACTATAAGTGTTCCTTTCATGTTGAATAAGGAGGAAGACTAAAAAAAGATCAAAAGGGATTTGAGATCATTGACGGCTGGAGAAAATAGTGAAGGTAGTACCGCTGTACCACTGCTTTCTGCTGGGTGGAAACTTTCATTTGTTACTTCGCTGTTAAAATAGGCAATTAACCTTCACACACACAATAATGACTCAGCAGAAGAATATATAACCGAATCAGAAAAATATGTGAAAACAGCTTTCTATAAGGCAGCAGTGGTTTTATCAAGTCATGATTAAATGATCATATAAAAGTTGATCACCTTCATGTGACTTTTATTCATGTTACTGAATGTACTGTATGGTTTTTCTAATAATATTGTGGACAGAACTTTTTTTTTTCTTCCAGTGTAAGGGCTCATGCACACGACCGTTCCCTTTTTTGTGGTACGCAAACCGCTGATCCACAAAAAACGGAATTTGCGGAACGGGCGGCCCATTGTAGAAATGCCTATTCTTGTCCGCATAACGGACAAGAATAGGACATGCTATATTTTTTTGCGGGGCCACCGAACAGAGCAACGGATGCGGACAGCACACGGAGTGCTGTCTGCATCTTTTGGGGCCCCATTGAAGTGAATGAGGCCTAAGGCTGTAAAAACCCGTAAAAATTAGCCTGTGCTTTTTCTAGAAACAGCATTGTTCTTGTGATAGACAAACAGAGAGATAAATAGATAGATATACAGATAAGATAAATAGATAGAAAGATAGATATATAGATAGATTTCAGATCAATGAGGTGCCTATGTTCTGATTAACCACCCCTAGTATAGAAAAAAGGAGAGTAAGGCCTCATGCACATGACTGTTTTTCAGAAAATTAGAATATCGTGCAAAAGTCAATTTATTTCAGTACGGCCTAATGCACACGATAGTTGTGGTGGTCCGCACCCATTGCTCCATTCCGTGGCCCCGCTAAAAAAATATAGCATGTCCTATTCTTGTCTGTTTTACGGACAAGAATAGGCATTTCTACAATGGGCCACCCGTTCCGTTCCGCAAATTGCAAAAGGCACACAGGTGGCTTCCGTTTTTTGCGGATCCGCGATTTGCGGACCGCAAAAAACTGTGCAGTCGTGTGCATGAGGCCTAAGGGAGACTTCCCACAGTAATATAATTACACAGTCCGGTTAAAAAAAGACATATCTTTATCATGTTTTATTCATCTTATTCATTTTTCTGTTCCTACAGAAGTGGCTTCAGTATGAAGGAGACATTCTCACCTTATATTTCATATACCATTTGAATCCACTCCTGGTTTTGGATAAAAGACTGGAATCACACATAGGGGGTCATTTATTAACACTGGTGTTTTAGACTTAATATCCCCTATAGCTGGTGGTGGATCCGCCGGACCTTTTTTCTAATCATGGGCATCCCCTACATTGTTCACTGGGAATACACATTAAATATTCTGTGGGATTCTTTCAATTTAAAACTTAAATTAGGCTACTCAAAAACCTTAAAGGGCTTCTGTCATCAGAAACATTGTTATTAAACTGGCTGACTTTAGACATGTGCTAATGTCAGCTGAAGCTAACAGTCTTTGTCCCTTTTTTTTTATCTGCTTCCATTTTTCTGAAAAATGAACGTTTGTGTCAGGGGCAGATTAAGTGCATGATAGGCCCGGACTATCTATCCAACTCGGGCCCCTCCCTCCATTTTAGTTTAGATTTTTTTTCTGTATGAATAGGCTGCGGTGCTTCGTGAGCGCCAGTCTCTTCCTAGGCCATATGACATCACATTAATCGTTCACATGGCCTAGGTGGAGCTCAGTCCCTTTTGAGTGATTGGGGCTGAGCTGCAAAACCAAGCACAGTGCTATCAAATGGACAGTGCTGTGCTTGGTAAGGAGCAAAGAGGCCGCGGCGCTCACTGGAACACCGCGGTCTCCGCAAACAGCTGATCGGTGGGGGTGCCAGGAGTCTGAGTTACATAGGATTGCAGGGAACATCAACTGCATTATGTGTACACAGAATGTTATCACTGTTATATGGGCTGTTCCAAATTTGCCAAATTTAAAATACATATGATATAATAAATCAGATTCCACCTTTCATTTTCCAAAGGAGCTGTCAAAAATGAAAGGTGGAATCTGATTGGCTGCTATGGGCAACTAAGCCAGTTCTTCTTTACACCAGCTTGATCAATTATCCCAAAGGTCCTTATAGTGTCTTCAGCAATTATTATGTCCCATAGAGTGCCCCCAGTAATGATAATAACACCTTATATTGTGCTCCAGGTAATAATGCTGTATAGTCTCCCCAAAAATAACGTCCCCTAATATGTCCCTGTAATAGAAATGCCCCTATTGTTCCTCCCCAATAGCAACATCCCCCACACGAACAAATGAACGACAAAACATTTGTAAAGCGCTTTTCTCCTGTAGGACTCAAAGCGCACTGCCCCCATATAATAGTTTCCCCCACACTGTCCAATATAGTAATTTCCCCCAAACTGTCCCATATAGTAATTTCCCCCAAACTGTCCCATATAGTAATTTCCCCCACACTGCCCTGATATAGTAATTTCCCCCACACTGCCCCATATAGAAATTTCCCCCACACTGCCCCCATATAGTAATTTCCCCCACACTGTCCCAACGTAGTAGTTTGCCCCCACACTGCACCCCCATGAAGTAGTTTGCCCCCACACTTCCCCATTAAGTAATTTGCCCGCAAACTGCCCACATTAAGTAATTTGCCCCCACACTGCCCCCATTGAGTAATGTGCCACCACACTGCCCCTCATATTAAGTTATTTGCTCTCACACTGCCCCCCATTAAGTAATTTTCCCCATGTAATCATTTTCCCCCCACTGTCCCTGCAGAAATATGTCCTCCTCTGCCCCCCAAAATTGACACACACACACACAAAAGAAACAAAACAAAAAAAAACTAAAGGCTAATAACTTACCTGTGTCTGGGATGGTGAGGCAGGCGCGCATACATCAAAGCCCTGGACTGCGGCACAGGCACGCGATGACATCATCACGCATGCCTGCGCCGGGCTTTTACTACCACATAGGCCTCAGGTCTACTAGGCCTGAAGCCTATGGCGGTGATAGGCAGCGGTGCAGGGAACTATGTGCTTCGGCGTCCCGCTGCAGTATGTGGGCGTTTGGGTGTTGGGCCCCCCCTAGCAAACGCCCATATTATAATCCACCATTGGTTTGTGTTATGCAAATTAGTTGCTATGAGCAATAGGGGTGATGCCTCTACTCCTCTGGCCATGCCCTTATCATGTTGATTGACAGGGCCATGCAGTGTTCGCATCATCCTGCCTGGCCCTGGCAACATGATGAGGGCATGGCCAGAGGAGGGAGAACAGAGCCTCTAGGAGCAGTGGCAACACCCCCATTGCTCTTAGAGGCTCATTTGCATAGGATAAACTTTAATTTTTCTCTAAAACTGAGGCACATGGAAAGAAGTGACAAAGACTGTTAGCTTCAGCTGACATTAGCACATATCAGCCAGCCAGTTTAATAACCATGTTTCTGATCACAGAAGCTCTTTAATTTTGTTTCTTTTGAGACATTCAGAGGTGGACTTGTTTGTGCGCTTCAGATCATTGCCCTGCTACAGTTAGGTCCATATATATTTGGACACTGACACAAATTTTGTTTTTATTACCTGTTTACTAAAAGATATTCAAGTAATAGTTATACAGGTGAAACTCGAAAAATTAGAACATCGTGCAAAAGTCAATTTATTTCAGTAAGGCCTCATGCACATGCACGCATTTTTTGCGGCTCAGGTGCGGACCCATTCACTTCAATGGGGCTGCAAAAGATGCAGACAGCACTCCGTGTACTGTCCGCATCCGTTGCCCCTTTCCGTGGCCCCGCAAAAAAAATATAGCATGTCCTATTCTTGTCCGTTTTGCGGACAAGAATAGGCATTTATACAATGGGCCGCCCATTCCGCAAATTGCGGAAGGCACAGGGGCGGCTTCCGTTTTTTTGCAGATCAGCGGTTTGCGGACCACAAAAAAGCAGAAAGGTTGTGTGCATGAGCCCTAATGCAAATTAAAAGGAATTTCATTAATGCAGCTTGAAATTTGAATTTTGTGAAAAAGGTTCAGTATTCTCGGCTCAAAGAGTCACATTCTAGTCAGCTAATTAATCCAAATTGTGACTTTGGGGTTTCATAAGCTGTAAGCCATAATCATCCAAATTATAACAAATAAAGGCTTGAAATATCTCGCTTTGCATGTAATGAGTCCCTCATATGTTAGTTTCACCTTTTAAGTTGGATTACTGAAATAAATGAACTTGATATTCTAATCTTTCGAGTTTCACCTGTATACTGGACATGGATATAAAGTCCAGACTTTTAGCTTTCATTTGAGGGTATCCACATTAAAATTGGATGAAGGGTTTAGGAGTTTCAGCTCCTTTATATGTGTCACCCTGTTTTTAAAGAGACCAAAAGTAATTTTAGAAAATTGCCTCAAAGGCTGTTTCATGGGCAGGTGTGGGCACTTCTTTCATTATTTCCAATTAAGCACATAAAAGGACAAGCACATTTCACTTGTTAAAGACTAAACTTCAGACAGAAAGGCCCACAAATAAAAGCAACTGAAAATTGCTGCAGTAAAGGCAGAGCATTAAAAAGGAGGAAACAGCGTCTGGTGATGTCCATGAGTTCAAGACTTTAGGCAGTCATTGCCAACAAAGGGTTTTCAACAAAGTATTAGAAAATAACATTTTATTTAAAATTATTTAATTTGTCAAATTACTTTTCAGCACCTAAAATGAAGAGATTGAGTTTAAAAAATTCTTTAGTTCCTCAAATTTTTATGCAACCATTTTGTTCAACCAACTGAATTAAAGCTGAAAGTATGAACTTCAAATGCACCTGAATTGCTTTGTTCAAAATCCATTGTGGTGAAGTACAGAACAAAAATGTTAAAAGTGTTGTCTCTGTCCAAATATATATAGACTATATTTAACCCAGCTGCACTTCAGTCACAAACTTACTGGTGGACATTTGTCTTAAGGATTTTCTGATAGCAGAATTCATGGTTCCATCAATTTTGACAGGTTGTCCAATTCCTACATTAGTAAAACAGCCCTTGACTATCACACTACCATCACCTGCCTGACTGTTGGTACTATGTTCTTATGGTGGAATGAGGTGTTAGCTTTATGACATATGTAACTAGAGCTATTTCTTCCAAAAGGTTCTGACTTTGACTCATGGTCCATAGAATATTATCCCAAAAGTTGTTTTTCGATAAAAAAAACGAAACTTTGTATTTGTTTTGGTTAGCAATGGGTTGCAACCCTCCCATGGATGTCTTTTTCCCCAAGGTCTTTCTTATTTTTGGAATTTTGTACATTGACCTTAACTGAGGCAAGTGAGGCCTGCAATTTTTCTGGTTTTTTTGTAACCTCCTGGATGAGTTGTCCATGTGAAAGTTCGCCATTGTTTCAAAGTTTCTGCATTTATAGATAATGACTCTCATTGCGATTTGCTGGAGTCACAGAGCCTTAACAATAAGTTTGCTAATCTTTCCAGACTTGTAGATTTCAATGACTTTGCTTCGCATCTGTATTTGAATCTTTTTAAACCATGGCATCAAGACCTGCTTCAAGGCGCCAGATTACTGCCAGATTTAATAGACCTGGCAGTAATCATGCCTGATTGTGGCAAGTGAAATTGAACCTAATTATCAATTGAGTTTGATTAAGTGATTGATTTAGTAGCTGAGGGGGGAGGAGGCGTTAATTTTGACATACGGCCAGGTAGGTATGAACAGAATTTTTCCTTTAGTAAGTGAAATCATTATTTATAGACAGCATTTTGTATTTACTTGGGTTGTCTTTGTCTAATGTTAACAGTAGGTTGATGATTTGAAACTTCATACCGTGACAAAAGCAAAAATAGAAGAAACTGGGAATGGGCAAATATCGTATCTTTCACTTTATAAGATGCACTTTTGTCCCCAAAAGTGGGTGGAAAGATGGTAGTGCCTCTCATAAAGCAAATATTAGCGAGCGCTTTCATTATGAAAGTGATCACTAGTATGCAGTAGGCACGTGGAACGGTGAGTAAAACGCTGCGCTGGGACGGAGAAAACCACAGAGCGGTGAGTGCAGCATGCCATTGGGAGAGGTAAGTCCATTTAGTTATTTTTGTGCTGATCTTGGGGTCTGAAATGAGGTTTAATCAATGGGTCTGATATTGGAGTCTTAATTGAAGTTTGATATTGGTGTCTAATCTGCAGGTTTGATCTGAGGTCTGACATGGGGGTTTAATCTGAAGTCTGATATGGGGGTCTAATCTGATGTCTGTGGGGGTCTGATCTAGGATCTGATGAAGACTGGGGGTCTAATTTAGGGGTCTGATGAAAAATATTTTTCAGATTTTTCTCCTCTAAAACCTTGTTGCGTCTTATAATCCAGTGTGTCTTATAAAGCGAAGAATACAGTTCTTCTAGTCATAGATCCAGCCTCCACTCTTCTGTGGTGCTCGGTTCTATCTTTGCTCTGTCTAGGACCTGTGGTCCTGAGATGACACATTTTTATGACTAGCTACTTACACACAGGAATAATGATTTCAACTTGCAGGATGACAGACCGAACTGGATGGACAAATGTATTTTTTCGGCCTGATGTACTATGTTACTAGGAATTTGCAGTCTTCCATCACACTCTAGTGCAGTCTTTTTCTCTACAATGCCTTTCCTGAATCTCTCCATGAGTTCTGCCTGTTCTTCTATTTATCTCCTCTGTGGCATATGCTAGCTTGTATTGTGATGCTGCAGAGTGACCCTCATATTGACTCCTGATTTATCCCAGTTTCTGCCAAAATACCAGGCAATTGCCATATTTTTCAGACTATAATACACATTCCCCCCCCCCCCCCCCCCCCAAGTGGCAGAGCATCTTATAGTCCGAATGCTAATGACCGCTTCCATTATGGAGGGTCATGTGACCAGGCTCATCATTCAGTCTGCTCCATTTAAATACACTGCACTTGCCATCTACACTTCTCCTGTTGGGTGTTTGGTGCACATTCTGTGTGAATAGAGAAATCTGGGCTCATCACCCTCCATCAGCAGTCATTTTATGGACAGAAGTGTTTTGCCTGATAAAAGTGTTGCCAACACTACTACGGAGCGCTTATTAGCGCACAGACTAGAACCTTAAGTAAGGTAAAACAAAACAATTACTTTATTTATGATAAATGATAATAAAATTATGGTTGACAATAAGAGTTATTGTAATTATAAAACTACAGTTATCTTGACCATCACGAGTAAGTAAGTAAAGCATCAATACATCACTAGATATTGTAGCATCAGCCGTTGCCCACAGGTTGGGGGATTCCAACAATCAGCAAGGGGAATAATCTGGGAACAGCACAAGGCACGTCTGCCGCATCTTCAACGAATCCCAAAAATCCCCTTGGAAACCCCTTATTTTATACCACGTATAGTTAGATGAGCCTGTGATCTAGGCATGTCAGCTCATGATCATATTTACTTGATCACGCATGGATACATCATATGGCTATATGCAGTTACTTATCTTCTTGCTCAGAACATCTTGTAACAATGTATCATAAGTCCTGTTCCGTCCGGATCTACGTTGTTTTTCTGAACTCCAGTACCCTAGGTTTTTATGTCTATTTGAGTGTAAATTACCATTATCCCACTCACTCTTATACATTTGTTTCACAATTTGCATCACAAGGAGGCAGGACCTCTACGTGGACATCACAGAAGATTTGCCTAATAAGGGACATGGCTTATGAAATATAGCAAACCACAGAGAATATCAATAAAGTTCATATTAGTAAGTGCCATATAGTCATCTTACATACACACTAGTCAACAGTAACCAGAAAGTGGCTAACCCCTTTTACCCTTATTTGCCACCAATGGTTAAAAATGCTTATGAAAATACCTTCTGGGATTTACGTCCCCACCTATACCTTGGTTGAACTTGATGGACTTTTGTCTTTAAAGGGGTATTCCCATCACAATGATCACTGTTAAATCTCTTAATGACTGAATTTGACAGTGATCATTTTTCTAAATACATTTTATTACCCAATTCCCACCCTTTTTGAGAAAATAAGTCCCCTCTTACCTGATCGTTGTCTTTCGTCTCCCCTGGCAACGGCCACCTCTCCTGTCGAATCCTGCCGGGACACGCTTGCGCAGAAGACTGAAGATTCTCTCCTGGCCGGGCCACGCAATGTCCTGAACGCGCACGACGCCTCGAATGCGCCATGATGACTTTTCCCTGGCCAGTATAGTACAGAGCCGCGAACGCGCACGCTGGCTCTGTACTATACAAGCCAGGAATAAGTCACCATGGCGCATGTGCGGCGGCGTGCGCGTTCAGGACATTGCGCGGCCCGGCCGGGAGAGAATCTTCAGTCTTCTGCACAAGCGTGGCCTGGTCGGGAGAAGACGTCAATCAAGCACCGCCGAATCCAGGAAGTGAACGTCGCGCTGGACGAAGGCAAGTATGAAAACTGAAGATGGGAATACCCCTTTAACTATGTAACTATTTAAAGAGGACCTTTCATCGGTCCAAACCTTGTGAACTAAGTATCATGATCTGTAGAGTGGCGCCCAGGGATCTTACTACACTTACTATTATCCCTAGGCTCCGCTCGGTTCTCCTGCTATGCCCTCCGGTATCTTCGGTCACTTGGTTATAGTAGGCGGAGACTTAGGGGACTTGGTTATAGTAGGAGGAGACTGCCCTTGTTCTCCTGAGCGTCTCCTCCCATGCTGTAGCGCTGGCCAATCGCAGTGCAGAGCTCACAGCCTGGGAGTTTTTTTTTCTCCCAGGCTGTGAGCTCTGCGCTGCGATTGGCCAGCACTACAGCCAAGGAGAAGGAGAGTCTCCTCCTACTATAACCAAGTGACCAAACATACCGGAGGGCATAGCAGGAAAACGGAGCGGTGCCAGGGATAATAGTAAGTGCAGTGAGATCCCTGGGCGCCGCTGTATATATCATGATACTTAGTTCACAATGTTTGAACCAATGAAAGGTCCTCTTTAACATACTGTGTAATGTGCAATACACATCACTTTTAAAGTTATTTAATCACAATGGGCCTTATTCAGGAAAAAGGGTTTGTTTGGTATGTAAAGAATTTTTACAAAAGGCTCAGGATTGATTAAAGTTCTATCTTATCCAAATTTCTGCAGTAAAAAAAATAAATAATAATTTAAATCCTATGAAACATTTTAAAACGTTATTTCCTTTAGTCTGGATTCCATGAATGCCATGAATTCCAAGTTACTATGAAAAAAAATCTTCTACTGTATCACAATTAATAATTGTCAGTTTTTGATTGGCTAAGAAACACTGCAGGGTGTGGTATGAAAGACGGATGCCAGCAGCTCTATTTTACATCAGAGATTCTGGCAGCGGAATATGGGAATCATATAGGAATGAGATCGATTGACATTTTTCATATGCATCCCTGCAGTATAATCACTGTACTGCCTGTATGACTCACACTTAAATCACCCTGCCCTGTCATCCTTTCAGTGATATATTCATCTACCAGCAGCCAGGACTATTTCAGCACTTACTGAATTGTCAGGATGCCAACACTTGGTATGATACCTAGTATGAATTTATTGATATACTGTATAGGGATTTGGCATGGGTATGAAACAGGAAAACCTTGGCTCAATGTGAGCAATTGATTTTCCTTATTACTCCCTTGTCGTACAAAAAAGCTTTAAATTTTCAATGCAAAAATGTAAATGCTGAAAACGCATGTTAATTGTTATCTTAAAGGGGTATACTCATCTCAGACATTGGTGGCATATTGCTAGGATTTGCCCCCAAAGTCTGATAACTGCGCGTCCCACCTCCGGGACCCGCATCTATACTTTGAACGGAGCCTGCAAAGTCCTGGAGGATGCGCACGTGCATGCATGCCCCCCCCCCCCCCATTCATTCCTATGTGAGTGAGAAAAATAGCTGAGCAATAGCTTGACTATTTTCCTCAGCCCCATAGAGGTAAATGGGACAGCGGGCGCATATGCACAGTGCGCTTCCCAGCCATTTCCATGGGACTACCAAAAATAGCCGAGTGCGCCGCATGGCTATTTTCGTTCTCCCATGGGAATGAATGGAGGGTGGCTGAGCATGCGCAAGTATAAGTGCGGGTCCCAAAGGTGGCTCCCACACCAATCAGACATGCCCCCAATGTCTGGGATGGGACAACCCCTTTAAAGGGAACCTGTCACCCTGAAAATGCAATGCAATCTGCAGGCAGCATGGTACAGAGCAGGAGGAGCTGAGCAGCCTGGATGTTGGAAAGGATTCAATATAACTTTCAATTTATTTATTTATTATTTTTTTATTGAGGAGCACTCATACAGGGAAGATGGTCAATCAGTGAGTAGGACCATCCACAAGAATCCCAAGCATAAAAAGGGAAGAGGTATAAACCAGTAAATTTCAGGTTTTACTGAATCTTTACCCAAAATACTATAAATCAATCTGTTTAGCTCCTCCTACTCTATAACATGTTGCCTGAATATTGCACTGCATTGTCATGGTGATAGGTTCCCTTTAATTGTAAATTAATGATTCCTCTATGTACTAAAGTATTCTTACATTTCGTTCTTTGTGGGCCATTGCTTGGCAGCAGCCCAGGTGCAGTGTCCTGCAACTGCTCTTGATCCGTGCATGTATCTGAAGATTAGAACTAGGAGTTTGCGAGCATGCAAGTCTGCCTTGATCCCGTGTGTTTTGTCTTAAATGTGACGTGAGATTACATGACTTTACATTCAAAGACTATATGAGGGAACTGCTTTAATTCATTTGTTTATAATTTTTATTTCATTGTATAATTTACTTTGCTCCTTTATTTATTTTTCCTGGTGTAATCCCCATTAGCAAGTATGTACTCCACGATTGCCAATGGAGTCCAGTGCACATTTTATGCAATGTATGCAGTCCTGGAACAGCCATTTGGGGGTGCAAAATGTGAGCAAATTGCATGTTTGGAAGCCTTTATCCTGTATTTGAATTAGGGAATTGCAACATTTACCCCTTCACGCATTTTCACATACATGTATGTGAGGGAATGTGGATTCTTCCTGCATCCTCACTTGCATGTACATGATCTGATCAGGCAGGAGTTTCACCTGCTCGATCTGCAGAATGGTCCCGGCTTTCACTGATCCACTGCATCCGCCAGCATCGCTGTATGAGGTGATTATGGAATCTAACCGCGACACGTGCAGAAGGAGAGGGCTCTCTCTGACTCCATCGGCCCCCGCGCTGCTCTGACAGGGGGTCGATGGTTGCCATGGCAGGCACGATGCCTTAGCCTAGTTTCGCACTCGATGCGGATCCGTCATAGATCTGCACAGACGGATCAGTTCAGATAATACAACAGTGAGCAGCGTTTTGGTGTCCACCTCAAAAGCGGAATTGAGACGGAATGGAAGCAAACTGATGCATTCTGAGCGGATCCTTTTCCATTCAGAATGCATTCGGGCAAAACTGAATGGATCTCACAAGCGGAAAGCCAAAACCCCAGTGTGAAAGTAGCCTTACACAGGCATCGGAGCCTTCCAGCTACGGAAGCCTAGGAGATCCAGCCTACAGGCTTGGTCTCCTAGGCAACTTACTGTGTAAGACGCTGACAGCTCAATTCAGTACAATACATAATGTATTGTACTGAATTTAAACAGGGATCAAACTCTGAAAAGGTGAAGTGAAAGTGAAAAAAAGCCCCCTCACCATAAAATAGTGTTTAAAAATAAATAAATAAAAAACAGACATATTAGGTGCTCTATAAAAATGTCACATAATCTACCACCTCAGGTGAACACCGTAAAAAAATAAAAAAATAAAAACCGAAACAAAAAATGTCACCTTACATCACAAAAAGTGTAATTCCAAGCAATCAAAAAGACGTTACCCCCAAAGTAGTAACAATCAAACCGTCATCTCTTCCCGCAAAAAATGAGACCCTACCTAAGACAATCGCCCAAAAGGAAAAAAAATATATGGCTTTCAGAAAATGGAGACACTAAAACATGATTTATTTTTCTTCAAAAATGCTTTTATTGTGCAAAACTGACATCCTGTATTAGGTATCACCGCATCCGTAATTATCTGCTCTATAAAAATATCAAACGATCCCTCAGGGGAACGCTTTAAAAAATAAAATAACTGTGTCAAAAATGTGATTTTTTTTTGGCACCTTCATCACAAAAAGTGTAATTCCAAGCGATCAAAAAGTCATACACACCCCAAAATGGTACCAATCAAACTGTCATCTCTACCCACAAAAACATTAGAACCTACCTAAATAAAAAGATATTGCTTTCAGAAAATGGAGACACTAAAACCTGATTTTTTTCCTTCAAAAATGCTTTTATAGTGTAAAACTGAAATACATTTCAGACATATTGCAATTTTTTTGCCACCTTTCATCACGCAAAGTGTAATAACAAGCAATCAAAAAGTCATATACAACCCAAAATAGTACCAATCAAACCATCATCTCTTCCTGCAAAAAATTAGCCCCTACATAAAACAATCGCCCCAAAAAAATAATAATATGGCTTTCAGAAAATGGAGATGTTAAACATGACTTTTTTTTTAGACATATTAGGTATTGCCACGTCCGTAAAAACCTGAGCTATGAAAATATCACATGATATACCCCACAGTTGAACGCTGTTTTAAAAAAAAAATGTACTGAAATGGCAATTTTTGGGTCACCTTGCCCCAAAAAAGTGTCATATTCAATGATCAAAAAATCATATGTACCCAAAAATGGTACCAATAAAAATTTCAGCTCTTTCTGCAAAAAAGAGCCCCTGCACAAGACGATCAGGAGAAAATTAAAAGAAATCTAGCTTTCAGAAAATTAAGACACAAAAACATTATTTTTGTTCTCATGAACATCTACACCCGGTGCAGGCGCACTGAGGAATGAGCGGCCGAGCGAGCGTCCTCCTCTCAGTGCGCCTGCACCGACTGAAGACCGGTACAGCGCAGGCGCGAGATTTGGAACACAGACAGGGCCAGCCGGAGGAGGAGAGTGCTCCCTGGCCCTGTCAATCAGCAGGAGGAGGGGGCGTTTTTTTAAAAGGAGGATGCGGCGGCTACCAGCAAGTAACCGCCCTACTTGCTGGTAGCGAGGTAATTAACATATTATAAAAATGCTGTTTTTAAAGAAACTAAGCCACAGAAAAAGGTAAGAGCACTATATATTGAATAATCGCACTATAAGGATTTGAATTAGCCCAAAAATGAAAAATGACTTTTGGGGGGTGACAGAAGCCCTTTAAACCTTGCTGTGTTACTGGGGAAAATAGATTAAAATGGAAAAGCTGCAAAAAAAAGTGAAATTTTGAAATGTCACCTTAATTTTCCTTTCATTCTTGTGGAATACCTAAAGAGTTAACAAAGTTTGTAAAATAAGTTTTGAATAACTTGAAGTGTGTAGTTTCTAAAATGGGGTCATTTATGGGTGGTTTCTACGTAAGCCCAACAAAGTGACTTCATAACTAAACTGGTCCTTAAAAGTGGGTTTTGGAAATTTCCTTAAGAATTTTAAGAATTTCTCCTAAAATTCTAAGCCTTCTAACGTTCTAAAAAATAAAATGACGTTTACAAAATGATGCCAACATGAAGTAAACATCTGGGAAATGTACAGTAACAACTATTTTATGAGGTATAACAATCTGCTTTAAAAGCAGAGACATTCAAATTTCAAGAATGGTGAATTTTTCTAAATTTTCTGTACATTTTGGAATTTTTTTATAAATAAAGGTGAAACATATTGACTCCAATTTACCACTAACATGAAGTACAATATGTCACGTAAAAACAGTTGCAGAATCGCTCCAGCGTAATTGCCACATAAAGTGAAACATGTCAGAGTTGCAAAATGTGGCTTGGTCCTTATCTTGAAAAGGGGTTAAGATACAGTGACAATATGGAAAGGAGTTTGCAGCTCAATGTGCAAACACTCAATGAGGTAGATAAGTTTGAGGGTGGTAGTATGGAGGAGCAGGAAAGTGAGGTAGTTCCTTTAGCTGGGTAACAGAAGGTCAGTCTCTCCACATTTTGGGTTGACAGGCGAGTTCTCCTTGGGTAACTATGGCCCCTGCCGCACTAAACACCCACTCTGATGCCACACTACTGGCCGGTCAGGACAGCTTTTCCAGCACAAACTTGGCCAGTTGCGGCCACAAATCCAGTTTGGCTGCCTAGTAGTTCAGTGGATCTTCAATGTGGGGTGGCAGGGTGCTGTCCAAGTATGCCACCACCTGCTGGTTAAGGTTCTGCTCCAGGTCTATTTGCTGCTGGTGAGTAGTTTCTTCACTAGGCGGGTTAAGAAAGCTGCTCATCATCGACTATAGACTCAAGCTGCTTCTGGTACTGCTCTTATCCCCCCTTTACCACCCTGCCACAGCAGCCATGGGAGAGGAACAACCGCACAGAGGACCCACCCAGTCAGACCTGCAAAAGGATGGATGATGGTGTAGATAGGCAGCGGCCAACTGACTACATAGGATGTCTCTATAGTAGTTCAGTTTGTCCTCCCTGTCAGCAGGTGTAAAAAAGGCCCCCATTTTTGACCGGTAGCGAGGGTCCAATAAGGTGGAGAGCCAGAAGTCATGCCTCTGCCAAATGGTGACAATTCGTATGTCATTACTCAAGCAAGTGAGCATGTAGTGGGCCATTTGCACAAGTGACTCAGAGAGACTCCCTGCCTCCATCTTCACTGCATATTGCCACGGTGTGCCTGGGTCATCTGCTTCATCTTCCTCATCTCCCTTTTGCTCCTCTGGCTGCTCATTATCCTCTCCTTTCACCTGTCTTGAAAAATCACCCAATTCGCTACACATTGCTTGTGCTGCAATGTCCTCCTCCTCCTCCTCCAGTTCAGCCGCCACAGGGCTCATGTGGCCATGAGATCTAGGCGCCATGTCTCCAGTCCCCTGACCAGCCAGATATACCAGCATCTGTTCCAGGACATGAAGCAGTAGAATGACGTTGTTCATCCCGTAGTCCTGGCGACTGACAAATAACATGGCCTACTCAAAGTTCCTGAGCAAAAGGCAGGTGTCACGCATGAGCTGCCACCGGCAGACATCGAAGTTACACAGGGGAGTACTCCTGTCTGCTTGGATCATCAAGAAATCGTTTATGGCCTTTCTCTGTTCGTATAGTCGCAGCAGGGGGGAATATACCTCCAGCCACATACTTACTTGTTCTTTTATGTACGCTGAATGCATAATTTTTGGGGCCTGGAGTACACTGGCCTGCTGGAAAATTGATATCCAATGACTATGTAATCTACCTCCATCCACATACTTACTTGTTCTTTTCTGTACGGTGAATAAATAATGGTTTGGGGCCTGTAGTCCAGTAGCCTACAGTAAAAATTGTATCTATTGACTGCATAATGTACCTTGAGCCACATAATCATAATTCATTTTATATCAGGTGAATGCCTAATTTTTAAGGCCCGTACTTTTCTAGGTTCCAAAGGGGCACATTTCACAGAATTTCCCTTTAAGACGCATAAAAATGTCCCCTGATTAAGACACATATTTTTTGTTGGAATTTTTGGCATTGATCCCCCTCTAGTATGTCACTGTCCATGTTGTAGGACTATTAGTACGCTTCTACTAAGTATTTGGTGGCTTCAAATATGAGCTGAAGTTTTTTTAGGTTCGCCTGCCATTAAAGTGAATAGGGCCCGCTGCGAACTTGCGGTTCACAAACATTTGATCGCGTTCGCACGATCGCGTTCGCGAACCTTCCCAGACGATGTTCGTCCATTACTCACTATTCAGGTGCACTCTGTTCTGGTTTGTTCAGTGTTGTCCCTGTTGACAATGAATGGGGACAAAACTGAAGCATTGTGCTGCGGTTTTGAGAGCCTCTGCTGGATCTCAAAACCGGATAGCACAACAAAGATGTGAAAGTAGCCTTAGTTTGTCACAGTGGTCATGACTCATGTAATCATTTTGCTACTTTGATACCATTTTTCCTAGGACTGTTCAAATCATTTTTAATCCTACAATTATTTACATTGCGCACACATTACATCAGTTTGGCTACATCTGTGACTTCTAAATCCAAAGTGATGACTTGCTAATGGGGGTAAATACTTTGCCATGGATTTGCCATTAGAGAGTCATAAAAAGCCTAATTTGATTCATTACTATTGAATGCTGTAATACAATAAACATCAAAAAGTTCAAGGAATGCACTTGCAGTTTTTAGTCGTTTTAACTAATGATGAAATCACCCTTTAAATGATTATATGATATTATTACAATTTAAACCAATATTTAAAGGGAACCTGTCACCAGGATTTTGTGTATAGAGCTGAAGACATGGGTTGCTAGATGGCCACTAGCACATCGGCAATACCCAGTCCCCATAGCTCTGTGCGCTTTTATTGTGTAAAAAAACTATTTGATACATATGCAAATTAACCTGAGATGAGTCCTGTAAGTGAGATGAGTCAGGGACAGGACTCATCTCAGGTTAATTTGCATATGTATCAAATCGTTTGTTTTACACAATAAAAGCACACAGAGCTATGGGGACTGGGTATTGCGGATGTGCTAACGGCCATCTAGCAACCCATGTCGTCAGCTCTATACACAAAATCCCGGTGACAGGTTCCCTTTAAACCAATGTATTGTTTTATTCTAATAAATCTAGAGTAAAAAAGTTAAGCTACACACTTTGTGTGTACAGCTCCTACGCAGAGCTCTGTGTTTCCATGGTTACAGACTACAAACAAAGTTTGGAGTCTAATCCTGCAGTCAGACTCCTTCCAATCTGTCCCCTGCTTCCTTATTACCTTGTGACTATAAGATAGAAAACAGTATATAGAAAACAATTAATTGAATAAATATTCCCTAAAGTGAATTTGTATAACTACCAAGAGTTCTACATGTGCAGGGATTGTTCCTAATTTATTAAGGACAATCATGGCAAATATTTGTCTCTGACACCGTCCCACAGACTCAGGGGCAGATTAACTACTCCCCCTTTTTTAATTCCCCTCTCCCAGTAGGTCTTGTCAGTGGCTCTGTATATGCATGTGAGCACACCGCCTATCAACCACTGCTTACAGGAGTGGCGGAGGTGGGTGCAGCAATCCCCTTATCAATACAGCAGATTCATATACAGTTTAAGCAAAAATCACAAGAAAGATAAAAAACAAAGATAAAGACATCCTGCTTGATATGATAAATAAATATGCAGATGTGAATGGCTACATTTATGAAAAAAATCACAGAAAAAAATAATAATGCATTTACACAATAGATGCAAGCATTGTATTTGGACTAAGCCCTCATTCTGATATAATACAATCTGAGATTCTTACCCTCAACAAGGACTTTTTTTAGTGATTTTTGCTTAGTTTGTAGTATACTGCGCTTAGTTTTTCATATGAATGAGCTCCAATTTTATCTTGGGAGTAGCATCCATGTGCACTTTTGACCTTCCTATCAAACAGACCGCCTTGATTAGGTGGTACATATAGCTGTGTGTGCTCCTCCTCTCATCGGGTTGCTGATGCACATAGAGGTAACTAGGAGCAGCACACTATTAGTGATGAGTGGCATAGTCAATATTCGAATTTGTGATATTGGACGAATATTCGCCGAATATTCGCCATAAATTCGAGAATTCGTGATCTCCTGTCATTGTTTACTTGATTGTGAAAATCGGCAATGTAATATATTCACGATAAATTCACGATAAATTCGCAATAAATTTGTGATTAGAATATTCAACACTATTCGCGAATACGAATATATATCCGTCCTGACTTACAATGCAAGTCAATGGGGACGGATCCGTTTGACGTTAACACAATATGGTGCAATTGCAAACGGATCCGTCCCCCATTGACTTTCAATGTAAAGTCAGGAGTCCCTATTATACCATCGGATCAGAGTTTTCTACAATTCGATGGTATATTTTAACTTGAAGCATCCCCATCACCATGGGAACGCCTCTATGTTAGAATATACCATCGGATTTGAGTTACAGCGTGAAAACTCATATCCGACAGTATATTCTAACACAGAGGCGTTCCCATGGTGATGGGGACGCTTCAAGTTAGAATATACTACGAACTGTGTACATGACTGCCCCCTGCTGCCTGGCAGCACCCGATCTCTTACAGGGGGCTGTGATCCGCACAATTAACCCCTCAGGTGCCGCACCTGAAGAGGTTAATTGTGCGTTTCATAGCCCCCTGTAAGAGATCAGGGGCTGCCAGGCAGCAGGGGGCAGACCCCCCTCCCCAGTTTGAATATCATTGGTGGCCAGTGTGCGGGCCCCCCTCCCTCCCTCTATTATAATATCATTGGTGGCCAGTGTGCGGCCGCCCCCCTCCCTCTATTGTATTAATATCATTGGTGGTCAGTGTGCGGCCCCCCCTCCCTCCCTCTATTGTATTATCATTGGTGGCTAGTGTGCGCCCCCCCGGACCCCTCTCCCTCCCTCTATTGTATTAATCTCATTGGTGGTCAGTGTGCGGCCCCCCTCCCTCCCTCTATTGTATTATCATTGGTGGCACAGTGTGCGGCCTCCCCCCGGCCCCCCCTCCCTCCCTCTATTGTATTAATATCATTGGTGGCACAGTGTGCGCCCCCCCCTCCCTCCCTCTATTGTATTACTATCATTGGTGGCTACTACTATCATACTATATATATCATACTTACCTGTTGCGCTGTCTGTGACCGGCCGGGAGCTCCTCCTACTGGTAAGTGACAGGTCTGTGCGGCGCATTGCTTAATGATCTGTCCCTTACCAGTAGGAGGAGCTCCCAACCGGTCACAGACAGCGCAGCAGGTAAGTATGATGCTTCTAATATTGCTAAGTAACCATGGCAACCAGGACTGCAGTAGCATCCTGGTTGCCATGGTTACCGATCGGAGCCCCAGCTATAAAACTGGGACTCCGATCGGAACTCTCCGCTGCCACCAATGATCGGGGGGGAGGCTGCACACTGTGCCACCAATGATATTAATACAATAGAGGGAGGGAGGGGGGCCGCACACTGTGCCACCAATGATATTAATACAATAGAGGGAGGGGGGCCGCACACTGGCCACCAATGATAGTACAATAAAGGGAGGGAGGGGGGGGCGTACACTGGCCACCAATGATATTAATACAATAGAGGGAGGGAGGGGGGGGCCGGGGGGCCACACACTGGCCACCAATGATAATACAATAAAGGGAGGGAGGGGGGGCCGGGGGGGGGCTGCACACTGGCCACCAATGATAATAATACAATAGATGAAGGGAGTGGGGCCAGGGGGGCCAGGGAGGCCGCACACTGGCCACCAATGATAATACAATAGAGGGAGGGGGGCCGGGGGGGCCGCACTGGCCACCAATGATATTAATACAATAGAGGGAGGGGGGGCCAGGGGGGCCGCACTGGCCACCAATGAAATTAAAACTGGGGAGGGAGGGGGGTCTGCCCCCTGCTGCCTGGCAGCCCCTGATCTCTTACAGGGGGCTATGATACGCACAATTAACCCCTTCAGGTGCGGCACCTGAGGGGTTAATTGTGCGGATCACAGCCCCCTGTAAGAGATCGGGTGTTGCCAGGCATCAGGGGGGCAGTCATGTACACAGTTCGTAGTATATTCTAACTAGAAGCGTCCCCATCACCATGGGAACGCCTCTGTATTAGAATATACTGTCGGATCTGAGTTTTCACGAAGTGAAAACTCAGCTCTATAAAACCTTTTATGCAGACGGATTTTCGGATCCGTCTGTATGAAAGTAACCTACGGCCACGGATCACGGACGCAGATGCCAATCTTGTGTGCATCCGTGTTCTTTCACGGACCCATTGACTTGAATGGGTCCGTGAACCGTTGTCAGTCAAAAAAATAGGACGGGTCAGGATAAACGGATCTCAGAGGCGGATGACAAACGGTGCATTTTCCGAGTTTTCAACGGACCCATTGAAAGTCAATGGGTCCGCAGAAAATCACGGAAAACGGAACAACGGCCACGGGTGCACACAACGGTCGTGTGCATGAGGCCTTACCCTTGAAAACCCAAATGTTTTATCTCAGATGCTGCAATCAGCGATCAATGTGGCATCTGAGGGGTTCAATGACGGGGGCAGCTAAATCACCGTTCCCCGTCATTGCACCCATTCAGTGGAAAAGACTGGGCTAGAAAAGACTGGGCCCCACAGCAAATTTTTGTGGCTAGTAAAGATCGCTCTCTCAGACCAGGCCCGGCAGCTGTTCCATCCGTTTTCTACACTGTCTATACTGTCACTGTATATTATTTCATTGTGTAATACTGTTGAGGGGACCCTGACAAAATCTTTTAGTCCTCCTCCTCCTGGATGGGCCCCTTCTGGGTCAGGGCCCCAAAGCAGCTGGATCCCCTGCTTCCCCTATAGCTACACCCCTGCACCCATTACTCACAAAAAAATGCACAAAGTGACTTTCTCAGTGAAATTTGGTGAAGCAGCCAAATTGAATTTTTCTGAACTTTGCTTATCTCTACCATGTCCTCTTCATACTGTAGCTTACAATGCACTTTTCCATAAATTTAGCAGCAGCTGCATCTGGCATTTCAATTCTGTTTCACGTGATAGAGATTTAATTGTAGCGAGTTGTACTACCAGGCACAGTCCCCACTAAACATATAATGATGCTGTGACTCATTGAAGGGGTTGTGCAGTGCTTAGATATTAATTAAATATCCTCTGGATAGATAATCAATTTTAGATCAGTGGTGATCTGACACACGGCACCCCTGCCAATCAGCTGTTTGAAGAGGCTACAGAGCTCGACTTCACTGTTAACCTACTCTGCTTCTAGATCGTAACGGAGGTGCAGTGCCATTACACCTACCACTCCTGTTCACTTGAATGGGAGAAGAAGGTTTAATTACACTGCGCCTCACATAAGATCTAGACGGTGAGCAGGTTAACAGTGAAGAGGACACAAGAGCTCTGCGGTCTCCTCATACAGCTGATCGGTGGGAGTGTCAGGAGTCTGACCCCCACCAATCTGATAGGTCATTAATATCTATACACTGCGCAACCCTTTTAACAATGAAGGGTGATGCAGCTTTCGTCATTGTGCCTTATTCAAGCAGCTGATGGGCAGGGTGCTAAGAGTTGGGCCTCCAACAACCTAATATTAGTGTGCTATCCTAAAGTCCTGGAAAACCTCTGTAATGTCACTTGCAAAATCCCTGATTGCCCTTTATACGTTGAATGCTGTGTATATTTGAGTTACCCATTTTCCATAGTAATATTCCAAGATTTTGACAGAATGAGCTGGAACATTTTGATGTTTTTACTTTCCTCTAAGTGCTTCTGTCTATGCAGAAAACTGAGGCTACAACTCATTTTGTCAAATGGAAACAGCAACATCAGCACTCTGTGCAGCTAATGGGAGGCTCACCTTATAACATTTCACTCCAGACAGAAATGCAAAGAGTACAACTTCTCCAGATTATTTCCAATTAACTCTTATTTCATTCCAGGCTGAGAAGCGCTGATCAAAACCATTAATATTTACAGTCACACTCAATGACTTAAAGGGGCACTGTCTCCAAAATATGTAAATTACTGGTTGTCTAGGGCCCACCAGTAAAATTTCTTTTGGGGGCCCATCATGCAGATACATCCAAATATCATCTGCTCACACAGCAGGCAGCAGCAAGACGCTACAAGATGATTGATTGTTAGTGATAAGCGGCAGGGGTCATATTCGAATTCGTGACATTTTGCAAATATTTAGTAGAATATTTGTCATATATTCATTATATTCTACACAAAAATCGGCAAGGTAATGATCGCGTAATATGCAAATATTGCGCACTCAATACAGGCGTGGGTCAAAATAGAATATAAAAAAATTCCACAGAAAAAACTAAGATAAAAACATCCTGCACGATATGATATACAAATGTGCGGATGTCCCTGGCCATATTATTGAAGAAAACCACAGAAATAAGATAATAATGCACTTAGTAAAGTAGATGCAAGCATTATATATGGACAAAGTCCTCACTCTGATATGATAATATCTGAGACACTTAGTCAATATATTTTGATCAAAACACATCTGTGCCCGCCTACCGAACGCCAAGGTGGTCTCAGGTCAGACGGGTCCTACGCTAAACCTACCTAAGGCGTTGGGCTTCTATGTTCAGGAGCGCAGAAGCTCCTAGTCACCTCCATGTGCATCAAGCAACCAATGGGAGGAGGAGGAAGCACAACCATATGTACCACCTAATTAAGGCGCTCTATTTGATAGGGGAGGGGGGCAAAAGTGCAGAGGAATGCTACTCCCAAGATAATAGGTGCACATCCACACTTGAAGGTGCCATTCCCTCAAGCAAATACTACATAGACAAAAAAATTCCGCAGAAAAAAATAGAATATAGTGCTATATATTTGTTTTTATAATATTCAGCATTTTTTCGATCTGAACACATGATTCCACCCAGCTTCTTGCAACTTTAGCAGGGAGGAATCACGACTTCAGATGGAAAATAAGACGAATATTCTAAAAAAACTAATATATAGCACTATATTGAATATAGTGCTATATATTCGTCTTTTAGAATATTCATAGTTTTTTTCCATCTGAAGTGAACACATGATTCCTCCCTGCCTCTTGCTTGTGGGCCAATGACGTCATTGGCCCACAAGCAAGAAGCAGGGAGGGATCATGTGTTCAGATGGAAAAAAATTACGAATATTTGTCATTACGAATATACAGCACTATATTCTTAATATTTGCAAATTCTTGAAGTGCCGATATTCGCGATTAAAATTTGTTATTCGACTATTCACGCTCAACACTATTGATTATGGAGTCCCTGCAGCAACTTTGAGAAGGCAGGTCTCCAGGAAAGGAGAATACTGACTGTCCTGCCTCTGTACCTATAAGTCATCTCAGCCATATGAACATGTCTATAATAATGAACTGGGTAGTTTCTTATTTTTTTTTTTATATGAACTGGTTTAGGTGCTGTAACTCTACTGTGTTGTATGCAATTTGTGCAGGTGGTGGAAGACAAGGTGCTAGCCTTGCACAGGGGCCCACCGGGGGGATTCACCTGTACCCCTGTGGGCCATTATAAGCCTGAATGTGGCTAAAACAACAAGAAGTGATCATGAAGGGGGTCACTTGTTCAGGATCCTAATTTCTTGGCCAGGTTGGAGAGTGGATACAAGAAATGTTTCTGGTTTTGGAGAACCTGTCCTACCCTGCATTACAAAAACAATTCAATTATTTGATTGGGCAATGGGTAAAGAAGGGATACACAACTGGCTGACCACAGTCCAAATACAGACTGACAGTGCCAACTGTCCAGCCCCCTGCATGTCCTGACTTCAACTGTACTGTATCTGCATCCTCCTACCTATTTCAGACATTGATAGTTTACACAACGCATTGACTTTTTCTGACATTTTGTTCAGGAGTGGATCTATATTATTTTTCACGTAATGCCCAATGTTTGATGAGACCATAATTCCCAAATACTTGAACTGGTTGGCAACCTGTAGCTGGATGGACAAGAGGGAGAGGCCAGCAGGGACCGGGTCTAACAGAAACAAAATGGACTTGTCCCAATTTATGCAGAGACCAGACTTGTCTCCAAAGTCCTGTATAAGGGATATTATGGGGCCCAGAGACTCCTCCACATCACCCACATATATAAGCATGTTGTCTGCATACAGGGACACGCGTTCCTCTCTCGCTCCCATAGGGAATCCCGCTATTCTATTCAAAGACCAGAGTAAGCATGCAAGTGGCTTAATTGCAATGGCAAATAGAACTGGTAATAGTGGGCATCCCTGTCAACCAGCAAGTAAATTTTGGACGGGAAATGACATAGGTGTCTCCCAAAAGATAATAACACAATGTATAAGAGGCATTATTTACATTTGAGCAAAAAGTGTCTAGTCTAAAATTATTCATACCCTTCTCAATAATCAATAGAAAAAAGCCTTTATTGGCTATTACAGCAATCAAACGCTTCCTATAATTGCAGACCAGCTTTTTGCATGTCTCCACAGGTATTTTTGCCCATGCATCTTTAGCAATGAGCTCCAAATCTTTCAGGTTGGAGGGTCTTCTTGCCATCACCCTGATCTTTAGCTCCCTCCACAGATTCTCAATTGGAATTTTTTTTAATAAATCGTGTGCATTACACACACAAAAAGTTAGTGCAAAGATGTCCAAAGCCTTTAAAGTGGTACTGTTCAAAAAAGCAGTTTCCTGCAAAGAACTGCAGACTTGGTTGAGTAGTAGCAGCTCTCAAGGTGCTTGCAGTACTGCATCTCCTAGTTGCACAGTGTTTCAATGTTTGAGGCTCTATTGATTCACCAATCATCGGTGGTGGTCTATGCCAAGTTTACATATCAACAAAACAGAAGGCATGGCACCTACCATACGGTAAAATTAGTAGGAGTGCATGAAACCACCATAGCCTTGTTTATCCACTACTGATGTACCTGCAATAAAGAGAAATTTTACTGTATGGTGATTGCCATGCTTTCAGTTTCTTTGAACTGTATACTTGGATTGAGTAGATTTAAGGCCCCTTTCACACGGGCGAGTATTCCGCGTGGGTGCAATGCGTGAGGTGAACGCATTGCACCCGCACTGAATCCGGACCCATTCATTTCTATGGGGCCGTGCACATGAGCGTTGGTTTTCACGCATCACTTCTGCGTTGGGTGTAAATCGCAGCATGCTCTATATTGTGCGTTCCATGCATCGCAGGCCCCATAGAAGTGAATGGGGCTGCGTGAAAATTGCAAGCATCCGCAAGCAAGTGCGGATGTGGTTCGATTTTCATGCACGGTTGCTTAGGAGACGATTGGGATTGGGACCCGATCATTATTATTTTCCTTTATAACATGGTTATAAGGGAAAATAATAGCATTCCTAGTAGAGAATGCATAGTACAATAGGGCTGGAGGGTTTAAAAAAAATAAAAAATTATTTAACTCACCTTAATTCACTTGCTCACGCAGCCCAGCTTCTCTTCTGTCTTCTTCTTTGCTGATTGCAGGAAAAGGACCTGTGGTGATGTCACTCCGGTCATCACATGATCCATAACATGATCCATCACCATGGTAAAAGATCATGTGATGGACCATGTGATGACTGGAGTGACGTCACCACAGATCCTTTTCCTGCAATCATCAAAGAAGACAGAAGAGATGTCGGGCTGCGCGAGCAAGTGGATTAAGGTGAATTAATTTTATTTTAATTTTTTTTAACCCCTCCAGCACTATTGTACTATGCATTCTGTATTCAGAATGCTATTATTTTCCCTTATAACCATGTTATAAGGGAAAATAATACAATCTACACAACCCTTGTCCCAAACTCGAACTTCTGTGAAGAATTTTGGGTTTGGGTACCAAACATGCCGATTTTTCTCACGCGCGTGCAAAACGCATTACAATGTTTTGCACTCACGCTGAAAAATCGCGCATTTTCCCGCAACGCACCCGCCTTTTATCCGGGCCAAAAATATGATACCCGTGTGAAAGAGACCTAACAGGGAATGTAAAGTGTTGGAGCTGAACCTGACTTTTCATACAGTCCTCCAGACACCACAGAGCAACTGTTGAAAAAGTGTTTTAAGGCCTCATGCACACGACCGATGTTTTGGTCCGCATCCGAGCCACCATTTTTGCAGCTCAGATGCGGACCCATTCACTCCGTGTGCTGTCCGCATCTGTTGCCCCGTTCCGTGGCCCCGCAGAAAAAATATAGCATGTCCTATTCTTGTCCGTTTTCCGGACAAGAATAGGCATTGCTACAATGGGCCGCCCTTTCCGTTCTGCAAACTGCGGAAGGCACACGGGCGGCTTCCGTTTTTTGCGGATCAGCGGTTTGTAGACCGCAAAAAATGGCACGGTCGTGTGCATGTAGCCTAAATGAAGATGCCTGTTAAGAATCTGCTCCAAAATTCCATGGGGAAGAATCAGTGTCCGAATGGGGTGAAGAAATTATTCTGGTATATTTCTATTGATCCTTTGGGGCCAACTGTGGTATCAGAGCTTGGACCCAGCAGAGGATCCTCTCAGCTGGTGAGATTTATCATAGACAAGCCTTTTATGCAGGTCTATGATATCCTCTGCGCTACTGGAGGAGGTACCAAATTTATACTGAGTTGCAGGCCTCATCATATATTAAGGTGCATTCTTCAGTAGTTAGTGTGCCACAGGTTTTATGACTTTTTTACACAAGAAAAGTATCGTGGGGGGAATGATAAATTCAATTGATGTGTTTTCTGTGCTGTTCTTTATGCAATTTCTCATTTTAATCAGTTTATGGTTTGAATTTTAACACAGATTTTGATGTGATTTATAGGCCTCCCAAAAAAACACAAACCACATTTGTAAAAAAAACACTCCATATGAACTACATCACTGATATCCCATTGAAAACAATTAGAAGCAGGTGAAGGTATTTTCTGCATGGAGTTTGATGTGAAATACATGACAAAATCCTAAAGTAAAATCTGCTGCGTGAGCATGGCCCTAGGAGTGCAACCACAAAGCTTGTGTGCCTCTATCCAACAGAGGAAATAAAAACTGTTGTTTGCCCTAAGGAACGTGTCCACAATTCTGCAGAGAGCATGTTATCCCCACCTTTACAAAGCTGAATATAGTACACATATGAAGACTGGCTAGAGGTCATGCAGTAGATGAAAATGCAGTTTCCTACTATGTACATACCACCCTAGGGATGCAGCAATATTTATGGATTTTTATATATATGGTCCATAACAACTTTAGTTCATGGTGGTTAGTGGTAGATCGACTATTCACTGGTCAACATTCTGCTTTTGGTCCCTAGTACAAACATCTGGAGCAAGATGGTCAATGGACTATTGATTACATTTAGCTATTACTAGTCCTGGTGATCAGTTAATATTTGGTACATGATGATCAGTCTGTGAAGGTTCTCATTTATCCAGGTCATGGTTTATATCTGTAAAGAATAAATCAAGGCAACTGGATGTACTGTAGATTTCTTGAAATTATTTATCACCTACTGACTCCAATTAGGATAATGGAATCAACACCTTTGACCCAATGCTGGGTCTAATTACCAGATGTGGATTCAGTTACATATTTATTCCCAGAATTTTTGTACAGTCACTCAGAATTGAGAAAGCTAGTTGGAAGAACGAGTGAAGCGTTTTCAAGAAATCTACAGTACGTCCAGTTGCCTTGATTTATTCTTTACAGATATGATGATCAGTGTCCTAACCTCTAAGGGTTCAACGTGTTCACGGTCCTGGTGGTTTAATGTGGCAGTACTCAATCCTTGGAGGCCTAGTGTGGTAATATTTAATCCTTGGTGATCGAGTGGAAGAGAAGATCACTCCCTAATATGGTTTTACCTTGAATCACAACTATAAACAACTATGGCAGGAATAGAATCCGCTGTGTATAGATTATGCTCTGTAATGAATTTCTAAGTCTGCATTACTTTCCCAGTTAATTGTTATTGTAGATTGCAAACACTTCAAGGTCATGCAGTCTTCTCTAACTCAGTGAGCAATCTATTGCATATGCTAAAAGATGCTGTGAGGTACTGAATCATGGCAATCTGTGATCTTATTCTTTACGAAGAGTTCTTGTTAAATATCTACAAGATGTGCTGTCCAGTGAAATTTCCATTTCAAATGTAGAGAGGAGAGTGTTGTGGTAGAAGCATTATTACTGTGGGAAACATCAGGATTAGGGATGAGCGAACTCGAACTGTATAGTTCGGGTTCGTACCGAATTTTGGGGTGTCCGTGACACGGACCCGAACCCGGACATTTTCGTAAAAGTCCGGGTTCGGGTTCGGTGTTCGTCGCTTTCTTCGCGCTTTTGTGACGCTTTCTTGGCGCTTTTTGAAAGGCTGCAAAGCAGCCAATCAACAAGCGTCATACTACTTGCCCCAAGAGGCCATCACAGCCATGCCTACTATTGGCATGGCTGTGATTGGCCAGAGCACCATGTGACCCAGCCTCTATTTAAGCTGGAGTCACATAGCGCCGCCCGTCACTCTGCTCTGATTAGCGTAGGGAGAGGTTGCGGCTGCGACAGTAGGGCGAGATTAGGCAGATTAACTCCTCCAAAGGACTTGATTAACTGATCGATCTGCAGCTGTGGATCATTGAGCTGCTGATCCTCAATTGCTCACTGTTTTTAGGCTGCCCAGACCGTTTGTCAGTCACATTTTTCTGGGGTGATCGGCGGCCATTTTGTGTCTTGTGGTGCGCCAGCACAAGCTGCGACCAAGTGCATTTAACCCTCAATGGTGTGGTTGTTTTTTGGCTAAAGCCTACATCAGGGTGAAGCTGTCACACCAAGTGCATTTAACCAGCAATAGTCTGTTCATTTTTTGGCCATATACAAAATCAGGGGCAAGCTGCGCCTGTCACCAAGTGCATTTAACCCTCAATGGTGTGGTTGTTTTTTGGCTAAAGCCTACATCAGGGTGAAGCTGTCACACCAAGTGCATTTAACCAGCAATAGTCTGTTCATTTTTTGGCCATATACTAAATCAGGGGCAAGCTGCGCCTGTCACCAAGTGCATTTAACCCTCAATGGTGTGGTTGTTTTTTGGCTAAAGCCTACATCAGGGTGAAGCTGTCACACCAAGTGCATTTAACCAGCAATAGTCTGTTTATTTTTTGGCCATATCCCAGTCTAATTCTGTCACTAAATCCATACCGGTCACCCAGCGCCTAAATACTAGGCCTCAAATTTATATCCCGCTAAATCTGTCCTTAGTGCTGTAGCTGGGCGAGTTATTTAGTGTCCGTTCAAGCACATTTCTTGTTCTGGGTTGAAATACAATTCCCAATTTAGCAATTTCATAATTTAGTGGTTTCTGCTATATCAGAGCTATTTGAAATCTATCCCTAAAAGGGTATATAATATTCAAGGTGCACATTGGGTCATTCAGAATAACTTCACACACACCCGCTACTGTGTATTTCCAAGTCTAATTCTGGCACTAAACCCATACCTGTCACCCAGCGCCTAAATACTAGGCCTCAAATTTATATCCAGCTAAATCTGTCCCTAGTGCTGTAGCTGGGCGAGTTATTTAGTGTCCGTTCAAGCACATTTCTTGTTCTGGGTTGAAATACAATTCCCAATTTAGCAATTTCATAATTTAGTGGTTTCTGCTATATCAGAGCTATTTGAAATCTATCCCTAAAAGGGTATATAATATTCAAGGTGCACATTGGGTCATTCAGAATAACTTCACACACACCCGCTACTGTGTATTTCCAAGTCTAATTCTGGCACTAAACCCATACCTGTCACCCAGCGCCTAAATACTAGGCCTCAAATTTATATCCCGCTAAATCTGTCCTTAGTGCTGTAGCTGGGCGAGTTATTTAGTGTCCGTTCAAGCACATTTCTTGTTCTGGGTTGAAATACAATTCCCAATTTAGCAATTTCATAATTTAGTGGTTTCTGCTATATCAGAGCTATTTGAAATCTATCCCTAAAAGGGTATATAATATTCAAGGTGCACATTGGGTCATTCAGAATAACTTCACACACACCCGCTACTGTGTATTTCCAAGTCTAATTCTGGCACTAAACCCATACCTGTCACCCAGCGCCTAAATACTAGGCCTCAAATTTATATCCCGCTAAATCTGTCCTTAGTGCTGTAGCTGGGCGAGTTATTTAGTGTCCGTTCAAGCACATTTCTTGTTCTGGGTTGAAATACAATTCCCAATTTAGCAATTTCATAATTTAGTGGTTTCTGCTATATCAGAGCTATTTGAAATCTATCCCTAAAAGGGTATATAATATTCAAGGTGCACATTGGGTCATTCAGAATAACTTCACACACACCCGCTACTGTGTATTTCCAAGTCTAATTCTGGCACTAAACCCATACCTGTCACCCAGCGCCTAAATACTAGGCCTCAAATTTATATCCCGCTAAATCTGTCCTTAGTGCTGTAGCTGGGCGAGTTATTTAGTGTCCGTTCAAGCACATTTCTTGTTCTGGGTTGAAATACAATTCCCAATTTAGCAATTTCATAATTTAGTGGTTTCTGCTATATCAGAGCTATTTGAAATCTATCCCTAAAAGGGTATATAATATTCAAGGTGCACATTGGGTCATTCAGAATAACTTCACACACACCCGCTACTGTGTATTTCCAAGTCTAATTCTGGCACTAAACCCATACCTGTCACCCAGCGCCTAAATACTAGGCCTCAAATTTATATCCAGCTAAATCTGTCCCTAGTGCTGTAGCTGGGCGAGTTATTTAGTGTCCGTTCAAGCACATTTCTTGTTCTGGGTTGAAATACAATTCCCAATTTAGCAATTTCATAATTTAGTGGTTTCTGCTATATCAGAGCTATTTGAAATCTATCCCTAAAAGGGTATATAATATTCAAGGTGCACATTGGGTCATTCAGAATAACTTCACACACACCCGCTACTGTGTATTTCCAAGTCTAATTCTGTCACTAAACCCATACCTGTCACCCAGCGCCTAAATACTAGGCCTCAAATTTATATCCCGCTAAATCTGTCCTTAGTGCTGTAGCTGGGCGAGTTATTTAGTGTCCGTTCAAGCACATTTCTTGTTCTGGGTTGAAATACAATTCCCAATTTAGCAATTTCATAATTTAGTGGTTTCTGCTATATCAGAGCTATTTGAAATCTATCCCTAAAAGGGTATATAATATTCAAGGTGCACATTGGGTCATTCAGAATAACTTCACACACACCCGCTACTGTGTATTTCCAAGTCTAATTCTGGCACTAAACCCATACCTGTCACCCAGCGCCTAAATACTAGGCCTCAAATTTATATCCCGCTAAATCTGTCCTTAGTGCTGTAGCTGGGCGAGTTATTTAGTGTCCGTTCAAGCACATTTCTTGTTCTGGGTTGAAATACAATTCCCAATTTAGCAATTTCATAATTTAGTGGTTTCTGCTATATCAGAGCTATTTGAAATCTATCCCTAAAAGGGTATATAATATTCAAGGTGCACATTGGGTCATTCAGAATAACTTCACACACACCCGCTACTGTGTATTTCCAAGTCTAATTCTGGCACTAAACCCATACCTGTCACCCAGCGCCTAAATACTAGGCCTCAAATTTATATCCCGCTAAATCTGTCCTTAGTGCTGTAGCTGGGCGAGTTATTTAGTGTCCGTTCAAGCACATTTCTTGTTCTGGGTTGAAATACAATTCCCAATTTAGCAATTTCATAATTTAGTGGTTTCTGCTATATCAGAGCTATTTGAAATCTATCCCTAAAAGGGTATATAATATTCAAGGTGCACATTGGGTCATTCAGAATAACTTCACACACACCCGCTACTGTGTATTTCCAAGTCTAATTCTGGCACTAAACCCATACCTGTCACCCAGCGCCTAAATACTAGGCCTCAAATTTATATCCAGCTAAATCTGTCCCTAGTGCTGTAGCTGGGCGAGTTATTTAGTGTCCGTTCAAGCACATTTCTTGTTCTGGGTTGAAATACAATTCCCAATTTAGCAATTTCATAATTTAGTGGTTTCTGCTATATCAGAGCTATTTGAAATCTATCCCTAAAAGGGTATATAATATTCAAGGTGCACATTGGGTCATTCAGAATAACTTCACACACACCCGCTACTGTGTATTTCCAAGTCTAATTCTGTCACTAAACCCATACCTGTCACCCAGCGCCTAAATACTAGGCCTCAAATTTATATCCCGCTAAATCTGTCCTTAGTGCTGTAGCTGGGCGAGTTATTTAGTGTCCGTTCAAGCACATTTCTTGTTCTGGGTTGAAATACAATTCCCAATTTAGCAATTTCATAATTTAGTGGTTTCTGCTATATCAGAGCTATTTGAAATCTATCCCTAAAAGGGTATATAATATTCAAGGTGCACATTGGGTCATTCAGAATAACTTCACACACACCCGCTACTGTGTATTTCCAAGTCTAATTCTGGCACTAAACCCATACCTGTCACCCAGCGCCTAAATACTAGGCCTCAAATTTATATCCCGCTAAATCTGTCCTTAGTGCTGTAGCTGGGCGAGTTATTTAGTGTCCGTTCAAGCACATTTCTTGTTCTGGGTTGAAATACAATTCCCAATTTAGCAATTTCATAATTTAGTGGTTTCTGCTATATCAGAGCTATTTGAAATCTATCCCTAAAAGGGTATATAATATTCAAGGTGCACATTGGGTCATTCAGAATAACTTCACACACACCCGCTACTGTGTATTTCCAAGTCTAATTCTGGCACTAAACCCATACCTGTCACCCAGCGCCTAAATACTAGGCCTCAAATTTATATCCCGCTAAATCTGTCCCTAGTGCTGTAGCTGGGCGAGTTATTTAGTGTCCGTTCAAGCACATTTCTTGTTCTGGGTTGAAATACAATTCCCAATTTAGCAATTTCATAATTTAGTGGTTTCTGCTATATCAGAGCTATTTGAAATCTATCCCTAAAAGGGTATATAATATTCAAGGTGCACATAGGGTCATTCAGAATAACTTCACACACCCGCTACTGTGCATTTCCAAATCTAATTCTGTCACTAAACCCATACCTGTCACCCAGCGCCTAAATACTAGGCCTCAAATTTATATCCCGCTAAATCTGTCCCTAGTGCTGTAGCTGGGCGAGTTATTTAGTGTCCGTTCAAGCACATTTCTTGTTCTGGGTTGAAATACAATTCCCAATTTAGCAATTTCATAATTTAGTGGTTTCTGCTATATCAGAGCTATTTGAAATCTATCCCTAAAAGGGTATATAATATTCAAGGTGCACATAGGGTCATTCAGAATAACTTCACACACCCGCTACTGTGCATTTCCAAATCTAATTCTGTCACTAAACCCATACCTGTCACCCAGCGCCTAAATACTAGGCCTCAAATTTATATCCCGCTAAATCTGTCCCTAGTGCTGTAGCTGGGCGAGTTATTTAGTGTCCGTTCAAGCACATTTCTTGTTCTGGGTTGAAATACAATTCCCAATTTAGCAATTTCATAATTTAGTGGTTTCTGCTATATCAGAGCTATTTGAAATCTATCCCTAAAAGGGTATATAATATTCAAGGTGCACATAGGGTCATTCAGAATAACTTCACACACCCGCTACTGTGCATTTCCAAATCTAATTCTGTCACTAAACCCATACCTGTCACCCAGCGCCTAAATACTAGGCCTCAAATTTATATCCCGCTAAATCTCTCGTTACCGCTGTCCTGTTGTGGCTGGGAAAGTTATTTAGTGTCCGTCAAAGCACATTTTTTGTTCTGGGTTGAAATACAATTCCCAATTTAGCAATTTCATAATTTAGTCGTTTCTGCTATATCAGAGCTATTTGAAATCTATCCCTAAAAGGGTAGATCATATTGAAGGTGCACATAGGGTCATTCAGAATAACTTCACACACACGCTTCTGTGCATTTCCAAGTCTAATTCTGTCACTAAATCCATACCGGTCACCCAGCGCCTAAATACTAGGCCTCAAATTTATATCCCGCTGAATTTGAATACAATACATTGGGCCAAATAATATATTTGTTGTTGTGGTGAACCATAACAATGAGAAAAACATCTAGTAAGGGACGCGGACGTGGACATGGTCGTGGTGGTGTTAGTGGACCCTCTGGTGCTGGGAGAGGACGTGGCCGTTCTGCCACATCCACACGTCCTAGTGTACCAACTACCTCAGGTCCCAGTAGCCGCCAGAATTTACAGCGATATATGGTGGGGCCCAATGCCGTTCTAAGGATGGTAAGGCCTGAGCAGGTACAGGCATTAGTCAATTGGGTGGCCGACAGTGGATCCAGCACGTTCACATTATCTCCCACCCAGTCTTCTGCAGAAAGCGCACAGATGGCGCCTGAAAACCAACCCCATCAGTCTGTCACATCACCCCCATGCATACCAGGGAAACTGTCTCAGCCTCAAGTTATGCAGCAGTCTCTTATGCTGTTTGAAGACTCCGCTGGCAGGGTTTCCCAAGGGCATCCACCTAGCCCTTCCCCAGCGGTGAAAGACATAGAATGCACTGACGCACAACCACTTATGTTTCCTGATGATGAGGACATGGGAATACCACCTCAGCATGTCTCTGATGATGACGAAACACAGGTGCCAACTGCTGCGTCTTTCTGCAGTGTGCAGACTGAACAGGAGGTCAGGGATCAAGACTGGGTGGAAGACGATGCAGGGGACGATGAGGTCCTAGACCCCACATGGAATGAAGGTCGTGCCACTGACTTTCACAGTTCGGAGGAAGAGGCAGTGGTGAGACCGAGCCAACAGCGTAGCAAAAGAGGGAGCAGTGGGCAAAAGCAGAACACCCGCCGCCAAGAGACTCCGCCTGCTACTGACCGCCGCCATCTGGGACCGAGCACCCCAAAGGCAGCTTCAAGGAGTTCCCTGGCATGGCACTTCTTCAAACAATGTGCTGACGACAAGACCCGAGTGGTTTGCACGCTGTGCCATCAGAGCCTGAAGCGAGGCATTAACGTTCTGAACCTGAGCACAACCTGCATGACCAGGCACCTGCATGCAAAGCATGAACTGCAGTGGAGTAAACACCTTAAAACCAAGGAAGTCACTCAGGCTCCCCCTGCTACCTCTTCTGCTGCTGCCGCCTCGGCCTATTCTGCTGCTGCCGCCTCGGCCTCTTCCTCCGCCTCTGGAGGAACGTTGGCACCTGCCGCCCAGCAAACAGGGGATGTACCACCAACACCACCACCACCACCTCCGTCACCAAGCGTCTCAACCATGTCACACGCCAGCGTTCAGCTCTCCATCTCACAAACATTTGATAGAAAGCGTAAATTCCCACCTAGCCACCCTCGATCCCTGGCCCTGAATGCCAGCATTTCTAAACTACTGGCCTATGAAATGCTGTCATTTAGGCTGGTGGACACAGACAGCTTCAAACAGCTCATGTCGCTTGCTGTCCCACAGTATGTTGTTCCCAGCCGGCACTACTTCTCCAAGAGAGCCGTGCCTTCCCTGCACAACCAAGTATCCGATAAAATCAAGTGTGCACTGCGCAACGCCATCTGTGGCAAGGTCCACCTAACCACAGATACGTGGACCAGTAAGCACGGCCAGGGACGCTATATCTCCCTAACTGCACACTGGGTAAATGTAGTGGCAGCTGGGCCCCAGGCGGAGAGCTGTTTGGCGCACGTCCTTCCGCCGCCAAGGATCGCAGGGCAACATTCTTTGCCTCCTGTTGCCACCTCCTCCTTCTCGGCTTCCTCCTCCTCTTCTTCCACCTGCTCATCCAGTCAGCCACACACCTTCACCACCAACTTCAGCACAGCCCGGGGTAAACGTCAGCAGGCCATTCTGAAACTCATATGTTTGGGGGACAGGCCCCACACCGCACAGGAGTTGTGGCGGGGTATAGAACAACAGACCGACGAGTGGTTGCTGCCGGTGAGCCTCAAGCCCGGCCTGGTGGTGTGTGATAATGGGCGAAATCTCGTTGCAGCTCTGGGACTAGCCAATTTGACGCACATCCCTTGCTTGGCGCATGTGCTGAATTTGGTGGTGCAGAAGTTCATTCACAACTACCCCGACATGTCAGAGCTGCTGCATAAAGTGCGGGCCGTCTGTTCGCGCTTCCGGCGTTCACATCCTGCTGCTGCTCGCCTGTCTGCGCTACAGCGTAACTTCGGCCTTCCCGCTCACCGCCTCATATGCGACGTGCCCACCAGGTGGAACTCCACCTTGCACATGCTGGACAGACTGTGCGAGCAGCAGCAGGCCATAGTGGAGTTTCAGCTGCAGCACGCACGGGTCAGTCGCACTACAGAACAGCACCACTTCACCACCAATGACTGGGCCTCCATGCGAGACCTGTGTGCCCTGTTGCGCTGTTTCGAGTACTCCACCAACATGGCCAGTGGCGATGACACCGTTATCAGCGTTACAATACCACTTCTATGTCTCCTTGAGAAAACACTTAGGGCGATGATGGAAGAGGAGGTGGCCCAGGAGGAGGAGGAGGAGGAGGAGGAAGAGGGGTCATTTTTAGCACTTTCAGGCCAGTCTCTTCGAAGTGACTCAGAGGGAGGTTTTTGGCAACAGCAGAGGCCAGGTACAAATGTGGCCAGCCAGGGCCCACTACTGGAGGACGAGGAGGACGAGGATGAGGAGGAGGTGGAGGAGGATGAGGATGAAGCATGGTCACAGCGGGGTGGCACCCAACGCAGCTCGGGTCCATCACTGGTGCGTGGCTGGGGGGAAAGGCAGGACGATGACGATACGCCTCCCACAGAGGACAGCTTGTCCTTACCCCTGGGCAGCCTGGCACACATGAGCGACTACATGCTGCAGTGCCTGCGCAACGACAGCAGAGTTGCCCACATTTTAACCTGTGCGGACTACTGGGTTGCCACCCTGCTGGATCCACGCTACAAAGACAATGTGCCCACCTTACTTCCTGCACTGGAGCGTGATAGGAAGATGCGCGAGTACAAGCGCACGTTGGTAGACGCGCTACTGAGAGCATTCCCAAATGTCACAGGGGAACAAGTGGAAGCCCAAGGCCAAGGCAGAGGAGGAGCAAGAGGTCGCCAAGGCAGCTGTGTCACGGCCAGCTCCTCTGAGGGCAGGGTTAGCATGGCAGAGATGTGGAAAACTTTTGTCAACACGCCACAGCTAACTGCACCACCACCTGATACGCAACGTGTTAGCAGGAGGCAACATTTCACTAACATGGTGGAACAGTACGTGTGCACACCCCTCCACGTACTGACTGATGGTTCGGCCCCATTCAACTTCTGGGTCTCTAAATTGTCCACGTGGCCAGAGCTAGCCTTTTATGCCTTGGAGGTGCTGGCCTGCCCGGCAGCCAGCGTTTTGTCTGAACGTGTATTCAGCACGGCAGGGGGCGTCATTACAGACAAACGCAGCCGCCTGTCTACAGCCAATGTGGACAAGCTGACGTTCATAAAAATGAACCAGGCATGGATCCCACAGGACCTGTCCGTCCCTTGTCCAGATTAGACATTAACTACCTCCCCATAACCATATATTATTGGACTCCAGGGCACTTCCTCATTCAATCCTATTTTTATTTTCATTTTACCATTATATTGCGAGGCTACCCAAAGTTGAATGAACCTCTCCTCTGCCTGTGTGCTAGGCCTAAATATATGCCAATGGACTGTTGCAGTGGTGGCTGACGTGAAGCCTCATTCTCTGCTATGACATGCAGACTGATTCTCTGCTGACATGAAGACAGATTCTCTGTTACGGGACCTCCCTCCTCTGCCTGGGTGCTGGGCCTAAATATATGCCAATGGACTGTTGCAGTGGTGGCTGACATGAAGCCTGATTCTCTGCTATGACATGCAGACTAATTCTCTGCTGACATGAAGCCAGATTGTCTGTTACGGGACCTCTCTCCTCTGCCTGGGTGCTGGGCCTAAATTTATGACAATGGACTGTTGCAGTGGTGGCTGACGTGAAGCCTGATTCTCTGCTATGACATGCAGACTGATTCTCTGCTGACATGAAGCCAGATTGTCTGTTACGGGACCTCTCTGCTCTGCCTGTGTGCTAGGCCTAAATATATGCCAATGGACTGTTGCAGTGGTGGCTGACGTGAAGCCTGATTCTCTGCTATGACATGCAGACTGATTCTCTGCTGACATGAAGCCAGATTGTCTGTTACGGGACCTCTCTGCTCTGCCTGTGTGCTAGGCCTAAATATATGACAATGGACTGTTGCAGTGGTGGGTGACGTGAAGCCTCATTCTCTGCTATGACATGCAGACTGATTCTCTGCTGACATGAAGACAGATTCTCTGTTACGGGACCTCCCTCCTCTGCCTGGGTGCTGGGCCTAAATATATGCCAATGGACTGTTGCAGTGGTGGCTGACATGAAGCCTGATTCTCTGCTATGACATGCAGACTAATTCTCTGCTGACATGAAGCCAGATTGTCTGTTACGGGACCTCTCTCCTCTGCCTGGGTGCTGGGCCTAAATTTATGACAATGGACTGTTGCAGTGGTGGCTGACGTGAAGCCTGATTCTCTGCTATGACATGCAGACTGATTCTCTGCTGACATGAAGCCAGATTGTCTGTTACGGGACCTCTCTCCTCTGCCTGTGTGCTAGGCCTAAATATATGCCAATGGACTGTTGCAGTGGTGGCTGACGTGAAGCCTCATTCTCTGCTATGACATGCAGACTGATTCTCTGCTGACATGAAGCCAGATTGTCTGTTACGGGACCTCTCTGCTCTGCCTGTGTGCTAGGCCTAAATATATGCCAATGGACTGTTGCAGTGGTGGGTGACGTGAAGCCTCATTCTCTGCTATGACATGCAGACTGATTCTCTGCTGACATGAAGCCAGATTCTCTGTTACGGGACCTCTCTCCTCTGCCTGTGTGTGTGCTGGGCCTAAATATATGCCAATGGACTGTTGCAGTGGTGGCTGACGTGAAGCCTGATTCTCTGCTATGACATGCAGACTGATTCTCTGCTGACATGAAGCCAGATTGTCTGTTACGGGACCTCTCTCCTCTGCCTGTGTGTGTGCTGGGCCTAAATATATGCCAATGGACTGTTGCAGTGGTGGCTGACGTGAAGCCTCATTCTCTGCTATGACATGCAGACTAATTCTCTGCTGACATGAAGACAGATTCTCTGTTACGGGACCTCTCTCCTCTGCCTGGGTGCCGGGGCCTAAATATCTGAGAATGGACTGTTCCAGTGGTGGGTGACGGGAAGCCAGATTCTCTGCTATGGAACCTCTCTCCAATTGATTTTGGTTAATTTTTATTTATTTAATTTTAATTTTAATTCATTTCCCTATCCACATTTGTTTGCAGGGGATTTACCTACATGTTGCTGCCTTTTGCAGCCCTCTAGCTCTTTCCTGGGCTGTTTTACAGCCTTTTTAGTGCCGAAAAGTTCGGGTCCCCATTGACTTCAATGGGGTTCGGGTTCGGGACGAAGTTCGGATCGGGTTCGGATCCCGAACCCGAACATTTCCGGGATGTTCGGCCGAACTTCTCGAACCCGAACATCCAGGTGTTCGCTCAACTCTAATCAGGATATATACTATGTTAAAGGGGGCCTGTTGACTCTACTGATATGTATAGTGTAGTACTCGTATTCATCATCAAATAATTCTGGAGCATCATTTCTTAGAACTCTGTGTTGTATCCTTATTACTAAATTGATAACTGCGTGTTAACACTCAATAACAATCTACAGAGCGTGGCACTGGCAGTACTGAATGGACAGCGTCAAACTGTGTACAAACACATCTGCAATTGATAACATTCAGCTGTCTATTCATAAATTCCCAGTAGGAATAACAGAGGAATGGCACAACGTAGAGCTATGAGAAATTATGCTCCAGAATTCTTTTGGGACTCCTTTCCTAATAAAGAAGAACAACAATGTTGTTGCTGGCAAGTTCCTGTTCCTTAAATAAATCAAAAGGACCTGACAAGCATACATAAAATGGACAAGGCTCGTATGACTTATTTGCAGCTTATGAATGTTGTAATTGTTAGATAGATAGATAGATAATTGATAGATAGATAATAGATAGATAGATAGATAATAGATAGATAATTGATAGATAGATAGATAGATAGATAGATAGATAATAGATAGATAGATAAATAGATGATAGATAGATAGTCAGACAGGCAGACAGACAGATAGATAGATCTATCAATATTGTTATGTCTACTTTTTAGAACCGACCAATGTTTGTTCACAATTTCTCTAATCAAATGACTATCCTCTGTGTAGGTGGTAACAAAAGGAATTCTTTGTAAAGATTTTTTCTCACATTTATTTTTTAATAGATGTTCTCGATTCAGTGTGTACGGATGTGAAGTGTGGGTTGAGCACTGTGTTAGGGTAACCCCTTTCCTGAAATGACCTAGTAATTTTTTCAAGTGTAACATTAAGGGCTCATGCACACGACCGTTGTGTGCATCCGTGGCCGTTGTGCCGTTTTCCGTTTTTTTTCGCGGACCTATTGACTTTCAATGGGTCCGTGGAAAAATCGGAAAATGCACCGTTTTGCAGCCGAGGCCGTGATCCGTGTATCCTGTCCGTCAAAAAAATATGACCTGTCCTATTTTTTTGACGGACAACGGTTCACGGACCCATTCAAGTCAATGGGTCCGTGAAAGAACACGGATGCACACAAGATTGGCATCCGTGTCCGTGATCCGTGGCCGTAGGTTGCTTTCATACAGACGGATCCGAAGATCCGTCTGCATAAAAGCTTTTTCTGATCTAAGTTTTCACTTCGTGAAAACTCATTTCCGACAGTATATTCTAACACAGAAGCGTTCCCATGGTGATGGGGACGCTTCTAGTTAGAATACACTGCAAACTTTGTACAAGACTGCCCCCTGCTGCCTGGCAGCACCCGATCTCTTACAGGGGGATATGATAGCACAATTAACCCCTTCAGGTGCGGCACCTAAAGGGGTTAATTGTACTATCATATTCCCCTGTAAGAGATCAGGGCTGCCCGGCAGCAGGGGGCAGACCCCCCCCCTCCCCAGTTTGAATATCGTTGGTGGCACAGTGTGCGCCCACCATCCCCCCCCCTTCCTCCCTCTATAGTTAAAAATCGTTGGTGGCACAGTGTGCGCCCACCATCGCCCGCCCCCCCCCCCCTTCCTCCCTCTATAGTTAAAAATCGTTGGTGGCACAGCGTGCGCCGACCATCGCCCCCCCCCCCTTCCTCCCTCTATAGTTAAAAATCGTTGGTGGCACAGTGTGCGCCCACCATCGCCCCCCCTTCCTCCCTCTATAGTTAAAAATCGTTGGTGGCACAGTGTGCGCCCACCATCGGCCCCCCCTCTCTCTATAGTAGTAACAACCATTGGTGGCAGTCTGCGGCCTCCCATTCCCCCCCCCGCCCCCACCACAGTAGAAGATTCATACTTACCTGCTTGCTGCTGCGATGTCTGTGACCGGCCGGGAGCTCCTCCTACTGGTAAGTGACAGTTCTTTAGCAATGCGCCGCACAGACCTTTCACTTACCAGTAGGTGGAGCTCCCGGCCGGTCACAGACATCGCAGCAGCAAGCAGGTAAGTATGAATCTTCTACTGTGGTGGGGGCGGGGGGGGGGGAATGGGAGGCCGCACACTGCCACCAATGGTTGTTACTACTATAGGGAGAGGGGGGGCCGATTGTGGGCGCACACTGTGCCACCAACGATTTTTTACTATAGAGGGAGGAAGGGGGGGCGATGGTGGGCGCACACTGTGCCACCAACGATTTTTAACTATAGAGGGAGGAAGGGGGGGGCGATGGTCGGCGCACACTGTGCCACCAACGATTTTTAACTATAGAGGGAGGAAGGGGGGGCCGGATGGTGGGCGCACACTGTGCCACCAACGATATTCAAACTGGGGAGGGGGGGGGCTGCCCCCTGCTGCCTGGCAGCCCTGATCTCTTACAGTGCGGCACCTGAGGAGTTAATTGTGCTGATCACGGCCCCCTGTAAGAGATCGGGTGCTGCCAGGCAGCAGGGGGCAGTCATGTACACAGTTTTTCAGTGTATTCTAACCTGAAGCGCCCCCATCACCATGGGAACGCCTCTGTGTTAGAATATACTGTCGGAAATGAGTTTCACGATGTAGCTCATATCCGACAGTATATTCTAACATAGAGGAGTTCCCATGGTGATGGGGACGCTTCAAGTTATGTTCGGGTGTCCGCCTGGCCGTGCGGAGGCAAGCGGATCCGTCCAGACTTATAATGTCCGTGGATCCTCCAAAAATCAAGAAAGACCCACGGACGAAAAAACGGTCACGGATCACGGACCCACGGACCCCGTTTTTGCGGGCCGTGAAAAAAAACTGTCGTGTGCATGAGGCCTAAGTTTGTGATTATCACTCACTATGCGTTTGGCACGTATAAATTGGCTTACAGGGGTTCTGCACTTTGTTTAAACTGATGATCTATCCTCTGGATAGATCATCAGCATCTGATTGGCAGGGGTCCGACACCCGGGACCCATGGCCTTCTCACTGTTTGCTGCAGGCCCAGTGACGTCATGACTAGTATCACTGGCCTGGGCGGGGCTAAGCTCCATTCAAGTGAACAGAGCTTAGCCGCGCCCAGGCAAGTTGATACAAGTCGTGACATCACTGGCCCTGCGGTAAACAGTGAGAATGCCGCGGCGCTGCTGGAGTGCCGCTGCCTTCTCAAACAGCTGATCGGCGGGGGTCCCGGGTGTCGGACCCCCGCCTATCAGATGCTGATGATCTATCCAGAGGATAGATCATCAGTTTAAACAAAGTGAAGAACCTCTTTAAGGTGAGAGATTTTACCTATTATTAAGCTAATTTATACGTGCTAAACACATAGTGAGTGATAATCACCAACTTAACTTCTTTACAAAGAATTCCTCTTGTTACCATTGTGGCAATGTGAATAGTGATGGGTGCAGTAAAGTCCCAGGGAAGCGTGAAAAAGGGGTGTTTGCACCAGGAGCGTGTCACCAAGGGGCCCAGCCTTGGTGGAGTAAAGGCCCTAGATATAGGTGGCCACTAAGCTAGTTGGTGGACACCAAGCTACTTAGCTTAGCTGGCTCCAGCTAGTCCGGGGCGGGCTTTTACTGGGAACAGGCAATGTGTTGGGTGGGTGCCTGTTCCCCATGCTCCAGTCTGGAATTTTGGAATGTGCCCATGTCCAGGGATGGTATATAATCCTGTTGCTGGACTTAGGTGTGGTCCGAGTCTGGGGAAGGAGACAGAGTCTTTGGGAAACACAGTCATGCTGGAGGCTCTGGAAGAGTGCTGAGGGGCCATGGGGCTAGGTGCTAGTCGGATTGTTGGGGGACGCTGTGACGCTTGGGCGCAAGTGGTCACAAAGCAGGAGTCGGGAGGACTACTGGGCCACACTCCCCCATAAAAGCACTGGATTTATGATCGTGTGTAGACGGCGCTCTGTACAGCCAGGAGGCTGATGGACATTGGGCTGGGAAAGCCGCATGTTATGACCGTGTGTGAACGGTCCTTTAGGTTAGTCAGGTTATTATATGTTTAGTTAGAGCCCAGCCGGGCAGGTGTTTATTTTGTATCATTTATGTTTTGTTTGCTTAGCTGCCAAATAAAGCGATGTTTGGACCTGAAGCTTGGTGTCTGGCGACGATACTTGTGTGAAGACCCCCGGAGAAGAGCTAACCCCCCACACCACCTACACAGAGGATAGTCATTTGATTAGAGAAATTGTGAACAAACATTGGTCGGTTGTGGAAAGTGGACATAACAATATTGAGGAATTTAAACAGCCTCCATTGTTATCATATAGGAGGCCTAAGAATTTGAGGGACAAATTAGTACACACTGATATAGACCCACAGAAAAAAACAGGTCAAAGCTTTCTACGTCCCCAAAAGCAGGGGTGTTTTTCATGCCTTAACTATGTTAACTGTCGCTATATGCAAAAAGGAAGTAGATTTATCCACCCTATAACTTCTAATCAACATCTCATTAAATATTTTTTTAATATTTGAATTGTCCTATGTTGTCTACATCCTTTGGTTCCCCTGTAACATGTCTTATGTAGGGGAAACCTCTCTTGATTTCAAAACCCATTTCAATTACCATCGTTATACCATTCGTAAAAAACGAATGGATCTTCCAGTAGCCAAACATTTTACAGATCTTAATCATACTGAAAGGGATCTGAAATGTATGTTGATCGATCATGTTCTGATCCCCCACAGGGGGGGAAGTAATAGGATTTTATCTCTAAAAAAACCGTGAAATTCATTGGATAGCTACTCTTAACTCTTTGAGAGCTAATGGGTTAAATGTGGATTTTAGACCAGGCATTCTCACATAAGTTCCCCTATAAACATATTAGTGATCTTATCTAGTCTCTCTCTGTGTATGGTGCTTAATATACTAATAACCTTTTTCCTGTTTTTTTTTGTCGATATTGATGGAGTGTGGAATCTGGGATAACTGAACCAGCATGAACGACATCTATATAGAAACAAGTTTTTTAACTTTTTATTTTTATTATTTTTATTTTTACTTTGATGAATATTTTGTAATATGAATATGCTATGTAATTGATGACATACATAGTGCTCCTGGATCGGGCATTTATTTATAATAAAAATTCTACAGTACTGATATATGGGAAATTATTTTTGGGCCTTATTGTTATCTTTATTTATTTCTATTTTTGTTTATTTATTATAATAGCAATTTTGTAATGGCGGCTCTCATGCTGCGCACACAGTGTGAGCCATCATTTGCAAATTGTTGCTATCTGTTCCCACTATGCATCACAACTGTGCATAGGGTTCTGATTTAAAATTGTTGTTTTTACTCTAATTTATTGTTTATTATTTGGTATAGGGAATTGTTTCCATGGCGAGAGTCTGTGAACAGGATATTGACTATGGGGGCACTACTCTGTATGGTGATACGGTGTTGTGGAAACCGCACTGTTATCACCATGCTATACCTATTCTAAATGAGACCCATTTATTTTTTCTCCTTTTTTTATTAAAACATTTTTTTTTCTTAATTTTATTATTTTAGTCCGTGAATTATACTTGTATGCTAATCAATTGCTTAGTGGTTTTCATTTCACATGACTTCAATGGTCTAAATTTTCTTTTTGGTTGTTGAGGATACTTTGTGGAGCGTACATGAGGTCAGGCTTCTATATAATATGGTGTCAGTCCTCCCTCTATTTCGCCTACCTGGGCCTCTGCCGATACCATGAAGTGAATTATAGTATCTGATAGTATGTGTGCATAGTGAGCGCTTAAATCTTTAGAAGCCGTTCTGTTTGTTTACGGTGTTTCTATGGAGATGATGATCATGTGACCTTTCTGATCACATGATGATACGCTCTGCCTACTATGTTTTTTCCCCATGATATTCCTAAGGAGTTGTGCGATCATGTGACTTCTTGTCACATGACCGGTCTCTCCAGTCTTATGCATATTTCCTGACATGCGAGATCTCTTTTTTTGAGACGCCAAGTTACACATGTGCTATTCCATGCTGGACAGGTTTAGATCCTTTTCCCTTCACCCATCAATTATGTTTTTAATTAGTATGATAGGACACATCTGCATCTAATATGTTAATTATGATTCACCTTTTAATATATGGTTTATATGTACTTTTTTTTTATATATATGTATGTGATATTTATATGATGCACATAAGTCACTTATATACCATTCATATTTGATTGTATATTTAATGATGTTTTATGAAATATTGTGGGCACTTTTACACTGTGTTTGTTAATTAATTTAATTGTTTAATTTATATTGTGGGCGGTATTTAAATATGCACCGTTGCACCATTTTGTTACTGGTTAAAAAAGGTTCCATAGAGCGAACCGAAACGTTGCATCTGGTGTAATAAGTACACTATTTTATTGGGAAGTGCTGTGAAATTTTTTGCTCTTGCTAATACTTGGAGGTGGATCGTTTTTGCAGCCACTGCACTCCGTCTCCTCACCTTGTCTGCAGTGCTGCCCAGCAAACTTATCTTTTTGTCTAGCTAGATAGATGAACCCATAAAAGGCTTTTTTTCCACACAATACTTTATGTTAAGATACAATAGTAAAAAGTCTTCTAAAACACGAGAAAAAGCTGAAAGTGAAATTACCGATAATTTGAGTCAAGGTCATTGCAGAGATGTGACTATTCATGAGTTTTTAGAATGTAAGAAGCAGTAAAAGTTTCTGGCCCGGAGGCAATTGAAGTCCTGTTGACCATGAAAGACTCTGATAGTCGAACTCGGCACGAAACAGCTGTGACATTTCATTTAACAGCTTAGCAGCTTCTCCAGAGAGAGGGAACAATGTTTATGTCGAGATTTACATGCTCTGGGGAGCGTCAGCAAATACCGACTGATTCATCTTCTCAGATTTCTTGCATCCACTTACACTACAAACTGTTCAAGTGCTTCACCAAGCGGAAGAGTCACTCAATATCAGATATTCCAGGAGGCCCTATAGACCTCAGCAACAGATGTTCATCAGTGAATTACTAAGAGGAAGATTCTCCCTTCCCCCCTCCATAACCTCCAAATGCCCTCATTTTTTATATTTTTTGTCAGGTATTATGGTAATAGAAATATTCATTAAAAGTAGCAATTACATTCAGTAGTGATGGATCACTTAGGTCCCTTTCACACGAGCGTGATTTCCGCGTGGGTGCAATGCGTGACGTAAACGCATAGCACCTGCACTGGATCCTGACCCATTCATTTCAATGGGTCTGTGTACATGAGCGTTGTTTTTCACGCATCAGTTCTGTGTTCCGTAAAAATCGCAGCATGTTCTATATTCTGCGTTTTTCACGCAGCCCTGGCTTCATAGAAGTGAATGGGGCTGCGTGAAAACCGCATTGTATCCGCAAGCAGGTGCGGGTGCGATGCGTTTTTCACTGATGGTTGCTAAGAGATGTTTGTAAACCTTCAGTTTTTTATCATGCGCGTCAAAAACGCATCAAAACGCATTACACCCGTGCGGAAAAAAACTGAACAACCGAACGCAATCGCAGACAAAACTGACTGAACTTGCTTGCAAAATAGTGCCCGTGTGAACCCAGCCTTAGGCCCCTTTCACACGGGCGAGTATTCCGCGCGGATGCGATGCGTGAGTTGAACGCATTGCACCCGCACTGAATACCAACCCATTCATTTCTATGGGGCTGTTCACATGAGCGGTGATTTTCACGCATTACTTATGCGTTTGCGTGAAAATCGCAGCATGCTCCTCTTTGTGCGTTGTGGTGCGATAATCCACGCAACGCAGGCCCCATAGAAGTGAATGGGGTTGCGTGAAAATCGCAAGCATCCGCAAGCAAGTGCGGATGCGGTGCGATTTTGACGCACGGTTGCTAGGAGACGATCGGGATGGAGACCCGATCATTATTATTTTCCCTTATAACATGGTTATATGGGAAAATAATAGCATTCTGAATACAGAATGCTTAGTATAATAGTGCTGGAGGGGTTAAAAAAAAATAAAAGATTATTTAACTCACCTTAATCCACTTGCTCGCGTAGCCGGCATCTCCTTCTGTCTTGATCTTAGCTTTTTGTAGTAACAAGGACCTTAGGTGACGTCACAGTCATCACATGATCTTTTACCATGGTGATGGATCAAGTGATGACTGTGACGTCACCAAAGGTCCTTGTTACTACAAAAAGCTAAGATCAAGACAGAAGTAGATGCTGGCTATGCGAGCAAGTGGACTAAGGTAAGTTAAATTATTTTTAATTTTTTTTAACCCCTCCAGCGCTATTTTACTATGCATTCAGTATTCAGAATACTATTATTTTCCCTTATAACCATGTTATAAGGGAAAATAATACAATCTACAGAACACTGATCCCAAGCCCGAACTTCTGTGAAGAAGTTTGGGTTTGGGTACCAAACACGCGCGATTTTTCTCACGCGAGTGCAAAATGCATTACAATGTCCCGCAACGCACCCACACATTTTCCCACAACGCCCGTGTGAAAGGGGCCTTAAGGTCATGTGAGATCATACAAAGTTCTTAACCAGACAACGTAGATGCTCACTGACATAATAGATTTTTCAGTTAATTAGTTGTAAATTGACTTTATCTTGATAACATGCTTACTCATCTTCTGAGTGACAGAATAATAAAAATAAGATGTTCCCCCAAACCAGATCTTCTAATCAATCGAATTTATAATACCAGCTTGGATGAGATGTAAGCACAACTGCCCTATGTGAACTTTGTGGTTTAGAAAATCATTACCGGGTGTTCCCAAAGGACTTTGTTTTGCATCAGGCCTCTTTCACACGAACTATATGGATTAGGTCCGGATGCGTTCAGGGTGCGTTCAGGGAACTCACACCATTTTGCAGGCAAGTTCAGTCAGATTTGTCTGTGATTGCGTTCAGTTGTTCAGTTTTTTCCGCCTTGTGCAATGCGTTTTGATGCATTTTTCACACGCATGATAGAAAACGGAAGGTTTAGAAACAACATCTCTTAGCAACCATCAGTGAAAAATGCATCGCACCTGCACTTGCTTGCGGATGCAATGCGTTTTTCACGCAGCCCTATTCACTTCGATGGGGCCAGGGCTGCGTGAAAAACGCAGAATATAAACCATGCTGCGATTTTCACACAACGCACAAGTGATGCTCGAAAAACAACACTCATGTACACAGACCCATTGAAATGAATAGGTCAGGATTCAGTGCGGGTGCATTGACGTCACAAAAACTCTCTCATGTGAAAGGGGCCTTAGAGAGAGATTGGCTATGAAGTATAGTATAAGTATGAGAAAAGATTAAAATAATTACATTTATTAAGGCCTCTTTCACACAGGGGCGAGATTTCTGCGCTGGTGCAATGCGTGAGGTGAACGCATTGCACCCGCACTGAATCCGGACCCATTCATTTCTATGGGGCTGTGCACATGAGCTGTGATTTTCACGCATCACTTGTGCGTTGCGTGAAAATCGCAGCATGCTCTATTTTTCACGCAGCGCAGGCCCCATAGAAGTGAATGGGGCTGCGTGAAAATCGCAAGCATCCGCAAACAAGTGCGGATGCGGTGCAATTTTCACGCATGGTTGCTGGGTGACGATCGGGATGGGGACCCGATCATTATTATTACCTTATAACATGGTTATAAGGGAAAATAATAGCATTCTCAATACAGAATGCTTAGTAAAATGTGGATTAAGGGATTAAAAATTAACTCACCGCCTCCTCCTCTTGATCGCGTAGTTGCCGATCTCTTCTTACTTCTTTAATCATGAGCTGCCGGCTAAAGGACCTGAGGTGATGTCACATCACATGGTCCAATCACATGGTCCATCACCGTGGTGATGGACCATATGATTGGACCATGTGATGAGCTCAGTGACGTCACCACAGGTCCTGAAGAAAGAGAAGAGATCGGCAGCTATGATGGAGGTGAGTTAATTTTTTATTTTATTTTTTAACCCTTTAATTGACCTTCTACTAAGAATTCTGTATTTAAGAATGCTATTATTTTCCCTCATAACTATGTTATAAGGGAAAATAATAAAATCTACACTACAACTAACCCAAACCCGAACTTCATTGAAGAGGTTCTGGTCTGGGTACCACATTCAGTTTTTTCTCATGCGCGTGCAAAACGCATTGCACTCGCACGGAAAAAACTGAACCACGCAACACAATCGCAGTCAAAACTGAAATTGTGTGCTCACTCGCACAATTTCCCCGCCATGCACCCGCATCCTATCTGGCCCCAATCCGTAACGCCCTTGTGAAAGAGGCCTAAGTCTTGAGAAGAGACGTCTAAGGGGTGACATGATTAAAAGGGTTGTCTCACTTCAGAAAATGGCATTTATCATGTAGAGAAAATTAATACAAGGCACTTACTAATGTATTGTTTTTATCTATATTGTTTCATTTGCTGGCTGGATTCATTTTTCCATCATATAATACACAGCTCGTTTCCATGGTTACGACCACGCTGCAATCCATCAGTGGTGGTCATCAGGGGTGGGCTGGAATGGGGGGCAGGGAGGCAATTGCCCCCCAGTCCGCCCTAAAGAATGTTAAAAACGGCCACTGGGCCGTCTTTAAAAAATCATTTTTTATTTTATTTTTAATTCCTCATATTAATCTGTAAGGCGTCTCCCTTCCCTGTTCTTCTGATAGGCTGCAGGCACTAATGCCTGTGGCCTATTAGAGGCTGGGTCAGGCGGCGCAATGACGTCATTATCATCGCCTGAGCTGGAAGAGGCCTGCATCGCATCACTGCTGATGGAGGTAAGTATTAGTGTTTTTTTTTGTTTTTTTCTTTGCAGGGGGAGCTGGCACTATGCGGGGAGCTGGCATTTCTTACAGCTTTATTTTTTTGGGGTGGCACTCTGTGGGCATTTATTTCTTGCCCATTTGGGGGGGGGCACTATAGGGCCATTTCTAACTGGCACATTATGAGGGGCACCATGGGGGAGAGGAGCACTATGGGGGCATCTGGGGGCTCTAAAGGGGCTTTTATTTATTAGCACACTATGAGGGGCACTATAGGGGAGAGCTGAACTATGGGGCATCTGTTGGCACTATAGGGGCATTATTTGGGGGCACTATGGGGAAGTGGGGGCTTTAAAGGGGCCTTTTTTATTGGAACATTATGGGGGGCACTATGGCATCTGGTGGCACTAAGGGGACATTTTTTTACTGGCACATTATGGGAGGCACTATAGGGGAGAGCGGCACTATGGGGCATTATTTTATTTGGGGGCACTATGGGGGAGTGGAGTACTATTAGGGCATCTGGTGGCACTAAGAAGGGGCATTTTTTACTGGCACGTTATGGGGGAGAGGAGCACTATAGGAGCATCTGCTGGGGGCACTAAGAAAGGGCATTTTTTTACTGGCATATTATGGGGACACTATGGGGAAGGAGGAGAGGAGCACTAAGAGGGCATTTACTGGGCCACAATATAGGGGTATTTTATACTGGCATACATTATGGGGACATTAGCTCAACTGCGGGCACTAAGTGGGGGTATTTCATGTACTGTCATATTATAGGGAGAATTATTACTACTAGGGAGTACTATGCAGAGCTTTACTACTACTGGGGGGCTATGAGGAACATGATTACTAGTATGGGCACTATAGGGGCATTATTACTACTAAGTGTGCTCTGGCAGAGAATTATTTCTATTGGTGGGATTTTGGGGAGCACTGTTACTTTGGGGGGCACCCTGGCATAGTATCAGCTTAGCACAATTATTTTTGGGGGACATTATCTTTATACTATTAGTGTCTGGGTGCAGTTATTTTTTAGAGCACCGTGTGCCAGTAATTGTTGAAGGGGGCACTTTCTGTGTGGTAGTAGTATTTCCAGGGGGACTGTTTCTGCAGTATCGTATTGGGGGTGGCTGAACTAATGTCTGTTTGTCAATCTCTGCAGAGATGGGAGATGGCTAAAAAAATCATCATGGTGGTCTGGTCTGAATAGAGAAGATGAGGAAAGAGAACGTCTACAACAAAGGTGACATCACTGGATGTAAGAGGTATGTGGCGCTATGTAGGAGAGGCTCCTTCACCTGCCATTTGCAGAAGGAGGATTCAGAGCTGGGTGAGGATGGCCAAAGGGGGCAGCAGGCCACAGGCGGGTGGTAGATGGTGGGGGGAACAACAAGCCTTGAGCAGGATCTGGGGAGGGAGGAGAGCAGAGGAGCTTCCTGGCTGTAGCCTACTGTTTATTGTATAATGTGAAGCAGGCAGTGCAGCCAGGACAGGTCCTCACCTCTCCGTATGGTGTGTAGAGACAGGCCTCAACAATAGAATTTCAGCTGTACAGTGTTTGTTAGGAGTGGCCTATTATATGTAGGAGGGGTTTTTAATAATGGGCGTGGCTAAAAAGAATTGGCGCAGAGTGCTACACGTGCCACATTGGGGGGCAGTAATTGCAATGTGTTCCTGTATAAAAGATAATAAAGCCTGCAAAATAAAAATGGGCCACTTGATTGGATTTGCCCCCCAGGACTAAGGCTGTCAGCCCTCCCCTGGTGGTCATGCTTGCACACTATAGGAAAAAGCATCAGCCTCTCTGGTGGCCAGGACCATGGGAGCACACAAAGCCTGTGAAAACAGGGCTACTACTGATGGATTGACTTTCACCTAGACAAATATATAAATGGGCCATTACCTCCTCTGACCATGAATTCCTGATTACTGCCTGCTTAATCAGTCCATATAAGTGGGTCTTTAGGCTAGGTTCACACGCTAGTATTCTCAGCAGAAAAATCCATGGCAGATCTGTAGCAGAATCACCATCTGAAAAAAGGTAGTTATTGGTGGCAGAAATGCAGTCAGATACACTCACAGATATGCCTCCTACTCGTCAATGTATTTTACTCCTTCCCATTGACTTCACTAAAATCAGGCCCTGACTATAATCAGCCATCAGCGACATTAGATATTTGTGTGCTTATGTGATTTCAATATGTTTAAATAGAACTGACTGGGCCCCACAGCAAATGTTTCCCTATAATGCAGACCTCAGACCACAGCAAAAAAATACTCACCTCTGTTCTCCTACAGGCGCCTCCGCTCTTCATACAGCAATACGTCTAGGCATGCACTACACTGTGATCTGACATCGCACAGCGTCAGATTATAGTGCAGTACTATACACATTACATTCTGTCCTGACGCTGTGGACTATCAGGACTTAGTACAGCGCAGGTGCCCGATGAGGAAGAAGACCAGGGAGCAGCAAGTAATACCAATACTAGAGCACCATACTGACCGCTCCCTGGGCCCTGAAAAAAATCCATTGTCCTCTTCCTGGGCCCCTTCCTGACATGGCTCCTTTTGTATGCTAATTACTAGAGATGAGAAATTTCAAAAAAATTTGATTCGGCCGGATCACCGAATTTTCCGAAAGATTTTGCTTCGATCCTAATATATTTGCGACGAAAAAACGGCTATTTCCAGGCTGCATAAAGCCTTTATATTGGTGTACAACACTGTGCCTTGCAGTAACACGCATAGGGAGTGTGCTGGGATAGTGAAATTATACTGTCAGTCAGTATGACATGCAGATGACAGGCTTCGCTCTTAGAATCACAGCACACTTCACTTATTTGGGCAGTCACAGGGCCAAAATTTACCAAATAACTCAAGTATTAACTCAACCTTACAGGTCGATGTTAGCGTCAAGAAGAAGCGCACTCCTTTTACACCCTCATCAGCTGATTCCACATAGATGTCTACAGAACCTGTTCTATTAGACTATTTTACAAGTAGAGCCCCCCGACAGAGTGCAGAGGGTGTCAGCAGTAAGTTTGTGTTGAAGTCACTGATTATTTTGTCCTTTCTCTGATCCATCAGAACAATAACCCACAAAAAACTGATCCTGTGTGGGGAGCATACGCCTTCACTCGGTCAGCATTTTCTCATTAATCCATGAGTATTGGTAATGCAAAAAAAAAAAAACAGGAGTGGATCTAAAATAGAGATGACACGTGAAGGTAATATTTGCATGTCTTCTGTGTTTTGTACCCACTCCTGCTTTTGGCTACCAAATCATTAGCCAATTCTGATGGGACCATACAGGTCTTACAGCTGCTACACAGACAGGATCCATTGTGCGTCTAATTTTTCCTTCCTTCTGACCGATCAAAAGAAAGGTAAAAAAAAATGGTGATTTCAAGAAGGCCAAACAAGGACAATAGCAACCCTATCATAGAGTGGAACCCTCGTGGAAAGGCAACAGCGGGCCTTCAGGGGGAGCGTCCTGTCACCAAACATTGAAGGTTCTAAAAAACTTGACCTCGGTAGGAGGCCCATGCTGGCTGGTCTTGGTGGAAGGTAACCGGAGGACAAAATGGTTTTAGGTCCAGGACAATTGCTGCCTTTGCAAACCCTGATGCTTGGAGGTGGTGCTAGTGAACTCACCTGGCCTAAGGAAACCGTAAAATCCGAGGTACATAGCTGCCTTAATGACCAAGCTGGGAGAGTGCCCAAAAGGATGACCATCCAACGCAGAAGAAAGTCTCCTAAGCATCTCACCGGAGACAGGCTGTCTACAGCCAGAAGAGGCATCCCCGCTCTTCTGGATTCCCCTAAGTGCAGCCTTGACTGCTTGTACCGAAAAAATAGAACCTCCGCCCGGACTGTGAAGAATGGAGCAGTGCTGGATTCCAGCTAAGTACAGCTTAATAGTATTATAAGACAGCCTGAGGTGGAGATGACAATGGGCGATGAACGCTAATATGTAGGAGATATCGTCCAGGGAACCCTGCAGGTAAGACCTGGAGAATTCCTCATAAATTTTAAGGCCGGCTTGGTAATTCCTGGCGGTGTTGGAGGAGAGGGAATGTTGTATTAGGTTCCTGGCGTATGAAAGGAGGGACTCTAATCCATCACAAGGGAATTGAAGGCTGAGGGAGGGGATCTGCTTCTGGCATCACCTGGAAAAAAAAGGGGGTAATTAAAGCGGGACAGAGCATCCGCAGCTACATTCCTGACTCCTGGGATGTGACTACAAACAACATGAAAGTTATGGGAAAGGGAGACCCAAAATAGTCTGCGGAGGAGGGACATGATCTTGAGTGATTTCGCACTGCCTTTCAAGATAATGTCGACCAAAGCTTGATTATCGGTGACAAACATCACAGGTGCATTGGCCCACTGATGTCCCCAAACTTGGGCAGCCGCCACAACAGGGTAAAGCTCTAGGAGGGAAGTGGAGCTCAGACCTTCGGGGTCCGACCGGACTTCTATGGGCCACTGGCCAGCCATCCAATGCGACCCAAAAATAGCTGCGAACCCGCGGGACGCAGCTGCATCAGAAAAAATGGTGGGGTATGACTGCCCCCAAGAAGGCACAAAAAGGGAAATGCCGTTCCATGAGGATAGGAACAGTGACCACATGGCCAAGTCCTCCCTGGCATGGCTGTCCAGATGGACGATGCTGTCCTGGTCAGAAGCCAAAGGCAGCAACTGGAGCAGCCTGGAGGTGACTGCCCTGCCCTGTGGCATGATCCTGGAGGCGAAATTGAACTGCCTCAACAAGGATTGAAGCTCAACCCTGGAAATGTAGCCCGAGGACACAGCGTGGGAAATCACTGCCCGGCAACTAGCAAGTTTCTCCTCCGGAAGGCTGGCCTCCATCCGGATGGAATCCAAGATGATGCCTAGAAAAGTCACCCTATTGGCAGGACCCTCAGTCTTGGCATGGGCCACCGGGACCTGCAGGCTTGAAAAAATTTGGAGCAGACTAGCCAGATTGCCTGACCCGCCATGTGGACCCCCCGATGATCAGGAAATCTTCGAGGTAGTGGATGACCGTAGGCAAACCGCCATGATGGAGGATCCAATGTAATACCTTGGCAAATTGGTCGAACAACCATGGACTACTATTAGAACCAAATGTGAGTCTATTCGCAAAATAGTAGTGACCAGCCCACTTGAGACCATAGTATCCCCATAATTGCGGTTGAATAGGAAGGAGCTTGAAGGCGTCTGCAATATCCGCCTTTGCCAACCAGGAACCCCTGCCGGAGATCACAATAGACTTAATCGCCGCATCAATAGAGGAATATTGCATTGAGAATTCCTCTGATGGGATGAGTGAATTGAGGCTGGGTGTGGCAGAAGCATTAGGACCGGACAGATCATAAATTAATCGTTTTTTATTGGATGATTTTTTTAGATACCAGGCCGATAGGGTTAATACGCCACAAAGAAAAAGGAATAAATTCAAACGGGCCAATAAGTAAACCCTTATCAACCTCTGACTGGAGCAACTCGTCAACTGCCGCCGGGTCCCCAGAGGCAGACCGCAAGTTACAACCCTCCCAAGTCTGAGGAAGGGCAATAAGGCCCGTGTGGAAGCCTTCTGCAAAACCAGACAACAGGAATTGCACAAACCCTCTGTCATGATGATCCCGCAGAAGGACACCTAGCAGATCAAGATTAATGTCGGCTAGTCAGGACTGCTTGGCAGACCTCTTGGGACAGGCGAGGGTGAGCCTTGAAACACAATGAGCAGATGTGGAGAGCCCTGCAGCCATTGAAGACACAACCGCTCGCATTAAAGTTATTACAGACCTGGCTTCTACCCAGGTACACTATGGGGCGGCCAAGCTTGTCAACCCGGGGGGCGCCAAGTTGGGAACCCGAGGGGCCGGGCAGGGACCTATCCTGAATGGGGTTGACAGAGTTAGGACACCAGTCTAAGGAGTGAAATATGGACTGGCACACTGTACATAAAAGAGCTCTGAGGCCCGCAAAGTGGCAGCAGAAAAGTACGAATCCGACTGCTGAATGGACGTAATCCCCGACTGGACACCCGACGGACTCGGGCTGGTCATCAGCAGCTTATACAATTCGGCCTTACGAGCAGAAACCGGGTGAGGAATCCTCCTTCTGTTAAGTTCTGCGATCAGCTTGGGAATCGTCCAACTTCTCAGGGACATGGTGCCGGACTGTCCTGAAACAGAAGTTTCTGGGACTGACATGGTGTCATCCACATCCGAGGCTCGCGACATTCTCAACCTGCAGAGAAAGAGACACTTCTGGATGACTATGCATGACCGGAAGGTAGAACGACCAGCGTCAGCAGGAAGGAGGCTTGTGGAAAGACCGAGTAACGTACCTGAAGTTGCTGGAGAAGACCTGTGAAGATGTTTTTATTTAACCCAACCTAAGCAAAGTGTCGGATGAATGGAACCGGCTAGAACCTGGAAGAAAAAGTAGGACGTGGAGCCAAGGTGACCCAAGGTGGAGACCTTAAGGTGAACCAAACGAAAGTGACAAGTGAATGTGGCCTATGAAAAGCAACCTGAGCGTGCCTAGCCCGGAAGGCATATGCGAACCCTACGGAAACCGAGAGGGCATAGTGCAGAAAGCGAGAATCGAGCAGCAGGAGTGAAGACGGACGGAGCCTGATAGAATCAGGAGAGGAAACACAAGGAGGAACCAAGAAATACTGCACCATGTAGCCCAGTGATGGACAGACCTGGCAGTGCCAGGAAGGGGTGAACCAGAAGGGAACGGGCTTGGGTGAACCAAGTGTGGAAGTGTGGACAGAACCTGTGCGGATCAGGAGGAAGATTGCCATGGATGGAGAGCCAAAGCCTGGACGAATCCGTCCGACAGCGACAGACCCTGGGAGAACCGGGACAGTAAACATGCAGGGAGACCTGAACGTACCAGGCAGACAAAGAAGAACAGAGCCTGGGCGTACCAGGATGAGACTGACAGCGTGATAGACAGAGCCTGGGTGGACCAGGGGAAGTATACACAATAAAAGGAAACTCAACGTACCCGTTCACTGGAGGACAGAACTGTTCGTGTCGGAAGGACAAACAACTGAAGAGAGGACGGCCTGGGCGTTCCAGGTACAGAGGTAGATACGAGTCTGGGGGCGATCCAGGAACAGAGGTAGATATGAGCCTGGGCGATCCAGGAAGACAGAGGTAGATACGAGCCTGGGCGATCCAGGCAGAAAAACATGGGGGAAAAAAACACATGTAAATGGAAAAAGAAAAGAAAAACAGAAAGAAACAAAAAACAAAATATTTGTCTAACACCTTTTTCTTTTATTTTTTTTTTTTATTTTTTTTTTATCCTTCAGGAAAATGGCACCTGACCCTGCCCAAGGAGAACCTCACAGCACTGATAGCTCCAGCAGGAGCCAATAGACCGGCAGGCACAACCAGGGGCAGCACAGACAGTGGAGGATCCCCAAGAGAGGGTTCAGATAGTCCGATAGTGATCCTCAACCTGCGTTCCACACTGGAACGCACGCCGACCCTGCGAACGGAAGCAGCGTTAAAACAATGGGGAAAACATGGGCGCCAATCATAGGTGCCCTGTGGTGGGGACGGGAAACGAGGGAAGAGATCTTACCCATCCTGGAGATGCGTGCAGGCGGTGTACAGGCGGCGTGCGAGCCCATAGACGATTCGGACTGCAGGAGAGATGGAAGGCGGCTCCTTATCCAGCGGGTGTGAACAGGAAACGCCCAGAGGAGTCGGGAACCGGCGCTTAAGAGGGGTCAGACGCCCCTCCCACAAATTCAGGCTGACATTTCAGCCTTCCAACATATATTTTTTACTGAGATAGGCAACTAAAGGATTTGAAATTAGCAACGAAACAATTTCAGCGTAAATAACACCAAATGTGAACTGCGTCTATTTTTCTCGTACTGTAGTGAAATATGACAAAAAACGCTTTCAGCGCAAATAACACCAATTGTGAACTGTGAAATTCCCAATACTTTTGATGTGTCACATGACCCTCTTCCTATTGAAAACAAAAGTTGGATTCAAAATGGCCAACTTCAAAATGGCCGCCATGGTCTCCACCCATCTTGAAAAGTTTCCCCCCTCACATATACTAATGTGCCACAAACAGGAAGTTAATATCACCAACCATTCCCATTTTATTAAGGTGTATCCATATAAATGGCCCACCCTGTAGGTCTATTTTTCTCTTTTATAAAAAAAAAAATATGGCAATAAATGCTTTTAGCGCAAATAGCACCAAATGTGAACTGCGTCTATTTTTCTTGTATTGTAGTGAAATATGACAAAAAAACGCTTTTAGCGCAAATAACACCAAATATGAACTAAGTCTATTTTTCTCTAGAAATATGGCAATAAATGCTTTTAGCGCAAATAACACCAAATGTGAACTGCGTCTATTTTTCTCGTTCTGTAGTGAAATATGACAATAAACACTTTTAGCGCAAATAACACCAAATGTGAGCTGCATCTATTTTTCTCGTATTCTCTAGAAATATGGCAATAAATGCTTTTAGTGCAAATAACAACAAAAGTGACCTGCGTAAATATTTCTCGTAGTGTATTGAAATAGGCCACTAAATGATATCAGCGCAGTTAACAGCAAAAGTGGCCTGCATATATATTTATCTTTTTCCACAGATAAAAGACACTAAAGGCTTTTCAACATAGCACTTGCACCCCAATAGCTAATTGCTGGAATGACAGAGCTGTATTCTGAGACTATCTGGATCCCCAGGCAATGTTTTCCTGCACCTGTAAACTGCTTTTTTTCACAATGAGGATTTTCCTATGACTCTCTCTAGCATCTGCACACATCTCTCCCTGCCTGTAAAATGATTCCTCTCACTATCCTTTCCCTGAACTAGTAAATCGCTTCTTTCCTTATTTTTTTTTTTAACAATTAGCTTTTCTTCCACTCTTCCTAGCGCCTGCTGTGACATCACCGAGCTGGCTGGCTGCTGATTGGCTGCATGCATGGCATTATGGGTCATCCAGCCTTCCCAGAGTTCCTTGCCCCATGTCTGCACATGTGTAGCCGCCATTGTAGCCGGCTAGCCACCATGTTAGGAAAAATTGCAATTCATTACCACGAAGCGCAAGAAAATTTGCATTTGTTCGGAACGAATTCGACTTCGTCAGCTTCGATTCGCTCATCTCTACTAATTACAAAAGGGGCCACATAGGATCAAAGTTATAGTATATAAATATACTTAATATATATACTTACCTATAATTATATTGATCTGATCCATGGGTCCTGAGTCCGCATGAGGATGAAGATTGTGAGCTTGAACAGGCAGCATGTGACAGTGATGTGATCTGGTGAACCCATAAAAGAAGGAATAAAACTGTCAGTGCGCATTCATGAAGATAGACACAGAAAGAACTCCCATCCCCCTCCCTTTTTTTTACTTGTCGCAATGTAATTAAAAAAAAAAGTGGGTAAGTCGCCCAGCATATGCTGGGTGGACGATTTTATTCGGTAGTTGTTTTCTTGATAATGATAAATATTTAAAATGATATTAAAGAATGATTTATGAATTTTATTCCATTTTAATTTAGTTTATAAAGCATTGCAGCCTTTAATATACCAAAAATAATCAGATTAAGGCTACATGCACACAAACGTATTTTGTTTCCGTGTCTGTTCCATTTTTTATGCACGCCGTGTGCTGTTCACATCAGTATGTCCGTTCCGTAGCCCCGCAATTTTTTTTTTAAAATGTTCTATTCTTGTCCGTTTAGAAGACAAGGATAGACATTGTTAAAATGGATCCGCAAAAAAAAAAGGATGACATACGTAAACGCCCCCACGTTTTTAGTTTTTTTTGCGGATCCACAATTTGCGGACTGCAAAACACATACGGTCGTGTGCATGTAGTCTAATATTTACCCTTTCACCCCCGAAGTTTTTTTTTTTCATTTTTGTGTTTTCGTTTTGTGCTCCCTGCCTTCTCAGAGCCTTAACTTTTTAATTTGTCTGTTCACATATCCATATGAGGGCTTGATTTCTGCGGGACAAGTTGTACTTTCCAATGCCACCATTTAATATTGCATATCATGTAGTGGGAAGTGTGAAAAAAATTCCAAAAAGGGTGAAATTGCAAAATTTACAGCGTTCGATCTACGATAAAACTGACCAGTTACTTTTATTCTACAGGTCAGTACGAATCCGGCGATACCTTATGTGTATAATTTTTCTGGCATTTTGATAGTGATAAAAAAATTGAAAAGTGGGAAAAATACAGTTTTATTTTTTTGTAGCCATATTTTTACCCCTAAAACTTTTTTGCAATTATGTGTACGGAGCTGTATGGGGGGCTGTGGGAATTTTTGGCATTGATCCCCCTCTGGAAAATTTGTGCACTTCTAGTAAGTATTTGGTGTCTGCAAATATGACCTGAAGGTTTTTCAGGTCCACTTGCCATTAAAGTGAATGGGGCCCGACGCAAACGCGTAGTTTGCGAACATTTGACCGCGTTCGCGCGATTGCGTTGGCGAATCTTCCCGGCCGATGTTCATCCATCACTACTCTGATTTACTGCAAATCTAAAATATGTCCAATCAATTCCACAATCTCTATAGATGAACAAATCTATAACAATGTATTTCCTCCATTGATTCTCTAGTGTGTAAATCACTCTGATTTGCTGCAAATCTCAAACCTGCCAAATTGATTACATCTCTGGTCAGGATCTTTTAGCGAGCATTGATTTGTGTGTGTGGTTGTGCAAACAGCATGGAACATGCTGGAATATTATAATACTTGTATATGTATTATATGGGGAAATCATGTCTTTTGTATGTTGTTTTTAGAGCTATAAGTGTCTACCTGTATTAAAGAGACTGACAACCCCTGTCCATATGCATATGAAAAGCATAGATGGGGGTGTCCTGCACATGATTCATATTATTATCAGGGGTGCATCTAGACTTTTTGCTGCATGACACGAAAACTGAAATGCCAAGTTCTCAACCTAACCTTCCCTCCCACATTACAGTTATAGGCATACTTGGAAAACATTACATATAGTGCTACAAAACATATTTGTTAATATAGCAATACTGTTGAATGCGCAGAGATGAACTCTTCCACAATGGAAGCGCTCATTGCCCAAACCTTTTCCGCTGCCCCCCACTTGTCCCCACCTGGTGCTGACTGAGGCAATCATCTCACCTGGCCTCATTGGCGGTGCACCCCTGATTATTATACACAAATGAGCAATGGGAAAATAAAACAGAAACTAGCCATACTAGAGATGAGGCACTCTGCAGGAATTGTGTCCAAAGACGAAAAAGTTTTCCGACCCATTTATACAAAGTGACTGCTAAAAGGCATTCTCCAAGTAGCCCTGGCATTCTGTTCCACTTGGAACAATCTTTTTGGTTAGATGGGTCCCCGAATCATTAACTGATTGCAAGGTGTCTCATTGTTGAGATCCTTGGTGATCGGTTGTTATCTGCGGAGGAACTAAGCAGTGTTCCTATTCTCCTGCAGCGTCACCACTAGGGCAAATTAGGAATTACATAGTTCACATAGAAATCACTCTCCACTGCAGCTAATAAAGACCTGAATGGGACACCCTCCTCTATTAACTCAAAATTCTATAACAGGGTATCTATATATGGCTTTTCCAAACCAGACAACCTCAAGTCAACTCTTTACACCTAAAAAATATATGAATATAAACTGCCCTTCGTGTGGGATTTTTAAAATACATCTGAACAAGTTCTAGTTTTTATGATGGTACCTGTAAGTCAGGGCTCATGCACACGACCGCGTGCTGCCTATGGCCATATTGCAGCCCGCATACGGCGGGTCCGCAATACACGGGCTCCGGCCGAGTGCATCTCGCATCACGGATGGCGGACCCATTCACTTCAATGTGTCCGCAATCCGGGAGATGCGGAACGGGGGCACGGAACGGAAGCCCACGGAAGCACTAAGGAGTGCCTCCGCCCTGCAAAAGATTAATAGGACAGATCACGGAACCATTCAAGTTGAATGGGTCTGGATCTGTCTGTGGCCGCCGCACAGATGTTGCCTTGCACTGGGGACCGCAAATTGCAGTCCCCAATGCACGGAATGGCACGGAATGAACGGAATGGCCAGCACACGGTTGCGGTGCTACCTCTAATATAAAAAATGTATTTTGCTGTAAAAGAAACACTAATAATAGGTTACTCCATACCAGAGGTGTATTATATATACAGACAATTCCAGATGTTGTCAAGATATACTCAGTCTATGCCTTGGGGTGGCAGAACCATCTGCTTGTCCTGTCCCATCGGTTCCTTCTTGGTAGGGTAGGATCACTGTAGCCAATGCATCCCTAATGTGAATAGATGTATGAGTAATTTAATTTCCCAGCAGCAGTGTGTCACTAACCCAGATCTTGCACAAATCTATGTAATGGTTTTGGAAACAGCAGATGTTATGAACGCCCCCTCGCAGCACACTTTAGTAGATAAAACAAAAATGCTTTGCTGGGATTTAAGATATTACAGCCTTTTTGCAAAGTTTGGCGTCTGTAGAATATGTTAACATGTGCATGGTGAATAGTAAATATAGAATCAGGGGTGCTGTCAAACATTGTGGTGAGTAACCTATCAGTAGTCGTGTCCTGTCAAAGTGGAGAAGGACCTGAAGATAGATCAACTCGGACAATAAGTGCTTTTATATCACCAGAATTTTCTTGCTATATTTTTTCTTCCTTTTTCAAAAACTTTTTCCTAGTTTAAATTTTTAACCTTACTATTGTAGTCTCTGCAGATCACTTAGGTAGCACAGCAATCGGGAATAGTCCCTTATTCCTAGTTCGCCATATACCATTCCATTCTCCATGTACTGTTTATTTTTTTAATCAGTTATGTTAAATGAGGCACATTATGCATGCAGTATTTCATGTATATACAAATACAAATATTACCAATAACCCACTATACAAGGCCCACATAATATTATCATGACATGACCATTATTATTAATGCTATTTTGTGACTCAGTAATACTACCATATTGTTACCGAATGAAACCATTATACAAAGGCTAATATAAACATTATACAGGGATCATATATTGCTAGATAACAAGCACTTTGAAGAACTTCAATTAGTTAAACTTACAGTTGATGTGTAAGGTGAACTTCAGATATAATTTCATAACTATAGTCATGCCCAAAAAATAGTGATAAAAAGTGCAACTCAGTGCCCACAAATAGAGGCCCCAAAACGAATAATTCCAAACTGGTAGTTCACCATATTGTGCCCCAGACAACAACAGTGCACCACCACAGCACCACAAATGCCAACTTTTATATTTCCAGCAGTACTTCATCCAACTTTTGGACCCTACAGAGTAAGGGTCCCTTCACACGACCATATTTCTGGGTCCACATTTGTTCCGCAATTTAGTGGTAAAGGTGCAGACCCATTCATTTCAATGGGGGCTGTCCGCATCCGTAGTTCTGTCCCGTGGCCCTGTAAAAAAGGCAGAGTATGTCCTATTCTTGTCTGTAATCGTGGACAAGAATAGGCATTTCTATAATAGCAATGGCCGTGTGTGTTCCGCAAAATGCGGAATGCACCCGGCCAGTACCCATGTTTTGTGGACCACAAAACACTTCCGGTCGTGTGAATAAACCCTTATAAAGATCTTCTCAATGACCCACACAGTAATTGTGCTCCCTTTGTGCTTCTACACAGTAATGATGCCCCTTTGTGCCACCACATAGGAATAATGTCCCATTTGTGCATTCTAGATTCTTATTTCTCCTTTGTGGCCCTTGAAAGTAATAATGACTCCCCCCTCCCCCTCCTCACCTGTGCTTTTCCCCGACATGGCCTACAAGAAGGAGAATGGTGCTTTACCATAGGTTTCAATAGTATGCAGTTAAAAGTGGCGCTGACCCAAGGATCCAAGACAGCAGGCCAGAAGTCTGGAGTATGTGTCAGAGATGCCTGGTGCCAGTGACATCCCTGAAAACAATAATTCATTACATTCATACATACACATGTGTGGGTAACAGGAATGAGATACTATTATTTGTAACATTTTTATTGTTATCTCATATACATATTCTGATACCCATTTCATCTGGGCTGTCATAGGTTACAGATATGGTACCTCCATAATACCTTCTAATAAACCCACTATATAAAATAAAAATGTAAATTATTTTAAGCTCATATAAACGCTTGCAGAACATTTTAGATGAAGGAAAACGTATTGAATTTCATACTGGGGCTCCCAGTGGTTGACAATGTATAGACATGATCAAATATACATTTGTTATTATGTGTGCACAGTGCTATTTAGAATGTTGTACAATGGGAAATTAGATTACCTGCCAGTCTCTAGATGGTTCCAGTATTACATTTCCAGGAATAATATGATATAATCTATCTTTATGGAACCTGTGTGGAATAATAATGTTGGAATATTTTCATATTTTTAGAAAGAGAATAATGTTTATTCTGCCTGACCATGAAGTTTGCAGTCGTAGAGAATCTTAACTATTATGCTCCGTATAGTTGTCATGGGTATTGGGGAAGGGGGAAAACACCAGAAACACACAAAAGAAATAGACAACAGTCTCGGCCTCAAAAGCTAAGGAAGAGGGATGGTGACCTCCTAGTAATCCCTAGGCCTTTCCCTAACTCCTGCCAGTATGAGCAGATCCTGATGGTGGAAATGCTCATACACCGTATACCTATGCCTTGCTGAAACTGACGAGCCCTAGGAAAGGTAGCAGGAGACGAGACAGCTGGTTACTTCCCAGATGAAGAAACCCGCATCTCCCTGAGGCCTAGAACCAAAACACACCAGAGAGCAACAAACAGAACAGGCAACTTGGTACTTAGGTTTGAAATGTATGGAGAAGCAGGAGATCCAAGACAAACAAGCTCTAGCAACTCCAAGAGGAAATATCAACCGCATGGTCTGCAGTGTGAGACGGACCTAAATAGAGCCTCATAACTGATAGCAAGCAGAACCTGAGGAGAGGTGAGATCCTGCCAAAACAACAACATACAAAGAGGAAAACAGAGAGACCTGTCAGATAGCCTCATGTGCAGCAAGTCTATCCAATCTTCTCACCTCTGTGACAGGAGGGACTGTGACAGTACCCCCCCCCCTTCTACTGGTGACCTCCGGACACCCAGGACTGACCTTATCAGGATGCGCCCTGTGAAAGCCACATTCTTTCCTCTGGACCGTAACCCTTCCAGTGCATGAGATATTGAAGAGATTGACGAAGAATACGTGTGTTCACTATTCTGGCAATCTGAAACGCAAGATTATCATCCACCATGATGGGAGGGAATGGCAGGGAGGATGGTTCAGCAGGTTAAACATATCAAAGCCTGCGGAAGTTCAAGACGAAAAGCCACCAGATTAATAATGGCAGAGATCTTGTATGGCCCAATAAACCTTGGCCCCAACTTCCATGAGGGTACCTTCAACTTAATGTTTCTTGTGGACAGACACACAGAATCACCCACTCTCAGGTCCAGACCATTCATGCGTCTCTTGTCAGCCATACGTTTATACTTTTTGCCCATTTTATTTAAATTGTTTTGAATCTTCCGCCAAATAGATGACAACGAAAAGAAGAATCTTTCCTCTTCAGATATACCAGAAGTCTCAGTACCAGAAAATGTGCCAAACTGCGGGTGGAACCCATATGCACCAAAAAACGGTGACTTATCAGTGGACTCCTATCTATGGTTATTTATGGCAAACTCGGCCAACGACAAAAATGAAGACCACTCTTCTTGATTCTCAGAGACAAAACATCTTAAATAAGTCTCCAGATTCTGGTTAGTGCGCTCAGTCTGTCCGTTCTACTGAGGATTAAAGGCAGAAGAGAAGGACAATTGGACCTCCAGACGAGTACAGAACGCCTTCCAGAATCTGGAAACAAATTGAATCCCTCTATCAGACACCACCCATCACATCAGAGGGAATGCTGTGTAGTTTCACAATGTTATCGACAAACACTTGAGTGAGAGTTTTGGCAATAAGTAAACCTGATAATGGTATAAAGTGTGCCATCTTGCTGAAGCGGTCAGCAACCACCAGAATTACAGTTTTCCCAGAGGAATTAGGCAAATCTGTGATAAAGTCCATGCACAAATGAGTCCAGGGTCGGGATGGGATAGACAAGGGAAGTAGAGATCCTGAAGGGTGAGTATGAGTCACCTTAGCACCCGCACAAGTCTCACAAGCTGCCACATAGCCCTTAAGACATTAACATAATCCTGGCCACCAGAATCTCCAGGAAATGAGATCCACAGTGGATCTTCTCCCAGGGTGTCCCGTAAAAACTGTATTGTGATGTTCCTTAAACACCTTGTGTCATAGTTCTGAAGGGACATACAACTTCCCTGGAGGACAGGAATCAGGTGCCTCTCCCTCGGCCTCCAACACCTCTGCCTCAAGTTCAGGATAAAGGGCGGATACAACCACCCCATCAACCAATATCGGAGCAGGATCCTCCGAATCGCCCCCCCCCCCCCCCCCAGGAAAGCTACACAACAATGCATCCGCTTTGATGTTTTTAATCCCAGGGTGATAAGTGACAATGGAATTAAATCTAGTAAAAAACAACGACCATCTGGCCTGCCTTGGGTTCAGATGTTTAGCTGACTCCAGGTAAGCCAGATTTTTGTGATCAGTAATTACCGTAATGGGATAAATCGCTCCTTCCAACCAATGATGCCATTCCTCAAAAGCCTATTTAATGGCCAGCAACTCTCTATTACCTACATCATAATTTCTTTCAGCAGAAGAGAGTTTTTTTTTTTTTTTTAAATCACAAGGACCCTGCAACAAGACTGCTCCAACCCCTACCTCTGATGCGTCAACTTCCCCAAAAATCGCATTAGTGCCTTCATATCTTCGAGTCGATCCCAGTCAGAGCACTGACTTTTTCCGGATCCGTACGAAAACCAAAAGATGAGAGTAGGTACCCCGGGAATTGCAGTTCTGGGACCGCAAATACGCACTTCTCCATTTTAGCATACAATTTATTCTCTCTTAAGATCTGTAAGACCTGTCTCACGTGATCTTCATGCGTCTCCATATAAGGGGAATAAATTAAAATATCATCCAGATAAATCACCACAAACCTGCCCACCAGATGATGAAAGATGTCATTGATGAAGTGTTGAAAAACCGCAGGAGCATTGGTCAAACCAAAAGGCATGACAAGATTCTCAAAATGATCCTCAGGAGTATTAAAGGCCGTTTTCCATTCGTTCCCTTCCTTCACTCTTATAAGATTATATGCCCCCCTCAAATCCAACTTAGAGAATACCTTGGCGCCGACAATCTGATTGAATAAATCTGTGATCAACGGAAGGGGATAAGGATCACAGATAGTAATGCGATTAAGCTCACAGAAGTCCAAACATGGCATAACAATTCCATCCTTTTTTTTTTTACAAAGAAGAACCCATAAGCCACTGGTGATTTGGATGGCCTAATATGACCTTTAGCCAAACTCTCAGTGATATACTCTCGCATGTCTACTCTTTTGGGTTCAGAAAGATTATACAACCGAGACTTTGGCAATCTAGCTCCGGAAATAAGGTTGACAGGGCAATCATACTCCCGATGAGGAGGGAACTCCTGGTCTCCACCCTCAGAGAAAACATCAGAAAAATCCAAAATGAAAGAAGGTAGCATTTTAGTCGTTACAACAGAATGCGATGTGCTGAGACAGTTGTCAAGGCAGTAATCACTCCAATCAAGAATCTGTCTATGTTTGGTTAACCATAGTAAACCTATCACCAGAGGAGCAGGCAAACCCTCCAGCACAAAACATGAAATGGATTAAGTAGGAGAATCTCCCACCTTTAGGTGAATGTCCTAGACCATTTGAGACAGACACTTTTGAGAGAGAGGGGCGGAATCAATCGCAAACACAGAAATATTTTTGTCTAATGCACTTGTCAAACCATGCATACGGACAAACTGGCCATCCACTAGGTTAGCCCCTGCCCCACTGTCAATAAATACTTCCATTTCCACAGTTTTGGAGTCTAGCGTCACCTTGGCAGGCAGGAGAAATTGGGTACTACCGGTAAATGACAAAAGTAGATTCTCAGATTCCCCACCCACACTACCAAGAGTGAGAAGAGGACTAAACACATTCGTTTTTTTTTTGCTTTTCACCTTGATGTTTAATATAAGGACATACGTTAACAAAATGTCCTCCTTTACCACAGAAAAAGCAAAGTCTTTTCTTAACCCTAAAGTTTTTATCACCTGGTCCAGGAGTGACCTGCCTCAATTGCATTAGCTCATCACCAGACATGAGCTTGAGTGTCTCTTTACCCAGAATGTCAGAAGATGTCGCTTCCCCATATGATAGTACATCCCGGGCAAGAGGAACTTTAGATCTCTCCCTCAGACGTCTATCAGTACGTACCACTAGAGACATGGCCCCCTCCAATGATTCTCGATTTTCGTGAAATGCCGAGGTGTCCTTCAGGTTCTCAGACAGCCCATGACAGAATTGACTACGGAGAGCTGGGTCATTCCACTCCGTATCAGTTGTCCACCTCCTAAATTCAGAGCAATAGGACTCTGCAGAACGTTCTCCCTGCCGCAAACCACGCAACTTAAATTCGGCCAGGGAAACACGATCTGGGTCATCGTAAATAAGTCCCAGAGCTCTGGGTCATCTACCGACCGGAGGGATTGTGATCCGGTTGGCAAGGAGAAAGCCCAAGACTGAGCGTCACCTTTAAGTAATAATAATCCCCACTCTTTGACTCTCATCCCCAGAAGAGTTAAGACGTAGCCTAAAAAATAATTTGCACGACTTCCTGAACCGAACAAAGTTGTCACTTCGCCTGGAAAACCTATCCGGGAGAGCGACCTTAGGTTCAGGGCAGGCTTGGTTCCCGCTGCTGGAACCTACCGCCTGTGGTCTCTGAAATTGTGCAACGCCCGTACAGAGATCAGCTACCTCCAAAGACAGCCCCTGAAAGAGATCTCTCCCTCAGACGTCTACCAGTACGTACCACTAGAGACATGGCCCCCTCCAATGATTCTCGATTTTCGTGAAATGCCGAGGTGTCCTTCAGGTTCTCAGACAGCCCATGACAGAATTGACTACGGAGAGCTGGGTCATTCCACTCCGTATCAGTTGTCCACCTCCTAAATTCAGAGCAATAGGACTCTGCAGAACGTTCTCCCTGCCGCAAACCACGCAACTTAAATTCGGCCAGGGAAACACGATCTGGGTCATCGTAAATAAGTCCCAGAGCTCTGGGTCATCTACCGACCGGAGGGATTGTGATCCGGTTGGCAAGGAGAAAGCCCAAGACTGAGCATCACCTTTAAGTAATAATAATCCCCACTCTTTGACTCTCATCCCCAGAAGAGTTAAGACGTAGCCTAAAAAATAATTTGCACGACTTCCTGAACCGAACAAAGTTGTCACTTCGCCTGGAAAAACCTATCCGGGAGAGCGACCTTAGGTTCAGGGCAGGCTTGGTTCCCGCTGCTGGAACCTACCGCCTGTGGTCTCTGAAATTGTGCAACGCCCGTACAGAGATCAGCTACCTCCAAAGACAGCCCCTGAATATGATCGACCAGTGCAGAAACAGTATCCATAGCTGCACTGAAAAACACAAAGGATAACAGTTTTTTGGGCGGTTGATAATGTCACAGGTAATGGAGAAGGGGAAAACACCAGATACACACAAAAGAAATAGACAACAGTCTAGGCCTCAAAATCTAAGGAAGAGGGATGTGACCTCCTATTAATCTCTAGGCCTTTCCCTAACTCCTGCCAGTATGAGCAGATCCTGATGGATCCCATATGCCGGATACCTATGCCCTGCTAAAACTGCTGATGCTGAGCCCTAGGATAGGAAGCAGGAGATGAGACAGCTGGTTCCTTCCCAGATGAAGAAACCCGCATCTCCCTGAGGCCTAGAGCAAAACACACCAGAGAACAACAAACAGTACAGGCAACTTGTACTTAGCTTTGAGATGTATGGAGAAGCAGGAGATCCAAGACAAACAAGCTCTAGCAACTCCAAGAGGAAATATCAACCACATGGTCAGCATTGTGAGGCGGACCTAAATAGACCCTCATCACTGATAGCAAGCAGAACCTGAGGAGAGGTGAGATCCTGCCAAACAACAACATACAAAGAGGAAAATAGAGAGACCTGTCAGATAGCCTCATGTGCAGCAAGTCTATCCGATCTTCTCACCTCTGTGACGGGAGGGACCGTGACAATAGTAGAAGACAAAGTAAAATTGAACTGAATCACTAATAAATACCTTTACTTGTAGTAGCAGGATCTAAAGATAATGGGGGAGATTTATCAAAACTTGAGTAAAGAAAAACAGGCTTAGTTGCCCACAGGAACCAGATTCCACCTTTCATTTTATTTCTTTGGAAAATGAAAGGTGCATTCTAATTGGTTGCTATGGGCAAACAAGCCAGTTTCCTTTACTCCAGTTTTGATAAATTTCAATTAATTTATATGTATAAGTGTCAATCAACACTTTTCAGTAGCTGTGAATATAACAAAGAACCCATTCTTGGTGCTGGACACGAGGGTAAGCATCCAATGCTAGCCCATGACTACTGCTAAACCTATAAAGAGAGACAGCTCAGCACACATAAATATGACGCCAATCTAGTCTGAGGGCTCTCTTGTTCTTAGACTTCATAGCAGCCACAGTGGCCACTATTTACAGTATATGTAGGCCTTGCAGTCTATTCTGAAATGTTAATGATATGCCATAGATTTTCAGTAGAAAGAAAATGCTTGGTGTCATTTTTGCCAGGTAGATATGCTGACATCCTGCTACTACTTTTTCTACTGTATGCTATGGGTGGAAATGGAGTGATCCACCAGAGTTGGACTTTTGCATCATGACTGAGAGGGAAATTTTGTGTTGCTTCCAACTTTTTACTTTTACTTTTCTTGCAGTACCAAATAGTATTGTCAACTCTTGAAAGTTTTACCATGAACAATGAAAACACAGACTAAATCCAGAAAGAGAAAGTTTGCCATTGGTAAGCTTTCTCCTCATTAGTCAATAATTTCTTTCACAGCAGTTTTCTAATATGTTCCTATCACCCCAGATCACGTTGACTTCCTCCCTTATTTTAATGAGGGGTAAGAACTTGTACCATAATTGCTACTTTACAGGTCCTACAATCTTAGCCTACAAGATTGTGAGAGATTAATGCATAGTGTTAGGCATAGGTTAAGGATTTTATGTGACCAGCATCATATAGGAGCCCAGTTTGAATCTTTTCTATGAGCCCCCTATTAGTTGAATTGCTCCTTTTACAAAAGATAATAAGGAAGAGCAGGTTCAGTGAAATCAATGACCCCATACATAACTGCTCTTCTCAATTATTTCAAGCAAATACAAATGCTATTCCCAGCCACTCTAGTGTGTCAATGAGCAGTGTAGACCACCTCTCTTCTCTCCACCTACTTACTAAGGGTACATCCACACAGGATGTAAATTCAGTTGAGAATATCTGCAACGTATTTGTAGCTAAATCTACATTATGCATCTGATCCACAAGGCATCTGCCATGTGTAAACATATCTTAAAGAGTCACCACAAAATGCAATGCAACCTACAGGCAACATGTAATAGAGCAGGAGAAGCTGAGCAGATTGATATATTGTTTTATAGGGAAAAAAAATGTAAAACTTGTCACTTATACATTTATATTTGTGCTTTTTCTAACTTAAGACCACCCTCATGAACAGATGTCAGTACACGAGGGAGGTGTTATCAGTGATTGATAGCATTCTCTGTGTAAGTGTGTATAGATAGCTGTCAATCACTGATAGTTGTGCACGGGGATGTGTTATCAGTGATTGATAGCATTCTCTGTGTAAGTGTGTATAGATAACTGTAAGTCACTGATAGTTGTGCACAGGGATGTGTTATCAGTGATTGATAGCATTCTCTGTGTAAGTGTGTATAGATAGCTGTCAGTCACTGATAGTTGTACACGGGATGTGTTATCAGTGATTGATAGCATTCTCTGTGTAAGTGTGTATAGATAGCTGTCAGTCACTGATAGTTGTGCACGGGGATGTGTTATCAGTGATTGATAGCATTCTCTGTGTAAGTGTGTATAGATAGCTGTCAGTCACTGATAGTTGTGCACAGGGATGTGTTATCAGTGATTGATAGCATTCTCTGTGTAAGTGTGTATAGATAGCTGTCAGTCACTGATAGTTGTGCACGGGGATGTGTTATCAGTGATTGATAGCATTCTCTGTGTAAGTGTGTATACATAGATAGTTGTCATCACTGATAGTTGTGCATGGGATGTGTTATCAGTGATTGATAGCATTCTCTGTGTAAGTGTATATACAGTTGTGTTCAAAATAATAGTAGTGTGTTTAAAAAAGTGAATAAAGCTCAAAATCCTTCTAATAGATTTTATTTCCATACACACAAATGCATTGGGAACACTACACATTCTATTCCAAATTAAAAAATTAAGAAAAATATATCAAATTTGTGTTGTTCCTCTAAAAAAATTTGAACAAAAGTGAATATTAGACTCTTCAAAAAAATTGCTGTGTTTGTATTCTTCTTTACAAACTCAAACATTCACTATATAAACTGAAAAATGTTTTTTTCTCTCCTTTGAATCACTTAACTAATATTCAGGGTCTATTCACACGTCCGCAAATAAGTCTGCATCCGTTCCACAATATTCATTCTCAATGGGGCAGGAATGGATGCAGAGAGCACACTTTGTGCTCTACGTATCTGCATTTCCGGAGCACAGCCCCGAACTTCCAGGCTTCAGGCCCCGAACTTCCGGGCCGCAGCTCCGCAAAAAAATAGAACATGTCCTATTCTTGTCCGCAATTGCGAACAAGAATAGACAGTTCTATGGGGTGTGCCGGACGGGTGTATTGCGGATCCGCAATACACTACGGACCTGTAAATAGACCCTAAGTTGTATAACCACTGTTTCTGAGAACTGCTGTACATCTGTGTTGCATGGAGTCAAACAACTTCGGGCACCTGTATTCAAGCCTAGGATGATTGGACTACATTCCACAATTCTTCTCGATTTCTTGGTTTTGCCTCAGAAACAGCATTTTTGATGTCACCCCACAAATTTTCTATTGAATTAAGATCCGGGGATTGGGCTGACCACTCCATAACGTCAATCTTGTTATTCTGGAACCAAGATGTTGCATGTTTACTGGTGTGTTTGAGGTCGTTGTCTTGTTGGAACACATTTCAAGGGCATTTCCTCTTCAGCATAAGGTAGCATGCCCTCTTCAAGTATTCTGATGTATTCAAACTGATCCATGATCTCTGGTATAGAGAAATAGGCTCAACACCCTAGTATGAGAAACATCCCCATATCATGATGCTTGCGCCACCATGCTTTACTGTCCTCACAGTGTACTGTGGCTTAAATTCAGTGTTTGGGGGTCGTCTGACAAACTGTTTCTGGCCACTAGACCCAAAAAGAACAATCTTACTTTCATCTGTCCACAAAATGTCTCTTTAGGCCAGTAAATGTGCTCTTTGGCAAATTGTAACCTCTTCAGCACATGTCTTTTTTTTAACAGTGGGACTTTGCGGGGGCTTGTTGCAGGTAGCTTGGCTTCACATATGCGTCTTCTAACTGTAACAGTACTCACAGGTAACTTTAGACCTTCTTTGATCTTCCTGGATCTGATTATTGGCTGAGTCCTTGCCATTTGGGCTATTTTTCTATCCATTCGAATGGTAGTTTTTCGCTTTATTACACGTCTTTTAGGTTTTGGTTGCCATTTTAAAGCAATTGCAATCATTTTAGCTGAGCAGCCTATCATTTTCTGCACTTCTTTATATGTTTTCCCCTCTCCAATCAACTTTTTAATCAAGATACGCTGTTCTTCTAAACAATGTCTGGAACGACCCACCTTCCTCAGAATTTCAGAGAGAAATGCACTGCAACCAGCATGTACAACATTTGCTGCCTTCCTTGCTTAAATAAGGGCAATAATTGCCACCTGTTTTTCAAAGAATGAATGACCTCACTCATTGAACTCCACACTGCTATTACTTTGAACATGCCCCTTTCAATAAGTGATTCAATTACAGAGAATCAGCAGCATGCATGTCTTGACTGTTGGGTCTGTTGGATTTCTATTACTCTACTACACCTGCTAGTAAATTATTTGCCATGTAGAAATATAATTTCTACCAAAAACAGTGATTGATCAGGTTAGTGATGTCTGACTGCTATTATTTTGAACACAACTGTACATAGATAGCTGTCAGTTACTGATAGTTGTACATGTGGCAGGTGTTATCAGTGATTTATAGCATTATCTGTGTAAGTGTGTATACAGAGATAGCTGTCAGTCACTGATAGTTGTACTTGGGGGAGGTGTTAGCAATTATTGATAGCATTCTCTGTATAAGCGTGTATACATAGATCGCTGTCATTCACTGAAAGTTGTGCACGGGGAGGTGTTATCAGTGATTGATAGCATTCTCTGTGTAAGTGTGTGTACATACATAGTTGTCAGTCACTGATATTTGTACACGTGGCAGGTGTTATCAGTGATTAATAGCATTCTCTGTGTAAGTGTGTATATAAAGATAGCTGTCAGTCACTGATAGTTGTGCACAGGGATGTGTTATCAGTGATCACTTATACCTGTACTTGGGGGAGCAATGATTGATAGCATTCTCTGTATAAGTGTGTATACATAGATAGCTGTCAGTCACTGATAGTTGTACAGAGGGGAGGTGTCATCAGTGATTGATAGCATTCTCTGTGTAAGTGTGTATACAGAGATAGCTGTCAGTCACTGATAGTTGTACAGAGGGGAGGTGTCATCAGTGATTGATAGCATTCTCTGTGTAAGTGTGTATACAGAGATAACTGTCAGTCACTGTTAGTTGTACACAAAGATGTGTTATCAATGATTGATATCATTCAGAGTGTATATAGAGATAGCTGTCAGTCACTGATAGCTGTACACGAGGGAGGTGTTATCAGTGATTGATAGTAGGGATGAGCGAATCAACTTCATATGTAACATTTGAAGTCGACTTGCATACAACTTTGTTTCAATACTATACAAAGCGAGCAATCAGGTCCGGTTCCAAGCAGAACAGTATTGAAACAAAGTTTTGTGCGAATCGACATTGGATGTTTCATCTGAAGTCGATTCACTCATCCCTAATGGATAGCATTCTCTGTGTAAGTGTGTATACAGAGATAGCGGTCAGTCACTGATAGTTGTAGTTGTCCCCTGGCAATATGCTGGTTATAGGGAGCACAGCTTCTGGAATTGTGTTGAAACAGCTGTAATACACTGCCTGTCCCAAAAAAAGTCACCACCAAAAAAAAAAAGATTCTCAATGGGGTTAAGGTCTGGACTCTGTGGTGGCCAATCCATGTGTAATAATGATTTATCATGCTCCCTGAACCACTCTTTCACAATTTGAGCCTGATTAATCCTGGCATTGTCATCTTGGAATATGCTCGTGCCATCAGGGAAGAACAAATCAAATGATGGAATAGCCTAGTCATTCAGTATGTTCAGGTAGTCAGCTGACCTCATTCTTGGAGCACATACTGTTGCTGAACCTAGACCTGACCAACTGCAGCAACCCCAGATCATAGCACTGCCCCCACAGCTGTTCAGTCCCAATCCCTTGAATTCCCTTTGCATTGTCCGTGTGGAAATGCTCTTACTTTCACTATTAAACATAGCCCTGAGTTCTACTTTTGTTTTTCTTCGATTTTATTTCACCAGACATTTAAGTGATTGCCGATCACGATCATACAGGATTTTTTTCCCGCCACATTTCTTCCTCGAATACGATGGGTCCCCACTATCCTTCCAGTTTTTAATAATGCGTTGGACAGTTCTTAACCCAATTTTAGTAGTTTCTGCAATCTCGTAAGATGCTAAATAGGGGATCACTACTCTATTTACCCTTTGAAAACATTTTTTTTCTAAATCAGCTAACTGCTTTAAATTATGAGCAAAGCAGTGCATATTTTTATGGAAGAAAAGTTTACACTCTAGTCCGCCAGCTATTCCTTACTGTAGTTCTTGTTTTCATTGAAAGCATTTAAAAAAAGGTTACAAAACTAAAATGAGGCAGTACACTTCAGAAAATGAGATTAATTATATTGAGAAATCAGAGAAAATAATTAGTTGGGTGAAATTAAAAAAAACCATAATTTTTATCAGGGTTTTTTGGGATTTTGTTTTTATGGAGTTCATTATACTCTAAAAATGACATGATGCCAAATATATTTAGTATGTATTTTGTTTTATAATGTTTATATAACATAAAAAAATAAAAAAATAAATTCTTTGCATTGCCATATTATAACCCCCATAACTTATTATTTTTCCATCTAGCTGTGTGAGGGCTTGTTGTTTTGCAGGGTGAGCTGTAGTTTGGTACTATTTTGGGGTACATATGAGCTTTTATTACTTTTTATTTAATTTTTGATGCAGGGCAAGATGACCAAAAAATGGCAAATCTGAATTTTTTTCTGTTATGGCATTCACTACGCAGGAAAAATATTTTAATATTTTAATAGAACAGACATTTTTAGATGTGACAATACCTATAATGTTGATTTTTTTATTATTATTTATTTTTATTTTTTAAGGAGATGATTTTAATTTTAATATTTTTTTTTTTTTTATACTTGTTTTATTTTTGCACTCTAATTTTGTCTCCTTCATGTACAAGGGGACTTGTACATGAGGATTTTAGATCTCTTGAACCATAGACTGAAATAGAATACTACTTCAGTCTTTGTGATTTTCACAGGCTGCCTCAGGCACGGCCTTTCAGGCAGCTTGCTATGACAGTGCTGGGAGCCTTCACAAGGCTCCAGGCTGTCATAGGAACCAATCTTATTCTTGTGATTTTGCTGTGGGGTAACTGATTGGAGGGCAAAGGGAGCCCCCTCCCTCTGTCTAACCCAACAGATGTCATAGTCTCTACTGAAAGTGGCATCTAAGGGGTTAAACAATCCCAGTCATTGTGGCCAGCTGTAATACACAACCGTGTATGGAGCAGGAGGATCAGCTAATTTGCCTACGTCATACACGTCTCATACTTCAGTGGGCATAAAGTGGTACTGTCAGGGAATGTCAATATTTGGCCTCTACTAGAGACAGGAAATAGGTCAGGGAAGGTATAGAGAAGGGCCTACAGATCCATTTTAGCCAACACAAAAAGGACACTGATAAATATGGCTCATTAATGGTGAGTAAGTGGGTCTCTAACAAACAATACAAGTTTGTTTTACTGTTTTTATTTCTTTTCCAGTCTTGCAGCATCCAAAGAAGTCGGTGCATCTGCCCGCTCTTCTGCTAAACTAATGTCCCCCTCTGATTTCCTGGATAAGTTAATGGGGAAGATCTCAGGATATGATGCCAGAATTCGACCCAACTTCAAAGGTAATTCTGTTTTAAAGTAGCCAGAGACACTAGTTTTATAAATGGTACTAGATTGGTGGGGGTCCTGGTACAGAATTTGCATTGAAGCTAGGAGCGCTAAGTTATGCCATTTGAGTCAAACACAGAATTCAGAAGATACTTGTGTGGACCCCCTGCTGCCACAATTTATTTGAAAGGGCCTCATCATAGAGTTCCTGAATCTTGCGTTTCAAGCAGGTCCTTCAGTGATGTACCAATTTCTTCAGTAGATTCAAACCTATGTAACTAATTATCTGCATGGATCATTAACAAAGTCCCCATAAATTCTTAGGGTTGAAAAATAAAACATGACTAATATATTAATCACTGTTCTTTATATGTTACAGTACCTTCTTCTATACTTAGTAGATTCTCTGTTTTACAACAGGTCCCGCAGTGAACGTCAGCTGCAACATCTTCATCAACAGCTTTGGATCCATTGCTGAAACGACTATGGTAAGAGATGACTTATTATCTATGCAAATATGAAACATACATTTTTTTAAAGGAACACCGAGGACAATATGGATACCCTGTGTAATGTATATTACAAGTTGTGAGGCGGCATAACACAGGCATTCAAACAACTCCAAAGATAGAATTCCTCTGTCAAGCACAGGCCCTGCACTTGACTTTTTTTGCCCCAAGTGTTTTTCTTCTTTTGTTATTTTAACACATTTACAGGGGTTCCCCAAGCTTTTATTGAACTTGGACAACACCTTTAAGGTATAAGTGATGACACTGAAAACCATATACACTAAAGCTGAATTTACAATGGCCGATGTTCAGGCCGACTATCAGGAACAAACGCTTCTACAAATGCTTGTTCCCAATAATCTGCCCATCTAAAGATACCATAGGTCACCTGATGAACGAGTGCAATGCTTGTTCATCAGGTGAAATGATGTGAGGTGCTTTCTGCTGCCCAGGAAGAATTATTTTGTATGGGGGCAAGCGATTGCAGCAGCCATCACTTGTCCTCCTACTGTGGAGGTGACTGCTGCCGGTAAATGAAGCTCTTCACTTCAACTTAACGAGCAGTTGATTGTCAAGAAGGAACACTTCCTTGCCGACAATCGGCTGCTCCTCAAAATATCTATATGCTTCTTATTCTTCTTAAGTCTCAGACCTAGGAGAGACATATGCTACAGGTGTCATGTCATTAAAATGCACTTTTTACCATAAACAGTGCCACTCTTATCTGTGATATGTGTTTGGCATTGCAACTTCAAATCCACTTGATTGGATCAGAGTTGTGAAACCAGACAGAGTCAATTCTCAAGGGTGGCACTATTTATGGAAAAAATGTAATGCAAGTTACTATGATACTGTTCATTCAGCACATTTTCTTCTTTTAGAAGGGGTATTCCATCTGGGACATTTATGACATATTAATAGGATATGTCATAAATGTCCGATAAGTGCAGGTCTCACCTATCAAACATTTATGCCATATCCTATCTATATGAAGAAAAAAAAAACTATGTAACAGCACAAATAATGTACAATAATGGCAGTTATAGAAAATATTCTGGTGTTAATGCTATGCTTATTTTGTAAATTTGAGATTCTTGGCAAATACATTTTGTACAAAATTATTTGGGCCCGTCTGCCAAACGTCAAGGCGATCTCTGTAAGATGGGAACCTAACACTAAATGCTACCTGTTATGTGCCATAACGGCCACCATAAAATTCAGTGAGTGCAGGTTCCACATGCATGCTGGGTCCACTCTGCTTTTTATAATTTTTTTGTGCCAAAATGGCCTCTATTAAATTCAGGGAATGCAGGTACCAACATGCAACATACCTCACCTGGTTCCAAGACGACTTTAAATGAATGCAATGAGAGTCCACTCTATACCTCTCCTGGTGCCAAAAGGCTTCCAGTGAGTGAGGGAGAGCAGGCTACAGCTTTATACTTACACTAATTAAAATCAGCCTATGGGGCAGACAGGCTGGTCAGGGGTGCAAGACTAAATGGAGTCAGCCACACCTCCAGTACAAACTGCAAAGAAAAAGGGGGTCAGTCAGCACATTCCAATGCGCAGGTGCACATCGCTATGGCTAGAAACACAAAGAATAAAAACCCAACAGCACTCTGCAAACACAAATACCGTACAACAATGCCATAGTTATAGAAAATATTCTGGTGCTAATGCTACGCTTATTTTTTAAATCCTATCGATATGCCATAAATGTCTCAAATGGGAATACCCTTTTAATGCTGAATCATTTCTAGTAATGTATATAATGCTAGGACATAAAGAGCTATAATGGAGGTACTGGTTAGCACAAAACTAATAGCCTAGGGGAGAAAAATGTGGAATGTGAATCTTTAGGATATCGTTTGACAGTCATTTTGATGTCTATGAAAAAAAGCAAATTTCCTTAGCTGCTGATGATCTAGCCATATTCATGATTTCCCTGCTGGAAGTCCGGTCTTTTCATACAGCCTGAGCAAATCAAGTCTTTTCTGAGTATAAAATGGTGATCATCAGTAACATAGTATGGCAAGATTTCTGCAACCTCTTGAGTAATGTATCTTCCCTCCTTACCTGTTATCTGAGCAAGAGGAGCTCACTGGAGCGGCATGACTCCACAGTCCTAACCTGAAAGGGAATTAAAGCTTTTCTGTGTCACACATTGTGGGCTCTAGAGACCCTTCATTATAGCAATCCATGTTCTGCAAATGCTGACCGATTGAAGTTAGTGGAATTAAACTCCCCGTCATCCAGCAGCCCCATGCCAGATTACACCAGATACTTTCTTGAGCATCTTTTCAGCCAGAACATACTGTAGAAAATTAATTCTATATAAATCACTGGATAGTATATAATTCATAGAATGTTACATAGCTGGACATATGGGACAACTGGTGGGAGATTCTTGTAAATTTTTGATGATAAGGGAATATATACTATAGGGCAGTGTTCCTCAACTCCAGTCCTCAGAGCCCACCTGCAAGTCATGTTTTCAGGATTTTCTTAGTATTGAGTAGGTGATATAATTAGTGTCAATGCATCAGGACTTACCACAGGTCTTCATGCTGTGGGATATTCTCAAATCATGACCGGCAGGTGGGCCCTGAGGACTGGAGTTGAGAAACACTGCTTTTGGGGCCAGACCAAGCATCTGCTGTGGGACCCTTTTTGGATGGCAAGAACTTGTGCAGAATGGTGAGGAAATGGGGAAAGGATTCCAGCTGGGCCATGAGACTGCTGTTCTACCACCAAATACGCAACTGTATTGCCATCCTAAGGACGACAATACAGTTCAATGACTGCAGCAGGACACAGGAGCCACTCTCACAGGCTTCTATGCCTATGAGACATTAGATCAAGGCAGGGAATTTGAATTCTCAGCCCTGAAAATATTGAAGTCTAAATATAGAACTGCTTGACAGATGCCCACCTTGATGACTGCATGAGTACGGCTGTCATTAACTATAATCCAGATTTAGAAAGAAAAGCAGAAATCATGCAGAGCCAGGTCTCACCCTGAACTCGTTTATTGCCGTTTCCAGCTGTTTCTTGTTTATATGGCTTCTACAATTGCTATCTGTGTGGCTCGTGACCATCTATCATCCCTGAGTGTAGCTCTCAAGATAAGAAATGTTGGGGACTACTGATCTATAACAGACACAAACCATTTCAGCATTGCACTGTCCCTATAGACACTTTATAATGAAAATCAGCTGTACCTACAAAGAATTTGCCTTTTAAGAGCACTAATCCATGTTCTGAATAATAGAATCATACAGTTAGTTACCATCTAAAGAGCAAACATTATCATCATACTCATAATAAATAGAACCCAGTATACCAAGACCAACCTTAGCAATAATAACACTATATAAGGGCCAAATAATACTGAATATGAACATTTAAAGGAGTATTCCACTAGGTAAAAGTTATCCCCTATCCACAGGACATGTGTGCGGTCGCTCCATTAAAGGGGTTCTCCAGGAATTAAGAAAATTAAAATATTTAAATATTACTTTATTATAAATATATTCTGAAATACCTTTCATTAGTTATAATGGCTCGTTTTGTCTAGGGAGCAATTATTAATTGAAATAAAATGGCCCCGTCCTATTAGTACACACAAAATCTGTCCTAATCATGCAGGAAGAGAAGTTACTTTACAACACTGAGGTAAACATCTGCTTCATCCTCCTCTCTGCTCTGCTTGTCAGGGGTTATGATCCTGAATACAAGTGAATCTCTAGGGGAATAGAGATGATGAGGAGACATGAGAGGATTGTGGGGTGTTGCTAATGAGCAGCAGCATTTGTATGCAGTCTCTATTACCACAGCCACAGTCTGCCCTGTCCATCCCCTCTGTACTAAATTCCCCAGAAATTCCCCTAAAGGTCTTATCCACTGTATTCAGGATCATAATCCCTGACAAGTAGGGCAGAGAGGAGGATGAGGCAGCTCTTTAGCTCAGTGTTGTGAAGTAACTTGTCCCCCTGTGATTAGGACAGGTTTTGTGTAAACTAATGGGATGGCGGCCATTTTGTTTCTCCTGATGTTTGCTCCCCAGACAAAATGAGCCATTATAAATAATGAAAGGTATTTGGGAATATATTTATTATAATATGCAGTGGCATCATTGCAGTGGCTGTGTCAGGCCATTGATGTCCTTAGTGTGCTCTTTGTGTCACATAGGCTGCAGGCCCAAATCAGCCCGTCCAGGGGACGTATTCACTTGAATAATTTAGACAAATACTTTTTCTGTCATTATTGTTATAATATATAGGGCCCCGCACTTGTATTGACTCTCCTCTGGGGTATGCAGTGGAGTGAGGACCACAGTTACTTGTAGTTGTTTTGTACCAAATAATATCTACTTGTAAATTACCCCACTGCATACGGCACATACTCTTTACATGTGTTCCATCTGTTTGGCGGGTTATTGAGACACCGGCAGGGGGACTATGGCATCCAGTTTGTTTGCAGATTTTTTCCAAATTAATTCTGTGTAATAATGTCTCATATTTATGAATTTTGATTAATTTATGATATAAAAAAGTATTTATATTTTTAAATATACTGGGCATTCTATGGTTGTTTTTGTGACAAGACTTTTAGGTTTATAAGATTGGTTCTCTGTTTTCCCTACCTTACGGCTTTATAGTGAGGCCTTCTTCTTTGGTTCTAAACCAAATCAGCCTGTAGCCTCATAGAGAAAATGGCAGGGCAAGAAGCCAAAAGCTCTCTTCTTCACCATAGTTTTTAACTGTATCTTTTATCATAAGACTGTCCAGGGATCTGGGGCACCAAGCCAAATATCTGGGTATTTGCCTGGCTAGCGAAACCATTGTCATATAGTTATAATTCATGGGTTTTCTGGTAAAACTCATCAGCCATATGCGACTTAAAAGCCACAGGTTGAGGACCACTGATATATACAGTGTTTATGCAGATTCCTACTAGTCTACTACTTGAAACGGTAAACTAAGCCATATAACTCCTGACACATCTCCTACATTCAGACTCAGGCCATGAAAAGCGACTATAAGTATGTATTTTAAGGAGTTTCCTCATGCTTTGGGACCCCCTATATGATCCAGAATGGAAAACCACTTTATAAGGGCAGCCTCCACTAGGATGGTCTGAAGCCATCCATTTATTACCTGCGCAGCCATTCATCTGAATAGTCACCATGTAATAGGACATTTCCCTGATGGCTGATGTAGGAAAAATGTCTGTTTGGCTTCACCTGCCAAACGTAGCTGTTTAGCATGTGTCTAGAGGTGGATCAGAGTTGTTGCTCTAATCTGAAACATGTTGTATCTCATGAGACAACCCCCTTTAACTTAAAGGCGAGATGGAACAAAGTAACAGCCCCATAAACAGCCGAGCGTGCTGACGTTCCGCTGTTTTCGCAACTCCCATTGCAATGAATGGAAGCTACTCAAACAAAGTAGCAGAACAAGCTACGCTTTCAAGGAGATGTGACAACCCCTTTAATGCCGAGTACAGTAATGCAGTCCTCAATAATAAGTTGCTATGCCCCTTAACCTAGTGAAACATACAACATTATTGTTAACAATAAGCTTATAACCAATGATTACGGGTTACAGTGCTAGTGCATATTACTGGAAAGCAAATTGCAATATACAAAATTTGCTTGGCTGAAGCCATAAGAGGAGCTTTATCCTAGCACACATGGGAAAATTCACTCGATGTCAGTCTGAAATCAACATTTAGAAATGTTGAAATCAGCCATATCGGAGGACCGACAATCTTTGGAGAGAAACAGGCAACATGACAGGCAACTTTAACAAACGCACGACCAGCTGAGATCAACGCACAGTCAGCTGACATCTGGTTCATTGCGAATCGCCAAGCCCGCACAAAGACAGGGGAACATCGATCAGACTAAGGTAAAACTGAGACAGTAACAACAACAGGTGGGACGCCACCACGGCATATTGCCGCACTGTGTCACTTAGTCTTCCCTGTTTTAAGGACTTGCAACATTTATCTGTGCGCTTGCCACTAAAATACAGTGGCAATATTACCTGGAACTAAAAACAACTGATAATATAATTATCAAAGAGCAATATTCGGACATATAGGAGGATCAGCACTGATAAAGCCCCAACATATGGATTGCGGTTGTCCACAGGTTGGACTTTGATTATTGGCTGCTAGTAACTGCACTCTGTTTAGTACATGGACTGCGGCTGTCTATATTTGCACTGTTGCACTCTGTTTAGTACATGGACTGCGGCTGTCTATATTTGCACTGTTGCACTCTGTTTAGTACATGGACTGTGGCTGTCTATATTTGCACTGTTGCACTCTGTTTAGTACATGGACTGCGGCTGTCTATATTTGCACTGTTGCACTCTGTTTAGTACATGGACTTGTCTATATTTGCACTGTTGCACTTTGCTATACTGCGGTTCTCCATAGATTTGGACCCTGATAATTACTGCTGCTACAAGTGGCAAGGCCGATTTATTGGCCTGTATTTGTGGGAGGGGCGTCTTGGCCTATATCTATCCCACAGCTCCTCAGGTAGCACTGGACGGCAGCGATATTCCTGGTTCCAGCAAAGCTTCAGCGTTTCCTAGACTACGTGACGTCACTTCCGGTTCGCGCTCCCTCCGGCGGTCCTGCATCCTGGTGCGGCGGGTAAGTGACTGCTGCCTCAGCGCAGCATCGGCTCGATCAGTCCGGTCGGTGGGGTCGGTCCCTCTAAGGTAAGAGAGGGATATCCCCACACCGGAGCGGCAGTCTGGCAGCACGCCTCGCTCCCACGTGACTTGCACGTAGGTTGCAGGAGTCAGCGAGACTCCGATTTCTTGCAGGGTTTTTCTCCTTTCAGGTCTGGTGAGGGTTTCAGAGTGTCAGCAATCGGCGGCACGGGGGAGAGGGGGGAGGAAGTGACCACAGCGAGGCGTAGTCGGTAAGGGAGTAAGTGGCAGCCGGCTCATGGGTCTAGCGAAACACTGACATGCTTGTTACTCCTGTCTGCAGTCAGATAGTTTAGTGCATGGTTGTGATGTTACATGACCTGTTGTTTCGCTGATGTATAGTATTGACAAGCCAGGGCAGGTGGAGCATGGGGGCTGGTAGGAGCCGCACAGCACCACTGTTTCACCTGCACGTAAGCCATCTCCGAGGGACGGTTTCATGACATCTTGAGCCCGGTTTGTGGAGGCTATAAATAAAAAAAAAAAAAAAAAAAGGGGTAAAGTCTGGCACGGGCCGCCGTGCTGTCAGTTAGGTAGGGGAAAAGAAATGAAAAAAAAAAAAAAAAAAAAAAAAAAAGAGAGGGGGGGGGGGGGCTCATGCCTTGCAATGTGGTGGTGAGGAGTGCTTGGGGGACACACCCCAGTGACAAGAGCTCGATAACGGCGCACGCCAGACCCGGCACATTGCGTGGCATCTCATACGTGGTTCCACCACAGCTGGGTAGCTTCAGGTGCGATCACTCACCATTTCCTGCATAGTTTCTGGCACAGGCTCGTCAGCCATTCGGCCAATCTCGCGTTCACCACAGCACAGGCAGTCGTGACTCGCCGCCCAGTCTGGGCATCTGCAAAAAAAAAAAAAAAAAAAAAAAAAAAATCTTATTTTGTTCATTTATACGTACAGGTTTTTCCTCGGTCGATCCTTTGTATTCTCCTTATAACAGCGTCTTGTCTGGTTTGGTAAGGTTGATTGCTCCTAATTTCATCCACTGTCGTACGTCCTCCCTCTTTTCTTACCTCAGGTGATCACCAGGGTCAATTTCATGCATGCTGAATTTGCAGTGGCGGTGGTGGTCTGAGCACGGGTGTTAGTCTGTCTTGGCTTCCCAACAGTGTTAGTGACAGTCCGTCAATTTTTGATTATTTCAACAGTCCGGTCATGTCTCACGGCTCAGACATCGTGGATGCCTCCGGCGAAGATCTGGGTTCTAGGGCATCGGAATCCGGCAGTATTCCCTCTCTGCGTAGCTGGACCGTGCCTAAACTCATGTCTGAGTTAGCCAAGAGGGGCATTCCTTTTCCGGCTGGGGCCCGGAAAGCAGAGCTGTATAGGTTATTGGTGTCCAACCCCGCAGATCCGTCTCAGCAAGAGGTCTCCATGGCTACAGTACAGACCTCACTGTCCCAGCTCCATGTCATGCTGAACAGCCTTACCTCCTCCATGTCCGGGGTACAATCCAGGTTGGAGTCAGTAGAGGCCAGGGTCGCTGGCTTGTCCTCACCTGCAACTCCCTTGCCAGCCGTGGCGGCGCCAGTTGCCAGTACGTCAGGTAACTTCGTCACGGTACCCAACGTCACTCCAGCTCATTTCATTCCGGCCAACATCAAGAAGGATATCCTCGATGGTAGAGATGTGAACCTGGCCTCCCTCCTGATTGCCACTCGTGACTTATCGGACAATAGGGTCATTGCGTGCGGCGATGTTTCTGTTGTACTGAAGGGACGGGATCTTAGGCTCAGTAGGAAGTTGACAATCCCGGAGTTCGTGCTTGCCTTCAGTCTTTTTCGAGACGTCATCTGTTCGGTACGACCAGATAGGAGGGAAGAATTGGACCTGTATCTCTTCAGGGTCACGGAGTTGGGCTACAAGTACGGAGGCTTCGGCTTCTATGACTACCATTGCTCCTTTTCTGCCAAAGCCGCAGCTGCGCTCTGTCAATTCCAGTTTACCACCAATTGGGCTAATATTGACACAGAAATATTCTGCAGGCATTTCGCGGGGCTGAAGGCACCGGCTTGCTCTTCATGCCAGTCGATCTATCATACTGGAGAGTGGTGTCATAATGCCGCGAGTGCCCCGAGGTCCAATCCTTCTCCTCCTATTCCTGGTCCGTCGGCTGGCACCCAGCAGAATTCGGCGGTCGATAAACTCGGCCGACCGATTAAGTATCTGGGCAGATCGCAGATTTGCAACAACTATAATTTTGCAACTTGCAATTATAGTCAGTGTCGGTTGTTGCACATTTGCGCAAACTGTTTCCGAGCCCATCCGAAAGTCGCCTGCTCATTAAAAACCGATAAACATTGCATGAGCGTGGTAAATGTAGAACTGTTAGAGTCATACTTACAGGGGCACGAGGACGCCTCCTTCTGCGACTTCCTGGTGTCAGGTTTCACCCATGGTTTTCACACAGGTCTGGTGGCATTACCGGAACACACCCATGAGTGTAGGAACTTGCAGTCAGCATCCCTCAACCCCGGGTCCATAGATAGACTTCTCCAGGCAGAGCTAGACAAGGGGTACATCATCGGCCCCTTCTTGTCATCCCCATTCGAACGCTGGAGGGTCAGCCCTATAGGGGTAGTTACGGGGAAGTTCAGCCACAAAGAGAGGCTGATATTCGACTTGTCAGCGCCACACGGGTTATCCACCCCCAGCGTGAATTCACTCATTCCAGCGGAGGAGGTCAGCATGGTGTACGCCTCCATCGATCAAGCCATTGCACTCATCCTTGCCACAGGCCCGGGGGCGATCTTGTCTAAAGCAGACATATCAGACGCCTTCAAGTTGATGCCAATCAGGCCAGAACTTTGGCGGTGGCACGGGATTAAGTGGAATTCTCTTTACTATTTTGCAGTCAAGTTGACTTTTGGATCCCGCAGCAGCCCGTGGATTTTCGATCAACTGGCGAAAGCCTTGCACTGGATACTAGAGAACAGGTTTGGTTGCGAACACGTCATACATTACCTGGACGATTTTTTGTTGATCGAATCTCCACAGGGCTCGGCCAAGGATCTTCAGAGCTTGTTAGCATGCTTCGCCCAACTAGGGGTCCCCGTTTCCCCCAAAAAGGTGGATGGTCCGGCTACCACCATCACTTTCCTGGGCATCGTGCTGGACACGCAAAGCATGTCAGCCAGATTGCCAGAAGACAAACTGGCTAGGGTCCAGGCAGTCATTCACAGTTTTGTCACCAGGAGGGTCGCCACCAAGGTTGAGCTACAGTCATTATTAGGCATGTTAAACTTTGCCATGCGCGTTATTCCCCAGGGCAGGTCATTTGTAGGTAGGTTACTACCACTCCTCTCAGCAGCTCCCTGTCAGGACAGCCCAGTTTTCCTGGACAGTCATGCGCAAGCAGACTTGGGCATGTGGGACCACTTCTTGCGTCACTGGAATGGCGTATCCATGTTTGTCCCGGCGGTCTCGCATGACTCCCCCGTCATATTCTCCAGCAGCGGGATCAGCACTGGATTCGCTGCCATATTTGGCTCCCATTGGCTGAACGGGGCGTGGCCGGGGGAGGTATGCGAGACCGCAGGAACCTCTCAGACAACGGAGGCCAGGGACTTGTATCCCATAGTAGCGGCAGCTCGCGCTTGGGGTAACCTGTGGACAGGCCGCACCGTGGTCTTTGCTTCTGCTAGTCCTGCCTCCTTGGCCATCCTCGACAGTGGCAAATCCAGATCTCAGCTAGTCATGGCATTGATGAGACGTCTGGTGCAGTTGTCACTGTCACACAACTTCTTGTTTTGTGGTACCCTCATAGGTGGTTCGCAAGTGGCAGCAGTTAACGCTTTAGCTGAGATGAATTACTTTCTATTTTCTCAGGTTTGCCCCGAAGCCGACGCATCGAGAACCCCGTCTCCTCGTCCGGCCGCACTCTTTCTCAGTTAGACCGGTACCTGAACACAGCCCAGGGGCTGTTTGCCAGGTCGCTCTCAGCCAACACCACCCGGGCGTACAACACGGGCTGGCGGTTGTACCTCAAGTTCCAACAGGAACACCCCCAGGCGACCTGGGCCACATAGACTTCATACTGGCATTCATCGGGTACTGTCACGAGCACATGCACCTTTCTCCCGGCACCGTGAAAACTTATCTGGCCGGGGTCCAGCACCATTTGTCTCTCTCACAGCCAGAAAGAATGTCGTTGTTCTCCAGTCACGTGGTCAAGGCCACGTTGAAAGGTCTACAGAATTGCACCCCAGGTGTCAACCCCCGTAGACAGCCCGTGTCCGGCCCCACGTTCAGGGGCATGTCCGATCTGTTGGACCTCAGGCCTTTCGGGGTTCTGCAAAGCTTGGTGCTCAAAGCCGCCATCTATTTGGCCTTTTACGGCTTCATGAGGCCAGGTGAGTTTACGTCACTGTCGCTCCACGGCCCCTTCCTATCCCGCTGACAGTTGGTTCCCAGCCCAGAGGGCTTTGTCCTATCCTTACCTGTCACCAAGACTTCCCAGTCAGGTCCCCCTACCCTCATCAGGTTCTTCCCCACCTATCACAAATGGTGTCCGGTCCACGTTCTACGGGAACTGTCAGAAGCACTAGCCAGTCACGGGGCTGACTCCCCACTGTTACCCTTCGGGACAGCTGCATTGTCCACGTCCCAATTCGTAGCACACGCGCGCTTGCTAGCGGCCAATTTGGGTTTAGACCCCCTCTCAGTTTCAGGACATTCGTTCAGGATAGGGGCAGCCTCTGCCGCCTCCAAGAATCAAGTACCAGCTCACATTATCCGCAAGTTGGGCCGATGGCGGTCCTCATGTTACAGCCGGTATGTGCCGAATTCTGTCAGTGAGATTCAAGGTGCCTTTCAGAATTTGGCGTTGTAAATGTGTCAATAAATATATGTGTATTTTCATGCTGGACTTTTTGGCCTCTTTCAGGTATACTCTCGTCGGTAGCGGTTATGCCACAACTCAAGCCGCCAGTTTAGTTAGGGGAATTTCAGGGCGGTAGGTTCTTTCACACATAGCCCCGACCACAAGTGGCAAGGCCGATTTATTGGCCTGTATTTGTGGGAGGGGCGTCTTGGCCTATATCTATCCCACAGCTCCTCAGGTAGCACTGGACGGCAGCGATATTCCCCTCCCAGCCCGCCCCATTCTCTTCACTCTCCCATAGGGTATACCCTCTTTCAGGTATACTCTCGTCGGTAGCGGTTATGCCACAACTCAAGCCGCCAGTTTAGTTAGGGGAATTTCAGGGCGGTAGGTTCTTTCACACATAGCCCCGACCACAAATTGCACTATTGAACTTTTTGCCTGAGTACCCACCACTGTTACTCAGGTAATTGTTTTATGAAAGTTTATGCTGCTATTTTATGAATTATTTATATTTATGAATTATGGCTGCCATTTATGTTGTATATGATTTTAATACTACTATCCTTATGAATTCATGTTATTTCAGGAAGCTCGATTAAATGATATTTAATTAATCTCTATTTTTGACTGCATATTTTGAGTGCCTGGTCTATCTCTTACATATTGAAATCAACATTATTGATATTCTGTGAAAGGAACTAAATGAACATTCTGTTCTGAAGCCAACACTCTGGAACCAAAGTTATTAAAAGGTGAAAAATTTATGAAACTGAGAGGCAAAATTCAATCTGGTTTCTGAATCAATCCTCAGCTCTGCGCTAAATAAAGACTCTAGCGGGAATTTAAAGATGTGGACACTAAGGCTTCATTCACACAGTCAATATTTGGTCAGTGATTTTCATCAGTGATTGTGAGCCAAAACCAGGAGTGGATCCTGCACAGACATAAGGTAGAAGGGAAAGATCTGCACCTGTTCTGTGTTTTGGACCCGCACTTGGTTTTGGCTGAAAATCACTGATGGAAATCACTGACCAAACACTGACTGTGTGAATAAGGCCTAAGGCCCTAGGTTGGTTTGGAATTGATTATCTTAAGGTGTTAGGTCTAAGTATTTCCCTCAATAGGCATCTTGATGGAGGTATGGACTTTCTGCAAGGAAATTTCCAGGTCACTAAGCAGCTACTTCCAGATAAGGATAACAGACCAGATGCAATCTAAACATAACCAGGAATGAAGACCGAAAAGTAGACAAAACACCTATTTTCAATATTTTTGTTAGGGAATTCTGATATAGGGTGGTCTCCTATTCAGCAGCTAGCCAGAACGGTGAAAGTGACTCCAAGTATTGTCTCTCTGTGGGGGACCATCCATTGGAAAGCACCAGTGGTGGTGCAAACAGAAATTGAGGCTTTTCTGCAGAGTTCCTAGCTGTAGGTCAGTTTGTTGAGGAGTCCATCTAACTAAAAGTGATTGTTCCAAGCAGGCAACCCATATACAGGGTTAAAGAGGTTGCACAGAATTAGACAGCACTAATACACGTCCACAGGTTGTATATGATATTACAGCTCTACCTTATTAATAGTGTTGAGCGCGAACATTCAAATTGCAAATTTTTTTCTCAAATATCGCAACTTCGAGATTTCGCTAATATTTAGAATATAGTTCTATATATTCGCGAAATCGAATATTCATTTTTGTTTTTTTTTTGTAATATTTTTTTCTTTCCCACTTCCCTAAAGTTGTTCTTACCTGTCCTTTGGATTCCTGGCTCCTGGCTGCTCCAGTCAGTGCCTGTTGCCGCTTTTGCCGACTTCCGTGCTCATGGAGTGTCCCCATCACCATGGGAACGTCTCCATATACTAGAATGTACTGTCGGATTTGAGAATTACGTTGAAATCGCAATTCGATTAATTCAAGTTATAATAATCGAATTGCGATTTCAACTTAACACTGCTATATTCCATATTCGTTAATTCTAGCCTAATATGGAATATAGCAGTGCTAAGTTGAAATCGCAATCCGATTAATTCAAGTTATAATAATCGAATTGCGATTTCAACTTTTTACGTATATTCTTAATATTGCTCTAACTTCGTCTTTTAGAATATTCGTAATATTCTAAAAGACGAAGTTAGAGCAATATTACGAATATTCTAAAAGACGAAGTTAGAGCAATAGTAAGAATATTCGTAAAATACACATGTAGATTGTAATTTAGCTAATATACTGCTATAGTAATTTTTTTTACTAGTGTACATATTTTACAAAACTTAAGTTCAGAAGAGGCAAAAAAATTAGAGGAAAAAAAGGATTATAGCACTATATTAGCTAAATTACAATCTATAATTTATATTCGTAATATTCTAAAAGACGAAGTTAGAGCAATATTGCGAAATTTCGTAAAATACACATATTAGCCTAGCCATAGTCAATTAGTCATAGGAACGTTGCCTTATACTATCAAAAGAAAAATCGCAATACGCGATTAATTAAATCGCATATTATTCGTGATAATTGGAATAATTACGAATATTCGATTTCCACTAATATAACACGAATATTCAATCGAATATTCGCGAAATATCGCGAAATCGAATATGGCACCTCCCGTTGATCACTACTTATTAATGTACATGGAGCTGAACTGCGATACCAAATGCAAACCATGGACAGGGGCAGTGCTGTAGTGGTGTGCTGCATGATAGGTGGGAAAATCTAATGTCTAGTCATTTATGGCTGGAAATTGTAAAAGATGAATTAAAATAATAATATGTTTCTTCTTTCATAATCTGTGATCACACAAAAGTAAAGATTAAAAAGATGAAAAGATTCCAGATTTCAGAGCCCATGGGGAACTTAGTATAAAGCTTAGCAATGGATAATTGCTCACATCTAGGACATATTTCTAAAACTAATATTTTGAATTGCATATTGTAAAAAAAAAAAGTATGGCTTTAATTTTATTTGAAGAATAGTTTGAAGGCGTAAAAATAGTGTTTAACTATAGAGAGAAAAGGGGAGAGAGGTGCAGTCCATTGCACAGTGATTGAGCCCCTATTGTGCCTGCATTCATGGTGCTGTAGAAGGATGGAAGTGTTTTGCTCCTACTCACCAACCGATTATAGGATTAGTTACGCGTAGCTAGGATTGCTTTGCAAACAAAGCTCAGCCAACTCTTCAACGCAATGCTCATATGAAAAAAACTCACAAAAGTCAATAGCTCTTCTGCTTCAAATATTTATTTCACATAAAAGTATAAAACAGACATCTTTATGCTCAACAGGTGTTTAAGCATAGTAAAAAATCAATAAACCTATCCAAACAAATATTATTCCATAGAATACAGTGGATGTATAGATATTGGTTTTATATGTATACTAGCAAAAGGACCCGAGTATATTTCATCTATTTCATTTAATGTTTGCGTGTGTCGTTAAAACATATAACTATAACAGTGACATCTACAGTACAATACCCCGCCCCCTTAACAGTGACCTCCACAGCCCCCCACCCCTTAACACTGACCCCCCAAAGTGCCCCGTCTCCTTAAAATGGGACCTCAACAGCAGCCCACCCCCTTAACTTTGAACTTCACAGCAGCCTGCCCCTTTAACAGTGAGTTCCACAGCACCTCACACTCTTGACAGTGACCTCCACAGGGGCCCGTCCCCTTAACATTGACCTCTACAGCACCCACCCCTTAACACTGACCATAGGCTATAGTCCCCTTAACTGACCTCCACCATTCCCCTCCACAGCGACTGCCCCTTAACTCCCTTAACAGTGACCTCACAGTACCCTGCTGTCCCTTTAATAGTGGCCTCCACAGTCCCCTTCTCCCTTAACAGTGACCTCCACAGTGCCCACCCCTTTAACAGTGACCTCCACAGTGGCCTGCCCCCTTAACAGTAACATCCACAGCGCCCTCGCCTTTAACAGTGACCTCCACAACAGTACCCCATCTCCTTAACAGTGATTTCCACAATAACCCACCCCCTTAACAGTGACCTCCACAGAGCTCCATTCCCTTAAAATGTGACCTCCACAACACCCTGCCCCTTAACAATGACCTCATTAGCACCCCACCCCTTAACACTGACCTCCATAGCGACTATTCCCTTAACTGTGACCTTCACTATTCTCTGCCCTCCTAACAGAGACCTCCACAGCGCCCGTCCCTTTAACAGTGACCTCCACAGCATCCCGCCCCCTTAACAGTGACCTCCACAGTGGCAGCCCCTTTATTAGTGACCTCCACAGTACCCCATCTCCTTAAAAGTGATTTCCACAACACCGCACCCCTTTAACAGTGGCCTCTACAGCAATCTGCCCCTTAAGGAGGACCTTTCATTAGAATAAAACATCTAAACTAACTATACAGACATGGAGAGCGGCGCCCAGGCATCTCCCTGCACTTACTGTTATACCTGGGTGCCCCTCCGTTCTCCCGTTATAGCCTCTGGTATCTTCATAGACAGAAAATGAAAAACAAAAAAATTAGTGGCAATTCTGGAGGAGCTGCTCAGCCCATGACACTGTAGCGTGTCTTTAGTTAGGGGAGCAGCCCGACCGCATGTGGACCGCAGTAATCGACTAACCCCAGCAAAATATGCATACAATGGAGGATATCGACGCGGTCCACATGCACCACAAGAGCAAACTACACCGAATGTAGCAATCATAGAGAACACACAGAGAGAATGCACCAAACAGATATAACACTGACTATGCTGGCAAGACATAAGTAAAGGTATTAAAAGCTGAGACTTTCGCCAATATGTTCCAGTCATGGAGATATCGGAGCCCACATGCACCACGTCACGGTTTCTCAGCATGGCAAGGGGTCCTAACCACTGCTCTGACTATGGTGTGAACACGGTCTGGGGATGATATAATTCAGCTCACAGCCAAGCTCCCCACAATTGCCCAGCATAAATGCTGTGGTTGTACAATGTCAATGAAGCCAGGCCGTGAGCCACACCCACACCAGACCATGTGGGGGAGGTTACCAGGTGCAAAAAAGTGCTAGAGTGCCAAGTGAAGGCAAACACACTCAAATCTAACAAGACAGAAAATGAAAAACAAAAAAATTAGTGGCAATTCTGGAGGAGCTGCTCAGCCCATGACACTGTAGCGTGTCTTTAGTTAGGGGAGCAGCCCGACCGCATGTGGACCGCAGTAATCGACTAACCCCAGCAAAATATGCATACAATGGAGGATATCGACGCGGTCCACATGCACCACAAGAGCAAACTACACCGAATGTAGCAATCATAGAGAACACACAGAGAGAATGCACCAAACAGATATAACACTGACTATGCTGGCAAGACATAAGTAAAGGTATTAAAAGCTGAGACTTTCGCCAATATGTTCCAGTCATGGAGATATCGGAGCCCACATGCACCACGTCACGGTTTCTCAGCATGGCAATGCATAGTTAGGCTCCACCCAGGGGAACCTGCTGGCGTCTCATTCTCCCATGCTGTAGCGCTGCCCAATCGCAGCGCTCAGCTCATAGCCTGAGAGAAAAAAAAGCCTCTCAGCCTCCCAGGGGAACGCCGGCAGGTTCCCCTGGGTGGAGCCTAACTATGAAGATACCGGAGGCTATAACGGGAGAACGGAGCGGCACCCAGGTATAACAGTAAGTGCAGGGAGATGCCAGGGTGCCGCTCTCCATGTCTGTATAGTTAGTTTAGATGTTTTATTCTAGTGAAAGGTCCTCTTTAACACTGATCTCCATAGCGGACCTTCCCCTTAACTGTGACCTCCACAGCAGCCTGCCCCTAGGGTGGCCAGAGGTCCGGTTTTAGGCCAGACAGTCCAGCTTTCAGACTCCCTGCCCTCCATCAGGTGCAGGGCCTGGACGGACACAAGGATGTCCTTTTGAACAGCTCACTCTCAGACAGCAGCACTGTGCTGTCTGAGTGTGAGCTGCAGAGAGAAAATCACCCTCCCTTCCATCCCTGCAGCTGACAGAAGTAGATTTTTACCCTCATTTTTTCAATCCCCGTCAGCTGCAGAGTGGGAGGGGGCGTGGCCTAAGCGGGTTGGGGTGTGGCTTGGCGGGACTGGGGTTTTTAAGTCCATCTTTTGAGGGTGGCTCGAATGTACACCCTAAACCACCCCCTAATTATGACCTCCACAGCTCTCCGCTCCCTTTAACAGTGTCATCCACAGAGCTCTGCTCTTTTAAAGCTGACCTACAGCAGTTAAGAAAAAAGGCTGGGTTATTATGGAAACCTGGTGTAAAACTGGTGTATGTGGAGACTAAGGGACTGCAAGCTTCTATTGGCTGATAAGGGTCATGTGACCGTGTGTATGGCAGTTGGGATATGAGGAGAAAAACCTGCAGGCTTCTATTGGCTAATGTAGGTCATGTGATGTGCCATATTTCCATTTTTTGGGAATATCTCAGGAACGGTATGTCCTAGAGAGCTGAGACCCGGTCTAAAACCTTCCCGGACACCTGATGTACATGTGTGCAAAATTATGTGATTGCGACAGTGCAGATTCCTTTAGTGGACATACATACCCACATACACTCAGCTTTATATATTATATTTATATATTATATTATTATTTTTGTGTATGTACAGTGGTTTGTCTCCTTCACTTCAAGCCATTTATTATCCCTGTGACATCACTGTTTATTATTCTTGTTCTGTGACATCACTGTTTATTATTCTTGTTCTGTGACATCACTGTTTATTATTCTTGTTCTGTGACATCACTGTTTATTATTCTTGTTCTGTGTGACAACACTGTTCATTATTCTTGTTCTGTGACATTACTCTTTATCATTCCAGTACTGTGACATCTCTGTTTATAATTCCTGTACAGTGACATCTCTGTTTATTATCCCTGTACTTAGACATCACTGTTCATTATTCTTGTTCTATGACATCACTTTTTATTATCCTTGTTCTGTGACATAATTGATTATTATACTTGGTCTGTGACATCACTGTTTATCATTCCAGTACTATGACATCACTGTGTTTGCTATATTTATTATGCTTGTATTGTAACATCACTGTTTAATATTCCTGTACTGTGACATCACTGTTTATTATCCCTGTTCTATCCCTGTTCTGTGAAATGTCTGTTTAATATTCCTGTACTGTGACATCACTGTTTATTATCCTTACACTATGACATCATTTTATGTTTTTTTTTATCCTTCTACTGTGACATCATAGTGGAAGTTACTAACTCATTAGACATACGTGTGACATCACTCAGATTATGATTTCTATTCCAAGAAATGGCAGAACACATTATTCCCAGACTATAGCATCACTATGTGTTACAACCCTTTCCTATGACTTCACAGCTTTTATTACCCTTACAAAGGGATATCCTTGTGTCCATTATCCCTAGTCTGTGATTTCACTGAGAGTGATCTATATTCTAAAATATTATTGTGTACATTATCCATTTTCTGTGACATAGCTAATAATGACTCCTGCACAGTGATTTCACCATGTGCACATCTAGGGACCTGTGAGTTTGGTTGCTACGTAATTCCAGAATCCAGATATATAAATTGCATGTAAAGTTGGGAGGCCCTGTTACAAATGTGGTATGAGCTTCAAGCTACACATCTGACTCATCAACTGAATCAATATAGCGTGGTATAGATTAGACTGCGGCGCACATAAGTCATCTGCTTGCCTATGGCTGGCCTCAGTAGTAGTATTACATATTTTAGACAATCTTACATTTTCTAACAGCCATCCTACAGAGAAGTACAAAAGATGCACATGGTATCACAAAACAGCAATATATGCACTATAATGGTGTTCTCCGCTGTGTACCTTCTATGTTGAAGACATTCATCTTCATTATAAAACTGCAACAGAAGTTCAGATGAATAAAAGCTTGATTAAAGAGCAAGATACTTTGGAGGACACTTTATATCTTCTTGTTCTATGAGCAATGAAATATTAATCATATTGTAAACCTGCCCTATGAATATGAGTGATAGAGTTAATTATTTTACCTAGATGTTGTCGCAACAAAGCAGCTGAAGAACAAGTAATGGAGGAGAAATGATCTCAATATTGTGCACTGTGAGGGGTACACTTAAGGCCTCTTTCTCACGAGTGTGACGGATTGGCTCCGGATGCGTTCAGGGTGCATTCAATGAAACTTGCACCATTTTGCAAGCAAGTTCAGGGTACTTTCGCACTTGCAGCAGAGGATTCCGTCACCGTCAGGCAGTTCCATCGCCGGAACTACCTGCTGGATACAGTGAACCGGATGCAAACAGATGGCATTTGTCAGAAGGATCCAGATGCGGATCCATCTGACAAATGCATTGAAATACCGGATCCTGGATACCCGAAAAAAACGTATCCGGTATACATTTTTTTCACAGATTTAAAGGTCTGCGCATGTGCGGTCCGGAAGAACTGATCTGTCAATGCGGCAATTTTAATGCCGGATCTGGCACTAATACATTTCAATGGAAATTAATGCCAGATCCGGCATTCCGGAAAATGTTCAGGATTTTTGGCCAGAGAGAAAAATGCAGCATGCTGCGGTATTTTCTCCGGCCAAAAAATGTAGGAGGGACTGAACTGATGCATCCTGATGCATACTGAACGGAATGCTCTCCATTCAGAATGCATTAGGATAAAACTGATCAGTTTTTTCCCCGATATTAAGCCAATGTGACAGAACTCAATACAGGAAAAGAAAAATGCTAGTGTGAAAGTACCCTAATTCAGTTTTGTCTGCGATTGCGTTAATTTTTTTCTCCGCGGGTGCAATGCGTTTTGTTGCGTTTTTCACGCGTGTTGCATCCGCACCTGCTTGCAAGCAATTGCGGAAGCAATGCGTTTTTCACTGAAGCCACGTTCACTTCTATGAGGCCAGGGCTGCGTGAAAAGAGCTGAATATGCAAAGCAGAACTGATGCGTGAAAAAAAAGCTCATGTACACAGACCCATTGAAATGAATGGGTCAGGATTCAGTGCGGGTGTTATGCGTTCACGTCACACATTGCACCCGCGCAGAAAACTCTCTAATGTGAAAGGGGCCTAACTCCCCCAGTTTTTGCTTGTATGGCTGTATATTGAACATTTTGTATGAAATTTGATTTTGCATTTTCTTTTGCTTTATTTAGTGATTTCCAATTAGGTAAAAATAGACTTACTTTTATTTATATACATTAAATGAAACCCGCATTCGCTAGACAACTGATCAGAGCTGATTCAGAACATCAGGTCTTGTGGGGTGTTCCAGGTATACATTTTGTAGTACATACCAAAAGTAGTCCAAGGAAGGGCAATGTCACGGAAGGTGTGCAGGAAACTAGAAAACACAAAATGAATATACGACTGACTGGATCCAAAACTAAGGAACAAAGAGGGAGAGCCCTGCATCAGACCTGGCTCTCTCCCTTACTGCTCAGCCTATGCGAAAATCCCAATGGTAGATGATCGCATATCCTTGTACCTCGACTGTATAACACCTGAACACCCTATAATAGTGAGGGGACATGACCACCGGCTCCCTACACTAGATACGGAGGGAGTCAGGGTCACCTGGGATCCAGCAAACATAAAAACACAAATGAATGAACAAAACTTATCTTGTAGAAGACTCAGAAGTAGGAACAGCATGCACACACTCCAGGAAGGAATATAAACCGCAAAGTGATGCACGATGGGAAAGGAGTGCAACTACATGACAGCTGAGAGAGGCTAACGAGATGAGAAAATGAAAGCAAAACAAAGGAACCTCAAGGAGGAGGTTCTAGACATCTGTCAGAGCTTCTCAGATGTCTGGTGGTGACAGGCAACTGCTGAAACAACAACCCGCTCCAAGACTCATTAATGGTGGGAAGTGAAGGCTAAAATGTTTGATCCCATCATAATGAGCAACTGTAGCACAAATTACTAAAATAGTTAATGTTGCCTATGAAAGAATGCTGTCAGAACATACGGTGCACCACAGCTTGTTGTATATAGGGATGCATAGCTGCAGACCCATCAGAGTGCCCATGATAATCCCTATCCTATCGTGGGCACATGGTCTGATAAATAATGTCTTATTTTATCAAGTGGATGGCCAGGAGGTGTGTGCGCCGGTATGCGTTATGGGATTAAGGCAAACCGGTGGAGCAAGTGTAAAGTTCTAGACAATGTTCTGCTGAGAAACCTTGGGTCCTGGCATCATGCAGATTTTATTTTGTCATGTGCTACTGCTTACTATTCTGAACTAGGGATATAAATATAGTACTATAATTTAAGGGTGTCGCTACAGGCATAAGTAGGGAACTTAGGGTTACAGATTTTGCTTTGGGGCTTAAAGGGAACTTGTCATAAACTGTGTGCAGCCCATACTAACGGCAGCATAAAGTAGAGACAGGCAGGTTGATTTTAGTAGTCTGTCAAGTTAAAAGAGAACCAACATCACATCTAGAGATGAGCAAATTTTTCAAAAATTTGATTCGGCCGGCTCGCTGAATTTAAAAAAAATAATTAGTTTGATCCGAATTTAGAGAGTCTGCTGTGGTATTGAAATAATACTGTGAGTCTGTATGACGAGCAGATGACAGGCGACGCTCTTAGAATCACTGCGCACTTTACTTAACTGACCAAATAACTCAAGTATAAACTCAGCCTTACTGGTCAATGTTAGCGCCGAGAAGAAGCGCAATCCTTTTACACCGTTGTCAGCTGATTCAAAATAGATGTCTACAGAACCTGTTCTATTAAACGCTTATACAAGTAGAGCCCCCCTGACAGAGTGTAGAGGGTGTCAGCAGTAAGTTTGTGTTGACGTCACTGATTGACTGGGGATGTCTGATGTCACTTGAGACGAAGTGGATGACCGAGTCAACCATTCAAGAACCACTGAGTTGCTGGTCAAGACACAACCGCTAGAAGACACCGGGAGCTCAGGCCTCTCGCTGCGACTCCTGCTGCCAAGCCCCCTTACTCTGCTGCAACCTGCTTTTGGCTACCAAATCATAAGCCAATTCTGATGGGACAATACAGATCTTACAGCTGCTACACAGACAGGATCCGTTGTGTGTCTCATTTTTTCCTTCCTTCTGACAGATCAGAAGAAAGGTCAAATAAATCATTATGTCAGCCAGCCGAAAGGCAAAACAGTGGCCCAGTCATGAAGTGGGGAGGGTGGGAACAGCATGAGAAGTCCAAAGAGTGGCACTATGACATAGTTGTGAGGTGGAAGCAGCATGAGGAAGCCACAGAGTGGCACAATGACAGAGTCTGAAGGTGGCGGCAGCATCAGGAGGCCACAGAGTGGCACAATGACCGAGTCTGGAGTTGGCAGCAGTATGAGGAGACCACAGAGTGGCACAATGAACGAGTCTTGAGGTGGCGACAGTAACAGCATCAGGAGGATACCACAGAGTGGTAAGGTGACATAGTGTAGAGATGGCAGCAGCATGAGGAGACCACAGAGTGGCAAGATGACATAGTTTGGAGGTGGCGGCAGTATCCGGAGACCATGGAGTGGCAAGGTGACATAATGTGGAGATGGCAGTAGCAGCAGCATGAGGAGACCACAGAGTGGCAAGGTGACATAATGTGGAGATTGCAGCAAGATACCACAGAGTGGCAAGGTGACATAGTGTGGAGATGACAGCAGCATGAGGAGACCACAGAGTGGCAAGGTGACATAATGTGGAGATAGCAGCAGCAGGATACCATAGAGTGGCAAGGTGACATAGTATGTAGATGGTAGTAGCAGTAGCAGCATCAAGAGACCACAGAGTGGCAAGGTGACATAGTGTATAGGTGGCAGTAGCAGCAGCAGCATCAGGAGGATACCACAGAGTGACAAGGTGACATAGTGCGGAGATGTCAGCAGCATGAGGAGACCACAGAGTGGCAAGGTGACATAGTGTGGAGATGGCAGTAGCCCAGTCATGAAGTGGGGAGGGTGGGAACAGCATGAGAAGTCCAAAGAGTGGCACTATGACATAGTTGTGAGGTGGAGGCAGCATGAGGAAGCCACAGAGTGGCACAATGACAGAGTCTGAAGGTGGCGGCAGCATCAGGAGGCCACAGAGTGGCACAATGACCGAGTCTGGAGTTGGCAGCAGTATGAGGAGACCACAGAGTGGCACAATGAACGAGTCTTGAGGTGGCGACAGTAACAGCATCAGGAGGATACCACAGAGTGGTAAGGTGACATAGTGTAGAGATGGCAGCAGCATGAGGAGACCACAGAGTGGCAAGATGACATAGTTTGGAGGTGGCGGCAGTATCCGGAGACCATGGAGTGGCAAGGTGACAAAGTATGGAGATTGCAGCAGCAGTATCAGGAGACCACAGAGTGGCAAGGAGACATAATGTGGAGATGGCAGTAGCAGCAGCATGAGGAGACCACAGAGTGGCAAGGTGACATAATGTGGAGATTGCAGCAAGATACCACAGAGTGGCAAGGTGACATAGTGTGGAGATGACAGCAGCATGAGGAGACCACAGAGTGGCAAGGTGACATAATGTGGAGATAGCAGCAGCAGGATACCATAGAGTGGCAAGGTGACATAGTATGTAGATGGTAGTAGCAGTAGCAGCATCAAGAGACCACAGAGTGGCAAGGTGACATAGTGTATAGGTGGCAGTAGCAGCAGCAGCATCAGGAGGATACCACAGAGTGACAAGGTGACATAGTGTGGAGATGTCAGCAGCATGAGGAGACCACAGAGTGGCAAGGTGACATAGTGTGGAGATGGCAGTAGCCCAGTCATGAAGTGGGGAGGGTGGGAACAGCATGAGAAGTCCAAAGAGTGGCACTATGACATAGTTGTGAGGTGGAAGCAGCATGAGGAAGCCACAGAGTGGCACGATGACAGAGTCTGAAGGTGGCGGCAGCATCAGGAGGCCACAGAGTGGCACAATGACCGAGTCTGGAGTTGGCAGCAGTATGAGGAGACCACAGAGTGGCACAATGAACGAGTCTTGAGGTGGCGACAGTAACAGCATCAGGAGGATACCACAGAGTGGTAAGGTGACATAGTGTAGAGATGGCAGCAGCATGAGGAGACCACAGAGTGGCAAGATGACATAGTTTGGAGGTGGCGGCAGTATCCGGAGACCATGGAGTGGCAAGGTGACATAATGTGGAGATGGCAGTAGCAGCAGCATGAGGAGACCACAGAGTGGCAAGGTGACATAATGTGGAGATTGCAGCAAGATACCACAGAGTGGCAAGGTGACATAGTGTGGAGATGACAGCAGCATGAGGAGACCACAGAGTGGCAAGGTGACATAATGTGGAGATAGCAGCAGCAGGATACCATAGAGTGGCAAGGTGACATAGTATGTAGATGGTAGTAGCAGTAGCAGCATCAAGAGACCACAGAGTGGCAAGGTGACATAGTGTATAGGTGGCAGTAGCAGCAGCAGCATCAGGAGGATACCACAGAGTGACAAGGTGACATAGTGTGGAGATGTCAGCAGCATGAGGAGACCACAGAGTGGCAAGGTGACATAGTGTGGAGATGGCAGTAGCCCAGTCATGAAGTGGGGAGGGTGGGAACAGCATGAGAAGTCCAAAGAGTGGCACTATGACATAGTTGTGAGGTGGAGGCAGCATGAGGAAGCCACAGAGTGGCACGATGACAGAGTCTGAAGGTGGCGGCAGCATCAGGAGGCCACAGAGTGGCACAATGACCGAGTCTGGAGTTGGCAGCAGTATGAGGAGACCACAGAGTGGCACAATGAACGAGTCTTGAGGTGGCGACAGTAACAGCATCAGGAGGATACCACAGAGTGGTAAGGTGACATAGTGTAGAGATGGCAGCAGCATGAGGAGACCACAGAGTGGCAAGATGACATAGTTTGGAGGTGGCGGCAGTATCCGGAGACTATGGAGTGGCAAGGTGACAAAGTATGGAGATTGCAGCAGCAGTATCAGGAGACCACAGAGTGGCAAGGAGACATAATGTGGAGATGGCAGTAGCAGCAGCATGAGGAGACCACAGAGTGGCAAGGTGACATAATGTGGAGATTGCAGCAAGATACCACAGAGTGGCAAGGTGACATAGTGTGGAGATGACAGCAGCATGAGGAGACCACAGAGTGGCAAGGTGACATAATGTGGAGATAGCAGCAGCAGGATACCATAGAGTGGCAAGGTGACATAGTATGTAGATGGTAGTAGCAGTAGCAGCATCAAGAGACCACAGAGTGGCAAGGTGACATAGTGTATAGGTGGCAGTAGCAGCAGCAGCATCAGGAGGATACCACAGAGTGACAAGGTGACATAGTGTGGAGATGTCAGCAGCATGAGGAGACTACAGAGTGGCAAGGTGACATAGTGTGGAGATGGCAGTAGCCCAGTCATGAAGTGGGGAGGGTGGGAACAGCATGAGAAGTCCAAAGAGTGGCACTATGACATAGTTGTGAGGTGGAGGCAGCATGAGGAAGCCACAGAGTGGCACAATGACAGAGTCTGAAGGTGGCGGCAGCATCAGGAGGCCACAGAGTGGCACAATGACCGAGTCTGGAGTTGGCAGCAGTATGAGGAGACCACAGAGTGGCACAATGAACGAGTCTTGAGGTGGCGACAGTAACAGCATCAGGAGGATACCACAGAGTGGTAAGGTGACATAGTGTAGAGATGGCAGCAGCATGAGGAGACCACAGAGTGGCAAGATGACATAGTTTGGAGGTGGCGGCAGTATCCGGAGACCATGGAGTGGCAAGGTGACAAAGTATGGAGATTGCAGCAGCAGTATCAGGAGACCACAGAGTGGCAAGGAGACATAATGTGGAGATGGCAGTAGCAGCAGCATGAGGAGACCACAGAGTGGCAAGGTGACATAATGTGGAGATGGCAGCAAGATACCACAGAGTGGCAAGGTGACATAGTGTGGAGATGACAGCAGCATGAGGAGACCACAGAGTGGCAAGGTGACATAATGTGGAGATAGCAGCAGCAGGATACCATAGAGTGGCAAGGTGACATAGTATGTAGATGGTAGTAGCAGTAGCAGCATCAAGAGACCACAGAGTGGCAAGGTATCATAGTGTATAGGCGGCAGTAGCAGCAGCAGCATCAGGAGGATACCACAGAGTTCCAAGGTGACATAGTGTGGAGATGTCAGCAGCATGATGAGACCACAGAGTGGCAAGGTGACATAATGTGGAGGTGGCAGTAGCAGCAGCATGAGGAGAACACAGAGTGGCAAGGTGACATTGTGTTGATATGGCAGCAGCATGAGGAGACCACAGAGTGCCAAGGTGACATGGTATGGAGATGGCAGCAGCAGCTGTATCAGGAGACCACAAAGTGACCCAGTAACAGAGTGGGGCGGTGGGTGGCAATAAAAGTACCCACTGACAAAGGTGGGTGAAATAAGGAGCACTTGGCATCAGATGTGTGGCATCAGGCAGGTTGCAGCATCAGAGTAGTAGCTGAGGCAGGTAGTCAGAAGAAACCGGTCTCTTTTATCAAAGTGTTGGTGTGGCACCATGGATGATCTAGTTTGATGCATCAGGAATTGGTGGTTGGAAATCCTGGCTGATCCATGCCTGATTCATCTTGACAAAGGTCAGTCTCCCCACATTTTGGGTGGACAGGCGAGTTCTCCTTGGGGTAACTATGGCCCCTGCCGTACTAAACACCCGCTCTGATGCCACACTACAGGGTAGGACAGCTTTTCCAGGGCAAACTCTGCTAGTTGTGGCCCAAAATCCAGTTTGGCTACCCAGTAGTCCAGCGGATCTTCAATGTGGGGTGGCAGGGTGCTGTCCAAGAATGCCACCACCTGCTGGTTCAGGTCCTGCTCCAGGTCTACCTGCTGCTGCTGGTGAGTAGTTTCTTCACTATGCTGGTGAAGAAAGCTACTCATCAGCGACTGTACTCAGGCTGCTGCTGATGGAGCTGGTACTGCTCCTGCCACCCCACCCCTCCCCAGCAGCCATGGCAGTGGAACGTGAGACCTGACCTGACCTGCGAGAAGATGGACGATGGCGCAGATAGGCAGCGGCCAACTGACTACATAGGATGTCTCTGTAGTAGTTCAGTTTGTCCTCCCTCTCGGTGGGTGTAAAAAAGGCCCCCATTCTGGACTGGTAGCGAGGGTCTAGCAGGGTGGAGAGCCAGAATTCATCCCTTTGCCGAATGGTGACCATTCCGCTGTCACTACGCAAGCAAGTGAGCATGCATCATGCCATTTGTGTAAGTGACTCAGAGGGACTCCTTGCCTCCATCTCCACTGCATACTGCCAGGGTGTATCCGGGTCCTCTGTCTCATCTTCCTCATCGCCCTGTAGCTCCTCTGGCTGCTCCTGCTCTTCCTCTCCTGTCAGCTGAGTAGAAAAACCACCCATTTGGCTGCACATTGCCTTTGCTCCAATGTCCTCCTCCCCCTCCTCTTCCAGTTCAGCCCCCACAGGGCTCATGTGGCTGTGAGATTGAGGCGCCCCGTTTCCTGTGTAGGAGAAGTGCATGCAAAGTTTCCTGCCCATTTTTAGGATGTTTTGCAGATGGGTGGAAGACTTCAGGAACCGCTTGACAACCAGATTGAACACATGTGCCATGCAGAGCGCATGGCTCAGCTTTCCTTGACGCAGCGCCGACACCATGTTCTTCCTGTTGTCAGTCAGCATGGTTCCGATTTTCAGTTATCGCAGAGAAAGCCAGGATTTCTTGATGCATCACACGGAGCAGTTCCTCCCCTGTGTGACTCTGTTCGCCAAGGCAAACCAGGTGCAGAACAGCATGACACTGCCAAGCCCTGCACATGTAGTAGGCTGCAGTGGAGGCTGAGGACATGGTTGAGGATGAGGAGGCAGAGGCATACATTGTCGCAGGACCAACGGTGTGAGAACATCAAGGCGGAAGCGGCGTGACCTGACAAAGTTGCTGGTGTGGCTGTGCAGGAACCACATTCACCCAGTGGGCCGTAAGGGACATGTACTGTCCCTGGCTGTAGTTACAGCTCCACACATCAGCAATGCCGTACACTTTGGCAGACACTGACAGGCTCAAGGACTGGCCCACCTTCTGTTCGACATATTTGTGCAAGGCTGGTACTGCTTTTCTCGCAAAGAAATGACGGCTTGGGACTCTACACCTCGGCTCGGCATAAGCCATCAGTTCTATGAAAGGTTCAGAGTCCACCACTTGGAAAGGGAGGGACTGCAGCACCAGTAAGGCTACTTTCACATTAGCGTTCGGGGCTCTGCTTGTGAGTTCCGTTTTTTTAATCCAAAACTGATCCGTCCAGCCCTAATGCATTCTAAGTGGATGCGGATCCGCTCAGAATGCATCAGTCTGGCAGCGTTTGGGCTCCGCTCAGCAGGCGGACACCTGAACGATCCGTTTGAATTTGACACTATATGGCTCAATTTTCAAACGGATCCGTCCCCCATTGACTTTCAATGTAAAGTCAAAACGGATCAGTTTTTTTTTTTTGTTCATGGTAATGCAAACGGATCCGTTCTGAACGGATCTAAGCGTTTGCATTATAGGTGCGGATCCGTCTGTGCAGACACCAGACGGATCCGCACCTAAACGCAAGTGTGAAAGTAGCCTAACAAGGACAGGAGCACGTTCAGCTTCTGCTCTGTTGGATGCATGCACTTATACTGCTGTCTCTTGTATATCGCTTTGGTGATCGATTGCTGACAGAATTACGGAATGACAAGGAGCAGGAGCATCTGGACCAGCAGAAGATGGGAATGACAAACAGGTCCCTTTGGCTGAGGTGGTGGAGCCTTGACTGGCTGAATCCCGGTGCGTGCCACTGGGTAATGCAGCAGTAGCACCACATTGGAGCCACGGTTCTCCCAGACCACTGCAGGGCGACGCTGCATATGTTGAAGCAGGGCCATAGTGCCAACATTGTCACCCTGGCCACTCTTCACACCTTCTGCCCACATATTCTACATGTGGCCACATTACCCTCCTCTGGCAGCTTAATAAAAAAAACTGCCACACCGCTGAGTAGGTGATTTTCCCCCCAACAGTCCACACTGACTGACTGACTGCTACCGCTGCTGCCTCCGTGAACCCCTGCACCCCTACTTCCCGGGCAGGTAGGCTGCTGCGAAGCAGGTGGTCTACCCTGAGCACGTTTGGCTCCAGACCTGCAACTGCTGCCACCCTGATGACTCCCAACTATGCTACCCCGCAGCTAGCTCAGCCGCTGCCACCCTCTTCTCCTGATGGTGAGGTAGCCCCTTCTGCACCCGGCTCCCAAGTGTGATCAGCTTCATCATCATCAAGTAGTGTCTGAACGTCACTGATGTCCTCCTCAATGGTCTCTGGGTCAGGAGCCTTACCGCTCGCAACACAAGCTCCCGCGCCACTCTCCTCATCACTACTTTCCCACCTACCGGAGGAAGCGGCGGATGTCTCCTCCAGATCTTGGCTGGACAGTAGCTGACTGTCTTCTAGTAGCTCTTCCACGCTGAAAAGTGGAGCTGAGCCCACATCATATTGTACTTCTCGCGGTGAGGGAACAGAAAAGGACAGAGGCAGTTTGAGGACAGGTGAGGGAACAAGGCCTGCTTCCGGGCCATGCCAACTAAGGATTGTGTCTGATGAACCCACTGATTGTTGGCTGGGCGTGTCTGATGTCACTTGGGATGACGTGGATGACCAAGTTAACCAATCAAGACACGACCGCTAGATGACACCGGGAGCTCAGGCCTCTCACTGCGACTCCTGCTGCCACGCCCCTTTACTCTTCTGCGACCTCTGCTTGTGCCAGAAACATTCAGGCCTCTGCCACTCATCTGTGTCACTGAGGTTCCTGGCCTTGGTGAAGTAAGGCTACTTTCACACTGGTGTTTTGGTTTCCGCTTGTGAGATCAGTTTCAGGGCTCTCACAAGCAGTCCAAAACGGATCAGTTTTGCCCTGATGCATTCTGAATGGATAAGGATCCGTTCAGAACACATCAGTTTGCCTCCGTTCAGCCTCCATTCTGCTCTGGATGCGGACACCAAAACGCTGCTTGCAGCATTTTGTTGTCCGCCTGACGATGCAGAGGCAAACGGATCCGTTCTGACAACCAATGTAAGTCAATGTGGACGGATCCGTTTTCATTGACACAATGCAAAATGGATCCGCCCCCCTTTGACTTTCAATGTTTTTCAAGACAGATCCGTTTTGTCAATGTTAAAGATAATACAAACGGATCCGTTCTGAACGGATGCATGCGGTTGTATTATTGATCCGTCTGTGCATATCCATTACGGATCCACACCAAAAACGAGTGTGAACATAGTCTAAGAGCCGGCATTTTAAGGTGTCAGCGGCAGCTAATGCTGATTGACATTGCTATTTCAGTATGGCTGTATAGCTAATCCGGGAGTAGCCAAAGCGATGGGTAGGTGACTACTCCCCACGTTCCAGGCCGGGTCCTGACTGGCCTGTAAAAATCCCAGCCAGCAGTGTCAGCTGTGAGTGGATTACTCCTCTCTGACAGTGGAGCGCTGTCGGTCTCTGTGTTGGGACCTGGGAGTTTGGGCCTGGATTAAGGTCTGCTACCTTGCAGTTGGATTCAGCTTTGTCCAAGGACTTCTTCTTTGCTGCATGGTGTGAACGAACATTAGAATCACAAGGTGACTGTTTTCCTTGAAGCAGACTTTTTGTTTAGTCATTTACTTAATGTGTGAATAAACACTGAACTGTTTAATTCAAACTTTGTTGTCGCCTCTATACTGCGTCCGCTAACCTGCCTACCAGAGCAGATCCCCACAATTGGTGGAGGATGCGTGCATTGCAGTGATGCTGGCATGAAGGCCGAAATATTTCAGTTTTTCCGGGCACGGTTGTATGTCTTACATCAAACCGGCGAGATTACAACCCGTGTCCTTTAACAAAATGGAGACTGTCGTGAAGGCCCTCGATCCCCAAGATGACCCCCGCAGACGACGTAGAGACCTATCTGGCGATCTTCAAGAAGGTGGCCATGAGAGAAAAGCTACCCCAGGAGCAATGGACTGAACTGAGGTTGTCGTTCCGTTCTTGGTGTCTGGACCCCAGCAGGTGTATTTTGACTTACCGGATGACCAAGCGGCTGATTACTCGACAGTAAAGGGTGAGATCCTGGCGAGATTGTGGGTCAATGTATTAGTCCGGGCCCAGCGGGTGCATCAGGGGGAGTTTAACCCGGCTAAGCCCGCGAGGCCCCAGTGTTATACCCTATTACACCTGTTGCAAAAATGGCTGCAACTTGATGTGCTATGTTGGACTGTCTGTTGACTAATGTGTTCTGGAGGGCTTTGTCGTACTCCCACCCATCACTGGATCGGCCTGGTGTCTCCTGGTAATGCCCTTAAGATGGTGGACCTGGTGGCCGGCTGTGAGAGTTGTTGATGCCCCTGAGTCAGGGGTAACTTCAGCAGAGTGGCCTAGCTCAGGTGGGAGGCTAGAACCTTGGAAACCTGAGGCCGAATGGTCAGCGGTAGGGGTGACCGCCACTTCAGTGGAAATGGGGGAGACAACCCCGCTGAGTGTGATGGTAGGAGACGTTGAGGACTTGCCACTGGGTCCTGAATTGGCAGACCTCAATGTCTTAGATTAAAATTTCAGAACCGCACAACACCGGGACCCAACCTTAGTCCGGTTGATGGTGAACCACAAAAACCTGGGGCTGAGTCGATGTTTCCCCGTTTTGTCGTTCACCAGTAAATGCTGTATCGGGTAAGCCAACTACGGGGTGAGCATATTCAACAGCTGGTGGAGCCCAAGGCATATCGCAAGCTCGTATTGGAGCTTGCCCACCATCATCGTGTTCTTGGGAATCACTTGGGGTGGCAGAAAACGCAGGACTGAATACTACAGCAGTTTTACTGGCCCAGTGTGTTCAGAGAGGTAGAAGAGTTTTGTAAGTCTTGCCCAACCTGCCAGATAAATAGCCCCCAGCCACATTTTCGGAGCCCACTAGTGCCTCTCCTGATTAACGATGTAGTGAATTGCTATGGATCTCATAGGCCCAGTACCGAAGTCCGCTAGAGCAGTGTTTCCCAACCAGTGTGCCTCCAGCTGTTGCAAAACTACAACTCCCAGCATGTCCGGACAGCCTTTGGCTGTGCGGGCATGCTGGGAGTTGTAGTTTTGCAACAGCTGGAGGCACACTGGTTGGGAAACACTGCGCTAGAGGGCACCAACGCATCTTTGTCTTCCTCGACTACGCCACTTGGTACCCAGAGGCAGTGCCACTGAGACATACATCAGCCAAACTCATAGCTAAGGAGTTAATGGAGATGATTTCCCGAGTGGGACTACCTAAAAAGGCTCTGACTAACCAAGGGACCCCTTTTATGTCCAAGGTCATGAGGGAACTCTAAGTTGCTCCACATAAAACAGCTACGGACATCCGTGTATCATCCACAAACGGATGGCCTGGTAGAGAGATTTAATCAAACATTAAAAAACATGTTAAAAAGAGTGGTGTCTAGGGATGGGAGGAACTGGGACCTTCTTCTCATCCCTATATCATGTTTGCAGTGTGAGAGGTGCCCCAGACCTCTGCTGGGTTCTCGCCCTTCGAACTGCTATATGGCAGATACCCTCGCAGGCAGATACCCTCACAGACATAGCCAAAGAAGCGTGGGAACAACATCCCACACCGCACAAAAGCTCGGTGACAATCCACGCTGCAACTACACGTCATTGAGGAGTCCAAAAGTGAATGGGCCTGTCCGATAGTCTTAATACCCAAGCCGGACGAGACGTTACGGTTCTGTAATGATTTTCGCTAACTAAACTAAGTCTCCAAGTTCAATGCGTATCCCATGCCCCGGGTAGAAGAGCTTATCGAGAGGTTAGGACAAGCCCGATATTTTTCTGTTTTGGACCTCAGGAAGGACTGCCAAAGAGAAAACTGCCTTTGTCACCCCTGAGGGGCTGTATCAGTATAAAATGTTACCCTTTTGGTCTGCATGGTGCCCCTGCCACATTCTAACGACTCATGGACATTGTACTTTGTCCACATCGTCGGTACTCGTCGGCTTAACTGGACGATATCGTCATCCACAGTACCGACTGGGAAAGTCATCTACCCAAAGTGCAGGCTGTAGTGAACTCCCTTAAAAGATAACTGTTGTATATATATATTTTTTGGTGTATTGGATTGTGGTGATTAATATCACCTTGGTGGCCCTATTTCAACTTTTCACTGTGTATTCAATTACATTTTTGCTCCCTGTACTGCCTACTTTTACCTGTGCTTAAAATAGGGTTGCTAGGCATGGTCCGGCTATCTGTTGATAGACGGAGCACGTGCAGGCTCACCTTACTGACAGCCAGGGACTGTAAGTAAATGAATAAAGCCAGGTCCTCCCCAGCAGCTGATAACAGTGCCTGGGCTGTGTGCACTTCTCCCTGTCCCTGCGCTTGGCAGACGCTCTCTCACTCAGCAGAGCAGGAGAATGCAGAGTTGAAGCAGCACACAACAGGGAAGGGAGATCTGCCATCTGCTCAGTGTATAAATGAAAGCAACATGTGGTAAGAGGACCCCTTTGTGCTGCAGGAGATTAACCCTTTAGGGGGGAGGGCTCTGGTTAGTGACACTTTTGGTGGGCTATTGTTACTGGCTAGTGAGGGCAGACAGGATTAGCCTCAGGGTGAGGGCAGTGGTGGCCATCTTAACTGAATAGTGAAATTGCAGTTTTATGCAGACTGGTTGCTAAGGGCTGAATCTTATTAAATATGGGGTAAGTCAGTCTATAGTAACTGATTCTGGAATATTATGTTATTAGTAACTACATATATGAAAATTGAAATTAGGGTCTAAATGTGACAGTTATCCTTTAAGAAGTCTGGACTGACTGCTGACCCAAAGAAATGTGCGACAGGGTTAGAGGAGACTAAGTACCTGGGGTGCGTCATTGGATGTGGAGTTATCAAATCCCAAGTGAATAAAATAGAGGCGATTCAGATTTGGCCCCGACCTGTCACCACAAGGCAAGTAAAGTCGTTGCTGGAAATGGTGGGCTATTATATGAGGTTCGTTCCCCATTTTGCCATTTTAGTGGCTCAGTTGACAGGGCTTTTGAAGAGACAGAAGTCCTTAATGGTCCGCTGGAATGACCAGGCGGAAGAGGCTTTTTCCGCGTTGAAGCCGGTCATGTGCGGGTCACAGGTTTTGGTGACGCCCGACTTCAAGAGGGAGTTTGTGGTACAGACCGATGCCTCTGAAGTAGGCCTCGGAGCTGTACTCTCTAAGGAAATTAATGGGGAGGAACATCCTGTTGTTTCCCTGAGCCGCAAACTCACCCTTGCAGAGATTAGGTACAGTATAGTGGAGAGAGAGTGCCTGGCCATCAAATGGGCACTCGAGTCTCTCCGCTATTATCTGTTGGGGAGAAAGTTTCGTCTGGTGACCGACCACTCCCCTCTCAAGTGGATAAGCCAGGCCAAAGAGAGGAATGCTCAGGTCACCAAATGGTTCTTGTCATTACAGAACTTCAAGTTCTCAATGGAACACAGGGCAGGCCACTTACAGGGAAATGCGGATGCCCTGTCCCGGGTACACTGTCTGGCAAGTGTTCACCCCCTCAGGGTTGAACAAAGGGGAGAGGCATGTGGGAAGGCGCAAGGGTCAGTCGTTGACAGAAAGTATGTGTCACCGAGGTTCCTGGCCTCGGTGAAGTAAGAGCCGGTATTTTCAGGTGTCAGCAGCATCTAATGCTGATTGACACTTTGCTATTTTAGTATGGCTGTATAGCTGATCTGGGACAGCTGTTACTGGGAGTAGCCAAAGTGATGTGTGGGTGACTACTCGCCACGTTCCAGGTTGGGTCTTTACTGGCCTATAAAAAACCCAGCCAGCAGTGTCATCTGTGAGTGGCTTACTGTTGTTGCCTCTATACTGCATCCACTAACCTGCCTACCAGAGCCCCTATATGCTTTCAACAGAAATAACTGAAACAGTGCAGTGCGTATATATTTTTCAATTTTTACTGTAATACACTAGTGTTGATAACGAATATTCGAATTGTGAATTTTTATTGTGAATATAGTGATATATATTCGTAATTTTGAATATTCGAGATTTTTCTTTAATCAGTACACATGATCCCTCCCTGCTTCTAGCTTGTCGGCCAATGAGAAGGCTGCAATATCTTTGACTTTAGGAGTAGTGTTGATTGCAAATTTTCGTAATGCAAATTTTTATTGCAAATTTAACAATTGCTAATTTCTGCAATCAAGAAAATAATGGCTGGAGATAATGAATTCTCGAATTCGCTAATATATGGCGAATATTCACCCAAATATTAGCGAAATATCACAAATTCGAATATAGTCTTTTTATTTTTCACAATCGTTTTGTCCACTTGCTGTCCCTAACGCCTTCACACATTTGTCCCTGCACTCTGAACGCTGGAAAATGTCTGACTGTAAGATGGCCGACGTATTCACAGTGCTGGGTGGCTGCTGGTTGGCTGCATGCAGGCATGTCAGTCTGGGTGATCCTGCCTTCCCAGAGTTCCTTGCCCCATGTCCTCAGTCCTCACATGTGTAGCCGTCATTTTAGGAAAATTGTGATTGGTTACCACGAAGCGCGAGGAAATTCGCATTTGTTTCAAATCTAATTTTTCCTGAAATTTGGATCGAATACCACTTCGTCAGCTTCGATTCGCTCATCTCTAATTCTGATGCTGGTTCTCAGCAACCACTTACTTTTAGCTCATGAGTGACACACCTATGCACTATATAAGACAGAATATGGAAAGAAGTGTTAATTATAAGGATGAAGAGATATTACTTGCATCCAGGCCCCCAAGAGCCCCTTTAGCACTATAATGGCGCATTAATGTTGGACCCTTATTATACCCTTATTGTACCTGGAAAATACATTTTACAAAATCTCGGGGTTTGGAAAAGGGCCTAATTACCCTGTTTGAGAGGACACAGATCGATAATCTCATATTTTTGTTATTAATCAACAGCTCATTCTAAAGAGTACGTTGGTGTGCTTTGTTACAGCAAAGGGCATTGAGAACAGGTCATTTTTATGATGTCCTGAATGCTCTATAAAAAGGCCACACTGTGTGCTGATTATAGCATGGCGTTCTTTTTTTCTATCTGTGATTTGTAAAAACGAGGCATGACAGATGGTATAATGACATATAACCTCTCACATGGTTCATCTTTTGTCCTTTAATGAAAGGAGACCTTGCGGGCAGACAGCACTACGCAGGCCCATTAAGCCTCATCACAGCAACTCAGATAAACGACTTTGGTCAGTTTCAGTCATTTTGTGTTGGTGAGAGATATGGAAAGAAATGGTATTTTTAGAAAAAGATCATTTAAATATTAAAGTCTTCAGCCGTCTCATAAATCATCTGCTGCTGGAGAGATGGCGAAACAAAAGAGATTAAACCATGATATGCCTTAGCTTCTTGTCCACTGATGTCCTTACCAGCTAAAAATAAAAGGCGAAGAGAAGAAATAATGAGTCTGGAACACAGACCGGACAATTCAGGATAAGTGATATCTCAACTGGTCTGTGTCGGTTATGTCTGCAGCAAAAAAAATGGCAAATCCTGTCTTCAATAAGGCAAATATTGTCCACTGACCTAAAAGGCACATTTATGGTGTAAACTTTATAGATCCCAAATGACCCTTGGTATCACATACTATGTTAATTTCATAGCATCAGTTCCTTTCATTTGCCTTGTAACTGGGAAATGATGATGTCATCATTGCTGTATTGCTGCCTCTGAAAATAATTACACAGTTTGCAAGGCCAATTGGTAACAATAGTTTAGTAATAATTGAAGCTTGCAAAAAAGATAATGTTGAAAGAGTAATGATGCCAACTAGGCTTGAGCGAATCGAGCTTCGCATCATAAATCCAAATTCGATTCGTTCAAACCCTTTGTTTTCAGTGCTGTTTCCGTACAGCATTAAAATGCATTAGCTCTGTGTAGGTAAAGTTCGTATTGCCCGAAGTCGGAGGAGTCTTTAGTGAATTACTGCTGTATTCATAGCTGCGTATTTTAAAACAGTTTAAAATAGAAATCTGAAGTGGGCTTTGGTACCGAGGTACCAGCCAGTACCAAAGCCCACTTCGGATTCCTATTTTAAAATGTTTTAAAATATGCAGATATGAATACAGTAGTCATTCACCAAACTATCGCGCAACTTCGGGCAATACGAACTTTGCTTACATGGAGCCAATGCATTTTAATGCTGTACGGAAAGAGCATTAAAAACAATGTTTTTTTAACAAATCGACTTCTGCTCTATGATGCGAAGGTCGATGCACTCAAGCCTAAGGCTAAAATATTAATGGTAAAGTTGTATGGCAGTACATGGTGTCCCTACAAATTCATATTACTGAGCACTAAGCACTATGTGTTGTATCTGCCTATCTATTATCTATCTATCTATCAATCAATCTGTCTATACACGATATCCTCCCCTAGAAACATGGCTTGTCATGGAGCATGCTCCTACATCTTTCTCATGTATTCATACTGATTCCATTGTACCACTGGAGTTATGTAAAAATACAACACTGCCCCATATTATTTTAAAAGAGCCAACTTATATCTGTACAACACAATCTACAATATACCTTGAGGCTTAAAGAGGTTGTCCGGCCATATATATTGATGACCTATCATCGACAGGGGACTGACACCCAGCAACTCTGCCGATAAGCTGTTTGAAGAGGAGGTGGCACACTGTCTCGTCTGTAGCAGTGGCGTAGTGTAATTACAAGCACTCGCTTCTTTCAAGTGAATGGAGCATGTACTTGTCATTATACTGCACCACTAAATCCTCCAAGACAAAGTGCAGTGTAATGAACAGGAAGCAGCGCTCACATGGAGCGCTGCCTCCTCTTCAAACAGCTGATCGGCGGGGGTGTCGAGTGTCGGACCCCGCCGATCAGATATTGATGACCTATCCTGACGATAGGTCATCAATATATATGGCTAGACAGCCCCTTTAAGTATACATACCATAACAAATTCTGTTGAATGTCTTCAGATAGCCATACCATCAAGGCCTATTCACCTGCCAGTAAAGGCTAGTTTTTGAATGAAAATTTCATTAATTCAGATGCCCATTTGTAGAATGAGAAATATTAGAGGTGCATATAACAAAGCTAAATACTATAATAGCTTACATTCCTGTTGATCCGAAACAGACTTAAAGGGGTTTGCCGGGACATTATAACTGATGACCTATCCTCAGGATAGGTCATAAGTATCTGATCGGTGGGGTCTGACACCCGGGACCCCCGTCAATCAGCTGTTTGAGAAGTTAGTGGCACTCCTGTGAGCTCCACAGCCTTCTGACACAGCTTTTCCTAGGCTAGTAACGTCACGTTCATTGGTCACATGGCTTAGGCGCAGTTCAGCCCCATTCAAGTGAATGAGGCTGAGCTGCAATACCAAGCACAACCGCTATACAAGGTATGTCGCTGTGTTTGCAAAGCTATGAGAAGGCAGAGGCGCTAACAGGAGCGCCAGTGCCTTCTCAAACAGCTGATCGGCGTGGGTCCCGGATGTCAGACCCCCACTGAGCAAGTATCCAGAGGATAGGTCATCAGTTTTAAAATCCTGGAAAACCCTTTTAAAATGTGGTTTTTATGTATTTTCCTCACTTACTGATCCAAACTTGCTCCACTATTTCGGAAATTTGTTAGTACAAGAGTATGATGAAAATTTAGAAATGCGGAGTCCTGACAACATGCTGCTTGGTAGAATGCTTACTTATTTTTCACCTACATTCAAGAAGAAAAGCAGCTTAATCACCTATGTGGCTTAGAACAAAAACCTTCACACTGCTCCCATGAGGAGTCTCTTCTGTCAAAATGTATTACGTGTATTGATTTGCTCCAAATTGTCACGACATACATAAATCTATTGAGCAGTATGACACAACGTTTTACATGACACTAGCTCATAGAGGCAGCACATGCATCTGATATGGGAACCTTGAAGTTAGGCCAGTCCTCAGTTTGATCCATTTCTATTTCTACTGGTGAACATATCTAATCCTCGCCTTTAATCATATCCTTGCACAAGCAAAGATAAATTAGTTATATAAAATGAAACACTGATGGAAGAACAGAATTATCTAAAGAATTTTTTATATATTTTTCTAAGTATGAGATATTAAATGATAAATACAGTGAGGAATTGCTGGGATGTGCTTATATCTACTGTTACTTTTTTTCTTTTACTCTTATATCATAAACATGGGCTTTAAGAGGTTAAGGGGGTTGTCAAACATGGGCTTTAATTGGTTAAAGGGGTTGTCTGACTTCAGCAAGTGACATTTATCATGTAGAGAAAGTTAATACAAAGCATTTACTAATATATTGTTATTGTCCATATTGCTTCCATGGTTACGACCACCCTGCAATCCAGCATCGGTGGCCGTGCTTGCACACTAAAGAAAAAAGCACTGGCTTCTCTGGTGGTCGGGACCATAGGAACACACATAGGCCAGCACTTTTTCCTATAGAGTGCAAACACGGCCACCAATCCTGGATTGAAGGATGGTCGTAACCATGGAAACGAGACATGTATAATGTGATGTAAAAATGAGTCTAGCCAGCAAAGGAAGCAATACGAATAATAATAATACATTAGTAAGTGCCTTGTATTAACTTTCTCTACATGATAAATGCCACTTGCTGAAGTGAGACAGCCCCTTTAATATCTTTAGGTCATTGTATTTAAATTGTGTGCTCCTGCTGAAAGAAGTAATTATCACCTACAGTGTGTTAAAGTTACTTTAAAAAAAATGTCTCATTATGCATAATAGTCAAGGTATAGGTCAGAGTGAAAAATCGGAGATCTAGGTTAGAGGACAACCTATCTACTTTAGGCTAGAAAGGTCTTGTGGTTTAAGATCATGTAGGATGGATCAACAGGCACCTTCACCCCCTCTCTCTAACAGCTGATACCAGGGGGAAATAAAGCAAATGAAAGGTCATCATTTACAAGGACAGGCAGGGTCTACCATAGCAAGAGCCACCACTGGCAACTGTTCTGTGCCTTGCTCACGAAAGGGGATCAAGAAAGGGGGAACCACCATTACCAGATCCAACCCTGTCCATAAGGCATATCAGCAGAGGTTGTTGTAATGAGACAGTCCTGCTCTATAGGTTACCATTTCCCTTCATTATGATTCCCTATATGCACTCAACAATAAACACATTTAGTTCACATGCAGTTAAATATACCGAGTACCGACCAAATCATCTTGAATACAGCTAGCCGTTTCTGCATTACTTTGTGCCTGGACTTATGATGTATTGAATCCAACCTTAATGAGAAAGAAGGATCGGTTTATCAAATTAATCTAATGCACAGGAGTATCAATAGCAGACGAAGTACCACCATTTCTTCAGGTTTGAACAAGATTATCTCAAAGTCATAGCACCCAATCTTCTATAGAAAAAAATCATCTAGTGAGATCAATGGGAGAAGGCTAAATGCATGATGCTCTTAATGCATTTCACAAGAGCTCATATCAATAGGCTGCTTTCAATTGCAGCTAGTATGTACTTACATTGACTTCATTCTCTAAGGATGCAGTATATTTTTATTTTTCTGTATTATTTTTGTAAAGGCAATGATAAAGATATAAGACAATAATCTTATGACATATGGATCTTGGATTTTAGATATTAGAATGTCCCAAACAAAACAAGGAAAAGCTCATTAACCACTTCAGCCCCGCTAGGTGAAACCCCCTTAATGACCAGGCCACTTTTTACACTTCGGCACTACACTCCTTTCACCGTTTATCGCTCGGTCATGCAACTTACCACCCAAATGAATTTTACCTCCTTTTCTTCTCACTAATAGAGCTTTCATTTGGTGGTATTTTATTGCTGCTGACAATTTACTTTTTTTGTTATTAATCAAAATGTAACGATTTTTTTGCAAAAAAATGACATTTTTCACTTTCAGCTGTGAAATTTTGCAAAAAAAACGACATCCATATATAAATTTTTCGCTAAATTTATAGTTCTACATGTCTTTGATAAAAAAAAAATGTTTGGGCAAAAAAAAAAAATGGTTTGGGTAAAAGTTATAGCGTTTACAAACTATGGTACAAAAATGTGAATTTCCGCTTTTTGAAACAGCTCTGATTTTTTGAGCACCTGTCATGTTTCCTGAGGTTCTACAATGCCCAAACAGTAGAAAAACCCCACAAACGACCCCATTTCGGAAAGTAGACACCCTAAGGTATTCGCTGATGGGCATAGTGAGTTCATAGAACTTTTTATTTTTTGTCACAAGTTAGCGGAATATAATGATGTTTTTTTTTTTTTCTCTTTTTTCCTTACAAAGTCTCATATTCCACTAACTTGCGACAAAAAATAAAAAATTCTAGGAACTCGCCATGCCCCTCACGGAATACCTTGGGGTGTCTTCTTTCCAAAATGGGGTCACTTGTGGCGTAGTTATACTGCCCTGGCAATTTAGGGGCCCATATGTGTGAGAAGTACTTTGCAATCAAAATCTGTAAAAAATGACCGGTGAAATCCGAAAGGTGCACTTTGGAATATGCGCCCCTTTGCCCACCTTGGCATCAAAAAAGTGTCACACATCTGGTATCGCCGTACTCAGGAGAAGTTGGGGAATGTGTTTTGGGGTGCCATTTTACATATACCCATGCTGGGTGAGAGAAATATGTTGGCAAAAGACAACTTTTCCCATTTTTTTTATACAAAGTTGGCATTTGACCAAGATATTTATCTCACCCAGCATGGGTATATGTAAAATGACACCCCAAAACACATTCCCCAACTTCTTCTGAGTACGGCGATACCAGATGTGTCACACTTTTTTGCAGCCTAGATGCGCAAAGATGCCCAAATTCCTTTTAGGAGGGCATTTTTAGACATTTGGATCCCAGACTTCTTCTCACGCTTTAGGGCCCCTAAAAAGCCAGGGCAGCATAAATACCCCACATGTGACCCAACTTTGGAAAGAAGACACCCCAAGGTATCCAATGAGGGGCCTGGCAAGTTCATAGAATTTTTTTTTTTTCGCATAAGTTAGCGGAAATTGATTTTTTTTTTGTTTTTTCTCACAAAGTCTCACTTTCCGCTAACTTAGGACAAAAATTTAAATCTTTCATGGACTCAATATGCCCCTCAGCAAATACCTTGGGGTGTCTTCTTTCCAAAATGGGGTCAGTTGTGGGGTGTTTGTACTGCCCTGGCATTTGAGGGTCTCCGCAATCATTACATGTATGGCCAGCATTAGGAGTTTCTGCTATTCTCCTTATATTGAGCATACAGGTAATGAGATTTTTTTTTCCGTTCAGCCTCTGGGCTGAAAGAAAAAAATGAACGGCACAGATTTCTTCATTTGCATCGATCAATGTGGATGAAAAAATCTCTGCCAAAAAAAAAAAATGGAGGGGAAAGGCGTCTGCCAGGACATAGGAGCTCCGCCCTACATCCATACCCACTTAGCTCGTATGCCCTGGCAAACCAGATTTCTCCATTCGCATCAATCGATGTGGATGAATAAATCATTGCCGGGATTTTTTTTATATATATATATATATATATATATATATATACAAAGTGCTTGCCAAAGCATAGGAACGCCGCCTCCTCCTCAGCTCGTATGCCTCGGCAAACATATCTGTCACTGCAGAGGAGAAAATCCCGTCTTGCAGCGCCGCATACACCGACTTGCGTGTAATCTGACAGCAGCGCAATGCTTCTGTCAGAATGCACATCGGTGCTGCAGCTAGTAGATCGGTTGGTCCACCTGGAAGGTAAAAAAAGAAAAAAAAAAAAAAAGAAAAAACCAGGCCACAACGCAATAATTTTATTAACTTTGGAACAGAACATGTAACTTTAACTTTTGGAACTAAACATTAACCTGTTTGCTTACTGGTGTTTTTTTTTTTGTTTTTTTTTGTTTTTTTACCTTTATAGAACAAACCTCTCCTTCCCCATGGGTCAATGTGCAAAGCGCAAATCGCCCAAAGATGTGGCGAAGTGCGTTATGCACTTTGTCCCATGTGAAAGGAGACGTTTGCAGCAGCTGTGAGTGAATGGGCCCTAATAGCCCTGTGTGCCTATCCTGGTGAGATGATCCCTATGCTAGGTGTACCTGTGTGTGGTACTTTCGGAAACACTCCCCTAAGCATAGGGCAGGGTGGTCGGGACAGTCAGGACAGAAATAGCGGGTGTCACGCCTTATTCCACTCCTGCTACAGACACATTTTTTTCGGGGTGGCGGTCGGTTTGAGGTACCAGCAACGACACTGGGGAAGTGTCGCTCGTGTAGACGGCTAACTACACTGGTGGATGGGGCCACGGAACCTCCTGGATACAGGAGGTTCGCGATGATCTCTTCCTGAAATTTGAGGAAGGATCCAGTTCTCCCAGCCTTACTGTAGAGAACAAAACTATTGTACAGAGCCAATTGAATTAAATATACAGACACCTTCTTATACCAGCGTCTGGTGCGTCGGGAAACTAAATACGGAGCCAACATCTGGTCATTGAAGTCGACCCCTCCCATGTGGAGGTTATAGTCGTGGACTGAGAGGGGCTTTTCAATGACACGGGTTGCTCGCTCAATTTGTATTGTCGTGTCTGCGTGAATGGAGGAGAGCATGTAAACGTCACACTTGTCTCTCCATTTCACCGCGAGCAGTTCTTCGTTACACAGTGCGGCCCTCTGCCCCCTTGCAAGACGGGTGCTAACGAGCCGTTGGGGGAAGCCCGCGCGACTAGTTTGCGCGGTACCACAGGCGCCAATCCGTTCTAGAAACAAATGCCTAAAGAGGGCCACACTTGTGTAGAAATTGTCCACATAAAGATGGTACCCCTTGCCGAATAAGGGTGACACCAAGTCCAAAACTGTCTTCCCACTGCTCCCCAGGTAGTCAGGGCAACCGACCGGCTCCAGGGTCTGATCTTTTCCCTCATAGATCCGAAATTTGTGGGTATAGCCTGTGGCCCTTTCACAGAGCTTATACAATTTGACCCCATACCGGGCGCGCTTGCTTGGGATGTATTGTTTGAAGCCAAGGCGCCCGGTAAAATGTATCAGGGACTCGTCTATGCAGATGTTTTGCTCAGGGGTATACAAATCTGCAAATTTCAGGTTGAAATGGTCTATGAGAGGCCGAATTTTGTGGAGCCGGTCAAAAGCAGGGTGGCCCCTGGGACGGGAGGCGGTGTTGTCACTAAAGTGCAGGAAACGCAGGATGACCTCAAATCGTGTCCTGGACATAGCAGCAGAGAACATGGGCATGTGATGAATCGGGTTCGTGGACCAATATGACCGCAATTCATGCTTTTTTGTCAGGCCCATGTTGAGGAGGAGGCCCAGAAAAGTTTTAAGTTCGGAAACTTGGACTGGTTTCCACCGGAAAGGCTGGGCATAAAAGCTTCCCGGGTTAGCAGTGATAAATTGTGTGGCATACTGGTTTGTCTCTGCCACGACTAAGTCTAAAAGCTCCGCAGTCAAGAACAGCTCAAAAAATCCCAGGGCCGAATCGATCTGAGCTGTCTCAACCCGAACTCCAGACTGGGCGGTGAAAGGGAAAACTACGGGTGCGGCTGAAGTTGGGGACTGCCAATCAGGGTTTGCCAGCACCTCTGGGATTCTAGGGGCTCTACGGGCACGTCTTTGCGGTGGCTGCGACGGGGTCACTACTGCACGTGCCACCGTACCAGCTTCAACTGCCCTTCTGGTGCTCGCTACTTCACCAGGTTGTACGGCAGTGCTGGTACTAGGTCCAGGAAGGGCTGGGCTGCTGGTGTATGCCTCACCACGTAATCCGACAGCACCAGCCCCACTCTGCTGCTCTTGAAGCGGATCCTGCGCAACCTGCGGTCTAGCGACACGGGGCCGGGTACGCCTGGTGCTATCAGGGACCTCAGCCTCCTCGTCCGAACTTTGGGTCAGAGAGCCACTGCTTTCTACAGGTTCGTATTCTGACCCGCTGGATTCATCAGATGAGGGTTCCCACTCCTCATCCGACTGGGTCAGAAGCCTGTAGGCCTCTTCAGAAGAATACCCCCTGTTAGACATGTGGGCAACTAAATTTCGGGGTATTCCCTGAGACTACCCAAGAAAAAAAAAGCAAGCCTGTCTTACAAATGGGAGGCTAGCGAAGTACCGGAGGCTGCTGCGGTTGATAAAAAATATCAAAACTGATTTTTTTATCGCCGCAGTGCGTGTAAAGTGAATGTGCAGCGATCAAAAAAAAAAATTTTTTTTTGTCACTGCGGTGGGGCGGGCGTGGGTGTACGCACGTGTGGGCGACCGATCAGGCCTGATCGGGCAAACACTGCGTTTTGGGTGGAGGGAGAACTAAAGTGACACTAGTACTATTATAGATCTGACCGTGATCAGTTTTGATCACTTCCAGATACTATAAAAGTACAAATGCTGATTAGCGATACGCTAATCAGCGAATAACGGACTGCGGTGCGGTGGGCTGGGCGCTAACCGATCCCTAAACTACCTAACCAAGGGGCCTAAACTATACTGAAACCTAACGGTCAATACCAGTGGAAAAAAAAAGTGACAGTTTGCACTGATCACTTTTTTCCTTTCACTAGTGATTGACAGGGGCGATCAAAGGGGTGATCAAAGGGTTAATTGGGGTGATCTGGGGGCTAAGTGTGGTGTAGTGGGTACTCACAGTGATGTGTGCTCCTCTGCTCCTCTGCTGGAACCAACCGACCAAAAGAAGGAGCAGAGGAGCACAGCAGCCATATAACCCCATCATATTTACTAATATGTGGGGTTAAATGGCTGCTGATTGGATTTTTTAAAAATCAGCAGCCTGCCAGCCAATGATCGTGGCCGGCAGGCTGCTGACGAAATACTGTGCTTCGAAATGCGCATCGAAATGCGCATCGAAATGCGGGCCGGCTGTGACGTAATCTCGCGTCTCGCGAGATGACGCGCCGATGCGTCCAGGAGGAACAAATCAACCACCTCCCGGACGCATCGGTGCGTACAGCGGTCGGGAGGTGGTTAAAGGGAATATGTCACCCGCATCCTCCCTATCAAACTGCTAAACTTCGTTCACCTGATTAAAACGCTGTTTTACTTTTGTTGATCCGAGGCTCTGTTCCTGAGTTATATGATACTTTTTCTTAATATGCCAGTTGGGCCTTTGGTGCTGAGGGTGTCACCATTGCCCTGGTTGCATCCAAGCTCTGCTCCTTTCCGTGCTCCATTCTTCATTCTGGATTAAAATTACCTTTGATCCATATGCAAATGAGCATTTAAGTGCACTGAGGACGGGTCCAAGCCACTGTGTGTACCCTTGGTCTTCCTGCTTCCTCTACCAGGCCTTCCATCTCTTTCTTGATTGAAAAGACAAGAAAAGATGACTATGCAGGAACCTGGCCATGTCTATCAAGAAGGAGAGGGAGGGACTGGCAAAGGGAATAGGAGGGGCAAGGGTGCACAGAGTGGCTTTGGAACACCCTCAGTGCACCTAACTGCTTATTTGCATATAGTTTAAAAGTATTTTTTTCCAGATTAAAGCAATGGATTACTAAGTGAAAGATATTATTGCATTCATCTGAGCTAAGAGATGGCTTGGACAGTTGGATTTTAACATGCCCAATTCTTTTTTTTTTTTTTCATGTTGAGAAAAGCTACATATCCTTTTTTGACAAAAATTGTAAAAGGCCTAAATTTTTTTTTAAAAAAGCAGTGATTTATGCATTGTTGATGATCTCATGAGGAATATTATATTCAGTTTGCAATTTTTTTAATTTAAGAAATGACATTTCACTTGTATGGTAGCACCATTATCATTTACTGTATTATTTCATTTTTCATTTTATTCTAGGATTACAGATTAAATATATTCCTGCGTCAACAATGGAATGACCCCCGATTGGCTTATAGTGAATACCCAGATGACTCTTTAGATTTGGACCCCTCTATGTTGGACTCTATCTGGAAGCCAGATCTGTTCTTTGCCAACGAAAAGGGGGCAAATTTCCATGAAATTACCACAGACAACAAACTGCTAAGGATCTTTAAAAATGGCAATGTACTTTACAGCATTCGGTAAGTCAAAATATAACTTCAATTGTGCAAGAAGCAAGACCAACATTTGTAGGTAGAATTAGCATTTTTTTTCCTACAGATTAATAGTACAGGTGAATATAACAAACGTTGTAAAATATCTTATTAAAGAATTATCCTCATACCCAGGCTTTTCAGGTTGCTTTCCTCCTGCGTCCCTTCATTCAGCCTCTTATCTGTAGCAGGACCGTCTATAGACTTCAGTATTAAAAGCAACAGAGAGCAATTTGTCAGAAAAAAAGTCTTTTTTTAATGAGCTATATTATAAAGTTTATTATATTCACATGCACTGCTCATTTCGGAAAATATGTTTTATAATTGGAGGTATGCTTTAAATGCTGCAGATTTGTAGTCTCAGATTTGTGTGCAGCCAATGTAAACTATTCTACATTGCCAGCAAAGTGTTTTTTAAAGGAGTTTCTGGGATTTTAATATTGATGACCTTTCCTCAGGAACAGCTACTGAATCAGTGTCCTGCCTTGAACTGATCTATATAATGGGTGGGATGGGTAAAATTGCTTGTTGCGCATGGTCCCATAATATATCAATATTATAATTTTTTTTGCAGTTTAACTTTGACTTTGGCTTGCCCCATGGACCTGAAAAATTTTCCAATGGATGTCCAAACCTGCATCATGCAACTGGAGAGTTGTAAGTTAAAATTGATTCTAAAGGAGGCCATACACATTAAACAAAGGTCATGATGATTTTTATGAGTTCAGACAACAATCTTAAGTGTATGGTGGTGTGCCAACTCTTCCTACGTGGTGCAAGTCAGGGGAAAAAATAACTGAATCTACTGAAATTTTACATGCACATGCCCAGTTGTTTTTTTCTTAGGAGCGATAAGCCGCTGCTGGGGGTTTCTAGAAATAGTTTACTCCAGTGTCTCTCTATTCAGAACACATACATCCTCAGACAAACCATGAATGTATATGTATGGGGAGGTCAGAAATAGTGTTTATCGAGCACCCGAGTATAATGGAAGTGAATGGGAGAACCCGAGCATTAAACCAGGCACCCCCTGCTTTGAAGAGGGGAGGGTGCATGGTTCATAGGAAAAGGTCAGAAAATGATGGAAACACCACTGAAATGGTTCGGGAACAGCATGGGGAGGATGTCTGGATGCATCTTGGACTCCCAGGTTGCTGCTGGGAACAATGTTGTCCGAGTAGTACGCCACTTTTACAGACTGACAATAATATGCACCAAACCAATGAATAAAATCGATTTTAGAGGAAAAATTGTTAGGAAACATTCTTTCCTGTATATTTACTTGTATATAAAGTGCTGCCAAAAATTACAAGGAAGAGGCACTCCGATACAACCTGTATATCACATAAAGGAGGGCCTCATTCACATTGTGGTACAATTGTTTATGTAGTGGGACTCCTACACTCATAAAGCCTATGCCCTAAGTCAGGGATGTCCAAACTGCGGCCCTCCAGCTGTTTCAAAACTACAACTCCCAGCATGCCCTAATAGCTGTAATCTATCCAGGCATGCTGGGAGTTGTAGTTTTGCAACAGCTGGAGGGCCGCACTTTGGACATGCCTGCCCTAAGTGAAAGGGCTGCCAAAAATTACAAGGAACCGGCACTCCAATACACCCTTTGTTACACATAAAGGAGGCATCATACACAGCCTTGAAAAATTATGATTGATGGCCTGCTGGTGACCCTTAAAACCATTTGGAACAAGGGCGTGCTGATGTGACCATCTAAAACATTATGGGCGAGGGCCTGCTGCCGCTTTGGTGACTCTAGATAACCTGATTAAGATTATTATCTTGTGCTCTGGCAGCAGACACAGTTTCACCATGCCCAGGGCCACAGCCTCTGCGTGCACCATCAGCATCACAGCCACTGCCCCATCCCTTACTGCTCGCCCTTCTTCATATTAAATGTTACATATGATTGAAAGTCTGTCACACGTACAGTAGCGTGTGACAGGAAGTGTTTCCACATCCAAAATTCTAAAAGATATTTTGGATGTGGAAACATCACACAGGAGATATCCCACAGATAATATCAATGCTGTCACCAGCGGCTAATGAAAAATTACAGGGAATGTCACAGGTGTTTGGGATGAGGAAATGTTATACAGGAGAGGTACCACCGGTAATGTCACTGTCCGCAGCGTCTATGCAATAAAGTACACTGTATGTCACAGATACATTTTTGAAGCGCACACGTTACACTGCAGATGTGGCCCTGATAAGGTCACTGTCAGAAGCGGACACCGTCTACGGGAAAAGTACACTGGATGTCATATATTTTTTGGATGCGCACACTTTACACTGGAGATGTGGCACAGCTAATGTTACTAAGTCCATAGCAGACACCGTCTACGGAAAAAGTACACTGGATGTTAGATATTTTTGGGATGCGCACACTTTACACAGGAGATGTGGTGCAGATAATTTAACTGTCTGCAGCAGACACCGTCTACGGAAAAAGTACACTGGATGTCACTGATATTTTAGGGATGCGCACACTTTACACAGGAGATGTGGCGCAGATAATTTAACTGTCTGCAGCGGCCAGTTTCTAATAAAAATCTTCCAATAACACTCCATACACTGTCTGTCCCTTCCAATACACAGCTCTCCCTAAGACTGAGCATTTTAGCGCAGGTTGCGCAACATATATTGCTGCTGTCACACACAATAGTCCTTAAAAGGACTTTTAGGTGTCTGAAATGTTTTTCAAATAAAAATCTTTCAATAACACTCCCTTACACTGTCTGTCCCTTCCTATGCTCAGCTCTCCCTGACTAAGACTGAGCTGAAGACGCGTCACCGGGTGCTATATAGCACTCAACGCGTTCCGGCCAGCCCATCACTGTAATGCCAGTAACCAACATGGCTATGGCATTAGAGTGAGGGCAGTACTTACCTGCACGTTTATTAGCTGCGCAGCAGCCAAGAAACATGTGGAGAGGAGACTCGAGCATTGCACTCGAGCACATGCGGTACTCGGTCAAGTACCGCCATGTGCCGAGCATCGAGATGCTTGAGCCGAACTGGTGTTCGGCTGAGCATGCTCAATCAACACTAATCAGAAAGAATAGCTGCTGGCCAAAGGAGCATGTGGGCGACAGCAAACTTGTATGGCCACTTTAAGACCCTGGTTTACATTAAAGGGGTTATCCAAGCCTTGAAATACCTGGGCCCCTCACACACAATATACTTACCTTGCTTCTCGGCACCTGCGTCGCTCCTGGTCCCCGGCCGCCGCTGCTTTTCCCCATGCGCCGATGAAAACATCTGGTGTCGGTTGTATTATTGTTTCTATAGCCATGACGGATCCGTCTTGAACACCTATGAAAGTCAATGGGGGATGGATCTATTGTGCCAGATTGTGTCAGAGAAAACAGGTCCGTCCCCATTGACTTGCATTGTGTGCCAGGATGGATCAATTTGGCTCCGCTTCGTCAGGCCTCCAGAGCGGAATGGTGACTGAAACAAAATGCATTAGGTGAAAACTGATTGGTTTTGGACCGCTTTTGAGAGCCCTGAACAGATCTCACAAGCGGAAAATCAAAACGCTAGTGTGAAAGTAGCCTTAAATGACCAGGCTGTTTTGGGCCTTATTGACCAAGCTTCTTTTTTTTTTTTTATTGTCGCTTTCCAAGATGACAAAGTCCATTCACACGTCCGTGTGTGTTTTGTGGATTTGAATGGGTCCGCAATTCTATTCCGCAAAATGTGGAATGAAATTGCGGATGTGTGAATGGACCCGAAATGTTTTCTTTTTCTGTCTATATAGCCGTTTGAGGGCTTTTTTTTGCAGGACAAGTTATAGATTTTAATGGCACCATTTTGGGCTAGACATAACTTACTGATTAACTTCTATTAACTCTTTCTGGGAGGGAGATGGAAAAGAACAGCAATACTGAGTTTTTACGTTTGCGGCGTTCATTTTTCGGCATAAATAACATAATAACTTTATTCTCTGGGTCAGTATGATTACAGTGACACCAGATACTTTTTTTTTTTTGTTATTCTACTTTTGAGCAATAAAAACTTATTTTTTTTTTAAAGAGAAAATCTTTTTGCATTGTCACATCCCAAAACCAATAAAAAATTAACTCACCTCATCCACTAGATCGCACAGCCGGCATCGTCTTCTTTCTTCTTCTTTCAGGACCTGTAAAAGGACCTTTGATGACTTCATGAAGATAGAAGGTTTTTCTATCTTCATTCAGAAGGACCTGCCCTAACGTCACCGCGCTCACCACGTGATTACGTCATCAACGGTCCTTTTGCAGGTCCTGAAAGAAGAAGAAAGAAGACGATGCTGGCTGTGCGATCTAGTGGATGAGGTAAGTTAATAATTTATTTATTTTTTAACCGCTCAACGCACATTTTACTAAGCATTCTGCATTAAGAATGCTATTATTTTCCCTTATAACAATGTCATAAGGGGAAAATAATACAGTGACTAGACTTTAATGGGGTCCGGGGTTGCTCATCCCTATCATCTACTAGCAACCATGCGTAAAAATCACACCGCATCCGCACTTGCTTGCAAATGCTTGCGATTTTTACACAGCCCCATTCAGAATATAGAACATGCTGCGATTTACACGCAACGCACAAGTGATGCATGAAAAAATCACTGCTCATCTACATAGCCCCATTGAAGGGAATGAGTCCGGAATCAGTGTGGGTGCAATGCGTTCGCCTCACGCATTGCACCCGTGCGGAATTCTCGCCCGTGTGAAAGGGGCCTAAGGCAGCTTAGTGACCGCCATACAAAAGGTATTGGTGGTCAATAAGGGATTAATTAATAGTTTTAGTTATGTGACTATTATTTGACTTTACAGGAATTAAGTGGACTATAAGGTGTAATGTTCTCCAAGCAGAACAGCTGATATTCATGTTTCACTGAAGATTTCCAAAAAATAGGCAAAGCAAAATGCTCATGGAGAAATACAAATGATTCAGTCTTCTGTTTGCATCATGTTTGACACAACTACATCTGAAACAAATTTATCTCTACACAGTTGGTTACACTATGAATGATCTTATATTTGAGTGGGAGGAGGTGGGTGCCGTGCAGGTAGCAGACGGACTCACCTTGCCACAGTTTATCTTGAAAGAAGAGAAGGATCTACGCTATTGTACTAAACACTACAATACTGGTAAGACAATACACCATGTCATTTAACAAGTCGGTGGGTCGAATTACTATGTTCCCAAATTGGCCTGTGTCTAGTAGTGTTTCAATAATTTTGAATCCATTCAGACTGCATATTTTTTATTTATTTTTTAAATATCCATTTTTATACAAAGTTTTTAGAAACAATAATACAAGTGACTTAAGGCCCCTTTATATGTCTCAATGTAGGAAGCGATTGTTGGGAAGGAAGTGTTTCTTTCTGAGAATTACTTGCTCATCAGTGGAGGAGAAAGCTGAATTTACATGCAGCGATCTTCTCCACAGTATGGGGAGGAGCCATTGCTAATGCCATTGCTTATGCCATTGCTTGTCCCCATACAGAATCATTGTTTGCCAGCAGCAGAGTGCTGTTTAGACAGTACGATCTATTGCCGGCAAACAATGATTTAGGTGACTGCACGAATGATCCTATTACCCAATGAACAAACTTTTCACTCATTCATTGGGTAATTGGCGGCACCTTTACACAGGCGCCCAATGATATTAAACATTTGCTATAGCATCCAGCGATCCAAGAGTGATCCATAAGGGAACTGCTCAATCCTGTTCAGAGAGAAAGAAAGGAAAAAAGGAAAAAAGCACAACAAGCGTCAGAACAGCTGGAGAAAACGGATATTATTATGGAAGGGAGGGGCCAGGGCAAGGGAGAACGGCCGGGGGTTTAGAGGTTCGCTGACCAGATCGGGCGGATCAATGGAGAGGGGAGCGGGATGGGCGGGCGGGAACCCACCTTGCAGGTTCGGGGAGGTTTTTTTTTTTTTTTTTTTTTTTTTTTTTTTTTTTTCTTTATGCACAGTGAAGGATGTCTACTCGGATTGTAACCTGGAATATCAGAGGGCTCGGTGAAAGGGTAAAAAGGCAAGCCATTATGGATGCACTTAAACGATATCTTCCAGCAATTATCTGCATGGTAGAAACCCATCTTACCAAAGAAACCGTGTCCCGTTTGACAACGGGATGGCATTTGCAGTCCTATCACTCCACTTTTAGTAGCTCTTCTAGGGGTGTTTCAGTTTTGATCCATAACTCTGTGGACTTTATCCTTATTAAATCCTATATAGATGACCAGGGTAGATTTATTTTTTTGCATGGCAAGCTGTATGGCCATAGCTATATTCTCGCTTTTTTTTATATACCTCCGCCCTTTTCAATGTACCCATTGGTCCAGCTAATACTCTTTTTTGAAGGGAGATCAGAATGCCGGCTAGTTTTGATGGGGGACTTTAATGCAGTGATGGACCCCAAGAAAGACAGATTTACATTAGATGCAGAATGTGGGAGGAATCTATCTGCCTCCCCGCTGCCACAATTCTGCCGGGAAGTTGGACTGGTGGATATATGGGAACATCTTGGCGGAGGCAAGCGAGTATACTCTTGTGTTAGCAGGGGCGGCAGAGCTATGTCCAGAATTGATTTAGCATTTACCAATGAGAATAATCTCTGCAATATCCGTAAGATACGATATGGTGTAAGAACAATCTCGGATCACTCACCGGTATTGATTGAGGTTTGTATTGGGAAGAACAAGGATAATAGGGGGCTAGGATTTAAGTTGAACCCATATTGGTTTTCTATTATGGATAATTTACAGTCCACTAAATCATTGATATCCTTTTTTTGGGAAGTGAATCGCCCCTCTGCTAACATCAACATAGTATGGGATGCCCTGAAAGCATATCTGAGGGGGGTCTTCATAAGCGAGATTGCTGCAGCAAAGAGAACATTTAAAAAAAAAAGAGGAGGAATTGACCAGGGCTGTAGCAGGCGCAAGCGAGCGTTTTATCGCCCAACCTACTGAGTATAATAGGGAGGAGATGCAGAAGGCCAGCTGTTCCTTGGATAAATACATAACAGAGAAAGCTACTCATAGAGTATTTTTCAAGGGTTTAAAATATTTTTCGGAGTCTGGACGCCCCGGCAGGTTGCTGGCTAGGATAATTTCACAACAAGGCAAGAAAAATCAGTCTATTGTTTCGATCCGTAATATAGCAGGGGAAACTATAACAGATTCAGAAGGAATTAGGGACACCTTCCTACAATATTTTGATTTTCCTCCAGCAAACAGAAACTACTCTCCCCCGTATAATGGATTTGGTTTGTTTTTTTTCTGCTCCGTCTGGCCTAGAGATCAATTGGGAGAAGACTGCTCTCCTTCCTATAGACGAGCTGCGAGGTAATTGGGATGATCAGCTAACTGTCTCTGAATCAATAAAGTACCTGGGGATTTCAGTTTCTGCCAAACCTTTGGAATATTTACAACTTAACTTGATTCCCCTGCTGATAAAGCTGAGGGCCAAATCCAAGATATGGCAAAAAATTCTGCATACGAGAGCTGATAGAATTTCTTTAATCAAAATGGTAGTACTGCCCCAGGTTCTTTATGTCCTGCGCAACTCGCCTGTATGGATCGCAGATAAGTACTTTAGACTAATTGAGCGGATGCTTAACGATCTACTGTGGGGGAGGAAGCGCGTCAGACTGAAGGCGCTCTACTTCTCTATGCCCTATAGTCAGGGAGGCCTTAACCTCCCTTACTTTAGGGGCTACTTCATGGCCTCTCAGCTTTGCCTTTTTAGTGATTGGGAGAATAGCCATTTCTGCAATAGAGTGGTGAAAGACTCAGGCTTTACGGATTTCTTTACTGTATTGGAGTCCGACTATCTATTAAATTCACAGATCGGGTATACACTTTTTTGCAGAATGGCTATAAAGACCTGGCGGGTCATCAGGAGCTGGTGTGGAGTTGAGGCATCGCTTATTTGCACCCCATTGTGGCATAACCTAAAGCTTGTGAATATAAGGGACTTGAAGTGCTGCCAGTATTGGAGGACGAAGAAAGTTCAGTATTTACATCAGGTGGTTAGTGGTGGACAAATTCTGTCCTCAATGGAAATAGGGCAGAGGGCAGATATGGGTGAGGTGGCTTGGTATGCATATTTCCAATTGAGGTTTGCACTTTCTAGCACTTTGAATAGTCACCTTCTTTCTATAGATTCTCCTGAATTTTTACACAATCTTATTATTAAGAAAACTGCTACAAAAATCAAAATGTCATATTGTTATAGACACTTAATGAAACACTTTTTTATGGGTCTTCTTTCTCCAGGACAGAAGTCCTGGTCTTTGTTACTTTCAGAGGTGGGTCCCCCAGATTGGGAGACTATAGGGGAAAGCTTAAAATATGTTTCACACAATTTTAATCACACTGTTGTACAATTTAACATTCTGCACAAAATATATGTGACACCTATGTGGTTATATAGAAGAGGACTTAGGACCTCCTCTGATTGCCCACGCTGTGGCGACCCCGGGGCAGATCACCTACATCTGTTCTGGGATTGCCCGATGATGGGTAGTTATTGGAGATCAGTCCAGACCACCTTGGCTTGCAAACTGAATATGCTTGTTCCTTTGTCCCCCAGGATATGGGTCCTGGGAGACCTATCGGAGGTTAACTATCAGCCCATAAATCGCCAATTACTGATTAAGGTTATGTTCCTGGCCAGGCTTATTGTTGCTAGATTGTGGTTTAGCTCCACCATTCCAGATTGCGGTAACTGGATGGCTCTGGTTGAGAAGGTGAAAAACTACGAGAAGATTTTGTACAAACAAAGAGGAGCCTACTTAAAATGGATTGGTCTGTGGGAAGAGTGGGTTACGGTTTAATTAATTAATTAAATTTTTTTTTTTTTTTTTTTTTTTTTCTTTCCTGCAAGGCTGGGAGGGGGGGGGGGGGGGTTGGGGCGGGTTGGGGATGATCTATATTATAAATGTCATGCTGATATGTATTTTTGTATTATAAATAAAATATGGAGATTAAAAAAAAAAAAAAACCTTTACACAGGCAGATTATCGCGATTGTCCATATGAAAGCTTGTTAACGATAATCTGCCCAAACATCAAGCAGTGTAAAGGGCCCTTTACACACCCAAGTAAGTACATGCAAAGAAAAATGGGAGGAAGATTGCAGACACTAGCAATGCTTTAAAAGCGTTGTCCGCTTTTTACTATTGATGACCTAGGTCATCAATATTTGATTAGTGGGGATGTCGGGATCAGCTGGTGTAATTACAAGTATGGTATCCCCATTCACTTCTATGGGACAGCTCTGTCTGTTCAAGTACATAGGAAGGAGCTGTCCCATAGAAGTGAATGGGGATGGTATACTTGTAATTACACTTGTTCACCACTGCAATTTCTCCAGCGAGCAGGTAAACAGAGCAGAGAAAGCATCTCTCTTATGAGCGCTGCCTTCTCTTCAAACAGCTGATCATCCGACACCCCAATCTAATATTGATGACCTATGCTGAGGATAGATCAACAGTAAAAAGCGGACAACCCCTTTAAGATCTGAGAAATATCTGATAGTAATAAATGTTGAGTCTAAAGTCATATGGTAAACAGGCCAGGCAATAAAGTACATTAAAGGGGTTGTCCTGGTTCAGAGCTGAACCCGGAAATATCCCCATTTCCACCCAGGCAGCACCCCTAACAAGAGCATCAGAGCATGAACTCAGGGGCAAAGGCATTTTGTGGAGTTCCGGTGACATACCAGGCTCTCCATGGGGCTTCCAGGCGGAGGCTTCCGCCCAGCAGTGAGCCCTGTGATGTCACTGATGGGCGGCTTTAGTGCTGCCCTAACCTGTAAAACAGCTAGGGCAGCGCTTAAGCTTGCCCATAAGAGCCGGTGACGTCACCGAACACACTGCTGGGTGGAAGCCTCCGCCCGGCAGTGTGTGATTGTAAATAAAAGAGCCCTTGCCCTGCGCGATCCTTGCGCAAGGGAAAGCATCGGAGCATGAAATGCTCTGATGCTAACATCAGGGGGCTGCCTGGGTGAAATTATGGGTATGTCCGGGTATGTCTTGGACTTTACAAGTCAAATGGAGAGGAAGTCCACAACAATGATATTTAAACTGAGTAGAGGGTCCTACTCTGTATGCAACAGCTTTTTTCAATTCGTAGAAGTCCACATGTGCCAAAAGTTCTGCAGCTGAAAAGGAAGATCTGGTTTTCTACTTCCTAGTGATCATAGTATCTAGAAGGAAGTGACCTTGTAGCGTTCTAGCAAAGTCTGCTATTTGTTTAAGACCCAAAAAAAATCCAGGAACGGGAGAAAGATCTAGGCCAGAGATACATTTAAATTCCCTAAACACAGTATCCCACAAAAGTTTGGTAACTGGACTCTCCCAGCATATATGGAGGGAAGTACCCTGTCACCCTCATCCCCACTATCAACGATTATACGCTGACAGACGTATCACATTTTTATGGTTACTAGTGCTACATATTGTATTTGTTGAACTGAAAGAAAAAACAATTATGTAACACCTGTAAGAATACATATTTGTTTTTCTTTCAGTTTTTCCTGAGCGTGTTTTGACACCACATTTTTAGTATGTGCTTAGTGTTTCCATTTGCTGGATCCGTTAGGTAGGCATCTATTTGTATTTTTTTTGTTTGGAAGGGCAAAAGTGTGAGGTAAACTACCCAATTCTGTCCACCCAAAGAAATGTACATAAAAAGTATTACATTTTTTTTTACATTATGCTCTGTGAGTCCAATGAAAATTTTGGGAGGAAGGGATTGATAGTATCACCAAGATTTGCCAAATAAGGGTTCTGTTAGATCCTAGACCTTGTAATCTTGGGGCACTAACGCTAGTGGACAATTCTAGAAATAAAACTTGGTGGTAGGGAAATTGTGATACTTTGCTAGGAAATGTAATGTATAGTTAAAAAAAGGGGAATCAGTATCCGTCACCTGTTTGTTTAGTTTTTTGGGGGGTGGCAGCAGGTGTGTGTTTAACCCAAAAAAAATCATACAGGGGTAATTTTTAGGGAGAGGGATGAATCCCAATTTGTGGTGTATCGAAAAAGATGGTGTTCCTAAATGGATACCCCTTTATGATTTGACAATCCCAACAAATTATAAGGATCCTTTGAAAATAATGTGATCACAAAGTATCCTCTGCTGTAATCTATGGGGAAACCTAGCAACTAGATGATTTGACTTATTAATGTAGGACATGACAGGTTCTTCAGAACAAGAGAGATCTTTTTTGTAACCATTTGCTAAGGTGGCTAATCAATGAAGATACAAGAATATATAAGTCCCCAATATTAACTTAGAAATCTCTAAAAAGGTGTATGAAATTGGGCTTTCTACACTGGGCAACCTCTTTAGGTCATGGAGAAACATTCATAAAACTCCTTTCTTTTATCATTTAAGTAAGGGAAGGTTCCTGATGTGCTCGTGTTTGCATTTTGTGGATTAAGCATATAGATAGACATACAGTAATAGATTTCCGCTATTGACTGCAGTTAAATTGCTTTTTATATACAGTTGTATTGAAGGGCAGAATCGACTGATGTATCCAAAAAATAGTCTTTCCACATATGTTTGACTATAATAAGCTATGAACGAATTGCATAGGATTCAAGACTTTCTATAGAAATCAGATTTTTTGAATCTGCGAAAAACATTTGTCATTTACATGTAACAAAGAACGCTCCTGACATTCTCACAGACAACCATAAGAAAGTTGCTCAGCACTCGACCACTTGTAGAGCTGCAGCAGGAAGGGATAGATCCAACGTATATTGTAAAGAAGATCCCAGCAGCCGCTGTGTAGTCTCAGTAGACTTTTATTTCAATTTATTCAACAAAAAGAATATAGGATGCGTTTTGGCCCATCCTAGCCTTTTTCAACAATTGAAAAATAAAAGTCTACTGAGACTAAACAGCGGCTGCTGGGACTTTCTCACTTATACAATTGTTTTAAGCTTGGGACTAGAGATGAGAGAATCGATTCATAAGAATTAAATTTGTCTCGTCATTCAAGGTTCTGCACCTGTGACAGCGTGTGCCCAAAGCTGAGGATGTTCCCTCTGCCATTTGATTGACATGGCCAGACATCTCGCCCGGTCGTGACAGTCTTGCGCCTGTACTGCTACTCCAAATAGTAGTGCAAACAAATGGGCTCTACTTCCACTGCTGGTGCAGGGAATGTTAATGTGCCGCTCTCTGAAAGTGTCCTCTGTGGACACCTCATTGTAGGTGGAGGACCCTACTACAATCTTATGAATTGATTCACTCATCTCTACTAGGAACTACTTATTTTAGCCAAATCGAACATAGTTATCTTGTCTGTGGGGCTGCTTGCAATCACAGTTGAAGGTTGTAGAAACTGGACAACCCCTTTTAGTCTATTGTTGAAGTCAAAGACTACAATTAGTACAATAATTTTTATCACAAACATGTAAAGGTTCACCAATATTTCTCTAACTGAGCATTTAACCCTTACTTAGTGGTAAATTCTCTAAACCAATTTCCTAACCTCATTCTTTTTTTAAATCCAAGGAAAATTCACTTGTATTGAAGCTCGCTTCCACTTGGAAAGACAGATGGGTTATTATCTAATTCAAATGTACATTCCCAGCTTGCTTATTGTCATTCTCTCTTGGGTGTCCTTCTGGATCAACATGGATGCAGCCCCTGCCAGAGTTGGTCTTGGCATCACTACAGTGCTGACCATGACTACTCAAAGTTCTGGATCTCGAGCATCTCTACCAAAGGTTTGTACTGTAGAAAACATGAGTTATATGCCTATTCCAGATCAGACACAATTGGATCACTTAAACAATTTATTTGTATCTTTTATATCAAGCAATAGTTGTATTGAATTGATAATGTACCGAAAGAAGTGCATGAGGTTGGACGCGTGTTTATAGTTTATGAAGAAACATTATGTATGTTATTTCCTTTATTAAGTAGTATCTTATACCTGGAGCTGAATGGAAGTAAAGATGAATATTACAGAATAAAATTGTCACTTAGCATTCTAATATACAGTAACTATAGCTCCACTTTCCAACTTTTTAAAGAAGGAGATTTCTCTAGAGAAGTTTTAGTGTTTCCACCTTAAATCAAAACCAAGATCACACCCAATAACTGTATGTAATTGAAGGCTAAATTAAGCTGGATATAAACCTTAGATAATTGTTGGTGGACTTTGCTAATGTTGACAACATATTTAATGATGCTTGGAGTATCTGGGAAGTTCTTTGGGAAATTGTGAAGAACCAGGTGGTAGAACACCGTTGGAAATTTCCCCGTTTGCCCTCTTTAGATTTTCACCTTTATCAGAAAAACCTTGAGATGTATTCTTTTGCAAAGTTTAAAAACTATTCCAATATTTCTAAGATAAATATTTCTGCTAAAAAGTGACCACATTTAATGGCTACCTCAAGGGCTTCCGCATGTATGATATCTCAATGTCCAATCTGCCTGGCATTGCATTGATACATCAGCCACCTACATACTGCTGAATGTTAAAATAGAATTGTCATTTAGGAGTCTTGCAAAACTCAGTGACAACAAACAAGTGCTTGTTTCAATGGCAGACATCTTGTTAATCTTGGAAATCAAGAAGAAGAGAAATATAACCATGGGATGGTTAAGTAGAAGTTTTGGCAATTTCATAAAAGAGGACATCAGAAGATGGGAGATTTCTTACATTTTAGGCAGAAATAGTCTTTAACCCTTTTTTGCAGAATTGCATACAATCATATCATCCTTACATATACAGTACAGACCAAAAGTTTGGACACACCATCTCATTCAAAGAGTTTTCTTTATTTTCATGACTATGAAAATTGTAGAGTCACACTGAAGGCATCAAAACTATGAATTAACACATGTGGAATAATATAAATAACAAAAAAAGTGTGAAACAACTGAAAATATGTCATATTATTTTGCTTTGATTACTGCTTTGCACACTCTTGGCATTCTCTTGATGAGCTTCAAGAGGTAGTCACCTGAAATGGTCTTCCAACAGTCTTGAAGGAGTTCCCAGAGATGCTTAGCACTTGTTGGCCCTTTTGCCTTCACTCTGCGGTCCAGCTCACCCCAAACCATCTCGATTGGGTTCAGGTCCGGTGACTGTGGAGGCCAGGTCATCTGGCGCAGCACCCCATCACTCTCCTTCATGGTCAAATAGCCCTTACACAGCCTGGAGGTGTGTTTGGGGTCATTGTCCTGTTGAAAAATAAATGATGGTCCAACTAAATGCAAACCGGATGGAATAGCATGCCGCTGCAAGATGCTGTGGTAGCCATGCTGGTTCAGTATGCCTTCAATTTTGAATAAATCCCCAACAGTGTCACCAGCAAAGCACCCCCACACCATCACACCTCCTCCTCCATGCTTCACGGTGGGAACCAGGCATGTAGAGTCCATCCGTTCACCTTTTCTGCGTTGCACAAAGACACGGTGGTTGGAACCAAAGATCTCACATTTGGACTCAGCAGATATTCTACCATGAAGGCCTGATTCACACAGTCTCCTCTTAACAGTTGTTCTAGAGATGTATCTGCTGCTAGAACTCTGTGTGGCATTGACCTGGTCTCTAATCTAAGCTGCTGTTAACCTGCGATTTCTGAGGCTGGTGACTTGGATGAACTTATCCTCCGCAGCAGAGGTGACTCTTGGTCTTCCTTTCCTGGGGCGGTCCGCATGTGAGCTAGTTTCTTTGTAGCGCTTGATGGTTTTTGTGACTGCACTTGGGGACACTTTCAAAGTTTTCCCAATTTTGGGACCTTCATTTCTTAAAGTAATGATGGCCATTCGTTTTTCTTTACTTAGCTGCTTTTTTCTTGCCATAATACAAATTCTAACAGTCTATTCAGTAGGACTATCACCTGTGTATCCATCTGACTTCTCCACAACGCAACTGATGGTCCCAACCCCATTTATAAGGCAAAAAATCCCACTTATTAGACCTGACAGGGCACACCTGTGAAGTGAAAACCATTTCAGGTGACTACCTCTTGAAGCTCATCAAGAGAATGCCAAGAGTGTGCAAAGCAGTAATCAAAGCAAAAGGTGGTTACTTTGAAGAACCTAGAATATGACATATTTTCAGTTGTTTCACACTTTTTTGTTATGTATATAATTCCACGTGTGTTAATTCATAGTTTTGATGCCTTCAGTGTGAATCTACAATTTTCATAGTCATGAAAATAAAGAAAACTCTTTAAATGAGAAGGTGTGTCCAAACGTTTGGTCTGTACTGTATGTATGCAATAACGACTAGGAGGAGTACATCGGATGCTGGAGGACAGCTGTGATTAACCCATTTGTCACTACAATTAGTGCCCAGACTAAAGTTATTTTGTCAATTAAGGTAAATGGCATAATTTTTTTTTAAATAACTGACATCATTATTTTTTTCATTCATTCTGCCATTATAAGAAATTAGTATACATTAAATGTTAACTTTAACTCTACAGTAAAAAAATTACAACTTGACCCCTGAAAAACAAGGCCTAAACTATATAAGCTACATAAACATAAAAATAAAAAGGTATCACTGAAGGAAAGTGGTGCTGCAAAAATGAAAAAGATCCTGTGGTCACAATTGGATTGGTCTTCAAATGGTTAATAGATAAGAAGTTAATTCCGTTTTTTCATGTTTTCATGTAACTGCCTACATTTTTATATTTATCATTCCCCTTACCTTATTCCCATGTAGTAAAATTTCTGTGTCATGTCATTGTTCAAGGTCATTTCAATTCTTTCTCATGTCATTCTTCTTATTTCAGTCATCGACTTTCATTGTTTCGTTTCATGTGTTGTGGGCACTCATGGTTATCACCTTTTCTCAGTGCAGGAGGATCTGTGTTCTTTCAAGTTCTTGATAAGGCAAGTGTAGAACTAACCAAGATTCGTAGTTTTATTGATAAGATTTTTAGGTAAATACAGTGATCTCCATGGGACCACCTATTTGAGAAGACCATTCTTTCAAGTAGACCAGATTTCCAGTTCCATCATATTATACATATTCTGGTCACCTCCCATGAGAGGACCACACTTCTAGAATACTATTTTTCAACGCAATTGGGATGGTCATCTCAAAGAGGTTTTATCAGTTATACAAAATTGTGATTAGACAGCCAACAATAAGAAGAACAGAAAAAATTATTGCCCATGGTCTGTTTGTGGCATTCCAGTACTTTAATTGAGAGGTTTAATTTTATTGCAAGACCCTTGGAAGAAGTTTGGGACTATATTTGAGGCCCACAAATGTAGGTTGGCTACTTCTGGAAGGAGGTTAATAAGTTGAGAGTTTCAAAATAGAAGCCATAATGCATATTATTAAAATAAAGAAAATAGTGGCCAACAATAGTACAACCTTTAAAATGACTAGAAGACCATGTTAAGGGTCCATTCACATGTCCCCAAAATGGGTCCACATTCATTATGCAATTTTGCGGAACGGGTGCAGACCAATTCATTTTCAATTGGCCCGGAAGCACGGATGCAGAAGTGCGGATCCGCAAATGCGAATGCGGACAGCACATTCCGGCCCCATTGAAAATTAATAGGTCTGCACCCGTTCCGCAAAGTTGCGGAACGGATGCAGACCCATTTTGCGGACGTGTGAATGGACCCTAACAGTCTTGGTTGTTGAATAGGATTGAGGTAAGTTTTTATATTGCAAATCCACTTAACTAAGTTAGTGGTAGAAGCAACAGCTGAATGAAGAACATGATTTAAAAAAATACTGGTGTTTGTTGGAATCGGCTTTCTGGGAATATATAAACATTGGTAAAATAATAGGGCACATATGAGTTTTAGAAACCTAAAAAGGAAAAATGGTCCTAGCATAAGCATCCCCAAAAAAAATTGGATCCCAGACTGAAGCTGGTAAGAAACATGCATTGGGGGTGCTGGACAGTGTCTATTTATTTTACTCACTATTCATGTCAGGGGTGTATAATACATACAATTTGTATATTTGTAGCATTTAATTACATTGTGTATTTATATATGTATTTAGTACAAGGGGACATTATAGCTAGAACGTCACACTTACACTTACCAATATTTTTTGTTTTAAAATGTGCTGTTTATATATGTATGCCTCATTTAGAAGGAGAGGAAACATACATGAAGAGCTATAGACCCACATTCCAGAGAGGAGTATAATTCAATTCCTGAACTCCAATCTGAGAACCACAGATGTGGGGGTAGCTTTGCTAGTTAACATATAGACTTGTCATATATTCATATTGGTTATACCCATCTGTGACACAGAAATCAGTACCCAGAGATCAGTGCCAGAATAATCATTGGGGCATTAGAGCAGTGCCTAAGGGCCCCTGTGGCAACACTGCTACTCAAATGCATTTTGTTAAAGGGGTGTTAAGTTATTTTTATTGATGACCTGTACTCAGGGGTCCGACACCCTGCGTCACATCCACAGTGGTGAGCAGGTGTAATTACATCTGATATTAATGACTAGTGATGAGCGGCATAGGCAATATTAGTTTTTGCAATATTTCGCAAATTTTTTGCATAATATTCACAATAAATTAGCGAATTCTAGAATTCATGATATTCAGTCATTATTTTCACGATTGCGCAAATCGGCACTAATGAGTCTCATATTTTTTGCGCAATACATGCAACTTCACATTTTATCAGGTCTGAGTAGATATTACTGATTGACGCACTAAGTATTGTTGTGACATCACAGCACTGTGTCTGTAGCATGTATGTATGGCCAGCAGAGAAATAGTAATTCCTATCACGCTACCTAACACCCTGCACTGGACCCTATCAGCTACACTATATCACTATCTAACCTACACTGACTATCTCCCACTAACTATCTGCATTATATATATATGAGCTAACTAACTATCTAAATGTAATTGGATAAGGAATAGGATCCAGATGAAAGCACAGAGCACAGTAATGTCACTGCTCTGTCTCTCAGAACTGCAAAAAAACAGCCGAAAATGGCTGCTGGGGAGGTTCTTATATAGTAAGGGGTAGGCAACTTTCCTATTGGTTGCTAGGGATGTTGCTAAGCTCTGACAAAGATATTGCAGCCTTCTCATTGGCCCACAAGCAAGAACGGAGGTTACTGATGAACAGAAAATCTAGAATATTCGCAATTACGAATATATAGCACTATATTCTACATCTTTGCGAATTCTCGAAGTGCCAATATTCGCAATAAAAATTCACGATTAGAATATTCGCGATCAACACTATTGATGACCTATTTTGAGGATAGTAACTTGTAAAAAGGAAAGTGTAGCAGCACAATGGAAAAAAGGGTAAATATCGTTCCTTAATTTGGTGGTGCCAGCCGTGTCGGGAGTCAGTCCTGAGCTCCCCCAAATATAGATACACTTGTAAAGAAAACCGCAGCACTCTCCAGCCTCGTATATCCAAAGGTTTATTCACCAGCAAAAATGCGATGTTTCGACCTGTGTGGTCTTTTTCAAGCTTGAAAAAGAGCATGTAAAGGGGGAATATTAATCACCAATATTATGCGAATATCGATAATTAATATTCCTAAATAGGAGGAGCCGTCTAGTGATGACTCCGCCTATTTATGCCTTTATATAATAAATACACAATATCTTCGCTATGCCTTACACGGATCACTATACTAGCTGCATGCGCCTTACTTACTACCGCTAACAAGTACACACTACACAAAGGGTACAAGTAACAGTATTTATTAACATCTGACACTACGCACACAATACAGTAACAATACAGCACTAGTCATACAATACTTAACTACACTACACGTTCCCAAATTCCACCCACACCTAACTATACAGTACACACATACAGGTATAATAGCCCACCCACCTGACTAATATTCTATCCCTAGGGGGCACGACGAGGGTTAACGGTGGTCGTGCTGGGGTAAAGCAGACCACAAACCAATGCAGGGGTGATAACCAAGGGAATGAGGGTATGGCAAGGGTTACCAGGGGAACCAAGGGAATGAGGGAGGGTTACCAGGGGAACCAAGGGAATGAGGGTATGGCAAGGGTTACCAGGGGGACCAAGGGAATGAGGGAGGGTTACCAGGGGAACCAAGGGAATGAGGGTATGGCAAGGGTTACCAGGGGGACCAAGGGAATGAGGGTATGGACCAGGGGAACCAAGGGAATGAGGGTATGGACCAGGGGAATGACCAGGGAGGGAATGAGGGTATGGCAGGGGTTAATAATGGGGGGTATGGAAGGGGTTATGAATTGGGGTATTGCGTTAGTGGGATAGTGGGGGGTTTATAGCGTTGGTGGGATAGTGGGGGGATTAATGGATACTTAGGGTCCTGCTCGTTGTCCAGGGGGGGCTCGTCAGTCTAGGGGTGGTCGGCTCCTTCTCTCTTCTTCAGGGGCGGCACGGCTCTTAACTAGTGATGTCCGGATCATGAACGAATCGTTCTTTTGAACCGATTCAGTTCACTGATCCGGAAGAGTCGGTTCCTCTGACTGAGCCGATCCGATATGAAACGGCTCAGTCAGATCAGCATAGAGGCAGCAGTAGCAGTGTAATAGCCCCGCCCTCCAACCAATCAGAGGCAGCCAGTGGACGCTAGCCCCGCCCCCTCCCCGCCCTCCAACCAATCAGAGGCCGCAGCACTGACTCCCAGCACAGGGGGAGTCGCAGGGACTCAGAGAATCGTCTGAGTCTATTAGTTAAAAGAATCGAATGAGTCAGAGACTCATTTGATTCTTTTGAGTTAAAAGAACCGTGAGTCACCGAGTCCCTGCCAGGCTCCCTGCTCTGCGGCTCCCTGTAAGTAAGTCCGTCCGGGGGAAGGGGGGGCATTGATCTAGCATGTAGCACATGTAGCAGAGCTGTGTGTGTACAGGGTGCATGCAGCAGTGTAGCATGATGCTACACTGCTGCATGCACCCTGTACACACACAGCTCTGCTACATGCTGTAGCAGAGCAGGAAGTCTGGTAGGGACTCGGTGACACGATTCTATTAACTAAAACTCTCAGACAATTATCTGAGTCCCTGCAACAACTATAAGCACTACATCACAGTCTGCTCACTGCAGCAGAGCTGTGTTTGCCAGGAGCCTCCTGACCTTCGGTTCACTTGAGAGCCGACTCAGCAAGTGAACCGAAGATTCGATGAGCATGCGCATTGATCTTCAGTTCACTTGCCTCTGCCGGCTCATGAAGTGAACCGAAGATCCGATTCATGAATCGGTTCATTTGAATGAGCTGATTCAAATGAACCGATTCAGCTGAAAGATCCGAACTTCCCATCACTACTCTTAACTAACTTTTAGTGCTGGGACCGCCGGCTATTTAAGTCCGGCGGCCCGCACTGCCGCACCGCCCACAAGGTGGCGCGCGCGCGCCACCGTTGGAGACACGAGGGCCGGCGCAGTGAGATGACGTCACTTGCGCCGGCCCGAGCGTCTCCAGAACGAGGGCCGCGCGCGCGCGCGCCAACAGGCGGGAGAAGCCTCAGATCTCCCACCTGTGGCGCTCTGCATTCCGGCCAGCGAGATGCTAATTTCGCTGCCGGAATGCGCATAATAGAAGGAGGGGAGGTTTCTCCACTTCTTCTATCATGTGTAATTATCTCCAGCCGTGCTGGGGATAATTACAACAAAGGGCCCAGATTCTATTGAACCTGAGTCCTTTGTAGTCATCAGAATGACCGGACATTTCGGTCATTCTGATGTAAATAACCAGATTGCATTTGTGTGAATGCTTGGGCACATTCACACCGATGCATCTGGTTTCTGGCGTGGAGAGGGGAGGGGAGACACATCTTAAGGGGGATTATGTGAACGTGGGGCCATACATGTACATAGATATATATATACACATACACACCCCATATTATATATATATATCTATATACATATTCACATCAAGGTATATACGTAACGCACTAAGGGGGCACATATTTCCCCCAGGGACCACAATGAGCCCCTGGGGGGGTCACCATGGGCAGATGTGAGCAGATGCTGGGCACATCTGCACACATCTTCCCCTGACGTGGTGATACAAGTATGCATGTATACCATACATGCCTGCATGTGTTTGCAGGCATGCATGGACATACATGCATACGTCTCAACCCTTCCTCAACAGACCACACAGGTCGAAACGTCACATTTTAGTAAACCTTTGGATATACAAGGCTGGAGAGTTTTACAAGGTGGTTTTCTTTACAAGTGTATCTATTCTGAGGATAGGTCATCAATAAAAATTAACTTGGACATCCCCTTTAACCTAAACCAATGACATCATGGCTATAGTATTTGAGAAAGGGCCCATGGCCTTTATTGTCCAGTGACCCAGATTACTTTTAGTTACACTTTAAGAGAGAGAGATTGAGGAGTAGAAAGGAGGCAATTTCTTGTGCGTGGGCTCTAGCTGGTATTGCAGATCATCCCCATTCACTTGCTACAGTGACAGAATTCTATTATCTCTACAGAAAAGGTAAAATTCTTTATCCAGTTGTTGGTGCTCCCTATGTGGAAGGCAATGTGAATACAATATATTGGTGATATGTCGTTTTTTCTATGCATTTGTAAAGTTTTTTTCCTACGCAGGTGTCCTATGTGAAAGCTATTGATATATGGATGGCAGTCTGCTTGCTGTTTGTCTTTTCTGCCCTGTTGGAATATGCAGCTGTCAACTTTGTCTCACGTCAGCACAAGGAACTTTTACGTTTCAGGAGGAGAAGACGACATCACAAGGTAACCTCCTCTGTGACAAAAAATATGTTTGTGCGCATGAGCCCTTAGAGTACGGCCACACAGAGTTTTTTGGATATTGTTTTGTGGCAGATCTGCCCGCAGGATTTTCTGCCAAACCCAAAAGTAAAAAATACTCTGTGTGACAGTATCTTTATATATGACACCCTGGGCAAGCCTGATGCAAAGTGCTATGCATAGTTCAAAGTCTGGGGTGAAGCATGATACCTCCCACTAAAGCCCTGCACTGCATCTGTTTTGCCAGATGTGTACCTTTCAAAGAGCTGGCCCATAGTATGGACATATAAAATTACCAACATAAATCAAACAAAAAAGATCAAATTTATCAATAGGTCTTTGTTAAAATTGTGCATGTGATTCCCCGAAGCTGAAAGAGTGAAAGTTCACAGCCATGTCTAAGCTAAATGCCTGTAGTGAAGAACATTAATTGGTGGAAGGCCATGCTGTTGCTATGGTGCCCATGAAAAAGTGGAGGTTCCAGCTCATACTAGCCCTATCCCTTTTTCTTATGTGTCATGTGAACGTGTCCCCACCTTTTAAAAATGGCAACAATGTAAGCAGAACTGAGGCACAGACAGTCCCATAAACAGTAAATAGAGCACTGGACACGTATAGATGCTACCACTTATTTCACACAAGGTATCTTGGGACCCCCATTCTTACAATCGGTCGGGGTTTCAGCAATCATATATTTCTCACCTATCCTGTGGATATCTGTTGCATGTTGTTCATAGGAAACTTCTTTAAAAGGGTTGTCTCATCTGAAACATTGGTGACATATTGTCAGAATATGCCCCCAATGTCAGATAGGTGTGGGTCCACCTCTGGAACCTACACCTATCTTCAGAATAGTACCCCGGTCCCACATCTATCTGACTTTGACTTTGATGGCATATCCTAGCAATATGCCATCAGTCCCAGATGAGACAACCCCTTTAAGGCTAATGTTGTCCTTTTCAACAAGGAATGAAAAAGGGAGGGATCTTTCTTTCTCAAAATGGAGGAAACTCCACCTTCATTTCTAGTATGGCCACATTGTTCACTCGCTCTAGCTCTAAACTCAATCCCTATATGGACAGGACCTTTTCTCCAGGAGAAGTCTAGAAAACACCAAAAATAACCCCAAACTTAATTTGGATCTAGAACTGCCAAACATTGTGTCAGACGACAGAGAAGATTTAAATTATGATAGATTACATCACATATCCTTCCCTCCAAACAGTTTCCACTTGGCATAATGGCGCTGAAATAAAAATTAATGTTATGGAATATAGTAAAAAATTATTAACAGGACCATAACATAGTAGTATACACCAGCAAGGCCATCTTTATATCAGTCCCAATGTTTCTGTTCCAGATAATTATATGGTTAAGTTAGACTAGTGACATCCCTGTGTAACCAGGGGAGGTGTCAAACCAGTTTTATTCACCTGATTACAACACTGCCCTTGGTTTGTAAATTCGTAGTCCCCGGCAAAGAAATACCTAGATTATTAGCAATATGAAACTTTAGTACAACAATGGCCTCACCTTTGCTCTCATCGCACTGAAGCCCCACTCCTCTCTCTTGCCAGCCCCTCCCTCTGCCCACTAATTGGCAGAGCCAGGTACGATGTACATAATGAGGGGCTGTTGAGAGAGAGGAGCAGGGCTTCAGTGCAACTAGAGCAATGGTGACACCCTCATTGGACTAAAGCCTAATTGGAATATTGGTTACAAATGAATTTCTTTGAAGGCTTAGTGAGGCTCTACACACCAAGGACAGCATGAACCGATTCGACACTGCCCTTGGTTACATAGGGGTATCACTGGTCACAGATCTGTCAGCAGATTTTTAACTGAAACTGGCATGTTACATGTGTGCTTTGCGGCTGAAGTCATCTGTTGGTCCCATGTTCATATGTGCCAGCATTGCTTTTAAAATGAAGTTTTGATATATGCTAATGAGCCTCTAGGAGCAATGGTGGCATTGCCATTGCACCTAGAGAGTCTGATCTCTCTGCAACTGCTGCTCCTTTTCCACTTTCATTGACTTTAGGAAAAGGTCAGGGCCAGGCATGATGAAGTTTACTCTGTCCCTGTCAATCAAAGTAGAGGGGGCATGGCAGCTACAGAAAGAGCCGAGCCTCTAAGGTGTAACGGCAAAGCTCCCATTACTACCCCATTTCATATAATAAATAATTTCATTTTTCTCAGCAATGCGGGCACATATAACGATGGGACCAACACAGATGCCTCCAGCTGCCAAGTGCACACGTAACAGGTCAGCCAGTTTCATAAGTACAAATCTGCTGACAGATGTCCTTTAGTCTCCAATTGTTTGAATTGTTTTTTTTGAGCATCAGTTCTGCTCAATTTGTGTCAGTTTGTGTTAATTATGTCAGATTTCAGTTATTTTTGATAGGAGAAATAGTCATATCTGTTGTGCCTTTTTTTTCTGTCAAAAATAGCTTTATGTTCCATTTTTTTAAAACTGAAGTCAATGAATGTCGGATAAAAAACGGAAGGTGCTTCATTCATTTCCTCATTCAATCCATTTAACGGATCATTTTTTTCAGTTTTTTTGCTTCAAATTAATGGGAAAGTCAAGAAGGATGTGAATTCAGCCAGCTGAGACCCTTCCTGACAGCTTTTATGTAATATGCTAATAGTACCATACAGGTCTTGAGTCTCTTTACCCGTCTTGTATACAGCAGTTGTGTGCAAGCCCTGCAGCCTTCTCCAACATAAAAAGGCTAATGTTATACTTAATAGATTTCTCTGAAAGAACAGAATAATTGATGTTATTCATTACTGTAGCGCTGCAGAGTGCTGATCCCAATAATGGCGGATTGAAAATACTATTACAGCCTTTATTTTAATTCCAGAGAAAAATTGCACTGCAGAGGTAATTCCGTATAAAAGGAAACATGATCTATGTCTCACCACAAAGCCGATGATAGGCCAGCCACGATTACAATCTCTATGGCAATGGAATGATTAAAAGTAATAGCTGTTCCATAACAATTTCAGCTTTTTCTTCACCAATTGTAGTTCAAAAAGTTCTCTACCACACATTGCATATCCCCGTCTTTTCCCGAATTACCTCTCTAGGGTTGGCAACCATTTTCATATATCCTATGTGGTCATATGGAATGAATGGTATACACAGAAGGCAGGAGGTCCTCAAAGCAAAATAGGCTAGGTGTTATGATTCTGGGTTTTGCCAACTGGGCAGATGGAACTTTTTTTATTTCCCCTTCCAGGATTTTCTGCCAATTCCCCATCCCTTACTGGAGCAGAGTATCTCATATGAGTATACAATACACAGTATTTCCCATTTTAGCTTAAAAGGGTTGCACACATTTGGGTGATTCTACTATCACAATTGGTGTGGTCCCCCTTTGATGCATTTTGCACAGGAATATATATTATTTATTATTATTATTTATTATTATTAAAGCGCCATTCATTCCATAGCGCTGTACATATGATAAGGGGTGCACATACATAATACAGACAATTTCACTAATCATAAACAAGATGAGTTACAAACTGGTACAGAAGGAGAGAGGTCCCTGCCCGTGGGGGGCTTACAATCTACATGGTATGGGAGAAGGACACAGTAGGTGCGGGTTAAGTTGGTCATGGCAGTATAGAGACAGCAGGGTCACTGGTTGTAGGCTTGTCTGAAGAGGTGGGTTTTCAATTTTCTTTTGAAGGATTCCACTGTAGGTGAGAGTCTGATATGTTGGGGTAGCGAGTTCCAGAGTATGGGGGATGAACGAGAGAAATCTTGGAGTCGATTGTGGGAAGAGGCAATAAGAGGAGAGGAGAGAAGGAGGTCTTGTGAGGATCGGAGAGTGCGTGTGGGGGTGTATCGGGAAAATAGCTCAGAGATGTAGGGAGGGGACAGGTTATGGACGGCCTTGTATGTATTTTTTAGTACTTTGAAGTGAATTTGTTGGGCAATGGCGAGCCAGTAAAGGGATTGGCAGAGGGGAGAGGCAGAGGAGTAATAGGGTGAGAGGTGGATTAGTCGGGCAGCAGAGTTGAGGATAGATTGGAGGGGTGCGAGAGTGCTTGATGGAAGGCCACAGAGGAGAATGTTGCAGTAGTCTAGACGGGAGATGATGAGGGCATGTACAAGCATTTTCGCAGATTCAAAGTTAAGGAAAGCACAGATGCGGGAGATGTTTTTGAGTTAGAGGCGGCAGGTGGTGGAAAGGGCTTGAATGTGCGGTCGGAAGGAAAGGGCAGAATCCAAGATCACTCCAAGGCAGCGGGCTTTGTTGACTGGGGAGAGTGTGTAGCCATTGATCATGATAGATAGGTCTGTTGGGGGGTTGAACAAGATGGGGGAAAGATTATGAATTCTGTCTTATCCAAGTTTTAGAAAGTGAGAGGCGAAGAAGGATGATATAGAAGATAGACATTGTGGGATTCTTGATAGTAAGATGGTGATGTCTGGACCAGAGAGGTAGTTTTTTGTGTCGTCAGCGTAGGAGTGATACTGAAAGCCATGGGACTCTATGAGCTGTCCCAGGCCAAAAGTGTAGATAGAGAAGAGCAGGGGTCCTAGGACAGAGCCTTGCAGGTCACCAACAGTGAGGGAATGAGACGAGGAGGTGGTGCGGGAGTGGGAGACGCTAAACATCCGGTCTGTGAGGTATGATGTGATTCAGGAGAGGGCCAGGTCAGTGATGCCAAGGAATGAGAGAGTTTGCAACAGAAGGGAGTGGTCAACAGTGTTGAAGGCAGAGGACAGGTCAAGGAGAAGAAGGACAGAGTATTGTTTCTTGGTTTTGGCTGTCAGTAGGTCATTGGTGTTTTTGGTAAGGGCAGTCTCAGTCGAGTGGTGGGGTCGGAAGCTAGATTGTAGGCGGTCAAAGAGGGAGCAGGAGGAGAGATGGGAGGACAGTTCTGAATGGACATGTTGCTTTGAGGCATACGGAAGAAGTGATATGGGGCGATAACTGGACAAGGAAGATGGGTCAAGTGAAGGCTTTTTGAGGATGGGTGTAATGGTAGCATGTTTAAAAGCAGAGGGGAAGACACCAGAGTTTAGTGATAGGTTGAAGAGATGAGTTAGGGCTGGGATAAACAATGTGATGAGGTTAGGGATGAGGTGGGATGGGATTGGGTCAAGTGCACAGGTGGTCAGATGAGATTTGTAGAGTCGAGTGGAGAGTTTTTCTTCTGTAATGGTGGAGAAGCGATAAGCAAGATACCCCAGCCCAAAAAGTTACCACACAGCTCGACTTAGCCCAACTCACCTTAAGGGTCGACAAACCCACACATAAAGCGGGTCACCTGCTCGATCCGATTTTTGAAAAAAATCTAAACTTAACGGTAGAAGATCCAGAAGAATTGCTCTGGACCGACCATAGACTCATAGCCTTCGAACTCCACATCCCAATTAACACGAAGCAGCTAACCACAGGAGAAAAAAAAAATTGGCGAAGAAATAACAACAACCTGACATATGACAAAATCCTACCTACCCTAGAAGAACACATCAGTAAAATCGACTTCAAACTGCCCTGTGAGAAACTCACATTACAATTTGACGACATCGTCAAAAAAACGGCGGACCAACTTGCCCCCTTGAGACTGGTAAAGAAATCAGGGAAAAAAGCACCGTGGTATACGAGAGAACTAAAAATTGTGAAAATAGAATGCAACAGACTAGAGAGGGCATGGAGGAAAAATCCGATAGAAGAATCACAGCTAAAATATAAGACCCGACTGATGATTTACCACAAAGCAATCTTTAAGGCCAAACAAGATCATTTTGCTAGCGAGATCGAAAACGCTGCTCAAAAGCCTAAAAAGATCTTTCAGATAATTTTCGATCTGGCTAACCCCGATGGCCTCAAAACCACCATCCCCGAATCCCAAGACCTCTGCAACGACATCTCGAAATTTTTTAAACAAAAAGTCGACGATATCCAAAACGACATCCTGCTAGCTCAACAGGCAACTGCCCCCCCCCATAGAGAACAACGTGACAAACCCTACTCACACCTTCACCCTATGCCCATTAAAACTTGAAGACCTAACAAAAAGCATGAAAAACATGTCCAAAGCAACTTATCCCCTCTCCAATATCCAAACTAAATCTCTTATTGAATGCACGACCACCATTGCCCCGTTAATTCTAACAATTATAAATGACTCCTTTCTCAGTGGCAACGTCCCTGAGACTCTCAAGTTAGGAATCATAACTCCCCTCCACAAGAAACCAGGAGCAGACATAAATATAATGGCCAACTTCAGACCGATTACCAACATCCACCTAATAGCTAAAATCATGGAGACAGCAGTGGCAAGCCAACTCCAGCTGCACGTAGAAAAGCATCGACTTCTAGATGAACACCAGTCGGGCTTTAGGCCAACACACAGCACGGAATCAGCCCTGGTCAGCCTATGGGATGAAGCCCTAGGGGTCGCAGACGAGGGAGGGGGGACCTGGTTGGTCCTCATAGACATGTCGGCAGCTTTTGACACTATCAGTCATTCCATCCTCCTAAATAGATTAAAAGCTGACATCGGAGTAGATAGCCACGGACTTGCCTGGTTTGACTCCTTTCTGAAAAACAGAACTCAGAGAGTCAAACTGGGCTCATTCTTTTCCCCAGTCGAGAAGGTGGAGTGGGGAGTCCCTCAGGGATCTCCCCTCTCGCCATTACTCTTCAACATATATGTCCGACCTCTGCTCGCTATTCTGAAGGAGTATAACATCAGCTATGAGTCTTATGCGGATGATACACAGATCCTTTTGAGAGTATCGAAATCCGCTGATGACTACAAGCTCACGCAAGAAGGACTAAATAAGGCCAGGAACTGGCTAGCACATAACCACCTCAAACTCAACCCGACCAAGACTGAGCTTATTGCACTACATAAAACACCTGAGGCTGCCGCCCCGTCTATCTTTGGGGAAAACGTTGCCATCGCCACACAAGGAAAGAGTCTGGGGATAATCTTGGATCAAGAAATGAGCCTCCGTCCCCAGATTAAAGAAGTAATACGGAAAGCAAACTTCGCCCTATTCCTTCTAAAAAAAGCCCTACCGTTTCTCCCCAACACATGCAGACAGGTCATGGTGGGAGCTCTAGTCAACTCCCACCTGGACTATGGTAATGCAATGTATGCGGGGCTGCCAGAGAAAGATCTGGGAGCTCTGCAACACTGTCAAAACAGAGCCATCCGGCTCATCAAGAAACTAGACTGGACAGATTCTGTCACAAAAGCACGCAGGGAACTCCACTGGCTCCCAGTGAAAGAGAGAGTGCAGTTTAAGCTGTGCTGCTTAACACACAAAGCTCTCTACAAAACAGGTCCCATCTACCTGCAAAAAAAGATAACACGTCACCATCTTCCTAGAGAACTGAGATCCACCTCAGCCTCCCTTCTGTCGGTGCCAAGAACCCGCCTCAAGACAAGGGGGGACAGACGTTTCTCAGTATTGGCCCCCAAGATCTGGAACTCCCTCCCAGAACACATTAGAACAACATCAAATTACCTGGAATTTAGGAAGTTGGTTAAGACCTGGCTTTTTGTGTAGGATGACGTAGGGGCCCACCAATATAGCCGTCGACAAGCGCTTCGATCGGATTGAGTTCCTCTAGAGCGCTATACAAGGACTTAGTAACATAACATAACAAGAAGCGGGTTTTGGGAGAAGAGGACTGAGCAGTTGTGTAGAGGGTCTGTGGGGACTGTGTAGTGAAGCTTTCTCTGATGTTGACTATCTTTTGTTTGAAATATTTGCCAAAGTTCTCAGCTGAGAAAAGAGGAGAGGGGCGGAAAAGGGAGTTAAAAGTGCTAAAAAGTTGTTTAGGGCTGTGTGACAGAGAAGATATGAGAGAGATGAGAAGTAGGCCTGTTTTGCATCAGCGAGTGAGGATTTGAATATGAGAAGGGATTGCTTGTATGCGGTGAAATGATCTTTAGGATGGGATTTCTTCCATCGCCGTTCAGCATCCCTGGAAGCTTGTCTGAGTTTTTTGGTCAGGTTGGTGTGCCAGGGTTGTCTGTTGATTTTCCGGGTTTTGTTGTGTTTGAGGGGGGCAAAAGTGTCCAGAGCTGTACTTATTGTGGTGTTATATAGTGTGGTAGCAGCTTCTGGGTCTTGGAGGCAACAGATGGTAGAGAGTGGGAGAAGAGAGTCAGAAAGCAAGCAAAAGTCAAGATGTTTGATGTTCCTGCGGGTTTGTGCTAGTGTGTGGACCGGGGGAGCTGCAGAAGAGACCAGTGAAGAGAAGGTGAGTAGGTTGTGGTCGGATAGGGGGAGAGGCGAATTAGAAAGGTTAGATAGGGAGCAGAGGTGGGTAAAGATCAGATCCAGAGTGTGACCATCTCTGTGGGTGGGAGCTGAAGACCACTGTGATAGGCCCAAGGAGGAAGAGAGCGATAGGAGTTTAGAGGCGGCCGAGTGGCATGTGTCAATAGGGATGTTGAAGTCACCCATGATGATAGTGGGGATGTCTGCAGAAGGAAAGTGTAGTAGCCAGGTGTTAAAGTGGTCAAGAAAGATGGTGGCTGGGCCTGGAGGGCAGTAAATGACGGCTACTTGAAGGTTGGAGGGAGAGTAGATGCGAACAGAGTGTACTTCAAATGAGGTGAGCGTAATGGAGGGTGGCAGTGGAGTTGGGCTGTAGGAGCAGGTGTCTGATAGGAGAAGACCAACTCCTCCACCATGTTTGCAGCCGGGGCGGGGGGTGTGAGTGAATTGAAATCCACTATAAGAGAGTGCAGCAGGGGAGGAGGTGTCTGAGGGTGTCAGCCATGTTTCTGTAAGACCCAGAAAGGAAAGGTTTTGAGAGCTGAACAGTTCATGAATGTACGACAGTTTGTTACAGACAGAGCGCGCGTTCCATAATGCTCCTTCAAAGGGGAACCAAAGGAGCATGGGTCAGAGGAATGGTAATTAGGTTTAAGGGGTTGCAGAAATCTGTAGAAGGAGATTTGTAGTGGGACATGGAGGTGATAGTGGGGATTTGCTGAGGGGGTCCTGGATTTGGAGAGATATCACCAGCAGTAAGAAGAAGCAGAGAAAGTGTTAATAGATGAGAATAAGAGAGGGCATGAGGTGTCTGTGTGTGTTTGGGAAGGAAGTGTTTTATATTGGCAAACAGGTTTGTGCAAGCTGTCAGATGAGAAGGTAAGATGTAGGAAGAGATGAATAGTTCCTTACTGGGTGAATGGATGTGGGGGTATTTCAGGAGGTTGTGGAAAAGTAGGAGGAGTAATAGGAAAAATGTAAGCATTGTTAGCATTGACTATGCCTGTAGTTACCTGTGGTCCCCTTCTGGTCCAATTCTGGTATAATTCAGTCTGTGCACTTAAGAGTTGCACTTGAGAGATGTTGCATTTGGAAAGACCAAGGTCTGAAAAAACCTAGGACCTTAGATTTATACCACTCAGTGTTCAATCAGGTGTGACCAAGAGGGGAGGGAGCTACATATGGCCTAATCAAGGAGGACCAGATACAGGGGTGAAATAGTCAATGTAAACAAATACTCAATAAATCCAGCAGGGAAAGAGACATTAATAGTTCAGACAAGACATACCAGGATTTAGAAGGAGAGATGAGAGGGATGGACAATATCAGACTGTGGAAAAGCTGGGTGTAGCAGTTAACTACACCCAGCTACATCTTTATGCATTTTTTTTAGCAACCATTACATAGGGAAGAAAAAATATTTTCAAATTAGCTTTTTCTTTATTGATTTTTGCTTTATACAATCTTACTGAAATCAACTCAAAACATCCAACTATGTTAACATAATATCCAATATTTTTTTTAATCAGTTATTTCTTTATTGGGTTTTACTTTAAAAAATCCAACTCAAATCAGCCTAATATATCTAAATATCTTAACATAATATCCTCCTACCCCCCCCCCCCACTCTGCAAGACAGACCACTCTCCAGCCCTATCTAACTATGAATAGTTACTAGCTAAAATAAAAATGGCGCTGTTATTATGTATTTTCCAGACCTGTTCTTAGTCCCTATCTTACTTCAGACAAGCGTCTACATATTGCTTTGACTTTCATGACACTGTTTCTTTCTATAAAACAACCTTTTTTTAATCTTATTATATAATTCATTCTAGCCACATATTCTAATATCATAGAGGGTGGGGACTGTATATAACGGGCTGCAATTATTTTCCTTGACAGCTATAATAGTCTCTGTATTCCAATAGTCTTCAAGTAAACCCAGCAAACATAATCTAAGTTCTCCCCCTCAAAGTTAGTGGTATATCTACTATTAATAATAGTAATTTTCTGCACTCCAATACCATATGCAAAAAGTGGGTGTCGCACACAGCACATCTAGGACAACAAGAGTCATCCCTAACTCAAATACTATATGGAAATATTGGGGTCCTTTAGACCCTATGAATAAAATAAAGTTGGGACAAACAGGATACCTCACTAGGAGATAAAGCTAAAATCATTTTTAGTACTTCTGTCCTTTGTTCCTCTGTAATAGGCCCGAGGTCTCCTTCCCATGTTACTCCAATAGATAAGGGGAAGTTACTCAACCGTTTTGAAAGCAGCAATTTATACACTTTTTAGGTATAAAACCCTTTCTTATCCTTGGAATCACATTTTTGGAATTAATTTTTCCAGAACTTCTATTGCATACCGTAACAAATATGTATTATGAAGACCAAAGTCACTGTGCTGAAAAGCCTTCTAATCTAAAGATTGCAATAGTCTTGTTAAATAATATCCTATCGTTTTGAGTATGCAGCCCTGCAGACCTGTGTACCTCCATGATTACACACTACAAACAAACCCTATGTAGTCTGATGCTGCAGTCATGTGTTACTCTACCCCTTCTGCTTCCTTTTCTCCCAACTGTAGGGTAGTAGGATGTAGGAGGTAGAAGAGAGAGCATTAACGCATGACTGCACACATTCTTTAAGTTAGAGAATTCGATTTTTATGTATCTGGGACCTAATTACACTGAATTTCTATTCACTAAGAAAATGTTCTAAGAAAAATTTCCTGGTAATCTGAAAAAAATAAGGGAAGACCACATTAGGCGGCTGCTGTGCCTGGTTTTGGAAACTCTGATTTTCATCTGCCTTGTGGATGCACGTCAGATGGCGAATGTTTAATACAAGACACATGACCACATAAATTGTTTGTAATAATTTTTCATAATATGGACAGCTGGGTTCCATAAATTCCAGATTAAAAGAAATGGAATGTATATGTTTGATGAATATTTAAGAGTCATCTTTCCCTAAGCTTTTGACCAGGGGCAAAAAAAAGTTTTTGTCAAGGGAGTATTTTTGCAGGGTGTATAGTAAAAGGGGGAGGGGGTGAAGGGAAGAGTGTGGCAGAGGCAAACCAGGGGATATGAGTAAGCAAATATTGAGAAATCAAATTTTTATGAAACATCCTTTCATTTTTCTATATAAATATTCTATAGAAATTTTTAATTTATTCAAATATGTATATATTTTTTAAATTCTAAATATTTTAGAGTTCAGTCCTGTCCTTAGGAAAGTGAATTCCTAATTTTGCTTGTGGGATCAGGAATAAGGATCCCCTGTTTTGCACCTGCATTAGACATTGCACCCCTTGACAAGGCTCCTCTTAAAGCAATGTGAACCTCAAAAATATTCAAAGAAGGAGGCATTGTGCATCCACATTACTAATTTGCCCTATTATTGGCGGTCAGAACTGCACTGTGTTTAGGAAAAGAACCATTGTTAGTTTATTTACCATGACTTAAAGATTATTTGAACGCTTGAGACATCTCCTTGTGTCACATTGTTAGAGTTAATTGTAATTAGTTATATCTGATTCTAGGAACACTTATGCAGCAGTATGAGAGTGGAAGATGTATTGCTACATATCCCTATTTGCTATTTAGATGTATGGAAAATCTGCCTGATAACCCCCATGTGAGTGATGAGGATATATTGATTGTCACCTTGGCAATCAAGTTTAAAGAAGTTGGCAAGGCCTCGCCTCCCATGCAGCTTTGTCCAACCACAACTTACACACACATGCACACATACTTGAGGAGACTCAGTAAACCAATCAATGTTTTTTCTCTGTCTCATCTTTTTGCTCCCATGGCCGTCCTTCCTCAGGATCTTTTTCTGAGCACATGTTAGCCGATTCTAAATGGCAAACAGGACCAGCTATGCAGCGATACATCCGTGTCACCCTTATGCCACTAGATAACTACACAGGTTTTCCTTCAGAGCTATGTGTGCATAAAGTTAAATGAATAAGTTCAATGAAGAATATCATTGTGTTATATAAGATTGAAGTATTGTCCCTACAGTGGTCACCATCATCATACATGGGAGTATCCAAACTTTAAATGGTAAACTAAATATTTAGACTAGCTTATATAGGGATTTTCCATTTCATTACTGCGGAGAAACCTGTGAGGAACTGTTTCACTTCCAAGGAAACACTAATTTCCTCTTTAACTGTAAAGCATCTTCAAGCAAAAATTATCACTTTTGTCACAGCTCCTTTTCTGGAAAATTTTTGAGTAGCTTAAAAATAACTTTTCCTGGTTGTCAAACTTGGCCCTAATAGACCATTGACTACTAGAGGTCACCATATCTCCAGGTTCTTCTGGAGACCAATATGGTGACTATCTACATGACTGGACTGGTGGTATTTTTTATTTATTATCAACATCCCTGCTCTTTGCAAGCAACAGGGGCATCAGTCTGCAGGCATGGTCTCCGTGATGGAAGTTATAATGTTCATCTGTAAAAGGATGCATAATAGGTTATCATGACCGAGGGAAGTAAAGAGTTAAGAATTTCTGATTTATAAAAAAAAAATGCAATTTCGGGAGGCATCTTTACTATTAGATTTCTAATCTCTTTTGTGACATTTGCTCTGTAATATCTCAAGCTGCTGCCTTTGCTATGGCAACCCCAGAAGGTTCTCCGAATGTGGTTATTCATTTCCACTTTAGAGAATTGTGTATCAAAGGTATTAGCAGGGGTATAAACAAAATCTGAATCAAATTTGTATAGGAGAAAAGAGGTGTCATGTGCGCCCCTGAAATTGACTGACACAAATTATATTTCGCTGCTTTTAAAACAGATAGTGATACCTCCTAAAATAGTTATTACTTTCATTTCCCATATATCTACTTCATGTTTGGATAATTTGTAAATTACATATTCTTTTTGGGGGACGTAAGAATGCTTAGAAGTTTAGAACCAAATCTTAAAAGTTTAAAATAAAAATAAAAATTTAAGGAGCAGTTCACGTCTAAAGTCACTTTGTGAGGCTTACATAATAGAAACCACCCATAAATGGCCCCATTTTAGAAACTATACCCCTCAAGGTTTTCAAAACAGATTTTACAAACTTTGTTAACCTTTTAGGTGTTCCATAAGAATTAAAGGAAAATGTAGATGCAATTTCAGAATTTCTCTTTTTTGGCAGATTTTCCATTTTAATAAAAAAAATTCCACTAACAAGGATTAACAGCCAAGCAAAACTCAATACTTATTACCGTGATTCTGTAGTTTACAGAAACACCCCATTTGTGATCGTAAACTGCTGTACGGGCAGGGCGCAGAAAGAAAGAAGTGCCATGTGGTTCTTGGAGGGCAGATTTCACTGGGAGGGATAATTTTAAGTTGCCATGTCACATTTAAAGATCCCCTGATGACCCCTCGAGTAGAAACTCCAAAAAAATTACCCCATTTTGGAAACTACGGGATACGGTGGCAGTTTATTTGGTACTATATTAGGGTACATATGATTTTTGGTTGCTCTATATTACACTTTTTGTGAGGTAAGGTAACCAAAAAATAGCTGCATACATATGTATGTTCCAGCAGAATAAAACCTTAAAATCACAATTTTATTAATGTACGTTACAAAGATCCAGGACGGACCTCCAATACCAAAACAAAAAATTACAACAAAGTGGGTTACTGATAGACTGCATCCAGATGATTGATAATGCTACTGGGGAAAGGGGAATAGATTGTCCCTATATTTACCCCCTATCCTAAAACCTCAGCCCAGGGAGGACCCCTGATGGTGGAGACCCCCTGTCCACGTTCCTAGACTATTATCCACCCTGCGTTCTCCCTACGGGTTTGTATATCAATATAGTCTGAATATCCCCCAGTATGAGGCAAGGATATTGAAGTACCAAAAGTACAGAAAATACTGAATGCTAAAGACAAAGTGCATACACATATAGTCAGGGTTGACCATATAGTCGACACCTTTTTTTTTTTTACAATGTTCATATGACAGGGTAGTTTATGTGCTACTTTTATAAAGCAGGTTCTTACGGACACGACAATACCAAATATGACTTTTTTTGGTTGGTTGTTTGTTTCAGTTTTACATAATAAAGCAATAATGATTTTTTAGTGTCTCCATATTTTGAAAGCCATTGTTTTTTTCTATTTTTTGGGTGACTTTCTTATGTAGGGTCTCAATTTTTGCAGGATGAGATGACGGTTTGATTGGTATTATTTTAGGGTGCATATGACTTTTTGATCGCTTGGTAATACACTTTTTGTGATGTAAGGTGACAAAAAATGGCTTTATTGATTTTTTTTTTACTCCTCTACTTCTACAATGGGATGTTGTACAACAAATTTAAGGAAATTTAAAATCCATCACATTCAGGCAGGTCTATAAAAACTTCAAGATTCGCCATTACCACCTTCTTCAACTTGGGCTGGTAAGCATCATTAAATTCCTGCAGTGCAATGGCTCCTTAGAGGAAGAAATGGAGGCAGTGCCAAAAAAGTAGTGGAGAAAAAAAAAATCTTTTAATGCATGTTGTGGCAATCCAAACACATGCTTTTTAATCCCTTCTGTTAGCTGTAGATTTACTGTGGCCCCACGACAGAGTGGGGAGGATGGCAGCAGCGGATGCCAGTAACAGTGACAGTAGTGGCCCCATGACAGAGTGGGGAGGGTGGCATCAGCAGCAGCGGCAGCAACAGTGACAATAGTCACTCAGCGCAGACAAAATGTTCTTCCTGTTATCAGTAACCATGATTCCTATCTGTAATTGGTGAGGAGACAGCCAGTGTTTCACCCTGGTGTGACTCCGTTCACCAAGACTGACCAGGTGCAGAGCTTTGCATAGGTGACAAGCTAGAGGACCATTGCGAACTGTGCCTAGAGGGGAGAGTGAGGACAAGGCGCAGGATGAGGAAGCAAAGGAGGACATTGGTGCATTACAACATGAAGGCATCACTGCCATCACCTGGCCAAGTTGCTGATGTTCCTGGTCTGGAACCACATTTACCCAGTGGGCTGTAAATTACATATATTGTCCTTAATCATAGTTACAACTTTATACATCAGCGTTGGCATGAACTCTACCAGACACCAAGAGGCCCAAGGCCCATCTTCTGCTCAATGTACATGTGCAGGGCTTTTTTGGAAAATAAACGGATTGGGACTCTCCTCCTTGGATGGGCACAAGCCATCAGTTCTCTAAAATGTGCAGAGTCAACTATATGGAAAGGGTGGGACTGTAGTTCCAGCAACTTGGCCAGGTGCACATTCAGCTTGTGTGCCGTTGGATGAGTTCAACGCATACTGTTTTTGTCTCGGTGGTTGACTGCTGTCAAAACAAGTGATGAGGAGTAGGAGGAGCATCAGGAGCAATAGATGACATTCAGGTAGATGGTAGGGAATGACAGCTTCCTTCTGCTGACGCTGTCGAGTCCTGACTGCTGGAGAGGGGGTGTGGGCCGGTGGAAGATGCAGTGGTTGCTGCATCAGTCTGTAACACTAAATGAGTGGGACAGTTTTCCCACTCCATTTTACGGTGACACTCCACGTGTTGATGCAGGTCCGTCATGCCAACAGTAGCACCCTGGCCACACAACCTTCTGCCTACACATCCTGCATACCGCCACGCTAATGTCCCCCAGCGACTTAGAAAAAAATTCCCACACTGGAGACTATGGCATTTTCCCTCCAACACTGTGTGATGCATGTCTGCCTGCCGCTGTTTTTATGAACCCATGCACTGCTAGTGTGTTCCTCACAGGTATTCTCCCGAGGAGCAGATGGTGTACCCCTCCCTCGTTGCAGATCTACCACTGCTTCCACCCTGCTGTCTCATGGGCTCGCTTCCACCCTGCTGTCTCACAGGCACGTTGCCCCCCACCCTGATGATGACGATGCCCCCTTTTCACTCGGCTCCCACATGTGATTGGTTACATTATCATCTACATCTATTTGGTCGTAACTAGAGATGAGCAAATTTCTAAAAAAATCGATTTGTCCGGTCCGCTGCATGTTTCGAAAATATTCGGTTCAATATGAATTTATTTGCAGAAAATCACGTTAAAAAACGTCTATTTCCTGGCTGCAGAGAGCCTTTATAGTGGTGTACAACACTGTGCCTTGCAGTAACACGCATAGGGAGTCTGCTGTGGTAGTGAAACAATACTGCAAGTCAGTATGACATGCGGATGACAGGTGTCGCTCTTAGAATCACTGCACACTTCACTTATTTGGGCAGTTACAGGGCCAAAACTGACCAAATAACTCAAGTATGAACTCAGCCTTACAGATCAATGTTAGCGTCAAGAAGAAGCGGAATCCTTTTACACCGTTAGCAGCTGATTCCACATAGATGTCTACAGAACCTGTTCTATTAAACACTTATACAGCACCCCAGACAGAGTGGAGAGGGTGTCAGCAGTAAGTTTGTGTTGACGTCACTGATTATTTTGCCCTTCCTCTGATCCGTCAGAACAATAATCCCCATAAAACGGATCCTGTCTGTGGAGCATACGCCTTCACTCGGTCAGCATTTGGTCAGTAATCCATCAGTATTGCTAAAGCCAAAAAAACTGGAGTGGATCCAAAACAGAGATGACACGTGAATGGAATATTTGCATGTCTTCTGTGTTTTGTACCCACTCCTGCTTTTGGCTACCAAATCATAAGCCAATTCTAATGCAAAATAGGAACTATGTCATGCAGGCCTCAACGGTCTTTGGGTTAGGAGCCTGACCACTCGCAACACCAGGTCCCACGCCACACTCCTCATCACTACTTGCTCGCCTACCGGAGAAAGCAGCAGATGTCTTGTCCACATCTTGGCTGGCCAGTAGCTGTTGACTGTTCTCTAGTAGCTCGTCCTCTCTGTATAGTGGAGCTGAGCCCACAGCATATAATATTTCTCTGGCTGAGGGAACAGAAAAGGATAGAGGCAGGTTGAGGACAGATGAGGGTACAGGGCCTGCTCCCGGGCCATGCTGACTAAGGGTTGTGTCTGATGAACCCCACCCACTCCTGGCTGGGGGTTTCTGATATTACTTGGGACGAAGTGGATCACTGAGTCAACCATTCAAGAACCGCTGGGTTGCTGGTCAAGACATGACCGTTAAATGACACCGGGAGCTCAGGCCTCTCGCTGTGACTCCTGCTGCCATGCCCCCTTACTCTGTTGCGACCTCTGCCTGAGCCAGAAACATTTAGGCCTCTGCCACTTCCGTGTGCATCTGTCTGATCAAATAAATAAAAAGGAAATTAAAACACCCCAAAAAGTCTGCAATTTTCTCACTTCACCACACAAGGGCTTTAGAACAAATAACTGCACCGCAGAACCCCAAATATATATTTTTTTGCCACTAATACACCCCAAAAACAGCTGTAATTTTCTCACTTCGTTACACAATGGCTAATAAGCCCTTTTTTCTCACTAATACAAGCCAAAAAAATGCTTTAGAACATTTAACTGCCCCGCATAAGGGCAAATAAGAACTAGAAATATTTCCTTGTAATAAACCCTGTTACTTGCACCCAGGAGCGTATATAGAAATCATTAGGCCCCAGGCGAAAAATTCAGAATTGGGCCACCTCCCCTCCCACAGTAAGGCCTCATTCACATTTTCGTGTCAGTTTGACATTAAAACAACCATCCACGTTTCATCTGTGAAAATGTCTGTGAAGGATCCATGTTTAGTCCATGTGTTTTAATTTTCTGCCCTCTGCATGTCATCCGTATTCCACAAACAATGCTCAGCTGGAAATTAATTTCCAGAGTGTCTCAGTAAAAAATGGACAAAACACAGATGACATCCATGTTGTGTCCATGATTTTCACAAAATGATCCAAACATGAAGTAGACATATGGGGAATGTAAAGTAAATTTCTCTACTTTTATAATAGATAGATTGAGCGCAGATCAGAGCCTGAAACCAGCATTTTTTCACTGCCACGATCCGATTAGTTAGTCTGTACCGGCAAGGGGCCACTCTGATTGGTCCCTTGCCGGCATTACTGCACTGTATGCTGTCCGTGACAGCATACAGGGCAGGGGCAGAAGCTTTAAGGGCAGGGGCAGAAGCTTTAATCCAAGCGCTTTGCAGCGCTTGGATTAAAGAGCTGCCAGAACACATATATACGTGGTAGCTGCACGGGGTATGTGCAGCTATCACGTATATATACAGATTGCGGTCGGGAAGGGGTTAATCATTTTTTTCCACTAACAAAGCAAGGGCTAACAGCCAAACTGAACTCAATATTTATTGCCCTGATTCTGTAGTTTACAGAAACACCCCATATGTGGTCCTAAACTGCTATATGGGCACACGGCAGGGCGCAGAAGAAAAGGAATGCCATATGGTTTTTGGGAGGCATATTTCACTGGGATAATTTTAACTTGCCATGTCACATTTGAAGCCCCCATGATGCACCCCTAGAGTAGAAACTCCAAAAAAAACTATTTTGAAAACTACAGGATAAGGTGGCAGTTTTGTTGGTACTATTTTAGGGTACAGATGATTTTTGGTTGCTCTATATTGCACTTTTTGTGAGGCAAGGCACCATTTTTAATTTTTTGTTATTTACAACATTTATCTGACAGTTTATATCATGAGCTATTTTTATAGAGCATGTTTATATGGACGCGACAATACCAAATATAAAAAAAAAAAGAATTGTTTTAGTTTCTCCATATAATGAAAGCCATATTTTTTTTTTGTAGGGGCTCATTTTTTTTCAGTATGAGATGACGGTTTGATTGATACTATTTTAGAGTGCATATGACTTTTGATCGCTTGGTATTACACTTTGTGTGATGTAAGGTGACAAAAAAAGGCTTTTTTTACATCATTTTTTATTTATTTTTTACACTGGTCACCTGAGGGGTTAGGTTATGTGGTATTTTTATAGAGCAGGTCGTTTCGGAAGTGGCAATACCTAATATGTATACTTTTATTTATTTATTTATTTAAGTTTTACACAATAACAGCATTTTTTAAACCAAAATATCATGTTTTAGTCTTTCCATAGTCTGAGAGCCATAGTTATTTTTTGAGCGATTGTCTTAGGTAGGGAGTAATTTTTGCGGGATGAGATGACGGTTTGATTGGCACTATTTTGGGGTGTGTATGACTTTTTGATTTCTTGCTATTATACTTTTTGTGATGTATGGTGGCAAAATGGCTTTTTGACACCATTTTTATTTGATTTTTTTACGGTGTTCACCTGAGGAGTTAAATCATGTGATATTTTTATAGAGCAGGTCGTTATGGATGCGGTGATACCTAATATGTATTTTCTTTTTTATTTATTTCAGTTTTGCACAATAACAGCATTTTTTAAACAAAAAAAGTTATGTTCTAGTGTCTCCGTAGTCTGAGAGCCATAGTTTTTTTTATTTTTCTGGGCGATTGTCTTAGGTAGGGTATCATTTTTGCGGGATGAGATGACGTTTTGATTGGTACAATTTTGGGGTGCATATGACCTTTTGATCACTTGATATTACAAAAGGTCACAAAATGGCTTTTTGACACTGTTTTGATATTTTTTTTACGGTGTTCACCTTAGGGGTTAACTCATGTGAGAAGGTTATGTCACGGCAGACAGGATACAAAATACACAGGATATAACAAACAAGTGTCTAGGCAAGAAGCTGGGGAAAGGGCTCACCTCCTGACAAATCCCTACCAGCTCTCCCTAGACTTCTATGCCCACATTCAGACCCTGATGGTGGGAATGAATGTGTCCTCGTGCCTGGGCTGAAGATTCCCTAGAATCCCTAAGATGGTGAAAGGGGGAAAGAGGCAGCCTGCTCCCTCAGGACCTGGAGGGGGCAGGCACCTCTCTAACAGCCTAGACAGACAACCACAATAAAACAAAACCAACTTATCTTTTGCAGAGCAGGAACAGCCAATCCTTCCTTCCTCTGAGCCAGACAGAAGCTATAACTCGCACAGGACACTGGGAGTGGGCGTAATTTAAACCAATGACCCCACCCAGTGCACCTGAAGGGAGGCGGATACAGCTCCACTCCAAAACAATAACAAAAGGCTACACATGTGCTGCTAACCTAGCAGACCTCCGCACATGACCTGAGCAGGGCATAACAGGTTGTTACGGACGTGGCAATACCTAATATGTATATTTTTTTCCCATTTAACACAATAAAAGCATTTTTGAAACAACAAAAAAAAATCATGTTTTTGTGTCTCCATAGTCTGAGAGCCATGCGGGATGAGGTGACAGTTAGAATGGTACTATTTTGGTCTTTTTGATCGCTTGGTGTTGCACTTTTAGTGATATAAGGTGACAAAAATTGCTTTTTTTAACACAGTTTTTATTTTTATTTTTTATGGTGTCTATTGGACAGAGTGGATTATGTGATATATTTATAGAGCTGGTCGTTAAGGACGTGGCGATACCTAATATGTTTTTATTTTATTTTATTTTTTTATTATAAAATTCACATGAAAGCAGCATTTTTTTTCTTTAACCTTTTTATTGAAAACACTTTTTTTTTTAAATTGAAAGTTTATTTCTGTCCCCCTCTGGGACTTCAACTTTTGGGGGTCTGATCCCCTCTGCAATGCATTACAATATATTTCTATTGTAATGCATTGATTGTTAGAGGCTAACACAGAGTAATACCCTAACAGGTTGCCTAGGAGACCCAGCGTGAGGCTGCATCTCCTGGGCACCCGTAGAAGGCAGGTCCCCATGCCGTGCAAGGCATTAGGAAACATCCGCATGGCATCGGCCTGTTTTGTCACACATTGGGTCCCTGCCACAGCAGCACGGGGACCCGATGCACTCCTTTCCCCGCCGCAAACTACTTCTATGTCGCGGTCAGCGCTGACCACGGCATAGAAGGGGTTAATCACCCGGCATCGCTTTAAACAGCGATGTCCACGGATACATCGCTGCGGAACGCCCTGCCTCTTCCTCTGCCTATTATTTTCAAAATGACCCTGTATCAATGTCCCTAGAGAAGAGCAGTATTTGTGGAAGCAGGTATATCGCAGGCCTCAATCAGTATTTGATGGAAGCTGAAATATCAAACCCCTTAATCAATATTTTGTGGAAGCAGGGGTATTGCAGTCCTCAATCATTATTTGGTGGAAGCAGGTATATCAAGCTCCTTAATCAATATTTGGTGGAAGCAGGAATATCGCACCCCGCAATCAGTATTTTGTGGAAGCAGATGAACCGCAGGCCTCAATCAGTATTTTGTGGAAGCAGTTGTATCGCAGGCCTCAATCAATATTTGGTGGAAGCATGTATATCAATCCCCTTAATCAGTATTTTGTAGAAGCAGGTGTATCGCAGGCCTCAATCAATATTTGGTGGAAGCAGGTATATCAATCCAATTAATAAGTATTTTGTGGAAGCAGGTATATAGAACCCTTTAATCAGTATTTTGTGGAAGCAGGTATATTGCAATCCTCAATCTATATTTTGTGGAAGCAGGTATATCAGACCCCTTAATCAGTATTTTGTGGAAGCAGGTATATTGCACACCTCAATAAATATTTTGTGGAAGCATGTATATTATTAAACCCCTTAATCAGTATTTTGTGAAAGCAGGTATATCAAACTCATTAATCAGTATTTTGTGAAAGCAGGTATATAGCTGGACTCAATCAATATTTGGTGGAAGCAGGTATATCGCACCCCTCAATCAGTATTTTGTGGAAGAAGGTTTATAGAACCCATTAATCAATATTTTGTGGAAGCAGGTATATCGCACCCCTCAATCAGTATTTTGCGAAAGCAGGTATATCAAACCTCTTAATCAGTATTTTGTGGAAGCAGGTGTATTGAAGACCTCAATCAATTTTTGGTGGAAGCAGGTATATCAATCCCTTTAATCAGTATTTTGTGGAAGCAGGTATATAGCTGGCCATAATCAATATTTGGTTGAAGCAGGTATATCGCACCCCTCAATCATTATTTTGTGGAAGAAGGTTTATAGAACCCCTTAATCAATATTTGGTATAGGCAGGTATATCGCACCCTTCAATCTGTATTTTGTGGAAGCAGGTATATCAAACCCCTTAATCAGTATTTTGTGGAAGCAGGTGTATCACAGGCCTGAATCAATATTTGGTGGAAGCAGGTATGTCAATCCCCTTAATCAGTATTTTGTGGAAGCAGGTATCTCGCAAGCCTTGATTAGTATTTTGTGGAAGCAGGTATATCAAACCCCCTAATCAGTATTTTGTGGAAGCAGGTGTATCACAGGCCTGAATCAATATTTGGTGGAAGCAGGTATGTCAATCCCCTTAATCAGTATTTTGTGGAAGCAGGTATCTCGCAAGCCTTGATTAGTATTTTGTGGAAGCAGGTATATCAAACCCCCTAATCAGTATTTTGTGGAAGCAGGTGTAGCGCATGGCCTCAATCAATATCAGGTGGAAGCAAGTATATCAATCCCATTAATCATTATGTTGTCAAATCATTATGTATATCAATCCTTTTAATCAGTATTTTGTGGAAGCCGGTGTATCAATGGCCTCAATCAGTATTTGGTGGAAGCAGGTATATCAAACCCCTTATTCAGTATTTTGTGGAAGCAGGTATCTCGCAGGCCTCAATCAGTATTTGGTGGAAGCAGGTATATCAAACCCCTTAATCAGTATTTTTGGGAAGCAGGTGTATCGCAGGCTTCAATCAATATTTGGTGGAAGCAGGTATATCAATCCCCTTAATCAGTATTTTGTGGAAGCAGGTATCTCACAGGCCTCGATCAGTATTTTGTGGAAGCAGGTGTATCGCAGGCCTCAATCAATATTAGGTGGAAGCAGGCATATCAATCCCATTAATCATTATTTTGTCGAAGCAGGTATATCAATCCCCTTAATCAGTATTTTGTGGAAGCCGGTGTATCACAGGCCTCAATCAATATTTGGTGGAAGCAGGTATATTAAACCCCTTAATCAGTATTTTGTGGAAGCAGGTCTTAATAACCCATATAGATGGCGGTGGATCCGCCAATGTTATAAAAAGGTGTTTTTTTGTAACCTAATACAATTCTTGTATTGCTTTTATACTTAGTGGATGTGCATTTTTGGGGGGTTTTCTTGGGCCATGCGTCCAGTGTTTGTTACTATAGTTGTTTTAAACCGCCATTGCACTCCGTTTCCATTCTAGTGTGCCCCCACTCTACTTTTTATAAAACTTCAGTGTATCCAGTGCTTGTCTCATTGTAAGCCATCTTCCTTGCTGGCTTACAGTTAGATAATTTTTTACTCCTAATGAGTAGAGAAATGTCGCAGGTTGCAGCGCAAATAACCTTCTGCACCAGAAATACGCCTAATATAGGCGTATATATGGATAGTAAATAACTATGTCCACTGTTGAGAACAGAGTCTAAGCCCAGAATGTGCCTCATGATGCAGCAGATAACTAACTTGTTACATGAATGTATCAAACTGTGGAAAATCCAGTAAATGCCATGTTCATTAGTGAGGACAAAGAACAAGCCCATTTCGCCTTCCTTTCTTGAAGTGTCTGAACCCGAAATTAAGCTGGTGGCCACAATGTGATTAACTTTTGGTGGAATCTTCATCTCCAGCTGCTGATTGTCCAAACTTAATGTTCAGAAGATACATTAAAGAAGAACTCCAGCAAAAAAAATGTATTCTCTGACCTGTTAGAAAGGTACATGATCTAATCTGTAGTGAATGTAATCTTCTCATTAGTGACTGTATTTGTGAGTTATCCCTCCCTTCTGATCCTCAGCTGTGTCATGTGACTAACGCTCTGATCTCCAACTGACATAGAACAGAAAGTCAGTTACTTCTGTATTCATTCCTATGGGGCTAACATTGAGGCTCCCATAGGAATTCATAGAGAAACTGAATTCCTGTCCACACATAAGATGCTGTATCATTTGAAGAGTCTGATTGCTGGTCACATGACACAGCTGAGGATCAGAAGGGAGGGGACAACTCACAGATACAGTCACTGGTAAGAAATTACATTCACTACAGATTACATCATGTACCTTTAAGTATCAAGAAATAGAAAATTCACAAATAATCTGCATACCAATCATGTGACTATATAAATAACTGTAGTCTATATCATCTGCAAATTTTTTATTTATTTTTTTGAGAACCTACATCATTAGGGTCTCTGGAGTCTGCTTGATGTGATCACACATTTCCCTGTAAAAACTTCCTTGTCCTCTATGCAGATTGTGTAGAGAGTATAGTAAAGATACTGAACTGACAATAACCAACAGGAAAGTCAACAGGAAAGATTACTTACCTGTTCCTGTAGGTCTGTGTGCCAAGGACCAATCCATCTATGTAGTGATTACAGGTGTTAATCAGGGATTGAATAGACCTCATCTGACAATGTTATCCATTATAGCAGAAATGGATGCCCAGCATTATTGCCTTGGATTGGAGGGAGGCCTGCTCACCTACTAAATTCAATGCTACAGGTCATCCATGCCCTCTAGCCTTCAATCAAATTCTAAGCTGCTGGGTATCTATGCTTTCCCCCCCAGTACAAGGCACAGCTGCCTGTATGAATGAGCACTGTAACTGTGAAAACACTGAAGTGGACATGGCAGATCCCCAGCATTTGAACATCAAGGGCCTACTACCCTAAGGATAGTTCATCAAAATAAAAAATATCAAAAAACCTCCTTAAGAAAAAACCTGTTAAATATGGCACCTCAACTGTGGTGCATAATACAGTTCTGTAAAAATGAGCAATCAATATTTTCATGCCGGTGGAAGGTAACCCTCTTGCCAGAATAAATTCTGCTGGTGGAACCTAGACACTATAGTCTGACACTGTATAAGGAATGGACCACCAAATGAATAATCATGCCACTAAAAACACACCAAACCTATAGGACACAGAACAAAGTGTCAAATGAAATAACCATTTGTTCTTTATTAAGGGTACTTTCACACTAGCGTTTTTCTTTTCCGGCATAGAGTTCCGTCACAGGGGCTCTATACCGGAAAAGAACTGATCAGGCATATCCCCATGCATTCTGAATGGAGAGTAATCCGTTCAGTTTGCATCGGGATGTCTTCAGTTCAGTCGTTTTGACTGATCAGGCAAAAGAGAAAACCGTAGCATGCTACGGTTTTTTCTCAGGCGAAAAAAACTGAAGACATGCCTGAACGCCGGATCCGGCATTTTTTCCCATAGGAATGTATTAGCGCCGGATCCGGCATTCAGAATACCGGAATGCCGGATCCGTCGTTCCGGCATGCGCAGATCGGTAAAAATGCGAAAAATTTACAAGACGGATCCGTCGGTCCGCATGACAAGCGGAGAGACGGATCCGTCCTTGCAATGCATTTGTGAGACGGATCCGCATCCGGATCCGTCTCACAAATGCTTTCAGGCAGCAGCAGATCGGCGGATCCGACGGCCAGTTCCGACGACGGAACTGCCCGCCGGATCACACTGCCGCAAGTGTGAAAGTAGCCTTAGGATACATTTTATTTGAATACAAGCTTGGAAATCAGGAGAACCACAGACAGACGCAGAGGCTACTGGGTCTACATAATATAAATTGCATCAGTGAATACTACTAGGGAACACTATGTTAACATAACATGTGTAGCAAGGTAGTAGTGACCCACACAATCAGGTACAAAGATAGTTAAAATGCAGGAAACCACCAGTATATTAAAGGGAATCTGTCACCTGCTTTTACCATTTTAAGCTGTCACCATCACTATGTTCACTAAAGTACCTTATTTCCAGCAGTCTTCTTTTTACTTTATTTCATTTTGTCCTTTTGATATAAAAGCGCTTTTTATGATATGCTAATGAGGCTCCAAGGTGCCCAGAGGAGCGTTTTTTTTCTTCTCCGGTGCCCAGTGACGCCCCCCTGCAGTGCCCAAGAACGGTTCCGCCCCCTCCCCACGTCATAGTCTACCTTCTAGAAATGCCCCGTCCTTCTTCCTGTCGGCGGCCAGAAAACTTGCGCAGGTGCAGAACAGCCTCAAAAGTCTCATTGGGCATGCGCTGAGCCCAGTGATGTAACCTGAGCGCTGTTGCCCTGAGGAGGTTGATGATCGCACAGGCCCCAGGCCGCAGGTGGTACTGCACCTGCGCGAGTTTTCTGGCCACTGACAGGAAGAAGGACGGGGCATTTCTAGAAGGTAGACTATGACGTTGGGAGGGGCGGAACCGTTTGCCGGGCTGTGGGAGGTTATTTGAGGAACAGGAGGCGTTCTTGGGCACTCCTGGGGGGCGTCACTGGGCACCAGAGAAGGAAACAAACGCCCCTCTGGGCACCTTGGAGCCTCATTAGCATATCATAAAAAGCGCTTTTATATCAAAAGGACAAAACGAAATAAAGTAAAAAGAAGACTGCTGGAAATAAGGTACTTTAGTGAACATAACGATGGTGACAGCTTAAAATGGTAAAAGCATGTGACAGATTCCCTTTAAAGAGTTTTTCGAAGATAGTTAAAAATTTTGGACAAGCCCTCCACTAGCCTAAAATAAAATACTGTATGCTCACCCTTTTCTCTGGCATCGTGTCCCCTAAATTTCCAACTTGAAATAACTCTACCAGAACAATTGGAGCAAAGAAAGGGGAGATCTCTGGATCCATGAGAGGTACAGGGCTGGTTTTAGCTTTGCTAGAAAGAGACTGTCATGTACTATATGATGTCTGATTTTCCTTTTTTTACAATAATCATGGGATGACCCGTTTAAGTAGTGTCAGAATGGCAATTGCTTGTAGTTATAAACTGGTATTTGAATATAATATATCCAAAGAAAGATAAAATATTATGTATTTAAGCTTTATTCTGTGTTTTCCTAGTACTAGCCGAAAAAAATAAGGCCTACATTTAGTTTTGTGGATGCTCAAATAGCAGGAGACTGATGTGTACAGTAGTGATGAGAGAGCCTGTTGGAGAGGGTGCAACATTCTTGTCTTATTTTAAGTAGAGCCCTACGCTCAATCTTTTGCAGGAGGATGACAATGGTGAAGGACGTTTCAGCTTTGCAGCTTATGGAATGGGCCCAGCATGTCTCCAAGCAAAGGATGGGATCTCCGTGAAAGGGAACAACAACAACAACCCAACAAGCTCCACAGCTCCAGCATCAAAATCTGATGACGAGATGCGCAAGCTGTTCATAGGCCGGGCCAAGAAGATTGACAAGGTGTCCAGGATCGGATTCCCTTTGGTTTTTCTTATATTTAACACATTCTACTGGATCATCTACAAGATAGTACGTAGTGAGGACGTCCATAAGCAGTGAACAAAAAGTTGGTTGGGGTTTGGGGGTGGACAATCTAAGAAAACTTTTGGATGTGAGTACAGGAGGAAATGAGAAGGAACAGAAGAGATCAGATTAGGAAACTGATAATTTGATAAGGAGAAATTTGATACAGTTTACTGGTCAAGTATGCATGTTCCCAACACATTTCACCACTATAAGTTGGGACACAAGGGTCATTTACAAACATGGAGACTGGTATGGGATGAAGGGGTGGGGGGGGATATCATGCAAAATCGAGGGTACAAGGGAAAGTGGTTAAATAGAACAACATGGAGAGAAAAAATAATTTTCATTAAAAAAAATCTTTATAAACTGTATTAAGTCTGTGCAATAGCAATGCAGAAATGCATGATTTTAAGAATGTGGCAATATATATATAAATATATACATACAAATCCAAGGATTTGGGGCTTTTAAAGTGTATATAGGCCTTAAGATTTACATGTGGAGGGACAGGTCTAAGGAGCGGGGATGAATCAAATGAGTTCTTTGTAAAATACAAGAAAAGTGCCCGGATAATATACCGGTATGTAAAATATGCAACATATAAATGTGTCAAATTATAGCCTCAATGCACAGAAATGAATATTAATGTTTAGAAAATATATTGTTTGCTCTTCGCTTATGGACTGGGCTCTGTGAGCCATGGTTTTTAGGGATGCATAGTAGTTTGGAAACAATTATGGGATTTATTTTCGAATCCTATGATGCTTTTTGACAACTTCTGACCAAACATTTTTTATTTAACCCAGAAAATTGTCTGGGCACAAAATTAGACTTCCTGGTGATTACTATATTATAGAAAAACCTTTCTCCCATATTTAGTTCAAGATCTATATACTGGAGGATGAAATGACATTAAGGCCCCTTTCACACAGGTGCAATGCGTGAGCTTAAGCCCGCCCAGTGCACCCGCACTGAATCCGAACCCATTCACTTCAATGGGTGCTGTGTACATGAGCGGTGATTTTCACGCATCACTTGTGTGTTGCGTGAAAATCGCAGCATGCTCTATGTTGTTTTTCACGCAACGCAGGCCCCATAGAAGTGAATGGGGCTGTGTGAAAATCGCAAGCATCTGCAAGCAAGTGCGGATGCGGTGCGATTTTCACGCCTGGTTGCTAGGAGACGATCGGATGGGGACCAAATCTTTATAATTTTCCCTTATAACATGGTTATAAGGGAAAATAACAGCATTCTTAATACAGAGTGCTTAGTAAAATGTCCATTGAGGGGTTAAAAATAATAAACAAATTTAACTCACCCCATCCACTTGATCGCGTAGCGGATATCCTCTTCAGGACCTGGCTAAAGGACCTTTGATGACGTCACTGCGCACATCACATGGTCCATCACCATGGTCCATGTGATCAGCGCAGTGATGTCATCAAGTGAATGGGTCCAGATTCAGTGCGGGTGCAATGCACCTCACGTATTGCACCCGCGCGGAATTCTCGCCCATGTGAAAGGGGCCTAAATATGTGCATGGTTCTCTCTCCTCATTCTAGAGATCGTGGAGGTCTCAGCACTGAGACCCCCACCGAGCTAAACTTTTGATATGTCTCAGTGATATATCAAAAGTTTTTGGAAAAGTTAGTGACTCTTTAAGGATCATCAGCTCTGACCGAAACAAAACAAAAAAAAGATCATTACAACTCTGAAACCACATGATCTGTTTGGCACTGTTTGGGCATTTCCATACTTAAAGGGTTTTTTCAGGTTTAAAAAAAAAAAAGTTTCTGTGGCTGTAAATAACGCTTGACTACTCACGTATGAGTACGGCATTGGTCAGATGCGCCCCTCTGCAGTTTTCACCATTCAGCTTTGGGCTGATGAAGTAGGTGTGTCCTGTTTATTGGCCCAGCCTGGACCCTCACTCTCCTCCTATGTATCCACACAGCATAGTTTGAGCCCTATTGAAGATGAGAGGGCATGCGCTGTATTCATCTTGACTTCACAGTGCATAAGCCTGACACTGGGGTATAGCTAGGAGAACATGCAAGAAAGGGGCAAGTATTTGGGTCACATGATGACCAGTTGAGTTGTGTTTAGCCCAGTGAGGTAGCCGACAGGAGGTTGTTACCACTGACTACCAATGAACTGCGGAGGTGACCTGGTCAATGTGACCAGCACTGAAAACAGCGGAACGGCGCATCAGAGTGATGCAGGTTACAACTAGACGTGAGTATTCTAGGGTTGTTGTTTAAATCCACAAAAAAAAAGAAAAAAAAATGTTACCTAGAAAAACCCTTTGGGGACATTCACATGATGACTTTTACAGCAGGATTTTGGCGTGGACAGCCACACATAAGACGTAGTGTCAGAGTATCGGTCACATGACCTAGCTGAGATACTGGAAGGAAGTGGATAACCCACAAATACAGGCACAGATAAGATCATCTGCACTGCAATTTACATCATGTACCTTTCTAATGGGCTAGAGAATCAAAAAGTGATTTTTTAAGAATGGCTACAAAATGTAGGAGTATATTTGTGCATTACATGGGCAGGCCATCGTTTTTAATGGGTACTGTGTAATACCTCAGTTGCCCAGTGGTGGCACTGTAGAGAATTAGAACACAGGTTGCATGTGGTATTGCAGCCCTATTCACTTAAATGGAACCAACCCATGGACAGATGTGGGTCTATTTTTTTGAAGGAATTTAACTGTCATCTTTTGGCATCAGAAAGCACATGGAATAGTCAGCGGCAGGGGCGTAGCTATAGGAGGTGCAGAGGCAGCAGTCGCTACAGGGCCCAGGAACTGTACCACATAAGAGGGCATCAGTATTATAGAAAGTACATGCTGGTCAGTTACACTTCTGACTGGAGGAAAGGGGTTAGGTCAAGAACATGGCAATGGGGAAGGGGGGGGGGTTCCATTTCAATTTTTGCCTCAGGCAGCACAAAGACAATGCACTGAAGGAAGGGGACCCAAGCTGCCCTCCAGTGTATTGCTGTCTGGAACTGCCATAAGCATATATGTCTCTATCTGGTATAATAGATTTATAATATCATTTTAATAGGGTTTTTTTGCAGACTGTATGCGGAACCATTTATTTCAATGGGTCTGCAAAAACAAAGGAAGGTACTCTGTGTGTATTCCGTTTCCGTATTTCCGTTCTGCAAAAAAGTAGTGCATGTTCTATTAGTGTCTGCAAATCATGGTCCAAGGGCCCATTGAAGTCAATGGGTTCTCAAAAAATACGGAACGCACACGGAACACATCCGTATTTCATCCATATTTTGGATCCATACTGTAGAAATGCTATGCCCAGCCCATATTGCTCATGTGTTTGGTGATTAATAAGTTACTGTTTCCGTTTCCAATCCGCAAAAAACGGATCGCATACGGAAACCATACAGATATGTTTTGTGGAATAACGGAATGGAAGAGGACTTAAAGGGGTCTGCATTTTTTTTTAACTGATGATCTATCCTCTGGATAGATCATCAGCATCTGATCGGCGGGGGTCCGACACCCGGGACCCCGCCGATCAGCTGTTTGAGAAGGCAGCAGCGCTGGCAGTAGCCCCGCGGCCTTCTCGCTATTTACCATTGGCCCAGTGACGTCACGACTAGTATCACTGGCCTGGGTGGGGCTAAGCTCTGTTCACTTGAATGGAGCTTAGCCCCGCCCAGGCCATTGTCTCGGGTGTCGGACCCCCGCCTATCAGATGCTGATTATCTATCCAAAGGATAAATCATCAGTCTAAAAAAACAGCCGAACCCCTTTAAATCAGAGGGAAAAAAACTTTAGATACGGAACAATGGATCCGTGAAAAACGGACTGCAAAACGGTCGTGTGCATGAGCCCTAAAAGAAAGATCTTTTTTTTGGGGGGGGGGGGACGACAACAGAACTGCAATGTTGGTCCATGCTAGTGTTGTGGTTTGTGTGGTGCCTCCAGGCATTTGCAGGGGCCTTAGTATTCTACCCTAGAAGCAATAAATCTAACATAGTTGATAATTTATTATGGGCTATGTACAGTATTTGGCAGCCTGAGAATGCATGAGCACCAAAGATAGGTTCACAAATTTTTGATTTATGTTTTTGTTTCCTAAATAACCATGAAAAAAACATGTAAAACCGTAAAAGTTGAAAAAACGCCACAAAAAAACTATGTGTGAACCCAGCCTTATGGGGATTTTTGGTTTTAGCCAAAATTAGGAGTGGATTCAAATGGAATAGGAAATATAAGGTGAGGATGAATAAGCCAAATATAAGCATGATAAAGATATGTCTTTTTTTAACTGTACTGTTTAACTATATTACTGCGGGAAGTCTCCCTTAGACCTCTTTCACACGGCCGTAGTGCTCCCATGGCTGTATTGCGGGCCACATACGGCGGTTCCGCAATACACGGGTCACCAGCCGTGTGCATTCCGCATCACGGATGCAAACCTATTCACTTGAATGGGTCCGCAAATCCGGAGATGCGGTGCGGAACAGAAGCACGGAACAGAACCCCATGGAAGCACTACGGAGTGTTTCAGTGGTGTTCCGTTCTGTGCTTCCGTTCTGCAAAAATATAGAACTTGTTATATCTTTTTGCAGAACGGACGGATCGCGGACCCCATTCAAGTGAATGGGTCCGCGATCTGCATGCGGCTGCCCCACGGTCGGTGTGGTCTGCAGCATGGGCCCGGCCAGCACACGGCCGTGTGAAAGAGGCCTTACTCTCCTTTGTTCTATACTAGGGGTGGTCAATCAGAACATTTGGCCCTCATTGATTCATATTTCCATTTTGCCTAGGGATGAGCAAACTTCTGTTTTCAAGTTCGGCATACAAGATAACTTATGGTTCGCGGTAGCGTAATCCATAACGGAATTCTTAGATATCCAGAATCTTGTACGCTGAACTTGAAAACAGAAGTTCGCTCAACACTAATCTTGACAAAATTTTGTCCGATTTCGGGCAATCCATCCTCTATTAAAGAATCAATAAGTAAATTAAATGACTTAGCCCCCCATCTTGAAAAAGGCTGTTATACTGTAGGCCTATCTGAAAGGGGTTGTCCGGTTTTTCAAAATTATTTCCAAATACCCTATATGAGAATTGATAATAGAAGGGGGTTGCCTATTCAGGCTTCTGGTCTATTAGAGCAGAGAGTCTAGTTTGTGCATTAAGGCCCCTTGCAGACGAGCGTTTCGGAATTAGGTCCGTATGCATTGCGTCTGCATTCAGGGAAAATTGTGCAAGTAGGTACGCAATTGCAGTCAGTTTTGACTGCGATTGCGTTCCGATGTTCAGTTTTTATTGCGCGCGTGCAATGCGTTTTGCACGCGCATTAGAAAAAACTGACTGTGGTACCCAGACCCAAACCCGGACTTCTTCACTGAATGTGGCTTTAGGGGTTGAAAAAGAAAAGAAAAAAATGAACTCACCTCATCCTGTTGTTCGCGCAGACGGCATCATCTTCTTTTTTCTTCTTTCAGAACCTGCAAAAGGACCTTTGATGACGTAAATGGGCTCACCACGTGATTACGTCATCAAAGGTCCTTTTGCAGGTCCTGAAAGAAGACAATGCCGGCTGCGTGAACAAGAGGATGAGGTGAGTTCTTTTTTTTCCCCCACATTTTAGTAAGCATTCTGTATTCAGAATGCTATTATTTTCCCTTATAACCATGTTAGAAGGAAAAATAATAAAATCTACAGAACACCTAACCCAAACCCGAACTTCAGTGAAGGAGTCAGGGTTCGGGTCTGGCTACCACAGTCAGTTTTTTATCACGTGCCTGCAAAACGCATTGCACCCGCGCAATAAAAACTGAACATCGGAACGCAATCGCAGTCAAAACTGACTGCAATTGCGTACCTACTCGCACGATTTTGCCTGATCGCAGACGCAACGCAATCCGGACATGCTCGTCTGGAAGGGGCCTAAGAGGATCTTAATGAGAACCGTGTAATGCTTTATTTCCCCTGTGGTGGCGCTGCAGAAGAACCCTTAGCTGTAAAGCGTGGGGAGAGTCAAAAGCAGTTTGCTGGGATATGTAGCCTGTGATTAGCTTTTCCTTTGGTAGACCTTCTAACAAAAAGAAATTGTCTAAGGCTAGGGCTACACGGAGACATTTGTCGCGTGACTTCTTGTCGCAGAAAAGTCTTGCAACATTTTTTTTATAGTGCTATCTAATGGTGTTGCACTGTGATATGCTGCGAGTCCATCCAAGTTGGATTTTTGAGTGACTGTCGCATCGCAGTCACAGCAAGTCGCAGTGCAACACCATAGACTATCATTACAAAAAATGTTGCGTGACATTGATGCGACATAAATGTTGTGACACGCCACAATGTAGTTGTAACCTTTTTGTCGCGCAACATGTCGCCGTGTAGCCCTAGCCTCCATGAGCCCCTTTTATGATGTCACTAAGTGACATCACTGGGGTCTGTGAAACCCAGAAGCAGCTGCTTTCGTGTCAGGTAATTGACTTTACATGAGGATATGCCACTTTGCGGACAATACTCTTGGGAAGATTCACAATTTCACAATTTGCTCCAATTATCTTTCTAATCTTCTCAGTCTAAACATTCGAAGAAAAGAATTTTCCGATGTGATAGAAACAATTCTACAGCCCTGAGATTGCTTAGAGCTCTGAGAATCATGTGCTGCTAATGATCACAACTGCTGTTCCCTTTCGGATTATATTAAAATACCGGTGATGGAGTCTGCTCATAAGGAAATCTGCAGCGCTCACGACACAGTGACAATTTCCCACAGAAAGCGCCATTTGAATTGAAGGGCTGTCCTGCCACCTAGTGTTGTTGCTGTGTATTGCAGAATCATCTCATTGTGAAAAGCTGTAGCACTAATATAGCATCTATGTATTAAAAAGGACACAATTCCAGCATTGTATTTTGGGTTGCGTTGCGATAAGTTTCCTGTTGAAGTGGATTTCATCAGAAGAAAAGAAGAGGCAACAGAATGTGTCATCCATGTTAGATCCCTATATTTCCTGCCACCACAGGATTGAGATTTGTCCTTATTTATAAGGGTTTGCTACATAGATAGCAGTGTAGTGGGGCTGCCATAGGAATTAATGGGGTTGCGGAGAGACTCGCACGGTTGATGTGACCACAACACTGGATTCGAGTGTCATGGTCACAAAAAACGTGTGAGTCACTCTGCAACCCCATTCATTTCTATGGCAGCCCCACTACACATGCGATACTTAGGTGGGACACGGACACGTACCACGTGTCACTAACAAAATCGGAGTGTAGCCGTACCCTTATTTTTCCACACAGGACGATAGTATGACTGTGTGATTACAGTCTAAGCACATGCACTTGACCATATTAGGCTACTTTCACACTAGCGTTCGGGCGGATCCGTTCTGAACGGATCCGCCCATAATAATGCAGACGGAGGCTCCGTTCAGAACGGATCCGTCTGCATTATTTTAGCTAAAAAAAGCTAAGTGTGAAAATAGCCTGGGACGGATCCGTCCAGACTTTCAATGTAAAGTCAATGGGGGACGGATCCGCTTGAAGATTGAGCCACATTGTGGCATCTTCAAACGGATCCGTCCCCATTGACTTACATTGAAAGTCTGGACGGATCCGCACGGATCCGCACGCCTCCGAACGGCCAGGCGGACACCCGAACGCTGCAAGCAGCGTTCAGCTGTCCGCCTGTCCGTGCGGAGGCGAGCGGAGCGGAGGCTGAACGCCACCAGACTGATGCAGTCTGAGCGGATCCGCCTCCATTCAGACTGCATCAGGGCTGGACGGCTGCGTTCGGGTCCGCTCGTGAGCTCCTTCAAACGGAGCTCACGAACGGAAACCCGAACGCTAGTGTGAAAGCAGCCTTAAACGGGATGTCTCATGAAGACATCTTCCCTCCATTTGCCCTGTTATGGCATTTGGACATCAGACCTCCCAAGTGTCCCTCTTTTTGACCCAAGTCCCTCTTTGCTCCATAAATGTCCTTCTTTTTCATCTGAGGTATAGATTTTCGTTACTATATTGATCCAAAAAGTTTTTGTCTGGTTCCTCTCTGTATATTAGAGCCCACCTTGTATATCATTTCATAATTTGATGCAATTAGAATTTTAGAAGGTTCTACATTCAGATTTTGCACTAGAAGAGAAAACTATTGAAGTGTATAAATATACAGGAAAAATTGATCTTTCACTCAATGGACCATAAGTGTCCCTCTTTGAACGGTCAAAAAGTTGGGAGGTATGGGACATCATAGAAGGAGTTCCTCTTAAAGGCCATCCTTCATATAAGATAGGGCCAGGGGCTATCCATAGTATTCAGTATATTGGGCAGACTAGATGGGCCAAATGGTTCTTATCTATTCTATGTTTATATCCTTCTTAGAGCCAGAGCAGGAAGCCATTCTGGAGAACCTTAGTCACCCATGTCACGTTACATGGACAGCTATTCATCTGAATGAGCATGGAATAATGCATTTCTACTGCAGCAGGCACTGCTGGCCAAGGCTTCCCTCATGATCTCCAATATGAGTGGGGTTGTCTCATCACAGATTCTGAGGGTCTGTGCTGGGCAATTTTATACCTTTCATTATATATGGAGTCTCGCAAGTTTTTTTTCCTCATGGATTCGTATGAAAAACTATATTATATTGGCCCTTAGAAGCGTTATGTCTAGGGGAGAATATGGTGCCTCACAGAAGCACTATATGGGAGCACACTAAACCACAAGGATTCTGTGTGCCTATAGGGTTAATGCATATGGCTGTGCCATCTGCATGAGTCCTAACATGAAAATGCATGTTTGAGCAATAAACTGAAGTTGGTGGGGATTCAGAAATCTTTTCTTTTATGTTTTGAACACTTTTGTTAGTTTGATGTGCTGCAATAACACCCACCAGGCACAACTACATTTCTCAAATCAAACCTGTCACCAGGACAGCCACCTTTTAGGCTAATGAACTATCAAAGCTGAACTAGTGGCTGTGCCCACCTTGTAGCCCCCTGACGTGCCAGTCAGTGACCTTCTTGGAAATACAAGTCTTGCAGAAAGGTGTCATGTACGCCCTCCAATGGGAGGGGCATAGCCGTTTTCCATCTCCTGACTGGCACTTTGTATTGAGATTTTACTAGCTGAACCCATGGCTTCACATCTATAAAGAGATCTGTACCAGTGACTGGTTCCTTATAACTTCTGATAGATTTTCTTGCTGACTACAGATGCTACTTTTTTAGGATTGCACTTTATGGATTTTTATCTACGGAAAGCACCTTTGTCTACACCTATAGGCCTCTTTCACACGAGCATATTGAAATTCTTCCGTATTCTGCCTCCAGAATATGCACGGATTCTAGATGATATACCATCCATATGGTCATCATCAGTATTGCTTCCGTGATTCATCCGGATTACATGTACATATATTTCTTCCTTCCTGCACATCTCCCACAGACTGGCGTATTTGGAAGTAAATTCTGTTGATTTCCAATACTGCCTGAAATGATATGCCCACAGACATGAATAGTCTTAGCATAAAATGTGCACCATATACAGTAACAGATTGCAAGAAGGCTCATGTGAAAAAGGCCGTAGACTAATAGATTAGAAGCACTTTGGGGTGGTGAATCCTTTTATGTTGTAGAGAAATGTCTTAACGTGATGTGTCTCCCAGGTTTATGCATCAGGCTATTTTCACACTAGCGTTTTGGCTTTCCGTCTGTGAGATCCGTTCAGGGCTCTCACTAGCGGTCCAAAATGGATCAGTTTGCTTTCTGAATGGAAAAGGATCCGCTCAGAATGCATCAGTTCAGTCTCCACTCCGCTTTGGAGATGGACACCAAAACGCTGCTTGCAGCTTGCCATCTGATGAAAATTAGTTTTCACTGACGCAATAAAAAATGGATCCGTCCTCCATTGACTTTCAATGGTGTTCAAAACGGATCCGTCTTGGCTATGTTAGATACTACAAATGGCTCCGTTCTGAACGGATGCAGACGGTTGTATTATATAAACAGATCCGTCCATGACGGATCCGCACAAAACGTGAGTGCAAAAAGTAGCCTTAGTTGGTACAACATCAGTAAATTGCATCCATTTATAAAGAGGTTATTACTGTAAATTACTGGAGAACTGCTATATTTCTAATGTAATCATGGAAGAAACTCTTATGGGGGATTTATCATATCCCCTGTGCTGCGGGAGGATTTGCCTAATTTATGATGAGGCACACACAGTCCGCAGTCCGTGCATCGGAATGAAATCTACGGGGGCTCACAGCTGCTCTAGATTTCTATCTTAATTTGCGTGAGAAAACTGCCACAAATATAGATAAATATGTCGGGCCCCTTCTCTCCTGCCCTCCTCACTCCCCTTTTTTCGGAAAGTGTGCCCACCTCCCCGTCCTCACTAAGCCCTTTTCAGAAATTGGCGAGGGTGGCTTGCGACAAAAATTTGCCAGAAAACTGGTGCAGAGAGATGATAAGTCTCTCCCAACCAAGGAAAAATACCAGACTGGAGTAGATTTCAGTTATCATTTATCCCTAGAAACAGGTAAAAATAAAAAACAGAAAAAACAGTGGACAACCTTCAAGTTAAATGCTTTTACCTTATAATTTTCTAGCTGACATAATGAGGTTCTAGAAGCGAAATAGCCCAAAACCTCTAAATTTTGTAGCTTAGAAACTGTCTTTTACTTTAGATGAAGGGAAAGTGGCTTGTTGGCCACTACCCACCTGGCACCCAGGACACATGCACCCCACTCCCCGGGTACACCCTTTCTATGATCATCTTCTGAATAGAGGTTTGCCATCTTTTCCGGCCTCATTGAAATGAATGGATCCGCACCAGTTACGTAAAATTGCGGAATGGATGCGGACCCATTCATATGGTCGTCTGAATGAGCCCTAAAGGATGCACTCATTTAGACGAAAAAAACTAATGGCAAAGTGGCAAAGAAGTTATTTTCATTAGCCTTGTTGATCTAGGGCAGTGTTGGTGAACCTGTGGCACAGGTGCCAGAGGTGCGACTCAGAGCCGTTTCTGTGTGCACCCGCACCCTGGAAAAAGTCTATGGTGTACCTATACTCCTTAGGCTACTTTCACACTTGCGGTAGCCTTTTCTGGCAGGCTGTTCCGGATGGGGGAACAGCCTGCGGGATCTGTGCTACCGCAAGTCTACCGTGCCGCCGGAAGTCCGCTCCGGCCCCATTCATTATAATGGGGGCAGTCCGGATGTGCGGCTGCAGCACAGCAAATATGCCGAGAGGCGGCCGGACAAAAAACACAGCGTGCTGTAGTTTTATCCTGGCCGCCTCTTGGCATGTTTGCCGTGCTGCGGCCGGACCCCTGGACCGCCCCCCATTATAGTGAATAAGGCCGGAGCGGACCTCCAGCGGCACGGTGGACTTGCGGCAGCACGGATCCGGCAGGCTGTTCCCCCCGCCGGAACAGCCTGCCAGAAAAGGCTACCGCAAGTGTGAAAGTAGCCTTAGACTTTTCCTGCCATTCATCAAAGCACACTATGCACAGCACAGGCGGCGCACTTAATGTAGGCAGGCTATTCTAGCTAAATGATAATGTACATGGAAGATATACTATATTGTTATTCAAGGTAAATTGCTGTGTTGGCACTTTGCGATAAATACGTGGGTTTTGGGTTGCAGTTTGGGCACTCAGTCTTTAAAAGGTTAACCATCACTGGTCTAGGGCAATCCCCACTTTATTGGAGGGAGAGTGATATTTTTTTCTGTGGTCTAGTGTAAAATAGAAGGTTGTGCCTGGTGATCCTAGGTATAATGTTAAGGGTTAATATTTTGTTCCTTGGTCGTCTGGTGTAAAATAAGGTGTCGATACACCTGGTTGTTTAATCACCACCCAGTTATTAAAGGCTATGTACACCTTAGGAGTCAATTTTTTTATGATTGCATTTAACTTTTTCACTAAAAATCATATTTTCAATTGGCCCTTATTAAAAATATTGAGCTGTTCAGTCACAAAGGGATAACTGTTTTTCTAACTGTGTGACCAGTACTTTCACTTTCTGCTGGTCATCTAATAACCCTTATCTCTAAACTACTAAGAGGTCATAAACACTTATTTAAGCCACATTTTTATCAGTAAGATAAGAACTACTAGTTATAATGAGTGTTTTGTAATGTCAGAGAGCAAAGATAAGGAGTCCATCTGCTCCCCAGATGACAGAAAAGACAAAAAAAATCCACAGGCTGCTTCTACAGCATCTCAGCTCTGTACTCAAAAAAAGGATTCCATATTGTTAATAAAGACCAATTGAAAAAATGATTTTTAGCTCAAAATAAGTATAATGCAATAATAATAAAAAATGCCCCCAAAGGTGTCCATAGCCTTTAAGTACAAGGTCAGGAGATTCTGGCACACAGGCCCTCTTGACTTAAGACACCTTTTAGCAAGATTTTTTGTCTTATAGTCCAACATACATGGTAATTAAAGACATTACACATAAGTAATAAACTGGTTGGGGGAGATTTATCATGAGATCTTACACTTGCGCACTAAGATGTTACTGCAAGTTTCCCGCTACCTCGCCTAGTGGAGTAAGAGTGCACCATTTTTGTGACCTTTTGAAAAAATCTCATTTAATAAATCTGTCCTATACCTACTCATCCAGCAAACCACACCCACGTGACAAATAGTCACTCTATAAAAATGGTGTGCACCAAATTTTGCTAATTTTTATGCCCAAGAACCGCCGGATGGGGCCTCATAAGTTCCCTCTAAAGCATCTCAGACCTGACTTCCAGAACTGAAAACACTAACTGGTGCATCACAAATTTATATACTATTGAACATTAGTGTGAAATGAATATACGACATGAATTGTATATATTTTTTTTGTTATTTCTTTTATATCTAGCCCTAAACCTGCTAAACGGAATTTCTTCCATGTTTTGGCTGGTTGAAAAGAGGTGGATCTTCCTAAAAGGGGCATAGCTTCTAGTTGCTTGGTGCTAAAGGGGTTCTGCAGGGCTAGAAAGCATGGCTGCTTTCCTCTGTCCACCGGTTTGTGTGTGGTATTGGAGTTGAGCTGTCATACTAGACTGAACCTGTGGACAAGTGAGGAGCTGTTTTAAGGTTTTTCTAATCCTGGCTAACCCCTCCACATAACTTAAACACTGCCCTTTTACTTAAATCTGTTCTTCTCAGTCTAACCTCAGGAGGGAGGAAGTAATAACTTGATTAGTTATTTTTTTTAATCTTTTTTTTTTCCAGTTTCAAAGTAGTAACGCTGAGTAAAGAGGATATCTTCATAAGTGTTGTTTTACCTCAGTATTTTAACGTACATGTGGGCCAGTTTCCCATGACATTTCTCAAAATGCCATAAGGAGTCCTCCATGCACCATGTCCACAGGCTTTAATATGGCTGTGCTGCTTTCTTGGGCTGTTCCTGGGTACCTTTATTTCTATGCATCCAAATGGACGCATCAGGCACATTCACAGGCACAGGGGATTCTGAATCTGCCTGTATTTACACATGCGCCAGATGCGCCCAGTGGCATGCGCAGAATTAGCTACCTGGGAATAGGCCGAAGAAGCATCACCACCATCTTGCAGCCGATGAAGACTATGACAGATGCATGTTTACTCCCCTGATACTGGGGCAGCTGAAGGCCTTCCTCAGGACAGTAATCATGTATGTTTGCATGGAGCATACATGACCATTTCTGGCATTTTGAGAAATGCCACAGGAAGTTGGCTAACCCTTTAATGCTTTTTTGCACGGTGTAGGCAGTCAATGCAGCCTCAGCATTATAGAGCAAGGTGAGCTGAACTGAAGTTTTTGCAAAGGTTTTGTCTGCTTTACACAACCCCATTCCTTTACATCCTCTTGGACCACCCCAGGTCATACAAGTTAGAGAGTCAGAATAAAGGATAGGACCAAGATCATTATACAGACAGTTTCACTGGTTTCAATGAGCCCCATGCAATTACTGCAGCGGATAGATGATACATTTTTGTAGCTTGAATACCCCTTTAAGTACTGCTGCCCGTTGGGTCTCTATGTTTCCAATTTACAACAATTTCTACGGATGTTATAATCAGAGATCTGTACAGCACATATCCATAATACGGTCTGCTCTATACATATGAGATACTCGTTGGGAGCAATGACCATTGTAAGGGCAGACTACCTTCTGACAAAATTGTCATCAGGTTCTTTGTGCATGGTCTGAAAATGCAAGTATGTGGACTGACAAGATTGTCTGATTTTGTCCAGTTGGATTGTTCCCATGGCTAGCCAAAATCTTGTGTGTATGACCAGCTTTATATTCTGTAGCCTAGTGTGTTCATTCTTTACCAAAAGGTCTATGGATGATAATTAGCATATAAATTAGTACATCCAATTCTCAGTTGAAGTGACTGTGGTGTGGTGTTCTCTGCACAACTGGCGGGTAGGAGCACTGCTGGCTAGGGAAATCTGTGAAGGCCCTAATAGTGATTAACTGACGTTGCGGCCCATTCATTCTGAGCCTTAGTGGGGATCCTGACAGTCGTCTCCCCCACTGATCAGGAAGTATTACTTCTAATGATGGGATAACCCATAAGATATTTTGAAGGGATTCTCCAAGCTGGCCTTTCTTCTAAGGCTAGGTTGACATCACAGTTTTATTTTCCGTACTTCTGATCCATCAGAAGAACAGGAGACAAAAAAGAAGAAGTACTTTTCTTCCATCTAAAATAACGGCTCTCAGACGGAAATAGCTAAAACAGATGCATAATGGATGCTCGAAATAAAATTTCCTTTTTTCTGGGTTTTTTTCTGTTCTTCTGACAGATCAGAGGAACAGAAAAGCATACAGTGATGTGAACCTGGCCTTACCTGTGGAGGAAAGATTGTTTAGTAAGTACAGTACTTAACTGCCCCTCACAACATCCCTGTTCTTCTGCCCGGCTCCCAACCGGATACTTGCGCTTATTTTCCTGTTCAGCTGCAAAATGGTAAATGCAGCTGCACAGGAAGAGAAGGGCGCACATCTGGTCAGGACCCAAGTGGAAGAGCCCACAGCGTAAGTGCAGTGGGGATGTCAGTGAAGTGAGAGATGGGTAAGTAAAAAACGAAATGATCTTTCCTCCACAGGTTAGAAGAAAGGCCCGTTTTTATTTAAAAAAAGCCTGAAATAACCCTTTAAGTGAACCTCACAAGTCTGCATAACTACCATCCATTCTGTATAAGCCCAATATCTATTCACCAGGATCCTTACAGAAGACTTGAAATATTAAATCGTATATATATCTGGGAGCCCTCCAGGCCTTTTGTATAAATATTGGTATATACTCAGATAATGACTCTCGATGAGACGTAAAAGTCTTGTCCCATCATCCCCCAGTGATGTAGAAACTTTCCAAAGCCAAGAGATGGATCAGAACAAAAGAGCACATTTGCTGTAAATGTAACAGAGAAATTATAGGTTCCAGACGTCTGTAATATCTCTATGTCAGTGGCGCCAAGTGCTTCTATATCCTGCAGCTTGACGAAGATGAATAACGCAAAGCGCTTTCTTTATGCAATTATTTTATAAAATGCCAGAGCAACACTAGAAAAAATGATTCACTATCTAATACTTATAATCTTTTGCATGAAAAAGAGCAAAAGTTACGCGAATATTTTTTTTTGGCTTGTAAAGAAGAAAATGAAAAAAAAAAATGAAAATTAAAACATTTACAGATATCCGAGTCTGAACATGGAATGTAGCATTTGTTATTGTACATACAAATAAAAATATATTTATTATCCCACGTACCATTCATTGCTATTCATATTGAAAATAAAGTTTTCTGAAATTTTTCTGTGTTTTTGGTGCTTATTTTAGATGAAAAGTGAAGCTTGAGGACAACGCACATCTTAAAGGTCTATAATGTAAATTTAGAGGTCAAGCATGCTGTGCTTATTAACAATTTCTTAAAGGGTCAATGAGCTTTCAGTGGGGATCACTGAAACAAGAGAAAAGCACTCACATACTGCACACTTTCTCCTCGCTGCAGGAGATGGAATGGAGGCTATGTGAGTACTTTTCTGTCCTCGTTCTAGTGATCGGTGAGGGTCTTGGCACTGAGACACCCACTGATCAAAGCCTTGGATATGTCGCCATGACCCTTGTAGTGATGGGATCTCTACTTACCCAATACAGATATAGAATAGAAGGGGTTGTCTCCCACAGAATGGGTGATGGCTTATTGCTAGGAGTCCCATTGTTGGGACTCCTACAGATCAACAGGACAGAGGTCTTGAGTCTCCCACCTCACTACATGACCACATTGGTAGCACATATGCTAAACTGCCGCCAAAACAACCTCATTTATTATGTTCTCAGCTGTATTATGTTATTGCATAAAACCAGTTACCCCTCAACCTGCTAATTGTGGAGTTCCAGTCCTGAATCCACTCCAAACATGAACATGCAACAACATGGACTACGGCCTTCATAGCCTGCTGTTCAGGTTATTCACAAACTAGCAACAAGATCATTTCCTTTATACTGCAATGACTATAAGGTCACAAAATTACTGAAAACCTCCAATTATTACATTTTCTTATAGTCAGTCATCCAAAAGGGCTCATGCTCGCAGTGTAAGCCCTGGAGATCAGATGTCTTGGATCATGATACACATATGCAGATCACAAAAAGCTGATGCTTTAATTAAAAATTAAAGGGATTGTTCTCAGGACAGGTCATCTTTATCAGAGCAGCAGGGGTCAGACACCCAGCACCCCCGACTATCAGCTAGTTGAAAAAAAGAAAAAAAAGGCCATGCTCCGTGAAAGTGCTGCCTTCTCATTGTTTACCTACTCACCATCGCAGCAGTGAGCACATGTAATTACAAGCCGCCCCATTCACTTCTACGGGGCGGCTCTGTCCTATATACTTGAACAGGAAGGAGCAGTCCCATAGAAGTGAATGGGATAGTTTAAATGTAATTACACCTGATCGCCGCTGTGATGTCGAGCAGGTAAATAATGAGAAGGCAGAACTCGCACAAGTGCAGACTTTTATTCAAAAAGCTAATTAGCGGGGGTGCCGAGTGTCATGTCAGTGGATAGGTCATCACTATGAATAAAGTGGACAACCCCTTTAAGGCAAAATGTAGGACATCAGGCAGAAAATGGTTCATTTTTGGCTACACATACCATGACATAGGTACCTACAGTGCTGCCCATAATTATTCATACCCCTGTCAAATTTTGACTTAAAGTTACTTTTATTCAACCAGCAAGTAATTTTTTGATGGGAAATGACATAGGTGTCTCCCAAAAGATAATAAGACGATGTACAAGAGGCATTATTGTGGGGGGGGGGGAAGAAAAAAACCAAAACACTTTTCAACTTTTATTTACATTTGAGCAAAAAGTGTCCAGTCCAAAATTATTCATACCCTTCTCAATAATCAATAGAAAAGCCTTTATTGGCTATTACAGCAATCAAACGCTTCCTATAATTGCAGACCAGCTTTTTGCATGTCTTCACAGGTATTTTTGCCCATTCATCTTTAGCAATGAGCTCCAAATCTTTCAGGTTCGAGGGTCTTCTTGCCATCAGCCTGATCTTTAGCTCCCTCCACAGATTCTCATTTGGATTCATGTCTGGACTCTGGCTGGGCCACTCCAAAACGTTAATGTCTGCTAAACATTTCTTCACCACTTTTGCTGTGTGTTTTGGGTCATTGTCATGCTGAAATGTCCACTGGTGCCCAAGGCCAAGTTTCTCTGCAGACTGCCTGATGTTGTCGTTGAGAATACTCATGTATTGCTCTTTTTTCATGGTGCCGTTTACAGTGATTAGGTTCCCTGGTCCATTGGCTGAGACCCCCCCCCCCTCCCCAAAGCATTAGGTTCCCACCACCATGTTTGACAGTGGGAATGGTATATATTCCAATCAAAAGTAACCACAGCACTCGTGTAAAAGGCTTTTGTGGGTGCACGCCTCCAATCAATTCCTTCCACCCAAGGAGTCTTGTATACAATTTTCCACAAAAGATGGCGGAGACAGCACACCAGATGAAGTTTCTATTTAGGCTTTATTCATACAGTAGTACATACGATTGTATTTATGGCTAGTGCAACGTTTCGGGCCCTGATACGGTGCCCTTTATCAAGCTTCAGCCTGGATTGTGGCGAACATGGCGTCACAATCCAGGCTGAAGCTTGATAAAGGGCACCGTATCAGGGCTCGAAACGTTGCACTAGCCATAAATGCAATCGTATGTACTACTGTACGAATAAAGCCTAAATAGCAACTTCATCTGGTGTGCTGTCTCTGACAGTGGGAATGGTGTTCTTTGGGTTGAAGGCTTCTCCTTTTTTACACCAAATGAAGGAAACATCATTGTGACCAAACAATTCAATTTTAGTTTCATCTGACCATAAGACAGAAGACCAGAAGTAGTCTTCTTTGTCTAGATGAGCTTTTGCAAAGGCCAAGCGAGCTTTTGTGTGCCTTATCTGGAGAAGTGGCATCCTCCTTGGTCTGCATTGTGCAGTGTCCGTTGGATTGTCTGCCTTGAGACATTGCCACCAGCAGAGCCCACATTTACCAGGGTGGCCTTGGTGGTGATCCTTGGATTCTTTTTCACCGCTCTAACTATCCTCCTGGCCAGCACAGGTGTCTCTTTTGGCTTCCGACCACATCCCCTGAGATTTTCCAAAGTGCGGAACATCTTGTATTTTTTGCTCAAATGTAAATAAAAGCTGAGAAATGTTTTTTTTTGTTCCACAATAATGCCTCTTGTACATTGTCTTATCTTTTGGGAGACACCTATGTCATTTCCTGTCAAAATATTACTTGCTGGTTTAATAAAAGTAACTTTAAGTCAAAATTTGCCAGGGTATGAATAATTATGGGCAGCACTGTATCTGATGACCAACAATGGTGCAGCAATGGCTAACACCAGGCTTCTTTCACACTAGCGTTAATATTTTACAGTATTGAGATCCATCATAGGGTCTCAATACCGGAAAAAAACACTTCAATTTTGTCCCTATTCATTGTCAATGGGGACAAAACGCAACTGAACAGAACGCAATGCTTCAAAATGCATTCCGTTACGTTTGGTTGCGTTCTCATACCGGAGAGAAAATCGCAGCATGCATCGATTTGCTTTCCGTCATGGGATGCGGAGCAAGACAGATCCGTCATGACCCACAATGCAAGTCAATGGGGACGGATCTGTTTTCTCTGACATAATCTGACACTATGTTAAAGATAATACAACCGGATCCGTTTATAACGGATGCAGATGGTTGTATTATCAGTACTTTCACACCTGGTTTAGGGGCGGATCAGTCTGGTATCTGCACAGACTGATCCGCACCTATAATGCAAACGCTTGTATCCGTTCAGAACGGATCCGTTTGCATTACCATGAGCAAAAATAAAAATAAAAAACATATTTTTTTTTGTTCATGATAATGCAAACGGATCCGTTTTGACTTACATTGAAAGTCAATGGGAGGCGGATCCATTTTCAATTGCACCATATTGTGTCAGTAAAAACGGATCCGTCCCCATTGACTTACATTGTAAGTCAGGACGGATCCGTTTGGCTCAGTTTCGTCAGACGGTCATCAAAACGCTGCGTTTTGGTGTCCGCTTCCAGAGTGGAATGGAGGCTGAACGGAGGCAAACTGATGCATTCTGAACGGATCCCTATCCATTCAGAATGCATTGGGGCTGAACTGATCCGTTTTGGGCCGCTTGTGAGAGCCTTGAAACGGATCTCACAGGCGGACCCAGAGACGCCAGTGTGAAAGTAGCCTAACAGAAGCGTTTTTGATGAACCCTGCTGATTCCAGCAAAAACGCTAGTGTGAAAGTAGCCTTAAAGAGTCACTTTACTTACACACAATTTAATAGAGAATGCCGTAACTAGAAAATTTCTAAAATCTCTTCATTTAAAAAAATCTGCCTGCATCCACCTGAATAAAATAAAATAAACTGTAAAGTCAGAGCCACTAGGGGTCTCACTTCCAACTAATTTGCAGTCCACTGCCTGTTGTCAGGCAAGATCTGTCTCTAGTAACAGAACCACAGAAGAAGGCGGGGAGGAAGTGTCAGAGCTAGGTGAGACCCTGAGCCTGATAAAATAACTGCTTCTGAACATCACAGGAGGCACCCATCTTTCTGAAAGTGTGATTTCCGCATCCTTATCTGTTCTTTGAGCTCCTAAACTGAAAACATAGTGGGAAGGAAAAGGACATCACTGCACTGCTTGTGAGAGAAATGCAACTAGCTGTGCAGCAGATTAGGCTGAAAAAGACCTATACCTTCAGTTTTGATTGTACAAACAAGCATAGCCATTATGCAAACTTTTGAAAACTCAAGGTATGCTTTAAGAACAGTTTAAGCAGGTAATCCATGTTTTGAAACATCTAAAATTGTTCAGATTGACTCCGCAATCCAAAAATACAAACTTGCTCACTGTGACCCTACAGGTGTCATCTTCAGGGGCCTATACACTGCTAACTTCATGTGAAGGGAATTACAACAGCAATATGAATTGTTGAGTACAGTAAATGGCATGCACATGCAACTGTTAAAGGATCACTTTGTTATGGAATATAATGGACACTTGCTCGTCACTTACAAAATGGTGTCTGTCCGAGAGACAACCCCCAGTATGCATTCTATGATTGAAACTATTTGCAGCAAAGACTTGAAACTTGAATTCCTTCTTGCTAAAAGACCAATCATGTGAGCCCACTCCTCCCACTAATATGGAGGGTATATAAATTAGAGTTATGCTTTGACCTTATCTAGTGTCAGTGTTATTTCTCTCACCGTGCATGCACGTATCTATCTGTCTAATTTGGAGCAGTGTATCAACCTACCTGACCATTGATCAGAACAACTTGTGCACCTGGAGAAAGCAGTAGGTGTCCACCCATTAGCACTTATAGGTATATGCACAATATAGAGCTCTATAGTCTAAAAACAGCATAAACCTTTGTGATGGTATATCAATATGCAGAGAAGGTTGGATGTAAAAATATGACATTAAAGCACGCCCACAAAAAAAAAAATTGTGGCCCATCCGAAGGGTAACTAGTGTAAACTTCAGTAAAGGTAATCTTCTTGCCGGTGACAGTACTTGGGAGTTATCCACTCTAGGGTTGTCCCTAGAGATGAGCGAATTTCAGGTTATGAAATTCGTTCACGCTTCGTTTACTGGTAAAAGGTGAATTGTGTTATGGATTCCGTTACCACGGACCATAACACAATTTTAGAGGCATTCCGTTATACATTCTGTCATAATAGAAGTCTATGGCCTGCAAAGGGACCCGTTCTGTTTATGTTATGCAGGGGAGTCCTCTTCTGCATAACTGAAACGGAACGGATCCGTTTTGGTCCGTGGTAACGGAATCCATAACGCAATTCACCTTTTACCAGTAAACGAAGTGTGAACGAATTTCAAAATATGAAATTCGCTCATCTCTAGTTGTCACGGTGACAAAAAAAATGGCGAATTGCACTTTTTTTTGTTTTTTGTTACGGCTTTCACCGCATAGGAGATTTTAACAGCTCACACTTTTTTGGTCGTGGTGCTATGTAATGTTTCTTTTTTTATATATTTAATATGTAAAATTGGGAAGGGGACATTTAAACTTTTAGTATTTTGTTTTTTTTTTTACTTTTTTTAAAACTTTTTACTTACTATTAGCTCCCTTAAGGGCTAGAACCTGGGATCTTTTAATCCCTTGTCCTATTCATAAATCGCTGCAAAAGGTGCACCACAATGATATGCAACTGAAAATACTAGCTAATCCCTCAGGCTGATGTTAAAGCTGAGACTTTAGCCAATGTATTCCAGTCAGGAACACAGCGGAGCCCTTTTGCACCACCGTCAAGGTATCTCAGTGTGGCATGGGTCCTACCACTAGACTACCTATGGTGTGTGAACACAGTCTGAAAGGTGCTAAGATCCAACTCACAGCCAAGCTCCCACATACCTCCATAGTGAGATCACTCATGTAGTGGGAGAAGGAATAGGGCTGCAAGCCCCACCTATAACAGGTGACGTGGCACTGGCTACCAGGTGCACTAGAATGTTACCAGCATTGCGCAATAGCACATTCCATACATATAAAGAAAATCACTAAAATAAAGTGGCCTAAATGGGAGGAAATGCTCAAAAACCCCAAACACTGTAGCGTGTTTATAACCGGGGAGCAATTCCTCCGCATGTGATAGAAATTTATGCCACTTGCACATGTTGTGGAATGTGTCTTTTTCCATGCAAAAAAAACGCAGCATTTTACAGTACCAGCAAAGTGTTAGGGGTTGTTCACATAGTGGCTTTTTGAGCGGGATTTCTGTGCGGAAGTTTCACAGAGAACCCGGTGGCCGTGTCCTCTCTGCCTCCTATACACCTCCATGGGAGGCAGCGCTGAAGATGGGGGAGCAGTGGCTTAAAGAAGGGACATGTCCTTTCTTGGAGCAGCCACAACTTTAGCCGCTGCTCCCTAATCCTCAGCACTGCCTCCCATTGAAATGTAAGAGAGGCAGAGAGGACGCGGCCGCAGGCGGGTTCTCTGTGAAATTGGCGCATCTGTCTGTGCCATAATTCCTCTTAAAAAGCCGGAATTATCAGACTACACAAAAAATGAATTTTCCTGTGTAGAAATTGACCTGCCACGTAGACTTCCAAATCTGCAGCCTGTCAATTACATCTGTGGTTTTAGTTGCGGATTTCACCCTTTTCCAATGAAGGAACGCTTTTAGAAATTGTGGATTTTGGTGCGGTAATGCACAATTTCCATGCATCTGTGCGCAGGTACCCCTAAATAAAGTGTAACCCAATCTATCTGTAAAAAAACATATTACTTACCGGTAATTTCCTTTTCATTAATCCTCCATGACGGCATACCATGAGAGATGACCAGCCTCCATCTAGGTAGGCACAGGAAGAATAAATTAGACCCTCCTCCGGCTCCTATTCAGTGTCTTTCTGAACCGACAGCCTAGACCCTAGAGAGTCTTTTTTTTCCATTCACACCACCAATTTCCTACTCATATAGGTATCAAACCCATAATTTTTATCCATCTTGACAGGGAATTCTTTATAGCTGAATCTCGCCTACCCTGTGTGCCAAGGTAATGTCCACTAAAAATAGGGTCTTTATCGTAATGTATTTTAGAGAGGCTTCCGACAGAGGTTCAAAGGGTCAAACCAGATAGGTCTAAGTTAAGATTCCAGGGAGATACCATTGGCCTTAGAAAAAGGCCTCAATCTATCTGCCCCTTTAAGAAACCGGATGACCCATGGGTGATCCGTAATCTTTTTATCAAACACCGAACTTAATGCCAAGATATGGACTCTTAAGGTATTTGAGAGCAACCCTTTCTCGAACCCCGATTGCAAGAATCCTAATACTGACTGAATGGAAAACACATGTGAAGATTTTTTTGATTGAATACACCAGCCACAGAATCTCTTCCAAACTTTAATAGCATGGCGGCCGGCAGAAAGAAGGTAACCTCAAAAATGTATTCTAATTATAGTGTCTGACAAGCCCTTGGATCTCAAAGCCACCCTCTCAGGTTCCAAGCAGGCAGATGTAATTTTTCTATCTTGGGATGGAGAACCAGTCCCTGGGATAACAGATCTTGCCTCCAGGGAAGAATCCATGGGCTCTGAACTGAAAGGAGCTTTAGAAGAGGGAACCCCGATTTCTTCGGCTATAATGGTGCTATTAAGATAACATTAGCTCTGTCCTGACGGATCTTTTTCAGAACCCTGGAAATCAGCAGAAAGGCATATGCCAGATAAAAGTCCCATTTTGGGACAGTGCATTTACCCCATGTTCTCGTCAAAGGAGTTTAGGGAAAATAACTTTCTGAGCTTCGTGTTTTTTGCGGAAGCGAACAGATCCACCTGTCTGCTATCTGGAGAAAAACTTGTTCTTCTAGGCTCCATTCTGTCTACCTTAGAGATACCCTGCTTAAAAAAAATCTTTTATATTTAGGGATCCTTTCAGGTGTACTGCAAACAGGGACTTCAGATGAATCTCTGCTCAGGAAAAAATATTTTCTGCCATCAGATTTAGGCTTACACTGCTTGTTCCCCACTGACGGTTTAGATAGGCTACTACTGTCAGGTTGTCTGCTCTTACTTGAATGTCTTTCCATGATATATTTTGAGCTTTTAGAGCATCCCACACCGCAGATAATTCCCTCAGGTTTGAAGATTGGTCCGGAGATCAGACGGCTCTTTGTCCTTGGAAAGAGGGATGAGAGCAATGGGTTCCCCATCCCCAAAGGCTTGCATCTGTTGTGACAATCTCTAGGTGCCTAGGACTCCAGGAAACACCCCTCCGCAGATGATCTGGATTTAGCCACCACTGCAGAGATTGATTTACTGATAAGGGAATTTTAATCGCTTGCTCTACCGAATCCTGACTTTTGTTCCAGTTCCCTAGTAACCACTGCTGAAGAACCAGAGTATGGAACTGGGCCCATTTTACTGCTGGGGCGCATGATGTTAGCGTGCCCAGCAGCTTCATAGCTTCCCTGATCATACAAGCTGAATGCCCCCGGAAGCTTGAAACTTTCTCTATTACCCCTGCCACTTTTTGTGCGGGAAGGAAGATTTTTTTTTTGATGTGTGGAATCTAACCGAACCCCTAAAAAGGGGTTTGACAGGTTTGGAACAGATTGTTTTTTTAGACCTTCTTTTGAATTTACTACAATTAGGAAATCGTCTAGATAGGGGATTATTATGATGTTCCATCTTCTCAGGCGAGCCATCACCTCTATAATTACTTTTGTAAAAACCCTCAGAGCTGTCGTGATCCCAAAGGGGAGGTATTGGAACTGAAAATGATGTAGATTTTTTTTTCCCCAGAAAAACTGGTATACGAAGGAATCTTTGAGCTCTCTCGCATACCGGAATATGGTAGTATGCATCTCTTAAATCTATCGAAGCCAGAAAGTCTCCCCCTTTTAACAGACTGATATTAGGGGTGAAAGCCCAGGGCCAGCAACACTGCAGCAGATTGTTTCTCCTACCAACCAGGAGGATGACCACTGCAGGAAGGATGGGAAAAGGAGTGCAGCAAAGGTTAGACAGATGCTGGTGGCAGGGGCCTCTGTTATTAGGACAGACAGGGTCATCTGTCGCCGAGACCATGAATGCCGAACAGTATGTTGTCTTCCGGGTGCTCAGGTTCGGCATATTGCGGATCGGATTGACAGATTGCTTGGTGAGGCTGGGGAAGGTCATGGTACACATTGGCACCAATGACAAAGTCAGGGGGAGATGGAAGGTCCTTAAAAACGATTTTAGGGAACTAGGAGAGAAGCTCAAGTCCAGGACCTCCAAGGTAGTGTTTTCAGAAATACTACAAGTGCCACGAGCGTCACCAGAGAAACAACAGGAGCTTAGGGAAGTAAATAAGTGATTTAGAAGCTGGTGCAGGAAGGAAGGGTTTGAGTTCATGGAGAACTGGGCCAACTTCTGTCGGTTACAGGTCCTACAGTAGAGATGGGCTGCACCTTAATGGGGAGGGGAACTGCTCTGGGAGAAAAATTGATAGATGGCTGGAGTAGCTTTTAAACTAGGATCTGGGGGTCTTAATAATAAGGGGGTAGATAGAGAGTGGGCTATAGGTGGAAGTTCAAAGGCAAAAATAATATTGGTGCAATCTATAGACCCCCTAACATCACAGAGGAGATGGAAACACAACTGTATAAACAAATAGAGCAGGTTGCACAGGCTGGTACAGTGGTCATAATGGGAGATTTTAACTTCCCAGACATTGACTGGATTCACGATTTTGCCTCAACCGCAAAGGGGAGAAAATTCCTCAACTTGCTGCAGGACCACTTTATGGGCCAGTTTGTAGAAGCTCCCACTAGGGGCAATGCTCTGTTAGATCTGGTAATTTCTAATGATACAGAGCTTGTTGGAAATGTTACTGTTCGATAAACACTAGGTAATAGTGACCACAATATAATTATATTCCCGTTAAACTATAAGAAGCAAACTCTGTCAGGCAGAGCAAAGACATTGAATTTTAAAAAGGCTAATTTCCCTGGGTTGAAAAAATAAAATTAGCAAAAATACAAAACAAACAGCAGGTGGCAAAAGAGAGGGGGGGGGGGGGGGTAGTCTCTGCAGATAAGGAAAGCCGGAATTAGACTTACCGGTAATTCATTTTCCACGAATCCACCATGACGGCCCAGAGAGAGATTGACCCCTGACCTCTGTAGGGGCAGGAACAGAGATAGGTTTAAAAGGACCCCTCCCACCACCATTCACCAGTGAGTTCCAGATTATAGTGCTACAACCACCAGTTTACAAGTGAGACAACTCAAAGTGTTGTGTTTTTTTTTTTTTCCTTCTTGGTATTACCTCATACCAAAAGTTTTTTTGTTTTTTTTTTAGGGCGGGATATCATGCCGTCATGGTGGATTCGTGGAAAATGAATTACCGGTAAGTCTAATTCCGGCTTTTCACTTCACCACCATGACGGCCCAGAGAGACGTAACAGATTATATACGACTTAGGGTGGGGCAACGGCCTGAAGGACCTTGCGACCAAATGCGAGGTCGGAAGACCTGGATAAGTCGAGCCTATAATGTTAAATGAAAGTGTTAACATTAGACCAGGTTGCAGCCTGGCATATTTGATTTAGGGAAGCTCCTGCCCTTTCAGCGAAAGAGGCAGATATAGCTCTTGTGGAGTGAGCCCGAATGACCTCTGGACAACTGATGCCTTCGATCTTGTAGCAGTCTGTAATAGTCTGTCTTACCCAACGGGCAATGGTAGATCTGGAAGCTGCCTTCCCTTTATTTTTACCACAGAAGAGCACTAGTAAGTTGTCCACCTTCCTCAGGTCCTTAGTGACCTCTAGGTATTTTAGTACTGCTTGTCTGACGTCTAACGTATGGAAACGTTCCTCTCCAGAATTTTTAGGATTTACACAAAAGAAGGGAAGAATGATCTCCTGGTTCCTATGGAAGTCTGTTACTACCTTTGGCAAAAACGTAGGGTCTAGCCTCAAGGTGATACGGTCCTCCTGTATCGTGAGATATGGTTGTCTTATTGACAATGCTTGGATCTCACTCAGTCTTTTTGCTGATGTTATGGCTATAAGAAAAGCCACCTTTTGAGAAAGATTCTTTAGGGAACTTGCGTCCATGGGTTCATACGGTGGACCTGTGAGTCCTCTAAGGACAATGTTTAAGTCCCAGGTAGGCATCTTTGATCTGAGGGACGGTCTTAGTCTGGCTGCAGACCTTAGGAATCTTTGGATCCATCTATGGCTGGCCAATTCGGAATCGAAATAGGCGCTAAGTGCTGAGACCTGGACTCTCAGGGTAGAAGGACTTAACCCTAACTCTAGTCCCTTCTGAAGGAAATCCAGAATCCTCTGTATATTTGGTCTGGTTTGATCTGGGGCTTCGTCGCCTGACCAGGTGCAGAATCTTTTCCAGATCTTGAAATAAATGGAGTTAGTCACCTTCTTTCTGCTGGCCTTCAAGGTAGATATAACACCCTCAGAGAGACCTCTCTGCCTTAGGAGGTTGGACTCAGGATCCAGGCCGAGAGGCTGAAGATTTCCGGATGAGGATGGAGAACCGGCCCCTGGATCAGGATATCCTTTCTCCCTGGGAGAATAAATGCTTCCTGTGGGGAGAGTTTGGTTAGGATCGAGAACCAGCTCCTCTTGGGCCAGTATGGGGTGACCAGGATTACTCTGGCTCTGTCCCTGATGATCTTCTGGAGAACCCTTGGGATTAATGGGAATGGAGGGAAGGCATATGCAAGGTCCCAGTCCCAGTGCAGGGAGAAGGCGTCGATCGCTAGGGGCCTGTCCCTTGGGTTTAGGGAGCAAAAGGTTGATACCTTTGCGTTTGTCCTTGTGGCGAATAGGTCTATTACTGGAAGGCCCCATCTCTGGACAATCAGATTGAAGATCTCGATGTTTAAGGACCATTCTCCCTGGTCTATGGTAGTCCTGCTGAGGAAGTCCGCCGCACAGTTTAGGCTTCCTTTTAAATGAACTGCCGATATTGATTTTACATTTTTTTCTCCCCAGAGGAAGATTTTCCTGGATAGACCTTCCAGCTTCTGAGATCGTGTGCCCGCCTGATGCTTGAGGAAGGACACGGTCGTTACATTGTCTGAATAGACCTTTATATGTTGTTTTTTTAGTTTTGGAGCAGCTGTTCGTATTGTCTCCCAAACTGCCCTGAGCTCCCTGTAGTTGGAGGACTGAGCTGCAATCTTCGGAGGCCAGTCTCCCTGGTACAGATCGGAGTAAATTTTTGCGCCCCATCCTTTTATGCTGGCATCGGTCTGAATATGTACTGCTGGGGTCTTGAACCAGACCATGCCCTTTTTTAAATTTTTTGTGTGAAGCCACCACCGGACTGAAGATTTTACGTGGCCCGGGATCAGGATCTTTCTGTCCAACGAGGTCAGATTTGTGTCCCATTTTCTTAAAGGCCAGGACTGAAGGGCTCTGTAATGGGCCTGGCACCATGGGACTGCTACAATGCAGGCTGTCATCTGACCTAAAAGGCTCATCGTTTCTCTGAACGAGAAGGAGCGACGTCTCAGGAAGGCTCTGATTGATGACTGTAGGTTCTGGATTCTTTCTGCTGGAAGGAAGGTTGTTTGTTTTTCCGAATCCAGCAAAACCCCTAGGAACTTTACCCTGGTATTTGGAACTAGGGAGGACATCTTTAGGTTTATCACCCAACCTAGATATGTCAGAAGGGAGCAGAAGATTTCTCGATCTGCTATAGACTGAACCACCGTGTTTGAAATAAGTAGAAAGTAGTCTAGATAAGGGACAACCGCCACCCCCTGAGGTCTCAGGAAGGCGACCATCTCTACCACCAGCTTCGTGAAAATCCTTGGGGCTGAGGCCAGCCCGAAGGAGAGAGCCACGAACTGGAAGTGGTGAACAGACGCCCTGTGATCCGTTACTGCAAAACGCAGGAACCTCTGAGACGGAGTGAATGGGAACATGATAGTATGCGTCCTTCAGGTCGATTGTACAGAGGGACGCGTCTTTTTGAATTAAGGGGATGGTAGAATTTAAAGATTCCATCTTGAACCTTTTGTAGATCACAAATTTGTTTAGCCTCTTTAGATTTATGATCATGCGGAAGGCGCCCCCGGCTTTTTTACCAAGAAAAGGCTGGAGTAGAACCCCCGCCCCCGTTGAAGCTCGGGAACTGGAATTACTACTCCTAGGTCCAGAAGATTCTGGACCTCCTTCCAGATCTGGCTGTACTGAAAAGGAGAAGGGTGGTGAGAAATCAGAAATACATTCGGAGGGGGGGAAGATAGTTCTATTTTGTATCCAAACCTGACAAGATTTTGCACCCAGAGGCTCGGAGAAGTCTGTTGCCACTGAGCAAAATGTTGGGATAGTCTTCCCCCTATCCTGGCGTCACTGTTTCTCACCGCCCTTGTTTTGGGGATTAAGCAGGTACCCTCTACCTCTCCCCCCTTTGGGGTAACTCCAACGTCCGGTTTTACCTTTACCACGAAAGGAACTGCTTTGGGTATTTTGACCACGAAAGGAGGGTTTCTTTTTAGGGGTCCTATCCTCAGGGAACCCCTTCTTTTTATCAGTAGCCTTCTCGAGGATCGTGTCCAGTACAGGGCCGAACACGTATTCACCCGAGAAGGCTATGGAACACAATTTCATCTTGGAAGGGATGTCTCCCGACCAAGATTTCATCCAAAGTGCCCTCCAGGCCGCATTGGACAAGGCTGCATCCTTGGCTGAAAATCTAATTGTCTCTGCAGAGGCGTCCGCAAGGAAACCTGTGGCAGATTTTAGCAAGGGAATGGAATCTAGTATTTGTTCCCTAGGCGTTTTGCTGCTTAGATGATTCTCTAATTCATTCAGCCATAGGTACATAGACCTAGCGACTGAAGTAGCAGCTATGTTTGTCTTGACACTAAACATAGCTGCCTCCCAGGACCTTTTTAATAAGCTGTCAGCCTTTCTTTCCATAGTGTCCTTTAGCTGACAGGAATCCTCAAATGGAAGTGAGGTTCTCTTATTGACCTTGGCCACCTGGACGTCAATTCTAGGGACCTCGTCAAAAATTTTAGAGTCTGATGGGTCAAATGCAAGGCGGTTTCTGAATTCCTTGGATATACCCAGCTTCTTTTCTGGATGGGCCCATTCATCCATCACCATCTCCTTAATGTTTTTGTTTATGGGGAATACCCTGGAGCGTTTGACCCTCAATCCCCCAAACATTTCTTCCTGAACCGTATGGGGTTGCTGAATGTCTTCTACCCCCATGGTATCCCTGACAGCTTTTAGAAGGTCACTCATTTCACTGGGAGTGAAGAAAAATTTTCTGGAGTCTTCAACGATCTCGCCCTCAGATAGGTGGTCGTCGTTCTCTTTTTTAGAGGATGAGGCATCGTCCTCTAAATCTTCAGAGTCAGAGGGGATGTCTGCCCCCCTGGGTCTTTTAGGTGGGCGGATCTCCCTGGTATCCTCACGGAGGGAGGCCAAAGAAGACTTAACCTCCTCCTGGATCATGGATCTAAACTCCTGCATAATTGAGGGCTGTTCATCTCTCACTATTTTAGCGATGCAATCCTTGCAGTTTTTTTGTGTAATCCTCAGGAAGCCTGACGGAGCACTGGATGCATCTGGCGGTCTTCTTAACTTTTTTTAAAGTAAGTTTGGCCTAAGTGAGAGAGGAGAGAGGCAGCCCATTTAATTTATGTTAATCTGGTATAGGAGCAAGACTAAATGCAGTATACCAGCAGACACCACCAGGGGGAGGGGATAGTGGTTACCCTCTAAGGCGCACCCCCCCTTCTGCCAACTATTAAGCTGCCGTCTTGCCCATGTGGGCTACTCACGCAAGGGCGCTCGGGAGCTGTCTGCTCCTTCTGCTGTGGCTCTTTCTCCTGGTCCGACATCTTCCGGTAGGAGAGCGATGCAGAGAGCGCAGCGGGAAAGTGCTTGCTAGCGTCTTTTATAAAAATCCATCCACTTCCGGGTTTCGGCCTGCGGCCCGGAAGTGACATCAGACGCACGCGACAGCCCAGAGCGTCTTTCCGGTCGGCTACTTCAGAGAGGTAGGCGACCCGCGGCAGCTCAGGGCAGGCTTCCCTCAACAGGGAGCGTGACCCCGGCGTCCCCTGTCAGCTTGAGAACGAGTCCGCCGGAGAGCAGGGGACGCATCTCTGGGTGAAAAAGGACCCGCAAGGGAGGCAAGGAGCACCACCGATGCGGTCACCCAGGTATTTGAAAATAATAAACGAGGTCCACTTCACCTCCCTGAAAGCCAGAGAGGACTTTTACTCTGTTCTGGCCACTATAGGGGCAGGAACACACTGGTGAATGGTGGTGGGAGGGGTCCTTTTAAACCTCTCTCTGTTTCTGCCCCTACAGAGGTCAGGGGTCAATCTCTCTCTGGGCTGTCATGGTGGTGAAGTGGAAAAGGCAGTTACTAAATGTTTTTTTTAGCTCTGTATATACAAAAGAGAAAGGAGCTGATATCTGTGGTGCTGGGGGTGTTAGTACATCCAGTAATATACTCAATTGGCTAACTGTAGATATGGTCCAAGATAAGTTAAATAAGGTAAATGTGAACAAGGCTCCTAGTCCAGATGGATTACACCCAAGAGTAATTAAAGAACTCAGTCATTGCTGTGCCCCTGTTTATAATTTTTAAATAATTCTCTTGATTGGCACAAGGTAAATGTGCCCATATTATATATATATAAAAAAAAAAAAAAAAAAAAAAAGGATCTAGGTCCTTCACAGATAATTATAGACCAGTTAGTTTAACTTCTGTTGTGGGAAAAATGTTTGAAGGACTCGTAAGGAACTATATACAGGAGTATGTGCGCATGGACTCGTGGGGCAGGGATGTAATAATACCACTTTACAAAGCATTTGTGCAGCCCCATCTCGAATATGCAGTTCAGTTCTGGGCACTAATCCATAGAAAGAATGCTCTGCTCCTATATAAAAAAATAAAAATAAAAAAAGTGCAGAGGAGAACGACTAAACTGATAAGGGGCATGGAGAGTCTTCGTTATAAAGAAAGATTAAAATAGAATTTATTTAGTCTTAAGAGACATGATTAACCTATACAAATATATAAATAGGCCATACAAAAAAATACTGTGAAAAACAGCTCCATGTAAAATGCCCTCAAAAGACAAGGGGGCACTGCCTCCGACTGCTGAAGAAAAAGTTCAGTCTCCATAAGCGTCAAAGCTTCTTTACTGTAAGAACTGTGAATCTGTGGAATAGACTTCCTCAGGATGTGGTCACAGCAGGAACAGTGGACAGTTTTAAAAAGGGTTTAGATGAATTCTTAAAAGTAAACAACATTGTAGCATGTAGAAATCCGAGTCTCACTTCCTTCTGGGATTCGCATCCCCACCTATCCCTTGGTTGAACTTGATGTATTTTTTCAACCGTATTAACTATATAACTTTTGGTGGATTTTATAGATTCCATCTTGAATTTCGGAATCTGTTCAGGCTCTAAGTTTATTATCAGACAGAATCCATTTGATTTTTTTTACTTGTTATTTGTTGAAGGGCTGGAACCAGGATAATAGCCTTTTGAGCCAAGACTCAAGATACCCTCTAGTTTTTTCTGGTTGGAGGAAGACGGAAAGGAATATCATAACCTTCTGATATAATATTTATAACTCATCCAATTCTTTTGTAGAGAATTTTAGTTTTCCTCCCACCTGAAGTCTGGTGTCATTGTTTGGAAGATTCAGAATTTTTGGGGGTTAAACAAGAACCCTCTGCCTCTACCAATCTTCTGACTTTTCTCCCTGGGCCACTATCCCTCCCTGTCAGATCTTTTGGACTGGAAGGAACCTCCTTAACGCTGCAAAAGGGAAATTTCCTTTTATTTAACAGTGAAAGGATTATTTTTTTTTGAATCCGAAGCCTTTTCCAAAATACTTTCTAAATCCTGACCAAACATTAGGTTTCTATGAAAAGGAATTGGTTCTTGTAGTCATCCTTACAGACTCTGCGGTAGAATCGGACAAGAAATCCACTGTCTTTAAGTAAGAGAGGGAAGGAGTCTTTTAATGAGTCATGAGAGGGGGGGGCAACTTTCATAAGGGAATCCAACTGTTGTAACCTTTTAAAGAGATCTGGCGACAGATGTGGCCCGCCAGATTTTGCTTGAAGAGGGCAGCAGCAGAGTCCCAGAGACCTGAATCTACTTTATCCATGGGGTCTTTAGGGACCCCATGTCTTCAAAGGAAAGTGCATTAGATCCTTTAATTTTGAAAGAAACACATCCACTTTTGGACAGGTTAACAATGCCCCTTCTTCACTAAAGGGAAGTCAGTGTCTGTTATTGGAATAAATAGCTTCCTATCTGGAGCCTTCCATTCCTTTTTATCAATTCATCTCTTATTCTAGTACACTAAACATCTCATCTTGGACTCACCTATGGACCTTTTTATCTGAGAGGAAAAAAGAAACTCTGCAATTCCGTTCCCCAAAAAATTAGAACATGTCCTATTCTTGTCGGCAAATGCAGACAAAAATAGGCATATTCTATAGTGCCGGCAATGTGTGGTCTTGCAAAATGCAGAACGCACATTGCCGCTGTCTGTGTTTTGCGGATCCGCAAAACAGGTTGCGGACGTGTGAATGGAGCCCAACTCAGAATCTTGATCTGAGTCTGAGGAGGAACAATCTGAGCAGACCATTTTAGGGTCCCTACGCTTTGATGTAGCGGTACCAGGAACATCCACAGGATTTTCAGACAGGGCCGAACGCATTTCTTCTCCGATTACATCCCTTAACTCCTCCCTAATAGAGGGATCCAAATCTATTGCCGTATATTGGCAGTACATTTTTTGCAGAGCTTCTTATTACAAGCCTCTGGTAATTTTACCGAACATAACACACACTTCATATTTTTTGGACTTGCTTTAGCTCTCCGAGCATTATCCTTCTCTCCTTGTGTGCATGCAGAGCAATAAGAGGACAGCGGTAACCAGGGGGTTAGCATAAGTAAAATTAAACAGCAACCCTCCAAGTGAAAGTAACAAGTAACTTACAACAGTAGGCCCCAGAGAGCTCTCCATCTGACTTGTCCCCAGTTCAGACATACTGTTAGGTCTCTGTAAAACCTTAGGGAACTTTCACACTAGCATTTTTCTTTTCTGGCACAGAGTTCCATCACAGTTTTATCCCCATGCATTCTGAATTGAGAGAAATCCATTCAGGATGCATCAGTTCAGTCACCGAAAAGCGTTTTGGACAGAAAAAATACCACAGCATGCTACAGTATTATCCGAGTCCAAAATTCTGAATCAGTTGGCGGATCCGGCATTAATTTACTTTGAAACGTATTAGTGCCGGATCCAGCATAAAAAATACCGCAATGCTGTATCCTTCCATGCGCACACCGGTAAAATTTTAAAAAATAAATAAAATAGAAACGGATCAGTTTGTCCGTATGACAATCAGACGGATCCGTTCTTGCAATGCTTTTGTGGGATGGATCTGCATCCGGATCAGTCTACAAATGCTGTCCGTTTGCATGCAGATTGCCTGATCCGGCAGGTAGTTCCGGCGACGGAACTGCTTGCCGGATCACTCTGCCACAACTGTGAAAGTAGCCTTAGTCCCCTTAAAATACCCCTTACCTGCAGACCTCAGGTCAGATGGCGATTTCTACCTTGATCTGCGTGCCAAATTAAGCTTCACCCCTCAAGGCATCACGCATACCAGAAGTTCTTGCTGGAATGCACCCAACTTCCTGTGATGTCATCGGAAGAGCCGAAAGTATTGTGTTGCGACAGGTAGTGCGCACAAGACCGGAGGAACTCCCTGTCCGGTCGCCACATTGACCTCGATGCCCGACACGCAAACCGTGAGGTAAGGAGCAGAGTCCTCAGCACCTCAAACCCAACGAGGGAACGTATGCTGCCTGCGTCCCTCATGTGGTCAAGGCATAAGGTAAAATAAAATAAAAAAGCCACCTGTCTGCCTTCACATAGCAACTGCCATTAGGAATAACTTGTCTCCCACCTGAAATGGACTGGAAGACACTGAGGAGTCAGAGGAAGGTCTAATTTATTCTTCCTGTCCCAGCCTTGATGGAGGCAAGTGAACTCATGGTATGCTGTCACATAGGATAAAAGGGAAAATTATATATTAATCTGCTCAGCTCCTCCTGCTCTATAAACTGTAGATTGCACTGCAATTCGTGGTGACAGGTGGTCTAAGGCAGACATTCAGTGCATTTCAGGCGCATACCTTACATTGTGAGCCCCATCAGGGACAGTTGGATGCTAATGTCTGTAAAGCGCTGCGGAATATAGTAACACTATATAAGTGCATAAAATAAGTAAATAAATTCTGTGTTGCCGCTTGCATGTCATATTTCAGTCAGCATTTGTAAACCAAAGTCTGGGATAAAATCTGCACCGACAAACCGTAATTGAAAGGTTTGCTGCATCTTTCCCCCGTTTGGAAACCACCCCTAGCTTTGGCTTACAAATAATGACCATTAAGGCAGTGAGAAAGTGGCCTTAGGCCAATTTCAGACATAGAAACCTAGAATGTGTCGGCAGATGAGAACCATTTGGCCCATCTAGTCTGCCGAATATACGATAGGGCCAGGGGCTATTCAGTATATGAAGAATGGCCCTATTCCTATCCCATGCATGCTTAAACTCCTTCACTGTATTTGCAGCTACCACTTCTGCAGGAAGGCTATTCCATGCATCCACTACTCTCTCAGTAAAGTAATACTTCCTGGTATTACTTTTAAACCTTTGCCCCTCTAATTTAAAACTTGTAGCATTTTTTTAAAATATTCTCTCCTCTCTGTTTCAGGGATCTCAAACTGTTCAAAATGAATCAGTTAAGCAGCAATGCATTCTGAATGGATAAAGGATCTGTTCAGAATGCATCAGTTTGGCTCCGTTCCGCTCTGGATGTGGAGCCAAACGGATCCGTCCTGACTTACAATGTAAGCGGATCCGTTTTCGCTGACAATATGGTGCAATTGAAAACGGATCCGTCCCCCATTGACTTTCAATGTAAGTCAGGACGGATCCGTTTTGACTTTGTTCTTCATAATGCAAACGGATCCGTTCTGAACGGATACAATCGTTTGCATTATAGGTGCGAATCCGTCTGTGCAGATACCAGATGGATCTGCACCTAACGCAGGTGTGAAAGTAGCCTTACCTTGTTGATTCCCTTTATGTGGGACAGTAACACAAGCTGCATTGTAGCATCCATGTTATGACCACAACACCTAGACCTACCGCACCCCCCTCAGCCATGATAAAGCCATTAGTCCTAATATAAGCAGATTTTAAAATTGTACCAATTCTGTAGAGCAGATACTACAGTTACAGCAACTAATGCAGATTGTGTACAGCAGAATACAGACTCCCTATGGACCTGTCGGTACTGTTTTAACTGTACAGCTGAGCCTGAGAAATCCCAGTATGATGCGCGAGATGTTCCATATTAGAGTTAAAAAACACACAAAAATGTCATAAAGCCACAGATTGAAAGTGCTGGGATTCTCAACACAAACTTCAAATTTTTAGGTATTTTATTTTTAATAACTTGCTGAGACTGGAATGAGAGATAAATAGAAGGCACAACAATTTTGCTCTTTTTGAAATTTGTTTTTTTTTTTTTACAAATACAAACTAAAAACCATGAGGAAAAAAAATCCCTATAAAAAAAAAAGAAAAAAAAAAAATATAAACAAATTCAATGTGTTTTAAAGTCAAGTAGCTAGACATTTAAAACCAATCCCAAAAGCCATAATTTGAATGGTAAAACAGTAGTTTCCATGATATCATTTTCATTTCCACGATAGCGGCGTATAAAAAAGTTAGTATAGAAATTCCAATGAACACCCTTTATTTTTATGAAGTAAAACAGCACGGATGGAGATTTGAAGTAGCTTCTCTAAGCCACTTGCATCTTCATCACTACTCACAGCTTCAAAGGATATAATCTACTCTCAACACCTGAATACTGTGCCAAGGGAGAGCCCTTTCTACAAAGGGCATTGAGTAAAGTGTCAAATTTTCCATCAGTCAGAAGCCCAGATGCTACACCAGCATTCAAAATCGGTGGATTTGCCTAAAATCAGGTAATGTTCCATTGTATCTGACTTCTGAAGACAGCATTATGCTTAATTATCCATTATTCCTTTTAGCCCCTAAAATACACTGTCGAACAAATGCTGGATTCTGGGAACAGAGTCAAGAAGAGGGAGAAAAATAAAAATAAAAAAAATCTGTAAAATTGCAACACAATTGGGATGGGACAGGTGAAGTGTAGCAGTCCGTCACGTTGGGAAAATATGCCAAGACATCGAAGACCCAAGTTTCAGAAGGCTGCAGGACAAAAGAGGGCTGTACCCAATCTGATGTTAGAAGCCACTCAAAAGAAAAAAGAAAAACAACCCCAGAAAAGCCAAAAATCACTGGCGTGGACCTTGAACGCCCCTTCCAGCCCCAAAGCCAGGTTTCTGTGACATTGCACCACGTGGTGGTCCTCGCAGACCCCCTCCAAGACCTCCACGTGGCCCTCCAGGGCCACGAGGCCTCTCACCACGACGGTCACCCTCTCTAGCTGCGCGGGTCTTCTTCTCTTCCACATTCAGGCGGACATCTCCACGGAACATGATTGGCTGTGTGAAGAGTAAATTACATTAGAATGGAGAACAGATTCCATGTGGTTTTGGCAATTTATGGTGAGGTTCTTGGGAGATATTTTTCCCCAAAAACATTCCTAACTAGCCAAATACATTTATCCTCTTAACGACTAGGCTCATTTCAAAGTGATTTTTTCCAGATTTGGGTTTGCTTGGAGTTAAACATTATGCTGTTCACCACCTGGGATAACTACTACCCTTAAGTCTATAGGTCAGTATGAAAACAGCAATACTATGCACGGTATATTGTTTGTTTTTGCACAATTTATATGTAAAATCTATTTGTATTGTGTTTCCATATTCTGAGAGCCACCAGTTTATTATTCTGTGTATGAGGGCTGTGGGATGAGCTCCTACTGGTAGCATTTCTGAAGTACATGTGACTTTCAATCCCCTTTTATTCAGTCTTTTTGGGGAGGAGCAATAAAAGCACAATTCTGACTTTTCCCACAGTTCACTGTGCAGGTTAAATGTGACAAGTGAACAGATTGTACTCCCCATTGATAAGAGACACCTCTGCAGTCCCCAGCACAAAGCACTTAAAGAGGATTCCAGTTCTATTAAGTTATCCCCTATCCACAAGATAAATGGCCTCGCCTTGAGCTGGTCCACCAAAGAACTTGATCACCAGTACGAGATACTTTTACCCTGGGTTCACACCTGAGCGTTTTACAGCGCGTTCAAACGCGCTGTAAAACGCTTAAGACATGAAAACCAATGCTTCCCTATGGGAAGGGTTAACACCTGGGCGTTTTACAGCGCGTACGAACGCGCTGTAAAACGCCCGACGCTCAAACAAGTACTTGAGCTTCTTTGGGGCGTTTTGACGCGCGTTTGTGGCCATAGGACACTGCAGTCAATGACACAAACGGGCGTCAAACGCGCGTTTACTATTACAAAAAACGCGCATAAAAACGCGCGTTTGAGGAAGGCTCAGGTGTGAACCCAGGGTTAAGGACGAGCCCAATACAAAGTTTGCAGGCCTGATGGCCATTGCCAAGGCCTTGGCTGCTAGAAGAATCTGTCTACACAGCACAGCACCCTCTCTGATCCTTGCTGTTACAGCCAGGCTTCTGCAGTTAGATTTTAATGGCATCATGTCCTCTAGTCAGTTGACTTGTTCAGCATGCTTGAGTAAAGCTATAGGCACACAAAATAAAAAACAACACTTACTCGGCTGCTAAGGATTTTTTGCACTGGTTCTGCATCATCGAAGACCACAAAGCCAAAGTTGGGAAGCTTTCCACCACTGTTTATACGTAGCTCAACAACAGTGCCATAAGCTGGAAGACATGTAAAATATTCACAACACAGATTAAATAAAAAAATATATATATATATATATATATATATATATATATATATATATATATATATATATATACACACACATATATATATATACACATACATACATACACACACACACACACACGTATACATATACACACACACGTTGAAGAAACTTACTCTGGAAAAACTCCTTGAGCTCGTTCCTGTCCACATCGTGAGGCAGATTGCCTACAAACAACTGATGGCTATCCGGATACCTGTTGATGCGTCGAGTTTCTAACTCTCCTTGTTCACCTTCTCTCACTAAAAAGGTAACAAACAACTTTTTTGAGCATATGGAACATTTTCCATAAGGATTTTGCGTCTATTCCATACTGAAATCCATGCATATTTCACTTTCCATTGGTTTCAATGAGCACCCACTGACAGCAATTCTTGCCGTGATTTCCATGTGGGTCTTGTAGAGCAGAGAGCATAAAAAACCACCACACTAAATGTTGACACAGCAACATGTCTGGCATGTAATGAAATAGATCAAATCAGTCTCTAAACACCAGGTCCCCAGGGAAGACCTCAACATTACAAACCTACAGGACTGTATATTTGATGTTTGAAACAACAGTGTACACAGTGTGAACAGAGACTTAATCCATCAGTGAATCTTTTCACAAAGTTGCAACAAGGCAGAACAGAAAAAGAACACTTAGTCATGTAGGTGAATGGAAGGTGTGGGATGGGGGAGATTTCATGTGGACACACTATGACTCCATTCACAAAGGGAACTCTGGGACCCTCTATCCTGATCTTTAGGGGTCCCAGGTATCAAGTATTTATCACCTAGTCTATGGATAGGCCATGTGATAACTCTGTTGAAAGATGACATGCGTTACATAGTTTGCCTGGAGTTGTACCACATTAAACTCCACTACCCCTTGTAAAGTTTTGTTCGCATACTGACTCATTTTCAAGAAGCTGGAATCTGATTGCTGTGGGCTACATCAATGTATACTCACCAGGTCTGGGCCCAGGTCGTAGAGGAGCTGTTGTAATCCTCTGTTCTCTGACTCTTTGATCTCTCTGTGGTGGTCTCTGTGACGTCTGGTTATCAATTTTCACTTCAGGTCGGGGCTAAAATAAAAGAAAATTGCAATTAAATGCAATTTAATCCTGAAAGTTAATCAACGTTAAATAAAGATGTATGACTAAATAAGAGAGACACCCAAGTCAGACCAAGAAGAGCTTTTATAAAATGTTTCAAAAAACGTCAGCAGGATTTTCTTTTATCATAATTTCATGGGGGGGGGGGGGGGGGGGGTAGTAGACGGCTCCTTTGCCATACAGCCCCTTTAGGAAAGCCTCATACAACCAATGTAGGCAACAACCAGCCGACTAGGACGGAACATGGTTGAGGGTGGGGTAGCAGAGGATGACTAGATAAATAGCTTACCTGTGATGGCTGAACTTTGACAACATGTGGGGGTATTCCTGACACTGGGACAGCCCCGCTGGGTGGAAGGTTTTTGCTAGTTACAGAAGCCCATGAGAAGGCCTATAAAATAAATATATTGAATGATAATTAGAAACACTCTTCTACAATATGACCCCAGCTTGGCCATCTCAAGTTCACTCAGGCCACTTACCCTTGAGTCTTCTTGTACTGCTGGTGCTGGATCTGCAGGAAGAGGAGATGGGCTCTTTTCAACCACCTCTTCCTCTTCTGGAGTAGGTTCCTCAGACACGGGCTCACATTTTTCTTCAGTCACTTCTGGTTCGGGTTCTTGCTCTGGTTCAGGCTCTGGCTCTGGTTCAGGCTCTACAATCTGCTCTTCCAGTGGTTCATCCAAGTCATTGTTTCTAAAATGGCAGTAACGGTAGTAGTAAGGGAGACTAATATTGTCAGTTAGGCTGGCTTACTAAACAAAAGGAGGAATGTAACTTACGTGCCAGTTTGATCATAGTATGCGCTGTCATCTGTGGCAGCCACTTCCGGAGTTTGCTGCCTCTCTTCAGGCTCATCTACTTCCTCATCCGATTCTTAATAAAAAGTAAATACCAAATTAAGATTAAAATCCCAGCTCTTGGCCGTGTACAGTTCAAGAAATCTCAGCCTGATGGTACTGAAACAATCGCAGAACAATGTATGCTGTGGATGTGTCCTGGCTCAGTATTAGCAAGTGTACCCCTTTCTAAAAATGATGTGAAGAGCTGCCACGGGATCCCTCCAATCTCTCAAGTAGGAAGCAGACTGATCCAACTTGAATGGGTCTCCAATAACTCCCCTTAGAAGTCTTCCCCTTGTTCCTCTGTTTGCCCCAAGCTAGCAGTAGTTCATTGGGTGACCACACCTTTTATGTGGTACATAAGCTAATTGTAGGCTAACAGCACATTGCTCTGGATAAAGAGGGATCTGCTGCTGCTGGACGAGCCATAGAAGTAAAGGTGGCTCATTCCCATACAGAGGGGGTGATTGCTGCATGTAAATGCCACTCTTCCCTCAATTATTTAGAACAAATGATTCATTCATTCTAATTGCCCATCAAATGGGGTGCGTAAAAGGGCCTTAAAGGAAACCTGACATCAAGATAGTTGATATTTAAGCACATGACCTCATCTGTCCAAGCATGTTGTCCCCATTAGTGCCCTGATCTTCAATTTGCATGTCATGTATACGGAGAATCTTTATTCAGTGCTCCTGCCAAATGCTAATGAGCACTTTTTAAATCAAGATTGGCTCTTGCACCCCAAGTCAAGCTTGCCGCACCCAGATCCTTGGGTGATGTTTCAGAGCTGTGGTTACATCATCTCCTATCCAAATCTCAGACAGGCAATCTTTCTCCTTCACAGTGCATGCACAGTAAAGCTGGGTGTACAGCTCCTGGCTTCAGGAATACACTGTGCATGCACCAGACAGTGGGAACAGCATGTTTGTTTCACTGCACAGACACCCAAGAGGAGACCATCATCTGTGTGAGGTTGAAGTAACCGCAGCTCTGAAACAATCAAGGTGCAGGAGGCAGGACGGGACCTGGGAACAGCAAGCTTAATGCAGAGGATGGGCCTCCTTGAGTTAATCGCTACGGAGAAAGCGCAGAATAAGGATAATTTTCTGCATACATGGAACAAAATCTAAACAAGGGCACCAATGGGGACAACACACTTGGACAAACAAGGTAATGTGCCTAGTTAAATACTGAACATCTTGCCGTCGTGTTCTCTCTAAGGCCAATTTCCAGCCTGGCCATGTGTTGTCTACAATTGCACACTTAAAGGGTTTTGGTCACCAGATTTAACCCTATTAAACTAGCTGACAGCAATGTGCTAATATCAGCTAAACCCAACTAGCCTATTTCTACTTTTATCTATGCTCCCGTTACACCAGAAATCTAACTTTTATAATATGCTAATTAGCCTTTGGAGCGGGGGGGGGGGGGGGGGGGGGGGGCGTTGCCTGGCCCTGTCAATCAGGACTTTGAGGGAGGCGACAAACGTGGGAGAACGGGGCCTCTAGGAGCAGAAACAACGCCCCCCTCCCTCCTAGAGGCTAATTAGCATATTATAAAAGTTAGATTTCTGGTGTAACGGGGGCTTAGATAAAAGTAGGAACAGGCTAGTTACGTTTAGCTGATATTAGCAAATCGCTGTCAGCTAGCTTAATAGGGTTAAATCTGGTAACAGAAACCCTTTAAATGATGTGCAAAATACTCCATAATGTCCAAAGCAAGGAAACCACATACGATTGATTTCACTGAAATTTTTAATTAAAGAAAGCGTCATCAAGGCGAGACTGAATACATATGATTAAGTTCAGTGTAAACAAGGATAAGATGGGTATGTGGATAATTACCTTCTGGAGGTTCTGTGTCAGAGTCACCAAAAACTTCATCCTGGTAACGGAATATGTCATTATGGACATAAAACTTATTTGCCACAGATCCCTAAAAAAATAAAAATAAAAAATAAAACCACATTAGAACTCACAATCATCCTTAAAGTATGATATACAGGTGAAATGTGAAAAATTTGAATATCGGGCAAAAGTCCATTTATTTCAATAATGCAAATTAAAAGGAATTGCATTAATGCAGCTTAAAATTTGAATTTTGTGAAAAAGGTTCAATATTCTAGGCTCAAAGTGTCACAGTCTAGTCAGCTAATTAATCCATCCCCCCTGAGCAAAGGGTACCACAAAATTGTGACTTTGGGGTTTCATAAGCTGTAAGCCATAATCATCCAAATTATAACAAAGGCTTGAAATATCTCGCTTTGCATGAAATGAGTATCTCATTAGTTTCACCTTTTAAGTTGGATTACTGAAATAAATGAGCTTTGCATGATATTCTTATTTTTCCAGTTTCACCTGTATTTGATGCAGTTTGAGTAGAAATCCATTGAAGATTGTGTTAGGCCTCGCTCAGTTTTCAACACAGATTTGATGCATTTATCAACTCTAAAAATCAACCTCCTATTCTTGTCCTGCCCCATTTTTCTACACTGGAAACAGCACCGAGACCATGACAGGTGGCCACATACTGGGCAGCCCCACTGAAAAGGACCTATGGCAGAAGCTGGAGGCTCCGGAACAGCTTTCTGCCACAGGTCAAAATACTAATCTTTCCAATGAGCACTTTGCCCATGTGAACACACCCTTACACATTGGCAACTAAAATTGTGACCTCAGATAAAACACACGCCATCATCCATGAAGCTACATTAGCAGAAGGGACAGCCTACCTCAGGTGCCAACACAAAGGTCTGCATGAAGCGCCGCATGGGTTGCCTGTTGTTGGAAAGTTCACCCATAACTTGTACCACAACCCCATCGTTCAGAGTGGCATGGGCATCAACATGCCGGATTTTAGTTCGGCAATCCTTGAAATTCAAGGACATTACTTTCTTATGGATGTCCTACAGAAAGAGAGATACAGGTTATTTCATGTGCTTGGTAAGTTGCATTTAAAAGTGAAATCCAGCAAGAACTTACAGTCTGCCCATATACAGCATCCACCGGCTTTCCATTGCTGTCCAAACCACCATGAACATAGGAGGAACTTTTGCCATAGAACCTAAGAGGAAAGTGAGAATAAACTCAATACTTTGCAATTTCAGCTTTTTGTCAACTAAATCCCATACTCCTTTATAAAAAATGACAAGTCTAGAAGATCTGTAAAGCTTTCCAGAAGCAGAATCGTACCTGTGCAGGAAGTCTGGTGCCTGGTTCAGCAGGGTGTAATACTGCCTCACAAACTCCCGCCCGACAAGCAGGGGACTTGGCTTCTCCATCACCATTTCTTTGGTCAACTGAAATCTGAAGAAACAGACTGGATCATAAGCTGGACATACACAAGATTTATCTGCCACAGCAGTCCAGAACCCATGTGACGGGGGTACAAGGCTTCGTGGCAAGGTGTGATCGCGTCTTCACTGCCTGTAGGAGAGCGAGCGGAGCCTCTGGGTGCAATGGCTATGTATACCATTAAAATGTGGTTTACTCTGCAACGTGGCCAAGGAGCAAGTTGGCACCAACACCATTCGATTCAGCTGGCAAGGGCACATCTCCAATGTCAGCTGGTTATACTGAGGTATTTTGTGACTGGTTCCCTTTACGTCTACACTTAGGTTGTGGAAGACAGGACATAAATGCCAGTCTGCCCTGAGGGTGCACCTGCTGCTACTGTAGTACTTGCCATCTGTTCCTCCTCTGGCTATTTGGCACCTTTTAACCCAGTGTAGGCACAGCATTCCTCTAGATTTATCTTTATTAAGCGCACACCTTTCACCTGACAATACAGTTATTGCCACCACCACAGGAACCAGTAGTAACAGGTACCAGACACTACGGTAGAATGCATATGTACTTGCCCCTTTTATGGATATGATAAAAAAAAAAAAAAAAAAAAAAAGAGAACTCGACCTCACAGATCCCAGCTTCGGCATGACAGTAGTCCACGAGTACAATTTCCAACGATTGTTGGCTGAATTTGACCTTTTCAGCCATCAATTCTTAGACGCACACACAGATGCATGCACCGGCACCTGAGAGGCCAGGCCTTGCTTTACCTCTCACACTGGCGTTTTGGCTTTCCATTAATGAGATCTGTTCAGGTCCAAAACAGACCAGTTTTGCCTTAATGCATGCTGAATAGATAAGGATCCGATTGCATTTGTTTGCCTCAGTTCCGTCTCCATTCCGCTTTGGAGATGGACATCAAAACACTGCTTGCAGAGTTTTGCTGTCCGTCTGACAAAGTGGAGCCAAACTGATTAGTCCTTGCACACAATGTAAGTCAATGGGGACGGATCCGTTTTCTCTGACACAATAGAAAACCGATCCGTCCCCATTGCCTTATATTGTGTGCAAGGACTAATCCGTTTTGCTGTCCGTCTGAAAGTGGAGCCAAACGCAGCGTTTTGGTGTCCATCTCCAAAGCAGAATGGAGACGGAACGGAGGCAAACTGATGCATTCTGAGCAGATCCTTATCCATTCAGAATGCTATGTTAAAGATACAAACGGATGTAGATGGGTTTTATTATCCGAATGGATGTGTCTGTGCAGATCCATGACGGACCCGCACCAAACTAGAGTGTGAGAGTAGCCCAAGGAACCATCTGAAGTGCACTCAGTCCCATGCTTATGAACATGACTGAGCTCTTAAAGTTTGTTTTTCAAGATGTTGGTGCATCTGGCCGGAGGAAGAAAAGGATCTTTAGGAACATACTGCTGGCTACTGTAATGCTGGTGGTTTGGGAGGTGTTTTTTTTAGGTGACAGGTTCCCTTTAATGAGTCCGAGCAGCTCGTGCTCTGGCATACCCAGCCATATGTACTATGCCACTGCCAATTAACTTACTGGCAACACCTGAACTTTACAGGTCTCTGAGGCCAGAGCTGGGTTATCAAAACCACAGCTTTAAAGGGCCAGCGTGACTGGAAATGTGTAAACTGTCCAGCTCCTCACTGACCACCCCTCTGGAAACTGCAGAGCCAGCCATGTTGGTTGGCCACAATGCAGGATAATGAAAGAGAAAAGCCTGAGCTAGAACGCAATCGGCAGCCTCCTTGTCACTAGCAGCTATTTATGGGACGTGGGAATAACTTGGACTCACGTTACTAATAACAGCTCCGCTATTCATGGCAGGCCAGCAGGAGAAGAGGGCAGTGCAAAACCTGGAGGTAACAAAAAGGGAGAGCTTCCAGAGCAAACCAGCACGAGTGCCTGGTAAACGTGTCCCAGACGAGCCTGCCCTGCAAGCATAGCCACCAGGGAGTGAAGAGGAGGACACACGGGAGCATGTCCTCAAAATCTACAACCGGACGGGCTTTATGTCATGTCAACAGGTTCTGAGCATCCAGATGCCAAATGCACCCATTTATAGGCATTTGGGCAGAGATCTGCATGTCTAAACCAGCAGACTGTAAACCCACCAGGATAGGAGCAGTGACCACAGCCAGGAATGCCCATGCCACATGAATAAAACCCAAGAAAGAGGAGCCATTCACAATTGTTTCTGTTCAGGAGAACCACCATGGTAAACAGCGCTATACTTACTGACCAGTCAAATGACACACGAGGCAATGAGGTGATCAGGCACCATTGGTATCCATCATGCAATGGACGTGGCACTGCCCAGACAATTACCAGATTGCTGCTTCACAGACACGGCACCCGCTGCCTGTTCTACTCACTTTAGAGGTGCCCATGCACCTTTAATAGTTGGTAATGGTATACGTTTTCAGTGGCTAGTTAAATGGGTTTTCTATACTGATCACCTATCCTCCGGACAGGCCATCAGTATCAGATCAGTGGGACCCACACCCAGGACCGCTGCCAATCAGCTGTTTGAGAAGGCACCTGTGGACACCAAGGCTTTCTCTCTGATTTTCATCCGTAAAGAAAAATCCCATGCCACATACAAACCTTATTACCTCACGAGGTCACATCAAATGCTAAACTCACGTGGCTCGGAGGCAGCTGCGGGATATAAAAGTTATGGTTATAGCCTATGCACCCTGTTAATAACGATGAGTAAATCTTCGATTTGTGGTAGGGCTGAAACGATTCTTCGAATAACTCGATTAAATCGATGCAGTTTCCCTGCATCGAGTAATCGTTACATCACATGAGCCGGCCGGCACAGCGGAGGGAGGAGGAGGGAGTCTCTTCCCTCCCCACTGTGCGCGGCTGCCGCTGAACACCAATGAGGACAGAGTAGGAGGGGAGGGACTGTGGCCACTGCGCCACCAATGAATGTGCCGGCCATATCCCACAGGGTCCCCCCCCCCCCATCATTGGTGGCAGTTTGCAGTTCCGATCGGAGCCCCAGCATTAGCAGACCTATGAGAAGAAGGAGCGACCGGCGGCCACAACGCATGTGAGTATAATGCGCTGCTCTCTGCTCACTAACATACCATGGCAGCCAGGACTTCAGTAGCGTGACTCCTAGCTGCCATGGTAACCGATCGGAGCCCCAGCATTACACTGCTGGGGCTCCGATCGGAACTGACACTGCCACCAATGATTAATACTGGGGGGGGGGGGGGGGGGGGGGGGGGTTGCGTTACCAGAGGGGGCAGATGGAGAGAGAGTAGTTAATGGAGGCTGCAGGCACCACCTTGGCATGTATAAAGTAATACAGAGAAATATAATCGATAGAATACTCGATTACAAAAATATTTGTTTACTGCAGCCCTAATTTGTGGCTTCCAGTGTCACATGACCCCCTGGCTTCAGAAGGTCCTTACAGCACACAGGAGTTAGAGAAGCCCATACAGCATCTCCCAGGAGTACAGAGACATTTCAATCTGCCAGACACATGGGTTAGGTTTACGTCTAATGCATGAATGCCCAAAATGCATCCCTCCAGCTGTTACAAAACTACAACTCCCAGCATGCTTGGATAGCCTACAGCTATTAGGGAACACTGGGAGTAGTTTTGCAACAGCTGGAGAGCCGCAGGTTGAGCATCCCTGGTCTAGTGTATGGGGACCTCAAAAGGTATGTTCACCGTCAGATTTGCATATCGCAAGTCTTTACTATAGAATCCAATGAAGTCGCATCCATCATTCAGTGAAAACAGAGGCCAGCGATTGGCTGGGTGGGCAACAGACGTGACATGGCCCCCATGGAGCGGAGGCCCCCCCCTTTAATAAATCTCAAAACACCTGCTTCAGGTACCTGCAGTACAGCTGTTTTCCACCAGGTCACAACTTTAACCTGGCGCAGACGCTATGGAGGGACGTGTAACCCACTTATCACCCATCCCATGGAGGCAGCAAGACGTTTGGCATATCATTTAGGTAAAAGACTGTCACCCGGTAGATTCCCCCCAAATTAGCCCAGCTGAGCCCGTCACCCGTGCATGGGGCAGCAGAACCAACAACTCTGGGGTCCCAGCACTTTGAAGGCAGTATTACACTGTCCAATGTTCTATCGGTGCTCGTTTGTACAGGCAGATGATTGGTACCACAGGGGACACTACCAGCATCTAATACTATTGTCTGGTCTGTACCAGCACGGCCTACATAACACACAATAGAGGGAGGAGGGGGAAAAGTAAAGGCAAACAGACATGTTTATAGAGCCATCTCGGAGTCCATGATTGCCAAGGGATCACAACAGAAGGCAGCCAGTTCCAAAGTCACCTGGAAAATAGGGGCGGACGGGACATACCAATCCACCTGTGCAGTAAGACATACAGGGCAACACATATTTACCACCCAATAGACCAAGACAGGCTGACCGCTGAAAATTAAAGACTAATATAAAATCCTTATTTCTGCCCTTTACTCCCTGTAGCTTCGGCTGCTCTCAGGAAGAGCCGTTCACAAGACGCATGGCAATGAGACGGAAGTGTGGCGGAGACAAAGCCGGGGAGGTTCCAGAACGCATCGTGGAGAGCCGGTCACATCCCGGCTTGGAGTCAACTCGTGTACGCACTGCGAGGCGCGCTGGAAATAATGGCGTAGGCCGCAAGCCCCGGGGTACGAGGCGCGACGCTCAAGGAGAAAGAGGCGGCAGCCCGGCTCTAAGCGACGGCAACAAGCTTCACGCTAATGGCGACAAGGGGAGCGTACGGGGAAACCGAGAGAGCCTCTCACCTGCGGAAGGTCCGGCTTGGGGCGGGCTCTGCGCTCCGAAACGGCCTTAGTTTACCTCAAACAGCGTCGGCACAAGCAACGGCGTGCTCAGCTGCCGGCTACATATACTAAGTATACAACCTAACCCGCTGAGTGCGCTCAGCCAATCGCTAAGCGCGACTCTACCGTTTCAAAAGCCTATTGGACGCCACATGTCCAGTAGGCGGAGTCAGGAAATGACCGACGGCTCCGCTAGCTAATGAGATTCCAGAATGATTTCCGTGATCCGCAACAGTCTATAACAAGCAGCCTATAGAAATTCAGGACACAGCACAATGGGCGGTACATACTGTGAGGCCTGTAACAGAGGAAAGAGCTTGGCTGTGGTTGGCGTAGTTTTTTTCCCCTTACACTAAGCTAGTGTGGTTGTGGGGAAGTAGATGCCCCTGTGATACTGGGCGGGAAACCCTGGGCAACCATAAAGAGAGGCGGGGAAAGCGCACGTCTGACCAATAAGAAAGAGAAAATGGATTGATTGACAGGAGCGAAAAAGGTTCTTAAACGCTACACTGTCCCATTCATGGACAAACACCAGTGTGGCCCTCTCAGTATTACAACCTACTGGAGGGAATGGGGCTAGAATGCCAGACGGATCCCATAATAAAGTGATATATATGGGTCAGGAACTAGGCCCTGCTGTTCCTAGCTCAATTACCAGAGATGAGCGAATTTCCTCTCTTGAAATTCGTTCACACTTTGATGGTAAAAGGTGAATTGCGTTATGGATTCCGTTATCACGGACCATAGAGGCATTCAGTCATAATAGAAGTCTATGGGCTGTAAAACGGATCTGTCCCTTTTCTGTTATGCAGAAAAGGACTCCCCTGCATGAGGCTACTTTCACACTTGTGTTCAGAGCGGATCCGTCTGGGGTCTGCACAGACGGATCCGCTCATATAATGCAGACGATGGGATCCGTTCAGAACGGATCCGTCTGCATTATATTTTAGAAAAAATTATAAGTGTGAAAGTAGCTCAAACGGATCCGTCCAGACTTTACAGTGAAAGTCAATGGGGGACGGATCCATATTGTGTCAACTTCAAACGGATCCGTCCCCATTGACTTACATTGTAAGTCTGGACGGATCAGCTTGCCTCCGCACGGCCTCTCCGCCTGCTGAGCGGAGCGGAGGCCAAACGCTGCCAGACGGATGCGTTCTGAGCAGATCCGCATCCACTCAGAATGCATTAGGGCAGTATGGATCCGTTCGGGGCCGCTTGTGAGAGCCTTCAAACGGAGCCCCGAACGCTAGTGTGAAAGTAGCCTAACAGAAACAGGACGGATCCGTTATGCAGCCCATCGACTTCTATTATGACGGAATGCCTCTAAAGCCATTCCGTCATAGAATTGTGTTATGGTCTGTGGTAACGGAATCCATAACGCAATTTACCTTTTACCACCAAACGAAGTGTGAACCAATTTCATAATACGAAATACGCTCATCTCTAGTCATGAACTAGCCCCCGCTGTTCCTATTACCTCAGTAATAATGTACTGAGGTAAAAAGGAAAGAAGTGGTAAAAGCTAAGGGCAGGTTCACATCAAAAGGCTAAATAGTCACAGAAATAACCGTACATATTCTTTTTACAAAAATACATTCACAAGTAGCAGAAGTTTCCGAGACAAAATAAAATAAAACTCACTTCCATACATCTGAAAGGGGTCGTTTCTGCAGCAGGTGCGTGGATTTCTTAAAATCTGCAGCGTCTGAACTTATCCCAAGGCCACCTGTACACGCTGCGCAATTCATGCAGTTTTTCCACACGGATCCCCATGCAAAAAAAACACAGTACCAGCAATGCACGAGATACCATAAAACTGACCTGCCGCGCGGTTTTCCTAATTTAATAGCATGTCAACTATGTTTGCGATTTTGGCTGCGGATTTCACCCTTTTCAATGAAAGGTTAAGATCTGCAGCAAAACGCAACTAGACACTGCGGATGTGCTTCAGAAACACACATAAATCCGCACGGAAATTTGTGCGGATCTTATGTGCGCGTGCAGGCGGCCATAGGGTATCTGCACATCATGTGTATTACACACGTTTTTCTATGCACAAATTTGCAGCATAGTACAGCTCCAGCAAAGTTAATGACATTTCCCAAATCACACTTTGTTTCCGCTCCCCTGGGGTGCGAATTTTGAGATCTGCAGCACGCCAATTGCTTGTGCGGATTTTCAGTGTAGGTTTCAGCGTTTACAATTCAAAATCTGGGACAACTTCTGAAAGAAACACTTGTGAAAACAGCAAAATCTGCGTGGAAATCTCCATAAACTACTTGTACGTATGTCCACATATGGCAGATAAGTCTGCTGTCAGCTCACACTACACATTGTTTGGTGCAGCTCGTGGACGATATTTCTTATAATCGCATCCATTTTTCTGTGCAGTCCGGAAATCACACTCCATCCAAAGACATACTGATAGACCCTTAGGCCTAATGCACACGACCATTGTGTGTTTTGTGGTCCGCAAACCGCGGATCCACAAAACACGGATGGCGTCCATGTGCCTTCCGCAATTTGCAGAACGGCATGGACAGCCAATAATAGAACTGCCTATTCTTGTCCGCAAAATGTGGACAAGAATAGGACAGGTTATATTTTTTTGCGGACCATGGAACGGAGCAACGAATGCGGACAGTACACTGAGTGCTGCCCGCATCTTTTGCGGCCCAATTGAAATGAATGGGTCCGCATCCGAGCCGCCAAAACTGCAGCTCGGATGCGGACCAGAACAACATCCTTCTGCCTGAGGCCTTAGACTGTGAGCCCCACTGGGGACAGTTGGATGCCAATGTCTGTAAAGCTGCGGAATATAGTAGCGCTATATAAGTACATAAAATAAGTAAATGTGCGAGATCCTCCATTGTGGACACTGCTCGTCTTGCTGGAGCGCACGGCATTATACTGATTTATGATGCTATATGCCTCTGCGTGACCTTCCTTCTACAAGATCAGGGTACATTCAACAGCCAGACCTATGATAGAAATGCCTATTCTTGTCCGCAATTGCAGACAAGAATAGGATATGTTCCATCTTTTTTACGGGGCTGCAGAACAGAAGTACGAATGCGGACTGCACACGGTGTGATGTCCGCATCTTTTGCAGAATGGATGCAGGCCCATAAATTGTATACTGACATAATGCTGTCAATGTTATTCAATACATTCCAGAACTGTAAGGGTTACATAGCATCATAAAATCAATATAATGCTATGCGACCCCATCAGCGCTGGGAGGTCAGGACGGAAGCTGCCGCATACTCTCACTGCGAGTCCGATGCATGGAACTCGCTCGTCTGAAAGGGGCCTAATGCAGTACCTACAGTTCAGCAGAGCCCCAGCGAGATGGGAATTCACAGCATCAGTCGTGGTAAGGCCTAGTTCACACAAACGTGTGTGATCCGTGCCCGTATTGCGGGCCGCAATACACGGCCACAGTTCCGTGTGCATTCCGCATCACGAATGCAGACCCATTCACTTCAATGGGTCCGCAAATCCGCAATTGCGGAATGGCCGCACGGAACAGGACCCCTCGGAAGCACTACGGAGTGCTTCCGCGGGGTTGCGTCCCGTACTTCCGTTCCGTAAAAAGATAGAACATGTCCTATCTTTTTGTGGAACGGGCGATCGCGAACCCATTAAAATGAATGGGTCCGCGATCCGATGCGGCTGACCTACGGCCGGCGATCTTTCATTGAGGCCCGCAATTTGCATGCACGGGTCACACACGTTCATGTGAACTCGTCGGAGACTAGCCCAAGGGTATATGGACACCTGCCTGAAATGCAGTCGATTTTAGAAAACCAGACGAGCTGCTGATTTTTCCATGATAATTTCTCTATAGGTTCCACTCCTGGCTTTGGAATCACAATACAATAAGTGCCTTGTATTACCTTTGTCCACATGAGAAATGTCATTTACAGCCCCTTTAACCATTGACTGCTGCAGTAAAGTAAACTACTACACTGAAAAGTGTTGGCGTCCCTGCCTTGCACCTCAACAGTCATCAGGCTGGAGAAGCCCAGAACTGGAGTGTGCACCGAAGGGAAGAAATCACTTCCAATCACTGCAAGCCGGCCCAGGGAGCTTCAGAACTGAGAGTACAACTACTACACCCATCATCCGGCCACTCACATGCATGCCCCTGTGGCCTGGTCGATACGTAAACTAATAATCCTGTTTAATTTTCAAAATGCATATTAATATTGAGATTAATATTTGCACACAGAGGTCACATTACATTTTTTCAAAAAGAGTAAAAATACTCCTCTTATCGTTTTTGAGGAGTATTTTCAGCCGAAGAGGAGTACCAAAGTTGAAGTAATTGATATAATAATAATACCTAAATAACGTTAAGAATTTGCCATTTTGCAGGAAACCCTTACCAGTCTATGCTAGAATTGTCTTCTATACATAAATAGCAAATTTAGACAATTTTACATTTCTGACTCTTGTGCAATTTAAAAATTCCTGTTTTCTCCATCATATTTAAAATATAACGCAGCCAAAATGACAAGTCGTCAGTGCATCTTCAGTATTAGGCTATATGCACACGAACGTTGTTTGTTTCCGTGTCCGTTTTTTTTTTTGAGGTTTGTATGCAGACCCATTTATTTCAATGGGTCCGCAAAAACGCAGACAGCACACCGTGTGCTGTCCGCATCAGTATGTCCGTTCCGTTGCCCCGCATGTCCTATTTTTTTTTTTCTAGTTTGCGGACAAGGATAGGCATTATTACAATGGATCCGCAAAAAAACGGATGCCATACGGAACGTCATCCATTTTTTTTGCAGGACCGTAAAACACATACGGTCGTGTGCATGTAGCCTTACCTTGGCCCATCAGCACCATGATTATCACAACAGTGTTCTGCTGTGTAGATCCAGTGCCCACATATGCGATGACTGGGCAGCGCAGAAATGGCTTTGCTGGGATGATGCCGATGAGGCAAAAAAAATACAGGCTACACAGAGCACTCCATAAACATAATATAGACTGATATGAGGCACATACACTGACTCACTGCACCAGCAGGCCCTGGCTGAGAAACTGAGCCAGAGCCTGCACTAACAGGCCCTGGCACTCAGCCAGGCGTGCTGGTGCAGTGATTAGTTAATCCACAGGCACTTGCTGAGCACCTGAGCTGGAGCCTGCTGGTGCAGTGATCACGGAGTCCTCTGGACTCATTGATCACTGCACGGCAGGCTCTGGCTGAGTATCAGAGCCTGCACCAGCAGGCTCTTGCACTCAGTCAGGGCCTACTGGTGCAGTGATCAGTGAGTCTTGCTGGCTCTGGCTCAGGTGCTCAGCCCACTGACTCACTTATCACTGCACCAGCAGGCTCTGGCTAAGCACCTAACACAGGAGAGTTTAGCATTGTACTTTACAATCCGGTGTCAAGACTCCTCGAGGTAAAATGACCTCTTGTCCGGCATTTTGCGGACCGCACATCGCCGGCACTCTCATAGAAAATGCCCTTTCTTGTCCGCAATTGCAGACAAGAATAGGACATGTTCTTCTTTTTGCGGAACGGAAGTGCGGATCCACAAATGCAGACAGCACATTCCGGCACCATTGAAAATTAATGGGTCCGCACCTGTTTCGCAAAATTGCGGAAAGGATGCGGACGTGTGAATGGACCCCAAGTGATCCCATTACCCCGATGCAGGACAAGATCAGTGCTCTGCTGTCCGTCCACAGCTCCTCATCAGTTGGCCTCCTCACAGGCTGCTCTCCCGTCTTTACGGAGCCACTAGTTAGCCTACACAATCAGGGACTCGGGAGCAGCATGGAGAAGCAGTGCGCCAAAATTGGCCAATGAGCAGCCTCCCTCCCTAATAACAAGCTCCTTACTCGCTGCCAACCCTACACATGCGAGTAAGGAGCTTTGCTATTGGATGTTTTGGGCAACAGCAGTATTGCTGTGCTGCCCATGAGATTCCCAGCCTGCAGTGCGCTGGTTAACTGCATGAAAAGCCTTAAAGGGTTTCTACCATGAGAATTTCTGTTATGTAGCTGACTGACATGAGCTATGTGCTAGTGTCTGCACCACATACCAGTATGCTTTATACATTTCTCCCTGCAGCCGTTCTGCAAAAAAAACCACACTTTTACAATATGCTAATGAGCCTCTAGGTGCTATGTGGGTGTAGATTCAGCACCTAGAGGCACGAAAAACTAACCATGGATCCTGCCCGCCCCGCTCCTCGTGATTGATGTCCAAGTTCCATGCATCGTTGAGGAAATCCAGTGCCTGCGCCGTTCACTTCTACCAGGAATGCGGCCTTCACTCACTGCGCCGCGCAGGATTTCCTCAACGATGCATGGAACTCATTAGCATATTGATAAAGTGTGTATTTTAGCAGAACGGCTGCAGGGACAAATATAAAAAACACACAGTTAGGCCTCTTTCACAACCGTTTTTTTTTTCCGTTTACAGGCCGTTTTTTGCATTCCGTATACGCAGACTGCGATGTAAATTGCCAGCATTCGCCCCATAAGACGCAGGGGCACTTTTCCCCCACTTTTGGGGGGGGGGGGGAGAGGAAAGTGCGTCTTATGGGGCGAATAATACGGTAAATCAAGCCTTACTGACTAGTAATTTAAATCAGTTTGATTTAAATAAAATCCACCCTGCTTCAGGTCCTTTCACTTTTTTGTATGTTGCGTGCCTTGTTCTCAGATTCAAAACAAATCAAGTTTTCCCCACTCAATACCCCATAATGAGAAAGGAATTTTAGAAATGTTAGCCAAGTTATTAAAAAAGAAAAAATATTTCAGACCCTTTGCTATGGCATTTAAATCTTGCTCTGGGGGCCTCTCATTTCTCTTGATCATCTTTGAGATGTTTCTACACCTTGAGTCCACTTGTGGTAAATTGACTGGACATGATTTGAATGCATATCAGAGCCAAGAGGAGGAAAGAACTACCTGTAGAGCTCAGAGACGGGATTTTGTGGAGACACAGATTTGCATAAGAGTTTAAAACATTTCTGCAGCACTAAAAGTTCCCAAGAGCACAGTGGCCTCTGTAAGTCTTAAATGGAAGTTTGGAATAACTCATACTCTTCTTACAGCTGGCTGCCCCAAACTCAGTAAGTGGTGGAGAGAGACCACCAAGAACAGAATGGTCACACTGGCTGAGCTCCAAAGATCCTGTGTGCAGATGGGAAAAACATTCAGAAGTCTACCATCACTGCAGTACTCTTCCAATCTGGGTTTTATGGCATTGTGTAACAGTTAAAAATCAGCGTAAAAAGCAACGTTCACAATTGTCATTAACCCCTTAAGGGGTTAAAGTGACCAGTGGCACTTAAAGTGCTGATAACTTTAAAACGCTTTGACTTATCCAGGCCATTCTGAGATTGTTTTTTCGTCACATATTGTACTTCACGACACTGGTAAAATGAAGTAAAAAAAAATATTCATTTTTATTTATAAAAAAAGATCACATTTTCCAAAGGCAGATTTTGCTGGACTGGTTTGTTTGACACCATGTCCCATTTGAAGCCCCCCTGATGCACCCCTAGAGTAGAAACTCCAAAAAAGTGGCCCCATTTTAGAAACTATGGGATAAGGTGGCAGTATTATTGTTACTAGTTTACGGTACATATGATTTTTGGTTGCTTTATATTACACTTTTTGTGAGGCAAGATAACAAGAAAAAGCTGTTTTGGCACAGTTTTTATTTTTTGCCATTTACAACATTCATCTGACAGGTTAGATCATGTGATATTTTTATAGACCAGGTTGTCACGGATGCGGCGATACCTAATATGTATACTTTTCTTTTTATTTATGTAAGTTTTACACAATGATTTCTTTTTTGAAGCAAAGTTACTCCGTGTGCATTCCGTTTCCGTTTGTCCGTGTGGGCACCGGCCATGTGCATTCCGCATCACGGATGCGGACCCATTCACTTGAATGGGTTCGCAAATCCGGACATGCGGTGCAGAAAGAAACGGAAGCTTCCGTGGGGTTCTGTTCCGTGCTTCCGTTTCACAAAAAAAAATAGAACTTGTTCTATCTTTTTGAGGAACAGATGAATTGCGGACCCCATTCAAGTGAATGGGTCCGCAATCTGCATGCGGCTGGCCGGTGCCCGTGCATTGCGGACTGCAATTTGCGTTCCACAGCACGGGCACAGCCAGTACAAGGTCGTGTGCAAGAGGCCTGAGAAAAAAAAGGACTCTCTGCTCAACCAAGAATGAACTTTTTAGTCTCACTTCTAGGTGTCATGTTTGGACCTGTTGATCCCATTCCATTAAATATTTCAACTGAGCAGTAAGGAAACATACCGGAATATTTGGTACAGCTAAACCGTACCATCAAGTGAGTTTTATCCTCGGCTCTTTGCCCCTCCAAACCAGTTCTGTGAACAAGCTTTCCAGAGATCTTTATAAGGCTATTTACTACTATATTTTTTTTTTCGGTACCCAATATTATCCGATGGCATTATAACTAGGGATGAGCCAATTTCATATTTTGAAATTCGTTCACGCTTCGTTTGGTGGTAAAAGCAAAATTGCGTTATGGATTTTGGATCACCGCTGGACCTCATTACAGTCAATGGGGACCTGGGGGTGAAGTAGAGAATCTGGCAGGCTGTTCCTTTACGGAGATGTGAACTCAGCCTTACCTGCTCGCTGTCACAATTGTAGCGGTGAGCAGGTGTAATTACAGCTTCAAGTGAACAGGAAGGAGCCGTCCCAAAGAACTGAATGGGGATGGCGGAGATGTAATTATACCTGCTGTCCGCTGCAACTGCGGGCAGGTAAACGGAGAAGAGAACACTGCGCTAGTACAAGTGCTGCATACTCTTAACCTCCTAGCAATCATCAGTGAAAAACGTATCGCATCAGCACTTGCTTCCGGATGCAATGCGTTTTTCACTGAAGATCCATTCACTTCTATGGGGCCAGGGCTGCGTGAAAAACGCAGAATATAGAACATACTGTGTTTTTCATGCAACGCAGAACTGATGCGTGAAAAAAAAATAAAACGCTCATATACACAGACCCATTGAAATGAATGGGTCAGGATTCAGTGAGGGTGCTTTGCAATCGATACTTTTGTCCCGGTATCGATACGATACCGGGATTTCAGTTTTTTCGATACTGGGCTGCGCTTCTGCGCAGTCTAGTATCTCTGAACATGAGCGCGCTCATGTTCTCTCAGCAGCACGGGGAGAAGAAAGCTGTCCTCCCTCCCCCCTGTGCTGCTGCCGCTGCCACCAATGAGAAGAGAGGGGTGGAGGAGGGGCGGGCGCACTGCGCCACCAATGAGAAGAGAGGGGCGGAGGAGGGGCGCGCACACTGCGCCACCAATGATAGGACTATTCCCACACAGAGTGGCGCCCAGCAATGTCTCAGCACTCATCATTAGTCCTGGGCGCCGCTCCGTTCGCCCGCAGTGCCCCATTACTGTCTCCTCTCCTGCTCCACATGCTGCTGATTACTATCGGAGTGATGGGAGGAGACTTCAGCTTTACTAGTGGGTGTTCCTTCTCCCTGCGCTGCGATTGGACAGTGCTACAGCCAGGGAGAAGGAACGCCCACTAGTGAAGCTGATGTCTCCTCCCATCGCTCCGATAGTAATCAGCAGCGTGTGGAGCAGGAGAGGAGACAGTAATGGGGCACAGCGGGCGAACGGAGCGGTGTAGCCTAATAATGAAAGTCTGGAGTCCCATATAAAGTAGTCAGTCTTTAACACAATACAGGAGGCGGGTGCCGGCAGCAGAATCGCATTGCCAGCACCCTGCCCCTGACAGGGAGCTGCGATCAGCGGCAGTTAACCCCTAAGGTGCGGCACCTAAGGGGTTAACTGCCGCTGATCTGCCAGTACCCGCCTCCTGTATAAAAGGGGTAATTATCATTGGTGGTGCAGTGTGCCCCCCCCCTCAACCCCCCATCCCATTAAAATCATTGGTGGCACAGTGCGCCGGCCCCTCTCAACCCCCCCAGTATTAAAATCATTGGTGGCAGTGGGCACAGGGTCCTCTCCCCTCCCCCTCATTGGTGGTGCAGTGGCAGCTTCTGATCGGAGCCCCAGCTGTGTAAGCCTGGGGCTCCGATCGGTTACCATGGCAGCCAGGACGCTACAGAAGCCCTGGTTGCCATGGTAACATCCCTGATGCTGTGTGCACAGAGCAGCAGGGACAGTGTGAAGTCCTATTCACCCTGATAGAGATCTATCAGGCTGAATAGGACAAGGGGTGAAAGATCCCAGGTTCTAGCCCCTAAGGGGGGAAATAGTTATTAAATAAAAAGTGTAAAAAAAAAAAAAAGTTAAACCCCCCCACCAAAATATGAAGTATAAATCACCCCCTTTCCCCAATTTCACATATAAAATATATAAATAATAAACATATTACATATCGCCACGTCAGAAAAGTCCAAACTATTAAAATATAAAAAAAAAAATCTAGGTGGTGAATGCCGGAACTGAAAAAAAATAAATAAAAACTGCGCGATTCGCCATTTTTAAAAATGCGGAGTGCACGTGGCTTTTTTGGGGTTTTTTTTCCGCGTGGTATCGAATGGTATCGAGTATCGCAATACTTTTTCATGGTATCGAAACCGAATCAAAAATTTGGTATCGCAACAACTCTATTTATGTCACGCATCGCACCCGCGCGGAAAACTCGCTCGTGCGAAAGAGGCCTTAGTGCAGATCCATTTTTTGGCGGATTAGATGCTGACCCATTCACTTCTATGGGGCCCTTTTCTCCCATTCCACGGCTCTGCAAAACAAATGAAACATGTTCTATACTTCAACTTGTCAGTGAAAATCAGGACGTAGCCCCATTGAAGTCTATAGTAAGTCTATACAGAATGCAATCCATTTTTTGCGGACATGCTGAACTGTCCGCAAAAAAATGGATACGCACTTTTGCGGACAGCATATGGCCATCTGAATGAGCCCTTAAAAGGGGTTGTCTCACTTCAGCAAATGGCATTTATCAAGTAGAAAAAGTTAATACAAAGCACTTACTAATGTATTGTTATTATCCGTATTGCCTCCTTTGCTGTCTGGATTCATTTTTCCATTACATTATATACTGCTTGTATCCATGGTTATGACCACCCCACAATCGATCAGCGGTGGTCGCGCTTGCATACTATAGAAGAAAGCATTGGCCTCTCTGGTTGCAAGGACTGTGGGAGCTCACATAGTTGCTTTTTCCTATAGTGAGGCAAGCATGACCACCACTGATACATCGTAGGGTGGTCATAACCCCTGGAAACGACTAGTTTATAATGTGATGGAAAAATTAATCCAGCCAGCAAAGGAGGCAATATGGATAATCACAATACATCAGTAGGTGTCTTGTATGAACTTTCTCTACATAATAAATTCTATTTGCTGAAGTGACACAACCCCTTTGAGCCTATATTTGCCAGGGCGAATATCCTACTGAATGTCGTTAATGTGAAAAAAATTCAATGAGCCTCGCAAGATGTAATGAGTATGAGCAATTAAACAAAAAGCAAGGAATCGCTTATTTATCGCCAATCGTGATCTTTCATCCTGCTAAAAAATTATTTTTTCTCAGTCACAGATCTGTTTGTATAATATGGAGTCGTCTACTCGCTTAACCCTTTCATGACCAAGGGTCATTGATGCCCCAGTGTCCAGGTCAAAATTTACAAATCTGACATGCGTCACATTATGTGGTAATAGCTTTGGAACACTTATTTATCCAAGCCATTCTGAGATTGTTTTCTCGTGACATATTGTACTTCATGATAGTCTTAAATATGAGTCAATATATTTCACCTTTATTTATGAAAAAATCCCAAATTTATAAAAAAATTGAAAAATTCACAATTTTCAAAATTTCAATTTCTCGGCTTCTAAAACAGAAAGTCATACCTAATAAAATATGTATTACTTAACATTCCCATATGTCTACTTTATGTTGGCATCATTTTGGAAATGTCTTTTCTTTTTTTAGGACGTTAGAAAGCTTAGACGTTTAGAAGCAATTCTTAAAATTTTTAAGAAAATATCCAAATCCCACTTTTTAAGGACCAGTTCAGGTCTGAAGTCACTTTGTGAGGCTTACATAGTGGAAACCCCCCATAAATGACCCCATTGTAGAAACTACACCCCTGAAGTTACTCAAAACTGATTTTACAAACTTTGTTACACCCCTTAAGAATTAAAGGAAAATGGAGATGACATTTCTTAATTTCACTTTTTTGTCAGATTTTTCCATTTTATTACATTTTTTCTTTAACACATTGAGGGTTAACAGCCAAACAAAACTCAACATTTATTACCCAGATTCTGCGGTTTACAGAAACACCCCACATGTGGTCGTAAACTGATGTACGGGCGCATGGCAGGGTGCAGCAGAAAAGGAACGTCATATGGTTTTTGGAAGGCAGATTTTGCTGAACTGGTTTTAGATGTCATCTCCCATTTAAAGCCCCCCTGATGCACCCTTACAGTAGAAACTTCCAAAAAGTGACCCTATTTTGGAAACTAGGGGATAAGGTGCCAGTTTTATTGGTACTATTTTGGGGTACATATGATTTTTAATTGCTCTATATTAAGTGTTTTGTGAGGCAAGGTAACTGAAAAATGTCTGTTTTGGCCCAGTTTTTTTTTTTTTTGTTTTTTTGTTTTTTTTTACAAGATTCATCTGACAGGGTAGATCATGTGCTATTTTTATAGAGCAGGTTGTTACGAATGCAGTGATATCAAATATGTTTACTTTGTTTGTTTGTTTCAGTTTTACATAAAGCAATTTTGAAAAAGAAATTATGTTTTTGTTTGTCCATTTTCTGAACATATGTTTTTTATTTTTCTGCCGATCGTCTTGTGCAGGGGCTCGTTTTTTGCAGAAAGAGTTGAGAATTTTATTGGTACCATTTTTGGGTACATAGGGTTTTTTGATCATTCATTATTACACTTTATGGGGCAAGGTGACCAAAAAATTGGCTGTTTTGGAACAGTTTTTATTTATTTATTTTTACAGAGTTTATCTGAGGGGTTAGGTCCTGTGACAGTTTTATAGAGCAGATTGTTACGGACGTGGCATAACCTAATATGTATACTTTTTCTTATTTATTTAAGTTTTACACAATAATAGCATTTCTGAAACCAAAAAAATGATGTTTTAGTGTCTCCATAGTCTGAGAGCCATAGCTTTTTTATTTTTTGGGTGATTGTCTTAAATAGGGTATCGTTTTTTGCAGGATGAGGTGGCGGTTTGATTAGTACTATTTTGGGGGTCATATGCCTTTTTGATCGCTTGCTGTTGCACTTTTTGTGATGTAAGGTGACAAAAATGGCTTTTTTTTACACAGTTTTTATTTTATTTTTTTATGGTATTTATCGGACAGGGTCTATCATGTGATATATTTATAGAGACGGTCGTTACGGACGCGGTGATACCTAATATGTGTATTTTTTTTTTTCATTTTTCATAGGAAAAGGCAATTAATTTTTTTAATTTTACATTATTATTTATTTTTACTTTTATTTTTTTCACATTTTTTTATTTTTATCAAGTCCCTCTTGGATCTCCCTCTATTAACCCCATGGATGCCGCGGCGGCTGCTGATGGCGGCGGCTCAGGAATAGAGCCGCCGCCATGACACACAGCAGGGGGACTGAACAGTATCGGGGGCAGCGCTGGTCTGGAAGTGGGTGGGGGGGGTGTCACGGCCAACATTGAGGGAGGTGGGGCAGGAGGAATGTATGGAGCGGGGAGGGGGCGGACCGCATCAGGGCACTGGGCAGCAGGCTGATTGAATGTGGAGACAACAGCACATTTGTGCAGGCGGACAAGAGGTAGGGGCACAGATCCGGGGGGGGGGGGGGGCATGAGGACACTATGCGATTTTTTCACTGCCGCGATCTGCACAGACTAACCAATCGGATCGATTGCCGGCAAGGGGCCACTCTGATTGGTCCCTTGCCGGCATTACTGCACTGTATGCTGTCCGTGACAGCAGCAGGACAGGGGCAGAAGCTTTATATACGGATTGCGTATATATCACGGATATATACGGATGGCGGTCGTGAAGGGGTTAAAGATCACACAGAGTCATGGTACTTTGTGGTGAATGATTAACGATCGAAAGTACAAATGAACATCGCTCTATGTAATAAGCACATTTTTGGTCGCTAACGAGTTGCAAAATCTTTGACTATAATCGTTATCTGCAAGACATCTCCTGGTCTAATACAAGCCTTACACTACAATAAATTAGCATTGCAGCGTATGGAAAATTCACTATGTTCTTATGGAACACTGCCACCTGCAGGCCGCCACAAGAACTACAGCTGTAATGGCCTGGGGATCCTTCCTAAGGCTCCAGGCTATTACAGAGAACAAACAGTTGTTCGGGCCCCGGGAGCGCAGAAATCCTCCCAAAAAAGTCACCTCTGATGCCGTGGTCACTGTTTAAAATAACAGAAACCCGGCAGCTGTTATGCCATCTTTAACCACCTCCCGACCGCCTAACGCACCGATGCGTCCGGGAGGTGGTTGATTTACTCCTCCTGGACGCATCGGCGCGTCATCTCGCGATAGATGAGATTTCCTGTGAACGCGCGCACACAGGCGCGCGCGCTCACAGGAACGGAAGGTAAGCGAGTGGATCTCCAGCCTGCCAGCGGCGATCGCTCGCTGGCAGGCTAGAGATGTGATTTTTTAATCCCTAACAGGTATATTAGACGCTGTTTTGATAACAGCGTCTAATATACCTGCTACCTGGTCCTCTGGTGGTCCCTTTTGTTAGGATCGACCACCAGAGGACACAGGCAGCTCAGTAAAGTCGCACCAAACACCACACTACACTACCCCCCCTACTTATTAACCCTTTATGAACCACTGATCACCCCATATAGACTCCCTAATCACCCCCCTGTAAGGCTCCATTCAGAGGTCCGTATGATTTTTACGGATCCACGGATACATGGATCGGATCCGCAAAACGCATACGGACGTCTGAATGGAGCCTTACAGGGGGGTGATCAATGACAAGGGGGTGATCACGCATATAGACTCCCTGATCACCCTCCTGTCATTGATCACCCCCCTGTAAGGCTCCATTGAGACGTCCGTATGATTTTTACGGATCCATGGATAGGATCCGCAAAACACATACGGACGTCTGAATGGAGCCTTACAGGGGGGTGATCAATGACAGGGAGGTGAACACGCATATAGACTTCCTGATCACTTCCCTGTCATTGATCACCCCCCTGTAAGGCTCCATTCAGACGTCCGTATGATTTTTACGGATCCACAAAACACATACGGACGTCTGAATGGAGCCTTACAGGGGGGTGATCAATGACAAGGAGGTGATCACGCATATAGACTTCCTGATCACTTCCCTGTCATTGATCACCCTCCTGTCATTGATCACCCCCCTGTCAGGCTCCATTCAGACGTCCGTATGATTTTTACGGATCCACTGATACATGGATCGGATCCGCAAAACACATGCGGACGTCTGAATGGAGCCTTACAGGGGGGTGATCAATGACAAGGGGGTGAACACGCATATAGACTTCCTGATCACTTCCCTGTCATTGATCACCCCCCTGTAAGGCTCCATTCAGACGTCCGTATGATTTTTACGGATCCACAAAACACATACGGACGTCTGAATGGAGCCTTACAGGGGGGTGATCAATGACAAGGAGGTGATCACGCATATAGACTTCCTGATCACTTCCCTGTCATTGATCACCCCCCTGTCATTGATCACCCCCCTGTAAGGCTCCATTGAGACGTCCGTATGATTTACGGATCCATGGATACATGGATCGGATCCGCAAAACACATACGGAGGTCTGAATGGAGCCTTACATGGGGGTGATCAATGACAGGGAGGTGATCACCCATATAGATTCCCTGATCACCCCCCTGTCATTGATCACCCCCCTGTCATTGATCACCCCCCTGTCATTGATCACCCCCCTGTAAGGCTCCATTCAGACGTCCGTATGATTTTTATGGATCCACTGATACATGGATCGGATCCGCAAAATGCATACGGACGTCTGAATGGAGCCTTACAGGGGGGTGATCAATGACAAGGGGGTGATCACGCATATAGACTTCCTGATCACTTCCCTGTCATTGATCACCCCCCTGTCATTGATCACCCCCCTGTAAGGCTCCATTCAGACGTCCGTATGTTTTATGCGGATCCGATCCATGTATCCGTGGATCCGTAAAAAACATACGGACGTCTGAATGGAGCCTTACAGGGGGGTGATCAATGACAGGGGGGTGATCAGGGAGTCTATATGGGATGATCACCCCCCTGTCATTGATCACCCCCCTGGAAGGCTCCATTCAGACGTCTGTATGTTTTTTGCGGATCCGATCCATGTATCAGTGGATCCGTAAAAATCATACGGACGTCTGAATGGAGCCTTACAGGGGGGTGATCAATGACAGGGAAGTGATCAGGAAGTCTATATGCGTGATCACCCCCTTGTCATTGATCACCCCCCTGTAAGGCTCCATTCAGACGTCCGTATGCGTTTTGCGGATCCGATCCATGTATCAGTGGATCCGTAAAAATCATACGGACGTCTGAATGGAGCCTTACAGGGGGGTGATCAGGGAGTCTATATGGGTGATCACCCCCCTATCATTGATCACCCCCCCCTGTAAGGCTCCATTCAGACATTTTTTTGGCCCAAGTTAGCGGAAATTTTGCTTTTTTTTGTTTTTTCTTACAAAGTCTCATCTTCCACTAACTTGTGTCAAAAAATTAAATCTCACATGAACTCACCATACCCCTCACGGAATCCAAATGCGTAACATTTTTTAGACATTTATATTCCAGACTTCTTCTCACGCTTTAGGGCCCCTAAAATGCCAGGGCAGTATAAATACCCCACATGTGACCCCATTTCAGAAAGAAGACACCCTAAGGTATTCCGTGAGGGGCATATTGAGTCCATGAAAGATTTACATTTTTGTCCCAAGTTAGCGGAAAGGGAGACTTTGTGAGAAAAAAAAAAAAAAAAATTATCAATTTCCGCTAACTTGTGCCCCAAAAAAAAATTTCTATGAACTCGCCATGCCCCTCATTGAATACCTTGGGGTGTCTTATTTCCAAAATGGGGTCACATGTGGGGTATTTATACTGCCCTGGCTTTTTAGGGGCCCGAAAGCGTGAGAAGAAGTCTGGGATCCAAATGTCTAAAAATGCCCTCCTAAAAGGAATTTGGGCCCCTTTGCGCATCTAGGCTGCAAAAAAGTGTCACACATCTGGTATCGCCGTACTCAGGAGACGTTGGGGAATGTGTTTTGGGGTGTCATTTTACATATACCCATGCTGGGTGAGAGAAATATCTTGGTCAAATGCCAACTTTGTATAAAAAAATTGGAAAAGTTGTCTTTTGCCAAGATATTTCTCTCACCCAGCATGGGTATATGTAAAATGACACCCCAAATCACATTCCCCAACTTCTCCTGAGTACGGCGATACCACATGTGTGACACTTTTTTGCCGCCTAGGTGGGCAAAGGGGCACACATTCCAAAGAGCACCTTTAGGATTTCACCGGCCATTTTTTACACATTTTGATTTCAAACTACTTACCACACATATGGGCCCCTAAATTGCCAGGGCAGTATAACTACCCCACAAGTGACCCCATTTTGGAAAGAAGACACCCCAAGGTATTCCGTGAGGGGCATGGCAAGTTCCTAGAATTTTTTATTTTTTGTCGCAAGTTAGTGGAATATGAGACTTTGTAAGGAAAAAAGAAAAAAAGGAAAATCATCATTTTCCGCTAACTTGTGACAAAAAATAAAAAATTCTAGGAACTCGCCGTGCCCGTCACGGAATACCTTGGGGTGTCTTCTTTCCAAAATAGGGTCACTTGTGGCGTAGTTATACTGCCCTGGCAATTTAGGGGCCCATATGTGTGAGAAGTACTTTGCAATCAAAATGTGTAAAAAATGGCCTGCGAAATCCGAAAGGTGCACTTTGGAATATGTGCCCCTTTGCCCACCTTGGCTGCAAAAAAGTGTCACACATCTGGTATCGCCGTACTCAGAAGAAGTTGGGGAATGTGTTTTGGGTTGTCATTTTACATATACCCATGCCGGGTGAGAAAAATATCTTGGTCAAATGCCAACTTTGTATAAAAAAATTGGAAAAGTTGTCTTTTGCCAAGATATTTCTCTCACCCAGCATGGGTATATGTAAAATGACACCCCAAAACACATTCCCCAACTTCTCCTGAGTACGGCGATACCACATGCGTGACACTTTTTTGCAGCCAAGGTGGGCAAAGGGGCACATATTCCAAAGTGCATCTTTCGGATTTCGCAGGCCATTTTTTACACATTTTGATTGAAAAGTACCGGTACTTCTCACACATTTGGGCCCCTAGAATGCCAGGGCAGTATAACTACCCCACAAGTGACCCCATTTTGGAAAGAAGACACCCCAAGGTATTCCGTGAGGGGCATGGCGAGTTCCTAGAATTTTTTATTTTTTGTCGCAAGTTAGTGGAATATGACACTTTGTAAGAAAAAAATAAAAATAAAAAAATCATCATTTTCTGCTAACTTGTGACAAAAAATAAAAAGTTCTATGAACTCACTATACCCATCAGCGAATACCTTAGGGTGTCTACTTTCCGAAATGGGGTCATTTGTGGGAGTTTTCTACTGTTTGGGCATTGTAGAACCTCAGGAAACATGACAGGTGCTCAGAAAATCAGAGCTGTTTCAAAAAGCGGAAATTCACATTTTTGTACCATAGTTTGTAAACGCTATAACTTTTACCCAAACATTTTTTTTTTATCAAAGACATGTAGAACAATAAATTTAGCGAAAAATTTATATATGGATGTCATTTTTTTTGCAAAATTTTACAGCTGAAAGTGAAAAATGTCATTTTTTTGCAAAAAAAAAATTTAAATTTCGATTAATAACAAAAAAAGTAAAAATGTCAGCAGCAATGAAATACCACCAAATGAAAGCTCTATTAGTGAGAAGAAAAGGAGGTAAAATTCCTTTGGGTGGTAAGTTGCATGACCGAGCGATAAACGGTGAAAGTAGTGTAGTGCAGAAGTGTAAAAAGTGGCCTGGTCATGAAGGGGGTTTCAGCTAGCGGGGTTGAAGTGGTTAAAGACCCGACCAGCAATCTACATGTAAGGCATTGGTCATGAAGGTGCTACAAGGGGGTCTGTCAGCAGTTTTGACCATGATATAGGGCTTGCTCTGCCTAGCTAACATGGCAAGGAGAGGTGTAGGAGATGTGACTACTGCAGAATGAACCTAACAGGAAGCTGATGTTAACAGGAAGTTCTCTACGTACACATCCTGCCAGGATGCATTCGGGCTGAGAAATGGGGAAGAAAAGTGCTGGTTTGAAAAATGTGTATATGAGGCAAAATATACAGTGTTTGGCTTCATGCACACGACCCTTGTGTGCATCCGCTCCGTAATTTTTCACAGTTTAGCGGAGGTCCCATTCATTTCTATGGAGCTGTGAATTTTTTTTTATAGTCCTCCGTTTTTTTCTCTGCGTCCGTGATCCGCGATTCCAGTCCGTCCAAAAAATATATCCTGTCCTATTCTTGTCAGTGGAAAACGGAGGACGGACCCATTCAAGTCAATGGGTCCGTCAAAAAAAAAAAACAGATGCACAACTGGTATGTCATCCGTGTCCGGGTCAGTTTTTTTTCTACAAGACCTTGGTGCAATAAAATTACACTTTTCATTAACCTTCCTTTTTTTTCCCCCTGTCAGACAGACAAAAATAAAATAAAAAAAGGAAGATACAAGGAAACACAACTGAAGCAAAATCGGACACGGACCACTGAAGCCAAATCAGTCGTGTGCATGAGGCCTTTGGAGTAATGTAGGCAAATGAAAAAAATCATTAAGGGAGCTTTCTGGCAGAAAATACACTTCATATTCACACTACTCCTCATTATAACAGCTAGGGATGAGCGAATCAACTTTGGATGAAACATCCGAAGTCGATTCGCATAAAACGTCGTTCTAATACTCTACGGCGTAGGAGCTCTGTACAGTATTAGAATGTATTGGCTGCGATGAGCCAAAGTTATTGCTCTCCCCAGACACCAACTAGTGCTCTCAGATAGATTCCCTATAAATTACACCACTGGCCTATGGTCGTTCAAAAATCTAAGCTTATATGGTCCCTGCTGGTCTTGACTTCCCGGTCCTGTCTTGATACATAGGAAATGGCAAGAGATGCTTCCCCAGCCAATCACTGGCTGCAGCTGTAACCCATCTCAGTTAGTGATTGGCTGAGCTGTCATCTCCAAGCATTTCCTGTGTTGAGCGGAGAGACCATCAGCGACCTGAAATAGTCCGCTGTGTTATTTTTAACCTTTTCTTATATATTTAAAAAATGTAATCATAGACACTATGTTGGTTAATTCTAGATAAAATAAAGCCTTTTACATCAGTCTATTAGGCCTGTACTCGTACTTAGTAAATTTTTCTAAAACCCAAGATCTGACGAAGGGCGCATATACAAAGTAAAACTGTGTGCACGGACATTAGTGGCTGACAGATCTATATCTGTATTGTAGTCGCTCAGTATGCTGCTGCATGGTACCCCCAACCCCTCCCCATAGAAGCAATGCGGGAGAGAACAACACTGTAAGAGCTGACTCTGGACGCATATGACCATAGTTCTGCATTATTTGCTATGTGACTGTCACAACTACCTGTTCTCGTTTACCACCTCAGGCATCGCATTCACTCCCGGTTTTTCACACGCTCCACCCTCTGAAACAACTGCTGCTCTCCAACAGTTCAAGGGCAGCAATTTTGCTTCTGCCTGTGCCACAACTTCACCCAAAGTATCGACGGCCATGCCCTGTATAGTGCAGCACTCCATGTTCTGCCATACGAAACTGCATATGCGCATAATACGGATGACTTCAATGGGTCCGCGGTCTGCACTTTGCGGTCATGCTCTTTTGCAGCACGGACATGCAGATGCAGAAAGCACATGAAAGGTATCTGTCACGATCAGTGTGGGGGAGAAACTCCACACTGAACACAGGAGGGACGGGGAACAGTAACTGGGCTTGGAAATTAGGGGAAAAAACGGTTACCTCCTAGACAACCCTAATCAAGGCCCTGACTACCTATCAATATGAAGGTAGGAATATTCATCAGCAGGATACCTAGGCCCTGATTTCCCTATAAGGCCCTGGAATATGTTTAGGACCAGAGACAACCCATTCCTCCCCAGATGGACGAATGGGAGTCTCTGTCTCAGGCCCAGATACAAACAACAGGGAATGTAACAAATACAAATGCGACACTTAACTTCTGTAGAGCTGGAAGAACAGGAAAGCCAGAGACGACCTAACACCAGCTAAGCCAAACCAAAATGACCCTATCTACCGCATAGTCAGAAGGGTGGGGTGAGACTATAAAGTGTACAAGTGATGACCACCAGGGGCTGACTGGCAACTTTTGGCCCAGGGGGCAAGTAACACCCAGAGGCCCACTGAGCCCCCCCCCCCCACTTCCGTCAGCCATGTAAATTAGAACACAGTAAAACAAAATAAACTAGGCATGCTCCGATATATCGGCCGCCGAAACACATCAGCCGAAAATTGCATTTTTGGTATAATGCCGAAAGTGTCATTTTCTGGCTGATACAGTGTTGCATCCGTGTATTCTCTCCTCCCCGCTGGGCGCTGCTCTGTGTCCCCCCCATGACACTTAAAGACTTTTGCAGGAGAAACTGTATATTGTGTGGCACAGTGTAGGCTATATGTGTATAACATAAACATATTTCATTTGAAAACTTACAGTTACTTGACCCTTGGGGATCTCGGACGCCACTTCTACGCTTTGGCCGGGGGCTCGGCGGAGCTGATGTTGTGTTTTATCCTAATGAGAAAGATTTCATAATAAGGATTTGGAGAAGGGGCAGAGGGGTCACAGAGCAGGGAGAGGCTGGGGCTGCTACTAGGGGGTCATACCATGGGGGAGTAATAAAGCCCACCATAATGACCCACCCCCCCAGTAGAAATAATTCTCCTTATAATAGACAGTGCACAAAATACCCCATTGTAATATCCCCAGTTGAGCTAATGTCCCCATAGTGCCCCCTATAATGTGCCAGTAGCCAGATAGGGCCCCCCTATAATGTGCCAGTAGCCACATAGGGCCCCCCTATAATGTGCCTGTAGCCATATGCCCCCCCATAATGTGCCAGTAGCCATAGCCCCCCCTATAATCTGCCAGTAGCCATAGCCCCCCCTATAATCTGCCAGTAGCCATAGCCCCCCTATAATCTGCCAGTAGCCATAGCCCCCCTATAATCTGCCAGTAGCCATAGCCCCCCCTATAATCTGCCAGTAGCCATAGCCCCCCTATAATCTGCCAGTAGCCATAGCCCCCCCTATAATCTGCCAGTAGCCATAGCCCCCCCTATAATCTGCCAGTAGCCATAGCCCCCCCTGTAATCTGCCAGTAGCCATAGGTCCCCCATAATGTGCCAGTAGCCAGATAGGGCCCCCCCACTAATGTGCCAGGAGTAGCCAGATAGGGGCCCCTCTATAATGTGCCAGGAGTAGCCAGATTATGAGGGGGGTGGGGGGCAGGGGGGCACAAAGTGCCAGCCCAGTAGTAGCCAGATTAGGGGGGGGCCCCCCTATAATGTGCCAGGAGTAGCCACCACTAGCCAGATTGTGCCCCCTGCCCCCCACCCCCCTCATAAAGTGCCAGCCCAGTAGTAGCCAGATTAGGGGGGGGGCCTATAATGTGCCAGGAGTAACCACCACTAGCCAGATTGTGCCCCCGTGCCCCCCACCCCCCTCATAAAGTGCCAGCCCAGTAGACTACTGGGCTGGCACTTTATGAGGGGGGTGGGGGGCAGGGGGCACAATCTGGCTAGTGGTGGCTACTCCTGGCACATTATAGGGGGGCCCCCCCTAATCTGGCTACTACTGGCAGTAATGTGCCAGGAGTAGCCACCACTAGCCAGATTGTGCCCCCTGCCCCACACCCCCCTCATAAAGTGCCAGCCCAGTAGTAGCCAGATAGGGACAGAAATAAAGAAAAAAAAAAAAAAAGTCAGTCAGACATACTTACCTCCCTGCTTCTCTGGACTCCCGCCTCCAGCCAGCACAGAGATGCAATCACTTTACGGCCGCAGGACCGGCGCACTGCTCCCCTGCTCCCCGTCTCGTCCCTGGCATAAAGCGTCCCTGGCATAAAGCGGCTGTGTATTCCGGCCCGGCCGGCCGGGACAGCAAGCCAGGGAGGCCCGGGGGGCAATTGCCCCCCTGCCCCCCGGCCCAGTCCGCCCCTGATGACCACTGAGCAACAGCTGAGAAAAGTGGTCATTAACCCTATCAACACTGAATCAAGAGAAATCAAGGAGGCTGTTAGATTCCTCCATGCTCAGCCGGTCTCTCTGATCTCCTGACTCCAGTCACCTGAGGGACTGTGACAACATCAGTCTGAGCAGAGAGATTTTTGCTTCTGTGTTTAGCATGCGGAGCCTTGTGGGTTAATCTAACTCACTGGCAGCGTGGAATGTGGCACTGCGTGCTGGCATCATGTCACGTGCTGTAAGTCTGTGTCCAGCTCTGGCATTATACAGAACATAACATATCTGACTGTATGCAGAGATGAGCAATGCCAGTGATAGTACATGTGAATTACAAATCACGGGGCATGTGCAGGGGAAATCACAGGGAGGGGGTTAAGTCCCTCATACAGAAAACAGAACTTCTTCCCAGAGTCAATACTGAAAGGCATCAGCAGCTTCATTATAATTTAAGGGGCTGTCTCACTTCAGCAAATAGCATTTATCATGTAGAGAAAGTAAATACAAGACACTTACTAATGTATTGTTTTTATCTATATTGCCTCCCTTGCTGGCTTTTTCCATCACATGATACACTGCTAATTTCCATGATTACGACCACAGAGCCGTCCATCAGCGGTGGTCACACTTGCACACTATAAAAAGTACCGGCTTTGCTGGTGGATTGGACCGTGGAGCTCACATAGGCTGGTATGTTTTCCTATAGTGTGCAAGCACGACCACTGCTGAAGGATTGCAGGGTGGTCATAACCCTGGTAACGAGCAGTGTATAATGTGATAGAAAGATGAATCCAGCCAGCAAAGGAGGCAATACGGAAAATCACAATACATTAGTAGGTGTCTTGTATTAACTTTCTACTGAAGAGAGACAACACCTTTGAAGGTGTTCTGGGACTAGAATACTGATGTTAAAGGGGTTGTCCAGGTTCAGAGCTGAACCTGGACAGCCCTCCATTTTCACCCAGGCAGCCCCCCCTCACATGAGCATCGGAGCAGTTCATGCTCCGATGCTCTCCTTTGCCCTGCGCTAAATTGCACAGGGCAAAGGCATTTTTCTGAGTTCCGGTGACGTACCGGGCTCTCTATGGGGCTGACAGGAACCCCGGTGACGTCACCGGCACTGATGGGCGGGATTTGGCTCTGCCCTAGCCAGTAAAACGGCTAGGGCAGAGCTAAAGCCCGCCCCTCAGAGCCGGTGACGTCACCGAACACACTGCTGGGCGGAAGTTACCGCCCGGCAGTGTGTTATTGAAAACACAAGAGCCCGTGCCCTGCGCGATCTAGCGCAGGGCACTGGAGCGCATCGGAGCATGAGATGCTCCGATGCTAGGCTCAGGGGGGCTGCCGGGGTGAAAATAAGGGTATGTCCGGGTTCAGCTCTGAACCTGGACAACCCCTTTAAGCCCTCCGGACAGGTCATCAAGATCAGATCTGTGGGGGTACGACTCCCGCACCCTCACTGACCAGCTGTTTGAGGAGAAAGCCGCGGCACGCCTCTTACTAGTCCAGTGACGTCATGTTCATTGGTCACATGGCCGATGTACAGTCGTGGCCAAAAGTTTTAAGAATTACATAAATATTGGAAATTGGAAAAGTTGCTGCTTAAGTTTTTATAATAGCAATTTGCATATACTCCAGAATGTTATGAAGAGTGATCAGATGAATTGCATAGTCCTTCTTTGCCATGAAAATTTACTTAATCCCCAAAAAAAACTTTCCACTGCATTTCATTGCTGTCATTAAAGGACCTGCTGAGATCATTTCAGTAATCGTCTTGTTAACTCAGGTGAATGTTGACGAGCACAAGGCTGGAGATCATTATGTCAGGCTGATTGGGTTAAAATGGCAGACTTGACCTGTTAAAAGGAGGGTGATGCTTGAAATCATTGTCCTTCTAGTGTTAACCATGGTGACCTGCAAAGAAACGCGTGCAGCCATCATTGCGTTGCATAAAAATAGCTACACAGGCAAGGATATTGTGGCTACTAAGATTGCACCTCAATCAACAATTTATAGGATCATCAAGAACTTCAAGGAAAGAGGTTCAATTCTTGTTAAGAAGGTTTCAGGGCGTCCAAGAAAGTCTAGCAATCGCCAGGATTCAGCTGCTGGATCGGAGTGCCACCAGTGCAGAGCTTGCTCAGGAATGGCAGCAGGCAGGTGTGAGCGCATCTGCACGCATAGTGAGGCGAAGACTTTTGGAAGATGGCCTGGTGTCAAGAAGGGCAGCAAAGAAGCCACTTCTCTCCAAAAAAAAACATCAGGGACAAATTGATCTTCTGCAGAAAATATGGTGAATGGACTGCTGAGGACTGGGGCAAAGTCATATTCTCCGATGAAGACTCTTTCCGATTGTTTGGGGCATCAGGAAAAAGGCTTGTCTGGAGAAGAAAAGGTAGCCATCAGTCCTGTGTCATGCCAACAGTAAAGCATCCTGAGACCATTCATGTGTGGGGTTGCTTCTCATCCAAGGGAGTGGGCTCACTCACAATTTTGCCCAAAAGCATAGCCATGAATAAAGAATGGTACCAAAACACCCTCCAACAGCAACTTCTTCCAACAATAGTTTGGTGAAGAACAATGCATTTTCCAGCACGATGGCGCACCGTGCCATAAGGCAAAAGTGATAACTAAGTGCCTCAGGGACCAAAACGTTGACATTTTGGGTCCATGGCCTGGAAACTCCCCAGATCTTAATCCCATTGAGAACTTGTGGTCAGTCCTCAAGAGGCGGGTGGACAAACAAAAACCCACTAATTCTGACAAACTCCAAGAAGTGATTATGAAAGAATGGGTTGCTATCAGTCAGGAATTGGCCCAGAAGTTGATTGAGAGCATGCCCAGTCGAATTGCAGAAGTCCTGGAAAAGAAGGGCCAACACTGCAAATACTGACTCTTTGCATAAATGTCATGTAATTGTCGATAAAAGCCTTTGAAACGTATGAAGTGCGTGTAATTATATTTCACTACATCACAGAAACAACTGAAACAAAGATCTAAAAGAAGTTTAGCAGAAAACTTTGTGAAAACTAATATTTGTGTCATTCAAGTGAACGAGCCTGGACTGCAATACCAAGCACCGCCACTATCCAATGTGATACCTATGCTGTGAGGAGGCCGCAGTGCTCACAGGAGCTGATAGGGGGCAGTGCTGGCAATCACCCCACCAATCTGATATTGATGACCTATCCTGAGAACAGGCCAACATTTCACTCCCAGAAAACGCTTTTAAATGCTACGTCCACCTTCATAAACAGCTATGAGTCTCCTGCGGTCTACATGTCCTCTAGTTCAGGTTCCTCTACCAAATGTAGGTAAAATATAGAACATAGAAGGATACAATGAGAAATAACTAAAAAAAAATATCTGTATCTCTGTAGAGCCGAGTATTAGGCCTCATGCACACGACAGCCCGCAGATCTGCAAAATATGGCTACGTGCTGTGAGGACACCGCATTTTCCTAACAGAACTGAGAATAGGGCATGTTCTATAATCTGCGGACAGCAGACGGACATGGCCACACACGGTGTCCTCAGCGATATCGTCATGTGTTACATACGGATTTGATGCGGAGTTCACCCTATTTACGTGTCCTCGTGTGGATTTAGCCCAATTTAATAGCGCCAATCCATGTGTGGGCCTGCATTACTGTATGTGACCGTATGGGAGGCAGATTCCACACGGGATACACCTCAAAATCTGCATGGAAAAAAAGGCCACGTGACCATGGCAAAGTCAGCACGTACCATAGCGTGCATTTACTGAACGCTCTAAAAAAACTTAAGTTGCTGCGGTTTTTAGCACACTGGAAGGTGAATGCCAGGACAACAACACGCTATAGTGTGACACAACCCTCATGTTGGTGTCTTGGGCCTCTTTCACACAACCGTTTTTTTCCCCGTTTACGGGCTGTTTTTTGCCTTCCATATGGTTCCGTATATGGACCGTATTCATTTCAATGGTTCAGCAAAAAAAAAAAAAAAAACTGAATGTACTCCATATGCATTCCCTTTCCGTATTTCCACTCCGTTGAAAGATAGAACCTGTCCTATTATTGCCTGCAAATCACGTTCCGTGGCTTCATTCAAGTCCGCCCCAAAAAAATTTTTTAAAAAGGAAAACATACGGAAATGCATCCGTATCTATTGAAAATTTTATGCCCAGCCCAATTTTTTCTATGTAATTTCTGTATATGCCATAAGGAAAACCGGAAACACAACTAAAACAGAAAAACGGACTGCAAAACACTGAAAAAGCCATACGGTCGTGTGAAAGAGGCCTAAGGCTAGGTCTACATTTGTCGCGCGACAATTTTTATAATGGTAGTCTACGGTGTCGCACTGCGACGCCAGTCGCAAAAAATCCATTCGAGATGGATTTTTCTGCGACTGTCGCGTCGCAGCATGTTGCATGCTGCAGTGCGACACCATAGACTGCCATTATAAAAATTGTCGTGCGACATTGGTGCAACAAAATGTCGCGCGACAAATGTTGCAGTGTAGTTGTGCCTTAACTATCACGTGACAAGTGTTCACGTCACACTTCTCAGTCACTATACGGTGCCATTGTAAAGAAATATATATGTTTTCACAGGACTCTTTTTCTCCAACATATAAGTTAAAAGTGCGACAAATCTTGACGTGACAGAGCCCCTCAGGTGCCCCCATGGCATAGCCAGTCACACACTGTATAACATACATATAAAGTTCTCTACAAGGGTCTGCTATGGCTCTTCCGTCCATGACCCGGAAGGCTTGCTTCTGCCCCCTGCACAGCGGCCATGCCAGCAGTGCCACAGGCCCCGAGTAATAAGCAGGAAGGTGCGGTACATACTCTGTGCTGGGCTCCCCCATGATGAGGACTGTGCTGTCCTCTCTGTGACCATGCACACCAGAAGATGGCAGCAGCATCATGTCGTGCGTGCGGCTTCCCCAGCGCAGACCCGGAGAGAGAGGGGGAGAGAGCTGCTCCTCCTCTGCCCGAGGAGACAGGAAGCGGGGCCGGCCTTGTGCACGGCTTCCCTTCCACACAGACACCCGTCATCAGCCTGCAGCCAGCCATGCCGGTAAGTCCGCCGCCTTCTATCCACCCAGCAGAGCGGAGGTTGGGATTTTACCTCAGCTAGTGTACTGTAGCAGGGTTACCTATAGCTCTTCCTGTTGACAAACTCCCCTCTGCTACATCTGTATATTAGAAAAGACGTTTTCCAGAGGCACAGATACCATGGCCATTATTCATGTGCAAGTAAATGGTTTCTATTAGCAAAGATGGAGGTTGAGACAGTAGGGAGCTACCACCCAGTCCCTTGTGTTGGTGCGTCACTGGTTCAGATCCTGGCTTAGATATCCCCCTCTTTACTTTCCACTCCGCTCCCCACCTGCCTTTGTAGTATGCCAGCCCCTTTCACTCACTTGACCATCGATACTCCAAAACGCCAAGTCCTTTTACCCCATGTGACCACCGATTCATGGACACGGGAGGTGGTCGCAGCTCCAAGCGATGTGCAACATGTCCCAGCTTTCCGAAACGCAGCTAAACTTCAGGACTACGTGACCCCCTCCCCCTCGGAGCGGCTTTGCTCATGGAAATTAGTGCTTTATTTTGAATTATAAGGGCCACCACTGCAGCCAGTTATCAGCTGCGGCGGTCACATGCCTCTGTGTCAACACGTCATTGAGGGACTGGCGCTATCACTAGCATATGCCATCAATGTCAAATAGGTGCAGGTTCCCACCTCTGAGACCCACTCCTATCTCCAGATCGGGGCCCCCAAAGTGAAAAAGAGGCTACCGTGCCGCATGCATTGTGCGCTCCAGTCATCAGGAGGCAAGCATGCTCTGCTCTTTTCAGAAGTCCCATAGCAGTGAATGAAGAGCACGTGGCCACCGCTATGGGGCTTCTGGGAATAGCAGAGAGCATATGGGTGTTGTGGAGAGGGGCCCTCCACGTAGGACCCCCTTCTATTACCTAGAGCAGAGCATATGGGTGTTGTGGAGAAGGGCCCTCCACGTAGGACCCCCTTCTATTGCCTAGAGCAGAGCATATGGGTGTTGTGGAGAGGGGCCCTCCGCGTAGGACCCCCTTCTATTGCCTAGAGCAGAGCATATGGGTGTTGTGGAGAGGGGCCCTCCACGTAGGACACCCTTCTATTGCCTAGAGCAGAGCATATGGGTGTTGTGGAGAGGGGCCCTCCGCGTAGGACCCCCTTCTATTACCTAGAGCAGAGAGCATATGGGTGTTGTGGAGAGGGGCCCTCCACGTAGGACCCCCTTCTATTACCTAGAGCAGAGCATATGGGTGTTGTGGAGAGGGGCCCTCCACGTAGGACACCCTTCTATTGCCTAGAGCAGAGCATATGGGTGTTGTGGAGAGGGGCCCTCCGCGTAGGACCCCCTTCTATTACCTAGAGCAGAGAGCATATGGGTGTTGTGGAGAGGGGCCCTCTGCATAGGACCCCCTTCTATTACCTAGAGCAGAGAGCATATGGGTGATGTGGAGAGGGGCCCTCCACGTAGGACCCCCTTCTATTACCTAGAGCAGAGAGCATATGGGTGATGTGGAGAGGGGCCCTCCACGTAGGACCCCCTTCCATTTCCTAGAGCAGAGAGCATATGGGTGTTGTGGAGAGGGGTCCTCCGCATAGGACCCCCTTCTATTACCTAGAGCAGAGCATATGGGTGTTGTGGAGAGGGGCCCTCAGCGTAGGACCCCCTTCTATTACCTAGGGCAGAGAGCTCATGTCTTGCTCTGGTCTCTCCTGACCGTGGTCATTTTAGTGGCCAGCTCCTAGTGCTACATATCTCCTGCAGCACCGCCTGCATATAGCCAGATGCCAGCTGGTCACCCGAGGTTTCAGAAGTCAATAGCAAATGATAAGTGCCCATTGCCCATACAAAAGAGCCATTCTGCTGTATTGCGTCCAGCTCCACTGTCAGGCTGTATTATTTATTTGTCAGGCTAGCAATATGTTTTTTTTTTTATATACAATATATTATATATTTTTTTAAAATTTTTGTCTTATAAATTGAAAAAAATGAAATAATAAAAGTAAAATTAAATATATATATATTTTTTACATAGTATGGTTAAAAAAATAAGAGACGTCTCTCGACAAGTTCAACCATGGCATGGGAGGAGGTTTTTTGGTTTCATCATTGACTAACAATATTTTTGATATATTACATGTCCACTTTTGGGTAATAAGGGGTTAGCAGTATTGCAATGACGTCCGTGGGGCACAGGTTTTATTTTGGGTGGGTTATTTATTTTGTCTATTTTTTTTTTTTTTTTTATGGTCTGGGGCTGAAACCCTCTTCTGTCTTATCTCTCCGCTGTCTTTGACATTGGAGGACCAGACATCTAGCTGCCCCAATGTCCAGGTCATATATGTTCTATGGCTCTGGCTTTAGAGACCTGGACCACCCACCAAAAATACATGTTTCTGACTATCTCCTCGACCATTGGTGAGACATGTCATGGTTGGTGACCAGGTTTCCATCTATCCATGCAGAGATTTTCCAGTGCCTTGGATGGCTGCTCGGCGCCCGGACTTGTTTTAGGCCTGGGACTTTTTGTAGGGCTGCTGATTGATATTAAAGGGGTTCTGCAGTTTGTTTAAACTGATGATCTATCCTCTGGATAGATCATCAGCATCTGATCGGCGGGGGTCCAACACTCAGGACCCCCGCCGATCAGCTGTTTGAGAAGGCAGCGGCGCTCCAGCAGCGCCACGGCCTTCTCACTGTTTACCGCCGGCCCAGTGACATCACGACTAGTATCACTGGCCTGGGCGGGGCTAAGCTCCATTCAAGTGAACAGATCTTAGCCCCGCCCACGCTAGTTGATACTAGTCGTGACGTCACTGGGCCAGCGGTAAACAGTGAGAAGGCCGCGGCGCTGCTGGAGCGCCACTGCCTTCTCAAACAGCTGATCGGCGGGGGTCCTGGGTGTCGGACCCCCGCCGATCAGATGCTGATGATCTATCCAGAGGAAAGATCATCAGTTTAAACAAAGTGCAGAACCCCTTTAACTATTAAGTGACCGCTGCAGTCCACAAGATTGCACTCAACTTAATGTATTCCTTGCAGCTTTCACTTAGTAGTTAAACTGTCGATTGCTACAAAAAGTCGCAGTGTAGCCCTGGTCTTATTTCTCATAAAAACATGTTTTATAGTTTTATGGGCAAGTAAGAAAAACAGCCATAAAGTATATAACGGTACAGAATGACTGCTGGACCCAGGCCTTTGCCGCTACATTTCACCTGTATGGACCAGTGACTCTCAGACTTTTAGGATTGTAGGGTACATCCAAACACTTGCCTGAATGCCGATTCCGTATTTTTTATTTTTTCCATAGGAGCAATGTATTAGTGCCGGATTCGGCATTCAAATAGCTGCATTGACGGACCCGTTATTCCGGTCTGCGCATGTTCAGACCTTTAAAAATGTGAAAAAAAATTAAATACTGGATCCGTTTTGCCTGACACCAGAAAAACGGATCCGGTATTGCAATGCATTTTTCAGACTGATCAGGATCCTGATCAGTCTGAAAAATGCCTAACCAGTCATAAAAAATTACATACGTTTGCATACAACGGAACTGCCTGCCGGAATCAAACAACGCTAGTGTGAAAGTACCTTAAAACCAATACCTCATGTTGTAGGCCAAGATCAAGAGATATCATCGTGCAATTTTTTTTTTTTTTTACTGATCTGCTGCTCCCTTGTGCCCTCTATTCTGTTTGGCCCTTTGTATGCTAATCAATAGCATTGGTATAGGGGGGAGGTGATGGCCACGTTTCTCAGGGGGTGTCTCCTTCACCTAGCCATTGAAGATGCATTGTGCCCGCCGAAAGCTTAGTCTCCAGGAGACAGTGTGGCATGCAGCACTGCTAAAGCCATTGTCATCTCCTTCTAGCAATCGTGAGGGTTATATGATAGGACATTGGCATCTTTTCCTAGTCGTATGCCAGCAATATGGATGACGAGAACTCCTCTGACGATGTGTCTGTGTTTGCACTTATTGCATACATAGTACATTGGTTTAAGAACTTTGAACCCACTGAGAGGACATTAGTTACATTTCAACAGCCTATTCTAGTTCTGAACAGACATAGCTGAATCCATTGTATTTCTTGTATAGGATCGCGCTGCAGATTTTCTGGGATCCCTCTTTACACCATAAGGCTCCTTTTTTGTATAGGAAAAAAAAGATAGATTCCACAGAAACTTCTCCCCTAATCCACACAACCTGTAGAATGCCAAGGGGTCGCAAGATAGTGAAGCACCTCCTCGTCCATTTCAAATAAAATAAATGTATTACACTCACAAGCATCCACTTGCAAAAGGCATATCACAAAGATAAAATCGCCACGCTGCCCGACCCGGGTTTCGCAATTATGCTTCGTCAGGGGCGTCTAGCATGCCTCAAAACACGGCAGGTTTGATTCCCTAAAAACAATCCAACACCACTAGATGCCTCCCACATATCAATATAAAAACATACAACAATAAAAAGTAAACGGGTAATAAAATACATACCCATATCTACAGTGTACAGTATCACATAATTATATTCAGCCTCTATGTTCCTTTATTACACTATTTCCTTTATCCCTTATAGCTGAATCCATATTAACTGCCCATCAGTCGCTTCTCAATTGTAAAAATGCTCCCGAAAATGTCCCTTTTTTAATGGAGATTTTGATGGAGGGGTTAAGGGAGATTTATAACATGCACAGAACATACATAGTAATCCTCCTCCTGGGGCATGTACAAGTAAAACAGGGAGACAGACTCTCTTTTCCTCCAGCCTGTGAACACTTCCCACTTCCTCCCCTCCTCCAGGTTGGCTGAGATCATAGCCAGCTGAAGGCATGGGAGGGAGGCCTACTTGAATTATTCTTATCTCAGGATGAGTAGCACTCACAGATGCAAGTCTGTCTTATTGGAAAACTCCTCCCTGGACTTTGTGTGGCTGTCATGGCCCATAACAGGTAGGAACTAGTGTTAGGGACCACTCATTAAGGCGACCTTGACGAGGTGAGTGGCTTAATACGCTTTGGCCAAATTGTACACCAATGCCTTATTCAACATCCAGCATAGAGGCAGGGCAGAGTGCTGGTTGCAGTGTGTGATTGCATTTTGTGTTTTTGCGTTTGTATCTGTATTTCGCCATAGCAATCTGCACCTGCTAGGGGTTGTGCGGGCTGAATCCCCCATATTTTTTCTTTGTAGTATATATTGGAGGCGTGGCGATCTCCATGCAGCCATGCACACCTGACCAGTTAGTATGCCCTGGAGGCTGGTTTTAAAGTCAGTATAAAACTGAGTCTGCTTATATAGCACCTACCAGTAGCCATTAGGCTCCAGGAGAAGTATATAGTGGGCTCAGCATGCATGTTGGTACTTGCATCCCTGGATCCGATGAAAGCTGTAATGGCACCGGACGGGGTTAAAAGCAGAGTGTGCTTGGCGTGCATGCTGTACCTGCGCTTCCTGGACTTTGTGTGGCTGTCATGGCCCATAAAAGGTAGGAACTAGTGTTAGGGACCACTCATTAAGGCGACCTTGACGTGGTGAGTGGCTTATTACGCTTTGGCCAAAATGTACACCAATGCCTTATTCAACATCCAGCATAAAGGCAGGGCAGAGTGCTGGTTTGCAGAGTGCGATTGCATTTGTGTTTTTGCGTTTGTATCTGTATTTCGCCATAGCAATCTGCACCTGCTAGGGGTTGTGCGGGCTGAATCCCCCATATTTTTTCCTTATTGAAAAACTGACAATTTAAGCTTTTAAACAAGTACAAGATCACAGTGCTAGGTGAGATACATGGAGAGATAGAGCTATTAGAAATCAAGTTGGGAATGAAAGCTGCTGGTATATACAGCTTTCACTGGGACCCATTTCTAAGAGCTGCAATTTATCAGGACTTGTGACACCATTTTGGTCTTGTTTAAAATATAGATTATCAGCTTTAAAACAAGACCAGACAAAATTGTGGCTGTATCCTAATGACAGCCTAAAAAATGCCCCCGAACAGTGTTCGTTCAAAACAATATTGTCCTTTCCTGCCTGCATAAACCCTGTTTGGGATGATCAGTTGGGGGAGTAAAAACAGGGGTTCTGCTGCGTGCCTTATGTCCAGTCCTGTGTTTAGGGTCTGGGTGCCTATTTCGAACTCTTACATGATGGTGTTTGTCGTGAGGGTTTTAGGTCTTGTCACCTAATACTGAGAAAAAACTATGGACAATACTTAAAGGGGTTGTCCAGGTTCAGAGCTGAACCTGGACATCCCTCCATTTTCACCCCGGCAGCCCCCCTGACTTTGCCCTGCGCTAAATCGCGCAGGGCAAAGGCATTTTTCTGAGTTCCGGTGACATACCGGGGCTCTCTATGGGGCTGACAGGAACCCCGGTGACGTCACCGGCACTGATGGGCGGGATTTGGCTCTGCCCTAGCCAGTAAAACGGCTAGGGCAGAGCTAAAGCCCGCCCCTCAGAGCCGGTGACGTCACCGAACACACTGCTGGGCGGAAGTTACCGCCCGGCAGTGTGTTATTATAAACACAAGAGCCTGTGCCCTGCGCGATCCAGCGCAGGGCACGGGAGCGCATCGGAGCATGAGATGCTCCGATGCCAGGCTCAGGAGGGCTGCCGGGGTGAAAATAAGGGTATGTCCGGGTTCAGCTCTGAACCCGGACAACCCCTTTAACCACCTCCGGACCGCCTAACGCGCCGATGCGTCCGGAAGGTGGTTGCTTTTCTCCTCCTGGACGCATCGGCGCGTCATCTCGCGAGACGCGAGATTTCCTGTGAACGCGCGCACACAGGCGCGCGCGCTCACAGGAACGGAAGGTAAGCGAGTGGATCTCCAGCCTGCCAGCGGCGATCGCTCGCTGGCAGGCTGGAGATCCGAATTTTTTAACCCCTAACAGGTATATTAGACGCTGTTTTCATAACAGCGTCTAATATACCTCCTACCTGGTCCTCTGGTGGTCCCTTTTGTTAGGATCGACCACCAGAGGACTCAGGTAGGTCAGTACAGTCCCACCAAACACCACACCACACCACACTACACTACACCCCCCCCCCCCGGTCACTTATTAACCCCTTATAAACCCCTGATCACCCCATATAAACTCCCTGATCACCCCCCTGTCATTGATCACCCCCCTGTCATTGATCACCGCCCTGTCATTGATCACCCCCCTGTCAGGCTCCGTTCAGACGTCCGCATGATTTTTACGGATCCGATCCATGTATCCATGGATCCGTAAAAATCATGCGGACGTCTGAATGGAACCTTACAGGGGGGTGATCAATGACAGGCGGGTGATCACCCATATACACTCCCTGATCACCCCCTGTCATTGATCACCGCCCTGTCAGGCTCCATTCAGACGTCCGCATGATTTTTACGGATCCGATCCATGTATCCATGGATCCGTAAAAATCATGCGGACGTCTGAATGGAGCCTTACAGGGGGGGTGATCAGTGACAGGGGGGTGATCACCCTGATTACCCTGATCACCCCCTGTCATTGATAACCCCCCTGTAAGGCTCCATTCAGACGTCCGCATGATTTTTACGGATCCGATCCATGTATCCATGGATCCCTAAAAATCATGCGGACGTCTGAATGGAGCCTTACAGGGGGGTGATCACCCATATACACTCCCTGATCACCCCCTGTCATTGATCACCCCCCTGTCAGGCTCCATTCAGACGTCCGCATGATTTTTACGGATCCGATCCATGTATCCATGGATCCGTAAAACTCATGCGGACGTCTGAATGGAGCCTTACAGGGGGGGTTATCAGTGACAGGGGGGTGATCACCCTGATCACCCCCTGTCATTGATAATCCCCCTGTAAGGCTCCATTCAGACGTCCGCATGCGTTCTGTGGATCCGATCCATGTATCCATGGATCCGTAAAAAATCATGCGGACGTCTGAATGGAGCCTTACAGGGGGGGTGATCAGTGACAGGGGGGTGATCACCCTGATTACCCTGATCACCCCCTGTCATTGATAACCCCCCTGTAAGGCTCCATTCAGACGTCCGCATGCGTTCTGTGGATCCGATCCATGTATCCATGGATCCGTAAAAAATCATGCGGATGTCTGAATGGAGCCTTACAGGGGGGTGATCAGTGACAGGGGGGTGATTACCCTGATCACCCCCTGTCATTGATAACCCCCCTGTAAGGCTCCATTCAGACGTCCGCATGCGTTTTGTGGATCCGATCCATGTATCCATGGATCCGTAAAAAATCATGCGGATGTCTGAATGGAGCCTTACAGGGGGGGTGATCAGTGACAGGGGGGTGATCACCCTGATTACCCTGATCACCCCCTGTCATTGATAACCCCCCTGTAAGGCTCCATTCAGACGTCCGCATGCGTTCTGTGGATCCGATCCATGTATCCATGGATCCGTAAAAAATCATGCGGATGTCTGAATGGAGCCTTACAGGGGGGGTGATCAATGACAGGGGGGTGATCAGGGAGTCTATATGGGTGATCACCCCCCTGTCATTGATCACTCCCCCCCTGGTAAGGCTCCATTCAGCCATTTTTTTTGGCACAAGTTAGCGGAAATTTTTTGTTTGTTTTTGTTTTCGTTTTTTCTTACAAAGTCTCATATTCCACTAACTTGTGTCAAAAAATAAAATCTCACATGGACGCACCATACCCCTCACGGAATCCAAATGCGTAAACATTTTTAGACATTTATATTCCAGACTTCTCACGCTTTAGGGCCCCTAAAAAGCCAGGGCAGTATAAATACCCCACATGTGACCCCATTTCGGAAAGAAGACACCCCAAGGTATTCCGTGAGGGGCATATTGAGTCCATGAAAGATTGAAATTTTTGTCCTAAGTTAGCGGAAAGTGAGACTTTGTGAGAAAAAAAAACAAAAAAAATCAATATCCGCTAACTTATGCAAAAAAAAAAAAATTCTAGGAACTCGCCAGGCCCCTCATTGGATACCTTGGGGTGTCTTCTTTCCAAAGTGGGGTCACATGTGGGGTATTTATACTGCCCTGGCTTTTTAGGGGCCCGAAAGTGTGAGAAGAAGTCTGGGATCCAAATGTCTAAAAATGCCCTCCTAAAAGGAATTTGGGCCCCTTTGCGCATCTAGGCTGCAAAAAAGTGTCACACATCTGGTATCGCCGTACTCAGGAGAAGTTGGGCAATGTGTTTTGGGGTGTCATTTTACATATACCCATGCTGGGTGAGAGAAATATCTTGGTCAAATGCCAACTTTGTATAAAAAAAATGGGAAAAGTTGTCTTTTGCCAAGATATTTCTCTCACCCAGCATGGGTATATGTAAAATGACACCCCAAATCACATTCCCCAACTTCTCCTGAGTACGGCGATACCAGATGTGTGACACTTTTTTGCAGCCAAGGTGGGCAAAGGGGCACCTTTCAGATTTCGCAGGCCATTTTTTACACATTTTGATTTCAAGGTACTTCTTACACATTTGGGCCCCTAAATTGCCAGGGCAGTATAACTACGCCACAAGTGACCCCATTTTGGAAAGAAGACACCCCAAGGTATTCCGTGTGGGGGCACGGCGAGTTCCTAGAATTTTTTATTTTTTGTCACAATTTAGCGGAAAATGATGATTTTTCTTTTTTTTTTCTTTTTTCCTTACAAAGTCTCATATTCCACTAACTTGCGACAAAAAATAAAAAATTCTAGGAACTCGCCAGTGCCCCTCACGGAATACCTTGGGGTGTCTTCTTTCCAAAATGGGGTCACTTGTGGGGTAGTTATACTGCCCTGGCAATTTAGGGGCCCAAATGTGTGAGAAGAACTTTGCAATCAAAATGTGTAAAAAATGCCCTGCAAAATCCGAAAGGTGCACTTTGGAATATGTGCCCCTTTGCCCACCTTGGCAGCAAAAAAGTGTGACACATCTGGTATCGCCGTACTCAGGAGAAGTTGGGCAATGTGTTTTGGGGTGTCATTTTACATATACCCATGCTGGGTGAGAAAAATATCTTGGTCAAATGCCAACTTTGTATAAAAAAATTGGAAAAGTTGTCTTTTGCCAAGATATTTCTCTCACCCAGCATGGGTATATGTAAAATGACAGCCCAAAACACATTCCCCAACTTCTCCTGAGTACGGCGATACCAGATGTGTGACACTTTTTTGATGCCAAGGTGGGCAAAGGGGCACATATTCCAAAGTGCACCTTTCGGATTTCACCGGTCATTTTTTACAGATTTTGATTGCAAAGTACTTCTCACACATTTGGGCCCCTAAATTGCCAGGGCAGTATAACTACCCCACAAGTGACCCCATTTTGGAAAGAAGACACCCCAAGGTATTCCGTGAGGGGCATGGCGAGTTCCTAGAATTTTTTATTTTTTGTCGCAAGTTAGTGGAATATGAGACTTTGTAAGGAAAAAAGAGAAAAAAAAAAAAATCATCATTTTCCGCTAACTTGTGACAAAAAATAAAAAATTCTAGGAACTCGCAGTGCCCCTCACGGAATACCTTAGGGTGTCTTCTTTCCAAAATGGGGTCACTTGTGGCGTAGTTATACTGCCCTGGCAATTTAGGGGCCCAAATGTGTGAGAAGAACTTTGCAATCAAAATGTGTAAAAAATGCCCTGCAAAATCCGAAAGGTGCACTTTGGAATATGTGCCCCTTTGCCCACCTTGGCAGCAAAAAAGTGTGACACATCTGGTATCGCCGTACTCAGGAGAAGTTGGGCAATGTGTTTTGGGGTGTCATTTTACATATACCCATGCTGGGTGAGAAAAATATCTTGGTCAAATGCCAACTTTGTATAAAAAAAATGGGAAAAGTTGTCTTTTGCCAAGATATTTCTCTCACCCAGCATGGGTATATGTAAAATGACACCCCAAAACACATTCCCCAACTTCTCCTGAGTACGGCGATACCAGATGTGTCACACTTTTTTGCTGCCAAGGTGGGCAAAGGGGCGCATATTCCAAAGTGCACCTTTTGGATTTCACCGGTCATTTTTTACACATTTAGATTGCAAAGTTCTTCTCACACATTTGGGCCCCTAAATTGCCAGGGCAGTATAACTACCCCACAAGTGACCCCATTTTGGAAAGAAGACACCCCAAGGTATTCTGTGAGGGGCATGGTGAGTTCCTAGAATTTTTTATTTTTTGTCGCAAGTTAGTGGAATATGAGACTTTGTAAGAAAAAAAAAAAAAAAAAAAAATCATCATCATTTTCCGCTAACTTGTGACAAAAAATAAAAAGTTCTATGAACTCACTATGCCCATCAGCGAATACCTTAGGGTGTCTACTTTCCGAAATGGGGTCATTTGTGGGGTGTTTGTACTGTCTGGGCATTGTAGAACCTCAGGAAACATGACAGGTGCTCAGAAAATCAGAGCCGTTTCAGAAAGCGGAAATTCACATTTTTGTACCATAGTTTGTAAATGCTATAACTTTTACCCAAACCATTTTTTTTTTGCCCAAACATTTTTTTTTTATCAAAGACATGTAGAACTATAAATTTAGCGAAAAATTTATATATGGATGTCGTTTTTTTTGCAAAATTTCACAGCTGAAAGTGAAAAATGTCATTTTTTTGCAAAAAAATCGTTACATTTTGATTAATAACAAAAAAAGTAAAAATGTCAGCAGCAATAAAATACCACCAAATGAAAGCTCCATTAGTGAGAAGAAAAGGAGGTAAAATTCATTTGGGTGGTAAGTTGCATGACCGAGCGATAAACGGTGAAAGTAGTGTAGTGCAGAAGTGTAAAAAGTGGCCTGGTCATGAAGGGGGTTTCACCTAGCGGGGCTGAAGTGGTTAAAGGAGTGGGCAACTTTCAGGTTACTATTGATCAGTGTTTTTAAGTTGACTATCTGGTGCTTGCTAACCAGGGTTGGCCTAGCCGTAGACCCTACAGTGAAATTATCCGGGGGGCCGATACCCAAGTGGCTCTCCGAGCCTTCCTCACAGCTGTCAACTGGGTGCATAACAATCTGATGCTCTCAGCATTAATTAATGGAAGGAGCATCAGGTATTTATGCACTTTGCCAGTATTTGCAGGTGCCCTCCTGAATTCAACTGTATTGTCATCCTCAGGATAGTGATAAAGTTAATACTGTGGCAAGGGCGGCATCATTTTGTGCTGCACTGTGGTATTTGGTTCTGCAGGGGCTGTATGGTATTGCTCCTACTTCTGTTATCCCTGCCTATTTGTGTTTGCCTGCCTTTAGTTAGTTTGAACCCACCTACATCATGGAGCCACTTTTAGTATATTTTCCAGGGCCACTTTAAGTTCCCAATCCACTCCTGTCGCTGATATAGGCTTTGTTGCTATTCTGTGCCATTTTCTGTATTTCATAAGATATGCCCATTGTCTTTTGTGCTGTCTACAGAGAGATCCTGGACAAGATGGCTGCTGACCAGACAAATCACTCGGTCTCCTCCATTCAAATACACTGCACCTGCCATCTGTACTTCCACTGTTGGGAGTTTAGTACAGGTGCAGTATGCTAAAATGGAGGGGACTGAGTGATGTATCTGGTCACATGACCCTCCATCAGCGGCCATCTTATGGACAGGACTTCTATGCAGACAGCACAAAAGGGAACATGGCTTATTAAATATAGCAACGGTCCCAGAATATCAACAAAGGCTATATTAGTAAGTTCCATATAGGCATCTTACAATTACATTGGTCAACAGTAGTCATAAAGTGGTCAGTCCCTTTTAAAGGCATTCTGTCACCAGGATTATCGATATAGCGATATTTATATGTGCCCATTAGTCTCTATTCAGTGTTTTAATGATCCCTCTGTTTATGCTGTGTGTGTTAGATTCTTATAAAAATCGATCTTATCGATCCGGAGCCCAGCACCGCCTACCACTTAATTTATTCACTTCACTATCCCTGATGTCAGTTCTTCTCAGTGCCGTAATCTCGCGCAGGCGCAGTGGACACTGTAGCTTGCGCCCATGCGGACTACCGGCTCCGACGAGGGAGCCGGCGCATGCGCAGTTGACTTGTCGAAGTCGATGCCAGTATGTCCACTGCGCTTGCGCAAGACTACGGCACTGAGAAGAACTGACGCCAGGGATAGTGGAGTGAATAAATTAAGTGGTAGGCGGTGCTGGGCTCCGGATCGATGGGCGCGGCTGGGCTCCAACATATCGTGGGGCAACCCCTTGGGCATCTGACAGAGGTGATTTACATATCAATAAGATCGATTTTTATAAGAATCTCACACACACAGAGCATAAACACATTGTAAACGCTGCATGGAGACTAATGGGCACATATAAATATCACTATATCGATAATCCTGGTGGCAGAATCCCTTTAATAAATACATTATCGAACGGGACTTTAGATTGAGCTGAAACGTGGCACATGGATACTTGCTGTAAATAAACGGAAGGTATTAATTGCCTTTACTTCTATAATAGAAGTAGTATGTATACTAGTCACAGCGGTTGTATGGTGCACCGTTTGTTGTTAATGATTATTTCTGATTTTCCTTCAGAAAGAAGAGTTCTTCGTGAACATGACCTGTACGGGCTGTTCAGATGCTGTGACCCGCGTACTTTCTCGGCTTGGAGGTAAGAAGTCTTATAATTTATGTACACATGCTTGATTTGTTGTGTGGAAAGTTGTCCATTGTTAGATCATGCGACATCTCCGTACACCCCAACCAAGGACTGATCTGTTTAAAGGGGTGTTAAATATAAAAACTGTCCCCTCAGAAAGTCAACTTAAATGTAATGAGAACTACTCACTACCCCCAAAACTGTCAGGTTTTATCAATAATTGATTCAATTTGCAGCAGTCATATGAACCGCTCTGTGACCAAACCTGGCATAAGCAGTTCTGTCTGTCTCATTTAGAGCGGGAAATCCCAGCAATTGGTAAGTGAGTTACAGTCAGCTTTGTCTGATAATGTAGTGTCCTGATCTCCTCCCACATACTGAACAAGGCCACAATAACTTCTCTGCTCAGAAGGGAAGCAACATTTTGTGACTAAGCCGCCATTTTCTTTCTTTCTTGTGTAAGTCACTCCGATCTTTACGTTTGGCTGACCGTTTTAAATATTATTGGGGAAGTTGTGATTATGTAAAAAAATAAAACTCACTGCCAAAAACAAGATGAAAGGACAGCCAGGGAATAACGCTCTATTAAATGTCACTTAAAGCGCCAAACCAGCTATACCAGTTCTTTAACAATAAAACTATAGGAAATCATATGGTGCTCAATTAACCAGGAGAGTGCAAAGAAAAATGAATGCCATGTCACAAAGATGTAACAATATTACTAATCTTAAAGGAATATAGATAATACACAAGTAAAAAAAAGGAGCGCTAAACCTAAAAATGAGTGATCATAGTACACAGGAGTTAAGCTCATCTCCGCTGTTTGCCATTCGGCAGGATTTTCAGCAGGTTTCTGAAAGCTACAGTCTTGTAGAAAACATACTTAGAACAGAGGGGTTAATTTCCTACATTTTCGGCAAGGGAATGGCTGAGGGCCAGGGCTTAGTGAAGATGGGACACCTTCGTAGGCAATTTTTGTTTATGATTGCATTTTACTCATTTTTGGCTAAAATCATATATTTTTAATTGGCCTTTATTAAAAATATTAAGCCATTCTGTCACAAAGGGTTAACTGTTTTTCTAGCTGTGTGACTGGTACTTTTGGTCATCTAATAAACCTTATCTCTAATCTACTAAGAGGTCATAAACACTTGCCATGTTCTTATCAGTAAGATAAGAACTATAATATAATGAGTATTTATAATATCAGAGAGCAGATATAAGGAGTCCATCTGCTCCCCAAATGACGGAATAGACAGAAAATCCACAGGCTGCGCCTACAGAATCTTTTATGTACACATAAAAGGATTCCATATTTTTAATAAAGACCAATTGAAAAAAAGATTTTAGCTAAAAATAAGTACCATGCAATAATAAATAAAATTGCCTCCAAAGTTGTACATAGCCCTTAAAGAGGACCTTTCACCAGTTTGTACTTTAGAAAAGCGATACCTCACTCTGTAGCCCATGTTCAGTAGATGTGATAGCGCAAATATTGTTTCTTGTTCCGCTCCTCACTTGCGCCGATGTGCCCCTCGTTCTGTTTAGGCGCGCTGTATGCTAATTTAATAGCATCAGAACACCGGGGAGGAAACATCAGCTTTTCTCCGTGGGCATTTCTTCTATCTGGCTGTGGCGCTGTCCAATCACAGCCAGGGAGAAGGTGAGCAGTTTTTTTCTCAATGGCTTTGACGCGCTCCGCTGTGATTGGACAGCGCCACAGCCAGATAGAAGAAACGCCCACGGAGAAAAGCTGATGTCTCCTCCCTGGTGTTCCGATGCTATTAGCATACACTGCGCCTAAACAGAACGAGGGGCGCAGCAGAGGAGCGAATCAAGATTTTTTTTTTGCAATATCACATCTATTGAACATGGGCTACAATGAGATATCGCTTTTCTAAAGTACAAACTGGTGAAAGGTCCTCCTTAAAGTGGCTGTCCACCTATTAATATTGATGCTCTATCCTCAGGATAGGTCATCAATATCAGATCGGCGGGGGTCCGACACCCGGCACTCGCGCCAATCAGTTGTGAGACGAGAGGGCAGCACTCCATGTGGGCACCTCTTCCTCGTCATTACACTACGTCTCGTCTCCTGTGGAGCGGTGGTGAAGTGTAATTACAAGCACTCTCTCCATTGACTTGAATAGAGTGAGTGCTTGTCATTACACTGCATGTATGCGCAGTGTAATAAAGGGCAAGCATGCTCGTATAGACGCTGCCTCCTCTTTAAACAGCTGATTGGTGGGGGTCCTGAGGATAGGTCATCAATATTAAGCCCTTTAAAGAGGTTGTTCATACTGGAGACTCTTGGGCACACTCCCCAGCGTGGCTGGACCTGCAGAGGGAATCATACTTACGTGATCACTGTGAGTAGGGGTAATAGGATCTTTGGTGCGATCACCTAAATCACTATTTGCCGGCAGCAGATCCCAATGTCTAAACAGCATCTGCTGCCAGCAAACAATGATTCAGTATGGGGACGAGTGATGGCATTAGAGATCGCTGCATGTAATTGCAGCAGTCTCCTCCACTGACGAGCAGGCGCTTGCTACATCAGGCAGTGTAAATGGCCTTTAGTGAATACTCTCCTTCTCAGCCATCTGTCAGATGTAAATGTAGGATATGCAGAAGAAATTAACACTTGTGGAAACATTTAGTCCACAATGTACCAGTAGGGGAGATGATCCATGCATGTCGTTATTGTTCGGAGGACGTCAGCTTTCTTAAAGAGGCGGCACTGATTGAAAATAGGTTACTACAGAGATGATATCCGAAATTAACATATAAAACATAGATTTAATTTGCTTGCTTTAAACTAAAATCCTCTAATCCACTAATGAACTCTGCTGTCTTTGACACGAATTATAGTGTTAAATATTTGTTCCATTGTAAGCCCTAAAACAGATGTGTCTTAATCGCACACCTCTGTATGTCTCAGCACGTGATCTCTGCTTTTATTGGCTATTCACTAGTATATATTTGTGTCTTGTTAAAGGGGTTGTGCAGGCAGTATATTTTAATGACCTACCTTCTGGATAAGTCATTATTATCTGATTAGTGGGGATCCGACACTACATCCTCTTCATTACACTGCTCTTCGTCTCGTCGGTGTAGTGTAATTACAAGTACTCTCTCCATGGAACTAGTACTTGTCATTACACTACACCGCCGCTGCAAGGGAGACGGCGGGCAGTGTAATGAAGAGGAAGCAGCACTCCATGAGAGCACTGCTTCCTCTTCAAACAGCTGATTGGTGGGGGTGCCGGTAGTCAGACCCCAGACAATTAGATATTGATGACCTATCCTGACGATAGGTCATCAATATAAACTGCCTGCACAACCCCTTTAATGTTAGCACTTTATCATGAGTAAGGGTCCAGATGTAACAGTCCAAAACGTGTAGATGGTGTAACAGTCTGTACTCATTGTTTTTTTTTCCTTCCATTTGAATAAAACGTCAGTTTATTGGAAGCTGGACTTTCCTTGCGTCTTTTCAGACTTAACAGTTGTATAACATTTTATCTCCAAGGGCCCGAATTATTATATCATGTAGGCCCTGTGCCAGCATCTCCCTCACCTTAGTTGATGAGATGATACAGAAGCCTGGACCTGTCATATAAGAAGGGGAAGGGGGCTGGTAGATGAAGCAGGAGGAGCTAGAGAGCAGAGTCGCTCGGGCCCACCCTTGGTGCAGATTACTGAAAGCAACCAGCATCTCATTATAAATCCATATATTTTCAGGAGCTCTGTATTGGAAAAACTGATTATATTATAAAATGAATCGTTACTGAATTTGTGGATTATATCTATGTATGAACTATGCAATGCTCAAAGGTAGACGTACGCTTGAAATAAATCCATTATTGTTGCCGTTAATTGACCACATATTATATACGCCACATTGGCACTATTCATTGTACCACTAATGTAAGAATTTCAGGTTGATTGAAGTTGTTTGTCCTTCAGATGTTCAGTATGAAATTGATTTGCCGAATAAGAAGGTGGTGATCCAGTCTGATAATCATTCCGTGGACCAATTGCTGGAGACCCTAAAGAAGACCGGAAAAGAAGCCAGACACTTATCTTCCAAATAGCATGGCATAGGAAGAACGGTCATTTTCAATGGTATATTTTTTACACCACCTCAAACATAAAAATGTGATCGCTTATAAAGTAAAAACGTATTATGATCTCTAGATCTATGTCATACGTATGATGAGAAGGGCTATGTGCCCTCACCCTAACTTCTACCAGTCATGTACCTGATGAAGGGGTCTTGCCTCCATCCAGATACATCCATGTACATCTACCTTTCATCGTTGTCTGAAAATTGATTGCAGAAGCACAGGACCAGGCTGATATCGGTCATCCTCATAGAGCTTCACAGCAGACCTTCAAGTGTAGAAGATATGCCACTCTAGGGACAGTCTACTGTTCAGAAAATACCTAGAGCTGGTGATGCAAAATATTCCACTATTTCTGGAGCTCAGTTTGCATCACTAGCTTTGAGTACTCTGAGGTGTAGACTTAGGTGTTATCTTAGACTCTGTTTACTTCAGGTCAAGGTTCTGTCTTTATAGGATCTGTGAAGGGTCCATTTTCAACAGATCCCAATGTGTGATCACAGTTGACTTGGGTCCAATGATATTCTGCCCATCAAGGACAATGGAAATCTGAGGGAACCACAGTGGATTTGGAGATCTATATACAGGTCCTTCTAAAATAATTAGCATATTGTGATAAAGTTTATTATTTTCTGTAATGTACTGATAAACATTAGACTTTCATATATTTTAGATTCATTACACACAACTGAAGTAGTTCAAGCCTTTCATTGTTTTAATATTGATGATTTTGGCATACAGCTCATGAAAACCCAAAATTCCTATCTAAAAAAATTAGCATATTTCATCCGACCAATAAAAGAAAAGTGTTTTTAATACAAAAAAGTCAACCTTCAAATAATTATGTTCAGCTATGCACTCAATACTTGGTCGGGAATCCTTTTGCAGAAATGACTGCTTCAATGCGGCGTGGCATGGAGGCAATCAGCCTGTGGCACTGCTGAGGTGTTATGGAGGCCCAGGATGCTTCGATAGCGGCCTTAAGCTCATCCAGAGTGTTGGGTCTTGCGTCTCTCAACTTTCTCTTCCCAATATCCCACAGATTCTCTATGGGGTTCAGGTCAGGAGAGTTGGCAGGCCAATTGAGCACAGTAACACCATGGTCAGTAAACCATTTACCAGTGGTTTTGGCACTGTGAGCAGGTGCCAGGTCGTGCTGAAAAATGAAATCTTCATCTCCATAAAGCTTTTCAGCAGATGGAAGCATGAAGTGCTCCAAAATCTCCTGATAGCTAGCTGCATTGACCCTGCCCTTGATAAAACACAGTGGACCAACACCAGCAGCTGACATGGCACCCCAGACCATCACTGACTGTGGGTACTTGACACTGGACTTCAGGCATTTTGCCATTTCCCTCTCCCCAGTCTTCCTCCAGACTCTGGCACCTTGATTTCCGAATGACATGCAAAATTTGCTTTCATCCGAAAAAAGTACTTTGGACCACTGAGCAACAGTCCAGTGCTGCTTCTCTGTAGCCCAGGTCAGGCGCTTCTGCCGCTGTTTCTGGTTCAAAAGTGGCTTGACCTGGGGAATGCGGCACCTGTAGCCCATTTCCTGCACATGCCTGTACACGGTGGCTCTGGATGTTTCTACTCCAGACTCGGTCCACTGCTTCCGCAGGTCCCCCAAGGTCTGGAATCGGTCCTTCTCCACAATCTTCCTCAGGGTCCGGTCACCTCTTCTCGTTGTGCAGCGTTTTCTGCCACACTTTTTCCTTCCCACAGACTTCCCACTGAGGTGCCTTGATACAGCACTCTGGGAACAGCCTATTCGTTCAGAAATTTCTTTCTGTGTCTTACCCTCTTGCGTGAGGGTGTCAATGATGGCCTTCTGGACAGCAGTCAGGTCGGCAGTCTTACCCATGATTGCGGTTTTGAGTAATGAACCAGGCTGGGAGTTCTTAAAAGCCTCAGGAATCTTTTCAGATGATTAGGTTAATAGCTCGTTTAGAGAACCTTTTCATGATATGCTAATTTTTTTAGATAGGAATTTTGGGTTTTCATGAGCTGTATGCCAAAATCATCAATATTAAAACAATAAAAGGCTTGAACTACTTCAGTTGTGTGTAATGAATCTAAAATATATGAAAGCCTAATGTTTATCAGTACATTACAGAAAATAATGAACTTTATCACAATATGCTAATTCTTTTTAGAAGGACCTGTACTTCCATTTGTCCACAGTTGAAGCTCCTAAATGGCATCTAGATATTTTTCTTTGTTCCCAAAGGTTGCAGTGTTTACAGCTAACCACCAGATGGCGCGGATGCTGTTTTGGCCAGGAGGTCCGTTGTGCTTGTGATCTTATATTGGTTATTGCAGCTACATATTATAGCATTTCAGGCTTTTTGCTTTTTCATTTGTCCTATATTTTTTTACTCCAATTCTTTAAATCGATTTTAATTTATGAATTTTTATCTTTCAGATCAAAGAATAAACTGCGCTTGGGTAGAGATAGAACCCATACATCCCATCCCTTATGAAGAGACTGTGGAGCATGAGCCGGGGAATGTCTTTATCTCTAGTATCTCGTTCATGTATCAGAATTTTAGATAATCAGATTATTAGGGACATTGGGTCATGAGCAGCGGAAATGGATTTTAAGTGCCTCTGTTTTCTGTCTTTGATATTTGTTTTCCAGTCACTAGAATGTAATAAATACATACAGCGCCTGTTGTCCTAATAAAATAATTCTGTATAGAGATTAACGAACCAGTCGAGATTCATTTTGGGTCTGTTTCGCCGAATTTTTCGGGCCATACCGAAGTTTCTCCAATTGCCCTAAAAGTTGGTATATATCCCCCTCTAGCCTCCTAGGAAAACTTGTTATATCTTTTCGCTTATTTTCTATAAAAAAATTTTCCCTCCCTAAGCTCTGAATGCAATAACATACCTATGGGTAAACGCACAAAGCTGACCGCGGCATGCAGAGGATTTGCGGAGGGTAGGGGTGCCCTCCGCATCTCCATCAGGTGTCCGCGCTGCAGGGACGGAGACCCAATGGCAGAGAAGGCAGCCCGATGCCTTGCCTTATACGGAAGCCTGTGAGATCCAGCCCCTTAGGCTGGGTCTCACAGGCTGGCTGTCAGCATACAGTCAGCTGACATGCAATGTACTACAACACAGAATGTATTGTAATGCATTGGAAATGGGATCAGACCCCCAGAAGTTAAGTCACAGAGTGGGACAAAAATAAAAAGTTTAAGCGTTTTTCATAATAAAAAATAAAATAATGTTTCAGGTTAAAAAAAAGGCCCTTTACCAAAATAAAATGCATAAAACCATCACCTCATCCCGCAAAAATGAGCCCCTACATAAAACAATCGGGGGAAAAAATAAAAAAACTATGGCTTTTAAAACATTTTTGGGTTTCACAAATGCTTTTATTGGGTAAAACTTAAATAAAAAAAAGTACCGTATTTTCCGCCCTATAAGACTCACTCTCCCCCCCCCCCCTCCAAAAGTTGGGGGGAAAATAGCACTGCGTCTTATGGGGCGAATGCTGCAATTTCACACTGATACATCGCGTCCAGTGTGTGTATCAGCGGGAAGGAGGAGGGACTAGGGGCCGCATCTTGTTTTGTAATGGCAGCGGGGCCCAGTGCAGTAACTGTGTTCTACTACACCGGGCCCGCTCACTGTAGTAATCATATAGGCAATGTTAATTCATCTCCAATCCAGGCTGTAGTACAGTACTTACTACTAACTTCCATAGCAGGCAGGAGGCCGGGCGAGTCGGCGGGAGCCAGCAGCGTAACACTCTGTCACGCGCCTGCTCCGCCCACTTTATGAATGAAGCAGGCGCGTGACTTAGTGAGTTACGCTGCCATAACAGTGCCATCCCCAGATGCCCCCATAATAGTGTCATCCACAGACCACCATAAGTTCAAAACCCACCGAAAGCACACCTTTTGGTTCAAATATTTTTTTCTTATTATTTTCCTCCTCAAAAACCTAGGTGCATCTTATGGGCTGGTGCGTCTTATAGGGCGAAAAATATGATTGTTATTGCCGCGTCCGTAACAACCTGCTGTATAAAAATATCATATAAACTAACCCCTCAGGTGGACACCGTAAAAAAAAAAAGACAGTCGTCCAAAAAAACTTTGGCTTTCAGAATATGGAGACACAAAAAAAAAAAATGTTTTTTTTCAAAAATGTTTTATTATGTAAAACAGAAACAAACAAATTATAATTTGGTATTGTCGCATGTGTAACAAACTGCTCTATAAAAAAATATCAGTCAGATAACCATTGTTAATAACCCAAAAATTAAAGCAGTGGCAAAACAGCTATTTTTTGTAACTTTGCCTCACAAAAAGTGTAATATATGTATATATGTTCATCTGACTGATATTTTTTTATAGAGCAGTTTGTTACACATGCGACAATACCAAATTATAATGTTTGTTTCCGTTTTACATAATAAAACATTTTTGAAAAAAAACATTTTTTTTTTTTGTGTCTCCATATTCTGAAAGCCAAAGTTTTTTTGGACAACTGTCTTATTTTTTTACGGTGTCCACCTGAGGGGTTAGTTTATATGATATTTTTATACAGCAGGTTGTTACGGACGCGGCAATAACAATCATAGTACCAACAAAACTGCCACCTTATCCCGTAATTTCCAAAATGTGGTCACCTTTTTGAGTTTCTACTCTAGAGGTGCATCATGGTGTCTTCAAACTTGACATGGCAAATTAAAATTTATCCCAGTGAAATCTGCCCTCCAAAAACCATATGGCTCTTCTTTCCTTCTGCTCCCTGCCATGAGCCCGAACAGCATTTTACGATCACAGATGGGGTGTTTCTGAAAACTACAGAATCGGGGTAATACATATTGAGTTTTGTTTGGCTGTTAACCCTTGCTTTGTTACTGGAAAAAATAGATTAAAATGGAAAATCTTCCCAAAAAAGTAAAATTCTGAAATTTCATCTACATTTTCCTTTAATTCTTGTGGAACACCAGAGGGGTTATCAAAGTTTGTAAAATCAGTTTTGAATACCTTGAGGGGTGTAGTTTCTAAAATGGGGTCATTTTTGGGTGGTTTCTATTATGTAAGCCCCACAAAGTAACTTCAGACCTGAACTGGTCCTTAATTGTGGGTTTTTGAAATTTTGGGAAAAATTTCAAGATTGGCTTCTAAACTTCTAAGCCTTCTAAGGTCCCCAAAAAATAAAATGGCATTCACAAAATGATCCAAACATGAAGTAGACATATGGGAAATGTAAATCGATAACTATTATATGAGGTATCACTATCTGTTTTAAAAGCAGAGAAATAGAAATTTGTAAGTTGTGAATTTTTCCTTTTTTTATTTTTATTTTGGTATTTCTTTTTTAAAATAAAAATTGAAAAATATTGACTGAAATTTACCACTATCATGAAGTACAATGTGTCATGAGAAAACAGTCTCAGAATGGCTTGGATAAGTAAAGGCGTTCCAAAGTGACATGTCATATTTCCAAAAATAGCAGGGTCCTGAAGGGGTTAAACACACACTATTATGGGATAAAAAAAAAAGGTGTATTTGGGGAACGTAATGATTGGCAAGTGGCATGATGCAGGTTGCAGTAGCAGCCGTACAGAACATGATGTTAGTCTGACAGGAATATTGGCAAGATGGGGCACCAGTAGCTAGGCAATGTGTATTCATTGCAATCAGCCTGAGCTGTGAGAAAATGGGATTGATTCAGTGATTATGTAAAAATTGACCAAAAAAAAAAAAAATTCACATTTCAACCGTGTGGAAACTGTATACACGTAAATGGACTATTGAGGCATTGGTGGCATGATACATGCTGCAGCAGCAGTGGTGCAGAACGTGGTGGTAGGCAAACAGACAGCAACAGTGGCCATCAGTGCGCACATGTCCTCCTGAATTCAACTGCTGTGGCCAGCACCTCACCTCCTAACTCCCTACTCCATATCTTTATCAAAGACAACTGGAGGAGGAGGACAGAAGATGGTAACTATTGATGGCCACCACAGAGGGCCAGCTTTTGGGGGAGTATATTGTGCACACTGTGTTATTTGGTTCTGCTGGGATGGTATTTTACACTATGGTATTGTTGACCCCGGCTACTTGGTTTGCCCCGCCTTCTATTAACCCCTTAGGGACCAGGCCATTTTTTGCAAATCTGACCACTGTCACTTTAAGTGCTGATAACTTTAAAACGCTTTGACTTATCCAGGCAGTTCTGAGATTGTTTTTTCGTCACATCATGACACTGGTAAAATGAAGTCAAAAATGTATATTTTTTTTGCACAAAATAATACATAATTTACCAAAAATTTGGAAAAACAAATTTCAGTTTCAGTTTCTCTACTTCAGTAATACATAGTAATACCCCCAAACATTGTGATGACTTTACATTCTCCATATGTCTACTTCATGTTTGAATTATTTTGGGAATGATTTTTTATTTTTTGGGGATGTTACAAGGCTTAGAAGTTTAGAAGCAAATCTTAAAATTTTTCAGAAATCCAATTTTTAGCGACCACTACAGGTCTGAAGTCACTTTGCAAGGCTTACATAATAGAAACCACCCAAAAATGACCCCATTCTATAAACTACACCCCTCAAGGTATTCAAAACTGATTTTACATACGTCGTTAACCCTTTAGGTGTTGCACAAGAGTTATTGGCAAATGGGGATGAAATTTGAGAATTTCATTTTTTTTTTGCCTAATTTTCCATTTAAACCCATGTTTTCCACTAACAAAGCAAGGGTTAACAGCCAAACAAGACTGTATCTTTATTGCCCTGACTATGCTGTTTACAGAAACACCCCATATGTGCCCGTAAACTACTGTACGGCCACACAGCGGGGCGTAGAGTGAAAGGTGCGCCGTTTTGTGTTTGGAAGGCAGATTTTGCTGGACTGGTTTATTTACACCATGTCCCATTTGAAGCCCCCTGATGCACCCCTAGAGTAGAAACTCCATAAAAGTGACCCCATCTAAGAAACTACACCCCTCAAGGTATTCAAAACTGATTTTACAAACTTTGTTAACCCTTTAGGTGTTGCACAAGATTTAATGGAAAATAGAGAGAGTTTCCAAATTTCACTTTTTTGGCAGATTTTCCATTTTAATTTTTTTTTTTCCAGTTACAAAGCAAGGGTTAACAGCCAAACAAAACTCATTATTTATGGCCCTAATTCTGTAGTTTACAGAAACACCTCATATGTGGTCGTAAACTGCCGTACGGGCACATGGCAGGGCGCAGAAGGAAAGGAATGCCATACGGTTTTTGGAAGGTAGATTTTGCTGGACTGTTTTTTTGTTTTTTTTTGACACCATGTCCCATTTGAAGCCCCCCTGATGCACCCCTAGAGTAGAAACTCTAAAAAAGTGACCCCGTTTTAGAAACTACGGGATAGGGTGGCAGTTTTGTTGGTACTAGTTTAGGGTACATATGATTTTTGGTTGCTCTATATTACACTTTTTGTGCGGCAAGGTAACAAGAAATAGCTTTTTTGGCACCGTTTTTTTGTTTTGTTATTTACAACATTCATCTGACAGGTTAGATCATGTGGTAATTTTATAGAGCAGGTTGTCACGGACGCGGCGATACCTAATATGTATACAGTTTTTTTTATTTATGTAAGTTTTACACAATGATTTCATTTTTAAAACAAAAAAAAGTTTGTGTGTCCATAGTCTAAGAGCCATAGTTTTTTCAGTTTTTGGGTGATTATCTTAAAGGGAACCTGTCACCGGGATTTTGGGTATAGAGCTGAGGACATGGGCTGCTAGATGGCCGCTAGCACATCCGCAATACCCAGTCCCCATAGCTCTGTGTGCGTTTATTGTGTAAAAAAAACGATTTGATACATATGCAAATTAACCTTAGATGAGTCCTGTATGTGCCAGGAGTCAGGGACAGGACTAATGTCAGGTTAATTTGCATATGTATCAAATCGGTTTTTTTACACAATAAAAGCACACAGAGCTATGGGGACTGGGTATTGCAGATGTGCTAGCGGCCATCTAGCAACCCATGTCCTCAGCTCTATGCACAAAATCCCGGTGACAGGTTCCCTTTAACCACTTCAGCCCCGCTAGCTGAAACCCCCTTCATGACCAGAGCACTTTTTACACTTCGGCACTACACTCCTTTCACCGTTTATCGCTCGGTCATGCAACTTACCACCCAAATGAATATTACCTCCTTTTCTTCTCACTAATACAGCTTTCATTTGGTGGTATTTCATTGCTGCTGACATTTTTACTTTTTTTGTTATTAATCGAAATTTAACGATTTTTTTGCAAAACAATGACATTTTTCACTTTCAGCTGTAAAATCTTGCAAAAAAAAACGACATCCATATATACATTTTTCGCTAAATTTATAGTTCTACATGTCTTTGATAAAAAAAAAATGTTTGGGCAAAAAAAAAAAATTGTTTGGGTAAAAGTTATAGCGTTTACACACTATGGTACAAAAATGTGAATTTCCGCTTTTTGAAGCAGCTCTGACTTTCTGAGCACCTGTCATGATTCCTGAGGTTCTACAATGCCCAAACAGTAGAAAAACCCCACAAATGACCCCATTTCGGAAAGTAGACACCCTAAGGTATTCGCTGATGGGCATAGTGAGTTCATAGAACTTTTTATTTTTTGTCACAAGTTAGCGGAAAATGATGATGATTTTTATTATTATTTTTTTTTTTTACAAAGTCTCATATTCCACTAACTTGCGACAAAAAATAAAAAATTCTAGTAACTCGCCATGCCCCTCACAGAATACCTTGGGGTGTCTTCTTTCCAAAATGGGGTCACTTGTGGCGTAGTTATACTGCCCTGGCAATTTAGGGGCCCTAATGTGTGAGAAGTACTTTGCAATCAAAATCTGTAAAAAATGACCGGTGAAATCCGAAAGGTGCACTTTGGAATGTGGGTCCCTTTGCCCACCTTGGCTGCAAAAAAGTGTGACACATCTGGTATCACCGTACTCAGGAGAAGTTGGGGAATGTGTTTTGGGGTGTCATTTTACATATACCGATGCTGGGTGAGAGAAATATCTTGGCATTTTTTTTATACAAAGTTGGCATTTGACCAAGATATTTATCTCACCCAGCATGGGTATATGTAAAATGACACCCCAAAACACATTCCCCAACTTCTCCTGAGTACGGCGATACCAGATGTGTGACACTTTATTGCAGCCTAGGTGGGCAAAGGGACCCACATTCCAAAGTGCACCTTTCGGATTTCACCGGTCATTTTTTACAGATTTTGATGGCAAAGTACTTCTCACACATATGGGCCCCTAAATTGCCAGGGCAGTATAACTATGCCACAAGTGACCCCATTTTGGAAAGAAGACACCCCAAGGTATTCCGTGAGGGGCACGGCGAGTTCCTAGAATTTTTTATTTTTAGTCACAAGTTAGCGGAAAATGATGATTTTTGTTTTTCTCTTTTTTCCTTACAAAGTCTCATATTCCACTAACTTGCGACAAAAAATAAAAAATTCTAGGAACTCGCCATGCCCCTCACGGAATACCTTGGGGTGTCTTCTTTCCAAAATGGGGTCACTTGTGGCATAGTTATACTGCCCTGGCAATTTAGGGGCCTAAATGTGTGAGAAGTACTTTGCAATCAAAATGTGTAAAAAATGGCCTGCGAAATCCTAAAAGTGCACTTTGGAATATGTGCCCCTTTGCCCACCTTGGCAGCAAAAAAGTGTCACACATCTGGTATCGCCGTACTCAGGAGAAGTTGGGGAATGTGTTTTGGGGTGTCATTTTACATATACCGATGCTGGGTGAGAGAAATATCTTGGCATTTTTTTTATACAAAGTTGGCATTTGACCAAGATATTTATCTCACCCAGCATGGGTATATGTAAAATGACACCCCAAAACACATTCCCCAACTTCTCCTGAGTACGGCGATACCAGATGTGTCACACTTTTTTGCAGCCTAGATGCGCAAAGGTGCCCAAATTCCTTTTAGGACGGCATTTTTAGACATTTGGATCCCAGACTTCTTCTCACGCTTTAGGGCCCCTAAAAAGCCAGGGCAGTATAAATACCCCACATGTGACCCCACTTTGGAAAGAAGACACCCCAAGGTATTCAATGAGGGGCCTGTCGAGTTTATAGAAAAAAAAAATTTGGGCATAAGTTAGCGGAAATTGTTTTTTTTTTTTTTTTTTTTCTCAGTCTCACTTTCCGCTAACTTAGGACAAAAATGTAAATCTTTCATGGACTCAATATGCCCCTCAGCGAATACCTTGGGGTGTCTTTCCAAAATGGGGTCAGTTGTGGGGTGTTTGCAGTGCCCTGGCATTTGAGGGTCTCCGCAATCATTACATGTATGGTCAGCATTAGGAGTTTCTGCTATTCTCCTTATATTGAGCATACAGGTAATGAGATTTTTTTTCCGTTCAGCCTCTGGGCTGAAAGAAAAAAATGAACGGCACAGATTTCTTCATTCGCATCGATAAATGTGGATGAAAAAATCTCTACCAAAAAAAAAAAGAGGGGAAAGGCGTCTGCCAGGACACAGGAGCTCCGCCCAACATCCATACCCACTTAGCTCGTATGCCCTGGCAAACCAGATTTCTCCATTCACATCAATCGATGTGGATGAATAAATCATTGCCGGGATTTTTTTATTTTTTTACATACAAAGTGTTTGCCAAAGCATAGGAACGCCGCCTCCTCCTCAGCTCGTATGCCTTGGCAAACGTATCTGTTACTGCAGAGTAGAAATCTCGTCTTGCAGCGCCGCATACACTGACTTGCGTGTAATCTGACAGCAGCGCAATGCTTCTGTCAGAATGCACATCAGTGCTGCAGCTAATCGATCGGTTGGTCCACCTGGAAGGTAAAAAAAAAAAAAAAAAAAAACAGGCCGCAACGCAATAATTTTATTAACTTTGCAACAGAACATATAAACTTTAACTTTTTTAACTGAACATTAACCTTTTTGCTTACTGGTGTTTTTTTTTTTGTTGTGTTTTTTTACCTTTATAGAACAAACCTCTCCTTCCCCATGGGTCAATGTGCAAAGCGCAAATCGCCCAAAGATGTGGCGAAGTGCGTTATGCACTTTGTCCCATGTGAAAGGAGACGTTTGCAGCAGCTGTGTGAGTGAATGGGCCCTAATAGCCCTGTGTGCCTGTCCTGGTGAGATGATCCCTATGCTAATAGTGTACCTGTGAGTGGTACTTCCGGAAACACTCTCCAAAGCATAGGGCAGGGTGGTCAGGACAGAAATAGCGGGTGTCACGCCTTATTCCACTCCTGCTACAGACACGACATCTTTTTCGGGGTGACGGTTGGGTTGAGGTACCAGGAACGACATTGGGGAAATGTCACTCGTGTAGACGGCTAACTACACTGGTGGATGGGGCCACGGAACCTCCTGGGTACAGGAGGTTCTCGATGATCTCTTCCTGAAATTTGAGGAAGGATCCAGTTCTCCCAGCCTTACTGTAGAGAACAAAACTATTATACAGAGCCAATTGAATTAAATATACAGACACCTTCTTATACCAGCGTCTGGTTCTGCGGGAAACTAAATACGGAGACAACATCTGGTCATTGAAGTCCACCCCTCCCATGTGAAGGTTATAGTCGTGGACTGAGAGGGGCTTTTCAATGACACGGGTTGCTCGCTCAATTTGTATTGTCGTGTCTGCGTGAATGGAGGAGAGCATGTAAACGTCACGCTTGTCTCTCCATTTCACCGCGAGCAGTTCTTCGTTACACAGTGCGGCCCTCTGCCCCCTTGCAAGACGGGTGCTAACGAGCCGTTGGGGGAAGCCCGCGCAACTAGTTCGTGCGGTACCACAGGCGCCAATCCGTTCTAGAATCAAATGCCTAAAGAGGGCCACACTTGTGTAAAAATTGTCCACATAAAGATGGTACCCCTTGCCGAATAAGGGTGACACCAAGTCCCAAACTGTCTTCCCACTGCTCCCCAGGTAGTCAGGGCAACCGACCGGCTCCAGGGTCTGATCTTTTCCCTCATAGATCTGAAATTTGTGGGTATAGCCTGTGGCCCTTTCACAGAGCTTATACAATTTGACCCCATACCGGGCGCGCTTGCTTGGGATGTATTGTTTGAAGCCAAGGCGCCCGGTAAAATGTATCAGGGACTCGTCTACACAGATGTTTTGCTCTGGGGTATACAAATCTGCAAATTTCAGGTTGAAATGGTCTATGAGGGGCCAAATTTTGTGGAGCCGGTCAAAAGCAGGGTGGCTTCTGGGATGGGAGGTGCTGTTATCACTAAAGTGCAGGAAACGCAGGATGGTCTCAAATCGTGTCCTGGACATAGCAGCAGAGAACATGGGCATGTGATGAATCGGGTTCGTAGACCAATATGACCGCAATTCATGCTTTTTAGTTAGACCCATGTTGAGGAGGAGGCCCAGAAAAGTTTTAATTTCGGAAACTTGGACTGGTTTCCACCGGAAAGGCTGGGCATAATAGCTTCCCGGGTTAGCGGTTATAAATTGTGTGGCATACCTGTTTGTTTCGGCCACAACTATGTCTAAGAGCTCCGCAGTCAAGAACAGCTCAAAAAATCCCAGGGCCGAACCGATCTGAGCTGTCTCAACCCGAACTCCAGACTGGGCAGTGAAAGGGAAAACTACAGGTGCGGCTGAAGTTGGGGACTGCCAATCAGGGTTTGCCAGCACCTCTGGGATTCTAGGGGCTCTACGGGCACGTCTTTGCGGTGGCTGCGACGGGGTCACTACTGCACGTGCCACCGTACCAGCTTCAACTGCCCTTCTGGTGCTCGCTACTTCACCAGGTTGTACGGAAGGGCTGGGCTGCTGGTGTATGCCTCACCACGTAATCCGACAGCACCAGCCCCACTCTGCTGCTCTTGAAGCGGATCCTGCGCAACCTGCGGTCTAGCGACACGGGGCCGAGTACGCCTGGTGCTATCAGGGACCTCAGCCTCCTTGTCCGAACTTTGGGTCAGAGAGCCACTGCTTTCTACAGGTTCGTATTCTGACCTGCTGGATTCATCAGATGAGGGTACCCACTCCTCATCCAACTGGGTCAGAAGCCTGTAGGCCTCTTCAGAAGAATACCCCCTGTTTGACATGTGGGCAACTAAATTTAGGGGTATTCCCTGAGACTACCCAAGAAAAAAAAAGCAAGCCTGTCTTACAAAGGGGAGGCTAGCGAAGTACCGGAGGCTGCTGCGGTTGATAAAAAATATCAAAACTGATTTTTTTATCGCCGCAGTGCGTGTAAAGTGAATGTGCAGCGATAAAAATAAATAAAATTTTTGTCACTGCGGTGGGGCGGGTGTGGGCGACCGATCAGGCCTGATCGGGCAAAACACTGCGTTTTGGGTAGAGGGAGAACTAAAGTGACACTAATACAATTATAGATCTGACTGTGATCAGTTTTGATCACTTCCAGATACTATAAAAGTACAAATGCTGATTAGCGATACGCTAATCAGCGAATAACGGACTGCGGTGCGGGGGGCTGGGCGCTAACCGATCCCTAAACTACCTAACCAAGGGGCCTAAACTATACCTAAAACCTAACGGTCAATACCAGTGAAAAAAAATGTGACAGTTTGCACTGATCACTTTTTTCCTTTCACTAGTGATTGACAGGGGCGATCAAAGGGTTAATTGGGGTTCAGGGGGGTGATCTGGACCTATGTGTAGTGTTGGTGGGTACTCACTGTGTAGCCTGCTCCTCTGCTGGATCCAACCGACGAAAAGAACTAGCAGAGGAGCAGGCAGCCATATGACAGATCATATTTACAAATATGATCTGTTATCTGGCTCTCTGATTGGATTTTTTAAAAATCATCAGCTTGCCAGCCACGATCATTGGCTGGCAAGCTGATGACGATTTACTCCCTGACGAAATGCCGGCCCGAACTGCGCATGCGCGGGCCGGCATAGCGCGTCATCTCGCGTCTCGCGAGATGACGCGTATATGCGTGACTGCGCAGCGATGCCGCCTCCGGACCGCACATCTGCGTTAGGCGGTCCGGAGGCGGTTAAGTAGGGTCTCATTTTTTGCAGGATGAGATGACTGTTTGGCACTATTTTGGGGTGTATATGACTTTTTGATCGCTTGCTATTACACTTTTTGTGACTTAAGATGACAAAAAAATGACTTTTTTTCACTTTTTTTTTACGGTGGTCACCTGAGGGGTTAGGTCATGTGATATTTTTATAGAGCCGGTCGAAACGGACGCGGCGATACTTAATATGTATAAAATTTATGTAAGTTTTACACAATGATTTCATTTTTGAAACAAGAAAATCATGTTTTAGTGTTTCCATAGTCTAAGAGCCATAGTTTTTTCAGTTTTTGGGCGATTATCTTGGGTAGGGTATGATTTTTGCGGGATGAGATGACTGTTTGATTGTTACAGTTTTGGCATACATAAGACTTTTTTGATCACTTTTATTACCTTTTTTGGGGGAAGTAAGGTGGGTAAAATTTCAATTTCATCATAGTTTTTTATTTTTATGGCGTTCACCGTTCGGGTAAAGTAACATGACCATTTTATAGATCAGGTCGTTACGGACGCGGCGATACCAAACATGTGTAGGGAATTTTCTTTTTTTCATGTTTAATCAGAGATAAATGTGTTTTGGGATTTTTACTTTTTTTTCACATTTTTTTTTTACCCAGACCCACTTGGTTCTTGAAGATCCAGTGGGTCTGATGTCTGTATAATACAGTACAGTACTCTATATAGGGTACTGTACTGTATTTAACTTTACACTTTGTCTGAACAGATCTATGCCTTCAGCACAAATCTGTTCAGCACCATGGACAGCAGGACGCCTGAGAAGGCGTCCTGTTGCCATGGGAACCTTCCCCGTCTGCCACAACTTTGCAGACGGGGAAGGGTGAGGACGGGGCTGGCGGGGGGGCTCTCTCCATCGGGGGACTGCAAAGGCACAGCAGCCCCCCGATCGGAGAGGGAGGGAGCTCCCTGTGCTGTTAACCTTTTCCATACATCGGTCCGTACGGACCGCGGTATGGAAAGGGTTAAACGGATAACATTGCATCACCAATGTCAGCCGTTTATACCAGGGTGCCAGCAATGTGCTGGCACCCTGGTATACCCACTGTACACCACCCGCAACACTCCCCTGCACCACCCGCTCACATAATATAATTCAGGGGTGCAGGGGGAGGTAAAACATATATATTTTGGGCATTATAAAGTTTCTGATCCCCACGGTCAGGGATCGCGGGGATCAGAAACTTCAAAAAGCGCATCAAACCGCAGGTCTGAATTGACCTGCGGTTTGTTGCGATCACCGACTTGGGGGGGGGGGGGGGGTCACGGGACCCCACCGCGCATTTGGCCTAGGTGCCTAATCGGAACAACACATGACGTACCGGTACGTCATGTGTCCTTAAGTACCAGGACATCATGACGTACCGGTACGTCATGTGTCCTAAAGAAGTTAATTTGGACCTGCCTTCAAAATGGGGCTACTTTTATTTATTTTTTCCAGGGCCACTTTAAGTTCCCAGTCTGCCCCTGCACGTATGTATGGTGCTTAAAGTAATTTAACCCCCCCCCCCCCCAAAAAAAAAAAAATACAGCCACTGTCTTCATGTTTGTTTCCATTTAGTTATCATATAGGATATCATGCATGTTACATTTTTTTCTGTCGAGCAAAACCATTAACCCACATGGCTGTAACGGCGTAAAGGGGTTAACTCACTTCAGCAAATTTCATTTATAATGTGTAGAAGGTTAATACAAGGCACTTACTAATGTATTGTGATTGTCCATATTGTCTCCTTTGCTGGCTGGATTCATCTTTCCATCACATTATACACTGGTCAATAAACAGTATAAGATGTTCATTGCTTCAGACCTAATTATGATATTCTGGAGGGGGCAGTATTTCAGGCAAGCAACTGAGAGGATCTGTCAGCTCCACTACAGTCCTAATATGCAGTCGCCCCTTTTATTATGCCATGTAATAAAACAGTATTCTTACTAAACTATAGAAAATGAGTATAATAGGTAATATGTGGATACCGTGAATCTCCTTATGTTCCCATGTATACAACGTCAGGCAGGTATACTTACAAGTAAAAACTGGAGAATCCAGCTTCACTTCTGAATAGTCAATACAATGCTTGGTGTAAAGGACTTTTTCAGACTGTTCCGTGTACAAGGCACAGATATTGCTAATAAGGACTTTACAGCAATTTGGATACATTTTCAGCAGTCAAGATAAATGGAAAAATGTAAGTGGCCTTAAAAGAAAAAGTGTCCCCATGTTGTAGGTTGGTTCAAGTTGACAGAAGGCGAGACAATAGAATTAGTTGGGTCCAGCAATAGAACAGTGCAGAACAAAATACCACAGTGCAGCAGAAAATACTACCTCAGCAGAACCAATACCACAGTGCAGCAGAAAATACTACCTCAGCAGAACAAAATACCACAGTGCAGCAGAAAATACTACCTCAGCAGAACCAATACCAGAGTGCAGCAAAAAATACTGCCTCAGCAGAACCAATACCACTGTGCAGCAGAAAATACTACCTCAGCAGAACCAATACCAGAGTGCAGCAGAAAATACTACCTCAGCAGAACCAATACCAGAGTGCAGCAGAAAATACTACCTCAGCAGAACCAATACCAGAGTGCAGCAGAAAATACTACCTCAGCAGAACCAATACCAGAGTGCAGCAGAAAATACTACCTCAGCAGAACCAATACCAGAGTGCAGCAGAAAATACTACCTCAGCAGAACCAATACCAGAGTGCAGCAGAAAATACTACCTCAGCAGAACCAATACCAGAGTGCAGCAGAAAATACTACCTCAGCAGAACCAATACCACAGTGCAGCAGAAAATACTACCTCAGCAGAACAAAATACCACAGTGCAGCAGAAAATACTACCTCAGCAGAACCAATACCAGAGTGCAGCAGAAAATACTACCTCAGCAGAACCAATACCAGAGTGCAGCAGAAAATACTACCTCAGCAGAACCAATACCAGAGTGCAGCAGAAAATACTACCTCAGCAGAACCAATACCAGAGTGCAGCAGAAAATACTACCTCAGCAGAACCAATACCAGAGTGCAGCAGAAAATACTACCTCAGCAGAACCAATACCAGAGTGCAGCAGAAAATACTACCTCAGCAGAACCAATACCAGAGTGCAGCAGAAAATACTACCTCAGCAGAACCAATACCACAGTGCAGCAGAAAATACTACCTCAGCAGAACCAATACCAGAGTGCAGCAGAAAATACTGCCTCAGCAGAACCAATACCACTGTGCAGCAAAAAATACTGCCTCAGCAGAACCAATACCACTGTGCAGCAAAAAATACTGCCTCAGCAGAACCAATACCACTGTGCAGCAAAAAATACTGCCTCAGCAGAACCAACACCACAGTGCAGCAGAAAATACTGCCTCAGCAGAACCAATACCACTGTGCAGCAAAAAATACTGCCTCAGCAGAACCAATACCACAGTGCAGCAGAAAATACTGCCTCAGCAGAACCAATACCACAGTGCAGCAGAAAATACTACCTCAGCAGAACCAATACCAGAGTGCAGCAGAAAATACTGCCTCAGCAGAACCAATACCACAGTGCAGCAGAAAATACTACCTCAGCAGAACCAATACCAGAGTGCAGCAGAAAATACTGCCTCAGCAGAACCAATACCACTGTGCAGCAAAAAATACTGCCTCAGCAGAACCAATACCACAGTGCAGCAGAAAATACTGCCTCAGCAGAACCAATACCACAGTGCAGAAGAAAATACTGCCCCAGCAGAACCAAACACCACAGTGCAGTAGAAAATACTACCTCAGTAGAACCAATACCACAGTGCAGTAGAAAATACTGCCTCAGCAGAAACAAACACCACAGTGTAACAGAAAATACTGCCTCAGCAGAACCAATACCAGAGTGCAGTAGAAAATACTGCCTCAGCAGAACCAATACCACTGTGCAGCAAAAAATACTGCCTCAGCAGAACCAATACCACAGTGCAGCAGAAAATACTGCCTCAGCAGAACCAATACCAGAGTGCAGCAGAAAATACTACCTCAGCAGAACCAATACCAGAGTGCAGCAGAAAATACTGCCTCAGCAGAACCAATACCACAGTGCAGCAGAAAATACTACCTCAGCAGAACCAATACCAGAGTGCAGCAGAAAATACTGCCTCAGCAGAACCAATACCACTGTGCAGCAAAAAATACTGCCTCAGCAGAACCAATACCACAGTGCAGCAGAAAATACTGCCTCAGCAGAACCAATACCACAGTGCAGCAGAAAATACTACCTCAGCAGAACCAATACCAGAGTGCAGCAGAAAATACTGCCTCAGCAGAACCAATACCACAGTGCAGCAGAAAATACTACCTCAGCAGAACCAATACCAGAGTGCAGCAGAAAATACTGCCTCAGCAGAACCAATACCACTGTGCAGCAAAAAATACTGCCTCAGCAGAACCAATACCACAGTGCAGCAGAAAATACTGCCTCAGCAGAACCAATACCACAGTGCAGAAGAAAATACTGCCCCAGCAGAACCAAACACCACAGTGCAGCAGAAAATACTACCTCAGCAGAACCAATACCACAGTGCAGTAGAAAATACTACCTCAGCAGAACCAATACGACTGTGCAGCAGAAAATACTGCCTCAGCAGAAACAAACACCACAGTGTAACAGAAAATACTGCCTCAGCAGAACCAATACCAGAGTGCAGTAGAAAATACTGCCTCAGCAGAACCAATACCACTGTGCAGCAAAAAATACTGCCTCAGCAGAACCAATACCACAGTGCAGCAGAAAATACTGCCTCAGCAGAACCAATACCAGAGTGCAGCAGAAAATACTACCTCAGCAGAACCAATACCAGAGTGCAGCAGAAAATACTGCCTCAGCAGAACCAATACCACAGTGCAGTAGAAAATACTGCCTCAGCAGAAACAAACACCACAGTGCAGTAGAAAATACTACCTCAGCAGAACCAATACCACAGTGCAGCAGAAAATACTGCCTCAGCAGAACCAATACCACTGTGCAGCAAAAAATACTGCCTCAGCAGAACCAATACCACAGTGCAGCAGAAAATACTGCCTCAGCAGAACCAATACCACAGTGCAGTAGAAAATACTGCCTCAGCAGAAACAAACACCACAGTGCAGTAGAAAATACTACCTCAGCAGAACCAATACCACAGTGCAGCAGAAAATACTGCCTCAGCAGAACCAATACGACTGTGCAGCAGAAAATACTGCCTCAGCAGAACCAATACCACAGTGCAGAAGAAAATACTGCCCCAGCAGAACCAAACACCACAGTGCAGTAGAAAATACTACCTCAGCAGAACCAATACCACAGTGCAGTAAAAAATACTGCCTCAGCAGAAACAAACACCACAGTGCAGTAGAAAATACTGCCCCAGCAGAACCAATACCACTGTGCAGCAAAAAATACTGCCTCAGCAGAACCAATACCGCAGTGCAGCAGAAAATATTGCCTCAGCAGAACCAATACCGCAGTGCAGAAGAAAATACTGCCCCAGCAGAACCAAACATCACAGTGCAGTAGAAAATACTGTCTCAGCAGAAACAAACACCACAGTGCAGTAGAAAATACTACCTCAGCAGAACCAATACCACAGTGCAGCAGAAAATACTGCCTCAGCAGAACCAATACCACAGTGTAGCAGAAAATACTACCTCAGCAGAACCAATACCACAGTGCAGCAGAAAATACTACCTCAGCAGAACCAATACCACAGTGCAGCAGAAAATACTGCCTCAGCAGAACCAATACCACAGTGTAGCAGAAAATACTACCTCAGCAGAACCAATACCACAGTGCAGAAGAAAATACTGCCTCAGCAGAACCAATACCACAGTGAAGAAGAAAATACTGCCCCAGCAGAACTAATATTACAGTGCAGAAGAAAATACTGCCCCAGCAGAACCAAACACCACAGTGCAGTAGAAAATACTGACTGACTCAGCAGAACCAATACCACTGTGCAGCAAAAAATATTGCCTCAGCAGAACCAATACCACTGTGCAGCAAAAAATACTGCCTCAGCAGAACCAAACACCACAGTGCAGCATAAAATACTGCCTCAGCAGAACCAAACACCACAGTGCAGAAGAAAATACTGCCTCAGCAGAACCAATACCAAATTGCAGCAGAAAATACTGCCTCAGCAGAACCAATGCCACAGTGCAGCCAAAAATACTACCTCAGCAGAACCAAACACCACAGTGCAGAAGTAAATACTGCCTCAGGAGAACCAATACCACAGTGCAGCAGTAAATACTGCCTCAACAGAACCAATACCACTGTGCAGCAAAAAATATTGCCTCAGCAGAACCAAACACCACAGTGCAGAAGGACATACTGCCTCAGCAGAACCAATACCACAGTGCAGCCAAAAATACCGCCTCAGCAGAACCAAACACCACAGTGCAGAAGAAAATACTGCCTCAGGAGAACCAATACCACAGTGCAGCAGAAAATACTGCGTCAGCAGAACCAATACCACTGTGCAGCAAAAAATATTGCCTCAACAGAACCAACACCACAGTGCAGCAGAAAATACTGCCTCAGCAGAACCAAACACCACAGTGCAGCAGAACCAAACACCACAGTTCAGAAGAAAATACTGCCTCAGCAGAACCAATACCACAGTGCAGCAAAAAATACTGCCTCAGCAGAACCAAACACCACAGTGCAGCAGAACCAAACACCACAGTTCAGAAGAAAATACTGCCTTAGCAGAACCAATACCACAGTACAGCAGAAAATACTGCCTCAGCAGATCCAATACCACAGTGCAGAAGAAAATACTGCCCCAGCAGAACCAAACACCACAGTGCAGTAGAAAATACTGCCTCAGCAGAACCAATACCACAGTGCAGCAGAAAATACTGCCTCAGCAGAACCAAACACCACAGTGCAGTAGAAAATACTGCCTCAGCAGAACCAATACCACAGTGCAGCAGAAAATACTGCCCCAGCAGAACCAAACACCACCGTGCAGAATAAAATACTGCCTCAGCAGAACCAATACCACAGTGCAGAAGAAATACTACCTCAGCAGAACTAATACCACAGTGCAGCAGAAAATACTGCCTCAGCAGAACCAATACCACAGTGCAGCAGAAAATACTGCCTCAGCAGAACCAATACCACAGTGCAGAAGAAAATACTGCCCCAGCAGAACCAAACACCACAGTGCAGCAGAAAATACTACCTCAGCAGAACCAATACCACAGTGCAGTAGAAAATACTACCTCAGCAGAACCAATACGACTGTGCAGCAGAAAATACTGCCTCAGCAGAAACAAACACCACAGTGTAACAGAAAATACTGCCTCAGCAGAACCAATACCAGAGTGCAGTAGAAAATACTGCCTCAGCAGAACCAATACCACTGTGCAGCAAAAAATACTGCCTCAGCAGAACCAATACCACAGTGCAGCAGAAAATACTGCCTCAGCAGAACCAATACCAGAGTGCAGCAGAAAATACTACCTCAGCAGAACCAATACCAGAGTGCAGCAGAAAATACTGCCTCAGCAGAACCAATACCACAGTGCAGTAGAAAATACTGCCTCAGCAGAAACAAACACCACAGTGCAGTAGAAAATACTACCTCAGCAGAACCAATACCACAGTGCAGCAGAAAATACTGCCCCAGCAGAACCAAACACCACCGTGCAGCAGAAAATACTGCCTCAGCAGAACCAATACCACAGTGCAGAATAAAATACTGCCTCAGCAGAACCAATACCACAGTGGAGAAGAAATACTACCTCAGCAGAACTAATACCACAGTGCAGAAGAAAATACTGCCCCAGCAGAACCAAACACCACAGTGCAGTAGAAAATACTGCCTCAGCAAAGCCAAACACCACAGTGCAGCAGAAAATACTGCCTCAGCAGAACCAATACCACTGTGCAGCAATAAATATTGCCTCAGCAGAACCAATACCACTGTGCAGCAAAAAATATTGCCTCAGCAGAACCAAACACCACAGTGCAGCACAAAATACTGTCTTAGCAGAACCAACACCACAGTGCAGAAGAAAATACTGCCTCAGCAGAACCAATACCACAGTGCAGCAAAAAATACTGCCTCAGCAGAACCAAACACCAGTGCAGCACAAAATACTGCCTCAGCAGAACCAAACACCACAGTTCAGAAGAAAATACTGCCTCAGCAGAACCAATACCACAGTGCAGCAGAAAATACTGCCCCAGCAGAACCAAACACCACAGTTCAGAAGAAAATACTGCCTCAGCAGAACCAATACCACAGTGCAGCAGAAAATACTGCCTCAGCAGAACCAATACCACAGTGCAGCAGAAAATACTGCCTTAGCAGAACCAATACCACAGTGCAGCAGAAAATACTGCCTCAGCAGAACCAATACCACAGTGCAGCAGAAAATACTGCCTCAGCAGAACCAATACCACAGTGCAGCAGAAAATACTGCCTCAGCAGAACCAATACCACAGTGCAGCAGGCATAAAATTCTGCCTCAGCAGAACCAGTATCACTGTGCAGCACAAAATACTGCCTCAGCAAAACCAATAACACAGTGCAGCAGAAAATACTGCCTCAGCAGAACCAAATACCACAGTGCAGCACAAAATACTGCCCCAGCAGAACCAAACACCACAGTGCAGCAGAAAATACTGCCTCAGCAGAACCAATACCACAGTGCAGAATAAAATACTGCCTCAGCAGAACCAATACCACAGTGCAGAATAAATACTACCTCAGCAGAACTAATACCACAGTGCAGAAGAAAATACTGCCCCAGCAGAACCAAACACCACAGTGCAGTAGAAAATACTGCCTCAGCAAAGCCAAACACCACAGTGCAGTAGAAAATACTGACTCAGCAGAACCAATACCACTGTGCAGCAATAAATATTGCCTCAGCAGAACCAATACCACTGTGCAGCAAAAAATATTGCCTCAGCAGAACCAAACACCACAGTGCAGCACAAAATACTGTCTTAGCAGAACCAACACCACAGTGCAGAAGAAAATACTGCCTCAGCAGAACCAATACCACAGTGCAGCAAAAAATACTGCCTCAGCAGAACCAAACACCACAGTGCAGCACAAAATACTGCCTCAGCAGAACCAAACACCACAGTTCAGAAGAAAATACTGCCTCAGCAGAACCAATACCACAGTGCAGCAGAAAATACTGCCCCAGCAGAACCAAACACCACAGTTCAGAAGAAAATACTGCCTCAGCAGAACCAATACCACAGTGCAGCAGAAAATACTGCCTCAGCAGAACCAATACCACAGTGCAGCAGAAAATACTGCCTTAGCAGAACCAATACCACAGAGCAGCAGAAAATACTGCCTCAGCAGAACCAATACCACAGTGCAGCAGAAAATACTGCCTCAGCAGAACCAATACCACAGTGCAGCAGAAAATACTGCCTCAGTAGAACCAATACCACAGTGCAGCAGAAAATACTGCCTCAGCAGAACCAGTATCACAGTGCAGCAGAAAATACTGCCTTAGCAGAACCAATACCACAGTGCAGCAGAAAATACTGCCTCAGCAGAACCAATACCACAGTGCAGCAGAAAATACTGCCTCAGCAGAACCAATACCACAGTGCAGCAGAAAATACTGCCTCAGCAGAACCAATACCAGAGTGCAGCAGAAAATACTGCCTCAGCAGAACCAATACCACAGTGCAGCAGGCAGAAAATTCTGCCTCAGCAGAACCAGTATCACTGTGCAGCACAAAATACTGCCTTAGCAAAACCAATAACACAGTGCAGCAGAAAATACTGCCTCAGCAGAACCAAATACCACAGTGCAGCACAAAATACTGCCCCAGCAGAACCAAATACCACAGTGCAGCACAAAATACTGCCTCAGCAGAACTAAATACCACAGTACAGCACAAAGCACAAAAAAATGCTGCCTGCGCCACAGTATGAAACTGTATCATCGTCGTCCTGACGGTTGCAATACAGTTTAATTTAGGAGGGCACTGCTGCTGCTGGCCAGATGCATAAGTGTATGATGCGTTTAAATTAATTGATGCTGAGAGCATCAGGTCTTTATGTATCTGGCTGGCGACCAAGAGTAGGGTTTGGGTGGACCTCTGGGCATCAGCCCATTGGGAAATTTCCTTGAAGGGTCTATGGCCACTCTGCCTATGATGGTGGATGTCAGAGCTTTAAAGAGGCACATGCACAGGAGCTGATATCCACTGGCAGTGTTCCGGAGACAAAGACAACTCTTATCAAGGACATTTAACCCCCATTGCCATGGTCAGTTGGAGGGAGGGGACTCTCCAGGTGATCAAACGTCCCCTTCCCTTTGACAAGATTGTGGGAACTGTTCAGTTGATATGACAGCTTGGGGCCTTTCGAAGTCTCCCAGGCCTTCCATAGTGAAGTTTGTACACTTCAATAAAGTTCTTATGCTTCCCTGCTTCAGTGATCACTGGAATTGATTGGAAGTTCCACAGCAGCACTAAAAATCGAGTAAAAAAATAAAAGCTTTTAAAAATGTAAAAAAAGTAACAATTCAAATCACCCCCATTCTCCAATTTACAAAAAATAAATAAAATCATAATTTATATTGTATGTTTTAAAATGCCCAATTTATTAAATTATAAAAAATATTTAACCTGTACGCGCCAGGACAGGACGCAATTGTAAGTAATGGGATATTTGTGTGGTGAGAGGCCTAGGCAGATTATTGAAAGGAAAAACTTGCAGAGGTATTATTCTGAAGAGAAATTTATTTTACATTCCACATTCAAATATTATGTGTTTATACTATGGTCTGTTCAGGGATTCAACTCTTCATGGGCTCCAGAATGTTGGCAAAAATGTATGTGAAAAACAGACCCATAGGTCACTCTGGCCCCAAGGGGCAAATAAAGGTGCCTGTATACACATTTCAGAGCAAGAATCCCAGATGTTGGATTTCAGCCCTTTGTTCCCATTGGAGATAAACTATACCTTCCAACCAGCGGGAGAGACCCGGATTTCGGTTTCTATCCTGCGACCAGAGACGTCTGTGACATGTCCCGTTTTCAATTGCATTTGTGTCCTGAGGACGCAGATACAGGTGAATACAATGGTGAAGCAGGGAGCCGTCAGCTCCCCAACAGCTGGCACAATGAAGTGATGTCGTTGCACCTGCCGCGCACAGCACAGGCTTGAGATGATGTGCTCTGTTCATCGTGGAGCAGAGGTAGTAGAGTGGTTCTTTTTTTTTTTTTTATATAGGGACAGCATTTTTGTAAGAGGGGGCACTAAGGAGGCAGCACTATTGTAATGGGGCAACAAGAGGCCAGCACTATTATGAAGTGGCACTAAAAGGGAGCACTTTTCTAATGGGACAGCATTATTATGAGGGGGGACTAAGTAGGCAGCACTACTGTAAAGGGGCCCTTAAGGGGGCAGCACAACTGTGAGGGGGCACCATGGGGACTGGGCAGATTTGGACAAATATATATAGTCATTGGGCAGTGATAGAGGCGCAGATTAGTATAAATAAATTTGCACACGCTGATTTTCGTCCTTATCAAAAGTTGAGAGGTATGAGTGGCTTATTCCTTATTTCCCATTGAAAAGACATTTTAGCTAAACATTCCCTATCTAAGGTGTCTTGGCATATTTGGGTACTAACACAAAATTATTTTCATAGATTAGAAGACATGTATAGAATTGGACTAAACTGTATGTGTAATTTAAAGAGCAAACTCATAAAAAAAATAAAAATAACCAGTAAATATAATTCTTCCAGCATTCTAATTCTCTTGATAAATAAATAGTCCACCTTTGTAGGTCATTTTTATTGTCATTTTTCATGAAAAGTGAAGCAACTTTGCAAACTGTGTTGATTAAAAAAAATCTACCATTTTGTACCTATAGCTCTAGACTGATGTGTCTCCATGGTAACAGACTACAAACAATCTCTATGTAGTCTGATCCTGCAGTCATACTGCCTTCCATCTGTCCTCTAATTTACTAACCTATGTTCAGTAATGGTTAAGTCCATGATCTCAGACCTCCAGATGCTACTTAGGCTTTTTTGACTTATGAGATTTGCTAGGAGTACATCATGGTTTCCTTGTTTTAAAAGTCAGAGAAGTAATGGACTGTTCTTGCCATGAAAAGTAACACAAAATGTGGACCCAGCAATAGAAAGTGTGAACAGATCCTTAGAATGTTGTGGTAGGCTTTCGGCTGGTTCTAGCTTATCCTATTCTTATTTTAGAATTTAGAATTTTTGTTAAGACTAAAAGTTGCTATATTTTAAAGTTATTTTTATTTTAGCTGTATTGGAACACAAAAAATTGTTGCAAAACTTCATATCCCCTTTAAGAGTATTTTCCAAAATAACCACCAGATGGCGCTCATATATAAGGGTATGTTCAATGTAAAGGCTTAATTAAAACATCGTACACGTCATTCCACATGCCGTGTCTTGAAGTCTAAAGAGTCTAGGCAAATCTCGGATTAACATTTTCCTTTTTTGGTTGCAGATGAATCCTTCACTGTTTTCTGATCTGTAAAATGGTGGCCGCCATTTTAAGTGATTTATGCGGGATATCAGAAAAGTTTTGGATTTGGCAATAGTGATTTATGTAAGATCCCACATCGCTCAAAATGGCGGACACCATTTTACAGATCAGAAGACAGAGAAGGATTCATCCGCCTCCAAAAATGGACGTGTTAATCAGGCCTTACAGAGATATTACTAAATCCCTTAATAAAAGGTTCCCTGAGCCAAGTAGCCTGGTCTCCTAAACAAGGCCGCTATCAGCTGGCATGTCCTGCTTGGTTTGTTTTTTTGGCAGGGGTGAAAGCATTGACTGAATTACTGGGTGTATTCTTTGTACCAGTTTATAAATAGGCCGCGGTGATTGCTGCCAGTAACCTTCTTGTGTCTGATTTGTGTCTTTCAGTCTGCTGCTGTCCAGAAGAGTAGAGATGCTTCCATTTTAATAGTGAACCTATGCTCATGAGTATGTAGAAATTCCCTTCTAGTATTTGAATGTCCCCTTTAAGTGAGTCAATACAAAGAGTGGAGAAGAGGAAAAAGAAATGAAAGCTCGTGTAGCCCATTAACAAACACAGGCCATAAACTGAACACAAGCACCTAGGAATAGAGATGAGACCTCACGTAGACAAGACTCAGAAGGCCTGGGGGGATGTATCACATAGCTGGGGCCAAGCTGTGTTCAGCCATTCTTCCTTAATATGGCAGGCAATTAGATTTGAGACCATTGATTTCTATGGGCATATATGGGGGTCATTTATCAAACTAATGTGAAGTAGAACTGGCTTAGTTGCCCCCAGCAACCAATCAGATTCCACCTTTCATTTTTAAAAGGAGCTGTTAAAAATGAGTTGGAATCTAGTAGGTTGCTATTGGCGACTAAGCCAGTTCTACTTTACACCAGTTTTATAAATGACCCAAATAAAGTCTGTAAAAACCTAAGTGGCCATACTGTACCTCAGTATGGCTCCAATTTCATATAGCAGTGTGCATGAGGCCTAAAGTATGAATTTCTAATGGTTTTCAAAACATATTCCCTACATATTAGCTAGTGATGACTGAAATAATTCTACACACATCAGCAAATCCAAAACATTTGTGACATCCCAAATGAATCGCTCAGATTGACGACCACCATTTTACAGATCCAGTAAACTTGTAATTTATACATTTCAATTCCTGCGTCAGTCCTTTCAGTGATTGATCATACAGTCATAGAGGGAAGGCTGTCAGTCACTGATAGGACCGCCTCACTGAAGGAAATGTATAAATTACACGCTATATTGAATCTTTTCCCATAAAACTATATATCGATCTGCTTAGCTCCTCCTGCTCTATAGCATGTTGCCCATAGCGTACATTGCATTTTTATGGTGACAGAGTAAGGCTACTTTCACACAAGCGTTTTGGCTTTCCGTTTGTGTGATCCGTTCAGGATCCGCTCAGAATGCATCAGTTTGCCTCCGATCAGTCTCCATTCCGCCTGGCTAAGCGGAGCCAAAAGGATCCATCTTGGCACACAATGTAATCCGTTTTCCATTGTGCCAGATTGTGTCAGAGAAAATGGATCCGTCCCCATTGACTTACATTGATCCGTCATGGATCTGCAAAAACTGATCCATTCATGACGAATGCATGCGGTTGTATTATTGTACTGGATCCGTTTTTGCAGATCCATGATGGATCAGCCCAAAAGGAGAGTGTGAAAGTAGCCTAATAGTTTCTAGAAGCCTAGTAGCCCAGTCTCATAAATAAGCACGCTGTCAGCAAGCATGCCCTGCTTGTTTTTTGTTGGCATAAGTGAAAGCAGTGGCTGAATTACTGGGCGTATACCAGTGGCGTAACTACAGCTGCTGCTTCTGGGCACGAGTTGAGAATGGGCCCTGGAGCAGTGTCTTTTCTATTACAATTCAGGACAGGTTGGGCCCCTCCAGATATAGTCACATTGGGGACCCGTGCCTGTCATAGGTGTAAGGATCAGCTAAAGGACCTTTGATGATGTCAGCGTGTCACATGATTGCAGGTCCTTTACCCTTCAAAAGGCACCAGAGAAAAAGGAGAAAGGAGAACCTACAGCCTGTAAGTAAATAAGTGTGTCAGTGTTTGTGTATCTGTGTCAACATCTGCGTATTCTGTATATTGGAGATAGCACCAGTGTATTAAATATATTGTTTTTTAAGTAAGTGGGGGGCGAAGGGCATAAAAAATTTGCTGTGGGGCCCAGTTAGTTCTAGCTACACCCCTGGTGTAAAAATTGTACATAGCTTATAAATAGGCTGTAGTGATTGCTGCCAGTAACCTTCCAAAGCTTTGTAAGGGTATTGTCCAAGATTTTGATATTGATGGCATATCCTCAGGAGGTCCAACAGCTTGCAATCTCCACCAAGAAGGTGTTGGAATCAAATGAAACTTTATATGTGTGAATGTAATGATGATATATGTATGTGATTACAGTATTAGAGGATTACATTTATTGAGGAAAACTGAACAATCTATTGAGTAACCTGAAAAGTTTAAACCTGAAAGTGTTGGCTCTTTAAGGAGAGATGAGGGAGGAGTTGCAGAGAACGATAAGGAGAAAGCGATTTTTTCTCTCCAGTGTATTCTCTAACAAAAAGAACTGTCAGATGAAATGCAGAATGTAAAAGTAAACTCCCCATTAAATGTGGCCTCTTAAAAAGATTAAAATACATAAATCACCAAGTCCAGATGGCATACACCCCTGTATCCTATGAGAATTAAGTAATCTTATAGACAAACCCTTCTGATATTTAAGGACTCTATAACCACAGGGATCTGTTCCACAGGATTGGCGCTTAGCAAATGTGGTGCCAATATTCAAAAAAGAGGTAAAAAACTGAGCCAGGAAACTATAGACCGGTAAGTCTAACATCTGTTGTGTCGTGGGTAAACTGAAGGTTTTCTAAGAGATGGTATCCTGGAATATCTTAATGAAAATAAATGAATAACAGCGAATCAGCACTGCTGTCACGGATGAAGTTAGCAGATAGCTGGAACATATAAATAAACGAGCGACTGGCTTAATCCCAAACTAACGAGCTTAGAGGTGAGCCCTAAAAAACCCTAAGAGCTCTCCCTGACTGCTATGCACATGCAAGGGTCTGTATGGTAGACGATTGCATGCCCGCATACCTAATACTGTGTGACACCTATAAACCCTATAATAGTGAGGGGACACGACCACCGGCTCCCTGCACTTAATACGGACGGAGTCAGGGTCACCTAGAATCAAGCCAGCAAGGAAACACAATAAAGTAAAAGACTTATCTGTACAAACAGCAGATGCAGCCTCCAGCAGTGAACACCTCATCCAGGAAGTAGTATAAACCGCAAAGTGAGGCAGTATGGGAGGGATTATAAAGGAAGATGATTAGTCGAAAAAAGTGACACCTGGCAGAAGGAAAGGAGACGAGAAAGTGAAACCAAAACAAAGAACATCATACAAGAGGTAGAGAAAAACGTCTGCCAGATCTTCTCACTGAACTGGCGGTGACAACTGCTTGATTAGGGATTAGTTCTGTTAAACTAAGGCTACTTTCACACTCGCGTTTGGTGCGGATCTGTCATGGATCTGCACAAACGCATCCTTTCAGATAATGCAACTGCATGTATCTGTTCAGAACGGATCCGTTTGTATTATCTTTAACATAGCCAAAATGGATCCGTCTTGAACACCATTGAACATCAATGGAGGACGGATCTGTTGTCTATTGTGCCATATTGTGTCAGTGAAAGCGGATCCGTCCTGACACACAATGTAAGCCAATGGGGACGGATCCATTTTCACTGACACAATATGGCACAATAGAAAATTGATCTGTCCTCTATTGACTTTCGTTTGGCTCAGTTTTGTCAGACAGACACCAACACGTTTTGGTGTCCGCCTCCAAAACGGAATGGAGGCAGAACGGAGCCAAAGTGAGCCAAACTGATGCATTCTGAGCGGATCATTATCCATTCAGAATGCATTTTGGGCAAAACTGATCCGTTTTGGACTGCTTGTAAGATCCCTGAACGGATCTCACAAACGGAAACCAAAACGACACTGTGAAAGTAGCCTAATTTAATCAGTTTCTATGAGGAGGTAAGTTCTAGACTTAGCATTTGATACTGTGCCACATAAAAGGTTAGTATATAAAATGAGAATGCTTGGACTAGGAGAAAATGTGTGCATGTGGGTAAGTAACTGTCTCAGCAATTGAAAATAGGGGGTGGTTATTAATGTTACACACTCTGATTGGGTCACTGTCACTAGTGGGATACCACAGGAGTCAGTATGGGGCCATATCCTTTTTAATATATTTATAAATTATCTTGTACAGGGGTTGCACAGCAAAATATAAATTTAAATATATATATCAGGGGGTCACTACATAGATCTCTTCCATGATCAATTTATACCCAGGACTATGACCATGACAAGGGGACATGCACTGCATCTAGAGGAAAGAAGGTTTGTACACAAACGTAGAAGAGGATTCTTTACTGTAAGAGCAGTGAGACTATGGAACTCTCTGCCTGAGGAGGTGGTGATGGTGAGTACAATAAAGGAATTCAAGAAGGGCCTGGATGTATTTCTGGAGCGTAATAATATTACAGGCTATAGCTACTAGAGAGAGATCGTTGATCCAGGGAGTTATTCTGATTGCCTGATTGGAGTCGGGAAGGAATTTTTTCCTCTTAAATGAGGACAATTGGTTTACAACTCACGTGGAGTTTTTGCCATCTTTGGGATGATCAGGATAACAGGCTGAACTGGATGGACAGTTGTCTTTTTTCGGCCTTACAAACTATGTTACTATGATTAAGGTGCTCTCCCCTAAGGAGAGTAGTTCCCCCCTGTTATGTTAATTAGGAAATGCTCTGGGAGTATTAAACACTGTTTCTAATGGAGTAATCAAAATCTCCTGGGCAGTGGTGTCTTCAATCCCCTTTAGACACCAGGGCCCAATTGTGACTGCTACCTCTGAATCTCTATAGCTGCAACCCCTGTCTGCCTACGTATCACTGTTTGCTCACTCACCACCCCCAGGTTTCCTGATACCAGGCTGTATTTTCCTTCTTGTCAGAGCTGAAGACTGGAATTGTTCAGTGGAATTAAGAATGTCTGTTATTTGAACAGCTGTTCCTGCTTGTCTGTATGAATGGAAGATGTGCTGTGGTGCATGTAGACTTTAGGAACTTGCTGGGTGAACCAGAATAGATACAGGGGGTTATTTACCAAGACCGGCTTTCTACGACTGTCATAGATTTCCAACTATGTGTAAGTTTCGGCTAATTATTGATGAGGCACACACCTCATCATAATTTAGGAGCATCTATGGCGCTCTGTGCGCTTGGCGTAAAAGTACTCCAGTCCCCGATGTGAATAGTTTTTCACCAACATTTTCACTTGTTTCCAGGCATAAATTTCCCCTCCCCCAATTGGTGCAACCTTTTAATAATTGTAGCTTGGGCAAATGTAAGAAAAATTGGATGGACTTAGAATACAAAAGACATTAGTAAACTCCATATAACAAATCTTAATATTAATCAATTAGAACCTGGCATAAACTATATATATATATATATATATATATATATAATATATATATATCAGACTGAACCTTTCCCCTACTATAAGTAAATATACACCTTTCTCTTCTTTAGTCCCCAATAAGTACAGATGTCTTACAAACAAAATCTTCTGATGACTCACTAAACACAGAAAAACTAACAGCAATTTCTTCTGACTTTATTCTTTACTCAAAAATTGGAATGGACACCTTTCAACACTTTTATACAGATACTTCAGGTTTCCAGGCATCAGGCATTAAAGGAGTATTTGAGTTATATAAAGTTATTCCCTATTCACAGGATAGGGCATAACTACTAGATCGGTAGGGGTCCTACCGCCGGGAATCCCTCACGAGAACAGTGGCCTGTTGGGCATGCATGCTGCCCAGTGGTAGGACCCACACCGATGTAATATTTGTCCCCTTTCCTGTGGATAAGGAATAACTTTATATAACCAGAATACCCTTTAATTAGGTCAACGCAATTAAACATTTGAACTTCGATATTATAAGTTGCTTATCACACAAATAGACCAGCTTTTTTAAATAAATGGGAAATAGATCTAGATTTATTTTTATTATACACACTTATATAGCGCTACTAATTCCGCAGCGCTTTACAGACATTATCATCCAACTGTCCCCAATGGGGCTCACAATCTAAGGTCCCTATCAGTATGTCTTTGGAGTGTGGGAGGAAACCGGAGTACCCGGAGGAAACCCACGCAAACACGGGGAGAACATACAAACTCCATGCAGATGTTGCCCTTGGTCGGATTTGAACCTAGGACCCCAGCGCTGCAAGGCACCAGTGCTAACCACTGAACCACCGTGCTGCCCATAGATAAAAAGAAATTCATATGCCATCAAATAAGTCAATCAATCTATATTGAGGAATTACTATTACTTCTCTACTTCGATAAAATTCCAAGAATTGAATTACAAGACACTTTCCAGATGGTATAAAACTCTGCAAATACTGAGCAATTTCTGCTGCAGTGGAGAAGGCCGCACAGATCGCTGCTCCTGCCTGTGCTTCTCCCAAGCTAATTCTGGCACAGTACATCTGTACCCTGTGCCCTGTACCGATGTGCTCTGCCAGGGTGGGCCCCACAATGCTGTTATACATGCTTATATCATACCGCTAAAACATCTCACTTCTCTACTGAGGCCCAGGTCCGGGATGAGCCCCGGGTTTCCCACCGTAACCTCCAAGATCTCGGCCTGGTGAAAGTGCTTGAAAGAAAAAAAATCATGTTTTTGTGTCTCCATTTTCTGAAAGCCATATATTTTTTATTTTTTCAGAGATTGTCTTATGTAGAAGCTCATGGATGAGGTGACAGTTTTTTGGGTTACATACAGCTTTTTGATCACTTGGTATTACCCTTTATGTGATGTAAGGTGACAAAAAATGGCTTTTTTTTGGCACAGTTTTATATATATTTTTTTTTTGTGGCGTTCACCTGAGGGGGAAGCTAATGTGATATTTTTATAGAGCAGGTGGTTATGGATGTGGTGATACTGTATATGTCTACTTTTTATTACTTTATTTCAGTTTTACACAATAAAAGCATTTTTGAAAGAAAAAAATCGTGTTTTGTGTCTCAATTTTCTTAAAGTTATATATATATATTTTTGGGCGATTGTCTTATTTAAGGGCTCTTTTTTTGCAGGATGAGATAACAGTTTGATTGGTACTATTTTGTGGTATACATGACTTTTTGATTACTTGGTATTACACTTTTTGTTATGTAAGGTGACAAAAAAAATAGCTTTTTTGACACAGTTTTTATAAAAAATTTATGGTGTTTACCTGAGTGGATTATGTGGTATTTTTTATAGAGCCAGTCATTACGGACGTGGCTATGCCTAATATGCCTTTTTTTTTTCTTCCAACTTTATATGTTTATTATGGGAAAGGGGCATATTTCTTTTTTACTTGAAACTTTTTTTTTTTTTATTATGAAAAATACTTATTCTTAATTTTTTTTTGTCCCACTGTGGGACTTCAATTTTTGGTGGTCTGATCCCCTCTGCAATGCATTACAATACATGCGTATTGTAATCCATTGCCTGTCAGTATATTGCATATGTAATACACTGACAGTTGCCTAGTAGACTTGGGGGCTGGTTCTTCTAGGCTTCCATAAAAGGCAAGCCCCGATGCCTGTCCAAGTCATCAGGCTGCCTGTCCAAGTCATCTGGCCCCCCTTCACTGCAGCACTCACTTGGCTTTTCTCAGGAGATTACAGGTTTGCCCAAAGTGGTATACAATCCAGTACCAGTATAGGTAAATGCATTTCAAATTACTTAAAGGGGTTGTCTCACTTCAGCAAATAGCATGTATTATGTAGAGAGAGTTAATACAAGCCGCTTACTAATGTATGTGATTGTCCATACTGCTTCCTTTTCTGGCTGGATTCATTTTTCCATCACATTATGCACTGCTCATTTCCATGGTTACAGACCACCCTGCAATCAAGCAGCAGTGGCCATGCTTGCATTCTATAAAAAAAACACACCAGCCTATGTGAGCTCCCATGGTCCTGGCCACCAGAGAGGCTGGCATTTTTTTTTTTGCTATAACCACTGCTGCTGAATTGCAGGGTGTTCGTAACCATGGAAACGAGCAGTGTATAATTTGATGGAAAAACTAATCCAACCAGCAAAGGAAGCAGTATGGGTAATAACAATACATTAGTAAGTATTAACTTTCTCTACAATATAAATTCCAGTTGCTGAAGTGACTTAGAGCTACTTCAAAGGTACAGGACAAATGTTCAGGTTTCCTGATGCAGTTTTGGAAGCCAAAATCAGGATTGTATCATAAAAGGAGAGATATAAAGGGCAGATACGAATTTCATGAATTAAAGCAGTATTCTGGTTATATAAAATTATCAGAGGGTACAGGATAGGGGATAAAGGTGGGGGTCCTACTAGAATGAATGAATGGCGCAGCAGCATGCTTTTCTGACCAGCCACTCTGTCCATTTCAGGGGAACTCCATGGGATACTGGGCCCCTGTTCTTGTGATCGGTGGGTGGATAGGGGATAACATTCTATAACCAGGTTACCCCTTTAACTACTGTTTTTTTCTTCCAAAACTACATTAGGAAACCCGACTGTGTGGCTGTACCCTAAGTGAAACAGGTGAAAATAGTCAAATGACTTTAGATGTGTGGTTTCAAATGCTTTTTTGGTGGAAAAGTGCCACTGACCTGGAAATGCTGAGACTTTAGCCAATATATTCCTGTCAGGAACACGTCGGAGTCCATCATGCACCACGTCACAGTCTCTCAGCATGGCAAGGGGTCCTACCACTACGCTAACTATGGTGTGAACACGGTATGAAGGTGATGAAATCCAGCTCACAGCCAAGCTTCCACACAACCGCATAGCAGGACAACTAATGCAATGTAAACAAAGCAAGACCGTAAGCCAGACCCATATCAGACCATGTAATGGAGGTTACCAGGTGCAAAAGAGAGTGTTTGAATGCCAGGTAAAGGCACATACACTACATATAAAACAAGACAAAAACACAGAAATATAGTGGCAAATCTGGGGGAGCTGCTCAACCCCTAACACTGTAGCGTGTTTTTCATTGGGGGAGCAGCCCCACCGCATGTGGACCGCAGCAAACGACTATCCCCAGCAAAAAAATGTTTGCATACGGTGGAGGATGACGGCGCGGTCCACATGCACCACAAAGGCATCCTACACAAAACGGAGCATTGTGTGGATGAAAATATAATTATATAAATCACAGAAAAAAATGCACCAAACAGATATGCCACTGACTATACTAGCTAGTCATACAAACAGATATTAAAAGCTAAGTCTTTTGCCAATATATTCCTGTCAGGAACACATCGGAGCCCATCATGCACCACATCACGGTCTCTCAGCATGGCAAGGGTCCTACCACTACGCTACCTATGGTGTGAACACGGTCTGAAGGTGATGTAATCCAGCTCACAGCCAAGCTTCCACACAACCGCATAGCAGGACAACTAATGCAATGTGAATAAAGCAAGACTGTAAGCCTCACCCATATCAGACCGTGTGATGGAGGCTACCAGGTGCGAAGGAATGTTTAAATGCCAGGTAAAGGCACATTCAATACATATAAAACAAAATCACAGACATATAGTGGCAAATATGGGGGAACTGCTCAAACCCCAGACACTGTAGCGTGTTTCTCATTGTGTTCACACCATAGTTAGCGTAGTGGTAGGACCCTTGCCACCGTGACGTGGTGCATGATGGGCTCCGATGTGTTCCTGACAGGAATATATTGTCAAAAGTCTCAGCTTTTAATATCTGTTTGTATGACTAGCTAGTATAGTCAGTGGCATATCCGTTTGGTGCATTTTTTTCTGTGATTTACATAATTATATTTTCATCCACACAATGCTCCGTTTTGTGTAGGATGCCTTTGTGGTGCATGTGGACCGCGCCGGCATCCTCCATTGTACGCATTTTTTGCTGGGGATGGTCGTTTGCTGAGGTCCACATGCGGTGGGACTGCTCCCCCAATGAGAAACACAATACAGTGTTTGGGGTTTGAGCAGTTCCCCCATTTTTGCCACTATATTTCTGTGATTTTGTTTGACCTGAAAATGCACCAAAAGAGAAGAAAAATGCCTCAAAAAGTTTTTTTGTACGTTTTATTTTTCCCTAATACTAACAGCTAGTCATGGCTTTTTTGTGTATATATGCTATAAATTGCTATGAATACACCCCCTAAAGGGGTCTTGCAGGACCAAACAGGTCCCACAAACCCACCTCAATTACACATTACACACCTGTAGGGGAAAGTTTGTTCTGAAGTTGCACAGATCAGCCTCCTGGGTACCCATTTACATGACGCTACTCAGTACAGTTTTTTTTTTTGCTGGATTATGGATAGGACATCACTTCTGCTGTGGACTGGGCCAAAACAATTCCTTTCTTGTGCATGCACAAACTCCTGAATCAACTGTGCATGCTTCAAGGTGAGGAAAAATGTTGGTTCCGTGAACAGAAGATGTGAATTAACATCCATAGCCCAGGCTGTCAAAAGAACATGACGTCAACGGAAGTTGGATTTTCAGAAGAGGAGTTCCCAGGAGGCCAATCAACCAGATTTTGGAGCATCAAGTATATTACAAACTTTCTCCTTAAGATGTGCTCTGAGTAATTAAGAGCTTTGCTGGATCTGCTCACTCCCTTTAATTTCTCCCAGTGAGCTCCATATCCCATTGCCTGCAGCCATGACTAGGGGGAGTTTAAGCATGTATGAATTTATATAATTATCATAGAACTCAATTGGAGCTGTATAAATCTTTAGCTTTCCTAGTGGCAGTTGCAGGAAATTTACTTGACAATGTCAGGAAGCAGTGAAAGCAGCTCATTGACAGGGCCTGTTTTCCCACTGGGGCCCTGCAACAATCACTTGGTCTACCTCCATTTAAGGTACACCACTGCTGGTGCCCCATTTCTCTGTATAGTGTTCTATATATGGTTACAGTGTCTCTTGTCTCACTGTGTATAAAATGATGTAACCAGCAGACACAACTCCTATTCCTATAGACATAGCAAATGATGACATACATTTATCAGATGTTTTTGTCCAACTTGGTAAACCATAGAATGACATCATCATCTGCTGCTCAGTAAAACAATATTGCCTCTACCCAACAGGTCTCCCATGGCGACTGTTCAGGGTTGCCTATAGTTCACATTCCAACGCAAAAAAACTGTTGCAAACCAAATATGTGTCACGGCCATGGTCATGGTCGTGACTCCTGAACCGCATGCGGTTGTCAGCGGTCTGGTCTGTTGTCAATCACAGGTGAGGGCTGTGGTATTTGCCTCACCTGTGGTTGCCGCTGGCAACAGTATGTATGTGGCAGCATAGCAGCCTGAGCTGTTTCGTGGCAGCTAGCTATGTTGTGCATGCGGTTGCATTTGGTATGTGTGTATGTGTGCACTTGGTTTTATGTTATTGTGTGCACTTCCCCTTTAAGTGGTGTTTTCCCTTCCCTGGTGTTGGAAGGGTTAACTCCCTTTCTGTGTGTGTGAGACACTGGGTGTGTCTGTGTGGGTGTGGCCTCTTAGGCCTATAAAGCCTCAGTGTTTGGCATGTGTCAGTGGGTTGCTTCAGCCATGCTTAGCTGGAGCAGCCTCCTGTGTATATCATCTGCCAGTGGGGGCCACCCTTGTGGTCATAGGTTTATCTGTGAAGTTTATGTCTTGATGTTCAGTTGGTGTTTTCCTTTGTCTCTGTTTATTTGCAACTACGGATGTCCTGGTGTCATGGAACCATGAACCAGACGTACAACAAGAGATAAGTGGAAAATAAGAAGGTTTTATTGAAGAGCAAGCCGTAAGCAAAGTCCGAACGGATGGCTAAACCGAAGCAGGGTCTTGCGGAGACAGAGGTCAGGAACCAGAAGGGTAGTCAGACGAAGCCAGGAACAGGAACCAACGGGGTAGTCAGACGAAGCCGGAATCAGGAACCAACGGGGTAGTCAGACGAAGCCGGAATCAGGAACCAACGGGGTAGTCAGACGAGGCCAGGATCAGGAACCAGAAGCAGCAGCAGTCTTGGAAGCATGTGAACACAGGAGGACCAAGCAAGGAACTGAAGCCACAGACCTCCTATATATATGAGCTGGGCATCCAGCTCCTCCCAGTGGGAAGGAGGAGCCGCAGGGTGGGAGGCTACAAGAAAACCCAGAAACCAAGATGGCCGCCAGCACATGTCAAACGAAGGGAACAGCAAGGAGGTAAGACCATGACAGTACCTCCCCCTCAAGGGCCCCTCCTCTGCGGAGTAAGGAACGGTTTCTGAGGGAAGCGTGCGTGGAAGGCTCGGAGCAAAGCAGGAGCATGGACATCTGCGGAGGGAACCCAGGAACGCTCCTCTGGACCATAACCACGCCAATGGACCAAAAACTGCACCCGGCCGCGGACCAGGCGTGAGTCCAGGATATTGCTCACCTCATACTCCTCACGATTGCCCACTTGGACCGGACGAGGCCGAGGAATCGAGGAAGTGAAACGATTACACACCAGTGGCTTCAACAGGGAGACATGAAACACGTTGGAGATCCGCATGCCAGGAGGAAGCGCAAGGGCATAGGCTACCGGGTTTACCCTGCGAAGCACTCGGAAGGGACCAACAAAGCGAGGCGCCAGCTTGGGAGTGGGCACTCGAAGGTTGAGGTTGCGGGTGGACAACCATACGCGGTCTCCGACCTGGTAGGAAGGAGCGGGCGCTCGTCTGCGATCAGCCTGGAGTTTCTGGCGCTGCGCAGAGACCTCAAGGGACCTCTGGATCTGTACCCAAGAAGCACGTAGGACGGAAAGGTGATCCTCCACAGCCGGAATATCCTGGGGAGAGAATACCTCCGGTAACACGGCAGGTTGGAACCCATAATTGGCCATGAAGGGAGACGTCCCAGAGGAAGAGTTCACCGCCGTGTTCCTGGCAAACTCAGCCCAAGGCAGGAGGTCAACCCAATTGTCTTGGTGATCGGAGACATAGCAACGAAGGAATTGCTCCAAGGCCTGATTGGATCGTTCTGCGGCCCCATTGGACTGAGGGTGGTAGGCCGAGGAGAAAGAGAGATGAATCCCCAACTGGGAGCAAAAGGCGCGCCAGAACCTGGACACAAACTGACTCCCCCGATCCGACACAATCTCCTTGGGCAAACCGTGCAACCGGAAGACCTCCCTGGCAAAAATCGAGGCCAACTCTTGTGCAGAGGGTAACTTCTTGAGAGGAACACAGTGGCACATTTTGGAAAACCGATCCACAATCATGAGAATGACCGTATGGCCTCGGGATGCAGGGAGGTCCACAATGAAATCCATCCCCAGGTGTGACCATGGACGCTCCCCGGTGGCTATGGGTTGCAAAAGGCCCAACGGAAGGTGCCGAGGGGACTTACTCTGGGCACAAACGGAGCATGCCGCTACATATGCGGCGATGTCGGAACGTAGAGAAGGCCACCAGAACAGACGTGAAACCGCCCAGGACAGCTGATTCTTTCCAGGGTGCCCCGCGGCCTTGGAGTTATGGTAGGTTCGCAACAACCGAGTGCGCAACTCCTCAGGCACAAAACATCTGCCGTTGGGTCTCCCAGAGGGAGCACCAGATTGAGCCGCCAAAATCTGCTCACCCAGAGGAGAAGTCAGGCTGGTGCGAATAGCGGCCAGGATCTGATTCGGGGGTATGACCGTAGTCGGAATCGACTCCTCCCCGGACAGCTCGGAGTACTGCCGTGATAAGGCATCCGCTCTGATGTTCTTGGAGCCGGGTAGGTAGGAGACCACGTAATTAAAACGTGACAAGAACAGAGCCCATCTGGCCTGACGTGGTGTCAATCTCTTGGCCTCAGAGAGGTAGGTCAGATTCTTGTGGTCCGTCAGGATGAGAACCGGAACCACCGAGCCCTCGAGCAAGTGCCTCCATTCTTTAAGGGCCTGCACGATGGCCAATAACTCCCTGTCACCAATCTGATAGTTGCACTCCGCGGAAGACAGTTTCCGGGAGTAAAACCCACAAGGAAGCAGAGGACCCTCTGGTGTTCTACGCTGAGACAGGAGGGCGCCTACTCCCGTCTCAGACGCGTCCACCTCGAGGACAAAAGGCAACCCAGGGTTGGGATGCGACAGAATCGGAGCCGACACAAAGGCGGACTTTAGAGCCTCAAAAGCTCGGATGGCCTCGAGCGGCCAGACCTGAGGATTACTGCCCTTCCTGGTCAGATCCGTGAGAGGCTTGGCTAGCATGGAAAAGTCCCTGATGAACTTCCGATAATAATTGGCGAAGCCCAAAAAGCGCTGCAGGGCACGAAGCCCACTGGGCTGGGGCCACTGTAAGACAGCCGAAACCTTCTCAGGATCCATGGAGAACCCCTCAGCGGAAATGATGTAACCTAAGAAGGTTACCTGGGATCGGTGAAATTCGCATTTCTCAAGCTTACCGAACAGCTTGTTCTCTCGTAAGCGTTGCAACACTCGTCTGACATCCAGAATGTGGGCCTCCATGGATGCAGAATATACCAAGATGTCATCCAAATAGACCACCACACACTGCTGCAACAGGTCACGGAAAACATCGTTGATGAATTCCTGGAAGACTGCGGGCGCATTGCACAACCCAAAGGGCATAACCAAGGATTCATAATGACCGGTCCTGGTGTTAAACGCGGTCTTCCACTCATCGCCCGCCTTGATCCTTACCAGGTTATATGCCGCCCTCAGGTCGAGTTTGGTAAAGACCGTGGCCCCTTTGAGGCGATCGAACAGCTCGGAAATCAAGGGTATCGGGTAAGCGTTCTTGATCGTGATGCGATTGAGACCCCTGTAATCGATGCAAGGCCTCAACTCGCCGCCCTTCTTTTTCACAAAGAAAAATCCAGCCCCTGCCGGGGACGAGGATTTGCGAATGTGTCCGCGTGAAAGCGCCTCCCTCACGTACTCCTCCATGGCCTCATTCTCCGCTACCGACAGTGGATAGACTTTGCCACGAGGAGGAACGGCACCGGATTGTAACTCTATGGCACAATCGTATGGGCGGTGCGGAGGTAGGGCAACCGCGCGCACCTTATCGAATACATCCCGGTACTCTTCGTATTCAGGAGGCAACAGAGAGTCCGAGGAAGTACACAGCAACTTGACAGGCCCATGGATGCAACTAGCCCCACACTGCGGTGACCACGAGAGGATCTCGACCGATCTCCAATCGAAAGTCGGATTATGCTTCTGGAGCCAGGGGTACCCCAAGACCACCGAGTAGTGTGGAGACGAAATAACCTGGAGACAGACCGACTCTCTGTGAATGGCACCAATGGCTATCCCCACTGGAAGGGTCTCATGAGTCACGTGTGGCGGCAGAAGGGGTCTGCCGTCTATCGCCTCAAGAGCCAGTGGGGAACCTCGAGGCTGCAGAGGAATGGAATTGGCGGCAACGAACACTCTATCAATGAACAAACCACCAGCACCAGAGTCCACCAACGCCTGGGTCGTCACCGAGCCCCCGACCCAGGAGAGGACAACCGTGATCAGTGGTTTGTCAACACGGGAAACCGGGGACGAGGAGACTCCACCCAAGATCTGCCCCCGACAGGACCTCAGGTGCGAGCGTTCTCCCGGACGGTTCGGACATGCCAACCGAAAATGCCCACCGCGACCACAGTACATGCATCGGCCCTCGCGTCTCCGGAGTACCCTCTCCCCCTCAGACAGGCGAGCAAACCCCCGCTGCATGGGTTCACCCCCAGACAAGTCATCCCCAGGAGGCGTGGGAGGAGAGGGAGGCACGGGTGGGACAGCAAACGTAGGCGCCAATCTGTTAGGAGACCTCCGCAGGCTCTCCTTAAAGGAAGGTCTCTCCCTGAGTCTGGTGTCAATCAAAATCAGGAAAGAAATAAGAGACTCGAGCTCCACTGGTAGGTCCTTAGCTGCAACCTCATCCTTCAAGGCATCCGAGAGACCATGAGAGAAAGCAGCGACCAGAGCCTCATTATTCCAGCCCACCTCTGCTGCCAGGGTACGAAACTCAATGGCGTATTCAGCTACGGATCGTGAACCCTGTCTGATGGACATAAGGAGCTTCGCAGCAGAGGCAGCACGAGCCGGCACATCGAATACCTTCCGAAAAGAAGCAACAAAACCGGAAAACTCGGCAACCACCGGATTGTTGTTCTCCCATAAAGGGCTGGCCCAGGCCAAGGCCTTGTCCGAGAGCAGCGAGATCAAGAAGCCCACCCTTGATCTCTCAGTAGGAAAGGCATGTGGCAGCAACTCGAAGTAAATGCCCACCTGGTTAAGGAAACCTCGGCACTGAGTTGGCTCTCCCCCAAAGCGCTGTGGAAGGGGGGCAGAACCGGTCATACCCTGAAACACCACAGGCGCAGCAACAGGTGTCAGGGTAGACTCTGGCGCAACAACCGGAGCGGCAGTAGGAGCGGGCCCAGGAGCGACAACCGACCCATCGGCAACGGAAGCTAAATGAGCCGTGCGTTCAAGCAGGGTTTGCAACGCCACAGCGAACCGACCCAACAGGTGATCCTGCTGATCAAGTCTGGCAACCAGCGTAGGTAGCGAGGGTGGCCCTGTACCGTCAGAATTCATGGCTTGGTCCTAATGTCATGGAACCATGAACCAGACGTACAACAAGAGATAAGTGGAAAATAAGAAGGTTTTATTGAAGAGCAAGCCGTAAGCAAAGTCCGAACGGATGGCTAAACCGAAGCAGGGTCTTGCGGAGACAGAGGTCAGGAACCAGAAGGGTAGTCAGACGAAGCCAGGAACAGGAACCAACGGGGTAGTCAGACGAAGCCGGAATCAGGAACCAACGGGGTAGTCAGACGAAGCCGGAATCAGGAACCAACGGGGTAGTCAGACGAGGCCAGGATCAGGAACCAGAAGCAGCAGCAGTCTTGGAAGCATGTGAACACAGGAGGACCAAGCAAGGAACTGAAGCCACAGACCTCCTATATATATGAGCTGGGCATCCAGCTCCTCCCAGTGGGAAGGAGGAGCCGCAGGGTGGGAGGCTACAAGAAAACCCAGAAACCAAGATGGCCGCCAGCACATGTCAAACGAAGGGAACAGCAAGGAGGTAAGACCATGACACCTGGTTACCTGTGTGTTATGTGTGCTGTGTCCTCTAGTTGTTCTGTGGACATTAGTAGTGCATGCATGGGTTCCAGTCAGCGTGACTAGTTGTTCCCCTGTCATATCTGTATGTTGTATGTGTTTCCCCATCCCTTGTAGCTTGGCCAGTGAGACCCCTGTTCCTCCGTGTCCAGAAGGAACAGGCCGTCTTACCTTGACTCCTAGTTCAGGGACCGGTAGGAGGGTGAGTTAGGGATCCGAGGTTCCTGAGTATGGGCCCTTCTACCTTCAAGGTCGGCCCATGCAGCTAGGAGTTAGGGTCAGGTTAGGGACGCTTTAGGAGGTGACCTGCTCCCTAATCCTGCCGTCCTGGCCGAGCAGCCTAACATCTTCTGGCATTGCACGGCTGAGGGTTTTCCCCATCCTCAGCCGTGACAATATGTTGCCATTGTGGCATAAATGATGATCATGATCAAGATCTTCTTGGTTAACACCATGGAGACCTAGAGATGCATTCTGAGAAAACAAGGAGAAACCTCTGTCCAGACTGTACACAGTTTGGTCAGCATAGCTGCAGTCTAAACTGCTAGGAACCAGTTGGTACATGCAAAATGGGAGGGTTTACACAGTTAAGACCAATGAATAAATACAAACTTGTTAACCTGTAGAAATAGTGCTATCATACCAAGTAATTGGGCAGGGGTCGTATACGTAGACGGTGCTAATTTTTATTACAATTGTATAAAACTAATGTTATGTCTGCATAGATTAGAAGTGCTAGTGATGCCACCTAGTGTATTGGTTAAGGGGTCTGCAGCGACACAGTCTAAGAATGTTGAGCTACAAAATATCATATTTTTGGACTATAAGACACACTGGACTATAAAACACACCTAGGATTTAGAGGAGAAAAATAGAAAAAAAATATTTTTCATCAGACCCCCAAATCAGACCCTCATTCCTTATTAGACCTCAAATCAGATCCCAAAATAAGACCCCCAATCTCCATCAGACAACAAATGAAACCATCATCAGACCCACAAGCTCCATCAGCTTCAGATCAGACCCCCCTAACCTCCATCAGCCTTTGATCAGACCCCTATGAGCCTCAGATGAGACCTCCATCAGCCTCAGATCAAACTGTCAGGATCCTCAGATCAGTCCTCCATCAGACCTGTTAGGACACAATGCAGAGCAGATTCCGGATGAAGACCAGAGAGGGTGAATACAGCCGTGCAGTAATTCCCTCTCTGCTCCCTGTGCCTCCTGCATGCTAATGACCGCATCCATAATGGAAGCGGTCATTAGCATTCAGACTATAAGACACACTGCCATTTCCCTCCATTTAAAAATATAGTAATTTTTGGGGAGGAGGGCTGACAAGCCTCATGATGTTATACCTTGACTTACCCACCATTATTTTTACCTTGATTGCAGCTATAGGAAACATTTGGTGGAGGTGATTGCTGTTATAGGGGTAACCTATAGGTTACTCATTTCAAGGGTTCTTTTAGGGTAGATTCACCTCTACATTTGGTAACTCTGGTAGTCTGTTCTGGTAGAGAAGCAGACTACCAAAGTTACAGTATATGATATAGCCATTCACAACTGAACCCTCACTGATCACGCTTCTGGGCATGTCTGATTCTGATGATTGATGTGGTCCATCTATTCAATCTAACCCTTGTAGACGTTGCAGTCCTATGGCAGATGCTTGCTCATTCTGGCACTGTACAAACTTGTTAAGTAGCTATATCAGAATCTCTTCAGTCCTTTTGCTGAACTTCCGCTTCTAGGAGAAGTCTACGTTGATGGTTCTTTCTTTTTTTTTTGCTGCAGGGGATGTGTTTTCAGCTTGTGGATAGAAAAATCATGTCTGCTCAGCAACGTGTCACATCAGAGGCACGCCCAGAAGCCATGCTGTAAATGATGAGACATCTCATAGCCTGCAGTAAATCTAAGCTCAAATACAATTTATTCAGCACTCATTAGACCATTGGGTGGGACTGGCAGAACGCTATGACCTAATAGTCCTAAAAAACTTACAGTAATTATCTTCACAGTAAATCTAAACCTCTCAAAGGGTGTCTGTCACCTCTTGCGAGCGCTGGCACAGTAATGTTGCCCCTGACTCCGAATTGCCAATTTATATGTTGATACCTCCGACCATTCTTCCCCCACTGTGCCGCTGCAAAGCACCCCTGGAATACAATAAGAGAACTTCTGAGTTTGTGCTCGTAATGGAGAGGACCCGCTGAGTGTGAGCTCAGAAGTCCCCTCAATGTATTATGGTGGTGCTTTTTTGGCAGCACAGACGGGGAATAGGCGAGTATCAACATTAGCAGTGCTAGCCATATAGTATTGCACTTAGGCCTCATGCACACGACTCTATGTATTTTGTGATCCGCAAAAAATACGGATGACATCCGTGCGCATTCCGTATTTTGCGGAACAGATCAGCTGGTCCCTAATAGAACAGTCCTATCCTTGCCCGTAATGCATACAATAATAGGAGTAGGACATGTTCTATTTATTTGCAGAATGGACATACAGAAACGGAATGCACACGGAGTAACTTCTGTTTTTTTGCGGACCCATTAAAATTAATAGTTCCGTATATGGTCCGCAAATACGTTTGTGTGCATGAGGCCTTAAAGAGGACCTTTCACTCGTATACAAACTAAAAACTAACTCTATCTGTGGGCAGAGCGGCGCCCAGGGCTCCCCCTGCACTTACTAGTATGCCTGGGCGCCGCTCCGTTCGCCCGGTATAGGCTCCGGTGTCTCAGCTCCGTCTGTTGTATTGGACTGATTTTTTGTAGGAGGCGTGTCCCTTGCTGCAGCACTGGCCAATCGCAGCGCACAGCTCATAGCCAGTCTATGAGCTGTGCGCTGCGATTGGCCAGCACTGCAGCAAGGGACACGCCTCCTACAAAAAATCAGTCCAATACAACAGACGGAGCTGAGACACCGGAGCCTATACCGGGCGAACGGAGCGGCGCCCAGGCATACTAGTAAGTGCAGGGGGAGCCCTGGGCGCCGCTCTGCCCACAGATAGAGTTAGTTTTTAGTTTGTATACGAGTGAAAGGTCCTCTTTAATAATGCTTGTAGGAGAAGACAGACTGCCTTAAAAAAGATTATATCCCTACAATAAATAAGTTGCCACATCACCAAGATTAAATATGACTTCTCTGACCCATGGTGATTGCCCACTGAATGTAACAATACTGGGCATCCATTCAAATGAATATCAGTGTATTTAATACAAGGCTGGGGCTCACCAGTAAATTTGCACTGGCTGCTCTGGCTAAGGGTCCATTCACACATCTGTGTGTGTTTTGCAGGTCCATGGATCCGCGGGTCCGTAAAACACTGACAGCGGCAATGTGCGATCCACATTGCCGGCACTAAGAGAATATGCCTATTCTTGTCCGCAATTGCGGACAAGAATAGGACATGTTCTATTTTCTTCAGGATCGGAATTGCGGGTCCACAATTCCGGATCGGGGCCGCACGACGTGCGGTCCCATAGAAATGTATGGGTCCGCAATTCCGTTCCGCAAAATGCGGAATGGAATTGCGGATGTGTGAATGGAGCCTAATAGAGGATATCCTGAGCAGCCATATGTCCTAACAGGCTACATGAAATAAACAGAAAACCCACTCCTTTTAAATATCCTGCTGCTCCCATACCACCACTCCGATCCCCACTGGACCTTCAGCTGGCATGCGCCATTCATTGATCAGTAGACTGCAGCTGCCAATCACTGGCCTCAGTGGTCACATGCTCTTTGTGTCATAAATGTTCACATGGTACAACCCTTTTAATGACCAAGCTTGTTGGGGCCTTAAAGCATTTTTCATGTTTTTCATTTTCACATTCTAAGAGCCATAATATCTTATTTTTCCATCAACGTAGCTTTATGTGAGCTTATTTTTTTTGTGAGTTATGTTTTTCAATAATTGCACCATTGTAGGGGGAGTAAAATGGCTCATATTTACGAATTGTTACCCCTAAGCCACTGCAAAGTCTTTAATGCTTACGCTGTAGCCATGAAAATTCTCAAATTCTCCTCTATCTCTGATGGTAGTGGAGGACACACAGGGATCTGTTAGTCTCCAGAGGCACTGAACTGGGATGCCTGATAAGAGTAGCGCATACTGTTAGCCCGCTGCCTTCTCAAGGCACTTCCTCAAACTGCCTCCTACTGGCACAACTAGAATCTTCTGGAAATAGGAGGTGGTCCCAGCAGACACCCTAAGCTCCAGGGAGGGCTAGACCATGATAGTTAAAGGGAATCTGTTACCCCCATATGGCCATATACAGTGCTTACATTGCCTTATAGCACACCTATACATGAATGTTATGGTACCTTTGTCTTTGTCTTTACACTTGCAGAAGCTGGAAAAACAAACTTTGATTGTTCCCTCGCCCAAGCCTCTGCATATGCCCGCCCTCCTATTCCCTTGCCTCATCCTTCGGTCCGGCCGAGATCCCGCGACTGCATCTCTTTAACTACTGCGCATGCGCCGGCAAACGCCACAATGCCGCTGGTTTTGCGCCGTTCGCCGGAGCATGCGCAGTAGTTAAAGCGCTGCCGTGCCAACAATGAGCAGTGCGCAGTCGGGGGATCTCGGCCGGACCGAGGAATAGGAGGGCGAGCATAGGCAGAGGCTGGGGCGGGGAAACAATGAAAAAAGGCAGAGCAGCCTGGGCTCCAACACAGAGAACGCCACCCTGGGCACTTGCGAGTCCTCATTTGCATACAAATCAAAGTTTGTTTTTCCAGCTTCTGCAAGTGTAAAGACAAAGACAAAGTCACCATAACATTCATGTATAGGTGTGCTATAGGGCAATGTAAGCACTGGATATGGCCATATGGGGGTGACAGACTCCCTTTAACTCTGGCAATGCCTGTCTCATGCTTAAGCATACTTGGTGTGTCACATTACATAGCAGTGTATAACATAACATTACAGTACAATCCTTTACCAAACAATTGCACCGGGGTACTGGCGTAGTGCATATGCATCATGTTTATGACCCAGCCTGAGCCCCTGTGATAAAGGTGGTGCATGGCTAGACAGCCTGTCTAAGCTTCTGCCATCTACACGATTACTTATTCTGCCGCAATGTGAATCTTTTATTAATTCTTTCTGGGGGAGGGGGGAACAAAACTGCAACTTCTCCATTGTTTTTGCATCATATATATTTTTCCATTCACTTTGCAGCTTAAATAACTTTAACTTTATTCTGCAGGTCAGGATGATTACAAGGATATCAAATATGTATAGATTCTTATGTCCTACCACTATTGCACAAACAACCACTTTTAATTTCAAGTTATGATGAAATGAGTACAGCCTTTGGGATCCACGAATGAATGGGCCTAAGCACTGCGTGTCCCCATTACAGGGAATGTACAGGAAGAATAGTCCTAAATCAGAACTGGGGGCCCTTCATTATTGTAAAGTGAGGGAATATCCTAGCAATATGCCATCACTTTATAACAAAGTAACCCCCCTTTAAAAATATTGGTACTGTAGTTAGCGTAATATATATACAGTATAGAGATCATATTTGGGCACTTCATGGTGGTATTTATTTTGGCATTATGAGGAACTATACAGTATATTATATTTCAGTTACCAACACATGAGACCATTATTAACATAAAAATGTGTCGGCAGATAAGAACCATTTAGCCCATCTAGTCTGCCCAATATACTGAATACTATGGATAGCCCCTGGCCCTATCTTATATGAAGGATGGCCTTCTGCCTATCCCATGCATTTGCAGCTGCCACTTCTGCAGGAAGGCTATTAAAAAGGTTGTGCAGTGCTAGTATATTCATGATATACAGTGGAGGAAATAATTATTTGACCCCTCACTGATTTTGTAAGTTTGTCCAATGACAAAGAAATGAAAAGTCTCAGAACAGTATCATTTCAATGGTAGGTTTATTGTAACAGTGGCAGATAGCACATCAAAAGGAAAATCGAAAAAATAACTTTAAATAAAAGATAGCAACTGATTTGCATTTCATTGAGTGAAATAAGTATTTGAACCCCTACCAACCATTAAGAGTTCTGGCTCCCACAGAGTGGTTAGACACTTCTACTCAATTAGTCACCCTCATTAAGGACACCTGTCTTAACTAGTCACCTGTATAAAAGACACCTGTCCACAGAATCAATCAATCAAGCAGACTCCAAACTCTCCAACATGGGAAAGACCAAAGAGCTGTCCAAGGATGTCAGAGACAAAATTGTAGACCTGCACAAGGCTGGAATGGGCTACAAAACCATTAGCAAGAAGCTGGGAGAGAAGGTGACAACTGTTGGTGCGATTGTTCGAAAATGGAAGGAGCACAAAATGACCATCAATCGACCTCGCTCTGGGGCTCCACGCAAGATCTCACCTCGTGGGGTGTCAATGGTTCTGAGAAAGGTGAAAAAGCATCCTAGAACTACACGGGAGGAGTTAGTTAATGACCTCAAATTAGCAGGGACCACAGTCACCAAGAAAACCATTGGAAACACATTACACCGCAATGGATTAAAATCCTGCAGGGCTCGCAAGGTCCCCCTGCTCAGGAAGGCACATGTGCAGGCCCGTCTGAAGTTTGCCAATGAACACCTGAATGATTCAGAGAGTGACTGGGAGAAGGTGCTGTGGTCTGATGAGACCAAAATAGAGCTCTTTGGCATTAACTCAACTCGCTGTGTTTGGAGGAAGAAAAATGCTGCCTATGACCCCCAAAACACCGTCCCCACCGTCAAGCATGGGGGTGGAAACATTTTGCTTTGGGGGTGTTTTTCTGCTAAGGGCACAGGACAACTTATTCGCATAAACGGGAAAATGGACGGAGCCATGTATCGTGAAATCCTGAGCGACAACCTCCTTCCCTCTGCCAGGAAACTGAAAATGGGTCGTGGATGGGTGTTCCAGCACGACAATGGACCCAAAACATACAGCAAAGGCAACAAAGGAGTGGCTCAAGAAGAAGCACATTAAGGTCATGGAGTGGCCTAGTCAGTCTCCGGACCTTAATCCAATCGAAAACCTATGGAGGGAGCTCAAGCTCAGAGTTGCACAGAGACAGCCTCGAAACCTTAGGGATTTAGAGATGATCTGCAAAGAGGAGTGGACCAACATTCCTCCTAAAATGTGCGCAAACTTGGTCATCAATTACAAGAAACGTTTGACCTCTGTGCTTGCAAACAAGGGTTTTTCCACCAAGTATTAAGTCTTTTTTTGTTAGAGGGTTCAAATACTTATTTCACTCAATGAAATGCAAATCAGTTGCTATCTTTTATTTAAAGTTATTTTTTCGATTTTCCTTTTGATGTGCTATCTGCCACTGTTACAATAAACCTACCATTGAAATGATACTGTTCTGAGACTTTTCATTTCTTTGTCATTGGACAAACTTACAAAATCAGTGAGGGGTCAAATAATTATTTCCTCCACTGTATATCAGTCATTTTTTATCAGATTAATGGAGGTCTGGCTCCCGACACCCCTGCCGATCAGCTGTTTGAAGAGGCTGCTGTGCTCCGTCCTCTTCTCTGTTTAACTGCCTGCTAACTAATTACACTGCTCCTCCCATTCAAACAAACAGAGAAGAAAGGGATGCAAATGAGCTCTTAACAAGCTCTGCCTCTAATGCCACCAGATGTAAGGCAGATATCCTATAAGTCAATGTTCAACCATTTAAATAAGCCTTGAGATATTACTCTGATATTAAATAAGCCAGCAACTCATCTGCAGACAGCTGTTTCTGCGTGATTTCCCCTCATCAGTGCAGAGCAGAGAGTACTGGCTTAACTGGGTGAGAGGACAAGTCAGGATTAAGGTACAATCTCTCCTTGGGGAGAGAGCGCCTTAGTCGGCGTGAGGATTATAGGCCATACATGCATGAGTGCCATGACCTTGTCTGATATCTGATCGGCGGGGGTGCAGAAGGTCATACTGAGGACAGGTCATCAATATACTGCACAACTCCTTTAAGACAATGTTCTAACGAAACTAATAATTCAGAACCAAATTATTTGACCCTGGTATGACGCCACACTATATGTTGGGGCACCAACAGAAGGTACTGCACAGGGCAACATACAACCTAAGGCCCGCTTGAGCTTTAAAGGCACACAAATCCAAGAAATGAATCATAAAGTAAACAAGAAATACAATTGTTCTTACTCCTTCTGTATCTGCAGCATATTCTGTAGGATCCTTGTATAAAACCCGCAGAAAACACTGATCTCGGTTCAACATATCGCCCTCCAAGGATCGTGACTTAGCAAAGGGGCAAGGCTTATCAATCTTTTTGCCCTACTACAGGCAGGGCAGTGGAGGGAAGCTGGTGCTGCAGCCAGTTATCTTACAACCAGACATAGCACAGTGAGGAGGAATGACCTGGCGGAGCTCCTGGAAAGCACTGAGAATATTTCTGTGTATTTTTCTCAGATTTAATTCTAATATAAGACAATTAGTATAAAATGAAAGGAGATGTTTAAAAGAGCAAGGGCTCGGAATGGGATAGTAATAATTTTTTTTTTTTTTAGCATTTTCTGTATTTCGTGTTCATTTAAGACAATGATAAAGCAGAAAAGAGATGAAGTGTAAAGCATTTTCAGCAGTGTCATACTGGGGTGCCTAGGGCCCACCAGTAAAAATTAATTCTGGGGGCCCACTATACAGATACATTAAAATATTACCCATTCACACAGGAGCAGACAGCAGCAAAACGTTACTAGGTGATTATATTATTATAAGTAGCCCCCAGAAAATGAGGATACTGGCTGGCTTGCCCGTTGTCTATAAGTAGTCTCAGCCTGAGCCAACCAATGCATCTATAATAATACACTGTTAAATAATCCACATCGTTTTTTATATGAACATAGGCTGGTTAAGATACTGTACTCTGCCTATCTATATGTAGTGCAGTCAGTGTACTGTGTTATGTGCCCCTTGTACAGGGGTTGGGGGACTAGGGGCTCATCGGGGGATTCCCCTGTACCCCTGTGGGCCAGTCCGAACCTGCTTTTCAGGAATCTATCATCTACTGAGTTGTACAATTCTATAAAAAAAAACTGTATGAAATCTGGGCAGAACAAAATACGTTAATGAAAGGCATTCCTTCAATATGACTCACAACAGATTTGGAAAGTCTTTCAACTGTTCATGAGCTCAACGCTTCAGCCACGTCTCACAAGCTGCACTGTGTTCAAAGCAAAATTCTAACTTCACATAGACTTCATAGACTTACTGTATCTATGATAAGACCCACTGTAGCCCAAACATACAACCTGATCTTGGAACCACAGATAATAGTAGCACGCTATACTGAGGACAGAGGTTACATCTAGTTAAAAAAGGCACCTCTGTGTTGTTGGTTCAAGTCACCATGATTTAAATGACAAAAATACGTGGTATCAAAAGGCAGGAAATGCTCAACCCCAAATGCAGTTGTGCATTTATGCTCGGGGGAGCAGGTCTGCTGCGGGCATCCTCCACTGTATGCATTTTTTGCTGAGGATCGCCCTTAGCAACAGACCACAAGCGCAGTATCTGCTCCCCCGAGCAACTGCATTTGGGGTTGAGCATTTCCTGCCTTTTGAGACCATGTACTTTTGTCATTTAAATGTATATTTATATGTGCAGGTGTATAAACTCCAATCTAAATGCGCCTTGATTACCATCCATAGGCAGCATTTAGGTGCACCTGTGAGGCCTGCAACATATCAGCCAGCCATGGGTGGGACTCTAAGCCTCCTCCCTCCTCCCACTGTATGTGTGGTTAGTCACACTGGAGGGAACTGGGAGCTGTTTGCTTTGAGTCAGACCTTACGCTGCTGTAATTTGCCCACTGGCTCCTGGTACTACCCATACGGTACAGGTAGGTTTAGCGCTAGGTCCCGTGCCACTTGAGAAACCTTGGTGTTGTGCGCGGGCTCAGATATGTCCTTACTATAAGGATATACTGGCTAAAGTCTCATTTTTAACATCAGTGTGAGGGTTTAGTCAGATGTTACTGTTTGCATCCACCACAGTAGTGCACCTATTCTTGAAACTATTTATTCAAGTCGCCATGCACACACAAGCTAGCACAGGATGATAGGCATATATTCAATTTTTGAATGCCCCACTGCAACCCTTACTCCTGCAGCTAGTCAAGATCACTCTTTCAGACCAAGCCGGCAGCTACTCCATCCATATCCTACAGGTATATACTGTATGTCATGTCACTGTATATAATCTCATTGTATAATCTTTTAGTCCTCCTCCCTGACTGGCCCCTTCTGAGTTTTGGCCCATAACAGCCTCTTCCCTTGCTTCCACTATATCTAAGCCCCTGATCAGAGGCGTACTTAGAGAAGTAAGGGCCCCATAGCAAGGATCAAACCAGGTTCCCCACACAGGACAGAAGTGTTTCTGCCTAAACCCTTTTCAATGACTCTTGGGCAATTTTTCCACTGCCTTATTTGTTAAAAGTTGTTCCTTTAGGGCAGGGGTGCACAACCTGCGGCCCGGGGGCCACATGCGGCCCTCGATACCATTCTTTGCGGCCCCCAACCATCCTGTAACAGATTTGTATGCCTATGTCTAGTGTCTGCTCTCATGTATCTTTCATGTATTTTCCCATTAGATGGGAGTACTAGAAGTGTAACCAGACATTAATGATATATACTGTATGTTTAATATGCCAAAAATATAGTATTTCAGTTGGTAATATCTCCTTTAAGTTTTATTTTCGGCCCTTGGAATTGGTTCAGGCTGACAATGTGGCCCCCAACCAGAAAAGGTTGGGCACCCCTGCTTTAGAGGGTAGAATCCTGACCAAGTTTTCACCTCCAGTAGAAGAGGAGATAATCCCGGCTAAGACTGGGCCCCATCTTGCCCTGGGCCCCATAGCAGTCGCATGGTCTGCCGCTATGGTCGTTAAGCCCCTGCCCCTGGTGTTAACGTAGACTAGACAGTCTAGATGGAAGAGCTTTTTCATTTAGCAATAGTCACTGTGATGAATCTGGCACTTGTCTTAGGTTACACTGTCTTACTTTTAGACAGTATTAGTAAATCTGTCCCAATGTATTTGGAGAGTTAGAGTTTGGGTCTAACTAACAACATGTCTTTCTAATTATGTGTCTGTGTTTGCCACATCACATCATAGCAATGGTATAGCGTGTAGCATAGGTTGCCAGCGCCCAAGGCAAGCCAAGTATTGCGCCCCCTCAATTTGTGACACATGTTCACCATGTCAACTGGCTTACAGCTATGCCACTTCCTCCATTCACCATGTAACGGCAGAAGCTGGAGACCCAATCTGCTAGATCTCCCTGCCAGCAGTATTATCCCCTGAAAACCCCTCCTCCACTGGCAGCAGTATTGTCCCCATATGTATCACCATTCTTGGTGACTTGCAGGACAGGAGCAGTGAGGCTGTACAAACTGGATTCCCAAAAAGTTGGGACACTAAACAAATTGTGAATAAAAACTGAATGCAATGATGTGGAGATGGCAAATGTCAATATTTTATTTGTAATAGAACGTAGATGACAGATCAAACGTTTAATCCGAGTAAATGTATCATTTTAAAGGAAAAATACATTGATTCAAATTTTCACGGAGTCAACAAATCCCCAAAAAGTTGGGACAAGTAGCAATAAGAGGCTGGAAAAAGTAAATTTGAGCATAACGAAGAGCTGGAAGACCAATTAACACTAAATAGGTGAATTGGCAACATGATTGGGTATAAAGAGAGCTTCTCAGAGTGGCAGTGTCTCTCAGAAGCCAAGATGGGTAGAGGATCACCAATTCCCACAATGTTGCTCAGAAAGATAGTGGAGCAATATCAGAAAGGTGTTACCCAGCGAAAAAGACTTTGCATCTATCATCATCAACTGTGCATAACATCATCCGAAGATTCAGAGAATCTGGAACAATCTCTGTGCGTAAGGGTCAAGGCCGTAAAACCATACTGGATGCCCGTGATCTCCGGGCCCTTAAACAACACTGCACCACAAACAGGAATGCTACTGTAAAGGAAATCACAGAATGGGCTCAGGAATACTTCCAGAAACCATTGTCAGTGAACACAATCCACCGTGCCATCCGCCGTTGCCAGCTGAAACTCTACAGTGCAAAGAAGAAGCCATTTCTAAGCAAGATCCACAAGCTCAGGCGTTTTCACTGGGCCAGGGATCATTTAAAATGGAGTGTGGCAAAATGGAAGACTGTTCTGTGGTCAGACGAGTCACGATTCAAAGTTCTTTTTGGAAATCTGGGATGCCATGTCATCCGGACCAAAGAGGACAAGGACAACCCAAGTTGTTATCAACGCTCAGTTCAGAAGCCTGCATCTCTGATGGTATGGGGTTGCATGAGTGCGTGTGGCATGGGCAGCTTGCATGTCTGGAAAGGCACCATCAATGCAGAAAAATATATTCAGGTTCTAGAACAACATATGCTCCCATCCAGACGTCATCTCTTTCAGGGAAGACCCTGCATTTTGTAACAAGATAATGCCAGACCACATTCTGCATCAATCACAACATCATGGCTGCGTAGGAGAAGGATCCGGGTACTGAAATGCCCAGTCTGCAGTCCAGATCTTTCACCTATAGAGAACATTTGGCGAATCATAAAGAGGAAGGTGCAACAAAGAAGGCCCAAGACGATTGAACAGTTAGAGGCCTGTATTAGACAAGAATGGGAGAGCATTCCTATTTCTAAACTTGAGAAACTGGTCTCCTCGGTCCCCAGACGTCTGTTGAGTGTTGTAAGAAGAAGGGGAGATGCCACACAGTGGTGAAAATGGCTTTGTCCCAACTTTTTGGGGATTTGTTGACACCATGAAATTCTGATTCAACATATTTTTCCTTAAAAATGGTACATTTTCTCAGTTTAAACTTTTGTTCCGTGATTTATGTTCTATTCTGAATAAAATATTAGAAGTTGGCACCTCCACATCATTGCATTCAGTTTTTATTCACGATTTGTATAGTGTCCCAACATTTTTGGAATCCAGTTTGCAGTTGAAAGGAAAGAGCTTCTCCTGTATTTCTTGTAGAAGCTAGAATGGAGTAGTTAAAATGAGTTGTGACGTCACTGTTAACATGTCACCGATTGTCACTTGGCTTTAGGCTATATAGATAAAGCACGTAAGCGCTTCCTTTAGCCCGAATGCAGCTGTGTGGGTTAGGAATTAGTGGGTTAGGGTTAAGGTTAGTGGGTTAGGGTTCAGCCTAGATTACTGACTCCAGAGGGGGGCCTCCATTTATCCACTCTATTCTAGTCTGGTAGAAGCTAGAATGGAATGTATAAAAGAAGGTGTGACATCACAGGTCACATTTTGCTGATGGTCATGTCGCCCAAGGTATAATTTACACCTCGTACTCCATTTCAGTAGGCAGCTGTATATACTATATATCTTTACTCATTGCAAGTATTATACCGCATATCCACCTATGGTGCCTCCAGTAGTGCCAATATATATACATAAAAGTAAACACTAACAATATATTCACCTGTGTCACACTCCACACCATCTCCAATACAGGCTCCATGCCTCTTCCCATCTGTGGCCTGAGTTGCCGTGTCCCAGCAGTGCATAGTCACAAACGCCTGAATCCTGATGCAGGAGTTTGTGACTATGTCACCGTGCCACCCATGACCCAGCACAAGAGATAAGCCTGAGGTCTATGAGGATGAATGGATGGGCAAAGAGCCATAGGCTCTCATACCCAGCCTTAAACTGCCACCCAACCCAGAGTCAGATTGGCCGACTACTTGTTGACACATGACTGATGAGGCCTGTGGCCACAGTAGCACACATGCCGCCCATCTGGAAGTTTACATGCAGGGGACTGAAAGGTGGTGCACTGTAGCCTTGGTGCTGGAACAGTGTGCCGGTGAGCAGGTGAGTGCATTTTTTACTTTAGGTAGAGTGCTGCTCTGGGATTAGCTAAAATGGGGATTGAAGATGAAAAACCCCTTTAAAGCTTCTAGCTTAAAACAGGACCAATGTTGTTTTTTCATAATCAACATTTATTACGTGCTATAATTATTTGATCAGTACGGGTCCAAGTAGAGGTGGTGAGACTCTGATGACAACATTTGCAACTCTGCAGCTCTTATACCTCCTGTACCATCAAAGCACATCATATAGAGCAGCTATTCTTTACCCTAAGGCCCCAAACCCAGTTGACAGTTGAATATGTGTAAGGAATTCTCAACTCTCCCCTGAAAGATGACGTTGAAGGACAGGAGGATTGAGCAAGTCGAATTTGAAAGCCAGTCAGGAAAGACAGCTGTTGGTTGAAGGTGTATGGGCAGCTTTCCTGCTCCCTACAAACCACAAAGTGTAAAAAGAGGAATAAAGTTAAAAAAAATCTCATTGTCTTCTATAAAGGGGTTGCAGGTTGCTCATCTGAGTTGTCCGATTTCCTCTTGAAACTGGGCAACTCAGGGTATCACTGTGCAATAAAGATTAGATGATTACTTATTGATAGGTCTCGCATATCCGCTCTTAGTCTCCCAGCAGGGCTCTGTTTTCCTGGCTGCAGCAGTGACATTATGTCGACGACAATCACTGGCTTCAGTGGTGCATTAAACAGACTAGTCTGTTGGGCAGACTAGATGGGCCAAATGGTTCTTATCTGCCGACACATTCTATGTTTCTATGTTTCTATGTTTCAGTGGTTGGCCACAGCAGTCACGTGTTGTCGACGTGATGTTACTGCTGAAGCCGGGTAAGCAGAGCCCTGCCGGGAGAGCAGGAGCAGCGGCACAGGATCTGTCAGGTAAGTAATCATGTTCATTACAGGTCGATACCCTGATTGTCTAGTTTTTTTGTTGAAACCAGAAAACCTCTTTAAAATATGGACTAAATCTGACACCAGAATAGTAAATCAGCCCCAATTTGTTTTGTTTCTGGCTTTTTTGTTGTGTGCAGTGAAACTACTTAGAAACTACTTAGTAGCAACTTGTAATATGCCATTTTTAGTTACTCTAGTTGTGCCAGGTTAAAATAAATACACTCAAGTGCTGATAATTCTATAAAACTTATTTTTGAGCTCTACAAATAACAATTTTGTGGCAAAGATGCCACGTACAACAGCAAACCTGCCATTTGGTTCTGTTTAATGGAGGGGGGAGCGCTTTGGTCCAGGAATAGGAGGCTGTTCCTTCTGCCACGTCCTCAGCCCAATCAGCGCTATGTTATTTAAGTGAGCCTCGGCCCAGATGTTTTTTGTCTTGTGGAGACATGCAGTGTCAGGGCGGCTGCTGCCTCAGATTGTTACATGGAATAGACTGTACTAATCAATTTCAGAATATACACATCACAGTCAATTCTATAGTACTGAATACAATAGATTACAGTATCTATCTATCTATCTCACTATCAGGGGTCGGTATTGGGCCCGATTCTCTTCAATATATTTATTAATGATCTTGTAGAAGGCTTGCATAGTAAAATATCAATTTTCGCAGATGACACTAAACTGTGTAAAGTAATTAACACTGAATGAGGACAGCATACTACTACAGAGGGATCTGGATAGATTGGAGGCTTGGGCAGATAAGTGGCAGATGAGGTTTAACACTGACAAATGTAAAGTTATGCACATGGGAAGGAATAATGCAAATCACCAGTACCTACTTAATGGTAAAACACTGGGTAACACTGACATGGAAAAGGATCTAGGAATTTTAGTGAACAGCAAACTAAGCTGAAAAACCAGTGTCAGACAGCTGCTGCCAAGGCCAATAAGATAATGGGTTGCATCAAAAGGGGCATAAATGCCCGTGATGAGAACATAGTCCTACCACTTTACAAATCATTAGTCAGACCACACATGGAGTACTGTGTACGGTTCTGGGCTCCTGTGAACAAGGCAGACATAGCAGAGCTGGAGAGGGTACAGAGGAGGGCAACTAAAGTAATTACGGGAATGGGGCAACTACAGTACCCTGAAGGATTATCAAAATTAGGATTATTCACTTTAGAAAAAAGACGACTGAGGGGAGATCTAATTACTATGTATAAATATATCAGGGGTCAGTACAGAGATCTATCCCATCATCTGTTTATCCCCAGGACTGTAACTGTGATGAGGCGACATCCTCTGCGTCTGGAGGAAAGAAGGTTTGTACACAAACATAGAAGAGGATTCTTTACGGTAAGAGCAGTGAGACTATGGAACTCTCTGCCTGAGGAGGTGGTGATGGTGAGTACAATAAAGGAATTCAAGAGGGGCTTCTACAATAAACAAAAAGTAGCAGCAGTCAGTAGTGAAATTGGGTGCAATCCCTCCTGGACGTCATAAATCCATAGACAATATCCAAAAAACAAATGATGAGGCAGCACTCTAGTATCACTGAAGGGTGTTAGACCCGTTTATTTCCCCAGTCGCAACGTTTCAGCCAAGCACAATGAGGCCTTTGTTGTGCTGGGCTGAAACGTTGCGACTGGGGAAATAAACGGGTCTAACACCCTTCACTGATATTGGAGTGCTGCCTCATCATTTGTTTTTCTTATATCTATCTATCTATCTATTTATCTATATCTATCTTTCTGCTGAAAGCATACCACATAACAGGTCATTTCTAGGGATGAGCGAACTCGAACTGTATAGTTCGGGTTCGTACCGAATTTTGGGGTGTCCGTGACACGGACCCGAACCCGGACATTTTCGTAAAAGTCCGGGTTCGGGTTCGGTGTTCGTCGCTTTCTTCGCGCTTTTGTGACGCTTTCTTGGCGCTTTTTGAAAGGCTGCAAAGCAGCCAATCAACAAGCGTCATACTACTTGCCCCAAGAGGCCATCACAGCCATGCCTACTATTGGCATGGCTGTGATTGGCCAGAGCACCATGTGACCCAGCCTCTATTTAAGCTGGAGTCACATAGCGCCGCCCGTCACTCTGCTCTGATTAGCGTAGGGAGAGGTTGCGGCTGCGACAGTAGGGCGAGATTAGGCAGATTAACTCCTCCAAAGGACTTGATTAACTGATCGATCTGCAGCTGTGGATCATTGAGCTGCTGATCCTCAATTGCTCACTGTTTTTAGGCTGCACAGACCGTTTGTCAGTCACATTTTTCTGGGGTGATCGGCGGCCATTTTGTGTCTTGTGGTGCGCCAGCACAAGCTGCGACCAAGTGCATTTAACCCTCAATGGTGTGGTTGTTTTTTGGCTAAAGCCTACATCAGGGTGAAGCTGTCACACCAAGTGCATTTAACCAGCAATAGTCTGTTCATTTTTTGGCCATATACAAAATCAGGGGCAAGCTGCGCCTGTCACCAAGTGCATTTAACCCTCAATGGTGTGGTTGTTTTTTGGCTAAAGCCTACATCAGGGTGAAGCTGTCACACCAAGTGCATTTAACCAGCAATAGTCTGTTCATTTTTTGGCCATATACTAAATCAGGGGCAAGCTGCGCCTGTCACCAAGTGCATTTAACCCTCAATGGTGTGGTTGTTTTTTGGCTAAAGCCTACATCAGGGTGAAGCTGTCACACCAAGTGCATTTAACCAGCAATAGTCTGTTTATTTTTTGGCCATATCCCAGTCTAATTCTGTCACTAAATCCATACCGGTCACCCAGCGCCTAAATACTAGGCCTCAAATTTATATCCAGCTAAATCTGTCCCTAGTGCTGTAGCTGGGCGAGTTATTTAGTGTCCGTTCAAGCACATTTCTTGTTCTGGGTTGAAATACAATTCCCAATTTAGCAATTTCATAATTTAGTGGTTTCTGCTATATCAGAGCTATTTGAAATCTATCCCTAAAAGGGTATATAATATTCAAGGTGCACATTGGGTCATTCAGAATAACTTCACACACACCCGCTACTGTGTATTTCCAAGTCTAATTCTGTCACTAAACCCATACCTGTCACGCAGCGCCTAAATACTAGGCCTCAAATTTATATCCAGCTAAATCTGTCCCTAGTGCTGTAGCTGGGCGAGTTATTTAGTGTCCGTTCAAGCACATTTCTTGTTCTGGGTTGAAATACAATTCCCAATTTAGCAATTTCATAATTTAGTGGTTTCTGCTATATCAGAGCTATTTGAAATCTATCCCTAAAAGGGTATATAATATTCAAGGTGCACATTGGGTCATTCAGAATAACTTCACACACACCCGCTACTGTGTATTTCCAAGTCTAATTCTGGCACTAAACCCATACCTGTCACCCAGCGCCTAAATACTAGGCCTCAAATTTATATCCCGCTAAATCTGTCCTTAGTGCTGTAGCTGGGCGAGTTATTTAGTGTCCGTTCAAGCACATTTCTTGTTCTGGGTTGAAATACAATTCCCAATTTAGCAATTTCATAATTTAGTGGTTTCTGCTATATCAGAGCTATTTGAAATCTATCCCTAAAAGGGTATATAATATTCAAGGTGCACATTGGGTCATTCAGAATAACTTCACACACACCCGCTACTGTGTATTTCCAAGTCTAATTCTGGCACTAAACCCATACCTGTCACCCAGCGCCTAAATACTAGGCCTCAAATTTATATCCCGCTAAATCTGTCCTTAGTGCTGTAGCTGGGCGAGTTATTTAGTGTCCGTTCAAGCACATTTCTTGTTCTGGGTTGAAATACAATTCCCAATTTAGCAATTTCATAATTTAGTGGTTTCTGCTATATCAGAGCTATTTGAAATCTATCCCTAAAAGGGTATATAATATTCAAGGTGCACATTGGGTCATTCAGAATAACTTCACACACACCCGCTACTGTGTATTTCCAAGTCTAATTCTGGCACTAAACCCATACCTGTCACCCAGCGCCTAAATACTAGGCCTCAAATTTATATCCCGCTAAATCTGTCCTTAGTGCTGTAGCTGGGCGAGTTATTTAGTGTCCGTTCAAGCACATTTCTTGTTCTGGGTTGAAATACAATTCCCAATTTAGCAATTTCATAATTTAGTGGTTTCTGCTATATCAGAGCTATTTGAAATCTATCCCTAAAAGGGTATATAATATTCAAGGTGCACATTGGGTCATTCAGAATAACTTCACACACACCCGCTACTGTGTATTTCCAAGTCTAATTCTGGCACTAAACCCATACCTGTCACCCAGCGCCTAAATACTAGGCCTCAAATTTATATCCCGCTAAATCTGTCCTTAGTGCTGTAGCTGGGCGAGTTATTTAGTGTCCGTTCAAGCACATTTCTTGTTCTGGGTTGAAATACAATTCCCAATTTAGCAATTTCATAATTTAGTGGTTTCTGCTATATCAGAGCTATTTGAAATCTATCCCTAAAAGGGTATATAATATTCAAGGTGCACATTGGGTCATTCAGAATAACTTCACACACACCCGCTACTGTGTATTTCCAAGTCTAATTCTGGCACTAAACCCATACCTGTCACCCAGCGCCTAAATACTAGGCCTCAAATTTATATCCCGCTAAATCTGTCCTTAGTGCTGTAGCTGGGCGAGTTATTTAGTGTCCGTTCAAGCACATTTCTTGTTCTGGGTTGAAATACAATTCCCAATTTAGCAATTTCATAATTTAGTGGTTTCTGCTATATCAGAGCTATTTGAAATCTATCCCTAAAAGGGTATATAATATTCAAGGTGCACATTGGGTCATTCAGAATAACTTCACACACACCCGCTACTGTGTATTTCCAAGTCTAATTCTGGCACTAAACCCATACCTGTCACCCAGCGCCTAAATACTAGGTCTCAAATTTATATCCCGCTAAATCTGTCCTTAGTGCTGTAGCTGGGCGAGTTATTTAGTGTCCGTTCAAGCACATTTCTTGTTCTGGGTTGAAATACAATTCCCAATTTAGCAATTTCATAATTTAGTGGTTTCTGCTATATCAGAGCTATTTGAAATCTATCCCTAAAAGGGTATATAATATTCAAGGTGCACATTGGGTCATTCAGAATAACTTCACACACACCCGCTACTGTGTATTTCCAAGTCTAATTCTGGCACTAAACCCATACCTGTCACCCAGCGCCTAAATACTAGGCCTCAAATTTATATCCCGCTAAATCTGTCCTTAGTGCTGTAGCTGGGCGAGTTATTTAGTGTCCGTTCAAGCACATTTCTTGTTCTGGGTTGAAATACAATTCCCAATTTAGCAATTTCATAATTTAGTGGTTTCTGCTATATCAGAGCTATTTGAAATCTATCCCTAAAAGGGTATATAATATTCAAGGTGCACATAGGGTCATTCAGAATAACTTCACACACACGCTTCTGTGCATTTCCAAGTCTAATTCTGTCACTAAATCCATACCGGTCACCCAGCGCCTAAATACTAGGCCTCAAATTTATATCCAGCTAAATCTGTCCCTAGTGCTGTAGCTGGGCGAGTTATTTAGTGTCCGTTCAAGCACATTTCTTGTTCTGGGTTGAAATACAATTCCCAATTTAGCAATTTCATAATTTAGTGGTTTCTGCTATATCAGAGCTATTTGAAATCTATCCCTAAAAGGGTATATAATATTCAAGGTGCACATAGGGTCATTCAGAATAACTTCACACACCCGCTACTGTGCATTTCCAAATCTAATTCTGTCACTAAACCCATACCTGTCACCCAGCGCCTAAATACTAGGCCTCAAATTTATATCCCGCTAAATCTCTCGTTACCGCTGTCCTGTTGTGGCTGGGAAAGTTATTTAGTGTCCGTCAAAGCACATTTTTTGTTCTGGGTTGAAATACAATTCCCAATTTAGCAATTTCATAATTTAGTCGTTTCTGCTATATCAGAGCTATTTGAAATCTATCCCTAAAAGGGTAGATCATATTGAAGGTGCACATAGGGTCATTCAGAATAACTTCACACACACGCTTCTGTGCATTTCCAAGTCTAATTCTGTCACTAAATCCATACCGGTCACCCAGCGCCTAAATACTAGGCCTCAAATTTATATCCCGCTGAATTTGAATACAATACATTGGGCCAAATAATATATTTGTTGTTGTGGTGAACCATAACAATGAGAAAAACATCTAGTAAGGGACGCGGACGTGGACATGGTCGTGGTGGTGTTAGTGGACCCTCTGGTGCTGGGAGAGGACGTGGCCGTTCTGCCACATCCACACGTCCTAGTGTACCAACTACCTCAGGTCCCAGTAGCCGCCAGAATTTACAGCGATATATGGTGGGGCCCAATGCCGTTCTAAGGATGGTAAGGCCTGAGCAGGTACAGGCATTAGTCAATTGGGTGGCCGACAGTGGATCCAGCACGTTCACATTATCTCCCACCCAGTCTTCTGCAGAAAGCGCACAGATGGCGCCTGAAAACCAACCCCATCAGTCTGTCACATCACCCCCATGCATACCAGGGAAACTGTCTCAGCCTCAAGTTATGCAGCAGTCTCTTATGCTGTTTGAAGACTCCGCTGGCAGGGTTTCCCAAGGGCATCCACCTAGCCCTTCCCCAGCGGTGAAAGACATAGAATGCACTGACGCACAACCACTTATGTTTCCTGATGATGAGGACATGGGAATACCACCTCAGCATGTCTCTGATGATGACGAAACACAGGTGCCAACTGCTGCGTCTTTCTGCAGTGTGCAGACTGAACAGGAGGTCAGGGATCAAGACTGGGTGGAAGACGATGCAGGGGACGATGAGGTCCTAGACCCCACATGGAATGAAGGTCGTGCCACTGACTTTCACAGTTCGGAGGAAGAGGCAGTGGTGAGACCGAGCCAACAGCGTAGCAAAAGAGGGAGCAGTGGGCAAAAGCAGAACACCCGCCGCCAAGAGACTCCGCCTGCTACTGACCGCCGCCATCTGGGACCGAGCACCCCAAAGGCAGCTTCAAGGAGTTCCCTGGCATGGCACTTCTTCAAACAATGTGCTGACGACAAGACCCGAGTGGTTTGCACGCTGTGCCATCAGAGCCTGAAGCGAGGCATTAACGTTCTGAACCTGAGCACAACCTGCATGACCAGGCACCTGCATGCAAAGCATGAACTGCAGTGGAGTAAACACCTTAAAACCAAGGAAGTCACTCAGGCTCCCCCTGCTACCTCTTCTGCTGCTGCTGCCTCGGCCTATTCTGCTGCTGCCGCCTCGGCCTCTTCCTCCGCCTCTGGAGGAACGTTGGCACCTGCCGCCCAGCAAACAGGGGATGTACCACCAACACCACCACCACCACCTCCGTCACCAAGCGTCTCAACCATGTCACACGCCAGCGTTCAGCTCTCCATCTCACAAACATTTGATAGAAAGCGTAAATTCCCACCTAGCCACCCTCGATCCCTGGCCCTGAATGCCAGCATTTCTAAACTACTGGCCTATGAAATGCTGTCATTTAGGCTGGTGGACACAGACAGCTTCAAACAGCTCATGTCGCTTGCTGTCCCACAGTATGTTGTTCCCAGCCGGCACTACTTCTCCAAGAGAGCCGTGCCTTCCCTGCACAACCAAGTATCCGATAAAATCAAGTGTGCACTGCGCAACGCCATCTGTGGCAAGGTCCACCTAACCACAGATACGTGGACCAGTAAGCACGGCCAGGGACGCTATATCTCCCTAACTGCACACTGGGTAAATGTAGTGGCAGCTGGGCCCCAGGCGGAGAGCTGTTTGGCGCACGTCCTTCCGCCGCCAAGGATCGCAGGGCAACATTCTTTGCCTCCTGTTGCCACCTCCTCCTTCTCGGCTTCCTCCTCCTCTTCTTCCACCTGCTCATCCAGTCAGCCACACACCTTCACCACCAACTTCAGCACAGCCCGGGGTAAACGTCAGCAGGCCATTCTGAAACTCATATGTTTGGGGGACAGGCCCCACACCGCACAGGAGTTGTGGCGGGGTATAGAACAACAGACCGACGAGTGGTTGCTGCCGGTGAGCCTCAAGCCCGGCCTGGTGGTGTGTGATAATGGGCGAAATCTCGTTGCAGCTCTGGGACTAGCCAATTTGACGCACATCCCTTGCTTGGCGCATGTGCTGAATTTGGTGGTGCAGAAGTTCATTCACAACTACCCCGACATGTCAGAGCTGCTGCATAAAGTGCGGGCCGTCTGTTCGCGCTTCCGGCGTTCACATCCTGCTGCTGCTCGCCTGTCTGCGCTACAGCGTAACTTCGGCCTTCCCGCTCACCGCCTCATATGCGACGTGCCCACCAGGTGGAACTCCACCTTGCACATGCTGGACAGACTGTGCGAGCAGCAGCAGGCCATAGTGGAGTTTCAGCTGCAGCACGCACGGGTCAGTCGCACTACAGAACAGCACCACTTCACCACCAATGACTGGGCCTCCATGCGAGACCTGTGTGCCCTGTTGCGCTGTTTCGAGTACTCCACCAACATGGCCAGTGGCGATGACACCGTTATCAGCGTTACAATACCACTTCTATGTCTCCTTGAGAAAACACTTAGGGCGATGATGGAAGAGGAGGTGGCCCAGGAGGAGGAGGAGGAGGAGGAGGAAGAGGGGTCATTTTTAGCACTTTCAGGCCAGTCTCTTCGAAGTGACTCAGAGGGAGGTTTTTGGCAACAGCAGAGGCCAGGTACAAATGTGGCCAGCCAGGGCCCACTACTGGAGGACGAGGAGGACGAGGATGAGGAGGAGGTGGAGGAGGATGAGGATGAAGCATGGTCACAGCGGGGTGGCACCCAACGCAGCTCGGGTCCATCACTGGTGCGTGGCTGGGGGGAAAGGCAGGACGATGACGATACGCCTCCCACAGAGGACAGCTTGTCCTTATCCCTGGGCAGCCTGGCACACATGAGCGACTACATGCTGCAGTGCCTGCGCAACGACAGCAGAGTTGCCCACATTTTAACCTGTGCGGACTACTGGGTTGCCACCCTGCTGGATCCACGCTACAAAGACAATGTGCCCACCTTACTTCCTGCACTGGAGCGTGATAGGAAGATGCGCGAGTACAAGCGCACGTTGGTAGACGCGCTACTGAGAGCATTCCCAAATGTCACAGGGGAACAAGTGGAAGCCCAAGGCCAAGGCAGAGGAGGAGCAAGAGGTCGCCAAGGCAGCTGTGTCACGGCCAGCTCCTCTGAGGGCAGGGTTAGCATGGCAGAGATGTGGAAAACTTTTGTCAACACGCCACAGCTAACTGCACCACCACCTGATACGCAACGTGTTAGCAGGAGGCAACATTTCACTAACATGGTGGAACAGTACGTGTGCACACCCCTCCACGTACTGACTGATGGTTCGGCCCCATTCAACTTCTGGGTCTCTAAATTGTCCACGTGGCCAGAGCTAGCCTTTTATGCCTTGGAGGTGCTGGCCTGCCCGGCAGCCAGCGTTTTGTCTGAACGTGTATTCAGCACGGCAGGGGGCGTCATTACAGACAAACGCAGCCGCCTGTCTACAGCCAATGTGGACAAGCTGACGTTCATAAAAATGAACCAGGCATGGATCCCACAGGACCTGTCCGTCCCTTGTCCAGATTAGACATTAACTACCTCCCCATAACCATATATTATTGGACTCCAGGGCACTTCCTCATTCAATCCTATTTTTATTTTCATTTTACCATTATATTGCGATGCTACCCAAAGTTGAATGAACCTCTCCTCTGCCTGTGTGCTAGGCCTAAATATATGCCAATGGACTGTTGCAGTGGTGGCTGACATGAAGCCTGATTCTCTGCTATGACATGCAGACTAATTCTCTGCTGACATGAAGCCAGATTGTCTGTTACGGGACCTCTCTCCTCTGCCTGGGTGCTGGGCCTAAATTTATGACAATGGACTGTTGCAGTGGTGGCTGACGTGAAGCCTCATTCTCTGCTATGACATGCAGACTGATTCTCTGCTGACATGAAGCCAGATTGTCTGTTACGGGACCTCTCTCCTCTGCCTGTGTGCTAGGCCTAAATATATGCCAATGGACTGTTGCAGTGGTGGCTGACGTGAAGCCTGATTCTCTGCTATGACATGCAGACTGATTCTCTGCTGACATGAAGCCAGATCCTCTGTTACGGGACCTCTCTCCTCTGCCTGTGTGTGTGCTGGGCCTAAATATATGCCAATGGACTGTTGCAGTGGTGGCTGACGTGAAGCCTCATTCTCTGCTATGACATGCAGACTAATTCTCTGCTGACATGAAGACAGATTCTCTGTTACGGGACCTCCCTCCTCTGCCTGGGTGCTGGGCCTAAATATATGCCAATGGACTGTTGCAGTGGTGGGTGACGTGAAGCCTCATTCTCTGCTATGACATGCAGACTAATTCTCTGCTGACATGAAGCCAGATTGTCTGTTACGGGACCTCTCTCCTCTGCCTGTGTGTGTGCTGGGCCTAAATATATGCCAATGGACTGTTGCAGTGGTGGCTGACGTGAAGCCTCATTCTCTGCTATGACATGCAGACTAATTCTCTGCTGACATGAAGACAGATTCTCTGTTACGGGACCTCTCTCCTCTGCCTGTGTGTGTGCTGGGCCTAAATATATGCCAATGGACTGTTGCAGTGGTGGCTGACGTGAAGCCTCATTCTCTGCTATGACATGCAGACTAATTCTCTGCTGACATGAAGACAGATTCTCTGTTACGGGACCTCCCTCCTCTGCCTGGGTGCTGGGCCTAAATATATGCCAATGGACTGTTGCAGTGGTGGGTGACGTGAAGCCTGATTCTCTGCTATGACATGCAGACTAATTCTCTGCTGACATGAAGACAGATTCTCTGTTACGGGACCTCTCTCCTCTGCCTGTGTGTGTGCTGGGCCTAAATATATGCCAATGGACTGTTGCAGTGGTGGCTGACGTGAAGCCTCATTCTCTGCTATGACATGCAGACTAATTCTCTGCTGACATGAAGACAGATTCTCTGTTACGGGACCTCCCTCCTCTGCCTGGGTGCTGGGCCTAAATATATGCCAATGGACTGTTGCAGTGGTGGCTGACGTGAAGCCTCATTCTCTGCTATGACATGCAGACTGATTCTCTGCTGACATGAAGCCAGATCGTCTGTTACGGGACCTCTCTGCTCTGCCTGTGTGCTAGGCCTAAATATATGCCAATGGACTGTTGCAGTGGTGGGTGACGTGAAGCCTCATTCTCTGCTATGACATGCAGACTGATTCTCTGCTGTCATGAAGCCAGATTGTCTGTTACGGGACCTCTCTGCTCTGCCTGTGTGCTAGGCCTAAATATATGCCAATGGACTGTTGCAGTGGTGGGTGACGTGAAGCCTCATTCTCTGCTATGACATGCAGACTAATTCTCTGCTGACATGAAGACAGATTCTCTGTTACGGGACCTCCCTCCTCTGCCTGGGTGCTGGGCCTAAATATATGCCAATGGACTGTTGCAGTGGTGGGTGACGTGAAGCCTCATTCTCTGCTATGACATGCAGACTAATTCTCTGCTGACATGAAGCCAGATTGTCTGTTACGGGACCTCTCTCCTCTGCCTGTGTGTGTGCTGGGCCTAAATATATGCCAATGGACTGTTGCAGTGGTGGCTGACGTGAAGCCTCATTCTCTGCTATGACATGCAGACTAATTCTCTGCTGACATGAAGACAGATTCTCTGTTACGGGACCTCTCTCCTCTGCCTGTGTGTGTGCTGGGCCTAAATATATGCCAATGGACTGTTGCAGTGGTGGCTGACGTGAAGCCTCATTCTCTGCTATGACATGCAGACTAATTCTCTGCTGACATGAAGACAGATTCTCTGTTACGGGACCTCCCTCCTCTGCCTGGGTGCTGGGCCTAAATATATGCCAATGGACTGTTGCAGTGGTGGGTGACGTGAAGCCTGATTCTCTGCTATGACATGCAGACTAATTCTCTGCTGACATGAAGACAGATTCTCTGTTACGGGACCTCTCTCCTCTGCCTGTGTGTGTGCTGGGCCTAAATATATGCCAATGGACTGTTGCAGTGGTGGCTGACGTGAAGCCTCATTCTCTGCTATGACATGCAGACTAATTCTCTGCTGACATGAAGACAGATTCTCTGTTACGGGACCTCCCTCCTCTGCCTGGGTGCTGGGCCTAAATATATGCCAATGGACTGTTGCAGTGGTGGCTGACGTGAAGCCTCATTCTCTGCTATGACATGCAGACTGATTCTCTGCTGACATGAAGCCAGATCGTCTGTTACGGGACCTCTCTGCTCTGCCTGTGTGCTAGGCCTAAATATATGCCAATGGACTGTTGCAGTGGTGGGTGACGTGAAGCCTCATTCTCTGCTATGACATGCAGACTGATTCTCTGCTGTCATGAAGCCAGATTGTCTGTTACGGGACCTCTCTGCTCTGCCTGTGTGCTAGGCCTAAATATATGCCAATGGACTGTTGCAGTGGTGGGTGACGTGAAGCCTCATTCTCTGCTATGACATGCAGACTGATTCTCTGCTGTCATGAAGCCAGATTGTCTGTTACGGGACCTCTCTGCTCTGCCTGTGTGCTAGGCCTAAATATATGCCAATGGACTGTTGCAGTGGTGGGTGACGTGAAGCCTCATTCTCTGCTATGACATGCAGACTGATTCTCTGCTGACATGAAGCCAGATTGTCTGTTACGGGACCTCTCTCCTCTGCCTGTGTGCTAGGCCTAAATATATGCCAATGGACTGTTGCAGTGGTGGCTGACGTGAAGCCTCATTCTCTGCTATGACATGCAGACTAATTCTCTGCTGACATGAAGCCAGATTGTCTGTTACGGGACCTCTCTCCTCTGCCTGGGTGCTGGGCCTAAATTTATGACAATGGACTGTTGCAGTGGTGGCTGACGTGAAGCCTGATTCTCTGCTATGACATGCAGACTGATTCTCTGCTGACATGAAGCCAGATCCTCTGTTACGGGACCTCTCTCCTCTGCCTGTGTGTGTGCTGGGCCTAAATATATGCCAATGGACTGTTGCAGTGGTGGCTGACGTGAAGCCTCATTCTCTGCTATGACATGCAGACTGATTCTCTGCTGACATGAAGCCAGATTCTCTGTTACGGGACCTCTCTCCTCTGCCTGTGTGTGTGCTGGGCCTAAATATATGCCAATGGACTGTTGCAGTGGTGGCTGACGTGAAGCCTCATTCTCTGCTATGACATGCAGACTAATTCTCTGCTGACATGAAGACAGATTCTCTGTTACGGGACCTCTCTCCTCTGCCTGTGTGTGTGCTGGGCCTAAATATATGCCAATGGACTGTTGCAGTGGTGGCTGACGTGAAGCCTCATTCTCTGCTATGACATGCAGACTAATTCTCTGCTGACATGAAGACAGATTCTCTGTTACGGGACCTCTCTCCTCTGCCTGGGTGCCGGGGCCTAAATATCTGAGAATGGACTGTTCCAGTGGTGGGTGACGGGAAGCCAGATTCTCTGCTATGGAACCTCTCTCCAATTGATTTTGGTTAATTTTTATTTATTTAATTTTTAATTTAATTCATTTCCCTATCCACATTTGTTTGCAGGGGATTTACCTACATGTTGCTGCCTTTTGCAGCCCTCTAGCTCTTTCCTGGGCTGTTTTACAGCCTTTTTAGTGCCGAAAAGTTCGGGTCCCCATTGACTTCAATGGGGTTCGGGTTCGGGTTCGGGACGAAGTTCGGATCGGGTTCGGATCCCGAACCCGAACATTTCCGGGATGTTCGGCCGAACTTCTCGAACCCGAACATCCAGGTGTTCGCTCAACTCTAGTCATTTCCCATTATGAACTCCCAGCTTTTACTGACTGCTGTGTAGTGTGCCAGACAGACAGGGGAATTATGTGTGAGGTCATGGTCTGAGCAAAAGGTGGGCCGAGGTGAATACAGTTCTGGTTACTCACGGTTATGTCGTCCCTGGGCAGGCTCGCATAAGTGATAAGGAGAACGGCACAAGGATTCTCTGGGGTACACTCTGGTGTAAGGGACACGGCCAGATGGTGATTCGAGGTGCCCTTGATGGTCTGTATTAATGTGCCTATGGCAAGGTCCCTTGTAGTCGTGACGCCAGTACCTTTTGTGGTGGTACAACCATTTACAGTAGTGTTAATTGAGGAACTGAAGACTGAGACAAGGATAGAGTAATTCAACTTATATTTTTACTGAACATTGCTCCTAGTAACAATTCCATCCAATTTATAAGACAGTCTTTGGTACATCCCAGTATAAAGTACAATCTCATGCATGCAGGGGTAGGGAAATGTAAGTCCTCAGAAGAAACAGGCTCTTGTCCTAAATATATATGTAAGAAAGCTACTGCTTCAGACTAGACTTTGAAGAAATAAAAAGTCTTTGGCTGGTAAAAACTTTTGCCTGATCCTAACCTTACTTGAAGGTGGTTTTCTGAGTCTTTGAACTTCTATTTTCCAGTGCTTTCTGACAGATGGCCTATCCGTCCAGGGTTTAAACTGGAGGTGTGGCTGCCAGAAGCTGTGTCCTACACCTGCTTGCATAGGTGCCTGGGAAGCCCTTAAGTATGGCCGTGTGCTATCCTTTGACCCCTTGAATACTTGCTTTAGTAGCTGGACACTGGTCACCCCGGAGGAGCGTGCTGTAGAAATTGACTTCTCACCTCTGGGTGGAATCTTGCGGCTTTAACCCTTGGCTGTGGAGCCAACAGGAAGAGAGCAGAGAGGCAGGAGTCCTCCCTCCAGCAAGCAGCTACTTCATGACTGCTCTCTGACTAAACTGGTGTGAACCTGCCTAACTTGGGCCTGAGCTAAGCTATATATACACTGTAACACTGCCCCATCTTGTGGAGAAACTAGTGTAGTGCACCCTAACTAGGCCTGTGTAAAGGATCTTACATGTAGAATCACATTGTGACAAGGGAGAATATGACATGAGATGAAATACAGAATACAGGAATAATACAAGACATTAAAACACAATATAAACAAGTTTGTGGTGCCCACAGCCTCGTGGTGAGACACTGCAGCTGTAACTCATGTGAAAACTTGATTGTGTGTAAAAAGTTCAAAAGATCACAGATATCGTATAGTAACAGACCTTTACATGTCACCAGTTTCCTGTTCGTAAATATTTAGGTCTAGTGGGACATTTTAGAGCGTCTTTTCAGAGATAGCAGCTGCACCACTGTCATTTACAGCAGGGCACCCCTGAGAGAAGGCAGGGACTGTTCCTAGGTGTCCCTGCCTTTTAGATCGCTGTAGCGTTGAGCGTATACAGCTGAGGAAGCAATCTGCTGCTTCCTGTCCCGGCCCCGTGATCATGAGCCCGCCAGGGCCGGGAGAATGCAGGAGCTGACGGGTCTTCCATAGACCTCGATCAGCTCTGCACTGAGGCTGTACAGTGCTGTATTATGCTGTACAGCCTCTCTGGGGGGTGTATCAGAAATCAATAGTAAAAAAAATTATAAAATTAAGTAAAATGTCCCCCATAGGTCTTGTATGACCTTATGGGGGACACAAAGTGTAAAAAAAAATAAAAAATAAAGTGTTTTGAAGGAAAAAAATAAACGTTTCACCCCAAATCTATTATTTTAAAAAATGTTAAAAATAGAAGAAATTTTTTATAAAATAGACATACTTGGTATCACCACGTCTGCAACGTCTCTATAATATTATCATATGACCTACCCCATCAGGTGAACTCCAAAACAGATTTTTTAGTTAACTCACTTCCCAAAAGACATAATGTTAATCAATCAAAAAGTCGCATGTACACCAAAATGGCAGCAATAAAAACGTCACCTCATCCCGCAAAAAATGAGCCCCCACACAAGAACATAGCCAGAAAAATGAAAAAAATATGGCTCTAAGAAAATTGCAACACAAAAATAAGATTTTTTTACTGTATTCAGGAGAAAGTGGGTAGAAAATTGTGTGTGTGTGTGTGTGTGGGGGGGGGGGGGGGGGGGGGTATTCTCCTGTTATCTTTTGTGAAAAAGAAAGTTTGGGCCTGAAGTACCATTTTCTTGTAAAGTAAAAAAAAAATGTTTTTCATTTTCACACCCAAGTATTAAAAATTCTATGAAACACCTGTTGAGTGAAGTGCTCGCTACACCCCTTAAAAATTCCTTGAGTGGTGTAGTTTACAAAATGTGGTCTCTGTTTGGGGGTTTTCACTATGGCGGTACCTCAGGGTCTCTTCAAATGCAACATGGTGCCCAAAGACCATTCTAGCTAAATCTGCCCTCCAAAAACCATATGGCACTCCTTGCCTTCTGTGCCCTGTCGTGTGCCCAAATAGCGGTATACGACCACATATGGGGTGTTTATGCAAACTGCAGAATCAGAGTAATAAATATTGAGGTTTGTTTTGTTGTTCACCTTTTTGTTGTTCACCGGCAGAGAATACTGGGTATTGGCCGGGTGCAAACCACAGCATGCAACGGTTTCTGTACGTCCGATTCTTGGCATATTTGCCCGATTGCATCTGGATCTCCGCCAGACCCCATTATACTACATGGGGCTGGTGGGCCTTCCGTTTGCTCCCGGCCGTGCCAGAGAAAATTCCAGCAAGCTGCCAGAGATATGAAACTAGCCTTAAGTAAAAGAAGCGGTTCCACCCTTTGCCCTAAAACAGTATATGGGTTGTCCTAATGGGATAGTCATTTTAATTAAAGGGGTTGTCCGGGCTCAGCTCTAAACTCAAATATATCACCTGCTTTCCCCACTCAGCCCCTCTGAAATGAGCATCCGAGCATTTCATGCTCCGATGCGCTCCTTTGCCCTGCGCTGAATCACGCAGGGCTAGGCCTTTTTCTGTCGATCCGGTGACATACCGTGGGTATGTCCACATGGGTAATCTAGGTGGAGGCTTCCGTCTAGCAGTGAGCCCGGTAAAACCGCTAGAGCAGCGCTAAAGCCCGCCCATCAGTGTCGGTGACATAACCGGCAACACTGCTAGGCGGAAGCCTCTGCCTAGCAGTGAAAAATGTAAACAAAAAAGCCCTTGCCCTGCGCGATACAGCGTAAGGCAAGGGAGAGCATCGGAGTATGAAATGCTTTGATGCTCATATCAAAGAGGCTGGCTGGGTGAAAACTAGGATATATCCAGGTTGAGCTCTGAACCTGGACAATCCCTTTAAGGCTGTTACAGAAAACATATCATATAATTACAAACTGCATTAGTTATTCTGTGTCAGAAATTTACATGGAGCGATGAGCAAATTTATTTTGGCTGATGGAAGTTCTGCTTTTATGAATGTTTGGTCACCAAGATGGAAAGAGAAATACACAGAGGATTTAAAGGGACCTGCCTTTTTATAATGAGCCCTAAGAGATGAATGACTACTAACCACATGCTTGCACTTGGTAATAGCTCAAGCCAAATATATAAATAATCTGCTATAGGACTGCATAATTTGTACTGCCAGGCAGGAAATATATTTCATAGAGCTGTCAACTCACCTCTTACAAGCAAGAATCTATTGGAAACTATCATCCCAAAAGCAAGTTGTCAATCATCACTGAAGAATGTAGGTAAAAACTGAAATTATTGTAAATTCACAGCAAATATGAATGCCATAAAAGATCCCAAAGGGTGTCTCGTGCACTGGAGGACCTGACATGTACATGGACAACCCCTTGGTTTCACTGGAGACCGTGTAATGCTCCATTTCCCCAGTGGTGGCACCGCAGGTAAATTGAGTACTTGCTGCAGGATTCCCTCACTGATTTCAGCTGATCCCTGGTAGTCCCAGCAGTAGATCTAATAATCAGTCTTATCGTGTAGTAGAAACAGGGGCAGACTGGGAACTTAAATTGATCAAAGGTGAACCAACACAAGTAGGCACGGCCAACATAACTAGGCAGGACCAGCAAAATACCGCCCCAGCAGAACCAAATGCCACAGTGCAGCATAAAATATTGGCGCCACAGTATTCAACTGTATCACCGTCCTGAGGATGTCGATACAGTTGAATTCAGTGGGGCACCTGCAGCTGACGGCCAGGTGAATAAATACCGGATACACCTGGCATTAATTAATGCTGAGAGAATTGGATAGTTATGTACCCGAATGGAGGACATGAGAAGGGCTCAGGTGGGCCCTTGTGCATTGGCCCATCGGGAATTTTCCCTGAATGGTCAGACCACTCGAGAGTAGAAATAGGAAGCAAACTTTATTCTGTTGGTTGGTATGAATGTAGCAATACCAAACATATATTGTTTATTTTACATTTTAGCACTTTTTTGTCATAAAAAAACATGTTTTATTGAAGAAAAAAACATTTTTAGAGTGCCATATTCTGGGAACTTTTGCATTTTTCCAGCATGTTTTTCCAAAATATGTTATAGTTTTTATTGTTTCCATTTTAGGTTGTATATAATTAATTGAAGAATTGTTTCTTGTAGGTAAGAGGACAGGGCAAATTTTGTTTTGTGGTGATTGTTTTTTTATGTCATTTGTCGGGCAGTGTAAATAATATGTTAACTATATTCTATGCTTCATTAATTTTGCAGCAGTGTCCTGTATGTACTTTTTACTCAAATTTAGCTTTTTTTCATGAAAAATAGATTTACAATTGGGGAGGGATTTTTTTTTTTTCAAAATGTTATTCCATTATTCTTTTATAGAGGACTTAGAGCTGCAATCATTTAACTGCATACATAAGGGGATGTTTATCAGCTGTGCACCAGAATTGTAATAAAAAGTAGAAAATGTTGGTAAAAGCCTGTTCCTCTCCTGTGTTGAGTGGGAAGTGTTGCTGTGTGGCCTGTGACTGGTGCTGACAGTGGGATTGGGACACCATTGTTAATTCAAGATAACGAGTAAGGCAGGGGTGGACATACCGCCTGTGCAGCTGGTTCAGGTGCACAGGGGCCCAGCAAGGGAGGGGGCCCATCCAAGTGCCAGCAGAGGCATTTATTTTTTATCTTATCATATTTTTCATTCCCTACTTCTGCCAACAGGGTAACCTGGGCACCTTGGTGTGGAGGTTGGGAGGGGGCGGAGTTTTGGGGGTGGGTGGGTAAAGGGCTGATTAGCACTTCATAGCTGAAGTACCTTCGATGACATCATAGTCATGTGATCTTTTCAGCAGTGGAAGTGGAGGTAGGACCTGTGATGAGGTCACTGTCATGTGACCAGTGCAGAAAGAGGCAGCGCTCAGCAGTGGAGACCTGTGATGCCATGGAATGAATGTGTCAGAGAAATGCTGGGAGATGTGGTTCTCTCCATTATACCTCCTCCCTGCTTAGTGGGAGGGAAATATGTTATTTAACTGGGACTGTATGTTAGAGGGGCTGAAGGGAGGGGAGGGGTGTCAATTACACAGGACTGTATGTTATAGAAGACTATAAGAAAGATATGTTTTTTTACATGGGACTGCATGTTATAGAAGATTGGAGGGAAACTGGATATTTTAGAAGACTGTAGGTTAAGGAGTGATGTTATTTATATGGGACTATGTGTTGGGGGGGGGGGGGGTGAAGCAGGGGATTTAAAGGGAACCTGTCATCTGGATTTTGGGGTATAGGGCTGAGGACATGGCTTGCTAGATGGCCGCTAGCACATCCGCAATATCCAATCCCCATAGCTCTCTGTGCTTTTATGGTGTCAAGAAACGTTATTTACATGGGACTGTATGTTATAGAGAAGTGTAAGGAAGAGAAGTGATTTACATTGGACTGGAGGGAGAGGACTGGTGTTATTTACATGGGACTGTATGGTATAGAAGACTGAAGGGAGAGGAGTGAAGTTATTTACATGGGACTGCATGGTATAGAAGACTGTAAGGAAGATAGTGTCACGACCATGTTTATGGCCGTGACTCCTTGGGAGCCGCATACAGTTGCCCGCGGTTTGGGTTGTAGTGTCAACCGCAGCTGGAGGCATAATGTTGTTGGCCTCAGGTGCGGTTGCCGCGGACAACAGCTATGTGTGCGGTTCCCTTGGAGTTGTGTGCGCGTTTGTATGCACTCCCATCTTCCCCTCACTGTGGTTGCCCGTGGCAATGTTTGGTCGTTGTGTACATGTGGTGGCAGTGTCCCGGCCTTCGGGCTGAGTGCCACCCATGTCGTTGCCGGCGGCCACAGCCACAGTGTGTGCTGGTTTTGGACACTTCCCCTTTAAGTTGTGTTTTCCCTTCTGTGGTTTTGGAAGGGTTAACTCCCTTTCTGTGTGTGTGAGTCACGGGGTGTGTCTGACCGTTGGGTGTGGCCTCTTGGCCCTATAAAGCCTCAGTTGTAGGCAGTAGCCAGGTAGGATGCTTCAGCCATGCTTGCTGGAGACATCCTCCTGGTTACTTACCAACTGCCAGTGGGGGCCATCCTTCTAGTCATAGCAAACTAATAATGTCGTTTGGTGTCTTGAAGATGGGTTTGGTTTTATGTTTCTTTATTGCACCTATGGTCCTGGGTTCCCGTGTGTTGTGTGCTGAGTCCTGTTGTCTGTGGGCTGTACTTCCACATGGGTTCCAGGCTTTGTGTCTGTGGCAGGTGAGAGTTATGTTTGTGGCAAGTACCTGCCATTGTCATAGGTTGTATTTGTTCTCCCTTCCTTGCAGCTTGGCCAGTGAGACTCCTGTTCCTCCGTATCCAGAAGGAACAGGTTGTCTTACCCTGACTCCTAGTCCAGGGACCGGTCGGAGGGTGAGTTAGGGCTCCGAGGTTCCTGAGCATGGGTCCTCCTACCTTAAAGGTCGGCCCATGCAGCTAGGAGTTAGGGTCAGGTTAGGGACGTGATAGGAGATGACCTGCTCCCTAATCCTGTCGTCCTGGTCAAGTAGCGGCCATCTTCCGCTATCGCACGGCTGAGGGTTTCCCCCATCCTCAGCCGTGACAGATAGGTTATTTACATGGGACTGTATCATACAGAAGACTGGTTGGAGACAACTGGTGTTATTTACATGGAACTGCATGGTATAGAAGACTAGAGGGAGAGGACGGGCATTATAATTTATAGGGGAACTACAGAGATGATTATAACTCCGGGGGGTACGGCAGGAGGTATTATAAATACAGGTCCTTCTAAAAAAAATAGCATACTGTGATAAAGTTCATTATTTTCTGTAATGTACTGATAAACATTAGACTTTCATTCGGAAATCAAGGTGCCGGAGTCTGGAGGAAGACTAGGGAGAGGGAAATGCCAAAATGCCTGAAGTCCAGTGTCAAGTACCCACAGTCAGTGATGGTCTGGGGTGCCATGTCAGCTGCTGGTGTTGGTCCACTGTGTTTTATCAAGGGCAGGGTCAATGCAGCTAGCTATCAGGAGATTTTGGAGCACTTCATGCTTCCATCTGCTGAAAAGCTTTATGGAGATGAAGATTTCATTTTTCAGCACGACCTGGCACCTGCTCACAGTGCCAAAACCACTGGTAAATGGTTTACTGACCATGGTATTACTGTGCTCAATTGGCCTGCCAACTCTCCCGACCTGAACCCCATAGAGAATCTGTGGGATATTGGGAAGAGAAAGTTGAGAGACCCAAGACCCAACACTCTGGATGAGCTTAAGGCCGCTATCGAAGCATCCTGGGCCTCCATAACACCTCAGCAGTGCCACAGGCTGATTGCCTCCATGCCACGCCGCATTGAAGCAGTCATTTCTGCAAAAGGATTCCTGACCAAGTATTGAGTGCATAACTGAACATAATTATTTGAAGGTTGACTTTTTTTGTATTAAAAACACTTTTCTTTTATTTGTCGGATGAAATATGCTAATTTTTTTAGATAGGAATTTTGGGTTTTCATGAGCTGTATGCCAAAATCATCAATATTAAAACAATAAAAGGCTTGAACTACTTCAGTTGGTGTGTAATGAATCTAAAATATATGAAAGTCTAATGTTTATCAGTACATTACAGAAAATAATGAACTTTATCACAATATGCTAATTTTTTTAGAAGGACCTGTACATGTGGTTAAGGAAAAGCTAGAATATATTTAGCAGATTTATTATTAAATGAGATGCATCTACTTTTCTAACATTAGCTTGTTTGAGAGGTAGCAGTCGAATTTAGGCCTTGATGCTCGAGTGGGCCCAACAGCCCACACAAAAAGACACTAGTGATGAGTGGCAGGGGCAATATTTTGCGAATATTTGGGAAAATACTCATCATAAATTTGCGAATTAAAGAATTTGCCATTATTTTCTTGGCTGCAAAAATCAGCAATGTGATATGCGCATATTGCGTGCGCAAAACAGTCGTGGGTCACTTTTGCTACATTTTTCAAGCTGCTAAAAGACTGGAGAAAATGGTTGGCACGGTAGAACATTACAATAACTTTATATGCAGTTAGAGTGCTCCAATATATTCGCAAATTGGCAATTAATGATGCACAGATTTGGCGCAATACATGCAACTGCACATTTTAGCAGGTCTGAGTAGATATTACTGATCGGTGCACTAAGTATTGTTGTGACATCACCAGGGCCGGCCTTAGGTGTTCAGGTGCCCTGTGCGAGCTAACCTTGTGGCGCCCCCCCCCCCCCCAAAAAAAAAAAAAACTGCTTGTTGCTGGCATCATGGCATAGGCTGGCTGACTATCCAACCAAGTAGTTACCAGCCCTCACACCCCAAAGGCCGGTGTAATGTTATACTTCCCTAGTTCGTGAGATTTCCCTACCCTCGTCACTTCCGGTCGCACCGGACATGACGTGAGGAGGTGTGCAGCATCGCGCAGGCGCACAACGACAGGTTAGGGAAATTTCACAGCAGAATGCGCATGCGCCAGGAGCCTCGCCGGCGGTTAGGGTAGGGAAAAACTATGGGCCAATGCGCAGTGATCGGATGGATGTTTTCAGCTGAACACCGGCCGACACTGCGCATGCACCGGGAGCCTCACCAGCGGTTAGGGAAGGGAAAAATTTACGTACGGGCCAGTGCTTTTTCCCTACCCTAACCGCTGGTGAGGCCCCCAGCGCATGTCGGCCGGTGTCCAGCTGAGAAAATTAGTTTCCAATGTAGTATTAATAACTAAACAATTAAATAATAAACATATTGCATTGTCTACTTACCACCAGGACAATAAGATGATCTGGACTCTGGCTGCAGTCTGGCTCTGGGGACTCCATTGTCACTCTCTCCCCCCCCCCTTTCCCTCGTCACTCTCATTATTCCCCCCCCCCAATCACTCTCATTATTTCCCCCCCCCCATCACTCTCATTATTCCCCCCCCCCATCACTCTCATTATTTCCCCCCCCCATCACTCTCATTATTCCCCCCCCCCATCACTCTCATTATTTCCCCCCCCCCATCACTCTCATTATTTCTCCCCCCCCCCCATCACTCTCATTATTTCTCCCCCCCCCATCACTCTCATTATTTCCTCCCCCCCTCCCCCTTTTCACTCTCTTTTCCATCTCTAGTGTAGCGTGGCCGAGCTCTGTTCGATCCACGGTACAGGAGCATTTGTTTCCTGTACCCGGCCGGACTGACAGGAAGTGCACACTAAGTGAGCACTTCCTGTCAGTCCGGCCGGGTACAGGAAACAAAAGCTCCTGTACCGCGGATCGAACAGAGCTCGGCCACGCTACATTAACAGCACACAGCAGGCGCTCAGCCTCAGCCACTCAGGCGGCGCAGAATGAGGGGCGCCGCCAGCCGCCCGAACTTATATAAGCAAGTTTTTTTTTTTTTAAACCGCAACGTGCGCCCCCTGCTGAATACAGGGGAGGGGGAGATGGAGGGGGCGGGGGCCCGCCCCGTGGGAAAACATAAGTGCCGCCTCGCCTGCCCATATTACATTGCGGGCTGTCGGCCGCCCGGCGCCCCTGTTGCTATGGCGCCCTGTGCGGCCGCACAGCCCGCACACCCCAAAGGCCGGCCCTGGACATCACAGCACTATGTCTGTAGCATGTATGTATGGACTGCAGAACCTATAACCAGTGATGGGCAGTTCGCAGTGTTCGCCCGCAAACACATGCGGGCTGCCATCTTAACTCACAAGTCCGGTGATGCAGAAGTAATCCCTTACCTGTGCCTGTGCGCAAGCCGGTCTGAAACAAATGCGGTCACCGGGAGCAATCAGTTCCGAGAACAGCCCGATGAAGGCCCCCGACGGCTGTTCTCTGAGCTGCCTGCTGCCGGTGACCGCATTTGATTTCAGACTGGTTCGCGGCACAGGCACAGGTAAGGGCTTGCCTGTGCATCGCCAGACTTGTGAGTCAAGATGGCAGCCTGCATTTGTTCGCGGGCGAACACTGCGAACTGGCCATCACTGCCTATCACTATACACTATACCACTATCTAACCTACACTGACTATCTCCCACTAACTATCTGTATTATATATATAAGCTAACTAACTTGAAGAGGGCATTGGCTATTTGCTCGGTCCTCCCAATTTACCTAACACCTTACTCTGAGCCCCCCCCCCCCCAAACCCAAAGAAATAAACATACCACACCACTGCTTGGATTTAATCGGCCACAGCAGCCGTTTATTGAAATAAATACAAATTAAATAACATAAGTTAACCAATGATGAGGGAGGTCCTAGAAGCCCCAATAACTTAATAACACTGGAACACCTATGTCACCATCTTACCCCCAGCCGTTGAACCCAGCTCGGAGGCAGCAACTGATGGACGCGTAATTAGTTCCTACCAGCTCCTCAATGAGAGTCCAGCCCCTCCCGCGGGGCCCTCCCATCCTCAGGTACCACCATATTCCTCCACTTCAAGGACCTCCCCCGCCTCCACGACTGCCGCGACACATAAAACAAAAAACACCAACACTTCCCCTATCTCCACCTCCAACAGGGCTGGGTGGGTGGGCGTTTCGGTCCCCTGGCCACACTGCGCTCCGATCCGCCCACTTCGTCCTTCCCTGCTCTGGCCGCACCCCCCGCTGCCTCGGCAACTCGCGCCTCCACCCGATTCCGCCCCCCGCACCTATTAACCCTTTCCTCACCTGTCCCTTGCCGCCAAGCCTCTTCATGCGCGTCCTCCCCCACCGCTGCGCTCCTGTCCGGCCTGACTTGAAGAGGGCATTGGCTATTTGCTCGGTCCTCCCAAATTACCTAACACCTTACTCTGAGCCCCTCCCCCCCAAACCCAAAGAAATAAACACACCACACCACTGCTTGGATTTAATCGGCCACAGCAGCCGTTTATTGAAATAAATACAAATTAAATAACATAAGTTAACCAATGACGAGGGAGGTCCTAGAAGCCCCAATAACTTAATAACACTGGAACACCTACGTCACCATCTTAACCCCAGCCGTTGAACCCAGCTCGGAGGCAGCAACTGATGGACGCGTAATTAGTTCCTACCAGCTCCTCAATGAGAGTCCAGCCCCTCCCGCGGGGCCCTCCCATCCTCAGGTACCACCATATTCCTCCACTTCAAGGACCTCCCCCGCCTCCAAAAATGCGCAGCTTGACCACCTCAACCCTGCGCGTCCCCCCACATACGTAACGCTATTTCTACACCACTCTGGAGCCCCAGAGACCACAAATCCGTCCCCACCGCATTCAGGTGCACGCCATCAGCCCTCCAAAATGCACCCTCCCCTTTCTCCAGTACCTCATGCCGCACCACCACCCGCCATTCCGCGCCATGAACCGGCCCACTGCCCTATTCACCTTGATCCGCGCCTTATTAAGACTCTCCACCGACCTCGCATCCCTCCAAGCCTTCCACGGAACAATGTCAGACCAGACCGTGATCACCCCCGGAAACAAAGCCCAGATCCTAAGCAAGTCAAACCAATTCCCTAAAAGGACGCTTGCCCAAGTCATTCCCCCCACGTGCAAAACCAACACATCCGGGGGCCGGTCCCGCCGCACAAAATGATGCACCTCCCTCATCACCCCGCCCCACAACATACCTTTCACACCTAACCACCTGACCGTAGCCAACTCCGGACTGAAACCCAACTGTCGCCCACTCGGCCGCACATCCGCTCTGACAGCACCCCAAAACACATAAGAGTGCCCCAAAATCCACACCAAAGTCGCCGCCGTCCGACCTGTGAACACAAAAGAACAAAATTAACACCAAACCACCACCCACAGTACCATTACAACAAAGCAGGCCGCACATAGGATTTAAACCGCACCGACTCCCATCGCCCAATCCTCCTAATCACCTTCTCACTGGCGCCCAGCCTGGCGGCCTCAGTCGCCGCACCAATTCTGAATGAATGACCAGAATAATCCTTGACCGGCACCCCCAACACCCTCAAACATTTCCTAAAGACCGCCAGAAACTGAAACCTAGACAAAAAGGAACCATCCTCATGCCTAAGGAAAGGAACCCCATCCCTCTCCAGGCCCGCCCCATAAGACCGCACACACCGCACCGGGCACATACTACACCCCGGCACCGAAAACAACATGAAACGGCGCCCCCTGCCCTCCTGATCCGTTTTCGACCTGCGAATCCGGACAGACAACCTATCCCCCATCAACTCGATATCCTCACTCCTAAGCCCCCCCGCTCGACGAACACTGTCACACACCAACTTCCCCAAGCGGAAGGCGCCAAAAAACGCCAACGCAAACGCAGCCCTAAACAGCCCCAACTCCCACCCGGAACTGCAAATCCCACTCAACTGGTCACCCATTCGCCCCAACAACTCAAAAGACACCGGCCTCCGACAATCCGGCACCCTGCCCGCAACCCTCCGCCAACCCTTCAAAACCTGCCGTACCAAAAATTCCTTAGTCAAATCCCGCAGCCCCCGCAGCCGAAAACCGAACGCGACCCCCGCAATAAAATAGTTCACCTTTGACACTGACCACCCCTCACCCTTCAGCTGCCCCAACAACATCAACAACCTCACATCCCCATCACCGCCCCCAGCCCCCCAAGTCCCATTCCAAGACTCCCAGATCGCCCACGCCTTACCATATTCCCTCCACGTACCCGGACTCAACAAATCCCTCAACATCCCCATTACTTCTCCTCCAGGATCCCCCACAGCCACGACGGACACTCCAAACCCTCCGCTTCTGGCGCTAGAAGCCGGAACCGCTCCCACTGCGAACGAGAAAGAGAATCCGCCACTGAATTAGACACTCCAGCCACATGCTCCGCCACCACCCACACATTAATCGACAAGCAGCGCAACACCAAAAACTGCAACAGCCTAACCACCGGCGGAGAAGATGCGGACAAACTGTTGATAGCCTGAACCACCCCCAAATTGTCGCAATGAAAGCGCACCTTCCTGTTTCCCAATATCTTCCCCCACAACACCACCGCCATCACAATGGGAAAAAGCTCTAACAAAGCCACATTCCTCACCCACCCCCGACTGACCCACGACTCCGGCCACACGCCCGTGCACCATTGACCCTGGCAATAAGCCCCAAACCCCCCCCCCCCCCGCGTCAGTATATAACTCCAACTCCACACTATCACACAATTCCTCCATCACCAACGACCTACCATTGTACTGACCTAAAAACTCCGCCCACACCCTCAAATCCCCTTTCAACTCCTTACGCAACCTGATAAAATGATGCGGCGCTGACACCCCCGCCGTAGCCGCGGCCAACCGTCTACAAAAAATCCTACCCATTGGCATAATTTGACAAGCAAAGTTCAATTTACCCAACAATGACTGCAACTCCCGCAGCCTAATCTTCTCCCCCCCTGTCAATCTCCTGACGCAAATCCACCAACTTATCCTGGGGAAGTCTACACTCCATCCTCTCCGTATCTATAACAATCCCCAAAAAACACAATTCCGTCACCGAACCAACCGTCTTCTCCCGCGCCAACGGTACCCCAAAACGCGCAAAAACTGACTGCACCGTGTGCAGCAACAAAGAACACACCCGTGAATTCGCCGCCCCCAAACACAAAAAATCATCCAAATAATGGATAACGGATGAACAACCGGAAACTTCCACCACCACCCATTCCAGAAACGAGCTAAAAGTCTCAAAATATGCACATGAGAGAGAGCACCCCATCGGCAAGCACCTATCCACAAAATACTCCCCATCCCAAAAACAGCCCAACAAACCCATGCTCTCCACGTGCACCGGCAGCAAACGAAACGCCGCCTCCACATCAACCTTAGCCATCAACGCCCCCCGCCCCAACCGCCTCACCCATCTTAGAGCCGCATCAAAGGACGTGTAGACCACCGAACAAAGTTCAGGATCTATACCATCATTGACCGACGCCCCTTTCGGGTAAGACAAGTGATGAATGAGCCGAAACTTATTTGGCTCCTTCTTCGGCACCACTCCCAGCGGAGACACCCTCAACCCCGGGATCGGCGGTTCCTTGAATGGACCCGCCATCCGCCCCAACTCCACCTCCTTCCTCAACTTCTCCGTCACCACATCCGCATGAACAAGCGCGGACCTAAGATTCTTATGAACAATAGGCCCCGCCGTAACAACCGACGGAATCCGAAAACCAAAACCAAAACCATCCCCCAACAAAACAGCCGCAACCCGATCCGGGTACCTATCTAGAAACCCCTGCATCTCTTCCAACTGCACCGGCGTCCCTTTTCCAGCACTATCCCCCCCCCTATTCCTGCCCCCTTTGAAGCAACGGTTAGCGCCATGGGCTCCCCCACACCCCATGCACTCGTGCGTAAATTTGCACTTGGCCCCAAATCTGCAATTTCCCTCGTTAAATAGGAAACACAACCCCTTTGCCGCTGCCGCTGCCAAGGCACCCGGGGATGACCCCCCGGACTCCCCCCGAAAGGACTGCCCAGCCCTAGGAGGTGCCGTCACCCTCAACCACAACCCAATGTCCTTATGATCCCACCGGATATCGGGCCTCACCACTTTCCGCTGCCGGAACTGCTCATCATACCGGAGCCAACCCATACCCCCATAAACCCTATACGCCTCCCCAATAGCGTCCTGATAGCAAAACAGCACCGAACAACAATCCGGCGACCGCTCCCCAATGACACTCACCAATATGGCAAACGCCTGCAGCCAATTAGCAAAAGTACGCGAGATCAATCGATGCCGCCGCTTATCCTCATCCTCCTTCTTCCCCTCGTCCTTCTTACCCCTATCCAGGTTAAACCGTTCCAACGGAAGCAGCGAGAATATCTCCACATACTCCCCCTTCCAGATCTTCTCCCTCACCTCCTGCTTCAAATGAGCCCCCAACGGCCCCTCAAAGCAGACGTACACCTCACCGCGCGCCCTATCATCCAACCTCTGCACCTCCTCCTCTCCCCCCGCCTGCGTTTCCACCGACACCGACCCCGCCACAACCCCCGGCACCACCCCCCACCCTGGCAACGGAGACCCAGCACCCGCCCCCATACCCGACAACCAGCCCGCCAATCCCCCCAACAACTGCCCCAAACCCCTACCGAACTCCCCCATGGACCCCCCCCCCCCCCCGGGAAACCCTGCGCTAACATGGAGCCCCACGCAATCTCACCAGGCACCACGGGCGCTGTGACTCCCGCTGCCGCAGATCCTGACTCCCGCCGCCCGGACACTTCACCGTCATAGCTCCTGGACGTCGACGGCTGTTCATCCCGGACCACCTGCACGACCCTCTGCACCACGCTGGACGGGCCGCCGAGACCTCGGCGCCCACCACGGCAAGGGGATCCTCTTCCACGCTGCTCACATCTTTTCTGGACCTGCGCCGGCATCCGTCTCCACCCAGCGCAGCCCGAGGAACCACGACGTCATCCAGAAGCCGAGCGGACCGCCCGCTGAAGGAGGGACAGGGCCGATCCGCCGTTCCCGGTCCGGAATCCACCAGCACTGCCGCAGGGAGAGGGGGAAGGGGCGTCCCGCTCCTCTCAGGGCCCCGCCGCGTGACGGGATTCCTCCCGCGGCGAGAGCGACTCGCGGAAGGCTGAGCGGCCGCTCTCAGCCGCGGAGGGTCCACAGAGAGGCTCCCTACTCGGCGCCGGGCCCGTGGGGTGACTTCAGGGCTTAGGCGCGCCGGCGGAACACCACGCCGCGGCCGGGCAGCCCGAACAGTGATTTCAGGAGCAGGTGACACTAAACAGGCACCAACCTGCTCCTGCAGCCAGCCAGGCCCCCGCACCTCCGCCTCACGCCGCAACCGCTCCAGCATTGCTTCAACAGACAGGACAGGCGCAGACATCATGCCGTCCATTTCGGTCCCCTGGCCACACTGCGCTCCGATCCGCCCACTTCCTCCTTCCCTGCTCTGGCCGCACCCCCCGCTGCCTCGGCAACTCGCGCCTCCACCCGATTCCGCCCCCCGCACCTATTAACCCTTTCCTCGCCTGTCCCTCGCCGCCAAGCCTCTTCATGCGCGTCCTCCCCCACCGCTGCGCTCCTGTCCGGCCTGACTAACTATCTAATGTAATGACACAGCAAAGCACAGAGCACAGCAATGTCACTGCTGTCTCACTCAGAACTGCAAAAAACTGCAGAAAATGGCTGCTGGGGAGGTTCTCATATAGTTGCTAGGGATGTTGCTAAGCTCAGACAAAGACATTGCAGCCTTCTCATTAGCCTACAAGCAGGAAGCAGGGAGGGATCATGGGTTCATATGAAAAAAAATCTAGAATATTCGTGAATACAAATATATAGCACTATATTCTAAATCTACGTGAATTCTCAAAGTGGCGATCTTCGCGATTAAAATTCGCTATTTGAATATTCACACCCAACACTAGAAGACACCAGTATTATCTATAATAGTTAGGGGACCTGCTGTAATATATTTTGCAGTGGCTCCAGGATAATGACAGAATTAGGCCTCTTTCATACAGTCAGTGTTTGGTCAGTGATTTCCATCAGTGATTTTGAGCCTCCACAGAGATAGGTTATAATGGATTTGGACCTCTTCTGTGCTTTTGTGATCTGCACTTGGTTTTGGATCACAATCACTGATGAAAATCCCCGACCAAACAGTGAATGTGTGAAAGTGGCCTTACTCTGCCCGTTTGCATGAGCAGGTTTTAGAGATAGGTTGGGGGTGGGCATAAATAAAATGCGCAAACAGGTCAGCAATACAGTTGAATGCCATAATGAGGCATGGGAGCGATGTCTCGCTGACCCACCGTTTCCTCTAATAGGCTTTAGTCCTAGTTCCTGAGCCTATCAGAGGCCGGTGTCATCATTATCGCACTGCCTGAGCCAGGCTGGAAGAGGTCTGTGTTTTGCACTGTATTGCTCACAGCAGAATGGAGGTAAGTATTTGAATTTATTATTTTTAACAGCATGGTGTTAGGCCACAGTGGGGTGGGGGTCATTATTTTGTAACTGGAGAAAGCCTTGCGGCTGTGAAAAGGAACATTTTTGTACTGGCACATTATAAGGGGGCCACTATGGCGACATTCGTTGTTCTGGGGGCACTAAAAGTAGTTTTTTTTTGCACTGATACACATTATAAGGCTACATGCACACGACCGTATGTGTTTTGCAGTCCGCAAATTGCGGATCCACAAAAAAAAAAACATGACAACTGTATGCCATCTTTTTTTTTTTTTTTGCGGATCCATTGTAACAATGACTACAATGGACAATAATAGGACATGTTCTATTTTTTTGCGGGGCTATGGAATGGACATACTGATGGGTCCACATCCTATCCGCCAAAAAAACTGAACAGACACGGAAACAAACAACGTTCGTGTGCATGGGGCCTTAGGGAGCATTTTTTGTACTTAGCGCACATTGTAGGGGAGCATTTTTGTACTGGCACACATTCTAAACCACTATGGGAACATTTCTTCTACATGGGGCACTAAAAGTTTTTTTTTGTACTGGTATAAGTCATAAGGGAGCATTTTTGGAATTGGCACACATAAGATGGTATTTTTGTACTGCCACACATTATAAGGGAGCAATTTTTTTTACTGGCACACATTATAGGGGGAATTAATACTACTGTGGGCACTAAGGGGGCATTATTTTTTCTGGGCAAAATGAGGGACATCATTACTATTGGGTGCACTGTTACCACATAGTGCACTATGGCAGAGAATTATTACTATTGGTTTGACTTTTAGGAGGACTGTTACATTGGGAGGCACCCTGGCACAGTACCAGCTTAGCACAATTATTTTTGGAGGACACTATGATTACGGCACTATAAGTTTCAGGGACACTATTTGCTGGGTACAATAATTTTTTAGGGCACTGTTTCTGCAGTATAGTATTGGGAAGAACAGTGGGCACAGTAGGTGGCAGGATGGGGTGTTTAGAAGGTGGGGAGGAGGATGAAAAAGTAGTTGTCAAAGAGAAGGCTGAAAGAAATAATGATGGCGGTCTGGTCTGAATGGAGAAGATAAAGAAAGAGAACGTCTACATCAAAGGATCACTGGATGTTAGAGGTATATGGCGCTGTATTACCGTGAATGTTTTGTAGCTCTGTATGTAATGTTTTCAAAGTATGTATTTACAGTAGGGCTGAAGGGAAGGGGTTAGGTTAAGAAATTGGCATGGTGGGGGGTGGGGCGCCGTTTCATTTTTTGCAGCAGAAAGGCTAGGTGCACCACTGCAAGCAATAGTTGGTTCAGTAAGACAAACGCATTTAAATATGTGCCAAACTTTAGACTTTTTTAGACTGTCTAGTCTAAGTTTAGGCTACTTTCACATCTGCGTTTTCCTTTCCAATTTTGAGATCCATCAAAGGATCCCGAAACCGGAAGCAAATGCTTCAGTTTTGTCCCTATTTATTGTCAATGGGGACAAGACTGGACAAACCAGAACGGGGTGCACCAGAATGCGTTCCATTTTGTGTGCGTCAAGGGATATTAAACAAGATGGATCCGGCGTGAAACACAATATAAGTCAATGGTGCCAGATCCATTTTTTCGGATCCGGTGCCTATTGACTTACAATGGTTTTAGTTCTGGATCTGTCTTGGTCATTTTGGGGATACTGTAATACAATCAGATCCGTTCTGAACGGATGCAGACGGTTGTATTATTTACCAGATGCATTTTTGCTCATCCTCTGACGGATCCAGCAACACAGTGGATGTGAAAGTAGAGCCTTACAGAGGCGTAACTATAATTTATAGGGTCCTATAGCAAAATAAGATGGAGGCCCACCACCTAGTGTAAGAAAACTAAAGCAGCAGAATATAATTAAATGTATGTACAATGCCACATATCAGAAAGCCCACATTATAGCAAAAAGCCACCATATTGTTACTCCAGACAAAAGGTCCTGTGCAATTGCTATAGCTATGCCCATGACTGTCTCAGGCGACGATATCGGAGCAGACATTCTGTAATTAGGATCCATTTCCGGGCATTAAGTTTGGGATTCTCTGTGGATTGCTCTGGTCTGAAGTTTTTTTTTTTCTTTTTTTGGGCTGCGTCCTTAGAATAGGACTGGAAGGGGGGCAGGATGGGGCTAGCACAGCCTCCCATGAAATAATGAGAAAGCCAGACAGCACAGTCCCACCCACCCATCTCTGCTCTCTGCTAACTTCTCCTGTGCCCCTCAGATTTCTTCAGACTATCCCAGAGGCTGAAGCTCTCTCCTCTCTTGTCCCAAGGTATGGATTCCTCTGCTCACAACTTTTTAAACTTGTGCTGGACTGTCTAACGGTCTATAAAACTACAAGATTAACTTGTACCATAAAAACTATAGGGAGCAGCTGTAATGTGCAATCTGATTGTAGGTGTGTCGCAGATGTAGCAGAGCTGATTTTGTCATTTGACATAGCACTGCAGGTAAACCTTTTAAAATGCAAACTATGCAACTGCCAAAGATTTCCATTCAGCTCTGCTATATCTGTTCCTCTATACAAGGTAGGAAAATTGTACATTTCTATTTTAGTTATATGATGACCTATAATTGTGCAGCGGTGTGGGCATGATTTACCACATCTATTCTCCGTTTCACAGGAGACCAACCTATCTTTAATTGCAGTGTACAATATGAATGCAATGAAAACAATCCCTAATTTTACTATAGGATTGCATTGCCTTATGCATGGGCGTAAGGGGTTAATAGGGGCAACTCTTCATGATTTGGGTTTGCCTCTTAAAATTCCATTGTGATAAGGAATGAAGTTTGCTGTGGATAAGGAGGAAGAATCTGAACAATCCGCTCAGGAGAACCCTTCATCTGTGATAGCGGCAGCAAGGGAAATGTGAGGAATGTCCAGCAATGGGATATGATGTGTGTGTGTGTGTGTGTGTGTGTATGTATATATATATATATATATATATATATATATATATATATATATATATACACACGCCTCAACCTACTCCATTATTTTAACAGAGAAGTATAGGGATAAGATACAGATTCAGCCCTGCTACATTTGTATCTATCACACTAGTCTCCAGATCTGATATTACTTGTATAGTTACAGTGATGTCTACAGTATAATGTATATTTCATGTATGTAAAGGCTTCCTCTGTATTTCATTGATTAGATAGATCTAAACTCTGCTCTATCACCTATGTCAGTTTAGTCTTTATCATCAATAGGTTCCATTTGGTAAGATATGGTGTTAACAGAACTAATATAACAAGAATACAATAGGCATAAAATACCATAGCATGAAAGATAACAAAGGAAATGTAGCAGAGCTGAGTTTCTCACTTGCCACCTCCGAATCTGGTGACATCGCAATGTATTCTCTATGGAACTGTTGCTAAACCCACTAAAGAATTTCCCAGCACGCAAACAATAGAGCCTTAGTGTTCAATGACCAATTCGGCTCTGCTACATTTAAGCTCATAGTAAAATTGGGAAAACAACATCTGTAAAAGCAAAGAGCTGCAGCTGTGCACATAAATTGTGGTTGTCAATGCGTGGCAGGTTCCTCTACAGTGCAAGGGGGGGGGGGGGGGGGGGGATAAAAGGGTTAACACAAGCATTGTCTGCCACATAAGCAAAAAAGGGGGGAAGGGTGGGATGGGAGAAAAGAAGGGGGGGGGGGGGGAGTACTGTTATATGGGAGAGAGAATCAACTTCACAAAGTTGCTGGAAGCCCCACCCTGCCTGGCCCCCCTCTCACATTACTCAGGCTCTGAGGAATGCTTGGTGCTATAGCAACATGGGTCCTCCTTAACCGGCTGATCCTCATCATTGTAGGCTGGGATGTTCAGAGTAGTTGGTCTCTCCAGGGCACACTTCATTAAAGGCCCATTTCCCACATAGGATCCAATAAAGAGGAGAATCCTGATTGTCAGCTCTATTGTTTTATCCTTATCATTTCTGCATCCTTTTTTTTTCTCTTTTATTATAGGGGGGTGGTTATCCTTTTTTTTTTTTTTTTACTTTTTCATTTAATTGAGTTGACACCGATTTTTTTTTTTACAGGTTGTTAAATATGTTGTAAGATTTCTTTTTTGCATTACAAACGCCCTTTTAAGTCCTGTTTGGACCAACCTCTCCTAGCTAAGGGCAGGAGTGGCGTTCACTGTCAGCACTATCGGAATACAGGACCCCAGCCTGTAAACTCCGGATGTGTAGTGATTAGGCCTCCCGCACCCCATCATATGCATTTTGTGGTCTGCAAATTGCGGATCCACAAAATAAGGATGCGGTTCATGTGCATCCCGCAACCATTAACATTGCAACTCCCCTCCACAAACAGTTGGGTGGGGGTCTCCTAGTATTGGGGCTTCCAGAAATATCTTTTAAGAAGGCATCCATAGACCAGGATCACACAGTGTGGTTGATGGAAAGATATTTCATTTTTATTGGATCGCAATTAATAACAGTTAAGGTCAGGTTCACATGGTGCAGTTTTAGAGATTTTTAACCCATAAAAATTGAAAAAGAAAGAGAAGTGTTATTATTTGCAATATTTCTGTCCTTCCTATGGAATCCTCAAAAACTGCACCATGTGAACCTGGCCTAAAAGAAAGTCTTTGGGAACAAAGTGGTAACCCCCTGCATGAATAGTGTGATGGAAACCAGATATGTAACTTGAAACTTGTGGATCTTGATGGAAAAAGTGTTTTCAGGGTTCCTCTAACTACCTCACATAATATCAAGCAGTGGGATCTCGCAGGCTCCTTTACACGAAAACGAGCATTCATATGTACACTTATCCAATAAATGTCCTGATCCTCGGCCTGTGTAAAAGGGTTAATAGTATTGATACAGGGGATCAGAAAATTATGTAAGAATTCTGTTTTTATTTTGTTAATATATTAAACCAGTAAAATAAAGAAAAGGGTCACTTTTTTTGGAAAAGGCTCTTGACACTTGGCAGTCCTTATTAGCATTTGCTCCTGTCACCGCTCCTGACATGCCTGTTTTAATAGCTTCATGTAGTCCCCATGTAATAACAATTCGGGAACATCTATTCTTATGGCTCTATGTTGTGCCATTCCTTTATTATTTCTACTACAAGTTATGAAGGAATTGCTAGCAGTCTGCAGTAAGGGTACAGAGGGGTGGTAACCAGTTGGGGGGGTGTACCTGCACAGACTGAAAATGGCAGCACTGATTGGATAGAGTGAGTCTGTGCAGGTACACACCCCCAACTGGTTACCACCCCTCTGTACCCTTACTGCAGACTGCTAGCAATTCCTTCATAACTTCTAGTAGAAATAATAAAGGAATGGCACAACATAGAGCCATAAGAATAAATGTTCCAGAATTGTTATTACACGGGGAATGCATAAAGCTATTAAAACAGACTTGTCAGGAGTGGTGAATGGTCCTCTTTAAAGGTGTTGTTTTATGGAGATCTTCTCAGATAAAAGCTGTTTCTGTGATCAGTTGATCATGGTTCTGGCTTCAGAATCCTCCAGATATCATTTTTGGGAAGCTGTGGCTACAGTGACCACTGCAGGTGAAATATAGTATTACAGGTTGGCCACTAAAAGAAACAGATATCCATGCAGCACATGGATGCACCAGGTCTTCCAGAGTGGGACACAGTTAGTGGCTAGTCATGTTGGTTTATTGAGGAGGAGGTGGTATAATAGGATATATAGCAACATATTTTCTTGATATGAAAACCAATTAATAATTTCCAGGCATCCTCCGTTGTGTAGAACAGAGATTCCTCTACATACCTCAAACTTTTCTGACCTACATAAGGCGATCACCAGAAAACAATTAGCAGCATATGAAGAACAAGTCAACACTAATTCTAAAGCTGAATTTGGAAATGTTTGACAGATGATCTGCAATCCTTAGGGGAAAAGTTTCATGGACTCAATTGATATAAGGCCAGCAGCCATAATTCTCTAGAATGGCTGGTCAGTCTCTGTAGACAGTTAATTTCTATAGACTTGTATGGTATTTATTACTATGATCTCATAGCAACATGTGAGCAAACCTCATAAAAGATCAAATTAGCATCCTTTGTTTTAATATATGTGTGTGTGTGTATATATATTTAATATAAAAATACAAAAATTAATTTAGAAATATGACATAGCTTTAAAAGCACCATAGAATAATACTATTAGATATACAGTAGTATACATACAGGCACTTAAAGTGCGCATGTGACATCTGCCTGATCATAACTAAGTTATCTTGATGTGCTTCTTCTCAAGGCTTTACAACAATGCCATGCTCCTCTCCTCCACACACTTCAGTGGGCGATGACGTTGGTGATCATATATACATGCAATCCCATTTCACAGGTGTATTTTATCTAGGCTTCAGACCAAGATAAATTTCCTGCTTCTTCATTCCTTAGCTCAAGATGATCACACCTCGGAGAACTTGAGTAACTATTTACTTTATGTCTATAAAATATATGGTTTTACAGGAACAACTCTTTCCATTTGTGCAAAACAACCTCAAAGTTCAATATGAGTTGCAACTGTGAAAGATATGAACAGATTATGTATCTTACTGATTTCTTCTTCTTCTAAATTGACCATGGGCATAAGAAATCTCCTATAAATTCTATGTAAGCATGCTGTTCAACAGCTTTGTGCTTTGTTCTGGTTCCATGGGGAAAAAAAACATTTATATTCTTGGAAATATCTCTTCATGTATTGTACATCCCTTTCCTGAAAAGCATTCTAGTTAATTTGTAATGCATGTCATATGGTGGCCAGCACATGGCTCCTTCCTAACTCCTATAGATCTCATGGGAATGGCGCACATTCCTCTCCATTGATGTCTGTCAGGAGTGAAACCACTGAAAATAAAGGAATGCAGGTCACAGGACCCCCATTCTCCCTATAGGTGAGGGCCCTAGAGGTTGGACTCATACCTGTCAAGCAGTTGTGGCATATCTTATAGAATAGCCAGTCTATGAGCTGTGCGCTGCGATTGGCGAGTGCTGCAGCAAGAGACACGCCTCCTACAAAAAATCAGTCCAATATAACAGACGGAGCTGAGACACCGGAGCCTATACCGGGCGAACGGAGCGGCGCCCAGGCATACTAGTAAGTGCAGGGGGACCCCTGGGCGCCGCTCTGCCCACAGATAGAGTTAGTTTTTCGTTTGTATAGGAGTGAAAGGTCCTCTTTAATGCTGGCCATACATGCTACATAATAATCAACAGATTTTTTTTATCCCCCCAGTTGCACTGGTAAAAAAAAAATCTATTGGCTTTTACCCACTAGAAGTGTATAAAAGTGTAAGTGTATGGAGGTTTAGCTAAAAGGTAAGGATTAGAAAATGGATTTCCAAAAATTTCAATCTGCAGCCACAGTATCAAGACACAGGCCAAGCAAACATGTTTATTTTAATAGAGAGAATAAGGTATGCCATACACCTGGCAGTCCAAAATATTTGACATTCAGGGAAAGTTAAGAAGCCCAAATGCACATTATTTCATGGGCTTATCCCACCAAAATCCAGTTTTTCTAAGGTAAATGGCCAGATTTAGTGGTAGCATGGTTTTCGACATGGATGTCTGCCATGGTATATGGGCTACCTTACAAATTAGATGTTCCTTTGACAATGATCATCTGCCTGTAGTCTAATGTGCAATCCACACCAACAGCAGATGTAGGTAATATCCATTACGTTAGGACCTCTTTCCTGTGACCCCCAACCACTGAGATCCATAAATCTCATGGGAGATAAACTACTGCTAAAGCACTCTGACAGCATCTCCACAGCAAAATAATTCTCTGCTGCCTGAGGCAAAAATTTAAATTACACTACATACCTCTTACATCCAGTGATATCTCCTCTAATGTTGATGTTCTCAATACTGTGCTCCAATACCAATGCCCCCCAGATATTATATAGAAATAACAGTGCCATACACCCACACATAGTGTTCCCCAAAGCCCCAACAATAGTGCTAATTCTCTCCCAGAGTGCCCTCATTAGTAATAGTGCCCCCAATAGTGATAATGCTCCCCAAGAGTACCTCCATTAGTAGCAATGCCCTCCATATTGTGGCCAATAATAATAATAATGCCCCCACAGAATTTATAATGCCCCCTGCAGTGCCCCTTTGTTTTTAATATCCCCTTACATTTATAACTCCCCTGTACAACCACCTGTATTATAATACCCCCCTGTAGTGTCAGTGTGCATAATGTTGCCCCTATAGTGCCAGTATATATAATGATCCCCCATACCCAAGTAGTGACGAAATATGTAATGCTCCACTGCTTGCTCCCGTAGTGCCAGTATATGTGCAGTTCCACTGTCCCCCTGTAGTGCCAGTATATAATGCTCCTCCATCCCCCCCATAGTGCCAGTATATAATGATCCCCCATATTATTTGTAGTGCCAGTATATTTAATGCTCTTCCGCCCACCCCCATAGTGCCAGTGTATGTAAGGCTCCCTTTTCCCCCTGTAGTGCCAGCATATAATGCTCCTCCAATCCCCCTTGTAGTTACAGTATATAATGCTCCCCCCTGTAGTGCCAGTATATAATACTGCTCCTCCCTAGTGCCAATATATAATACTCCCCCCATAGTGCCAGTAAATACTGCTCCTCTTGTAGTGCCCCTATATATTGCCCCTCCCCCGCAGTGACAGTATAAGATGCTCTTCCATACCTCCCATAGGGCCAGTATATGATGCTCCTCCTTTAGTGCCCATATATCTAATGTTTCCCCATAGTACCAGTATATAATACCCCCACTTGCTATGCCAGTATATAATGCTCCTCCCCCCTCCCAGTGCCCCCGGTAGTGGAACTGTTTAGTATTAAACAACTTGCCTCACTCCCATTCCCCACCAACCTGTGGTCTGATTTGCTGTGTCCCGGCACTGGCAGTCTGGTTGACATTACCACTCCTGCACCGGTTCTTGCGCAATGACATTATCACACAAGAACCAGTGCAGGAGCTCATATGATGTCATTGTGACCACTTGCATCATTCTACTGCCTTATAGGCTTCAGGCCTAGCATCCTGAGTCCTATGAGGTTGAATTTCGAGAACAGGAGGCAGAGGCCATAAACTGCCACCCCCCAGAGGCCCTGACTCTGAAGTTCATAGAGTATTGACACATGGAGTGACATCCAAAAATATCAGAAAAGGTAGCTTATTCTTTGACAGTTAAAAGGTTGAACTTGACGACCGTGTGTCTTTTATCTACTTGAGTAACTATGTAAAGTTGGGAAGATTCCTGGATGAAGGTCTGAACTTCTAAGATATTCAATATTAACTTATACATTCATATGCAAGAATATTATTAAAATGGAAAAACAGAAAACTTCCTCTCCACTATTTGAGAGGAACGGATGCAAAACCCAATGACCAAACGGGTTAATGGCTACATTTGCTTCATCTTCAATGATGAATCCAGCCAATGTGTATTTCTCTGTCCATGAAGTGTACAAAGTGAAATGTTTCCAGACATAGATGAGGCTCAAGAAGAAGTCTCTTTCATAAACTTAGTTTACTCTTCTGAAATAAACTTGTTTTTTCCTTGCTCTGAGATCATGACGAGCTGAGGTTTGTTTGCTACAGGACACGTTTACCTCTATTGGACCTTCCAACCAAAATACATAAAGTTATGTACCTCTGTGTCAATGAGTTTAACATATGAGAACCATTTTTTTTTTTTTTACACATTGGGGTCCAACCAAATATGTAAGGGTCAATTAACCCAGGTTTCCTATACCTGTTATTAGTGATGAGCGGGAGGTGCCATATTCGATTTCGCGATATTTCGCGAATATTCGAATGAATATTCGTGTTATATTCGTCAAAATCGAATATTCGTAATTATTCCAATTATCGCGAATAATATACGATTTTTTTTTTTTTTTTCGTATTGCGATTATTTATCTTGATAGTATAAGGCAACGTTCCTATGCTAATTGACTATGGCTAGGCTAATATGTGTATTTTACGAAATTTCGTGATTTGCTCTAACTTCGTCTCTTAGAATATTACGAATATTCTAAAAGACGAAGTTAGAGCAATATTACGAAATTTCGTAAAATACACATATAGATTGTAATTTAGCTAATATACTGCTATAATCCCTTTTTTTGCCTCAAATTTTTTTTTTGCCTCTTCTGAACTTAAGTTTTGTAAAATATGTACACTATTAAAAAATATTACTATAGCAGTATATTAGCTTAAATACAATCTATGTGTATTTTACAAAATTTCGTAATATTGCTCTAACTTCGTCTTTTAGAATATTCGTAATATTCTAAAAGACGAAGTTAGAGCAATATTAAGAACATTTGCAAAAGCCGAAATTGCGATGCGAGTAATATAACACGAAATAATCGCATGAAGATTTCAACTTAGCACTGCTATATTCCATATTCTAGCCTAGTATGGAATACAGCAGTGCTAACTTAGCACAGCTATATTCCATATTAGGCTAGAATATGGAATATAGCAGTGCTAAATTGAAATCTTCATGCGATTATTTCGTGTTATATTACTCGCATCGCAACTTGCGAAATTTCGTAAAATACACATATAGATTAGATTGTAATTTAGCTAATATGGAATATAGCAGTAAGTTGAAAACACCACTGACTGGAGCAGCCAGGAAGCCAGGAATCCAAAGGACAGGTAAGAACAACTTTAGAGAAGTGGGAAAGAAAAAAAATATTATAATAAAAAAAAATAATACGAATATTCGAATTCACGAATATATAGAACGATATTCTAAATATTCGCGAAATTGCGATATTCGAGAAAAAAATTCGTAATTCGAATATTCGCGCTCAACACTACCTGTTATGCATCAGAACATTTTTTTCCAAAAAGTTGCACTAGTAGCACTCTTCCATACATTTTGCAAGAGATTTTTAAATATCACTTTTCTGCACATTCAAGTGGATCTGCTTTTTATTTTTAGTTATCTTAAATATTGGAAATTACACAGTCTTGAAATGGGCATGAAGAGGACTCTACTGCTAAAACTTGCCAGCTAACTGATTTTAAGGACAGCAATACACCTTCAATAGCTGTTGGCCAAAAGCACGTTTGGCTAACAGTTATTCTGCATGAATCCCCATTCACATGAAAGCACAACTCAGCAGAGCGAGTATGTGCTCTTTATGGAAAAGAGGTGAGAATATCAGACACCTTGCAAGCGGCTTATCTCCACTTTTTCCTCTGTCATCAACTATTGGTGGAGATTTGGCACATCCCCATACACATAACATAGTTGGCCAGTCCTATCATTGTACTCAATGAGTGACAACAGTAGGTCTCTACACAACTGTGGGGATACATTGTTACTAGTCCAGGCATGATCATTAAGCTGGATTTCTGCAGGCTGAAGGCTTGTTCAACCACCAGTTTTATCTCCCCACCATACCCTTCCCAATGCACATGCTGATCATGCATGTGTCCTTGAACAAGGACAGCGGAGAAAACTGCTGCCAGATACCTTTAACAATGGCTTATGTCCCAAGAACAAAAGGATAAGTCCATCGAAATCCCACTGCCTGATGCTTATCTCCTCTGACATCTGCTCTTGGGACGCCTCCATGCACATTAGATGGTCATCCGGTCCCGTCAAAATAGGGGGATTTGGCTGAGATTTATCTAATGTGTATGACCAGCTTTAGGCCTCTTTTAGATAATTCCTGTATTTTATTATCAGTTACTTCCACCTTTGAATACTAAAAGGCAGAGGGAAACATATATAAATTATTCCCTAAGGGGGCAATCACATGACCATGGTTTTAGTCTGCATCCGTTCCCCCTAACCCCTCCAGCTAGACGTATAACTTGACCAGCATGCACTTTCTATAATACCAATGTCTTCTTATGCACCACAAGGGTTTTTGGGCCCCCTCAGGCCCCTGGGACCGGTAGCGACTGCTACCTCTGCACCTCCTATAGCTACGCCCCTGGCTTTACATAATAGGGCACACTTAGCAGCAGTTTGAACATTACTAATCTATCTTGACATAATAGATCTCAAAATAAGGAGTTTTCTATATATTTTATTTATTTTATTAAGAGGAATAGACATTTCTCTATGATTTTGAGACATTACAAATGCTCCTGTAATTTTAGAATGTGTATGCGCACCTACATTCGATGGGAGTTGGGAATGCTACATTACTGACCAGGGATTCAGGGAATAGGACTAAGGCCCCATTCACACGTCCGCAAAAGGGTCCGCACCCGTTCCGCACATTCATTCTCTATGGGCCCGGACGTGAAGCGGAGAGCACACTATGTGCTCTCTGCTTCCGCATTTGCGGAGTGCGGTCCCGAACTTCCGGGTTTCGGCCACGAACTTCCGGTCTGCAGCTCCGCAAAAGATAGAACATGTCCTATTCTTGTCCGCAGCTGCAGACAAGAATAGGCTTTTCTATAGGGGGTGCCGGCCGGGTGTGTTGCGGATCCGCAATTTGCAGGTCCGCAACACACAACGGACGTCTGAATGGACCCTAAGGCTACTTTCACACCATTGTTTTCCCTTTCCGCTATTGAGATCCGTCTTAGGGTCTTAATAGTGAAGAAAAACACTTCAGTTTTGTCCCCATTCATTGTCAATGGAGACAAAACTGAACTGAAGTGCTCCAAAATGCATTCCATTCCGTTTCATTGCGTTCCCATGACTCACACAAAAGCGCAGCAAGCAGCGTTTTTGAGTGCGTCCTGGGATGCAAAGCAAGACGGATCCGTCATGACTCACAATGTAAGTTAATGGTGATGCATCCGTTTTCTCTGACACAAAAGAAAACAGATCCATTCCCCATTGACTTACAATGGTTTTAGAGACGGATTTGTCATTGCTAGGTTAAAGATAATATAACCGGATCCATTCATAATGGATGCCGACGGTTGTATTATTATGATGGAAGCGTTTTGGCTGATCCATGACGGATCCACCAAAAACGCTGGTGTGAAAGTAGCCTAATTATTCCGGATAGTGAGGGGCACTCAATGGTAATGACCTTGGAGCAAGTGCCCCTTTTGCCCTGGCTACACAGATGAGTGATAGACTTTTTATACCTGCGTTTTATACCTGTGTCACTCCCCTCAGGTTTAAGTAGATTATAGTGTTAGTAAGAAAGCTTTCAACAAGGTACCTGAAAATATGGGGGAGCACCGCAGTCATCGCAGCCCTGGTGTTGCTTTTGGTTAGCGAAGGTGTTTTCGCTCTCTGATGTGAAATGTGATTAAATAATCTTGTTTATTTTTGAGCTGTGGACATAAAGCATGTACTCCCAGCATGCATGTAATGAGTGCAAGGGAACGGCCAAATAAAACAGGGAGCCCCAGCCTGTGCAGCGATGACCAGGGCATCGGGAGTAAAGACGGCTGCCAAAAGTGGCAGTAATTTTCCACCCAGACACTCATGAAAGCTAACAAAGCTGAACTGACCCCAACCTGAAACACTGCACAGAGGAGAGATCCCTGGCCAGGGAAAATCCAATGAAAGGAAGTTTTTTTGGCCGACTCCATCTGACCACTTTACAAAGTGTACTGGGAATGAAAATGAACATTTGTGGGTCGATCTATTTCAAAGTACTTCAGTAAAATCTCTCTTTAATCAGATATGATGTAACATAAAGTGACCCGTGAAGCGTCAGCAAAGTTCACAATAAAAATTTGTCCTAAGTTCTAATGTAAAAAAGAATATTAAAAAGAATATTAAAATTATTTTTATTGTACTGTTAAAATGTAAAAAGAATAATAAAAAAAAATCATAATTTCTACTGCCCAGTGCTGATGTCTGGTGGCTATGATTTCCTAAAGGCTCATACACGCAGCAAAGTCATGTTTATGGACCTAGTGAATGAGCAGCTTAAGGCCTCATGCCCACGGCCGTTGTTTTGGTCCACATCCGAGCCGCAGTTTTTGCGGCTTGGACGCGGACCCATTCACTTCAATGGGGCCGCAAAAGATGCAGACAGCACTCCGTGTGCTGTCCGCATCCATTGCTCCGTTCCGTGGTCCGCAAAAAAAATATAACCTGTCCTATTCTTGTCTGCAAAACAGACAAGAATAGGCAGTTATATCAATAGCTGTCCGTGCCAACACAGACGCCATCCGTGTTTTGCGGATCCGCAATTTTGCGGACTGCAAAACACACAACGGTCGTGTGCATGTAGCCTAATACTGAGCATTTGCCTGAACATGCTGAGATAGGGCCAGCATACACTGTGCATACACAAAATAGTCACTAGTGTTGCGTAACCTGTTTTTCCTTACTGGAGAAAAACTGGTTCCAGGAAGCTCTTCCTGGAACTCGAGAAAACCATGTTGCATGTAAAAAGAATGATTTATATGGGTTTTTCTTAATGCAACCGTTTTGCCCAGTTAACTCAATGTATCAATGATGCAGCATGTCCTGAATGCATTGAGCAAATGGGATGTAAAATAAAATTCCTACAATAGGACATTGGGCCTGGCAGCAAGTTGTACCATGAATGATAGTTTGAAAGTGTCCTTACAGAATTATGTTATACACACAGTTCTATCACTACCATCTTACTAGGCCACGTTCAGGAATGAGATGGAAAGTCAAAGCAAATGTGTGCATGGTCACCACGGCATACATCTTCACTCTGCTCACAGCAACCTTTTATAGAACTTGGCTGATATTTCTTAATATTACAGTCCAGCTATGTTGTCTTCTTCCTCATCATTATTCTTCTGGTTATCACACCACAGTTCCTAATTCTCCTGGTTGGTGTGTCAGGACTTGTTCCATGCCCTGAGCTACATGCTTTTCCTGATTTTGCAGTACATATTCATGCTTGACAAACTGTATAAACCTTAAACTCCAGTGAAAACCAGAAAGTTGACTAAAGATCACAGGGCCCAGAAAGTGGAGTTTGGCTGGATCCAAATAAACGTCTGTAGTTTATGCTCTGTGACATGCGTTAGGTCCCACCCACTACAAGTTTAGCAATGGAGCCTCCTGAATTCTAGATAAAGTTTAGAACACATTCATCTCACTCATCTTGGTAAGTTAAACCAAAATTGTTAGACCAAGAGTATAGCAACCTCTATAAAGGTATTTATATGAAAGTGAATTTCTTGCGGGTTCACTATATTCATAACTTGATGATCAATAAAGTCTCATGCATCATTGTACACATTTGCTTTACATGTCACTCGACTTAAACTTGGATTTTTTTTTTTTCAGATCTGGTTGCACAATGAGAGTCTGGATCTTCTTCGTCCTGTGCCTGGCTGGCAAGGCACTAGCTGCACCTGTAAGTGTTCATTTATATACAATGAAATTCTCCTCCTCCTTGAATTTGATGTAATAACTAACATAGTAAAGCTGAAAAAGGCAAAATACACTTTGGGTTTATTATCCTATACTGTTGATCTAGAGGATCTTTTCTGCTGTGGCCCAATCCATGTTCTATTGTGGACCAACAGAGAAGGATGCAGGGACCTGGCTTAATGGGTCAGACATAGCTTAGCAGAGCTATTGCCTCCTCTTTTTAGTTGATCTACTGCTGAGCATGAATTGGGCCATGAGAGAAAAGATCTTGCTTTATTAAAGGTTTCCTTACATACAATCCCATGCTCATTGCTTCATGTACAGCATTTATGTGGCAATTTTCTTTTCGGACTTCATTTCAGTGTCCCATTGATGGTAATATATGTGATACACTGGTGCTCACTAACTGTGTTCTCCTCTCTTTAAGCAGCAACAGGATGCTTTGCCAGAAGAGGAAGAGGTGATAGAAGATGTTGTGACTGAGGTTAGACAGCTTAAATCTGACATCTATAGACCAGGAATTCCTCTGGACCTTCTTTCATTTTCATTCTTTACATTTACAGGAGACAGTAGTAGGAGCAAACCCCGTGCAAATAGAAGTCGGAGAGTTTGATGAAGCAATAGATGAGGAAGAGGAACCCACCACACCTGAAAGTAAGGATTGCTTCCGGCTAATACTAAGCTTTGCAATATTCTGTATAGACAATTCTGTAGGGGCAGAAAATATATCCCAGAATATTTAGACAGGTTTCTAGAAAAATATATATGCTTTAACAATGACAAACCTGAAGAAAACTAAGAAGACAGTTCAAGGACCTAAGACATGGGTATACTTTGTACTTTCAGTGTAATTTGAATTCTTAACCCTTAACTTGAAAAACACAACCTTCTTCTTTCTCTAAATTCTTATAAAACATTATGTCCCATAGACCCTTGCTTGAACCACCACTGCAAGCATGGCAAAGTGTGTGAAGTAGATGAGAACAACACTCCAATGTGTGTGTGCCAAGATCCATCAACCTGCCCTGCAAGTGTAGGCGAGTTTGAGAAGGTAAGTCTTGAAATGGATTGTGTAGGTTGCATAGTAGCCAACTCTACTCAACCATCCAAAAAATAGATTTAGGACAAGCCATCCGATTTATCTCATAGGCCTCATAAAGACCAGTACTGTATTTGGAAGGTCTTGATCAATTTAACTCTCAACAAAGTTTATTATATATAGAATAAATACAAATTCTGACGAGTTGTCCAGTTGTCAGATTCCAGTTTGGGCCTGAAGCAACATATTTAGAGTATTTGCACATTCCAAACTTGAAGTTGTTTGAATATGAATGAGAGAGATTGTTAGGGTAAAAGCTGCTGCACATAATGTGAATCAGTAAATGCAAAAATGAAGACTAAGACACTGTTATTCACTTGTAGTATTACTGTTGTAACTTTAGTCATCTTTGTAAAAATCTTAAGTCTACTACTTTTCAGAAATGTCATTGATATCTCTTTAGGAAGGTATGCTAGCTGGATGCACAGTAGGTCAGAAGAAGCATATAGCATAAAAATACATACAGGATAGAGGAAAATGCCACTAACCAAGGGTTTATATACACCTTAAAATTACTATTATATTCTTGGAACCCTTCAAACCCTTGAAAATGAAAGACTCGCCATAAACTTCTTATGAAATAACCATCTTTCCCATTTCTTTCTCACATAGGTCTGTGCTACAGACAACAAGACCTATGACTCTTCCTGCCACTTCTTTGCCACCAAATGTACCCTGGAAGGAACAAAGAAAGGACACAAACTGCATTTGGATTACATTGGACCATGCAAATGTGAGTCACTATGGTCTTTATGGTCTTTATCCTCTATGCCTATAATCCCATTTCTAATGAAGCAACCAGGTTACACAATTCTGCAAGTAACAATTCATAACTGATCAGTCCATTAGTGGGGGTCCCACAACTGTGATGTCAGAAAACCAGCATGCAATTTTCTTTCCATTCAGCTCCAATTGACCAACTGTTGAGAAAAGCTGCATAGAGCCAACAGGAGAAACATTGGTAGATGCCTAAGGTCTATGAAAGCCTCCCCTTCAACGATGATAACACGTTATGTAATACTGTACAGGCAAACATATGAATAGTTTATGAATCCAGTAGTCAGAAGAGATATTTGATACTTCCCCATTGGTTTGTAGTCACTAGGTATTATAACCACAGGTTGGTGGAGCAAGTAAAAAAAAATAATGTAACTTTCTTGACATTAATGTGAAGGATGAAGTTATTTTAGAATACTTGCTCCAACATCTTGACTATAAACTCAGATTTTCCATTGCTGGGCCTCAGGGTCATTTCATTTTTGGTTGCTGGTTAGAGCCTGTGGAGTTCCCATGAGGAAAGATGTCTTCTACATCTGCTGGGAGTCAAATATCTGCATACTGCTAGCTCAGCGCTCCAACTGAATGCAGCCAATGAGCATCAAAGTTTCCCCTAGGGACTAATTCCTAATGTGCTGAGATGTGTTCTAGCCTGCAATGTAATGTTTTATATGGAACATTCTGCTCATTCTAGGATAATAAACCTATTGTTAGATTTATACTTAAATTTACAACAATTCCCAGCTTACATCTCACAATGTTTGCTATACTAAAATATGTAGGAGCTAGGAATTACTTTCTTTTACAATGATACAACTCAACCCATTAACCCATAAAGCAGTGCCGCCTAGTGGGCTAGGATTATTGCATAATATGCAATTCCCACTAAATATTGTTTTATGATGAGGGAGGGGCTGATAAATTGCACGTATATCTATCTGCTCATAGAGTTTATAGGTTGGGGTTACGAAAAAAAAGGACTATTGGTGGTATGTGTTTCTAGGTGAATCCAGATGAGGCACTACTCTCAGAACATTAGCTTCATCTGTTGAATCTAATACGTTGCATGCTAGAAGATGCAGGGATGTCTGGCATTAGGAAAAGGCTCTGCTTTTTTCCATAAACAAATTAGAAAAAGGCTCTGTTTTTTTTCTAGAAACAGCACCACTCTTGGCCAATGGCTATACCTGGTAATGCAGCTCAAAATCATTGACTTGAATATAATAAAGGGTTGTATTCCACAAAGAATTAAATATATCTAAACACCTGTTAGGAGTCAATGTTCTGATGTATTATTGTCTGAAGAAGAAAAGTGCAGTGTTTGGTCATTCCTACACAAAATGCTGCCACTCCAAGGAAAAGGGTTTACCTGATGTTGTTCAAGAACTTAACAGTGCAAGACTCACTTTTGAAAAAGATACTTCCCTATGAGTATGTCAGTGACAACAGGCAGGATAATAGACATTCCTGCTTGGACAAAGAAAGCTCTATCAAGACTGGGAACGTTGGGCAGTCAACTTTGCTACAACAAAGACTGCCCTGTAAATGGGTCTTTCAGACTGACTGTGAGCACATTAACAGTGCCAACATTTCTGGGCAAAGTGAATGGTGTCAGTCCCTATGCTGGTGCGTTTACTTGGTTCTGTTACTTACAAAGTACAGGACTGGGGTGAAGATTATCTGTGAAGGCCAAAGGCCGTTCATTCTATTCTCTGTCCAGTTAGACTAGATGAAAAAACTGATTGTACATTTTTCTAAGCTGACTCCTTAGCAACGTCTGACAAGGATTCCTTGGGCCCACCACAGGAAATGATTTTTAGAGCCATCTTTCATTTACGTGTGTATTCCCACTTTAAATTTCATCATACTGTTCATCATAATCTAATACATTTTCTGTAAATCAATGCATAACAGAGCTTAGCGGCTATTGTAGTCCTCTTATGCTGGACTTTTGGGGACCATTATTGTGATCCTCTGGTACTTTACTGGGTTAGTCCAACCTTCCTTCTTAGCTTACCATTTAAGCCAACATATTTATCTCCATTTTTCTTCTTCTTTTACAGACATTCCTCCCTGTGTGGACTCTGAGCTGAACGAATTCCCTCTGCGCATGCGTGACTGGCTTAAGAATGTCCTAGTCAGCCTCTATGAGCGTGATGACGAGAACAATTTACTCAATGAGAAACAGAAGATAAGGGTAATAAAACAGAACTATAACAATTCCATCTTATGGCTTGCATTGTATTTTATATGTATGAACAGACATGTTGTATCTACCACACCCCTCAGTCACATGATGATCCAGGGAAGAGAGCCTTGGAGAATAGAAGTGTTGAGATGGCCATAGATGTAATGATTAATGCTAGTGATAAATGACAATTGCTACGTGGACTTGAAAGTAATTGAGAATGCAGATATAGCAAAGAGGCTGAAATGTGTGATTGTCCCATTTTATCCAGAAAAAGTCCATTCACAGTTTTATTTCTATTGCCTTCCAAAAACTTCTGATCATGGGGCTTCAGGGTGTCGGACCCTCATCAATCAATGCGGAAAATGTGCTGAAAGGCGAACAACCCCTTTAAGGATCTATATGTCCTTCTAGACCCTTTCTCTATTTTGCATCCTGGAAGACACTTAGTACTATTAAAAGGAGTCTGTTATTAGGAGTTTTGCTAATCAACCAAGTATAATGCATTGTAGGGCTTGCAGAGTTGCTGGTTTCTTTTGGATCAATATGTAAATGGGCTGTTAAGTGCACCAATGGTTGGCTTAGCTCCTAAGTGCCTCCTAGTACCTCCAATGTTCTGTTCAAGCCCCTTCTTCTCTTGACTTATTGAAAGGGCTAGACATTCAAATCCACCTCTCACCCCTGGCCCTGTAATATTGCGTCTGGATCGAGCAGTACAAAATGGGCTTGTATGTAGTACATCACACTTTTCAAAAGAACTGTACCGCACATGCCCTAATGCCGGACTCCTTAAATTCTCGTTATCTTTACATCCCATAGAATGGTTGAATCTTTGTGTAGATTTATAAATGTCACTTTACAATAATGTAATGTACAGGTGAAGAAGATCCATGAGAACGAGAAGCGTCTTGAAGCTGGAGAACACTCTGTTGAGCTCCTGGCACGTGACTTTGAGAAGAACTATAATATGTACATCTTCCCCGTGCACTGGCAATTTGGACAACTGGACCAGCACCCCATTGATGGGTATGCTTTTTTTTGCTGCTATTAATATTGAGGACAAGTAGAATACAAAATTCTGTAGCTTTTATTCAAAAGATATTGTAAATTGTCTCATATGGAACAGATGCTATGTCATGTGAGATATTTTAGGCATATATCATGCAACTGAAACAAACATGTCCTACTTTTTTCAAATGATAAATCCATGGTTAATGTATTCTGTCCTTAGATACCTTTCCCACACTGAGCTGTCTCCTCTCCGTGCTCCTCTTATCCCCATGGAACACTGCACCACTCGTTTCTTTGAGGAATGCGATGTCGACAATGACAAATACATTGCTTTGGATGAATGGGCCAAGTGCTTTGGAATCAAGGAGCGTAAGTACAATTATAAGATTTCCAGGGTTGTACCAAATGTAATTATGTCTATTACTGTACAAATGTCACCTACACTAACAGTGCAACAACTTGCCACATTGCAGTGCTAGGTGGGGATCCGATTCCCTGGAGCCCCACTGATCATCTGTTTGAAGAGGCCGTGGCGCTCACCGGAGCTCCGGTGAATGTTAGTCTCTTCACAGCTTACCAAGCACAGCGCCGTACATTGTATATAGGCTGTGCTTGCTATTGCAGCTTAGCCCCATTCACTTGAATGAACCCGCACCTAGACCATATAACCGACATACAATGAGGTCACTAGCCTAGGAAAAGGCCTTAGTGTTCAAGGAGCGATGCAGCCTCTTCAAAAAGCTGATCGTTGGGGGCCCTGGGAGTCGGACCCCCCACCTATCTGATATTAATTACCTATCCTGAGGATAGGTCCTCAGTATAAAATTCTTAGATAACTGCTTTAAAGAGGACCTTTTATTACGATAAAAAATCTAAACTAAGTATGCTGACATGGAGAGCAGCGCCCAGGGATCTCCCTGCACTTACTATTATCCCTGGGCGCCGCTCCGTTCTCCCGGTATAGTCTCCGGTATCTTCAGATTTTCGACTCAACTGGGAGGAGCCTGCTTTTGTTCTCCTGGGCGTCTCCTTCTCCCAGGCTGTAGCGCTGGCCAATCGCAGCGCTCAGCTCATAGCCTGTGAGTTTTTTTTGGGAGAAGGAGACACCCAGGAGAACAAGAGCAGGCTCCTCCCAGTTGAGCCGAAAATCTGAAGATACCGGAGACTATACTGGGAGAACGGAGCTGCGCCCAGGGATAATAGTAAGTGCAGGGAGATCCCTGGGCGCCGCTCTCCATGTAAGCATACTTAGTTCCGATTTTTTATTGTAATGAAAGGTCCTCTTTAAGTGTAGAGAATTAGGACAAAAAGTTTCTTTAGGAAGTTAGAGAGTGAGGGTCATCTGCCAATACTCTCAAGACTGTTGGAGATTAATTCCATGTAATGCATAGAAGTAGACTTTCAGATTATCTGTGCTTTATGTAGACACTTGAGTTTTCAGAAAAATAGTCGATACTCCACAATGTAACCACACACAAAAAGACACAAGGACTAGTGTACCCGCTAAGGCTACTTTCACACTAGCGTTCGGGCGGATCCGTTCTGAACGGATCCGCCCATAATAATGCAGACGGAGGCTCCGTTCAGAACGGATCCGTCTGCATTATATTAGCTAAAAAAAGCTAAGTGTGAAAATAGCCTGGGACGGATCCGTCCAGACTTTCAATGTAAAGTCAATGGGGGACGGATCCGCTTGAAGATTGAGCCACATTGTGGCATCTTCAAACGGATCCGTCCCCATTGACTTACATTGTAAGTCTGGACGGATCCGCACGCCTCCGCACGGCCAGGCGGACACCCGAACGCTGCAAGCAGCGTTCAGCTGTCCGCCTGTCCGTGCGGAGGCGAGCGGAGCGGAGGCTGAACGCCGCCAGACTGATGCAGTCTGAGCGGATCCGCCTCCATTCAGACTGCATCAGGGCTGGACGGCTGCGTTCGGGTCCGCTCGTGAGCTCCTTCAAACGGAGCTCACGAACGGAAACCCGAACGCTAGTGTGAAAGCAGCCTAAGATGTGTGCTCTTTTTTGGAAAGCGTTAAAGCAACATATTGTATAATCTGGTACAATAAGCCAAACACCATCTCAACCCCTCTGCAATAAATGCTAGCATTTTCTGAGCTCATAGATTAGAGGGAATAGTCCCAGGGATGTAGTAAACTACGTGCCGATTTATTTGAGTAGATTATCGAGTTCATTATCCGCAACAAGCATTCATATGTTTGTTTGGGCACCTGTGTAAACAGGGATGTGCTGCAGACAAACAATGAAACTCTATGGGGATGAATGATCGTAGTGACGATTATTCATCCCCATTGAGCGGGCATTATTGCTGCATGTAAATGCTGGCAGTGATTGGGAATTAGCTGTTAATTTCTGATCACTGACCTTTATATTGGACTGTATAAATTGGCGCTAAAAACCTATTCCAGCTGCTGGAAACCTAGCTAGAGCTGGATTGAGGTATGTTGGTTCTGAAACAACAGAGCTGTTACCAATATCTGGACTAGATTAGAAATGTTATAGGGATATTGATCAAGGTCTCATGCTGGTAAAGGTTTTCCTGATTACGAATGATAAGACCTCATTCTGCATGCTACCCACATTACTGCCCCATATTAAAGAAAATAATCAAAAATGATGGTTGCTTGTCTTACAGACCACGTATGAATCATCTTAGAGACATGGTCACGTAGGTAGCCTTAAAGTAACAATAAAGAAACATGATGTAAAGTAACATGCACCATTTTCTTTGTTTCTTGCAGAGGACGTGGATCAGAACATGATTGTCTAAGCGAAATCAATGGATTTTTGTCTCATCAGAAATTATTTGTGTAATATTTTATTTTGTATCTCCTCTTTCACATTTTAGTTTGTAAATTTGTCTCTCGGGGGTTGGGCAGCAAAAAAAAATAAAAAATGGTGCTAACTTTAGAACAGATTCTATTAACGGTGCTGAGACCAACACAACAAGACGCCGTAGCGCATGGAGGAGATGACAGCGTGTCACCACTAGCTCAGAAATCCATTGTTTGACCAGATTAAATTTCTCTTTCTTTCACTCTTTTCTAATGTTTCCATCTGTCCAACTCCTGACTTCCACCTATTTCCTCTCTTCCTAAGAACAAAGATGAATAGAGCAGCTTACAGTGCTTGCTTCAAACCTCTTGTTGCCTATGTTCTCATATCTCGTTATTTTCTATGGCTACACTAAACAGAGTGTTAAAGCAGGACTTTAACCCCTTCTCTGCTGGAGTAGCCCCCCAAGTTTTCCCGAGATACTCTAGCAATGGAGGGGTTAACCCCTGACCGGTACGCAGGGGTGGGCGGGTGGTGGTATTTGATATTCAACGGGGCGGAGGTTTCATCAAGCACAAGACTGGTTCGCCTGGAATGTCAATGTTGATTTAGAGAGTTTGGCGTAAAAATCAAAACTGAGGCTCCTCAAAGAATAAAACATTGAAAAGTATTTCTTCCTCATATTTTGCATTCACTGAAACTGCTTCTTGTCACATGCTTTAATGTATAGATTAAAATAAAATATCATCATTATGATATATTCTTCTTACCCAAAGGTCCTGTAGTGTCAGGTGTTGGGACTCCAGACTGCATAGAGTAAAATGGATCTCAATCCAAGTGTATCCCCTTGAGGTTTCCTCTTAAAGGTGTTTAGGAAAGCAACTTCAAATTCCCAAAAAATCCACTTCCACATGTTCCCCCTAGATGTAGCCAGTGCTGACCCCCTTGGCGTGCAGAACAAGGGACCAACTTTTCTTGCTATGTCATCAATTTCTAACATAGGAAAAACTTCTGGTCAGTCCATTGTAAAGGAATTATAAAGAATGTATAACTGTCTTGCACTACAACATACTGAAGTAAGTAATCACATATGGCATACAGTACCACCTCAGAAATAACCACATTAGACATCAACCCCCCCTCCCCCCCCCCCCCAAAAAAAGTATTGTATAATAATGTAATCTTAGAAGGGAACCCAAACAAAAATCAAGATGTTTTCTCATAATTGGTTGTTTGATCCCTTTTGCTATTGATTCAAAAATTGGGTACCGTGTATATTCATTAAAAATGTAGTACCGCCTTAGAAAAACAATCAAACTTCCTTAATGAAATAAAAACAGGGCACTCTCGGGCATAAATAGTATCAATTCAGTAATGTCATACAGTGAATGGCCAATCTTCAATCAGCCTGAAAATCAAGATGTGTTTCTTGGTCACTGATAGAATCACATCTAGGAAAGCCTTAAAGGGTTTCTCTGATATAATTTTGCATTCTTTTGTTAAGTGGCCAACCATTTCCAGAATACAATACATTGTTTCAAGATACCTGTGTTATCACACTATGCACTTACCTCAGCATTACTCCTCCATACCTCCAGTTGCAGCTTCTTCCAGTGCTCTTAAAACCAACATGCATAGTGCTGTAATATCATCCTCCAGTAGCTCTACCCAGTGCAAGCAGTCCGTGTAGTATAACCCCATCCACTCCACCTTCCAGGGCCAATGCTAGTGACAAAAATGTTACTGAGGCCATCACATGACTGCAGTGGAGATCGAATAATTGAGGATGCTAAGGAAGGATACATACTTTGAAAAGACTCCTGCAAAAAAAGAAAACAGTCAAACCTTTTTTTATTTGTTATCCAGAAGTTCATAGATGAGAGACAAATGGTGAAGCTCTGCAGACCACCTTTCTAACACAATGATTGTTTTTTACATAATTTTTCCATGGTTTAAATAGCATTTCAGAATAAAATTCACAGTGGGACATATGGCGTCCTTTGTAACCCTTGTTGTATTAGAGAAGCTACGTATATGGTGACTCCACACATCGCAATGCAATTTGAAGTAAAATGACAAGGTTCTGTCATGATTTCATCATGACATGTGAACTCACTCTTATGAGCGTGTACTGCAAACAGTCAAAATCCATGAAAATTGGCCTTTACAATGTACTTTCATGACTTACTACAAAACATAAAGCTAAAGAAATTCTGATTTGTCCTCGAAACTTTGGGCTAGTTGCCCTGTGCCAAATACTGAACATCAACAGTGTAATGTGATCCCGTCCGGTCTGCATCTAGATGCCTCCTGCTACTCACAATAAGTTGAAAATACATCAAAGGTTGAAAATGCAGAATGTAGGCGGGAAACTCCTGGCATGGGCAACACTGGCTGGCATTCACCTTCTGTCTAAAAATGACCTGAAGACTTGCCCAGACCACACAGAGAAGCTGACTATTGTGCAACACAAAAGAGCTCCGAAGCGCACCCTAAGCTAATGAATATTACTTGAGAAATCAGACACGTCTAATTAAAGCACAGAAGTAATGGAGATATACAATATGGGCTGAGAGCTCTATTCTAATGTGGGCAATCAAATGAAGAACACACTACATTTGGAATGTAGAAGAGTAGGCTGTCGTATTAAGAGGGTTGTAGAACAGTAGACTGTGGCATAAAAGGGGTTGTCCCATCTAGACCATGTGGTGTAGCTAGAGAGGGTGCAAAGGCAGCACCTGGGCCCTGGTGCCTGAGGGGCCTAAAGGTCCCACATAAGAAGCTGCTAGTATCATAAAGGTTACATGGTAGGTGAGGGCCTGTTATAGATAGTGGGACCCAGGTGCTACAAGTGAATGACTCTAATCTGTTCAAACCCGTTACTTAATAAAGGCCTCCTATTACTGTGGGTTTGGCAACAGATACCAAAAAGCAAAACTCCTGAGCCCCAATGAAAAAGCTCCAACAGGGCCATTAACCACAATGTTCCCTTAATAATACTGGTGTATTCATATGTGGCAGAGGCAGTTAGCCTATACAACTGCTATAACCCCTATATCTTTGCAATCCATTGTTATTGCTGGAGGAAGTTCCAGGTATAAGAAATGCACATTCGTAAGAAGTAATGCATCCTTGCCTATACATCATCAGTGGAGCATATTTCCATCAATTAGTAAGCAACTGGCAATTACTAGTTTATAACCTAGATTCTCAAACCTCTCACCACTGGCCCCACAGACCAGACTTTCAAACCTCTTACCACTGTCCCTACAGATTAGGTCCTCAAACCTTTCACCACTGGCCCTATAGTGTAGTCTGTCTGTGGAAGATATGCCTCTTTCCAGACCCAAGCACACGTGATATAGCTCTTTGGTAACATGTGCCAGGGAAAAAGGTCTAGGTAGAAAGTGTTGAACAATCAGGAAGAAAGGCCATGTCAATGGTGTTGGTGCTTGAGAAGCTGGTCTGGTTTGTGTGATTTGTGACAAATATGTCTACCAAGCTCTGTAAAACCCATGTCATAGATAAAACTTCAAATCGAAGCAATGTCATTTCTGCTAAAAATAAATACTCTGCCTCTGCCAAGTAATGTGTGAATAAGTTGGTGGTCCGCTCATATTTAACTTCCTTCTGGTTGAGCATTGCACATTGGATTCTATTTTCATGAGGGTTAGTATGGTGTGTTACTCCAAGAACAGTTTCTTTGGCTTCCTATGAAATTAGTCCTAGTGTGTATGTGATTTGTATATATATTGTAAACCCTACTGGAGTCAGGGAAAAAGTGAATGGTGACAACAATCTCTGTACAACACGACTGTACATGTTTGGGCTATATAAGAAACTAGAAGTAAAGAAATGAATACATCATGGTCATCCTGCCCAGCTGTGTTATAGGGATAATTTAGCAGGGTGTGTAGAAGCAGTCTAGCCGCCTGGTTGTGGGTGTGCTTGGCTGTTGTGGGGGCACTGTTGCCGAAACTTGGCATAGCAGTAGTGACACTGTGTAGGTGTGTATGAGTACGTGTGCATGTGAACAATTATTGACAGATCCCTGTGTATCGCCTTTCTACTCCTGGCCAAAAAGGAAGCCTCTTTGTGAAGCCTACACCAACAAGTGTGTAGTATACTAGTATACTAACTATATCATCTTTCCTATGTCAGTTCAGAATAACCCAAAATTCAGACCCATAAGATAACAGAAGAATCATAGCAGAAACAGTATGTGGCATATGGACACCTGGTAGGCCTATTATCAGGAGCCAACCGCCTCAGGCCTGTCTGTACTAGCTTAGAAGTGAGGACGTGAGATGACGAGTCCAATGCTAGATTCTGTAGGCTTTGCAACTCCCCTACACACACTAGGATGAAGTTTACAAAGCAATGGCAGCTGATACTTCATAACAGGAAATATGTAGTAAAATTCCCTACAAGCATGGTCACGTGGGCAGCCACCAGCTGGTATCTGGAGCCTAAAACCCATAACATTCCCTCAACCTGCTATCCATCAGCTCCTTCACAGCCTGTGACTCCAGCTGTAACTGTTCCTCCTCCTACAGAGAAGAACATTCCTTCCCACTGAGTTCTCCCAAGTCCCTGCCAGCAGCCAACCACAGTCCGGCAGATGTTCTCATGTAATAAAAGACTTTCCTTCCGTAACCCCTGCTTGTCTGGAAAGTCTCATTATTTCCATTGCAGTATTGTCATGCTTTGCGCACTATTCGATGAATATTAGGTTAAGCTGTCTGCATAGCTGCTCTCATTCCATATCTGCACTGTGGACATTCCAGGATCATGTACATGCTTCCAGGATTAATGCATTAATTAAATATCCATAAAACAGTATTACATATAAAGCAATGCACCACTTAGGCCTCTTGCACACTACCGTATGCCCTCCGAGTTATGCGGCCATAAGTCCCGTAGCGACATTGATAGTGCACACGGGAGCACACAGCATTATAGATTACAATGATGCTGGGGACGTCGGGCAGCCCGTGGGGCTATTGTCCCGCACTCATATGATCTTATGATCACAGCATCATTGTGATCTATGATGCTGTGTGCTCCCGTGTGGGCATACGGTTCTGTGCAAGAGGCCTTAAAGGAAAGTCCAGCGCTGACAAACATTAGAAAATAAAGGACAGATACAGGTTTTCAGAATAAAAGTCTCTCAAACTCCTATGGCATTGCTCTGGGATTTCTGTCATGGAATATCAACATTATATAGGTACAATATCGTTCAGATTTCCAACAATAGACATTTCTAATCAGTATCAATGGGGTCTGAGTACTATATAGAAGTGTCTGAAAATCAATGGTGTTTCAAGGTCAAAAACTTAACCATTGTTATTTTCATACATGTATCAGCTTGAATGGATTTCCACTTTAAAGTTAACTTCAACCGTTTCTGCAGTCATATAGTGTTATATCTTATTCTATATGAGTCATTTAGAGACGTCCCTTTAGGAGTGAATGCTCTCCTGGCAACATGTCTCATGACAAGGGTGTAAGTATCATATGGACAGTGTGTGTGTGTAGACCATGGGGTCTCTGGAAAAGGCAGGCCATTTTAGGTTGGTTTAATCCTCATTTTAATGGCTGCATTTTAAAGAGAAGCTGTCACCAAGATACAGGATGTATATGAGTAGTGCTGCAGATAAGGAGTCCAGATCACCATTTTTTATTTTCTTATTAACCCCAGTTCCCTCAATTTCAGCATTTAAAACTGTACTGAAATGCACAGGACTGCTGTGCACGCACGCAGGAGTCCTCTCAATTATGATAGTACTGTAGTCCTGACTGTGTATTTTAGCACACTTTTGACTGCTGATGCAGTGTCCGTGTTTGGGGTGGCCCCAACCGCACGCCGGGTGACCCCAACCGCACGTGCTTCTGCTCTCCAGAAGGGATGGTAAGGCATTTTACCCCCAATTGGAAATAGGTCCAGAGAGTCGGGGTCTGCAGTTAACCAGTGTGCTTCTTTACTGGAGGAATCGAGGTGCAAAACAATATAGACGAGGCATAGGGCTGACTTCTGCAGTCTGCTTTCTGGCAGAAGAAGGGTTTGATGCTGAGGAAAGGTCCGAGCTACCTGTCCCTCTCTCTCTCTCAGAAGGATGGTACCCTGGCCATAGGCTGGAGGCCCATGGTCTGTAGCTCAGTAGTCCGAATCGCTTCTTGGTTAACAGGGCTGGTGACCCATGGTCTTCTTCTTCTGGTCACTCATGCAGACAGGCAGAGTTTCCCCCTCCAAGCACTGGTCCCTAACTGCAGAACACTAGGGGCTCTGACTGCTCTTGTAATATACCATTTCTGGCAAAACTGGAACCTTCTAGTGGGAGGGGTGGAGTAGAGAAACTCAGCACAAACAATTAAAAAGTTACCACTCCTGTCTGTCATAGACTTCAGTCTGTCTAGTTTTGGTGATAAACAAGTCTGTCTTTTTCCCTCCAAAACATGCTATTCTTTAAACCCTATGGCAGCTGTGGAAAATTGCCAACTCCTCCTTCAAAGTCCCAAAAGTATCTCAGTATTCATGAACCTTTTCCAGAGAGCCTTGTAAATACAGTGCAAATAAACAGGATATATGTCACAACATACATATAAAATGCAGTTAAACAGTATCAAACAGTGCAAGTTAACCCTTTCAAGTGAAATAAAGTAAGGAGTTTATAACTTTGCATAGGGGAAACAGGGACAAATGTCTACAAATGTCCAGACTTCAAAGTACCCCTGCTCCGGGGCACTACAATGACAGCAGGGGAATGGGAGGCAGTAGGAAAATAAAATATGGGGATCTGAAGTCCTTATGTGAAGGACTACTCACATATTGCTGCAGATAATAATCCAGAATCGTGGTAACAGATTGTGGTGAGAACTTGGACAGGAATGTGGCCCTTAAAGTGCTGCACTTTTAGCTAACAAGCAGGAGGAGTCATACATTCAATACCTACTGGTCCCCTTTAGTGAAATCTACCAGTAGATCACAGTCTACGTTTTGACCACCACTGGTTTAACAGCTATTTGCCGAATTTTCACAAAATAAAAAGTGGGACATTCTCTGCAGGCCGTAACCAAAGTAATTAGAGTAAAATGTATATGTAAAATAGGAAAAAGCGTATTGCAGTTAAGATACATAATTTTATAATGAGCAAAACTCAGATTTTTCTATAAATACCACAGTATATTTCCCTTGTGAGAACTGAATTAGAATTCCATGGGAACTTATTTGTCCACGGAAAACAGTTACATTTTTACTTTACACAACCATGACCTAGACTCAAGACAGCTTCTTGGTTGCTGATTCTAGGTGATCCCTAGACCCTGTTGTATTCCTCATATAGTGGCAGCCAGATGACTAAGTCATGTTCAATTCCAGTAGAACACCACACACTTTCACTTATGTACCTTGGCTTTTCAGTCAAGTTGTACCCACCCTGTTACATAGGCATTATGGCCAATTGTATTTGCACACTGGACCATTGCACCTAAATGAGCTTGTTGGGCATCCCATTACAAAACCATATAACTATAGCCTCCACTCTTCTAGGAAGACTTTCCACAAGTTTTGGAGGATGTCTGTGGGAATGTGTGACCATTTAGCCAGTAGAGCACTGTGAGGCCAGGCACTGTTGTTGGATTATAAGGTCTTCATGTCTTTATGGAGCTCATTTTGTGCCGTGGAGCACAGTCATGCTGGATCAGGAATGTCCTACCTCAAAGATGGAAGAACCCAATTATCTAAAATATCTTTGTATAGTGTAGCATTAACATTACCATTAACAGGAAATATTGGACCTAGCTCACACCCAGAAAAACAGCTCCATGCTATTATCCCTGCTGCTGTGAATGTTAAGGTTTACAAATTCCATAGATGGCATTTTCCAAGCATCTTCCAAATACAGATTTGACCTTCCTTAGGATGCCAGATAAGGAATTGTGATTTATTACTCCAGGGAACACATTTTCCCGGATTCAGGGACATGTGGCAGTATATGTTACACTTCAGCCGACGTTTAGCATTGTGTATGATGATATTAGACATGTGTGCAGCTGTTCAACCATGGAAACCCATATCATGAAGCACCCATCTCTGTAGTGATGCAACAGAGAATAGATGATTTTTATCCACCCTAACCTTCAGTAGGCAGCCTTACTCAGTGAGTTTGCACAGTTTACAGCTTCTTCGCTGAGATGTTATTACACCTACCATGGTGCTTGAAAGGTTGTGAACTGTTCAGAATTTTCTATATTTCTACATAATTTTAACCTAAATTTTTTTTTTAAGTCCTAAAAATAGATAAAGAAAACCAAATCAAACAAACAAGTCAAAATATAGGACAAGGTAATTTATTTATTGAGGAAGATGATCCAATATCACAGATCTATAAGTGGCAAAAGTATGTTATCCTTTGCTTTCAGTAACTAGTTTGAACCCCTTATTTGGTAATGACTGTAACATTTCCGGTAATTGTAGATTAGGCCTACACATCAGCTTGGAGAAATTTTATCCAAATGCTCCATAAAAAAAAACAGCTTCAACTTTGTTATGTTGATCAGTTTCCTTAAATAAACTGCTCACTTCAGGTCCCTCCACAACATTTCTTTTGGATTAAGGTCAGGACTTTAAATTAGCCATTCCAAAACATTAACTTTATTCTTTAACTATTCTTTGGTAGAATGACTTATGTACTTAGGGTCGTTGTCTTGAAGCATGACACATGTTGTCTTGAGATTCAGCTCATGGACAGATGTCCTGGCATTTTCCTTTAGAATTTGCTGGTAGAATTCAAAATTTATTGTTCCATCAATGACAGCAAGCCAATCTGGCCCAGATGCAGCAGAAATCTCCTTTGTTCATGCCTTGAACTTCTAAAAAATTGTGAAGATCAGACATTGACAGATTTCTGTTCTTCAAAAAAAAAAAATAGGCCAACCACTCACACCTGATTGTCATCCCATTGATTGAAAATACCTGACTCGAATTCTAATCTGTGGAGCTTCTGTGGTGTGCCTGGAGGAGAGGTTAGTGGTTTCACTGTCCTCCTCTGTCATAGGAGCACAATAGCGAAAATCATGAAAGTGCCAGATTTGGCACATCACGGACGACAACACCTGAAGGATAAAGCTGACTACAATGAGATCTAATGGGTTTCCATCAAGGAGCCTGGCAGGCTGCAAAATATTGTCCAGACCAGTAGTTATGACCTGATCTGCGACTGAAACCTAACACAGATGTGATCAAAACCTTATGTGTTCTGTAGCATCAAATCATCATGTTCTGCAGCAGCTGAGGTGTGTATTATTATATTCTGCAGCAGCTGAGGTGTATAATATGAGGTTCTGCAGCAGCTGAGGTGTATAATATGATGTTCTGAAGCAGCTGAGGTGTGTATTATGGGTTCTCCAGCAGCTGAGGTGGGCATTATAAGGTTTTCCAGCAGCAGATTTTGCCCTAATGCTAAATCTGTAAAAGGCCGTCAAAGTACTATTATCATACTGGCGTCTTGTTATATGGCAGAGGGGTCGTTAGGACCACAGGCCCAGATGTAACTGCTGCCTCATAACCACCTATAGCTACACCACTGGCCATAGAGACTCTGCAATCTTTGGGAGAACGTTTCATGGCGGTCTGAGGTGAATAGAGAAGAAAAAAATAGTTAACTACTCCAGTAGTGGAGTTCAGTCCAGTGAGTGGATTAAATATTTTACTATTCTGTGTCTGTACTTAAAATGCACTGTAAAACATTTTAAGATTTATTTTAATAGAAAGTAAGACTTTTAATTGATTTTACATTTGCCTAATCTGCCTAGGGCATCAAAATACCTTGTCCAGGCCCTCTGCCAGCACGCATCGCACTGTGACCTGACTGACCTGTCACATCACCAGTCCAGATTCCAGTCCAGGGCTGTGAAGACCTGCCTCAGGCCCTGACTGCACTCTGCCACAGTGACAGCATGCTACTGAGGCACACCAAGAAAGTTAGCAATGGGAGGGGAGGAAAGGGTCAAACAGAAGCACTTCATGGGGGAGGGGGTGGGGTATGGCACATTATATAAGTAGCATGCGCAGTCTATGGGCAAAAGAGGGCACATTATATAAAAGGCAGTGGGCACAGTTCATCAGGTAAGGCTAGGTGCACACTTGCAATAAGATTCTGCATATCCTGAGCACCTGCCGGACCCATTCATAATTATGGGGTCCGTTGGGATCTGATGTGAGTACAGATAGTTTACCAGATGAAGTACCATTGCATGCAGCATTTTGTGGCAAGTGCCACTCACCTCCACTGCTAGCTATCTACATGCAGGAATCTGCAGGATCTCCCAGCTCCCACTGGTGCCAAGTGGGTCCCTTTTTCCATGCTCTCCGTGCCATCCATTTGATCAATTTTCTGCTCACCGCGCCATCCATTTGATAGCGGCTGTGCTTGGTATCACAGCTCAGTCCCATTCACTTCAATGGGACTGATCTGCACCTAGGCCATGTGACCGATGACCATGACATTACATGGACTAGTTAAAGCTCCAAGAAGGCCGCAGTGCTGCTGCCAGCTCCGGTGACTTCTAAAACAGTTGATCGGTGTGGGCCCCGAAGTGTCAGATCCCCACCAATTAGAGGATAGGTCATCAGTAGTAAAGTGTCAAAAAACTCTTTAAGTGTGGGAATATATAATATTATACTTAAACAGAAAACCAATATAATGTTGGAGTGTTCCCAGTAACAGCCAATTTACAGTTCAATTTAGGAGAGATTACAGGGTTAATGGTAACCCTTAGCGGCACAACAGGGAAAAAGACATGTTTAGTTTTATAAGTGGGGTATAATTTGTTTCAACCCTCTTACATATTCAGTTTTCTTAAAAAAATTTGATTTAAAGGGGGATTGTTACATCAGCACTGAAGCAGCAGTCATACTGTACGGAGTCACTAACACAAAGCAATTAGTATTTTCCCAGACAATGCCACCAACAGCACACTCCGAACCAAAGGGACCTGTAATACATACTATAGTGCTGATATATAACCGTCAAGTAAAAATACACACTGGAGGGCAGCATTTATCACTTAATTCCGCCTCTTCTGCAAACCAGATACTGCAGGGAATTCCTTCATATCTGCTCTGAATTGATGGACTACATATGTTCCACACAGTTTAGTAATAATCCTACCCAATCCTGGAAAGCCGCTCGCCCTGTGCATGGATAGTTAGGAATGGCCAAGTAATTCTCATGCACGCCACAACACACACATACCCCCGTCGAGTGGCCTCATTGTCCAAGCACTACCATCAGTAAAGGAACATTGGCACCAGAATGTTACATATTTAGTGGTTGAGTTTGTTAGGTTATTTTATCATGTCTATTTGTGAAACAATGCATGATATTTCATTTTTACATGTGATGACATGTAGCGGCCGGACCACCTAAATGACATTTACAGCTGTCACTTCACCATTTACAAGATATGTGTTCAGCGTCAGACTGACCCACCAGAGTACCAAAGGATTTTCCGGTGGGCCCAGGCTATGATACCATAATGGACCCCAAAGGTTTTTTCAGCTTCTGGACGTGGGACACAATAAAGGTACTATTTCTATGTTGGGTAACTGTACTATAACACAATATCAGATGTGTAAAATAACAGACTCCCTCCCCTTTCTACCACCAGATTTTGACATATTTAGCTGACTGACACTAGCGATCTGCTAGTGTCTGCACTACCTAACAGTGCTCTTGGATCACTTTTGGCTACTGCCGTTAAGCTTAAAAACGTACTTTTATTGATATGCAAATGAGCCTCCGTCTACTCACTATTTCTGCCGCCCATCGCGTCCCTCCAGCCCGCCCCGCTCCTCTTGCTTGACAGCCAACCTCGCTCCATCTCGGACCAATTTCTGCGCCTGCACCGTAATCGGAAGATGCCGGCGCAGGGAGCTGTCCGACAGTCACTGCACCTGCGCCGAATACAGAAGCATCCTTGTTTGACATTGACCTTGTGATCACTAGTAAGAGGACGGCTAATGAGAGAACAGCGTTTTGTACTGCCTGGCCAAGATAAACAGAAGCAAAGACAATGCACTAAAATTTGTAGACAGCAATAATTTAAAGGGAGCCTATCATCTCCATATGGCCATATACAGTGCTTACATTGTCCTATCGCACACCTATACATGAATGTAATGGTACCTTTGTCTTTTTCTTTACATTTGCAGAAAAACGAAGTGTAATTCACATGCAAATGAGCACTCTCAAGTGCCCAGGGCGGCGGTCACTGTGCCCTGCCTTTTTTCATTGTTTCCCCGCCCCAGCCTCTGCCTATGCTCGCCCTCCTATTCCCTTGCGTCATCCTTCGGTCCGGCCGAGACCCCGCGCCTGCGTACTGCCTCCGTGCCGGGGCATGCTCACTGCGATGCCCATTGTTGGCACGGCATCGCTTTAACTACTGCGCATGCACCGGCACGAAAGCAGCAGCAATGTGGCATTTGCCGTAGTTAAAGTGATGCCGTGCCCACAATGGGCATCGCATGGCGCATGCTCCGGCCCGGCGAGGCAGTGCACAGGCACGGGATCTCGGCCGGACCAAAGGATGACTCAAGGGAATAGGAGGTCGGGCAGAGCAGCCTGGACTCCAACACAGTGAACGCCGCCCTGGGCACTTGCGAGTCCTCATTTGAATACGAATTACACTTTGTTTACCAGCTTCTGCAAGTCTAAAGAAAATAACAAAGGTACCATTACATTCATGTATAGGTGTGCTATAGGACAATGTAAGCAGTGTATATGGCCATATGGAGGTGACAGACTCCCTTTAAGCTTAAAAAAATGACTATAGTGCCTTTTAAATGGACTTAGCATGAGAAGTGGACTAAAGTACCCATTTAAAGGGGTTCTCTGGGCATGTAGTCTAATTAACAGATGGTGCTACTGCTAACCTGTGGAGGGAACACAGACCTAGGAAAGATATTTGGTTCTAGTACTTGTTTTTCTATAGCTTTCTGTATTTTAGCAATATGTCGCTACTCCATTTCATGGCCTAGAACAAGGGCTCCCTCTGCTGGTGCACTTCTATCATAACCGCTCTCCATAGTGACAGCAAAAGAGTTTGTAAACATTTCATTGACCTTTACTTTTGCAAAGTAGAGCAAGTAATCCTATTGAATACTGATGGACCCTTCACTGCATTTTGCTGATAAAAAAAAGTTCTATTTTCTTATTAAAACTATTTTCTATAGAAATTTCTTTTAACAAAGGGGACTTATAATAAAAGGCTCTCCCAATGATAGATTGATCATCCTAGAGATGGGGGGGTTTCCAGAGAAAGTGTTCCATTTCCCTGGAGTATGAATCAGCATCTGCTGCTAGAAGAATTTTAGGGGCATGTGCACAATCACGGATTCATCACATCATTTGCGCATGGGCCCAATTATCATGATACAAGGCCATGTTATTCTGCCAGCACAGTGGGGAATCATCTGTAGAGGGGCAGGCCCTCACAGACAGAGAATTTTCTCAGATGAACTAATTGATTCTTACAAATCAATTTGCTCATCCTTAACCCCTTCATTGCCATCTATATATATATATACGGGCCAGATGGTCTTTAATCCTATTGCTGTACAGCGCTCAGATTCAAATTCCTGCTCCTGCAATCTAGCAGGAGCAGATTGGGTCCCTGGCTGCCAGTGACAGCATGGACGCCAAGAAGAAGACTAAAGCGGTTTAGTACTGCTGTGCCGGGTGCAAAGCACTCAATGACCGCTATGCAGTGAATACAGGAAGCGGCTGAGCAGCGGTTACTGGGCCAGAGCAGCAGGCAGGGGCGTAACTACCACAGCGGCAAACCATGCGACTGCTATGGGGCCTAGGGCAAGAGGGGGCCCAGTTGGAATCATCTACTCTTCTACTGGGGGTGAAAACTTGGTCAGAACTCTACCCTCTAAAGGAATAACTTATAGAAAATGAGGCAGTGGAAAAAATGGCCCAAGGATCATTGAAAGGGTGTTAGGTGGAAACCCTTCTGTTCTGTGTGGGGGACCTGGTTTGATCTTTCTCTATGTACACAGCAGGGTCTTGGGAGATCCTGATTAGCTCTATCAGTGTGCCATGTCTCCATGGGGGGCTGTTTTCAAGGATAACTGGGACTCCCAGAGGACATATGTGGCAAATATATAGTAAAGAATAAGTAAAAGCAATAAAAAAATGCAAATAAAAAAATTATAATAAAAAACACCCACACCAACTGAAACGTCACCATAGTTGACCCATTCAATCAAAACTATACACATTTTACATATACCGTACATATATTAATATGATCAACACAAAATACGGATCCCATTGCAATAATTTATTTTTATGTCAGTTTGACTATTTAAAAAATTATTAATCACAGCTAAGACAATAATCTGTCAGAGGGGGAATATGCTAAGTTAGTATAAATCAAATGTAGAGTATTCACAGAGTACCACCCTAATTAAAATGTAGCCTTTATTCATAAACGCTAAAATTACCCAAGACAAAGTATTCCAAAGAAAATTGACCTGCTTCAGGACACCCTACCTAGGTGTCTTTAACATCTGTCTTCAGGGTCATCCAAGGGCTTTTAGGAGGTTCCTGAATACGGAATCGCCCTTATCTGGGCGGCTATTCTGTTTTATAGGTAGGGGTCTACAGAATAGGGTGAGGATAAGGGAAAGGCCCTGTATCAGACCATCACCACACTGCCTACAATATTGCCCTATCCCGTATTGTGGAATAGTTATTTTTGTTTCAATATTATATTACTATTTTTTTGCATACTTTGTTCTTGGATAATTTTAGCGTTTATGAATAAAGGCTATGTTTAATTAGGGTGGTACTCTGTGAATACTCTATATTTAAAAGATAAAAAGCTATAGTTAGAAAAATAATGACAATAAAAATTGCAATTTTTCCAAACTAACCCTTAGGCCCCTTTCACACGGGCGAGATTTCCGCGCGGGTGCAATGCGTGAAGTGAACGCATTGCACCCGCACTGAATCCGGACCCATTCATTTCTATAGGGCTGTGCACATGAGCGGTGATTTTCACGCATCACTTGTGCGTTGCGTGAAAATCGCAGCATGCTCCTCTTTGTGCGTTTTTCACGTAATGCAGGCCCCATAGAAATGAATGATTTTCACGCACGGTTGCTAGGTGACGATCGGGATGGGGACCCGATCATTATTATTTTCCCTTATAACATGGTTATAAGGAAAAATAATAGCATTCTGAATACAGAATGCATAGTACAGTAGGGCTGGAGGGGTTAAAATAGTGATAAATCATGTGACGGACCATGTGATGAGCATAGTGACGTCATCAAAGGTCCTATTCCTCACACAACAAGACAGAAGAGATGCCGGCTGCGCGAACAAGTGGATTAAGGTGAGTCAATTTTTTTTAATTTTTTTTTTTTACCCCTCCAGCCCTATTGTACTATGCATTTAATTAGGGGAAATAATACAATCTACACTACAACTAACCCAAACCTGAACTTCTGTGAAGAAGTTCGGGTCTGGTTACCACAGTCAGTTTTTTATCACGCACGTGCAAAACACATTGCACCCGCGCAATAAAAACTGAACATCGGAACTCAATCGCAGTCAAAACTGACTGCAATTGAGTACCTACTCACGCGGGTTTGCCGCAATGCACCGGGACGCATCCGGACCTAATCCGGACACACTAGTCTGCAAGGGGCCCTAGGGTTTTTAAACATGGTGCCTGCTGCGCACACTATCCGGTGGGTTTCTGCTGTTTCGGGAGAGGCCTGCAGCTCAAGTCTGCAACTGGCAATAATGCCGATCACAGGCATTTAAGCCTTTAGATTCCAGGGTCAAGTGTGACCACGGCATCTAAATGGTGAAAAGCACAGAAGCACACGCTTCCAAGTTAAGACCGTCTAACCCGTGCAGCTATCGGGGAAGCCGGTCATTCATTTTAATATGCTGAGTCTCTCTGAAGAGACCCAGCATATTAGAGCTGCAGTTTTTATGTTGGCTAGCAGGTGAATATTGCTACAAAAAAGTTTACCTCCTTAAGGACACAGCCTTATTTCACCTTAAGGACCAGGCCATTTTTTGCTAATCTGACCAGTGTTACTTTAAGTGGTGATAACTTTAAAACGCTTTTACTTATCCAGGCCATTCTGAGATTGTTTTTTCATCACATATTGTACTTCATGACAATGGTAAAATGAAGTAAATAAAATTCTTTTTTATTTATAAAAAAAATACAAAATTTAGCAAATTTTTTTAAAAAATAGCAAATTTCCAAGTTTCAATTGCTCTACTTCTGTAATACATAGTAATACCTCCAAAAATAGTTATTACTTTACATTCCCCATATGTCTACTTCATGTTTGGATAATTTTGGGAATGATATTTTATATTTTGGGGATGTTACAAGGCTTTGAAATTTAGAAGCAAATCTTTAAATTTTTCAGAAATTTTTAAAAACCCAATTTTTAGGGACCAGTTCAGGTCTGAAGTCACTTTGTGAGGCTTACATAATAGAAACCACCCAAAAATTCTAGAAACTACACCCCTCAAGCTATTCAAAACTGATTTTACAAACGTCGTCAACCCTTTAGGTGTTCCACAAGAGTTAATGGCAAATGGAGATAGAATTTCAGAATTTTGATTTTTGGGCAAATTTTCTATTTTAATAAATGTTTCCAGTAACAAAGCAAGGGTTAACAGCCAAACAAAACTCAATATTTATTGCCCCAATTCTGTACTTTGCAGAAACACCCCATATGTGGCCACAAACTACTGTATGGGCACACAGTAGGGCGTAGAGGGAAAGGTGCGCCATATAGTTTTTGGAAGGTAGATTTTGCAAGACTGGTTTATTTACACCATGTCCCATTTGAAGCCCCCTGATGCACCCCTAGAGTAGAAACTCCATAAAAGTGACCCCATCTAAGAAACTATACCCCTCAAGGTATTCAAAACAGATTTGACAAACTTTATTAACCCTTTAGGTGTTGCACAAGAGTTATTGGCAAATGGGGATGAAATTTGAGAATTTAAATTTTTGGGCAAATTTTCCATTTTAATCCATTTTTTCCAGTAACAAAGCAAGGGTTAACAGCCAAACAAAATGCTATATTTATTGCCCCGATCCTGTAGTTTGCAGAAACACCCCATATGTGGCCGTAAACTACTGTGCGGGCACACAGTAGGGCGTAGCGGGAAAGGCGCGCCGTGTGGTTTTTGGAAGGCAGATTTTGCTGGACTGGTTTATTTACACCATGTCCCATTTGAATCCCCCCTGATGCCCCCCTAGAGTAGAAACTCCATAAAAGTGACCCCATCTAAGAAATTACACCCTCAAGGTATTCAAAACGGATTTTACACACTTTGTTAACCCTTTAGGTGTTGCACAAGAGTTATTGGCAAATGGAGATGGAAAATTTGCCAAAAAATAGAAATTCTCAAATTTCATTTTAATCGATTTTTCCAGTAACAAAGCAAGGGTTAACAGCCAAACAAAATGCTGTATTTATTGCCCAGAATCTGTAGTTTGCAGAAACACCCCATATGTGGCCGTAAACTACTGTACGGGCACACAGTACGGCTTAGAGGGAAAGGTGCGCCGTATGGTTTCTGGAAGGCAGATTTTGCTGGACTGGTTTATTTACACCATATCCTATTTGAAGCCCCCCTAGAGTAGAAACTCCATAAAAGTGACCCCATTTTGGAAACTACGGGATAAGGTGGCAGTTTAGTTGGGACTATTTTTAGGGTACATATGATTTTTGGTTTATCTATATTACATTTTTGTGAGGCAAGGTTACCATAAATAGAAATTTCGAAATTTCATCTCCATTTGCTAATAACTCTTGTGGAACACCTAAAGGGTTAATGACGTTTGTAAAATCAGTTTACAAACGTCGTTAACTGGGCATAAGTATTATCTGTATGCGGTGCCTGGGCATTTTGGGGGGCATAATAGGGGTTAGATAGCCCATTTAACCCTTAGGATACTTGAGTTTTTATTTTTTTCGTTTTTGCATTTTCTTTTTTCTTCCCTATCTTCCTCCAGCCATAACTTTTTTTTTTCCCGTTCACATAGATATATGAGGGCTTAATTTTTTGCGGGAGAAGTTGTACTTTTATATGGCATACAATGTAGTGGGAAGCGAGTAAAAAAGTTTCCAGATGGGGTGGAAAAAAAACAATTTCTCCACCGTTTTATGGATTTTGTTCCTACAGTGTTCTCTTTGCGGCAAAACTGACCTGTGCCCTTCATTCTCTGAGTCAGTACGATTACAATGATACCACATATGTATAGTTTTTTTTAATGTGTAAATAGAGTAAAAATAAATTAAAACTTAAAAAAAAAAAAAGTTTATTTACATCACCATATTCTGACCCCCATAACTTTTTTTATAGTTATATCTACTGAGCTGTGTGGGGGCTCATTTTTTGCGGGATGAACTGCAGTTTTTATTGATACCATTTTGGAATGTGTGCGACTTTTTTATCAATTTTTTTGGGAGTGAGGCCTCATGCACACGACCTCATGCACACGACCATTGACTTTCAATGGGTCCGTGGAAAAATCGGAAAATGCACCGTTTTGCAGCCGAGACCGTGATCCGTGTATCCTGTCCGTCAAAAAAATATGACCTGTCCTATTTTTTTTACGGACAACGGTTCACGGACCCATTTAAGTCAATGGGTCCATGAAAGAACACGGATGCACACAAGATTGGCTGTAGGTTGCTTTCATACAGACGGATCCGAAGATCCGTCTGCATAAAAGCTTTTTCAGAGCTGAGTTTTCACTTCGTGAAAACTCAGATCCGACAGTATATTCTAACACAGAGGCGTTCCCATAGTGATGGGGACGCTTCAGGTTAGAATATACTAAAAGAACTGTGTACATGACTGCCCCCTGCTGCCTGGCAGGTGCTGGCTGGCAGCAGGGGGCAGACCCCCCCTCCCCCCCCTGTAGTTAACACATTGGTGGCCAGTGCGGCCGGCCCTCCCCCCCTCCCTCCCCTGTAGTTAACTCGTTGGTAGCCACCCCCCCTCCCTCCCCTGTAGTTAACACATTGGTGGCCAGTGCGGCAAGCCCCCCCTCCCTCCCCTGTAGTTAACTCGTTGGTAGCCAGCCCCCCCTCCCTCCCCTTTAGTTAACTCGTTGGTAGCCAGTGGGCCCCCCTCCCCCCCTGTAGTTAACTCGTTGGTAGCCAGTGGGCCCCCCCTCCCTCCCCTGTAGTTAACTCGTTGGTAGCCAGCCCCCCTCCCTCCCCTGTAGTTAACTCGTTGGTAGCCAGCCCCCCCCTCCCTCCCCTGTAGTTAATTCTTTGGTAGCCAGCCCCCCCTCCCTCCCCTGTAGTTAACTCGTTGGTGACCAGCCCCCCCCTCCCCTGTAGTTAACTCGTTGGTAGCCAGTGGGCCCCCCCCTCCCCTGTAGTTAACTCGTTGGTAGACAGCCCCCCCTCCCTCCCCTGTAGTTAACTCGTTGGTAGCCAGTGGGCCCCCCTCCCCCCCCTGTAGTTAACTCGTTGGTAGCCAGTGGGCCCCCCCTCCCTCCCCTGTAGTTAACTCGTTGGTAGCCAGCCCCCCCTCCCTCCCCTGTAGTTAACTCATTGGTAGCCAGCCCCCCCCTCCCTCCCCTGTAACTAACTCGTTGGTAGCCAGCCCCCCACTCCCTCCCCTGTAGTTAACTCGTTGGTAGCCAGCCCCCCCTCCCTCCCCTGTAGTTAACTCGTTGGTAGCCAGTGGGCCCCCCCTCCCTCCCCTGTAGTTAACTCATTGGTGACCAGCCCCCCCTCCCTCCCCTGTAGTTAACTTGTTGGTGGCCAGTGGGCCCTCCCCCCTCCCTACCCCTCCTAATTAAAATCTCCCCCCCTATCATTGGTGGCAGTGGAGAGTACCGATCGGAGTCCCAGTTTAATCGCTGGGGCTCCAATCGGTAACCATGGCAACCGGGACGCTACTGCAGTCCCGGTTGCCATGGTTACTTAGCAATTTGTAGAAGCATCATACTTACCTGCGAGCTGCGATGTCTGTGTCCAGCCGGGAGCTCCTCCTACTGGTAAGTGACAGATCATTAAGCAATGCGCCGCACAGACCTGTCACTTACCAGTAGGAGGAGCTCCCGGCTGGACACAGACATCGCAGCTCGCAGGTAAGTATGATGCTTCTACAAATTGCTAAGTAACCATGGCAACCGGGACTGCAGTAGCGTCCCGGTTGCCATGGTTACCGATTGGAGCCCCAGCGATTAAACTGGGACTCCGATCGGTACTCTCCACTGCCACCAATGATAGGGGGGGAGATTTTAATTAGGAGGGGTAGGGAGGGGGGAGGGCCCACTGGCCACCAACAAGTTAACTACAAATTGCTAAGTAACCATGGCAACCGGGACTGCAGTAGCGTTCAGCTGTGCTCGCATACATATCGCGCCCTGTATCCACTGTCATGTGCCCACTCTGCAAAAGTTCACATAGCCCATCTATGCCCTTTACCAAAGCAGACAGGCAGGAGCAGTGATGTGTGCAGTACATGGCTCACTGCACCCCAGTGAAATCCTTACTCCCATACAGCACTGTCATATTAGCAGTGTATGAGAGTTAATAAAAAAAAACGGTTTCAGTAGGTCAAGTATACATTTCTTTATTGGCAAATGGGGGTAGAGCCAGGGCAGTAGGTGGGGTTAGGGGGCCCGGGTCAGATTCTTGCTATGGGGCCCAATGATTTCTATGTACGCCCCTGACCTTGAGGGGTGTATTTTTTTTAGATGGGGTCACTTTTATGGAGTTTTTACTCTAGGGGTGCTTCAAATGGGACATAGTGCCAACAAAAAAAAGGCCATCAAAATCTGCCTTCCAGAAACCATACGGCATTCCTTTCCTTCTGCGCCCTGCCGTTTGGTCATACAGCAGTTTATGACCACATATGGGGTGTTTCTGTAAACTTCAGAATCAGGGTAATAAATAATAAGTTTTGTTTGGCTGTTAACCCTTGCTTTGTTGGAAAATTTCCCCAAAAATTTATTTTTTGGCACCGTTTTTTTTTTTTTTTTTTACCGTGTTCATCTGAGGGGTTAGGGGGGTATTTTTATAGAGCAGATTCTTACGGACACGGGGATACCTAATATGTCTACTTTTTATTTATTTATTTATGTTTTACACTATATTATCTTTTTATAAAGAAAAAAAAAACATTTTAGTAACTCCATAGTCTAAGAGTCATTTTTAAAAAAGTTTTTAGCTGATTATCTTATGTAGGGGCTCATGTTTTGTGGGATGAGAGGACGGTTTTATTGTCGCTATTTTGGGGGGCATATGACTTTTTGATCGCTTGCTATTACAATTTCTGTGATGTAAGGTGACCAAAAAATACCTTTTTTTGCACCTTTTTTGTTTTTTTACCATGTTCATCTGAGGGGATAGGGGGGTATTTTTATAGAGCAGATTCTAACGGACGCGGCGATACCTAATATGTCTACTTTTTATTTATTTATTTATTTTTATTTTACACTATATTATCTTTTTATAAAGAAAAAAAAATAAACATTTTAGTATCTCCATAGTCTAAGAGTCATTTTTTCTTTAGTTTTTAGCCAATTATCTTATGTAGGGGTTCATTTTTTGTGGGATGAGAGGACGGTTTTATTGGCACTATTTTGTGGGGCATATGACTTTTTGAATGCTTGCTATTACAATTTTTTTTTTACCGTGTTCATCTGAGGGGTTAGGGGGGTATTTTTTATTTATTTTAGTTTTACTAAATAATATTTTTGAATTTTAGTTTTTGTTTTAGTGTCTCAAGTCTGAGAACCATTTTTTTATCCGATTCTCAGTGGCTAAATTGTGCCAAAAAATGTCATAAAATGTGATCAAAAAGTCCCACAAACTCCAAAATGGTATCAATAAGGCTACTTTCACATTTGCGTTCGGGGCTCCGCTTGTGAGTTCCGTTTAAAGGCTCTCACAAGCGGCCCCGAACGCATCCGTCCAGCCCTAATGCATTCTGAGTGGATGCAGATCCGCTCAGAATGCATCAGTCTGGCAGCGTTTGGGCTCCGCTTAGCAGGCGGACACCTGAACGCTGCTTGCAGCGTTCGGGTGTCCGCCTGGCCGTGCGGAGGCAAACGGATTCGTCCAGACTTACAATGTAAGTCAATGGGGGCGGACCCGTTTGAATTTGACACAATATGGCTCAATTTTCAAACGGATCCGTCCCCCATTGACTTTCAATGTAAAGTCTGGACGGATCCGTCTGCGGCTACTTTCACACTTAGAATTTTTTAACAATATAATGCAGACGGATCCGTTCTGAATGCAAATGTGAAAGTAGCCTAAAAACTACAGATTGTCCCACAAAACATTAGCCCCCACACAGCTCAGTAGACCTAACTAAGCTTCAGCGAATCGACCTTCGGATCATAGATCCGAAGTCCATTCATTCAAATACTTTGGGGCACACTAATTAAGACCGGCATTTTAAACGCCAGTCTTAATATCCCCTATGGTGATCAGATGGCCAAGAGAGGAGAGAAGGCGCTCATAGGTGAGGGTAAACAGAGAGATGTCCCTTCCCCCTAACCAAGATGAGTGAAGTTACTCACCTGGTTTGGTTTGCACTGATTGTGGTTCAACCTTGGTGGAGGGAGGTTTGAAGAGTTGAGGTTGTCTGGGTTGGTGCTGCCGGATGGTGTCCGAAATAACCCTGGGCGGGGGCCAAACCGCCACTTGGGTGGGTATTGGAATATATAAAAACAGGTCTCGTCTGCACTGGATACGTGCGGCGAGCCAATGGACTTAAGGCGCAAATCACAACCCGAGCTTGGATACGAGAGTGTCCTGCTGTTGCGGCGCTGCTGTGCTTGCTGCACGTGTAGTGTCACACTGCACACTACATGTGCAGCAAGCACAGCAGCGCCGCAACAGTAGGACACTCTCCAGCAATTATCATCAGACTTGATAAAGGGGTCTTGAGTACCCCGAAACGCGTCGTCTTTTCAAAATAAAAAATTCTCGTATCCAAGCTCGGGTTGTGATTTGCGCCTTAAGTCCATTGGCTCGCCGCACGTATCCAGTGCAGACGAGACCTGTTTTTATATATTTTAATATCCCCTATAGCTGGTGTTGGATCGCCGAAGTTATGTATTGAGGTGCTGGCCTCTACATAACTTCGGCACATCTAGCGCAGATTCTAAATGTAAGACAGCTTTCACCTAAACCAGGAGTAGAAAATGATGAATGAGATGGGCCTGTCCGCCCTTCCCCTCCTTTTTTTTTTTTTTTTAGACCTGGCCTGATCAACCAAGAAGTCGCAGATTCTGCCGCACTATGGCATACATCTGGTCATTAATGACCCCCTTTGGTTTTAATGCTGCTTTCATACAGCATTAAAATGTATGGACTTCATGTAGCCAAAATTCTTTTCGACCTAAGTCACGCAAGAGACAACAGTGAATTACTACTGCATTCATATCTGCATATTTAAAAACAATTAAAAATCGCAATCCGAAGTGGGCTTTGATACCGAGGTACCAGCCAGTAAGCCGACTTCAGATTCCTATTTTAAAATGTTTTTAAATACTCAGATATGAATACAGTAGTAATTCACCAAATTCTCATGCGACTTTGGTTGAGACAAAATTCGGCTCCATGGAACCAACACATTTTAAGGCCTCTTGTGCGGCAATTTGCGGCCTTTGTGCGGCAATTTGCAGTCCCCAATGCATGGGCCCCATCCGCGACAGATCCAGACCAATTCAACTTGAATGGGTCCGTGATCTATCCGCACCGTAAAAAAAATAGAACAAGTGAATGGGTCTGCATCTGTGATGCGGGGAGCACACGGCTGGTGCACGCATATTGTGGACCCAATATTTGCGGGCTGCAATACGGGCCACGGCTGGCAACGGCCCTGTGCATGAAGCCTAATGCTTTACGGAAACAGCATTAAAATCTAAGAATTTGAACAAATCAAATTGGGATCTATGATTCAAAGGTCAATTTGCTGAAGCCTAGACATAACTTTAAAAAAGTTAAGTTAATATTTTTTTTGTTTTCAGCATTAAAACGCAAGAAAAACTATACATATGTGGTATCGCTGGATTTGTACTGACCTGGAGGATGAGTCAGTTTCACAGATTAGTGAACACAATAAAAAAAACTAAACGTAAAACTGTGGTGGAATTGCGCCCGCTTCCCATTATATCCTATGCAATAATATATGGTGGCATTAGAAAGTACAACTAAGCCTAGTCATGTGAACAAAAAGATAGAAAAGTTATGACTCCGGCAAGACAGGGAAAAAAATTAAAACCAAAAACCTCCGGTATCCAAGGGGATAAACCTAAAAAAGTTTAAAAAAAATTCTCTAAAAACGCATTAATAGCCCTAGGTGTCACATAAAAAACATCACAAAAATTATTTTGGTAGTCAGACAAATATAAAAGTTAGGGTTGCTAAACCACCACATGAGCTAAATCGGGAAAAGTGAATGGTTACTTAGGCCTTTTCAGGCCCAGTCATGAAAGGGTTAAAACATTCCCTATAATTGCCTTATTGTGATGAGGGCTGCACAGTAATGCTTGTCCCCATAAAAAAATCATTGCTTCTGAGCAGCAGATCCCTATTTATACAGGATGATCCGCTGCTCAGAAAAAACTATTTTAGGGGCTGGCTGAACGACACAATCATCCGATTAACGAGTGCTTGCTTGTTCATTGGGTGAGCGCTGGCACCTTTTACAGAAGCCAATTATCGGAAAAGAGCATTTCTACAAACAATTATTTCTGACAATTGACTTGTTTATCAGTCTGCGTAAAAGGGCCCTAAAAGATTGCACAGTCCCAATGTAAAACATAATGCGGATCCGCAAAAAATATGGATGACGTCCATGTGACATCCGTGTTGCATACGTGTGCATGAGGACTAAGGCTACTTTCACACTTGTGAAATGGAAAAAAACGATTCCGTTACCTATTTTTCTTCCCATAAAATCTTCCTCTTTATTCAATCACATCATATGCGGGACAGTATCACAAACAAGCTGTTTACGCGTTTCAGAGACCTTCTCCTTAGTCGTTACGACTAAGGAGAAGGTCTCCGAAACGCGTAAACAGCTTGTTTGTGATTCTGTTCTGCATATGATGTGATTGAATAAAGAGGAAGATTTTATGGGAAGAAAAATAGGTAACAGAATCGTTTTTTCCATTTCACTTTGTCTACGCGCAGGAACTTGCTGGCGTGACTCCGGGCACACGGGATATTACACGCCGACTAGGTGAGCTGGATAACATTACCTATATACTTTCACACTTGCGTTGTTGTTTTCCGGTATTGAAATCCGGCAGAGGATCTCAATACAGGAAAAAAAAAAAAGCTGCGGTTTTGTGTCCGGTCATAAAAACGGATCTGTAACTTAAAGCAATGTAAGGCTACTTTCACATCTGCGTTTTTGCTGGATTCGTCATGGATCAGCAAAAATGCTTCCGTCATGATGATACAACCGTCTGCATCCGTTATGAACGAATCCGGTTATATTATATTTAAACTAGCAATGACGGATCCGTCTCTAACCATTGAAAGTCAATTGGGTACGGATCCGTTTTCTATTGTGTCAGAGAAAACGGATCCCTCACCATTGACTTACATTGTGAGTGATGACAGATCCGTCTTGCTCCGCATCCCAGGACGCACTCAAAAACGCTGCTTGCTGCGCTTTTGTGTGCGTCATGGGAACGCAATGACATGCATTCTGGTGTACTTCGCTCCCTTCAGTTTTGTCCCCATTGACAATGAATAGGGACAAAACGGAAGCGTTTTTCTCCGCTATTGAGCTCCTATGACAGATTACAATAGCGGAAAGAGAAAGCGCAGGTGTGAAACTAGCCTTAGGGCTCATGCACACGACTGTATGTATTTTGCGGTTTGCAAAAAACGGATCTTCAAAAAATATGGATGACGTCCATGTTCAGTATTTAACGGAACAGCTGGCCCCTAATAGAACAGTACTATACTTGTCCGTAATGCGGACAATAATAGGACATGTTCTATTTTTTGCGGAACGGAAATACAGACATACTGAAACTGAATGCACACGGAGTACCTTCCTTTTTTTTTTTTTTTGCGGACCCATTGAATTGAATGGTTCCTTATACGGTACACAAAAAAAATGGAACGGACACGGAAATAAAATACGTTTGTGTGCATGAGCCCTTACAGGAGCAGGGGAATGGAAAGGACGGATTTGGCACATAACTGAGACTACGGAGACTCCTGCGGGCACAACTTTTGTCTCCACTTCAAAAATCTTCCTCTGAGCGGAAACCTAACGGACCCCATGGGGGTCCATAGGCTCCGTACGGCTCAGTTATGTGCCGAATCCGTCCTTTCCGTTCTCCTGCTCCTATAATGCGGCTCATGAGGTGGCCCCCAGAGAGGTCGTCACTTTTCCTTATAGTGTGCAAGCACGACCACCACTGCTGGATTGCATGGTGGTCATAACCATGGAAACAAGAAATGTATAATGTGATGGAAAAATGAATCCAGCCAAAGGAGACAATACGGAGAATCACAATACATTAGTAAGTGCCCTTGTATTAACTTTCTCAACATAAAAAAAATGCCAATTGCTGAAGTGACACAACCCCTTTAAAGGGATTGTCCAAAATGGTCTTTTTTGTGTTTAAGGACCACCCCCACCAGATCTGTGAAGGGAAGCATTCTTTGCTGTTCCCTGCTGCTCAGTTCTGGCTTCGTTGGTCCCCAGCTATCTTTACTGTGCTTTGGTGCCTGCATGTCAACCTCCGGCACAGACAGGGGTCATGTGCGCTGCTACAGCCAATGACTGTCCACATCAGTGACATGCCATTAGAAGATATGTCACCCCTGAAGCCAGTTACTGGCTGCAGTGGTGCACATGTGCCGACTGAAACACAGTGAAGACAGCCAGGAACCGACAGAGCCAGAACTGACTGGTGGAGAGCAGATGAGTATGAGTATGTTGTGGGGGTGATATTTAAAAGTAAATGGAAATACTGGACAATCCCTTTAAGGTTCTGCTACACAAGGTATAAACACTGCAGAGTTTCTGCTTACAGTACTAGAAAAAATAAATAAATCTCATCCACACACACTGCTTAGAGTGTCCGCAGTGCAATCTGCACATGAATTAACTTATGGTGCGGATATAAAATGTTTGTGTATATCCACTATCTATGTACAGCGTTCAATAGAAATTAGTATTGCAGTAAGTGGTGGGTGAATGCATCCAGTTCTTCAAATGGCATCTGTCAGCAGTTTTGTACCTGTGACACTGGCTGACCTGTTACATGTGCGCTTTGCAGGTGAAGGCATCTGTGTTGGTCCCATGTTCATATGTTCCCGCATTGATGATAAATAGGTTTGAATATATGCAAATGAGCCTGGGAGCGTGGCCCTTAGATCTAGAGGCATTTGCCGAACCCTACTCTGATTGAGAGGATCAGGTGCTGTCAATTAAAGAAGAGAGGCATGGCAGAGAGAGCTGAGCCTCCAGGCGTAATGGCAACGCCCAAGTTTTTTTAAAATCTCATATTCTTAGCTGGTACTGCATTATGCTGCATATTTTCACACAAGAAAATCTGTGCGTAGTGTGCATCGGGTGCATATATCCTAACACAACAGGGGATTATGCAAAACTAAAAATGTGTAGTGTGGAGTAGAGATGAGTGAACCACTCGAGACTCGGTTCAGTTTGGTTTTGGGAAATGTTTTGAGAAAGTTCGGTTCAGACCCGAATTGATTCGGCCTGAACCAAAGTTGCTCCAATTACCCTGAAAATTTGTATAAAACACCATATAGTCTCTTTTCATATTTTTTGGTTAGAATTTTTGTCACTCACCCATCTACAAGCTCTCGAACACAATGACAGCAATTGTAAATTATTTCTGAGTGACACTGACATACATAGCTATGGGTAAACGCATGTTTAACAGCGTTAACACAGAGCGTGCTTAAAAACACACACGTCAGCACACGTGTTATGCTTTTTCATATTCCAAAGCTCTCACAATTGTCCATTATAGGGGGCAGATGATGTTTAAAGCATATGGTGTTATGGGCACTATTCCAGTCTGTCTGCCCAGAAATCCATGAGGTCAAGGAATAGGCTATGCACAGAGACTGGCCAGAGTTTAGGTAGGCCTGAACCTGGGTGTTGAGGCGGGAGCTGTCGGCTTGCTGACTGACCTCAGCGTGGTACTGTGGGAGCGGCTGCGGCTGCCAAACGGTGCATTTTCCGATTTTTCCACGGCCCCATTGAAAGTCAATGGGTCCGCGGAAAAAAAACGGAAAACGGCACAACGGCCACGGATGCACACAACGGTCGTGTGCATGAGGCCTAAAGCTGTTTCAGAAAATTACCAAAGAAAATCCTTTAAAATATTAGAGTGCATACTTCCAAACCTAAAATAAACCTATATTTCTAAAATAAAGCACATAATAATTATTATTTATTTTTTGGTTGTATCATGGATGGACTGTCTCTGACTTTTGAGTCCAGAGATAGACAACTCTGGTGATATGCAGTGGAAATGCTGTAGAGGGCAGTGTTGCCATACTACACATTGTGAAGCTGCGCAGTGAGGTTTAACTAAGGAGCAACAATATTAAAAAGCAAAACTCCACCAGGCAAATAAAAAGTGCCCCTCCCCACCTACCACTGACCATGTATATGTATACAAATATATTGAATCAGTTAATCAATATTCCATCAAGAGTCTGCAATCAAGTCATTGGCCATGGCACCCTTCTTTCTTTTTAAGTGGCGCTACTATAAGGCCTCCTGCATATGACTGCTTTTTCAGTGTTTTGTGGCCCATTTTTCACAGATCTGTTGTTCCGTTTTTTGTTTCCGTTCTGTTTCCGTTTCCGTTCCGTTTTTCCATTCCGTTTTTCCATATGGCATATACAGTATACAGTAATTACATAGAAAAAATTGGGCTGGGCATAACATTTTCAATAGATGGTTCCGCAAAAACCGGACGGATACGGAAGACATATGGAGTACATTCCGTATGTGTTCCGTTTTTTTTGCGGACCCATTGACTTAAATGGAGCCATTTGCGGGCAATAATAGGACATGTTCTATCTTTCAACGGAACGGAAAAACCGAAATACGGAAAAGGAATGCATACAGAGTACATTCAGTTTTTTTTGCGGAACCATTGAAATGAATGGTTCCATATACAGACCGTATACGGAACTCAGAAAACGGCCCGTAAACGGAAAAAACAAAAACGGTTGTGTGCAGTAGGCCTAAGGGGGTACAGACATTGCAGTCACACCTGGGAAATAATGTTCGAACATAAAAGTTGCAGCCTAAATTGAATGTTACTTCAATCAGATAGATAGATAGATAGATAGATATGAGATAGATATACAGATAGGAAGCTCAGTGTAAGCTACAAAGTAAGCAGTGGCCCATGCTGAACTGCCAGACCATGATCAGAGCTATAGACACCATGCCTGGGGACACTATAGGGGGGCATTATAACCAGGGGAGCACCCAGGAATTTTGTCTAGGGGGGGTCTGAAAGGCAAAAAAATGTGGTATGTGTAGTGCACTGTGCTAATTCAATTTTTCAAAGCCCCCTTTATATTTAAAAATGCGGGGAATGGGTGTACTGTGTTGCACTGGTTCTTTTACTTGGCGATTCTAAAAGCCCTGTAGGAACCGAACAATGCGGCGCGCGAAGTGCGCCTCAAATTTTTGGGCCCCGTCTATTATTAAAAGCCCCTCCTACATATAATAGGCCACTCCCAACAAACACTGTACAGCTGACATTCTATAGTTGCGGCCTGTCTCTACACATCATACGGAGAGGGGAGGACCTGTCCTGGCTGCACTGCCTGCTTCACATCATACAATAAACAGCAGACTACAGCATGGAAGCTCCTCCGCTCTCCTCCCTCCCCAGATCCTGCTCAAGGCCCGTGGTTCCCCCTACCATCTGCCACCCGCCCGTGGCCTGCTGCTGCCATCCTCACCCAGCTCTGAATCCTCCTTCTGCAAATGGCAGGGGGAGGAGCCGGAGCATCTCCTCTCCTACATACCGCCAGATACCTCTTACATCCAGTGATGTCACCTTTGTTGTAGACGTTCTCTTTCCTCATCTTCTCCATTCAGACCAGACCGCCATGATGATTTTTCAGCCATCTCCCGGCTCTGCAGAGATTAACAAACAGACATTAGTTTCCCACATTTCCATCATCTTCACATCTCCTGAACACCCTTTCCTGCCATCCCCCAATACTGTGCCCGCTGTGCCCCCAATACTATACTGCAGAAACAGTCCCCCTGGAAATACTACTACCACACAGATAGTGCCCCAATACTGTGCCCCCAATACTATACTGCAGAAACAGTCCCTCTGGAAATACTACTGCCACACAGATAATGCCCCCTTCAACAATTATTGGCACACAGTGCTCTAAAAAATAACAGACACTAATAGTATAAAGATAATGTCCCCCAAAATATATTGTGCTAAGCTGATACTGTGGCAGGGTGCCCCCCCCCCCCCCAAAGTAACAGGGTTCCCCAAAAAAGAAATAATTCTCTGCCAGAGCACACTTACTTAGTAGTAATAATGCCCCTATAGTGCCCATACTAGTAATCATGTTCCTCATAGCCCCCCAGTAGTAGAAAAGCTCCGCATAATACCTCCTAGTACTAATAATTCTCCCTACAATATGACAGTACATGAAATACCCCCGCTTAGTGCCCGCTGTTGAGCTAATGTCCTCATAATGTATGCCAGTATAAAATACCCGTATATAGTGCCCCAGTAAATGCCCTCATAGTGGTCCTCTCCCCCTTCCCCATAGAGTCCCCCATAATATGTCAGTAAAAAATGCCCCTTCTAAGTGCCACCATATGCCCCAATAGTGCTCCTCTCCCCCATAGTGCCCCCAAATAATGCCCCATAGTGCCGCTCTCCCCTATAGTGCCTCCCATAATGTGCCAGTAAAAAAATGCCCCCTTAGTGCCACCAAATGCCATAGTGCCCCCCATAATGTGTCAATGAGAATAAAGGCCCCTTTAGAGCCCCCACTTCCCCATAGTGCCCCAAATAATGCCCCTATAGTGCCACCAGATGCCCCATAGTGCCATTCTCCCCTATAATGCCCCCAATAATGTATCAATAAAAATAAGCCCCTTTAGACCCCCCAGATGCCCGCATAGTGCTCCTCTCCCCCATGGTCCCCCCCCATAATGTGCCAGTAAAAAATGCCCCTTTGAAGTGCCACCATATGCCCCAATAGTGCTCCACTCCTCCATAGTGCCGCTCTCCCCTATAGTGCCTCCCATAATTTGCCAGTAAAAAATGCCCCCTTAGTGCCACCAGATGCCATAATGCCCCCCATGTGCCAATAAGAAAAAAAGGCCCCTTTAGAACCTCCACTTCCCCATAGTGCCCCCAAATAATGCCCCTATAGTGCCACCAGATGCCCCCTAGTGCCATTCTCCCCTATAGTGCCCCCCATAATGTGTAAAAAAAGAAAAAAAAAGCACCACAGTGCTCCTCTCCCCCATGGTGCCCCCCAAATAATGCCCCAATAGTGCCACCAGATGCCCCATAGTGCCGTTCTCCCCTATAGTGCCCCCCATAGTATGAAAAAAAAAAAAAAAGCCCCTTTAGAGCCCCCATAGTGCTCCTCTCCCCCATGGTCCCCCCCCCCCCCCATAATGTGCCAGTAGGAAGTGCCACCCCCAAAAAAATGGGGCTGTAAGAATTGTCAGATTCCAGCTTTCCCCCCTCCAAAAACCCCCCAAAAAAACAGATACTTACCTCCATCAGCAGCGATGTGATGCAGGCCTCTTCCGGCCAGTGTCCCTGCTGTGTGCTGCCCGGCTCAGGCGGCCTATCAGAAGAACAGGGGAGGGACACGCTTCTCCCTCCCCTGCCGCAGCACAGCACAGTCATCTGTATCGCTGTCTTGAGGACGGCGATACAGATGGATATGGAGATGAGCGCTTCCACAATGGAAGCGCTCATCTCCTACTGCCCCCCCGGCACCCCCCACCGCTTCCGGAATTCCATCCAGGGCCGCGCCGCCTGTGGTGATCAGTCCGCTGGACCACCCCTGTAGGTGCGCCACTGATTATAACTACTGTGGGCACTGTTTACTGGGGCAATATAGGGGGGCTTTATAACTATTGGAAGTACTATAGGAGTATTATAACTACTGGAGTACCATAAGGGCCACTATAACTACTGGTGGCACTACAGGGGGCATTATAACTACTGAGGATTAATGGGGGCACTATAAGGGTATTATTACTACTGGGGGCACTATGATGGTGTATTTTAATGAGGAAAAAATTAGGAACCTAAGAATCAATGGACAATATGAGGAAAGAGAACGTGTAAAATCAGGGGAGACACCACTGGATTTTATCCTGGACATCACTGGAATTAATTGCTTTATAATCCTGTATATTTGGTAGTGCTGATGTCCAGTGGCTTAGGGGATTTGGTTCGAATTTTGCACCCTACGTGTGCTGTTACCCCACATTCTGCCTCTCTCCTCTCTGTAGCAGCCAGAGTGCAGGTGGGAGAAGAACTCACTAAATACAGGCATGAGTCAAGCCTCCACATTAGATGTCAGCCAACTATATAGCCAATCATAGGCTGATTAGACAACAGCTAGACAGGCTGGAAGTGATTCAATAAGGTCATGGGAGGTGGTCACAGGTATCTGGAGCCATGCTGAGTGCATGGGGGAGGATCAATAGAGCAAACATGATGATCGAGGTGGTCCCACAGATGCTCAATTAGGTTCAAGTCTGGAGAATTAGGGGGCCAAGGTAGTACTTTAAAGTCTTTGTCATGCTCTTCCAACAAATGTTGGACATTTCTAGCCGTGTGACACGTTGCTTTGTCTTGCTCAAAGATCCCATCTGCCCCAGGGAAGACAATCAGCATGTATGGGTGTACATTATCTGCAAGGATTGATTTATACTCAAATCAGTTGAGAGTGCCTTCCACATGGATGAGTAGGCCCAGAAAATTCCACAAAAACATTCCCCAGACCATAACGCTGCCACCACCAGCTTGTGTTCTTCCATCAATGGTTGCAGGGTGTCTATTCTCTGATGTTTCTTGCCTGACACACCAACACCAATGCGTTTGATGAAGCGGAAAATGTGACTGATCAGAGAAGTCAACCCTATGCCAATCAGCAGAGGTCCAATTCCGATACTGCCGCAAAAATTTAAGCCTTTTGTGCAGATGCAACTTTATTAGCAGAGGTGCAGGGACCACCTGTCAGCTTCATAGCCCGATACACAGTAGGGTTTGATGGACTGTTGTTTTAGATAAAGTCCCCTAGTTCATTTTGGCAGTGATTTGCTCCACTGTAGAGTGTTGGTGTGCTCTTGTGCACCTTTATAGCGGATGTTCACTTCTCAAATCAATAGCACACGGTGCTTCGCAGTTTCCACATTGTTTATTCGCAATGGTGCCATTTGTCCACCCAGGATACTTTTACCACAGCAGCACATGAACTGTCCCTAAACTGTGCAGTTTCAGAAATACTGCTACCCTTGGCCTGAAAGCCAATAATCATCCCTTTTTGCAACTCTGATAAATTGCACCTTTTACCCATAAGAGCAACGAAGGATATGTGTTCAGGCAGTCTATCATATACCCACCAAGCCATCCTATGACACGTGACTTCCTTCATACGCTACACACTGTCAATGTCCAAAGAAGGAAGTGGTCATATATAACATATATATATATATATATATGTATATATATATATATATATATATATATAAATATATATATATATATATATATATATATAAATATATATATACATACACTGTATTTTTCACTTTATAAGACACACTTTTTCCCCCCAAAAAGTGAGGGGAAACTGTCAGTGCATCTTATAAAGTGAATACTAGTGAGTGCTTCCATTATCAAAGCGCTCACTGGTAGGCATTAGGTGTAGGGAGTGAGACTCTGCAGGAACTTCCTGTACTCACCCAACCTGGTCTTCCTCCCTGGTTTTGCGCAGCACTGTCCTGACTGCATACAGCGTCAGGACGTACTGCATGCACTATGACCTGAACATGTACACAGCCAGGTGACAGCGCAGCATGGGCCCAAAGAAGAGGGAGCGTGACTGCAGGGGAGAACCTGAAGAGGAGTGGTGGAGCAGGAGAAGTAAATTAATTAATTAATTTTATCTCTGATCTGAGGTCTGAAGGGAAGGGGGGGGGGGGTCTGGCATGAAGGTCTGGTGGGGGTCTGGCATGGAGTTCTGATGTGAGCTCTGATACGGGGGTCTGACGTTGAGGTCTAATGGGGGTCTGATCTGAGGTCTGATATGGGAGTCTGATATGGAGGTCTTATGTGAGCTCTAATATGGGGGTCTGACATGGAGGTCTAATGGGGGTCTGGTCTAATGTCCTGATATGGGGGTCTGATATGAGGATCTGAACTGAGTTCCTGATATGGGGGTCTGATCTGAGCATCTGATATGGGGGCCTGAACTGTTGATCTGATATGGGGGTCGGATGAAAAATATATTTTTCTTATCTAAAATCTGTGGTGTATATATATAGTAGGAAGGTACAAGGAATCATTGTGAATGATAGGTATGTGTCTGTCACCGAGGTTCCTGGCCTCAGTGGAGTAAGAGATGGTTTTTATGTGCCAGCAGCAGTTGCTGTTTGACACCTTGATACTTGGTATGGCTATAATAGCTGATCCTGGACGACTCTTACTGGGAGTAGTCACAGTGCTGGGTGGGTGACTACTCTCCATGTTCCAGGCCGGGTTTTGCCAGGCATAAAAACCAGCCAGCACTTCTAGGTGAGGGGGATTACCTCCATCTGACAGTGGAGCCCAGGAGGTCTGTGTGCTGTGATCTGAGGGCTGTGTTGGGATCCGCGGCTTGAGCCGGGCTGGAGGGCTCAGACACCTGTGAGGGCGAACAGGCTGCCTTACGCCTGCATGTGGACTTGACAAGACAGAACTTCCAACAGGGTCTGAAGTAACACCCAGGAGAAAGGGTGACTGTTTTGTATATGAACTTCTCATGTGTGTGAACGATCACCAAGCAATTTGCGTTTTTGTTTTGCTTTCACGTGTTAATAAACACTAATGTTTTGAACCCGCTAATCCTAACTACCATAGCGAATCCCCATAATATATATAGGATCATCCTCAATTAATAATATAATAAAATATTTGTTACTTATTTGTTTGATGTCGTTGTTTTTATCTACTTTTAGGACTTAAAATCTGTAGTAGTTTTATTTATGTGGTTTTATTTTTGATGTAGTTAATACAGAATTATAGAAAATACTGAAGGATTCACAAATTTTCAAGCACCACAGTATGTGTACTGTGTATATGGTATAATTATGTGTGTAGGTAGTGTATATATGGTGTATGTACAACTTACATTTGGTGTATGTGTGTACAGTATGTGTGTACAACATATTTATATATATATATATATATATATATATATATGCTATAAGTACATTTGTGTGTAGCATATAGATATATGGTGTATCTTTATACATGGATGTGGCATGTATATAGTATACGGTGTGTGTATTTATGTGTCATGTTCATCTAACAGAAATGTCAGTATTATAGAAGTGCCAGTAAGCATGCAAAAAATTCTCTGCGGAGACCAGTGGTTCCACATTGCCAGTAAATCCTGGTGTGTCCTCAATCAGTGATAAGCTGCGCAACACTGATCTTATTTTGTTTGTCTCCATTATATTGCCTATAATGAATCACAAAAACTAGTTTGCCGTTGATGGTAATGGAGAGTGCACTGGATTTCTCTTACTTTAAATGGTTATTTATGTGTATATACTTATATATGGTGTATTTATATCTGTGTCACGTCTGCCGTTCCATATTGAGTAACAATTTGTTGTTAAAGATTAGAACAGCCGATTAAGTGTGCATACTGGGAATTATAGTTTCACAGCAGCTGGAGTGCCGAAGGTTGCTGATCCCTGCTATAGATAGATAGATAGTTAGATAGATAGATTATAGATATTAGATAAATTATATATATATTAGATAGATAAACAGATAGACATAATGTAGCATTTACACTGTTCATTCACTAAAAATATCATGTCACATTAGCCGATTCATCATATTTAAGGATCAGGATAAAATGATTTGCTGATTAATAAATGTAGGAGGTGTGTAGACATAAGCAAACATATCACATGTCTGAGAAGACAACTCAGACACTATTTAAACACAGATGTATTAGTGCATGATTGGACATGTTGCCCGCTAACCATGGCTGAAACCATTTTCTAGGCGTAACCAATATTTACCTAACTGTCAATAATCCTTGTTAAAATAGTGACTAAACCGTTGATCATCACCAAACCGCATGTAGCTCAGGGGATGCCAGAGTTATAACTTCCCGTAGTTCTAGAGGGGCACTACTATGTATGGTATCAGCAGAGCTACCAGTGCAAATGTGCTACAAGGGGTGAGCTGAATATCCTCAAATGTAGACAACAGACAGCTATGTATCCTTTTCAAAGTTTTTGGTTTCTTTAAACTGACCACATCTTTATGTCGAGAGACTCATCAGATCCCCATTTATTTGTTTTTATTAATGCTCCACCACCTTGTTTACAGGAAGGCAGAGGAGAGATTGTGGAAGAAGCCTATGCAGATCTGAACAGTAGGTCGCGTGCTAGATAGTAAGCAAATTAGTGGAGAGCAGTATGGCTGCTGTACTAAGCAAGGTCTGGAGTGTGGTTCATGTAGTAAATGGTAAGCCAAAATTTGACATTAGGAGTCTGGAAACTATTGAAGAACTGCCACGTAGGGCTAGAGATGGTGGACAAGCAAAACTGTGGAGACTGCAGCTAGGACTTCTTTGGGTTTAGGAGAATTCCTCTCTATTGGGCCAGTGAGATAGCTACAGGGGTAAGTGGATGGCCTGCAGGCATGAGAACGGGCCTGGAAATATATCCCTCAGCTAGATTCAATTAGATTGAGTAGATGGTGTGTGGGGTGGTGTAACTGGAGCCTTGAGACAGGCAGGGCCATGGTTTGACAGATGCTTTACTGTAGGAGTAAGTGTGTAGTATGGAGTGGACCTGAAGATTTGACAGATTGTTCCCATGTGAGATGGCCTACTGGATGTGACTGAGGAGGAACGTTTAAGTGACCAAACCCTTGAACTTCAGGGAACTATGACAAAGAGTCATAGATGACTGTCTGTGAGAAACTGGATGTACCGCAAGGCCCAGAGGAGCAGGAGCGGAGGATAGGATTGGTAGTGGCTGCAATACTTAGGGCTCATGCACATGACCGTGTGCTGGCCGGGCCTGTGCTGCGGACAACCAATTTGCATGGGCACTTAACGTATGGCCGTCGCATGCAGACGCGGACCCATCACAACTAACTAGGGCAGTGATTTCTCGGGACACACCCTGATGCTGGGGCTCCTGCCTAATGGTAGTTGGGGCACCCTTGGTGTTAACGTTTTGTAAAGGTGCAAGGCAGGGCATGTTGGTGCAGTGGCTAATGCAGAGCATATCTAAAGGCTCATGGGCCCTGGTTCGAGAGTTCATCTTGGGCCCTCCTACCCTCAATACCGCTTCACACCTCAACTTCATACCTCAACTTTAACCTCAACACGCCTTATAGGTCCCAACTTCACTCACACTGCACGCCACTCCTGTGCCACTCTGCAGGAAGGCTCAGTGCTCTGCTGGCTGCTCAACTACGTCTCTGGAATCACTCGGCCTGGGCTGTCTTCAACACTGCGTGTCCTCGCCACACTTAGCTGGAAGTGTCAATTCGCTGCATGACTGTTACTTGCCCTACCTCCCTGCCTATCCATGCTAGGCATCCTGTGTCGTGCACTGCATGTGTAGTGTAGAGATGGCGCTGGCTGGGAGCCAGAATTCAATAGTGTTAGGTTTCAGTCAGTCGGTTAGTGCTTTGTAGCAAGGGGCAGGGGTGCACCTAGCCTTTCCGCTGCCTGAAGTGAAAATTAAAACACCCCCCCAAATGCCAAATTCACAACCTAACCCTTCCATTCATCCCTACTGTTAAAGACATATTTGGAAAACATTACATACAGCACTACAGAATGTACTGGGTAATACAGCTCCACAACCTCTTACATCCAGTGACATCTCCGCTGATGTAGATGTTCTCTTTCCTCATCATCTCCATTTGGACCATGATGATATTTTTCCGCCATCTCTTGTCTCTGCAGAGTTTGACAAACAGACATCTTAGTTTCCAACTTTTCCATCATTCTTCCACCTTCTGAAAATCTCATCCTGCCACCCTCTATACTGTGCCCGCTGTGCTTCCCAATACTATACTGCAGAAACAGTCCCCCTGAAAATACTAGTGTCACAAAGATTGTGCCCCCTACAATAATTATTGGCACACAGTGTGCTAAAGATAACAGCGCCCAGCAAATAGTGCCCCTGTCACTAATAGTGTCATAAACATAATGTCCCCCAAAAATAATTGTGCTAAGCTGATACTCTGCAATGGTGCCCCCGACAGTAATAGTGCTCCCTAAACTCCCCCTGTTGTGGAAATTTTATTAGGATGTGTATTTGATATATTGTGTATTGTCATCATGTCTCTCAGTGTCAGGGTAAACTATTGGAGTGGATATCTTCCCGTGTATGTCCTGTCACAGCTGCTGGGCGCAGGGGTCTCCATCGGCGAATGGTCCATGTGCTAAGCACTGGGCTGTGGGCCGGGGGAGACATGTGTTCAGCAGAGCAGTGTTTTGTTAGCTCATGTATTGCCGCCGGCTAGGGCCCCCGCGCAAGACGCGGATTTATTGGCATGGCGTGGATGAGCACAATAAGAGAGCAATATAAACGAAAGGAACGTGCACTTGTTGTCTCTAGTGCGCCTGATCAGCCGCTGGAGATAATGACGTTGTCCTGTAAATAAACATGCATGAGGATCATAGTAACTTTATCTGGCATTGATCACTGAGCAAGGCTGGATAGAGTTCACTCCAGTGGTAATGGTAGATTATGGTATACATGTGTTTGTTAGCTGGCTATGTTATTCTAAATGCTTGTCTTCCTATGTCATCACTTCCTGTATGTCATCACTTCCTGCATCCTTGTCTTGGGACAGCCCCTTTTACACCTTTTGTTAGTTAATAAAAGTGAACACACTGAGCAGGGCAGGAGGAGTTGCTCAGAATTTCAATCAAGATGGTAACAAGTGGGTCTGTCTCTGACTGCAGATGATAAGAATGGATTTACCTTTTTCCTTACACAAACTTTGATGCGAGCTGATTACAACTATTTACAATATTTTCTACAACAGATTATTACAGATTTCTATTTCACCCCCAATAGTAATAATTCTCTGTCAGAGTGCACTTAGTATTAACAGTGTCCCCAATAGTAATAATGCCCCCATTGTGCTCATACTAGTAATGATATATCCCATATCGCCCCAGTAGTAATAATTCTCCTTATAATGAGTGCCAGTAGAAAAATGTCCCCTTAAAATGTGCACCAGTACAAAAAATACCCATTTTTAATGTGCACCCATATAATGTGCCCATAATGCTCATCACCCCATAGTGGCCTAACAGCATGGTGCCAAATAAAAAATAATAAACTGAAATATTTGCCTCCAAGCAGCTGTCAACGATGCAGTGCAGGCCTCTTCCGGCCTGTTTCTTGAGCTGTTTGCTGCCTGGCTCAGGCAGAACAGTGATGATTACAGCCTGAAGCCTATCACAGGGAAGGGTGGGGCAGGGAGACACAGCATTCAAATGTATCACCATCCTGAGGACAGAGGTACATATCTGACTTATGGGCCTGGTCGCAATTGCAACCACTGCAACCCCTATAGTTACGCCACTGGGCTGGCGTATGATGCTGGCATCAGTAACCCGGCCAGTTGTAAAAGAAAGACATCTCTCTTCAGTAAAGTGCAGAATGGGAGTTGTAGTACAGTTACAAATAATTCACAGTGCAAATCTTCCTAGATAACAATGTATGGATATAAGCCAGGATGGGGAGTATAATACTACTTCCTCTATCTTGACAAAGTCTCTCTCTGCACTTACTCTTGCACTGGTGGCTGTAATTCCCAGCTGAGGGGTACAGGTTTGAGATATAGTTGGCCAGAACCATGTCTAAAGGTTAAGGGTGTTTTAGCAATATTCCTCTCAATACCTTACTGTCTGACTCTAATGCTGGGCCATACAGATTGTGGACTTTCTTAGTTATTTTCTTTTTCTGTCTCTTTCTGAGGTACTGTTGGATAGCAGTGACTTTCTTGTTCGGAGATGATGGTTCTCTGGGATGAAGGCCTAGTTCTCTGAGGAGTGAGCACATGCAGCCTCTTCTTACTTCCTCTACTAGCACTAGAATGAGCTAGGGGCAGACCTAAGTCCCACACCTAACTAAGCAGAGGCAGGAATACAAACCCTGACTGATCTATATAGAGATATGCTGGTACCTGTACATTACTAAGCATCAGGGTTGCCAACTGTCAATTTCTGGATTGTCCGCAAAAATAGGTGACTTTTTTTCCTGTGTCCCTGAAACAAAATCAATGTGTCCATGATTGTTTTGAGGCTGGTGGTACTGGACTAGATTATTTTGGTGGTAACTATCATCATTTTACAGCTCACAGTAAATGATGGCAATGAATTATTATCAGTATATTGAGCTACAGACATGTATTACTTATAATCTTTATAATTCATTATAGTTATCCAATTTGTCCTTCAAAAATGTTGGCTGTCCGTGATTTTGGGATAAGTTGTCCAGAAAAAAGATAAACTCTGGTCGGCAACTCTGCTAGGCATTAACTATTAAATATTATTACATAAGAACAATTTGCAAGTACACTGTTCTGGGATACTGCAGAGGGAATCCTTCAGATGGAGGGAACTGGGACCATTGGATAAGGCCTTTGATAGAAGGGCCTATGGGAGGTGGAGAGAGAGTTTTGCACTTGACACATGACAAGTGTTGGAAGCATGGTGTGAGACTGTGAAATAACTTAGTCTGGGCGTGGCCTCTTTGAGATGGACAGAGACTGGAGGAGAGAAGCTACCAGAATTGTTTGACATTCTATTTAGTTTGATCTGGAACATTTAAAGAGAACCTGTGGGAACATGATGGACGCTGATTACCTTGGGGCTCTGTGTTTGCTCTGGGCCCATGAAGTTCAAGCTATACCCTTGCCAAACCTTCAGATGAATTAAACCTGAACAATTCTCAAGATATAAATTAATATTTCCACACAGGGTCAGACCTCAAGGTCTGAGGGTGGTGGAGATGAGAATGAACTAGAACATATAGAACATGTAAACTTTCCCTTCCACTACCCTAGATGACAAGGTAAACAGCCATTAAGTTCCCCTCCACTACCGTAGAAATTAGGGAAATAGGCATTAACCACTCCACTACTTTAGGTCATCAGGAAAATGATAATTAACCCCTCCACCACTGTAGACTACTAGGCAAATGAGCATTAAACATTCAACTACACTTACCCTTCTACTATCCTAGACCACCAGAGTTTAGAAGATCTACTCCCCCATACATCTTTTTTAATTAAAAGTAGGAATGGATCCTGGAACAAAAGAGGGTAAAAACATTTCCAAAATAGCAGGACCTGGGTCAGTTCATTTGTGAGTCTTTAATAGGTCATCAGTATCTGAATGGTGGGGTTCCGACACCCGAGACCCCTGTCGATCAGCTGTTTTGAGAAGGCACCGACGCTCCTATGAGCGCCGCTCTCTTCTCACAGCTCACCAAGCACAGCACCGTACGTTGTATAGTGGCTGTGCTTGGTATCACGCTCAGCCCCATTGACTTAAATGGGATTGAACTGCACCTAGGCCACGTGAATGATGAACGTGACATCAGTGGCCTAGGGAAAAAAAGCAGCGAGAAGGCCACAGTGACCACAGGAGCGCAGCTGCCTTCTCTAACAGCTGACAGACCTCCACCAATCAGATACTGATGAATCTAGAAAAAATCCCTTTAAGTGCCAGTCTTCATATTTTATTTGCAACATTTTGCATAGAATGTAATTTTGCTATTTCAGGACATGAAATACTATATTTCCTTACATGTGAATGATCTGCCTTCAATTTTCTACTGCCCATTTTGTTATCCACAGTTATCACTAAATGTGCTTCATTTCTGACTGGGCAGCAGGGGCACATATAAGTCAGCTACCTGGGCTGTTGTTCCCATGGGCATGGGTAAAGTTTTTGCACAAATATTTTAACCGTCACAAATAGCCAATTGACATAATCATCCTAAGGGCCCCTGACGGTGCACGCACTCAGGCTATCACTGATATGTCATCCTGATATAACCAGCTCTTGCAGTAATAAAGACATCTGCTCATAAAGTGAGATCATCCCGAATGCCTGAGCTGACAGGATTTCTTCCTCAGGTCTGGAAGGGGTGCAGCATATGTCCCTTTTCCCAGTTCTTGGCGTGTAATGCACACCTTGCCGGAGAGGTGAGAACAGACATATTACAGTGCACGGTGTCAGGGTGTTGAGAAATGGATGGTGTGTGTTCAGTGATATGTTATCAGCTGGGACAATAACCTTATCTGTGTAGTAACACTTTAACCTTTCATCATGCCGAACAGAAAAACTCTGTATGAATGGCCTGTGCTTTGTATTTTTCAGCTCAGTCAGCTACTACTGACAATGTAGTAAAAACGGATTCAGAACAACTGATTGTATTAAACAGACTCTCTAATTTCGGCCTATATAGTGCAGACTTGGCTATAATTAAGGTAGAACGTAGGTTGAGGCCTTTGTCTGTGCTTGTCTGTCATCTTCATTTCTTCTCCTATAATATAGCCAGGGGCTGATTTGGCCAAGACGCAGACCACACAAATGCATGGGGCCCCAGAGATTAGAAAGGCCACCTGCTGCCTCTTGACAGCCAGGCCCATTGGCAACGGCACCACTTTCAGCTACATCCATGTCCTGAGGATGCAGATACAGTTGAATACAACTATCAGCTCCCTGCTCCACCTTCCACTCAGCTTCCAGTGGTTTGGCACTGGCAAGCGCGAGGATGTGACACGCCTGCTGCCCCTCTGTGCCAGACAGATTAAAATAGATCTGCATCTACCAGTCTGTTAATGGTTTCTTGTTTTTATTTCTGTGTAACCCCAACTTGATGTATAGTGCCATGGAATAAATAATAATAATAATAAGTCAGATATCTGCTCCTTTCATTGTGGTAATGTGGGATAGGTGAGTATTCATATAGAGCAGGGGTGGACTGGCCATAGACCCTACAGGGAAATTTCCCGGGTGGCTAATACCAAGCGGGCTGCCCAAGTCCTCCTCATGGCCACCAGCCTAGTACATAAAGATCTGATGCGCTGAGCATTAATTTATGTAGGAGCATTAGATACTTATGCACCTGGCCAGCAGCTGCATGGGGGGCATAATAGAGTATTATTCTGTGTTGAAGTCATTTTGTGCGGGGGGCATATAAGGAGGCATTATTCTGTGTGGTGATGCACATAAGGGGTCATTATACCATGTTGGAGATACATAAAGGGAATCATATCGTGTTAGTTGTACATAAGGAAACATTATACTTTTGGGGGGATACATAGGGATCACTATATCAGCAAAATACACTGGAGATTCTGCACAAAGAACACAGATAGCATAGGAAGTGTGTAAGTGGAGATTTATAACTCTGCTGCTAGTCATTACATTGACTCACCTATTATATTACTGCACTCAGGGTAACTAAGATAATGCATAAAGTATTACACGGGGAAACATACAGAGGAATAAGAAGAGTAAAACTTAGTGGGGAGGAAAGGAAATCTACCAGGAGTGATCTGATTAAATTCTTAGTTCACAGGAAGTCATGCATGCAGGATATTCAAAATAATTGAAATTCTAATGCAGTGACCCGGAGGCCAGTGATAATAATGGAGTTGTCATATTTTCATGTCATGTTTCTAGTGTATGGCTAGTTATAAAACTATATTCTTCAACTGTTATGTAACCCTGACTGAAACTGGAAGCTAAAGGGAACCTGTCACCTCCGAAAACCATCCCAAGCCACCAGCAGTACCTGCGTGTAGCCAGCAGTGTGTTTCTGATGATGCCTTTCTTCCTGAAGGCAGATGCAGCAAAAGTACTGAAAACGTTGTTTTATCCCCTGCCCGGCACGCTTCTCCACACATGCTTGAAGTCAAGGAGGCAGCGGTCTCCTTTCTTCAAGTCACGGTAACCACCCCCCCTTCCCTGCTCCTTCGCTGTGACTGATAGCCGGCTGTTCGGCAAAGGCAGCCAAACTCTCGCGCATAAGCGCTGTCAGTCACAGCGAAGGGGCAGGGAAGGGGCTTGGTTACCGTGACTTGAAGCAAGGAGGCCGCTGCCTCCTTGACTTTAATCATGTGTGGAGAAGCATGCCGGGCAGGGGATAAACCAACCTTTTCAGTACTTTTACATCAGAAACACGCTGCTGGCTACAAGCAGGTACTGCTGGCGGCTTGGGATGGTTTTGGGAGGTCACAGGTTAAATTATTTATTTCATTTATATAGCATTGACATATTCTGCAGCACTTTACAGACATTGTCATCAATTTCCAGGCCCTAACCATCGCTAGGTAGAAGCACGTCCAACCCTTTGGGCTTGGTTCCTTCCTGTGAGTCAGTAGCTATGCCATGGATGCTCTGTTTGGGGTGTACTATCTCTCTTTGGGGAGAGAGTGCCTTTTTCAGAATGACTTATTGTTCTTACACGCTCCTCTGGAATTCTGGGAAGAAAAGGATGCAAATGAGCTCTTAACAAGTTCGGCCTCTAATACCACCAGATGTAAGGCAGCTATCCTATAAGTCAATGTTCAACCCTTTAATGAGGCCTTGAGACATGACTCAGATATTAAATAAGCCAGGACCTCATCTGCAGACAGCTGTTTCGGGATTTTCATCCCTTTCTTCCATGGATGTTGTAGCCACACTAGAGTCTAGTCAGGATCTACATTACAGACCAGAGATGGGGCCTAAAATTGAGAAAAACTCAAGAAAACCTTCCAGACCGAGTACAGCAAAGTACTTATATAATGTATAGAAGGTAAAGCAGCCAAATCGGAGGGTGCGAGGAAACAGACTATGGAGGTAACGCTTAAATATTGGCTATTAGACCCACAGCCCCTTAGCTGGGTTTAAAGGCCTCATGATCATACTGGAGAGCCAGATTACAGGTCTGTTTAAGGTCTATACCCCGGTATTGAGTTCCGTCCTAGGGGCTCAATACTGGAAAAAAACTGATCAGTTTTATCCTAATGCATTCTGAATGGAGAGCAATCCGTTCAGGATGCATCAGGATGTCTTCAGTTCAGTCACTGTACATTGAAATGCATTAATGATCTGGACCCAAGTGTTCCGGAAAAAACGGATCCAGTTTTGCGCCTGCGCATGGGCAGACCTTTAAAAACGTGAAAAAGATAAATACCGGATCCATTTTTTCCGGATGACAACCGAAGAGACGGATCCAGTATTGCAATGCATTTGTGAGAAGGATCCGCATCTGGATCAGTCTACAAATGGTATCTGTTTGCATACAGATTGCCAGATCCGGCAGGCAGTTCCAGTGATGCCGGAATCCAGAAACGCAAGTGTGACAGTACCCTAAGCTGGACTACAGTGAAAATTAGCTGTATATAGAAAGTGCATCTGGATGAGGTACATGGAGTTTTGGTGGAATTCTCTTGATTGAGCCAGGAACTTATTGAGACTTTGTTCTTTAGTAAAAGTCGGTTACATGTTGAATTGCACTGGCCTCTTCATCTTCTTCTATCACCAGGTTCCCTGCTCTACACCTCACAACATTAACACTAAGGCCCCTTTCACACGGGCGAGTATTCCGCGCAGATGCGATGCGTGAGTTGAACGCATTGCACCCGCACTGAATCCCGACCCATTCATTTCTATGGGGCTGTTCACATGAGCGGTGATTTTCACGCATCACTTATGTGTTGCGTGAAAATTGCAGCATGCTCTATTTTGTGCGTTTTTCACGTAACGCAGGCCCTATAGAAATGAATGGGGTTGCGTGAAAATCGCAAGCATCCGCAAGCAAGTGCGGATGCGGTGCGATTTTCACGCACGGTTGCTAGGAGACGATCGGGATGGAGACCCGCTCATTATTCATTTCCCTTATAACATGGTTATAAGGGAAAATAATAGCATTCTGAATACAGAATGCATAGTAAAATATCGCTGGAGGGGTTAAAAAAACAAAAATAATAATAATTTATCTCACCTTAATCCACTTGATCGCGCAGCCCGGCATCTTCTCTGTCTGTCTTCTGTGCTGTGTGGAGGAACAGGATCTGTGGTGACGTCACTCCGGTCATCACATGATCCATCACCATGGTAAAAGATCATGTGATGGACCATGTGATGACCAGAGTGACGTCATCACAGGTCCTGTTACTGCACACAGCTAAGATGAAGACAGAAGGAGATGCCAGCTTCGCGATGAAGTGGACTAAGGTGAGTTAAATTATTATTTATTAATTTTTTTAGCCCCTCCAGCGCTATTTTACTAAGCACTCTGTATTCAGAATGCTATTATTTTCCCTTATAACCATGTTTCTTCTGTAAAGAAGTTTGGGTTTGGGCACCAAACATGCGCGATTTTTCTCACGCGCGTGCAAAACGCATTACAATGTTTTGCACTCGCGCGTGTTCCCGCAACGCACCCGCACATTTTCCTGCAACGTCCGTGTGAAAGAGGCCTAAGGACACCCCGGCTGCCATCAGGTGGGAGACTTTTACTAGTGTGTGTCCAGGGGATATAGGTGTATCCCCTCTTCATGGAGGGAGACCACCACCACAGTGTATACCCCCATCATCTGCAACTACTCCTGCCTCGCACCTCTCCACTATGCACCTTCCCCTGCCAGGCCTAAACACTGTGGTACTAGGGTACACTGTTAACTTTCCGGCAACTAGAAATCTTGCAAAGACAGGTCCAGATGTCTTATATTAGAGTACACATGAATGACAGAAGCCTTAAAGTGATAGGGAGAGGCATGGAAACTACTTTGAATGACATCATGCCTGTCTTCATTAAAGATAAGGGAGGGAGTAGCTGCCTTTTCCTTCACTTATTGGTCCCTCCCATATTGTGTTTGACACTCACCTGACCGGTCCACCTTCATGAAATATCACTTTTGGTATGGGAAAAGAACAACTGTGTTTCATAACCTAATCGTGTTTGAGAAGGCAATGTCTAGACCGTTGAACACGTCTCACTAGAATTAATTCTAGTCTTTATCTGACAACATGGCGTTAATTACATCAAAGATATTTTAATTGCTTTCTGTTGGCTGTAAAGAAAAAATACTGGTAGTGATATTGAGTTGCAAGATGTTTTCTTCTCTAGTCATGGCTAAAGCTAGAATTAGAATCTTGCTACTCTTCTTCTGTTAGAGAGCAATGCATCATGGGAACTCAGAAACAGTGGCACATACAAGAGGTAAGTTATTGGGACACATGTCTGACAAGGTAGTGGAGAAAAAATTGTTGCTTATTTCTAGGGGTAACCAGCAGAAGTTTGAAAGACTAGTCACCGTCCACTTTGGACAGTCCCTGAGGGCCCCTGACAATAGGCTGATGGAGTCATAGTAATCAGTAACAATTCCTGAGGGTCCCCTAATAAGCTGATATAACCATAGTAATCAACTTTAACATGTGGGGCAACCATGAAGGCACTCCGCTCTGGGGCCCCTGTAACCCAGGTAAGCTATATTTTTTCAAAAAGGACATACTATAGCTGCTTGCTGTAGTATTTTGTCCAGGAGAATGCCAGAATCCATAACAGAAACCCAACAGACTCCATTATAATCAATAGGATCCACAAAATGCTGGTGGAGTCCAGCATATGCTAGATTTGGTGATTCTGTTATTTTTTTGTTTTGTTTCTATAGCGAAACAGGAAAATGGGATTTCACTGCATATATAAACCTAGGCAATGGACACGGGGCATTTTTATGACTGCATTTTACAGATTTTAGGCTAAGAGTCATTTTTTTCAGTTGGTCTTTATAAAAAATATTTAGCCAGTCTGTTTGCAAGCTGTCACAGTATGTTTTCTTTGAATCCTGTCATCTGACCACTCATGTGTAGCTCTTATGCGTAGCTCTTATAAAGACATATTCCTACTGGTTTGATAAAAATTGAGCTATAATAAGTGTTTATGAGGTCAGGAGATCAAAGATAGGCACTACAAATGAGCCTTCAGATGACAGGTGTCACGGATGATGTTGCAGAAAGCTGGAACTTATAAATAAACATCTGACTGGCTTGATCCCAAACTAAGGAGCATATGGGTGAGCCCTATAAAACCCCTAGAGCTCTCCCTGACTGCTATGCCCATGCAAGGGTCTCTATGGTAGACGATTGCATGCCCACATACCTAATACTGTGTGACACCTGAAAACCCTATAATAACATGACCACCGGCTGCCTGCACTTAATACGGATGGAGTCAGGGTCACCTAGAATCAAGCCAGCAAGGAAACACAAATAAAGGAAAAAGACTTATCTGAGGAAACAACAGCAGCAGCAGCCTCCAGCAGTGAACACCTCATCCAGGAAGTAGTATAAACCGCAAAGTGAGGCAGTATGGGAGGAAATATAAAGGGAGACAATAAGTCTAAATAGGTGACACCTGGGAGAAGGAAAGGAAATTACAAAGTGAAACTAAAACAAAGAACGTCATGCAAGAGGTAGAGAAGAACGTCTGCCAGACCTTCTCACAGAACTGGCGGTGACAACAGGATTCAAAGAAAACAGACTGTAACAGCTTGCAAACAGACTGCTTTTTAACACTTGTATCTCAGAAATGGCTGAACATATTAATAAAGACCAACTGAAAAAAAGATTCTTAGCCTAAAATGAGTAAAATGCAAGGTGTGCTTAGCTTGTAAAGGTGTTTTTCAGGAGTTTAAGGGGTTTTCCAAGATTTGGATATTGATGACTTATCCTCAGGATAGGTACCAAAGAATGTCATAGACAGCAGCATATCCTCCTTAAGTTCTTTTATTCAAGTGGGATGCATATAATGTACATAAAGTGCAAGTAGTGCAACTTTTTGACTAATACCTAGCCTTTCTCAAGCATAAACATAGTGAATATTGCAAGTATATATAGTAGACAGAGGTGGCACCTGCCTTCACTTTAACCAACCACAAATAACTCCATGATTAATTATATAAAACAGCAGTGTGCTCATCAAACGCATAATCAATATACATTATAGATATTCTAATCAGCCAATCCTTCTTCATATTCCAGCTAGTACCAGGTGAATGCGGGCAGACAGGTCTACAGCTCCCAGCACATGTGTGCTTGGCATCACAAGACAAGCTGGTGCATTCCTGCTGGCTTTCTGGAGAGATATCGGTGCTGCTTTCATATCCATATTGCCTATCCTCAGGATAGGTAATCCATATCATATTGGAGGGGGGGGGGGTCCAGCTCCTGGCAACCCCGAAGATCGGTTGTTTGAAGAGGTCAATGACATCACGGTTATCAGTCACATGACCTAGGTTCTACTTAGTCTCATTCAAGTGAAACGGCCCGGGCTGTCATACCAAGCACAGCCGCTATCTAATGGATGGTGTTGTGCTTGGTAAGCTGCAAGGAGGCCATGGCACTCACCTGAGTTGAGTGCCGCTGCCTCTTTAAACAGCTGATTGTCATGGGTGCCGAGGGTAATTTGTATCAAACACTTGGAGAACCCCTTTAGTATTGATGACCTATCCTCAGGATAGGTCAATATCTGATCAGTGGGGGTCCTACTCCCCTCTGAGTAGCCATTTAAAGAGGCAGAAGCACTCCAGTGAGTGATGTGGTCTCCTCACAGCTTAGGCTACTTTCACACTAGCGGCAGGACGGATCCGACAGGCTGTTCACCCTGTCGGATCCGTCCTGCCGCTATTTCACCGTGCCGCGCTCCGTCCCCATTGACTATAATGGGGACGGGGGCGAAGCTACGGTGCAGCACAGCAGTGCACGGCGAGAGGCCGCCAGACTAAAAGTACTGCATGTCCGACTTTTTATTTTCCGGTGGCCTCTCACCATGCACTGCCGTGCTGCACCGGAAGCCCCGCCCCGTCCCCATTATAGTCAATGGGGACGGAGTGGCGGCTTGGCGGCACGGTAAAATAGCGGCAGGAAGGATCCGACAGGGTGAACATACTGTCGGATCCGTCCTGCTGCTAGTGTGAAAGTAGCCTTACCAAGCATATCACTGCTCATTGTATAATGGCTGTGCTTGGTATTGCATCTCAAGTTATTTTACTAGAATGGCCTAGGAAGAGACTGCAGTGCTCACTAATAGGTGGGGGAGGTGCTGCGAGTCGGCCCCCTACCTATCAGATAATGATGACCTATATACAGGTCCTTCTAAAAAAAATTGCATATTGTGATAAAGTTCATTATTTTCTGTAATGTACTGATAAACATTAGACTTTCATATATTTTAGATTCATTACACACCAACTGAAGTAGTTCAAGCCTTTTATTGTTTTAATATTGATGATTTTGGCATACAGCTCATGAAAACCCAAATTTCCTATCTCAAAAAATTAGCATATCATGAAAAGGTTCTCTAAACGAGCTATTAACCTAATCATCTGAATCAACTAATTAACTCTAAACACCTGCAAAAGATTCCTGAGGCTTTTAAAAACTCCCAGCCTGGTTCATTACTCAAAATCGCAATCATGGGTAAGACTGCCGACCTGACTGCTGTCCAGAAGGCCATCATTGACACCCTCAAGCAAGAGGGTAAGACACAGAAAGAAATTTCTGAACAAATAGGCTGTTCCTAGAGTGCTGTATCAAGGCACCTCAGTGTGAAGTCTGTGGGAAGGAAAAAGTGTGGCAGAAAACGCTGCACAACGAGAAGAGGTGACCGGACCCTGAGGAAGATTGTGGAGAAGGACCGATTCCAGACCTTGGGGGACCTGCGGAAGCAGTGGACTGAGTCTGGAGTAGAAACATCCAGAGCAACCGTGTACAGGGGTGTGCAGGAAATGGGCTACAGGTGCCGCATTCCCAAGGTCAAGCCACTTTTGAACCAGAAACAGCAGCAGAAGCGCCTGACCTGGGCTACAGAGAAGCAGCACTGGACTGTTGCAAGTCATTCGGAAATCAAGGTGCCAGAGTCTGGAGAAAGACTGGGGAGAGGGAAATGCCAAAATGCCTGAAGTCCAGTGTCAAGTACCCACAGTCAGTGATGGTCTGGGGTGCCATGTCAGCTGCTGGTGTTGGTCCACTGTGTTTTATCAAGGGCAGGGTCAATGCAGCTAGCTATCAGGAGATTTTGGAGCACTTCATGCTTCCCTCTGCTGAAAAGCTTTATGGAGATGAAGATTTCATTTTTCAGCACGACCTGGCACCTGCTCACAGTGCCAAAACCACTGGTAAATGGTTTACTGACCATGGTATTACTGTGCTCAATTGGCCTGCCAACTCTCCTGACCTGAACCCCATAGAGAATCTGTGGGATATTGGGAAGAGAAAGTTGAGAGACGAAAGACCCAACACTCTGGATGAGCTTAAGGCCGCTATCGAAGCATCCTGGGCCTCCATAACACCTCAGCAGTGCCACAGGCTGATTGCCTCCATGCCACGCTGCATTGAAGCAGTAATTTCTGCAAAAGGATTCCCGACCAAGTATTGAGTGCATAACTGAACATAATTATTTGAAGGTTGACTTTTTTTGTATTAAAAACACTTTTCTTTTATTGGTCGGATGAAATATGCTAATTTTTTTAGATAGGAATTTGGGGTTTTCATGAGCTGTATGCCAAAATCATCAATATTAAAACAATAAAAGGCTTGAACTACTTCAGTTGTGTGTAATGAATCTAAAATATATGAAAGTCTAATGTTTATCAGTACATTACAGAAAATAATGAACTTTATCACAATATGCTAATTTTTTTAGAAGGACCTGTACTGGTGACTAGGGATGAGCGAACTCGAACTGTATAGTTCGGGTTCGTACCGAATTTTGGGGTGTCCGTGACACGGACCCGAACCCGGACATTTTCGTAAAAGTCCGGGTTCGGGTTCGGTGTTCGTCGCTTTCTTGGCGCTTTTGTGACGCTTTCTTGGCGCTTTTTGAAAGGCTGCAAAGCAGCCAATCAACAAGCGTCATACTACTTGCCCCAAGAGGCCATCACAGCCATGCCTACTATTGGCATGGCTGTGATTGGCCAGAGCACCATGTGACCCAGCCTCTATTTAAGCTGGAGTCACATAGCGCCGCCCGTCACTCTGCTCTGATTAGCGTAGGGAGAGGTTGCGGCTGCGACAGTAGGGCGAGATTAGGCAGATTAACTCCTCCAAAGGACTTGATTAACTGATCGATCTGCAGCTGTGGATCATTGAGCTGCTGATCCTCAATTGCTCACTGTTTTTAGGCTGCACAGACCGTTTGTCAGTCTCATTTTTCTGGGGTGATCGGCGGCCATTTTGTGTCTTGTGGTGCGCCAGCACAAGCTGCGACCAAGTGCATTTAACCCTCAATGGTGTGGTTGTTTTTTGGCTAAAGCCTACATCAGGGTGAAGCTGTCACACCAAGTGCATTTAACCAGCAATAGTCTGTTCATTTTTTGGCCATATACAAAATCAGGGGCAAGCTGCGCCTGTCACCAAGTGCATTTAACCCTCAATGGTGTGGTTGTTTTTTGGCTAAAGCCTACATCAGGGTGAAGCTGTGACACCAAGTGCATTTAACCAGCAATAGTCTGTTCATTTTTTGGCCATATACAAAATCAGGGGCAAGCTGCGCCTGTCACCAAGTGCATTTAACCCTCAATGGTGTGGTTGTTTTTTGGCTAAAGCCTACATCAGGGTGAAGCTGTCACACCAAGTGCATTTAACCAGCAATAGTCTGTTCATTTTTTGGCCATATACAAAATCAGGGGCAAGCTGCGCCTGTCACCAAGTGCATTTAACCCTCAATGGTGTGGTTGTTTTTTGGCTAAAGCCTACATCAGGGTGAAGCTGTCACACCAAGTGCATTTAACCAGCAATAGTCTGTTTATTTTTTGGCCATATCCCAGTCTAATTCTGTCACTAAATCCATACCGGTCACCCAGCGCCTAAATACTAGGCCTCAAATTTATATCCAGCTAAATCTGTCCCTAGTGCTGTAGCTGGGCGAGTTATTTAGTGTCCGTTCAAGCACATTTCTTGTTCTGGGTTGAAATACAATTCCCAATTTAGCAATTTCATAATTTAGTGGTTCCTGCTATATCAGAGCTATTTGAAATCTATCCCAAAAAGGGTATATAATATTGAAGGTGCACATTGGGTCATTCAGAATAACTTCACACACACCCGCTACTGTGTATTTCCAAGTCTAATTCTGTCACTAAACCCATACCTGTCACCCAGCGCCTAAATACTAGGCCTCAAATTTAAATCCCTCTAAATCTCTCGTTACCGCTGTACTGTTGTTGCTGGGCAAGATATTTAGTGTCCGTCAAAGCACATTTTTTGTTCTGGGTTGAAGTACAATTCCCAATTTAGCAATTTCATAATTTAGTGGTTCCTGCTATATCAGAGCTATTTGGAATCTATCCCTAAAAGGGTATATAATATTGAAGGTGCACATTGGGTCATTCAGAATAACTTCACACACACCCGCTACTGTGTATTTCCAAGTCTAATTCTGTCACTAAACCCATACCTGTCACCCAGCGCCTAAATACTAGGCCTCAAATTTAAATCCCTCTAAATCTCTCGTTACCGCTGTACTGTTGTTGCTGGGCAAGATATTTAGTGTCCGTCAAAGCACATTTTTTGTTCTGGGTTGAAGTACAATTCCCAATTTAGCAATTTCATAATTTAGTGGTTTCTGCTATATCAGAGCTATTTGAAATCTATCCCTAAAAGGGTATATAATATTGAAGGTGCACATTGGGTCATTCAGAATAACTTCACACACACGCTTCTGTGCATTTCCAAGTCTAATTCTGTCACTAAATCCATACCGGTGACCCAGCGCCTAAATACTAGGCCTCAAATTTAAATCCCTCTAAATCTCTCGTTACCCACCGCTGTACTGTTGTTGCTGGGCAAGATATTTAGTGTCCGTCAAAGCACATTTTTTGTTCTGGGTTGAAGTACAATTCCCAATTTAGCAATTTCATAATTTAGTGGTTTCTGCTATATCAGAGCTATTTGAAATCTATCCCTAAAAGGGTATATAATATTGAAGGTGCACATAGGGTCATTCAGAATAACTTCACACACACGCTTCTGTGCATTTCCAAGTCTAATTCTGTCACTAAATCCATACCGGTGACCCAGCGCCTAAATACTAGGCCTCAAATTTAAATCCCTCTAAATCTCTCGTTACCCACCGCTGTACTGTTGTTGCTGGGCAAGATATTTAGTGTCCGTCAAAGCACATTTTTTGTTCTGGGTTGAAGTACAATTCCCAATTTAGCAATTTCATAATTTAGTGGTTTCTGCTATATCAGAGCTATTTGAAATCTATCCCTAAAAGGGTATATAATATTGAAGGTGCACATAGGGTCATTCAGAATAACTTCACACACACGCTTCTGTGCATTTCCAAGTCTAATTCTGTCACTAAATCCATACCGGTGACCCAGCGCCTAAATACTAGGCCTCAAATTTATATCCCGCTAAATCTCTCGTTACCGCTGTACTGTTGTTGCTGGGCAAGATATTTAGTGTCCGTCAAAGCACATTTTTTGTTCTGGGTTGAAGTACAATTCCCAATTTAGCAATTTCATAATTTAGTGGTTCCTGCTATATCAGAGCTATTTGAAATCTATCCCAAAAAGGGTATATAATATTGAAGGTGCACATTGGGTCATTCAGAATAACTTCACACACACCCGCTACTGTGTATTTCCAAGTCTAATTCTGTCACTAAACCCATACCTGTCACCCAGCGCCTAAATACTAGGCCTCAAATTTAAATCCCTCTAAATCTCTCGTTACCGCTGTACTGTTGTTGCTGGGCAAGATATTTAGTGTCCGTCAAAGCACATTTTTTGTTCTGGGTTGAAGTACAATTCCCAATTTAGCAATTTCATAATTTAGTGGTTTCTGCTATATCAGAGCAATTTGAAATCTATCCCTAAAAGGGTATATAATATTGAAGGTGCACATTGGGTCATTCAGAATAACTTCACACACACGCTTCTGTGCATTTCCAAGTCTAATTCTGTCACTAAACCCATACCTGTCACCCAGCGCCTAAATACTAGGCCTCAAATTTAAATCCCTCTAAATCTCTCGTTACCGCTGTACTGTTGTTGCTGGGCAAGATATTTAGTGTCCGTCAAAGCACATTTTTTGTTCTGGGTTGAAGTACAATTCCCAATTTAGCAATTTCATAATTTAGTGGTTTCTGCTATATCAGAGCTATTTGAAATCTATCCCTAAAAGGGTATATAATATTGAAGGTGCACATTGGGTCATTCAGAATAACTTCACACACACGCTTCTGTGCATTTCCAAGTCTAATTCTGTCACTAAATCCATACCGGTGACCCAGCGCCTAAATACTAGGCCTCAAATTTAAATCCCTCTAAATCTCTCGTTACCCACCGCTGTACTGTTGTTGCTGGGCAAGATATTTAGTGTCCGTCAAAGCACATTTTTTGTTCTGGGTTGAAGTACAATTCCCAATTTAGCAATTTCATAATTTAGTGGTTTCTGCTATATCAGAGCTATTTGAAATCTATCCCTAAAAGGGTATATAATATTGAAGGTGCACATTGGGTCATTCAGAATAACTTCACACACACGCTTCTGTGCATTTCCAAGTCTAATTCTGTCACTAAACCCATACCTGTCACCCAGCGCCTAAATACTAGGCCTCAAATTTAAATCCCTCTAAATCTCTCGTTACCCGCTGTACTGTTGTTGCTGGGCAAGATATTTAGTGTCCGTCAAAGCACATTTTTTGTTCTGGGTTGAAGTACAATTCCCAATTTAGCAATTTCATAATTTAGTGGTTTCTGCTATATCAGAGCTATTTGAAATCTATCCCTAAAAGGGTATATAATATTGAAGGTGCACATTGGGTCATTCAGAATAACTTCACACACACGCTTCTGTGCATTTCCAAGTCTAATTCTGTCACTAAATCCATACCGGTGACCCAGCGCCTAAATACTAGGCCTCAAATTTAAATCCCTCTAAATCTCTCGTTACCCACCGCTGTACTGTTGTTGCTGGGCAAGATATTTAGTGTCCGTCAAAGCACATTTTTTGTTCTGGGTTGAAGTACAATTCCCAATTTAGCAATTTCATAATTTAGTGGTTTCTGCTATATCAGAGCTATTTGAAATCTATCCCTAAAAGGGTATATAATATTGAAGGTGCACATAGGGTCATTCAGAATAACTTCACACACACGCTTCTGTGCATTTCCAAGTCTAATTCTGTCACTAAATCCATACCGGTGACCCAGCGCCTAAATACTAGGCCTCAAATTTAAATCCCTCTAAATCTCTCGTTACCGCTGTCCTGTTGTAGCTGGGAAAGTTATTTAGTGCCCGTCAAAGCACATTTTTTGTTCTGGGTTGAAGTACAATTCCCAATTTAGCAATTTCATAATTTAGTGGTTTCTGCTATATCAGAGCTATTTGAAATCTATCCCTAAAAGGGTATATAATATTGAAGGTGCACATAGGGTCATTCAGAATAACTTCACACACACGCTTCTGTGCATTTCCAAGTCTAATTCTGTCACTAAATCCATACCGGTGACCCAGCGCCTAAATACTAGGCCTCAAATTTAAATCCCTCTAAATCTCTCGTTACCGCTGTCCTGTTGTAGCTGGGAAAGTTATTTAGTGCCCGTCAAAGCACATTTTTTGTTCTGGGTTGAAGTACAATTCCCAATTTAGCAATTTCATAATTTAGTGGTTCCTGCTATATCAGAGCTATTTGAAATCTATCCCAAAAAGGGTATATAATATTCAAGGTGCACATTGGGTCATTCAGAATAACTTCACACACACGCTTCTGTGCATTTCCAAGTCTAATTCTGTCACTAAATCCATACCGGTCACCCAGCGCCTAAATACTAGGCCTCAAATTTATATCCCGCTGAATTTGAATACAATACATTGGGCCAAATAATATATTTGTTGTTGTGGTGAACCATAACAATGAGAAAAACATCTAGTAAGGGACGCGGACGTGGACATGGTCGTGGTGGTGTTAGTGGACCCTCTGGTGCTGGGAGAGGACGTGGCCGTTCTGCCACATCCACACGTCCTAGTGTACCAACTACCTCAGGTCCCAGTAGCCGCCAGAATTTACAGCGATATATGGTGGGGCCCAATGCCGTTCTAAGGATGGTAAGGCCTGAGCAGGTACAGGCATTAGTCAATTGGGTGGCCGACAGTGGATCCAGCACGTTCACATTATCTCCCACCCAGTCTTCTGCAGAAAGCGCACAGATGGCGCCTGAAAACCAACCCCATCAGTCTGTCACATCACCCCCATGCATACCAGGGAAACTGTCTCAGCCTCAAGTTATGCAGCAGTCTCTTATGCTGTTTGAAGACTCCGCTGGCAGGGTTTCCCAAGGGCATCCACCTAGCCCTTCCCCAGCGGTGAAAGACATAGAATGCACTGACGCACAACCACTTATGTTTCCTGATGATGAGGACATGGGAATACCACCTCAGCATGTCTCTGATGATGACGAAACACAGGTGCCAACTGCTGCGTCTTTCTGCAGTGTGCAGACTGAACAGGAGGTCAGGGATCAAGACTGGGTGGAAGACGATGCAGGGGACGATGAGGTCCTAGACCCCACATGGAATGAAGGTCGTGCCACTGACTTTCACAGTTCGGAGGAAGAGGCAGTGGTGAGACCGAGCCAACAGCGTAGCAAAAGAGGGAGCAGTGGGCAAAAGCAGAACACCCGCCGCCAAGAGACTCCGCCTGCTACTGACCGCCGCCATCTGGGACCGAGCACCCCAAAGGCAGCTTCAAGGAGTTCCCTGGCATGGCACTTCTTCAAACAATGTGCTGACGACAAGACCCGAGTGGTTTGCACGCTGTGCCATCAGAGCCTGAAGCGAGGCATTAACGTTCTGAACCTGAGCACAACCTGCATGACCAGGCACCTGCATGCAAAGCATGAACTGCAGTGGAGTAAACACCTTAAAACCAAGGAAGTCACTCAGGCTCCCCCTGCTACCTCTTCTGCTGCTGCCGCCTCGGCCTATTCTGCTGCTGCCGCCTCGGCCTCTTCCTCCGCCTCTGGAGGAACGTTGGCACCTGCCGCCCAGCAAACAGGGGATGTACCACCAACACCACCACCACCACCTCCGTCACCAAGCGTCTCAACCATGTCACACGCCAGCGTTCAGCTCTCCATCTCACAAACATTTGATAGAAAGCGTAAATTCCCACCTAGCCACCCTCGATCCCTGGCCCTGAATGCCAGCATTTCTAAACTACTGGCCTATGAAATGCTGTCATTTAGGCTGGTGGACACAGACAGCTTCAAACAGCTCATGTCGCTTGCTGTCCCACAGTATGTTGTTCCCAGCCGGCACTACTTCTCCAAGAGAGCCGTGCCTTCCCTGCACAACCAAGTATCCGATAAAATCAAGTGTGCACTGCGCAACGCCATCTGTAGCAAGGTCCACCTAACCACAGATACGTGGACCAGTAAGCACGGCCAGGGACGCTATATCTCCCTAACTGCACACTGGGTAAATGTAGTGGCAGCTGGGCCCCAGGCGGAGAGCTGTTTGGCGCACGTCCTGCCGCCGCCAAGGATCGCAGGGCAACATTCTTTGCCTCCTGTTGCCACCTCCTCCTTCTCGGCTTCCTCCTCCTCTTCTTCCACCTGCTCATCCAGTCAGCCACACACCTTCACCACCAACTTCAGCACAGCCCGGGGTAAACGTCAGCAGGCCATTCTGAAACTCATATGTTTGGGGGACAGGCCCCACACCGCACAGGAGTTGTGGCGGGGTATTGAACAACAGACCGACGAGTGGTTGCTGCCGGTGAGCCTCAAGCCCGGCCTGGTGGTGTGTGATAATGGGCGAAATCTCGTTGCAGCTCTGGGACTAGCCAATTTGACGCACATCCCTTGCTTGGCGCATGTGCTGAATTTGGTGGTGCAGAAGTTCATTCACAACTACCCCGACATGTCAGAGCTGCTGCATAAAGTGCGGGCCGTCTGTTCGCGCTTCCGGCGTTCACATCCTGCCGCTGCTCGCCTGTCTGCGCTACAGCGTAACTTCGGCCTTCCCGCTCACCGCCTCATATGCGACGTGCCCACCAGGTGGAACTCCACCTTGCACATGCTGGACAGACTGTGCGAGCAGCAGCAGGCCATAGTGGAGTTTCAGCTGCAGCACGCACGGGTCAGTCGCACTACAGAACAGCACCACTTCACCACCAATGACTGGGCCTCCATGCGAGACCTGTGTGCCCTGTTGCGCTGTTTCGAGTACTCCACCAACATGGCCAGTGGCGATGACACCGTTATCAGCGTTACAATACCACTTCTATGTCTCCTTGAGAAAACACTTAGGGCGATGATGGAACAGGAGGTGGCCCAGGAGGAGGAGGAGGAGGATGAGGAAGAGGGGTCATTTTTAGCACTTTCAGGCCAGTCTCTTCGAAGTGACTCAGAGGGAGGTTTTTTGCAACAGCAGAGGCCAGGTACAAATGTGGCCAGCCAGGGCCCACTACTGGAGGACGAGGAGGACGAGGATGAGGAGGAGGTGGAGGAGGATGAGGATGAAGCATGGTCACAGCGGGGTGGCACCCAACGCAGCTCGGGTCCATCACTGGTGCGTGGCTGGGGGGAAAGGCAGGACGATGACGATACGCCTCCCACAGAGGACAGCTTGTCCTTACCCCTGGGCAGCCTGGCACACATGAGCGACTACATGCTGCAGTGCCTGCGCAACGACAGCAGAGTTGCCCACATTTTAACCTGTGCGGACTACTGGGTTGCCACCCTGCTGGATCCACGCTACAAAGACAATGTGCCCACCTTACTTCCTGCACTGGAGCGTGATAGGAAGATGCGCGAGTACAAGCGCACGTTGGTAGACGCGCTACTGAGAGCATTCCCAAATGTCACAGGGGAACAAGTGGAAGCCCAAGGCCAAGGCAGAGGAGGAGCAAGAGGTCGCCAAGGCAGCTGTGTCACGGCCAGCTCCTCTGAGGGCAGGGTTAGCATGGCAGAGATGTGGAAAACTTTTGTCAACACGCCACAGCTAACTGCACCACCACCTGATACGCAACGTGTTAGCAGGAGGCAACATTTCACTAACATGGTGGAACAGTACGTGTGCACACCCCTCCACGTACTGACTGATGGTTCGGCCCCATTCAACTTCTGGGTCTCTAAATTGTCCACGTGGCCAGAGCTAGCCTTTTATGCCTTGGAGGTGCTGGCCTGCCCGGCAGCCAGCGTTTTGTCTGAACGTGTATTCAGCACGGCAGGGGGCGTCATTACAGACAAACGCAGCCGCCTGTCTACAGCCAATGTGGACAAGCTGACGTTCATAAAAATGAACCAGGCATGGATCCCACAGGACCTGTCCGTCCCTTGTCCAGATTAGACATTAACTACCTCCCCATAACCATATATTATTGGACTCCAGGGCACTTCCTCATTCAATCCTATTTTTATTTTCATTTTACCATTATATTGCGATGCTACCCAAAGTTGAATGAACCTCTCCTCTGCCTGTGTGCTAGGCCTAAATATATGCCAATGGACTGTTGCAGTGGTGGCTGACATGAAGCCTGATTCTCTGCTATGACATGCAGACTAATTCTCTGCTGACATGAAGCCAGATTGTCTGTTACGGGACCTCTCTCCTCTGCCTGGGTGCTGGGCCTAAATTTATGACAATGGACTGTTGCAGTGGTGGCTGACGTGAAGCCTGATTCTCTGCTATGACATGCAGACTGATTCTCTGCTGTCATGAAGCCAGATTGTCTGTTACGGGACCTTTCTCCTCTACCTGGGTTCTGGGCCTAAATTTATGAAAATTGACTCTTACAGTGGTGGGTGACGTGAAGCCTGATTCTCTGCTATGATATGAAGACTGATTCTCTGCTGACATGAAGCCAGATTGTCTGTTACGGGACCTTTCTCCTCTGCCTGGGTTCTGGGCCTAAATTTATGAAAATTGACTCTTACAGTGGTGGGTGACGTGAAGCCTGATTCTCTGCTATGATATGAAGACTGATTCTCTGCTGACATGAAGCCAGATTGTCTGTTACGGGACCTTTCTCCTCTGCCTGGGTTCTGGGCCTAAATTTATGAAAATTGACTCTTACAGTGGTGGGTGACGTGAAGCCTGATTCTCTGCTATGATATGAAGACTGATTCTCTGCTGACATGAAGCCAGATTGTCTGTTACGGGACCTTTCTCCTCTGCCTGGGTTCTGGGCCTAAATTTATGAAAATTGACTCTTACAGTGGTGGGTGACGTGAAGCCTGATTCTCTGCTATGATATGAAGACTGATTCTCTGCTGACATGAAGCCAGATTGTCTGTTACGGGACCTTTCTCCTCTGCCTGGGTTCTGGGCCTAAATTTATGAAAATTGACTCTTACAGTGGTGGGTGACGTGAAGCCTGATTCTCTGCTATGATATGAAGACTGATTCTCTGCTGACATGAAGCCAGATTGTCTGTTACGGGACCTTTCTCCTCTGCCTGGGTTCTGGGCCTAAATTTATGAAAATTGACTCTTACAGTGGTGGGTGACGTGAAGCCTGATTCTCTGCTATGATATGAAGACTGATTCTCTGCTGACATGAAGCCAGATTGTCTGTTACGGGACCTTTCTCCTCTGCCTGGGTTCTGGGCCTAAATTTATGAAAATTGACTCTTACAGTGGTGGGTGACGTGAAGCCTGATTCTCTGCTATGATATGAAGACTGATTCTCTGCTGACATGAAGCCAGATTCTCTGTTACGGGACCTCTCTCCTCTGCCTGGGTGCTGGGCCTAAATTTATGACAATGGACTGTTGCAGTGGTGGCTGACGTGAAGCCTGATTCTCTGCTATGACATGCAGACTGATTCTCTGCTGACATGAAGCCAGATTCTCTGTTACGGGACCTCTCTCCTCTGCCTGTGTGTGTGCTGGGCCTAAATATATGCCAATGGACTGTTGCAGTGGTGGCTGACGTGAAGCCTCATTCTCTGCTATGACATGCAGACTAATTCTCTGCTGACATGAAGACAGATTCTCTGTTACGGGACCTCTCTCCTCTGCCTGGGTGCCGGGGCCTAAATATCTGAGAATGGACTGTTCCAGTGGTGGGTGACGGGAAGCCAGATTCTCTGCTATGGAACCTCTCTCCAATTGATTTTGGTTAATTTTTATTTATTTAATTTTTATTTTAATTCATTTCCCTATCCACATTTGTTTGCAGGGGATTTACCTACATGTTGCTGCCTTTTGCAGCCCTCTAGCTCTTTCCTGGGCTGTTTTACAGCCTTTTTAGTGCCGAAAAGTTCGGGTCCCCATTGACTTCAATGGGGTTCGGGTTCGGGACGAAGTTCGGATCGGGTTCGGATCCCGAACCCGAACATTTCCGGGATGTTCGGCCGAACTTCTCGAACCCGAACATCCAGGTGTTCGCTCAACTCTACTGGTGACCTATCTGGAGGATAGGCCATCATTATTAAACTCTCAGAAAACCACAATAACTACTACAACTTCATAGTAGATCGAGTCACCCCCATATGGACCAAACCTTTATTACCTTTTAACAAATCCTAGCCTGTACTTGCACAGAATGACCTCTCTAGCTTCTCTGTACTGCTTAGACATGCTTATTTAGTAGACTTTATAGTTATTATTCCTTCTGACATCCTGTGCATTGATGTTTCTCATTGTAAATGAATGTGACTGACCTCCGTTTGTACTAATGGTTCTTTATTATTTTCACAACCTCTAACTAGAATGTGGATTTATAGCGGTTAATAGCGACCTCTTCCATGCATGAATTCATACTTTAAAATGCTGGGATTTTGCTCTGCCACCGAACAGACAAGCATTTGGGATATTTGTTTGAGAATGAATTTTCTGCTACAGTAAGTGTGAATGTGCGGTGCATTATTGTACTTGTGTGTTTGATCAGTGTGTCGTGGGTATCAATCAGTACATATTTCAGTGTGTTTACAGAGGCAGTGCAGATTCCGTGCAATGGTCAGGCCACATCATCAGGTGTCAACTCTAACAAAGTTCAACATTTCCAAATTTTACACCTGGGGAGGAGGCTGAGTGGCAAATAAGCACAGACAGGGGATATATATCTCGACACAGGAAACAAATATCACTATGTGTAGTAGGTAACCTCAATCAGTGGATGCTCATCTGAACGTAAATGTTTGTCTTGTTTTACTTGCTGAGCCTTCTCCATTAAATCATTTCTTTTTACTGGGCAAAAAATAATAATTCACAGAAAAAACTAAGATAAAAACATCCTGCACGATATGATATACAAATGTGCGGATGTCCCTGGCCATATTATTGAAGAAAACCACAGAAATAAGATAATAATGCACTTAGTAAAGTAGATGCAAGCACCATATATGGACAAAGTCCTCACCCTGATATGATAATATCTGAGACACTTAGCCAATATATTTTGATCAAAACACATCTGAGCCGACCTACCCCGCCAAGGTGGTCTCCGGTCAGGCGGGTCCTACGCTAAACCTACCTAAGCCATTTTCTTCAATAATATGGCCAGGGACATCCGCACATTTGTATATCATATCGTGCAGGATGTTTTTATCTTTTATCTTTTATCTTTTTTTTTCTGTGAATTTTTATTTTTTTTGTCTATGTAGTATTTGCTTGAGGGAGTGGCATCTTCAAGTGTGAATGTGCACCTATTTTATCTTGGGAGTAGCATTCCTCTGCACTTTTGCCCTTCCTATCCAATAGAGCGTCTTAATTAGGTGGTACATATGGGTGCGCTTGCTCCTCCTCCCATTGGTTGCTTGATGCACTTGGAGGTGACTAGGAGCAGCACACCATATGTGCGGCGTCTGCGCTCCTGAACATAGAAGCCCAATGGCTTAGGTAGGTTTAGCGTAGGACCCGCCTGACCTGAGACCACCTTGGCGCTTGGTAGGCGGGCACAGATGTGTTTTGATCAAAATATATTAGCTAAGTGTCTCAGATATTATCATATCAGAGGACTTTGTCCATATATAATGCTTGCATCTACTTTACTAAGTGCATTATTATCTTATTTCTGCGATTTATTTCTTAATACTGGTCAAAACTCTGTTTTGCTCATGCACAGCTCCAAATCCCCTGCACAGATATAGAATTCAAAGATAGTGTTACGGTCAATGGTTGTGCCAACTAACTGATTTAACTTTGGGCTTGTCCTGAGAGCATTATCTTGGTAGTCCTCTGGTTTCCACCCTTTGACCCCTATGCAAGCATCTGGCCTTTGCATCAGGGGAGACACATGGCTACTATCTCTTAGAATAGTCCTGGTATGGTTGGCTGCTGACCCACTGGGGGCAAAGCATTGGGGGATCAGGCAATACACGTAGTCAGTAAACAGGCAGAGGTCAGGACAAGAAAAGTACATATGAATGCGAGAAACAGTCCAGAGGTCAGGTAAGGTGACAGAGAGTAAGGATCCGGGAAACAGGGAGAAGTTGGTACATAGGCAGACAAATGGATTATAGATTTTTTTTGTAGGGCCCTAGCAAGCAACTGAATCCAAAAGGTATCAAAAGGATTGCTCAGACAAGGCATGGTACAAACCAGCCCAGCATATTTATGAGGACTGATGAGCTCATTAGTTAAGCAGGTGCACATTGAAACCAAGGAGAATTAACCTTTGCAGTACTGCAGAGAATAACAGAATACATAAACAAAGAAGGGATAAACCCTAGCAATGCAGCAGAAGGAGGAGCATGGAGCAGCAGCATGCGCAGACCGCCAATGTAACAGATTGCATGTTGACTACCTACAACAACCACTAGAGAAAGCTTACTGTATACTGTAAAATCATTATTTTAATTCCCTAATCACCACTGATACACCTTTTTATGGCGGTGATTAAGGGGCCTTACTCTAGGCCGATGACTTTTTACGGTGGGCGAGAATAAGCACTGCAGCAAAGAGCAAGAGCTCAACTCTATTTTCACAGCGACTCCTGCTCTTATAGCCCAGTTTGAAAGAATTGCTGATCCCGGCCATATAAGTGGTTTCAGAGGCAGAGGGCTTCCTCTTTCAGTCATCGGCACCACATGAATGAGAAGCCATTTTGTGCACTGAAGCCTTTAGGAATAAGGAGTTCAGTGCACCAAGGGGCGTGGGCTAGCTGCTCAGGTCACCTCAGCTTCTCAGCCTCCCAGTGCAGGCCATGGCACTTGGTGCACTGAATGCCGGTAAAGCAATTTCAGAAGATAGGTATCACTTTTAGTGTTGAGTGAATTGAACTTAACTAAGTGGAATTCGATCCGAATTTCAGGAAAAACTTGATTTACCACAATTCCGAATTTCTTCGTGCTTCGTGGAAACGAATCAGATTTTTTCTAAAATGGCTGCTGCACATGTAACAAAGTGAAAGTAAGAAGCCTGGGAATAAGGGATCACCCATAATGCATAATCCACAGTCAGCAGATAGCCAGCCCCTGTGATGTCACAGCCCTGTAGAAAGCCTCATCCTGCCCAGTCTCCGCCATTTTACAGTGAACTGAGCATAGGGAGAGACATGACAAGTGCTACAGAAAGTCTTTTACAAAGCTTTTAATAGTATAATCTGGGATAGGGACAGTGTAGGGACATTGGACGAAGAGTTTTCAGACACTGTAGGGAGGGCATAGGGAGACTGCAGCACAGTGCAGGCTCTGTAAGCTAAACCGATCCATAGGATCAGTGCAGTTTGTCTCAATCCCCTGTGTAGGGCACAGGCATATCTAACTGAACAGTGTCCACCTTGTTTAATAGATAAGCAATTATATTACTCCTTGAATCTCAAATTGGTGTGAATAAGCTGTGTAATATAACTGTTATTGGAGTGCCAACCTGATTTCATAAATAAGCAATTCCATTAGGCCTTGATTCTCATATTGGGGTAAATAGCCTGTGTAATATAACTGTCTAACTTGTTTCATAGACAATTTCATTAGGCCATGATTCTCATATTGGGGTGAATAACCTGTGTAATATAACTGTTATTGTGTTGTCTACCTTGTTTCATAGATAAGCAATTCCATTAGGCCTTGTATATAACTGTCATTGCGGTGTTCACATTGACATTGAATAACTTATTTTACATATACAGTTACTTGTACTGTGCAGATATTACTGAGGACAGTCAGCAGCCACTGCCCAACCCAGATTTTGAGGAGTGATCCGCTGCTTCCTCCTGTAGGCATGAAAGTAATAACGATAAGAGTTGCGTGGGAGAAGGTGTTACGAGCAGTCAGGAAAGCGGCCATGAGAGTGGTGAGGGTGACATAAATGACAAGCAGACAGTAGTGGATGATGATGTAGCCGATCACACGTGGGAGCTGGGTAAAGAGGGGGCTTCATCATCATCATCAGGGTGGCAGCTTGCCAGTGAGACAGCGGCATAGTGGCAGCCTTGTGCTGAGCCAGCAGGGTGCAAGCGTGGCCGTGATCCAGCATGGTGGCAGCAGTGTGAGAGTCTTGAGCCAAATGTGCCCGGGGCAGACTGCCTGTTACTCAGGAGCCTACCTGTCCAGAAACAGCTAGCGGTGCATGGCAGTCATTACGCAGTGTTGGGGGTAAAATTCACCGGTGTGGGAATTTTTCATCAAGTCGGCGTAGGATGTCAGAGTGGCCGTATGTAGGATCTGTGGGGAGAAGGTGAGGCGCAGCAAGGGGAAAACCGTGGCGCTAAGGTAATGGTACAGCATCTCCCAGCGGCCCCCACCCCTTCTCTAGCAGTCAGGGCTCCACTACTTCAGCAGAAGGGAGCTGTGTTTCTTTCCCATCGTATACTGGTCCTGATGCTCCTCCTCCTACTGCTCGTCACGTGTTTCGCCAGCAATCGATCACCCACGCGATTGCAAGGAGACTACAGTATGCATGCACTCCTCCAACAGCACAGACGCTGAACCTGCTCCTAGGCCAAGTTCCTGGTACTACAGTTCCTCCCTTTCTATGTAGTTGACTCTGAACATTTCAGAGAACTGATGTCTTGTGCAGAGCCAACTTGGAGAGTCACAAGTCATCACTACTTCTTTAAAACATCTGTACCAGCTCTGCTTATGTACGTACAGCAGAAGGTGGGCCAATCCTTGAGCCTGTCGGTGTCTTTGGTACATGGTACAATTCATGGCAGCGCCAATGTGTGAAGCTGTAACTATGGTTAAGAACAATATATGTCCTTTACAGCCCACTGGGTAAATGTGGTTCCGGCCAAGGCACACCAGCAACTTGGCCAGGTGATGGTAATGCTGCCTCCGCATTCTCATGCTGTGATTTCCACGCCAATGTCCTCCTCTGCCTCCTCATCCTCTACCTTGTCCTCAGCCTCCACTGTACGCACAGTTCGGTGTGGTCCTCCCCCATACCGCTTATGCAGAGCACGGCGGGTGGACGCTGTTCTGCACCTGGCCAAAACCAGGAGTGAAGCTTCCACAGACATAAGGTATAAGAGAAAGATCTGTACCAGTTCTTTGTTCAGAGCCGTACCTGGATTTGGCACACAATCACTGATGGACATCACTGGCCAAAACACTGATGTGTGAATGAGTCATTAACCTGCAAAACAAGCCCTCCTTGAGCTGCAAAGGCAGAATGGTGTTCCCCAACATCGCCTCATATGCGAAGTTTCCACACATTGGAACTCCATCCTCCACATGTTGGACCGATTATATGACCAGAGGAAGGCCCTGACCGATTTCTTGATGATGTAGGCGGACAGGGGTACTCCCCTGTGTAACTTTGATGTTAGCCAGTGGCAGTTGATGCATGACACCTGCCATTTGCTCAGGCCCTTTGAGGAGGCCACTTTATTTGCCAGTTGCCAGGACTACTGGATGAATGATGTTGATAGATCTGGCTGGCCAGTGGACAGGAGACGTTGCGCCTACATTTTCTCTCCACGTGTGCCCTGTTGGGGCTGAACTTGTGGAGTAGGAGGAGGAAATTAACCCCCAGGATTTGTATACAGGAATAGATGGTTTATCTGCCCAAGCGACAAGAGAGAAACAGGAGGAGCATGAGGAGCTGGAGGGCAATGAAGAAGACCAGGCAGTGACCCCTACAGACCATGGCAGTATGCAGTGGAGATGGAGCCAGGGAGTCCAGCTGAATCCCTTGCACAAATGGCCAGATGCATGCTGAGTTGCTTGCATAGTGACAGTTGCATTATCACCGTTTGGCAGAAGGATCACTACTGGCTTTCCATGATTTAAGACTCTCACTACTCTCACAATGAAGGCCTTTTTTTTTTTTTTTACACCTGATGAGAAGGATGATAAACTCAACTACTAACGAGACATCCTATGTAATCGGTTAGTCTGTGCCTACGTGCATCATTGCCCATCCTCAAGAAGGTCTGACCTGGGGGACTCCCTGTGCTCACGCTTCACTTGGTCTGTGCCTACGTGCATCATTGACCATCCTCAAGAAGGTCTGACCTGGGGGACTCCCTGTGCTCACACTTCACTGGGGAAGGGAGGGGGGGGGGGGGGTTTCAGGAGCAACAACAGCTCCATAAGCACTTAAGTCTTGAGTCTCTAATGAGCACTTTTACTTTTCTTCACCCGCCTACTGAAGAAAACACCCAGCAGCAGCAGGAAATGGAGCAGAACTTGAACCATCAGGTGGTGGCATACTTAGAATGCACCCTGCCACCCCAGATCCAAGATCCCTTTGGACTACTGGGCAGCCAAACTTGATTTGTTGCCTCAACTAGCCGAGTTTGCCCTGGACAAGCTTTGTTGCCCAGCCAGTAGTGTGTCATCGGAGTGGATGTTTAGAGCGGCAGGGGGCATAGTTAACCCAAAGAGAACTCACGTTTCAACAGGAAATGTTGAGAAATTAACCTTTCTAAAGATGAATCAGGTGTGGATCAGCCAAGATTTCCACACACTGGTGCCTGAGGCATTAGACTAGATCATTCAGAAAGAAATGTTCTGACTGCAGTGTGCTGCCACACCAGAGTATTGTGAAAAATGGCCCATTACTCCTGGCCATATGCTTCAGCCACTATTCTGATGCTGCTACCCGCCTGATGCCACACACCTGCTGCCTCTGCTGCCATCTTCTCCTACTGCCACCCACAATCTTGTGCTGTTACTGCCACTGCTGTTGTCCCCCACCTCCCCACTATGTGACCAGGCCACTGTGTTGACTCCTCATGCTGTTGCCATAATCCCCACTCTGTGGCTAGGCCACTGTGTTGACTCCTCCTGCTTTTGCCATGCTCACCACTCTGTGACTGGGTCACTGTGTTGACTCCTCATGCTGTTGCCACCCTCACCACTCTGTGACTGGGCCACTATGTTGACTCCTCATGCCGTTGCCGCCCTCACCACTCTGTGAGGGAGCTACTAGTGTCCCTGTTTGGCCTTGTTGACATATCTGTTTATTTTACCCTTCTTCTGATCTGTCAGAAGAACTGAAAAATGAAAAACTCAATCTGATCCTGTCTTTGGAGCATCCATAAGGCCTCTATCACATGGTCAGTATTTTGCATCAGGATTTGATCATGATTTGAAAGCCAAAAGCAGGAATGGGTCCAATACACAGAAGACATGCAAATATTTCCATCACGTTATCTCTGTTTTGGACCTACTCCTCTGTTTTGCCTTACCAATACTGATCAAATACTGATAAAAAAAATATGACAAAATAATGAGCGTGTGACAAGCCATGAAAGTCCTGCATGCAGGACTTCTTTTCCATCTGAATAAAACCGTTTTCAGAGGCAAATGGCCAAAACTAATGCAAATGAGAATGAGAGTGAGGCCTTTAACACATGGTCAGTGTTCTGCGTCAGGATTTGATCATGATTTGGAAGAAAAAAGCATGAATAGGTCCAAAACACAGAAGACATGCAAATATTTCCATCACGTGTCATCTCTGTTTTGGACCTACTCCTGTTTTCTTTGGCCTTACCAATACTGATCAATTACTGACCAAATACTGACCGTGTGAAGGCGGATGCTCAAAAGACAGGATCCGTATTTTTGGGTTGTTCTTCTGATGGATCAGAAGAAGGGAAAAATAAACATTGATTTCAACACAAACTTACTGCTGACACACTCTCCACTCTGTCATGGGGCCACTACTTGTATCTGTAACGGACGTTCCCGCGACAGGAGGAAGGAGATCGGTGAGACTGGCAACACGTGGTTTGAGCTGACATGTTTTCCGTTTGGATCAAATGATGTCTGTGTTGTTTCTGGTGCTTGCCACGCCTTCCCCAGGTGTAACTATTATGGTACTTTAGCCTTCTCTATTTATAGTTGTTTCTCCCACTATGCTATGCGGTTTATAGCTTCTATTGAAGTTGTAAATAGCTGGTGTGTGGATCTCGGCTGAGTTCCTGGTGCTGCCATAGCCACTTGAAGTTAAGTGTTTTCTTTCCCTTTTGTATTTTGTTTGGGTTATTTTGTGTGTTGCATCTCCCTGTCATTTGTATTAAGGCCTGAGGGAGACTCCTGTTCGTCCTTCCTTTTGGATGAACAGGTTGTCTCAGTTCTGACATTAGTACCAGGGTCCTATATTTCACTATCACAATGGACTAGCTATGCCTGTTTCTGTAATGCACAGTGATGTACACCGAGATACACTCTCCCTGCAGGCCAGGAAATAGATGATTTATAGCGCAATTCGATCGTGACAAATGAATTCAGATTGAGACAAATGTTTTTGGAACAATTTGGTGAAGCATCCAAATAGAATTCTTTAAAACTTCACTCATCTCTGATCACTTTAATCAGTAGGATCAACCCTACCAGGCATTATGCCTGGTTTGATGGGGTTGATTTTGCTGACAGATTCTGTTTAATCAGTATAGAATGTGGAACCTGACAGTGACATTCTGTTAAAACGTGGAGATTCCTTTTATGAATGGAGAAGTGGCTGGATGTGGCTTTCTCCATGTAAGTCTATGATTAATTAGCTGTTACTTCACTTGGTGGAAAAGTGATTATGAACCCCAATATGTTGGACATTTACCATTCTAAAAGGGACAATACTCCTCCTCACCATGCTCCACTCTATTGGCACTCTAAGGACACTGCTCTCTCCTGGTTCCCTTCCTATCTCTCTGGCCACTGCTTTAGTGTATTATTCACTGGCTCTTCTTCTTCTCCTCTTGATGTTGGGATTCCTCAAGGTTCAGTTCCAGGTCCTCTACTATTTTCTCTCTACACAGCCCAGACTGGACAGACTATCAGCCAATTTGGTTTTCAGTAACATTTCTAATGCTGAAGACACAACGCAGTACTACAAAACACCAGTGATTGTCTGGCAGCAGTCTCTAAAGGTGGATTTACACTAGATAATCAGATAGATTATTGGGAACAAACGTTCCTGTGAACACTCATTCCCGACAATCTGCCCATCTGAAGGTGCAGCAGATCACCCGATGATTCATTGGGTGAAACTGTCTTTAGTGTAGGCACCTAAATTATTGTTTCTGGACAGCAGATCGTGCGGTCTAAAAATCAATCTGCTGCCCAGTGTCTTGGGGTTTTCTTTGACTCAAATCAGTCTGTCCTAGATGCAGCAGCCAGGCTCAACTTTTTGTCCAACCACAACACTGATGCCTCCACCCTATGCCAGTCACTTCACTGGTTACCCGTTCATCACAGGATACAGTACAAACTTCTCACCCACAAAGCTGTCCACAATGCTGCACCTCCATACATCTCCTCCCTCATTTCCGTTTATCACCCTACTCATGCTCTCTGTTCTGCTAATGATCTAAGATTAACATCCTCCATAATTCAAACCTCTCATTCCCATCTTCAAGACTTTTCTCGACCAGTTCTCTGGAATGCCCTGCCCCAGACAATCAGGTTAATTCCCAACTTCTTCAGCTTTAAATGTTCCTTAAAGGGTTTCTACCACTTCGTTTGCCCCTATTTAGCTTTCAGACACTAGCGATCCGCTAGTGCCTGCTGTACCAAACAATCCTAATCTAACAGTTTTTTTGTCCAGCCGTTTTGCTAAAAAAAGAACTTTTATGGATATGCTAATGAGCCTCTAGGTGCTATGCGGGCGTCTTTTCAGCACCTAGAGGCTCCGTCTACCTTCACATAATGCCGCCCAGCGCGTCCCTCCAACACGCCCATCTCTGATGGAATCCGATCCTCCCTCTGTTCCAGCCGTACGAAATCTCGCGTCTGTAATCGGCCCAGGCGCAGTGAATGTCTGATCGCTGCCTGCTCAGACATCTCCACGGAGACCTGTCCTAGGTTGCTAGTATAGCTTATATGTGTATACAGCTAAACCTGCCAATAGCCTTAATACAGTTCCTATGTTTATGTGTTAAAGAAAAAAGCTGAGTTATTTTCTGTGACATCATGTTTTGGATGTCATATAACTGTTATATTTTGTGTTCACAGAAGCAGAAAAAGATAATATGCCTTTAAGATTCATTTTATAGTGTAAGGTAAGCTCTGCGACACAGCAGAAACAACAGAAAGCTTAGTGTTAATCTGTTGTTGCTGGGCAGAAGTCTAGACCAATCACAGCCAGCTTCTCACACAGCAAGAGTTTTCACCAATTACAGCCAGCCTCACAGACAACCTGTCTGGGAATTTCCCCAGGTCCTGCTGCTAGAATCATTATTCACCAGAGACAGGAGCTGAAGAGACATTCACTCCACTGAAAGCTGAGTTTTATGGGAACAAGAGGCCAATATAGGTATTTAAAACAGTTATATAATGTTCATATTGTTCGTATTGTGTTTAGAACTGTATACTTAACTAGATATATATATGTGTTTACTTACAGTTCCACCAAACTACAATTGCAAGCATACAATTGCAAGCATTCAGATTCCATATTGCAATCCAAATTGCATACAACCATACCAGATCATACTCAACCATTCTGCAAATAGTCACTGCTAACTGCATACTGCAAGTAGAACTATTAGTTAGACCTCAGATATACCTCTCAGAGAGATCATAAAGTGCTTAAATAACTTAAAGTGACAGTACAGATACTGAAGAGAGAAATATATGCCCCATTTTATGACAAGATTAAACAGTTGAACCACCATCTTATTGTCATGGCCTATGGTGTGCATTGTGACACTTTTCTTCACTTGCGCTTGCCCGTGGCAATGTGTGGTGTTGTGTACATGTGGTGGCTCCCAGGACATGGTTGCCACGCATGCCGTTGTTGGCGGTAACAGGTGCAGTGTGATGTTGTTTGTACACTTCCCCTTTAAGTGGCTTTCTTCCCTTGCCTGGTGTTGGAAGGGTTAACTTCCTTCCTAGTGTGTGAACACTGGGTGTGTCTGTGTGTGGGTGTGGCTACTTGGGCTATTTAGCTGCCGCTGGATGCCTGTATCTGAGGGGTACTCCAGCCATGTGTTATGCTGGAGTCATCCTCCTGGTCATATAACATCTATAAAGTGAGGGCCACCCTTGTGGTCATAAGTTTATGTATGATGCTATGAAGATGTTTCTATGGTCTCTTTGTGTTTATTGCAGCTATGGTTTCCTGGGTTCCTGTGTGATGTATGGTGTGTGCTGTGTCCGTTTGTGTTGTTGTGGACAACATGGGTTCCAGGCTGTGTGTCTGTGGCAGGTAGGTATGGTACTTGTTTCACTACCTGCCATTGCCATATATGTTCCCCTTTCCTTGCAGGTTGGCCAGTGAGACTCCTCTTCGCCCGTCTCCAGGAGGAACAGGTCGTCTTACCCTGCTCCTAGTCCAGGGCTACCCTGAGGGCTAGTAGGGACCCTAGGTTCCGGAGTATGAGCCCTCCTACCATCAGGGTTGGCTCATACAGCTAGGAGTCAGGGTCAGAAGGGACGTACTAGGAGGTGACCTGCTCCCTGATTTCTGTCCTGGCCTAACAGCGACCATTATCTTCTGTCATCGCACGGCTGAGGGTTTCCCCCATCCTCAGCCGTGACACTTATGCATACCGCCGTTTTGTGATATCTTTTCAACACGTGTTTTGTACATGGACTATCTGCTGCGGAGGCGGCAGTGTTATATATATGAAGAAAAGTTGAAGTTAATAAAGAAGTTATTTCAAGCATTTGGTGTGCTCTTTAAACCTACTGTTTCTATAGAATGGCGCTAGAGCAATTACAGAGTAATAGACAGTCTGTTTAGACTAAAAGTCAGAGATATCAAAATTCTTCTAATGCCACAGTGCAAAAGGCACTTCATAGTGCTGCGCCTGCCAAACCACCGCCCCACATTCTGAGCATCATCTTCCAACAGTAATCCCTACATTCAATGCAGTAGCTCATACAGCTCCATCTGCAATACTCAATTTTACCTTTTGTATCACCCCCATTTCCTCATAGATTGTAAGCTCTTGCGAGCAGGGCCCTCACTCCTAATGTTTCAATTGTATATTTGCCTGTAATTGTGATGTCGATTTTGAATTGTACATGTACCCTCTGAATTGCGAAATATGGATGGCGTAATGTAAAGATATATATATATATATATATATATATATATATATTTCTTGCCCTCAGCCTTTGAAACAATGAAGTTGAGATTTACTGAGCTAACATTGTTTGAATATTTGTGTTACCTCCAGACCTTGGATTTATCTTGGTTTGAAGGCAGAACATATTCCTTTTCATCCTGACAGATATATAACATTGACTCACAAAACACACAAATACATGATAAATAACTGCTGGGATTTAAAGGGGGTTTCCTTTCTCATGAACCTGCAATGTAATTGCTCTAAGACAATTTCCTCTAATTTTAATTAATAAATTATTGTATAATGCCAATCTTTTTTATTTTTTCAACCAGAGTTTATTATTTCAACCAGAGTTTTGACCACTATATGCACCCCAGAGCAACAAAAATGTCACCTCATTTCTAGATGCAGAAAAATCTAGGCCTATCAATGCCTGATGCCGTCTGCACCTGATGACTGATTCCACATGGGTTAAGGTAAGTACATATATTTTTTTGTTTTCTATGAGGAGACCATTATTACAGTTGAAGGGGAACATAAACTATGAGGGGGAACTATTTGGGCAGAATAAACTGTATGGGGTCACTATTGGGCACAGTAAGCTATGAGGGGGTCACTATTACAGTTGAGGGGGACTATAAACGATGAAGGAACACTATGGACTATGGTACATTAGAAACTTTTAGGGACACTATAAAATATAAGGGCATCACTCTCAGGCATAATAAACTATGAGGGGTCACTATTACAGCGAAGGGGGCACTAGGAGCACTATAAACTTTGAAAGTGTACTATGGTACATTATATGTACATTATTGGTGGAGCACTGTTACATATGAGGGGGTCACTATGGGTCATAATTTACTATAAGGGGTCACTAATAGAGATGAGGGGATCACTAGGCACTATAAACTATGACAGGACACTATAAACTATCAGTGGACACTATTAACTATGAAATGGTCTCTTTGGGCACTACAGACTATGAGGGGACACTAAAACTTAGGAGATGCCACTGTTATATATTAGCCAGCACAAATATGGTCATTTTTATCATGTGCGGGAACAAAGGGAGTTGTTATTGTTCTGAGACAGAAAGGGGGTATTATTAATAATAGTACTCCTTTACTACTCCCAAAACATTAATAACAACCAATTTGCTGCCCTAACCTAAAAATATCCACCTTTATTGCTTTATTTTCTAGTAGACACAGAGAGGACATTATTCCTTCTTAGAGGGCATAAGGGCTACATTATTATAATGTGAGGGCACAAAGGTGGGCATTATCTCTATGTAGGGCATAATGGTGGGCATTGTTACTGTGTGGATCAGAACTGTTATACCTCTATTTTAAACAGTTTTTTTAATTCGGGTAAGGCATGTGGGCACTATTAGTCAGGTACAAAAGATGGAACTATTTATTTGTAGTGCATAAAGTGGTTTGATTGTAGGCCTAGTTAACACAGTCAGGGTTAGCCACTATGAGGACTATGACCACCCTCATTGCCACCTCCATAACTCCCCCAAGCATCCCCTGCAGGCCAGCACACTACACTTCCATCTTTCTAGCTCTCTATACAGCCATCTACACTATATAGGACAAAAGTATTGGGGCAAACCTATGTGTATAAAATCTAGCACCTAGCTATGCAGTCTTTCTTTGAAACAGGTGATTTTAAATAGCTCATTCAATTCCAGTGAGTTACTGTAATAGAGTGCTACCCTTGCAAGAAGTCAGTTTGTTAAATGTCTCTCCTCCTAGATATTCCACCATCAACTGCGAATGGTATTATTGCAAAGTGCAAGCATTTAGGAACCACACCACAAAGAGGCAGACCAGGTAAAGTTACATAGTCTTCAACTCTCTGCTGACTCTATATCTGCAGGCGTTCAAACCTCCTCTGACATTAATTCAGCTTGCCTGGTATGAAGGTGGAGAGTATAGGAGTGGTAGTGCAGATGATAGTTGTAGTAGTCATGGTGGTTGTATTGCTCAGCACTTCCTCAGTTTGTGCAGCTAAAGTGATGGAGTAACCTGTAGTGGGGTATAGTATAATGATGAGAATGGTCTTGATGTAACAGATCCACAGTACTTTACTGAAGCTGGTCAACAGGTGATCAGCACAAGCACTATTCACCTGGAATGCAGTCTTTACAACTGACTCAAGTAACTCAAGTATATGATATCCACAGTATCCTCAAGGTAATACAGTCTCTGAACAGGGGCGCCTTCCTGTCATTTGGTTATGGTGGACAGCCAGGGGCGTAGCTATAGAGGGTGCAGAGGTAGCAGTCGCTACTGGGCCCAGGGGCCTGAGGGGGCCCAAAGACCCTTAAGACCCCATAAGAATACACCAGTATTATAGAAAGTGCATGCTGGTCAAGTTATAGCTCTGGCTGGAGGGAAGGGCTTAGGTCAAGAATTTGGCAGGCATGGGGGGGGGGGGGGTGTTGGGGTGGTGGTCTACTGTTTAAATTTTTGCCGCAGGCAGCATGAAGGCTATGTGCTTCCCAAGCCACAAAACACTGAGGGAAGGGGGGGTCCCAAGCTGAACCTTTAGACCAGGGCCCATGAGCCTTTAGCTACGGCCCTGTGGACAGCTTGTAGCTTATAGTGTTCCCACCACATGCAGAGGAGGCTATAGCCAGAATAGCAGTGATTACCTTCCTTGCCAGAGTAGTCTGCAATCCCTTTGTGTCAGCTAAACCTTCTGTATATCTTTTCCCTTCTAAGGGCTGGCGCATAAACTTCTTGTAGTCTGAAGGGTAGTAGAATCTTCCTACTGGATCTGCCCTTGATGTTCTGAGGTGTTCACTCCTCAGCAGTCAGCCATAGGCGCTAGGCACTTCCTCCTATAGAGAACAGGTGGAGCCAGCCCTGTCTAGCTCCCTATACAACCTTAAGGGATATGTAGAACATGCATATAATACAGTGATATTAACACTTTCAGTGCTTTGCAGTGTAATTCAGGACACTGCATTAACATTAGCACACAAATCTCATCAGGAGCTTTTACGGCATGGGTTTCCCAGCAACAGCAAGGACATTGCTGAGTGTCGATGTGCCTTTCTTCCTTTCTGCCTTCCATGTCATATCTATCTATAATTCTATATCATATCTATTGTGGGTGCCCCAAACAGACTAAATAATAATCTTCCAACGGGAGAAACACATGTTTTGGTATTCATATACTCATATTCATATTAGTATTCATAACAATGCCATCAAGACACAATACGGCAGAACTGGAGGTAACTCATAGCAATCCCTGGTACAAACAGTGTCTCCTGGTACAAAGGTATCCCCAAGCCTTATAGCAGGCCTGAAACGGAAAGTTGAATAAACAATATACGAAGCATATATAACAGCAATGGTAAGTAAGAAGTAGGCAAGGAAATAGGAACGCGCCAATAAATGACTAGAACAGGATGGTGAAGGTGGTGAAATGATGGAGCAAACAGATGATGGCAATGGTAGCCTGATGATTGAACAAACAAAGGTTACCGGTCCTGATGATTGCTTTCCATGAACCCTAGATGTGGAACCTCAGACCAGACACCCACTGTCCCTAAATATTTTGCTAATGAAAACCACCACATTTCACAAAAAAGAGATATCCCTAGGGGACAGTATTTGAGGATACACAGGAATTGCTCAGGATTAACTGACTTCCATTGCGAATCCAAAAAACTGTACAAAAGAATGACAGATAGAGGATACTCGAAGGCCACATTAAGAAATGCCTTCCAGCATGCATTGACCATAGAGAGGGAGACGCTACTCACCCCTAAAAAACCTGGGGAGGATGGGAGGGCGCAGACTCGCCTAATCTCTACATTTGACGTGGCCAACACGGAAGTGAGAGCTATTCTCAATAAGTACTGGCCTATCCTACAAATTGACTCTAGTGTGGCTAAGAATATCTCACCTCACCTGAGTATAACCTATCGAAGGGGCAGAAGCCTTAGAGATAGATTGGTACATAGTCACTATCTACCCCCAGTGACACCAGGAACATGGCTCGACCTTCCCCCCCCGGGGATGTCCGGTGCAGGACCTGCAAAACATATGAGTTCATCTCCACAGGCAAGACTGTCTCATGCTCAGCCACCCAAAGAACGTACACTATTCGGGACTTTATAAACTGTAAGAGCAGAGGCGTAATCTATATCTGCCAGTGCCCATGCCCCAAAGATTACATTGGAAAAACTTTCAGGGAGCTAAGGAGATGGGTAGAGAAGCATGTTAATGATATAAAAATTAATAAAATCACACCAGTGGCGAGTCACATGCACGAATATCATGCAGGGGACCCGCACGCATTGAAGTTTTCAGCCCTCAAACTCGTCCCGATATCCCCTAGGAAGGGAGACTGGGATAATAAGATACCGAGGAGGGAAGCAGAATGGATATACAGGTGTTGCTCACAAGCACCCTCTAGTCTTAATGAAAGGCTTACCTACACATGTTTTTTGTAGTAAAACACTGTCCCTCATTAATGGAATAGTGACTTAAAATCAGGAGGTCTAGGTGCCAAGGAATCCTCTCTTCTCTGATCTTACCCTCTGGTTTCTGTAAGAAGTGAAGTGCAGTTTAAACAGGCATTGAGTGCAAAAAGCACTAAAAAAATGAACTAAAAAGGGTTTTCAGTTATATCCTAGTTCGAATCTTAATTATATCCAAGAAACTTTCCTTTTAGGTGATAATTATAAATATTTAATTATACATCCCCTGATTAGAAGAGCTACAATTGTGGTAACTGTGTTCTTTGTGACTTGTAGTAGTTTGGGGCATAGTATTAAAACCTTGGTGTCTCTTTATATGGGAGGAATATACATCATAGAATAGCCCATATTGTGACATAGAATTACATTTCCTTTCTGCAAATCGGGCTATATCTTTCCCTCTGGTTGTATGCCAGAGGCGACTAAAACGACCCCCATACACACCTCCCCTCTCTCCTTCTGTATATTGCCATAAAATAAGATTTCAGATATGGGTAGAATTGGTGCAATTACCTGAAGCACCAACTCCCCTTATTCTACAACTCGTCCGGCTAAAGTCTGGAGCGTCGCAGCGTCACTAAACTGGAAGTGACATCTGCGTTCCAGAAAACCGGAAGTAGTGTTTGCGTTGCAGGGAACCAGAAGTAGCAGCTCATCGTGCATTCCACTCACCCGATATCCCCTTTCAGGGAGTGAGGATGCGCGCTGGAGCGCATATTTAAACACCGGCAGTACAGAGAAGCCCAACTGATTTACATCATTTGGCAAGGGGCAGTCCAGACGTCGATGGGGCACATCACCAGTAAGCTTTTTTCACCTCTGGTAGAGCTAAGACATTTGCGACCCAGTAAGTAAAAACACATCTCTGTGATTTATTTCTAGGTGACATCTCTCTCTAACAACATGAGAGCCTGTGTGATGCATCCAACCCAAAGCATGGTCTGCCTAATTGTCTCTTCCAGGACATAGTACAGTTTTCATCTTTTTATTTGGTTTGATTTAAGATGTTATTTATATGAATTATCTATTTCTAACCGACCCCCTGATAAACCCTAGTGGGGAAACGCATCAGGGTTAAAAATACTATTGACATCATTTTCAACATAAAGGGTTCTACAGGGCCAGACATGGCAGGTACGGGGACAGGGAGGTCCCACCATAAGGGATTATCCCTGGGCAAAGGCTAATCTAGGGCTGGTACAGGGAGAGAGCTACCCCCAACACCTATTCAAGTGCCCTAGCCTTTCTCTAACTTATACTTATCGCCAACTTCACAAGTGCCCTAGCCTTCCTCTAACTTATACTTATCGCCAACTTCACAAGTGCCCTAGCCTTCCTCTAACTTATACTTATCGCCAACTTCACAAGTGCCCTAGCCTTCCTCTAACTTATACTTGTGGTCGTGGCCACCAGGTACGTACCCGACCCTACCTGGGGAACCTAACCCTAGGCGGTCAGAGTTGTGCCGCAACCGCGTCGTGGAGGGACGCCTGAAAGAGGGCATCCCCTTTGAGAGTAACAGAAAAAAGGGGGTTGGGTGGGAGGGAGAACTTCGTGCGTCGTACGCATGTGGGAGGGCGCCGGCGGCTGATGTAGGCAGCCAAGCCCCTCCCACAAATACAGGCCAATGAATCGGCCTTACACTTATCGCCAACTTCACAAGTGCCCTTGTGGAATCTGTACTATCTATACGGCATCAAACTCACCAATTCACGGTGGTAGCTGGGTGGCATCTTGTCCTTACCTTTTTGAGGTCACCCAGATATCACAGGGTGATTTATTCTCTTTTAACTAGAATGAATAAAAGCTATATTTTAAAAGGGTCCAATACTCTAAGATAATACTCACTTTACGGACACCTATATGACTGTTATACATCTGATCTTTTCCGAAATGTATTTGCTAATGAAAACCCAAATCTGCAATATAGACTTTAATATGAACAAGAAAGCACAATGACCCAAAGTCACGAAGACTAAACTAAACATAGGATACGCTATCACCAGCAACAACCTGCAAGATGCCAGTAGTGCAGTTATACAGAGGGGACATGAGGAGAATGGGAGTGGTGATTATGGCCCTGCAGGTAGTAGTAGTAGTTCACAGTGGCAATTTCCCCTCTGGCTCTCCTTGGGGTTGTGCAGTGACTGGCTGGAATGCCCTTTCCTCCCCCAGGGCACACCCTGTTATTGAGGCTCCTGCCCACTGCTGGGGGTGCCTTGGTGTCTGTCTGGGAGTAAGGCAGGTGAAGTGAACCGTTAATGGTGTTGTCAGTAACCAAGCCAGTTGGTATGAATAAATAAATCTCTCTTTGCAAAAGTGCAGAATAGGAGAAGTAGTACATCTGACAATAACCAGGCACAGTTCCAAGCCACATAAAACACACATCCTTGCCCAATAGCAGCATCTGGACAACAGCAGTGATGGAGGTTGTAGTACTTCTTCTCCCTGTATCTCTATAAAAGTCTCTCTCTACAGAACCTTAGTCATGCATTGAGGTTCTTGTTTAATGCTTCTGCAGTTTCGAGGTGCAGATTTAAGACTGATTTTATGGTTTGCCAAACCATCACAAAGTGTTAAAGAGTTAGCAATGTTAGCTATGGTTTTCTGAGAACTGAGGCCTAGCTTAGAGCAGCATGCTCACACCTCTCTATACTCTTCCTCTGCTTAGGCTATACTCCTCTGGGGCAGACCCAGGATCTGCAACGCTCCAGAGTGGCATTACCACTTCTGCACCCCTGTCTTTATTGGTAAACCTCATGTCATCATGTGTATTTATGTCAGGTTCTAAACACTTTGCATATTTAGTTCTTGTAACTGTTATTGTTCATGCAATTCACCTGGTTCACCAGAAGGTGGTAGCAAGCATGGCAGAGCTACATTTACAGATGATGGAGCCCTTTTTTCCATTCTAACTCTCCCTCTAAGGAGGGGAGGGACTAGTTAGTTAGAAGTCAGTTGCAGTTTGCCCCTGCCAAGGGAGGGTGTGCAGAAGGTGCATGTCCCTTTCATTGCTTTGGGGCCAACGCCTAGGGTCCAGCGTATCCAGGTAGGAGCACGGTGACATGTGCACCAACATTAAGGGACATTTAGACCACCCTACACCATTCTGGAATTCCTACACCTGAGTACCATCCACAGTATTCCTAAATGGGGCCCTGTGTCCTTGTTGCTTCATTGCAACTGGCGTCACGAAACAGGTACTAGTACTCTTAAAGGGCCCTGGGGGGAGGCACCTGCTGCAATTTTGGCGTCACAAACAAGATCCGAAGAGGATAAATCTGTGTGCCCTTGGATTATACTGCCTATAGGATTTACAAAAACCACTTCAAGAATGACTTTATCGAATTTGCTGCGGAGCGGCATTCGCAAAACTGTGCGTGCCGGCATCCAAAGGGTTAATTAGCCATCTTTAATTTTTTTTGCACAGTCAGAGCGGGAAAGTAAAGGAGCGCTCCAATCTAGAGCGCAAAAATCCAGCCCTGCTCACAGTGAACAACATCCTAGCAAAGAAAAGGGAAGTGGAGACTCTTCCCCAAAAGCCCCTCCTTCTTCACTAGTTGGGATGGCTCGGAGAGAAGACAAGATGGCGGTGCTGAAGCCTTACTGGAACAAGATGGTTCATGGGATTGACCTACCCGACCTGTTCGACGACTTACAGGAGATCCAGGTGTCGCAGATAGTCCGGAGACCCAAGCCGGGGTCCGGAGCTTCCCCCGTGCCAGTTGGCGGGGGGGGGGGGGGGGGAGGCGGCAGGAGTTACCACTCTGCCTTCCAGAAAGAGCAGGACTTATAACAACCTTAACCCCATCAAACCCCAACTGGAGCCTCTCGTCTCAGGACTGCCTGCACCCCCAACAACCATTCAGCATTGTTCCCTTATGTGGATTAGAAATGACATTACTACCTCATTTGGATTACAAATAATGACATTGTTTCCCGTGGATTACAAAGGACTCTGTTGCACTTTTGTTCCATATTGCATTTAAATGCCTTATCTATTTGCCTTATATTTCTGCACTAACATTCTTACTGTTTCAGCAATGTTTGAAAAATTGTGCCCATTGTGTGTATTTCTTTACAGGTGCCGCAATGTGATATCATGCACTTTAAATGGACTTTGGTATAATTATCTAGTTAGCCAGATAGTCAGCGCCTTACTTCATGGCTCATTATGGACTGCCTCTGAGGATGTCTGGTACGTCACAAGCAGGTCTAACATCATCATTGCTCATATGGACTGCCTCTGAGGATGCTAATACTAATGGTTCGTATTTTGCCTTGTGTTAGCTAGATAGCCTAGGTATTAGATTGTAATGTATAATTGCTACAAAGGGGGAACCAAGTGGTAAGTCACAAGCAGATCTAACAACGTCAAGGGTGACCCGCTGCTAATATGTAATTGGAGGGATTAGTCCTCCTGGAGAGATGGGAGAGCACTGCCTCCTCACCCTAATTTTTGTATATCCTTAGGTCTTGTGCATTGCCAAGCAAAGGAAAATCTTGTAGATACCTCTTCAGACATCAAGGTGACGAAGCTTAAAGCATGATTAGACCTTGGTGCTAGGAAGGGAATACGGGATGAAGCCACCCTTCTATTTGCGGGCATCTCATAGTATCGTGGAGGAATTACAGTACATGACACCCTCACGCTCCACATATGACTGTGGCCATGTCGTGGAGTATTTGAAAGCTTTGCGCAGTATTTGGCTCACTGCGAGCGGAAAAACCGTGGTTACACATCCTACTCATACAGGCAGGAATCTAGTGGTAGTTGTGTCTATTTCTATATATGTGTGTAACAGTCCGCATGCTCATGCAGCACTTTCACTTTTTATATGGTACCCTTAGAGCATACCCTAAGCACAAGCCGAGGGCGGGTTGGGTTTTAAGTAAGGGGGAATGTAACGCCCCAGAGTGGCATTACCACTTCTGCACCCCGCTACTGTCTTTATTGGTTAACCTCATGTCATCATGTGTATTTATGTCAGGTCCTAAACACTGTGCATATTTATTTTTTGTAACTGTTATTGTTCATGCAATTTACCTGGTTCACCAGAAGGTGGCAGCAAGCAAGTCAGAGCTACATTTACAGAGGATGGAACCCTTCTTTCTATTCTAACTCTCCCTCTAAGGAGGGGAGGACCTACTTAGTTAGAAGTCAGTTGCATTGTGCCCCTGCCAAGGGAGGGTGTGCAGCAGGTGCATGTTTCTGCTGGACATGCCTTGCATAAGCCAGCCAGAGCTCCTTCAGCTCTGCTGGATGTGGAGACTAGAGCTTGGAGCCTCTGATGCCAGGAGCAGAGTTCCCTGGATTAAGTAAGAGCCAGACTACAAAAAGAGAAGTTGCAGCATACAGCTAAAGAAAAGTTATTCAGTCAGCCTGTCAGCACAGCATAGCCAGGGAGCAACAGATGTAGCACAGTTGAGTTTGTTTGCCAGCCAGAATTAATGCTAAAGCCTGCTGGGAACCAAGACAAAGCCTGAAACTGTTGGAGAAACGTTTATGCAAAGTAAAGCCAATACCTGGGGTCCAGCGTATCCAGGTAGTAGCACCGTGACATGTGCACCAACATTAAGGGACATCTAGGCCATGCTACACCATTCTGGCATTCCTTCACCGGGGTACCATACACAGTATCACTAAAAGGAGCCCTGTGTATTTGTTGCTTCATTGCAACTGGAATCACAAAACAAGTACTAGTACTCTTAAAGGGTCCTGGGGGAAGGCGCCCGCTGCAGATCCATCTCCCCAGGAATCCAACCTGTAAAACAGGTTTAACCCTAACTGCCTATACAGTGCCATTTGGTACACGAATATAGTACGTCACAACATTTAGCTTGGCAATGCAGCATTACATAAATTAACCCTTTGCATTGAGCCTGTTCTGGGATACAGCAATAGTTTTAAAAGAGAGCTAACTAATCAAGTACGTATCTGTAAATCAGCAGTCATGGAACCTCACTGATGACTTGGCTTTAAGACAGGTCAGTTGCCCAACCACTACTCGAAAACATACTAATAGGTAGCAGATAACGAAACAGCAAGAGGACTCCTGCTGTTTGCAACACGCAAAAAATATAAAAAAAAGTCTATACACGAAGGATATACTGGAATTGAAAATCTTTAACAGACAAAATTCTGGTCTGGGGGTGGTGTCCTTTTGGAAAGTAGTCACTGTATCTGGAAGTATTGCAATATTTTCAAGAACCATGCAAAATATTTCTCCATATTGTGACACAGTGAGAGGTTTGGTCTGGGAAAACAGGTATTTTCCTCCCAGCATGTGCTGCTGGGCTGATTTACAGCCAGGTGGAGTCAAATACCGGACCGGATTTTAACCCCTTAGGGACACAGCCTTATTTCACCTTAGGACCAGGCCATTTTTTGCAAATCTGACCAGTGTCACTTTTAAGTGGTGATAACTTTAAAACGCTTTGACTTATCCAGGCCATTCTGAGATTGTTTTTTCGTCACATATTGTACTTCATGACACTGGTAAAATGAAGTAAAAAAAATATTTTTTTTTTGCATAAAAAAAATACCTAATTTATCAAAAATTTTGAAAAATTAGCAAAATTCAAAGTTTCGGTTTCTCTACTTCTGCAATACACAGCAATACTCCTAAAAATTGTGATGACTTTACATTCCCCATATGTCTACTTCATGTTTGAATTATTTTGGGAATGATATTTTATTTTTTGGGGATGTTAAAAGGCTTAGATGTTTAGAAGCAAATCTTGAAATTTTTCAGAAATTTACAAAAACCCAATTTTTAGGGACCACTACAGCTCTGAAGTCACTTTGCGAGGCTTACATAATAGAAACCACCCAGAAATGACCCCATTCTATAAACTACACCCCTCAAGGTATTCAAAACTGATTTTACAAACTTCGTTAACCCTTTAGGTGTTGCACAAGAGTTATTGGCAAATGGGGATGAAATTTGAGAATTTCATTTTTTTTGCCTAATTTTCCATTTTAACCCATTTTTTCCTCTAACAAAGGGTTAACAGCCAAACAAGACTGTATCTTTATTGCCCTGACTCCGCCGTTTACAGAAACACCCCATATGTGGCCGTAAACTACTGTACGGCCACACAGCGGGGCGTAGAGTGAAAGGTGCGCCGTTTGGTTTTTGGAAGGCAGGTTTTGCTGGACTGTTTTTTTGACACCATGTCCCATTTAAAGCCCCCTGATGCAACCCTAGAGTAGAAACTCCATAAAAGTGACCCCATCTAAGAAACTACACCCCTTAAGGTATTCAAAACTGATTTTACAAACTTTGTCAACCCGTTAGGTGTTGCACAATATTTAATGGAAAATAGAGATACAATTTAAAAATTTCACTTTTTTGGCAGATTTTCCATTTTAATATTTTTTTTCCAGTTACAGAGCAAGGGTTAACAGCCAAACAAAACTCATTATTTATGGTCCTGATTTTGTAGTTTACAGAAACACCCTATATGTGGTCATAAACTGCTGTACGGGCACTTGGCAGGGCGCAGAAGGAAAGGAATGCCATACGGTTTTTGGAAGGCAGATTTTGCTGGACTGGTTTATTTACACCATGTCCCATTTGAAGCCCCCCTGATGCACCCCTAGAGTAGAAACTCCAAAAAAGTGACCCCATTTTAGAAACTATGGGATAGGGTGGCAGTTTTGTTGGTACTAGTTTAGGGTACATATGATTTTTGGTTGCTCTATATTACACTTTTTGTGCGGCAAGGTAACAAGAAATAGCTTTTTTGGCACCGTTTTTTTTTTTGTTATTTACAACATTCATCTGACAGGTTAGATCATGTGGCAATTTTATAGAGCAGGTTGTCACGGATGCGGCGATACCTAATATGTATACAATTTTTTTTATTTATGTAAGTTTTACACAATGAATTCATTTTTAAAACAAAAAAAAGTTTTAGTGTCTCCATAGTCTAGGAGTAGTTTTTTCAGTTTTTGGGCAATTATCTTAAGTAGGATCTCATTTTTGGTGGGATGAGATTGGCACTATTTTGGGGTGCATATGACTTTTTGATTGCCTGCTATTACACTTTTTGTGACATAAGATGACAAAAAATTGCTTTTTTTACACCGTTTTTATTTTTTTACGGTGGTCATGAGGGGTTAGGTCATGTGATATTTTTATAGAGCATTTTTCAGGCACGGTTGTATGTCGCACATTAAACCAGATGTATTACAACCAGAGCCCCACGACAAAATGGAGGCTGTTGTGAAGGCCCTGCAGCAACGCGAGGCTAATAAGCAGCAGCAGGAGACTAACCAGTTGCTGCTACAACACGTGATGGCTTTGCAGACAGCAGAAACAACTCCGAGTGTCCACAATGCCCGGAAAGCAGTCCGTGCCAGCGATTTCCTAAGATGACACCCACAGACGACATCGAAACCTACTTTGCAATGTACGAGAAAGTGGCCATCAGGGAAAAGCTACCCCGTGACCAGTGGGCTGAGGTCGTCGCTCCATTCCTGGCATCCAATTCCCAGTGGGTGTATTTTGATCAAGCGGCCGACTACCAAAAGTTAAAGGGTGAGATTTTGGCAAGACTGCGCTGAATGTGTTGGTCTGGGCCCAGCAGGTAAATCAGTGGGGGTTCAAGCCGGCTGAGCCTGCGAGGACCCAATATTATGACTTACTCCTCCTCTTGCAAAAGTGGCTACAGCCTGATATGCTGAGTCCCCCGGCTATGCTGGATAGACTATTAGCTGATATGTTCTGGAGGGCTTTGCCATACCCTCTCCAGCACTGGATCGGTCAGGTTTCTCCTAGCAATTCCCTTGAGATGGTGGACCTGGTGGAACGCTATGAAGTTACCAGGAATCTAAAGAAGGGTTCTGTCGGGAGGGGGGTCAGCCGAAAACTCAGGATCGTATTCTACAGCGGTTTTACTGGCCAAGCATATTCAAAGAAGTTGAAGAGTTTTGTAAGTCTTGACCGACCTGCCAGATAACTACCCCTAAGCCACATTTTCGAAGTCCCCTAGTACCTCTCCCGATTGTCGAAGTACCGTTTGATTGAATAGCTATGGACCTCATAGGCCCAGTACCGAAGTCCGCCAGAGGGCATCAACGCATCTTAGTCATTCGAGACTACGCCACTCGGTACCCGGAGGCGGTGCCACTGCAACATACCTCGGCTAATCTCATAGCTAAGGAGATAATGGAGCTGTTTTACCGAGTAGGACTACCTAAAGAGGTTTTGACCGACCAATGGACCCCTTTTATGTCCAAGGTGATGAGGGAACTCTGTAAGTTTCTGCACATAAAACAACTACGGACGTCTGTTTACCATCTGCAAACGGATGGTCTGGTAGAACGGTTTAACTAAACATAAAAAAATATGTTGAAAAAGAAAGTATCTAAAGATGGGAAGAACTGGGTCCTCCTTCTGCCCTATCTCATGTTCGCAGTGCGAGAGGTACCCCAGGCTTCTACTGGGTTCACACCCTTAAAACTGCTATACAGCAGACACCGTCGCTGTCTCTTGGATGTGGCCAGAGAGGCATGGGAACAACAACCCACTCTACATAAAAGTGTCATTGAGTACATTACCCAGATGCAAGATCGGATAGAGACAGTGTTGCCTCTTGTTAGGGAGATTGGGTTTTGGTTCTGGTGCCGACTGTGGACAGTAAGTTCCTGACTAGGTGGCAGGAGCCCTACAAGGTATTCGAGAAAATTAGAGCTGTAAACTACAAGGTACACCATTCAGGGCGGCGAAAGCCGGAGCAGGTTTACCATGTGAATTTACTCAAACCGTGGAAAGATAGGGAAACCTGTACAGAAGACAGCCCGCGGCTGGGTTTTCTAGAAGAGGTAACGGTCCCTCTGTCTGATGCAAGAGAGGCGACTGCCACAGTAAAAATTGCTGACAGCCTCTCCACTAAACAGACTCAGGAGGCTAGGGAGTTCGTTAGTCGGAACACGGATGTGTTCTCGGACCACCCTTGACGCACTTCCATAATGCAGCATGAGATTGTCACTGAGCCTCATGCAAAAGTCTGATTAAAACCATGCAGGGTAACCGAGGCTTGGCGACGAACCATATTGGAGGAGGTGCAGCTAATGTTGCAGCTAGACGTAATTGAGGAGTCAACAGTCCTATAGTATTGATACCCAAGCCGGATGGGCCACTGGTTTTGTAATGACTTTCGAAAACTTAACGAGGTTTCCAAATTCGATGCGTATCCCATGCCCCGGGTGGATGAGCTCATCAAGAGGTTAGGACAAGCCCGGAATTTTTCTGTTTTGGACCTCACTTAAGGGTACTGGCAGGTGCCCTTAATGGAGGCTGCCAAAGAGAAAACTGCCTTCACGCCTGAGGGACTGTATCAATATAAGGTCTTACTCTTTGGTCTGCATGGCGCCCCCGCCACTTTTCAGCAACTAATGGACATTGTGCTTTGTCCACATCGACGGTACGCTTCGGCTTACCTGGATGATATTGTCATCCTCAGTACCGACTGGGAAAGTCACCTACCAAAAGTGCACCCTGTAGTGGACTCCCTTCGGAAAGCTGATGGTTCGCTTGGATGATTGGGCAGAAGAGGCTTTCTCTGCTTTGAAGTCGGCCCTGTGCGGGTCCCCGGCTTTGGTGACGCCCTCCTTCAAAAGGGAGTTTATAGTACAGACCGATGCCTCTGAAGTAGGCCTTGGTGCTGTACTGTCTCAGGAAGTAAACGGGGAGGAGCATCCCGTTGTCTTCCTCAGCCGTAAGCTCACCCCAGCCAAGACCGGATATAGTATAGTGGAGAGAGAGTGCCTGGCTATCAAGTGGACACTAGAATCTCTCCGCTATTATTTATTGGGGAGAAAATTCTGCCTGGTGACTGACCACTCCCCTCTCAAGTGGATGAGCCAAACCAAGGACAGAAATGCCCGGGTCACCCGATGGTTTCTCTCCCTACAAAACTTTACGTTTTCGGTGGAACACAGGGCAGGCCGGTTACAGGAAAATGCGGATGCCCTGTCCTGGGTACGCTGTCTGGCGTGTGACACAGTGAGAGATTTGGTCTGGGAAAACAGGTATTTTCCACCCAGCATGGCTGATTTACAGCCAGGTGAGTTCAAATACCAGACCGGATTTTAAATGCCAGTCTGGGTTTTGGCAGCACCTGGCTGTCCTTAAATAGGCAGCTGGGCTCAGAAGCCATGTCTCTTGGCTGGGATCTGGGAGTCTTATGTCTGGATGAAGGCTTGCTACCTGTTTGGTGTGAAAATAGCAGAATTGACGCATGGTGTGAATTGTCACCAACACCGCAATGTGACTGTTTGAATATGACTGCTTGTTTTGTAACTTGCCTCAAGTGTGAATAAAACACTGAACTGTTTGATCCAAAGAACTTGTTGTTGCCTCTATACTGCATCCGCTAGTCCTGTCTAACAGAGCGAGTCCCCACACCATAAAATTTAGTGGCACATTTTGCAGGTTTGATGTTGTCTGGATCATTTCATTCAGCAGTAGGTATTGATTATTGGTCAATGAGGTAGAGAATTACTTTTTGTATTCACTTCCTTCATGATGAAAGATTAAATCTGTAAACATCTGGTAGATCATTCCACCTATGAGCCAGGAAGTTTCCACTGAGGATAAAGATGGCTCTTGGATTGCAAACATTTATCACATGCCACGATAAGACCTCACAGTTGAGTGTGTCTGCTTTGTCTAGCTTCACCTGTGTTTGTCCTTCTGCCAGTCACCTTCGAGAACATGTGTACCTATAAATCAGCTGCCACGGAAAGAGCAGAAACACCTGGAGCCACATTTACAAAGTCATTTCTTCTTGTACAGTTACTGTTATTTTCTGAATGGAAGATCTATTCTTGTGATAGTCTTGTTTGAATCTCAAGGTTGCCAAAAAGTGAATATTTTTGTGTTATTTGTTGACCTCATAGCAAAAACAGCTCGTGAGAAGCTGCATATAATCTGCTGGTGACCCACCTTAGTGTACACACTTGTAGGGCCTTTTGTTCCATGCCATTTTGAACATGTTTCAGCAATATCATTATCCCGAGCATTACACAAGGAGCGATCTGAGATTTACATCAATTTAGTCAAACTGTCACTGATTATATAAGAGAGATGAATGCTGAGGTCGGAGTTTATACACATGTGAAGAAGATGCAAGGATTTAAGGTTTCTGTCTACAGTTGCATTCTGTACATAAAAGCCTCTGGCATGTTTGAAGCCTCCATAGAACACATTTAAAGTTATATGCATTCCTTTTAGTTATGTTTCAGGATCAAGGGATTTAAGGATTTAATTCTCAGTATATTTACTGTACATTTATTCACATTTTTTGCAATTTTTGTCACATTACCTATTCACGTACTTATTATTATAATGCTGGTTTGTGCTAACTTGTTTAAAAAAATATTTAAAAAAATCTGTAAAACGTGCATACTAAGCTTAGATTTTTGTGTTTTTGGCAACATTTTCCAATTTTGTGTGTTGAACATTTTTCTTTTCATCTTTTGTGGATCCAGTTACAGTTTTGGCTAAAGAGAAAATAAGTGTTAGGCCCAATGTACATAGCAATTGACATACTAAAAGGAGATAAGACCCCACAGAGAAGATTAAAATGGGCACATCATTATGGTGCCCAGTTTTTCCAACCAGGACAAAAGGGTCTGAGGTTTTGTCCTCCTCAAGGACCAAATAAAGGGATGGGAGTTGCATTTTAAAATGTAACTTTTATTGACATCAGTAAAATGAAAACAGGGCACTACATATCCCACAAAAAATTATACTGAACGCTACTGCTGTACGAAAAGAAATAAACAATATCTCTTCCATAAACCATAAATAAAAAAAGTGTCCAACCAGGGATGGTCTTACCAGCCGTAACAAGAACCAGTATGCCTGATGTAAATTCTGTTGTATGTCAAATTAGATATGGAATATACAGTCGTGGCCAAAAGTTTTGAGAATGACACAAATATTAGTTTTCACAAAGTTTGCTGCTAAACTGCTTTTAGATATTTGTTTCAGTTGTTTCTGTAATGTAGTGAAATATAATTACACGCACTTCATATGTTTCAAAGGCTTTTATCAACAATTACATGACATTTATGCATTTAGTCAGTATTTGCAGTGTTGGCCTTTCTTTTTCAGGACCTCTGCAATTCGACTGGGCATGCTCTCAATCAACTTCTGGGCCAATTCCTGACTGATAGCAACCCATTCTTTCATAATCACTTCTTGGAGTTTGTCAGAATTAGTGGGTTTTTGTTTGTCCACCCGCCTCTTGAGGATTGACCACAAGTTCTCAATGGGATTAAGTTCTGAGAGTTTCCAGGCCATGGACCCAAAATGTCAATGTTTTGGTCCCTGAGCCACTTAGTTATCACTTTTACCTTATGGCACGGTGCTCCATCGTGCTGGAAAATGCATTGTTCGTCACCAAACTGTTGTTGGAAGAAGTTGCTGTTGGACGGTGTTTTGGTACCATTCTTTATTCATGGCTGTGTTTTGGGGCAAAATTGTGAGTGAGCCCACTCCCTTGGATGAGAAGCAACACCACTCATGAATGGTCTCAGGATGCTTTACTGTTGGCATGACACAGGACTGATGGTAAGTCTCACCTTTTCTTCTCCGGGCAAGCCTTTTTCCTGATGCCCCAAACAATCGGAAAGAGTCTTCATCGGAGAATATGACTTTGCCCCAGTCCTCAGCAGTCCATTCACTATATTTTCTGCAGAAGATCAATCTGTCCCTGATGTTTTTTTTGCAGAGAAGTGGCTTCTTTGCTGACCTTCTTCACACCAGGCCATCTTCTAAAAGTCTTCTCACTGTGCGTGCAGATGCGCTCACACCTGCCGGCTGCCATTCCTGAGCAAGCTCTGCACTGGTGGCACTCCAATCCCGCAGCTGAATACTCTTTAGGAGACGATCCTGGCGCTTGCTGGACTTTCTTGGACGCCCTGAAGCCTTATTAACAAGAATTGAACCTCTTTCCTTGAAGTTCTTGATGATCCTATAAATTGTTGATTGAGGTGCAAATCTTAGTAGCCACAATATCCTTGCCTGTGAAGCCATTTTTATGCAACGCAATGATGGCTGCGCGCGTTTCTTTGCAGGTCACCATGGTTAACACTGGAAGAACAATGATTTCAAGCATCATCCTCCTTTTAACAGGTCAAGTCTGCCATTTTAACCTAATCAGCCTGACATAATGATCTCCAGCCTTGTACTCGTCAACATTCTCACCTGAGTTAACAAGACGATTACTGAAATGATCTCAGCAGGTCCTTTAATGACAGCAATGAAATGCAGTGGAAAGTTTTTTTGGGGGATTAAGTTAATTTTCATGGCAAAGAAGGACTATGCAATTCATCTGATCACTCTTCCTAACATTCTGGAGTATATGCAAATTGCTATTATAAAAACTTAAGCAGCAACTTTTCCAATTTCCAATATTTATGTAATTCTCAAAACTTTTGGCCACGACTGTAGATTACAGGTCCGGAGCGGGATCAAGAACAGGTAATGTCCATATTAAGCCCTAAAGAATGGAGGGGAAACATTAGTATAGTAGATCTTCAGTTTTTTCCACCTCCGCCATCGGCATTATTGCCGGTCACAGACATTAGCCGTGGGCCTCTGCTGGTTGGAACAGCAGAGACCCATCGGCTATGGTGCCTGCTGCTCATGCGACCAGTCGCCATATTTAAGGATCTCAACAGTGCCGGCGCTGGTAGCGAAAGGGTTAATTGGCCGGACAGCCCCTTAGACACTGTGAGCTAACTTATAAGCAGGCTGTAAGTGATAGAGCAGGTTGAGCTGCAAGGGAACACACAAAAATAAGAAAACTCCTGCCCTTTAGAAGAAAACACCTAGCAAAAGTAGAGTGTGTATCTGAGCAGGAAAAGACTGAGACTGAGATACAACATTCTGTGATGCTTGAGCCAAATACCAGCCTCTGAGAGGGAAGGAGAATAGATATTCCAAACTTTAGAGCAGCCTTTACAAAAGGAGAGTCCTGGAAAAAAAAACAGCCAGTGAAAGGTAATGCAGATATTTATGGCTCGATTCGATCCGAATATATTCGCAGCAAATTATGTTTAAAAAAGGCTATTTCCTTGTTGCTAAGAACCTTTATAGTGGTGTAGAACACTGTGCCTTGTAGTAACACGCATAGGGAGTCTGCTTTGGTAGTGAAATAATACTGTGAGTCCGTATGACATGCAGATGACAGGCGTCGCTCTTAGAATCACTGCACACTTCACTTATTAGGGCAGTCAAGGGGCCAAAACTGACCAAATAACTCAAGTATGAACTCAACCTTACAGGTCGATGTTAGTCCCAAGAAGAAGCGCACTCCCTTCACACCGTCATCAGCTGATTCCAAATAGATGTTATCAGAACCTGTTCTATTAAACGCTTATACAAGTAGAGCCCCCCGACAGAGTGGAAAGGTTGTCAACAGTAAGTTTGTGTTGACGTCACTGATTATTTTTCCTTTCCTCTGATTCGTCAGAACAATAACCCACAAAAAAATGGATCCTGTCTGTGGAGCATCCACCTGCACTCGGTCAGCATTTGCTCAATAATCCATCAGTATTGCTAATGCCCAAAAAAACAGGACTGGATATAAAAAAGATATGACACGTAAATTGAATATTTGCATGCATTCTGTGTGTTGTACCCACTCCTGCTTTTGGCTACCAAATCATGCGCCAATTCTGATGGGACCATACAGGCCTTACAGCTGCTACACAGACAGGATACATTGTGCATCTCATTTTTACTTCCTTCTGAGAGATCAGAAGAAGGGTCAAATAAATGATAATGTCAGCCACGCCAAAAGGCAAAATAGTGGACCAGCCATGAAGTGGGGAGGGTAGGAAAAGCATGAGAAGTCCACAGATTGGACCTATGACATAGTGGTGGGGTAGAAGCAGCATGAGTAGACCACAGAGTTGCCCAATGACAGAGTGTGGAGGTGGCAGCAGTATCAGGAAGCCACCGAATGGCACAATGACAGAGTCTGGAGGTGGCGGCAGCAGCAGTAGCAGCATCAGGAGAAGGCCACCGAGTGGCACAATGACAGTGTCTGGAGGTGGCGGCAGCAGCATCAGTAGGAGGCCACAGAGTGGCAAGGTGACATAGTGTGGAGGTGGCAGCAGCATGAGGGGACCACAGAGTAGCACGACGATGAGAGATTGTGGAGATGGCAGCAGCATGAGCAGGCCACAGAGTGTCCTCTTCGTCTATTCATTTATAGGGAATATGGGACAGAACAGAAGGTTAAAATTCCTTAACTTTGTAAAGTGTTGCTTAAAACACGATTTACTAATACACGTTCTCCGGCACAAAAGGCTTGGCAAATTAATTGTCTGTGAATTTCCCTCAAACATTGGGATAATATATTGGCGAATTTAAGTTTACTTTCTTATAATTTTAATCAAGTTTTGGTTCAATTTAAAATTCAATGTTTAATAAATTTAATAATAAAAATTAAGTGTTGCCTAGGACAGGAGAGAATCCGCCAATCTTCAGTTTATTCGACGACGTGATTACGATGGAGAGAGCATTCCAAAAAACTAGTGCGGTATCGGCTGCTCATCGACCCAGATACTTCTGGGGAACCTGCCTGGGAACCTGCCTGGCATGACAATGAGAATGAGAAGACAAAGCGTCAAGATAGCTTTGAGCCCAGAAGAGTCGCGAAGTTCATCAAGATATGTTACTAAAGATTATACCGCATATACAGTACTGCAGCACTGACCACTGAATTCATTTTTTTCAACCAAAATACTTCAATAAAGATTTTACCACATATAACTGCAGCACTGACTGCTGAATAAAATGTGTTTTTCGACTGAAATACTTCAATAAAGATTTTACCGCATATAACTGCAGTGCTGACCGCTGAATACATTTTGTTTTTCAACCGAAATACTTCAATAAAGATTTTACCACATATAAGGCTACTTTCACACTTGCGTTTAGGTGCGGATCCGTCTGGTATCTGCACAGACGGATCCGCACCTATAATGCAAACGCTTAGATCCGTTCAGAACGGATCCGTTTGCATTACCATGAACAAAAAAAAAAAATGGTAATGCAAACGGATCCGTTTTGACTTTACATTGAGAGTCAATGGGGGACGGATCCGTTTGAAAATTGAGCCGTATAGTGTCAAATTCAAACGGATCCGTCCCCATTGACTTCCATTGTAAGTATGGACGGATCCGTTTGCCTCCGCACGGCCAGGCGGACACCCGAACACTGCAAGCAGCGTTCAGGTGTCCGCCTGCTGAGCGGAGCGGAGCCCAAACGCTGCCAGACTGATGCATTCTGAGCGGATCCGCATCCACTCAGAATGCATTAGGGCTGGACGGATCAGTTCGGGGCCGATTGTGAGCCCCTTCAAACGGAACTCACAAGCGGAAAACCTAGAAAGTCTCACACATATATAATGGATAAATCTTTATTAATAGAAAGACATAAATCATGAGTAATACATATACAGTGGTACAATTAGTGGTAAAAAATGCAGGAGGATAAAGTGACAAGTGTACGGAGCCACCAATAATCCTGAACTGGTAAGTCAGAAAATGCATAGGGTTAAATGAGACACAATGTTGTCTATACTGATGTGATAAATGGTAATAAATGCCTATAAATAACCACACAGAAAGACACACAGTCTCAGTTAAGCCACCACATGTCACAAAGAAATACAAACCGGATTCCAAAACAGTTGGGACACTATACAAATCGTGAATAAATACTGAATGCAATGATGTGGAGGTGCCAACTTCTAATATTTTATTCAGAATAGAACATAAATCACGGAACAAAAGTTTAAACTGAGAAAATGTACCATTTTAAGGGAAAAACATGTTGAATCAGAATTTCATGGTGTCATTTTCACCACTGTGTGGCATCTTCCCTTCTTCCTACAACACTCAACAGACGTCTGGGGACCGAGGAGACCAGTTTCTCAAGTTTAGAAATAGGAATGCTCTCCCATTCTTGTCTAATACAGGCCTCTAACTGTTCAATCGTCTTGGGCCTTCTTTGTTGCACCTTCCTCTTTATGATGCGCCAAATGTTCTCTATAGGTGAAAGATCTGGACTGCAGACTGGCCATTTCAGTACCCGGATCCTTCTCCTACGCAGCCATGATGTTGTGATTGATGCAGAATGTGGTCTGGCATTATCTTGTTGAAAAATGCAGGGTCTTCCCTGAAAGAGATGACGTCTGGATGGGAGCATATGTTGTTCTAGAACCTGAATATATTTTTCTGCATTGATGGTGCCTTTCCAGACATGCAAGCTGCCCATGCCACAAGCACTCATGCAACCCCATACCATCAGAGATGCAGGCTTCTGAACTGAGCGTTGATAACAACTTGGGTTGTCCTCTTTGGTCCGGATGACATGGCGTCCCAGATTTCCAAAAAGAACTTTGAATCGTGACTCGTCTGACCACAGAACAGTCTTCCATTTTGCCACACTCCATTTTAAATGATCCCTGGCCCAGTGAAAACGCCTGAGCTTGTGGATCTTGCTTAGAAATGGCTTCTTCTTTGCACTGTAGAGTTTCAGCTGGCAACGGCGGATGGCACGGTGGATTGTGTTCACTGACAATGGTTTCTGGAAGTATTCCTGAGCCCATTCTGTGATTTCCTTTACAGTAGAATTCCTGTTTGTGGTGCAGTGTCGTTTAAGGGCCCGGAGATCACGGGCATCCAGTATGGTTTTACGGCCTTGACCCTTACGCACAGAGATTGTTCCAGATTCTCTGAATCTTCGGATGATGTTCTGCACAGTTGATGATGATAGATGCAAAGTCTTAGCAATTTTTCGCTGGGTAACACCTTTCTGATATCGCTCCACTATCTTTCTGCGCAACATTGTGGGAATTGGTGATCCTCTACCCATCTTGGCTTCTGAGAGACACTGCCACTCTGAGAAGCTCTTTTTATACCCAATAATGTTGCCAATTGACCTAATTAGTGTTAATTGGTTTTCCAGCTCTTCGTTATGCTCAAATTTACTTTTTCCAGCCTCTTATTGCTACTTGTCCCAACTTTTTGGGGATTTGTTGACACCGTGAAAATTTGAATCAACGTATTTTTCCTTTAAAATGATACATTTACTCGGATTAAACGTTTGATCTGTCATCTACGTTCTATTACAAATAAAATATTGACATTTGCCATCTCCACATCATTGCATTCAGTTTTTATTCACAATTTCTTTAGTGTCCCAACTTTTTTGGAATCCGGTTTGTATACATAAGTCGCAATAATATTGCAGGGAGGTCAGCAAGACATGTGATCACCAGGTGTGACCAAATGCTGACCTGCCTGCAACAAGCAATACAAAATACAATTGACAGTGGAGCGGCCTATACTAACCAGGAAAGGATGAGGTGATGGCTCCTAGCCCGACGCACGTTTCGCTTTGCTTCTTCAGGGGGCGTATAGTATCTCCTGATCAACGGCCAGGTATAAATACCCCTGTAGTTTCTCAACCTCTCTGAAACTCCCACCAAAATAGCCAATAGCAAAAGGTCCAATGAAAGACTCCTCCCAGCTGGGCGTGATCCATATAGCACAAGCCAATACAGTGAAAGTTAACACACAAGTGTGCTAAGTAATCACCGCACAGAAGGGCGGACGCACAGCGCACACCCAGAAGTTGCGCATGAGTGGGTTGCTACAAGCAGAAATGAAGAGGTACGCTAGGTGTAACCCCAGCTCAGCGCATGCGCATATCACACCAACCAGGGAGGTAACAATGGAGACTCACTCCGCACAAGACGGAGATCCCGCGAGAGTGCCGGCGTGAGGACGCACTACCCTAATTGTGTACACTGTAACCCCGGTAATGGCGCATGCGCACCATACAAAAGGAGAACCGCAATGACTCTAAGAATATGGGGGTGATCACATGACTAGGGGAACGCGGCTGAGGTGGTGGAACGGAACACAGTCCCGGACTGCCCACACCAGCCGACAAGTCATATGATCCGCCCATATGACACCAGCGCCATATTAGATCATAGCAGTGGGTGTCCCTACGCATAAGTAAGACAGAGCAAAAACAATCTTAGAAAATCCATATCTAAAATCCGTGTATATCAAATAAATTATACCTATTAAAGTGCCGAGAAGGTCATAGACCGACCCAGTATGCGCCTGCAGACGTTTATAAATATAAGATAAAAACGATACATATAGGAGATCTTGGACTAATATATTCATGAATATGTGTTTGGAGGTGAGGTTCCGATGGATCCAACAAACCATCTGGTGACCCGCACCAGCAAACACTGTGCAATGCAGTGCAGTTTGACAATAACAGTAAGGCTGCAATAAAAAACACAGCGGGGAAGGAGGGAGACCCCGAGGGGACAGCATAACTATATGCTGAGACATAGTTATGAGACAGTGCCCAAAGAGAAGGGAAAAACACAGTGCAAGTGTAGTGTCCCACTAGGTAAAGGTGGGCACTACACAAGGGTTAATATGTCTATTGCATTAATGTAATGTTTACTGTTCATTTCACTGTATTATCTGGGTGTCAGGCTTGTCAGGGTGTAGTTTAGCCCCCTAGACGCTAGAGGGAGCTAGAGAGCACTAGGTATATATAGGTAGGCCCAGACAGGGGAGAGTTAGTTCATTCCAGGTGGCTAGAAGTGAACATAGTCAGCCTGAAGCTCCTGAGTCTAAGCTTAGCTCAGTAGAGTCACCCCAGAAGAAGAATCTACCTCCTGGGAGAAACCTGCAGCTTCCCTTACCACAGGAACAGAACAACCAGCTCAGAGAAGTAAGCTGAGAGGCAGAGGTACTTTAAGATAGAAGCAAGGGTCAATACTGGAGGAAGAGTCATATACCAAGTATTAAAGCCAGCATTTAGGCATCCGGGCCTTGGGATCCAGCCAGCCAGAATAGCTGAGGGGATGGTGCAGCATAGCTCTGCGAAGCATTAACTGTTTGCCCTCCAAGTATCTTGCAAGATTTATACCTGTCATATTGTGAAGTAAACCTGCTGTGGCATTTGTGATATAAGGGACTGCATCATTATCAACTGGCTGTACAAAGTTGGACTGTTTTCCAAAGTAAAGCAACGTTTGGTTTACCATACCATCTGTGTACTCTATTACTACTCCTATAAATTGGTGTGCCACCGTTACAGGCACTGGCGTCACGATCCTTAAAGGGACTTTGCCTCAGGGACTCAAAATACCTGCAACATCCAGGGCACCTCACACACCATCAGGCCTGGTCCCTCCATACAGAGTGTGCCCAGAGGAACTTGTGTCTACCTCTCCTTCACTGCCGCATGCCTGCCCAGGGTTCTCCTCTAAAAAAGTGAGTAACACTCGATTGCCCATAACCGTGACCTCACTTCGCAATACCCAGCAGGTCTGGCGTGCTGCATAAATTGGCGTCACGAACAGGATTTACGGATTATTCCTGCGCCATTGTGGAATACAAAAACTGTGTGCCATTATCTGCCTTAAAGTGACAAGCCCTAATTGTTTTATTGGAAATTGCTGGGCCAAAGTGAACTGTAATAATCTGCGGTGTGAAGATTATATTGCATGGACTGTTTGCCGTTTATTTAAGCCACCGCTTGCTGTCAGTGAATAGACAGCGATCTGCTCAAAGATGGCCGCTTAACCTGACTGGATTACAAGTGCGCCTTGTTGTACCCGTTTGGCGCAAAAAAGGACAAGGTGAAGTTGCCTCCCAGCCGGCAAGGAGGAAAAACGCCGCCCTGTCTGGAAAAAGGTACCGCCTACCTGAATCCTGGAGCTGCGAGAGGCCGCGCCTACCTGCTGGCGCTGTGCGTAGGACTCCCAGCCGACGTAGCCACGCATCTCGCGAGACTTGGAGGGAGCACCGCTGGAGTAAGTAATAACTTTACCCTTTACCTGCCCCCTTCCGATTACTATACCGGAACGTTCCCGACTCCTGCCTGGGTACCGGAGAGGGTTCCCCACTAGCTACCAGAGACTCGACCGGAAAAAGACCTGACATTCTTGCTCCGGTCCGCTCCGCTGTCATTTAAAGGGCCATACCCATCTAGTAGCACTATGTCCGCACCCGAAGAAACAGGGCAGGTGGCCCCAGTCGTGCCTTCTGAAGTCTGATCAAGTCTGATGCCACTAACCATGCCATGTTATTTTGGGGCCCCTTGGTTCCCACAATATTCAGGGGAAGCCCATAAATTAAAGGACTTCAGAGACCAGATACTGGCCTTGTTCCGGCTCTACCCTATATCTGCTGAACAACAAATGGAGAGCCTCCTAGCTCAGTTAGAAGGGGCCGCCTGCAGGGAAGTCATGTGATGGCCCAGTTCTGAAAAGAGTAGCCTGGAGAAGATTTTTTATCGCCTCGGCACCACATTTGAGGCCTGAACGGTGTCCGAAGTTAAAATGCGATTCTTCAGCAGAAAGCAGCAGCCTGGGGAGTCGCTCCGCGATTTTGCTCTGTCCTTGCAAGAGACCCTGAGGGCTGTGGTCCAGGTGGATCCCAAAGAGGCTGAGGACAGGACTCTTAGAGAACAGTTCATTGCGGGTATAAGCACTGAGCATTTAAAGGGCCAGCTGCGGATGTTGTCAGCTCAACACCCCCATTGTACATTTTTGGACTTTAAAGAATTGGCCATCAGTATACTAGGCCAGAACCCTGCCGCAGGGCCAGCAGCCTCCCCTGAACCTCAGGCTTGTCAGCCAAAGACTGTCAATGTGGGGCCCGCTGGAGTCAGTCAGGCCACTAAGGCTCCAGTCACAGATGTAGTGGCAGCACTAATGGAGCAAGTGAACCATCTTACTCTAAGCTTAGAGAAAGTATGCAAAAAATAGAGGAGTGGGAGAGATCATTGTTACTGGAAGATGAAGGCCCTTTTCCTCCAAGACTCCCACCTGCATATAGGGATGTATATCCAAAAGAACCTGATGGGCGACCGAGTTACCGGTCTAGAAGTAGAAAGCAGTCTGTCTGCCACTATTGTAAGAAATATGGACATACTGAATCAATGTGCTAGCAGTTAAACGGGCAACCCCTGAGGCAGAGGACCGCCCCTCGGGAGGTAGAACAGTAGGTCCAAAGGATCCCATCTGGATGCCTAAATATGTAGGATCCCGTCCAAAAATTAAAATATGTATCAACGGGATACCCTTTGAAGCCCTGCTGAATACTGGGTCACAGGTCACCACCATTCAACGACTCGCCTTTGACAAGTTCTGGGATCCAAGTCTCCTCACCCAGCCACCAGAGTCCTGGCTAGATATCATTGCCAGCAATAGTAAGCCAGTGAAAGTCCATGGGTATTGGGAACCTACTCTTCAGGTGGGAGAAGCCACCTTACCACAGCAAGGCATGATTGTGGTACAAGCAGGAGATAAAGGAGGACACCCTGTGATCCTAGGGACTAATGTCCTTAAAAATTGTTACTCCAAAGTGCTTGAAGCATTGAATCAAACTATATCTTCAGCCTTGCCTGCTTCCAGAAGAGTCATTCAAAAGACTATCAGCGTGCTGTGTGCTCAACAAAGGTTCGCCAACAAAAAAGGAGAAATTTGTACTGTCCGGATTCGGGATAACCGGCCGGTAATTCTGCCTCCAAATTCCCAGATTATCCTGTGGTGCCGTGCGGTGTTAGGGGTTCAGGGCCAGGACTATCAAGCCCTAGTGGAACCTATTCAAATTGAGAATCATCCCGTCGTACGGACAGCCAAGAGTCTGGTGACCGTGTCTCAAGGTAAAGTGCCTGTCCGTTTAATTAACTTTAGTAATCACCCCGTTACTCTTTTTAAACACTGCCCGTTGCTCAGCTTTTCCAGGTGTCTTTCCAGGATATGATCCGTCTGCCTGCCACGGAGGCGTTCCAGACCACACAGAGCAGCAGCACCCCTACAACATCCTGGTGGGAAGAACTTCATGTGGGGAACGAATCCACCCCGGAGGAGCAAATAGAGGGAGTTCTGAATCTGGTGAAAGAGCATCACAAGGCCTTCAGCAAGCACTCCACGAACTATGGAGAGGTCAGTGTAATTAAACACACCATACCTACTGGCCCTCATCCTCCTATCAAGGAGAGACACAGGCCCATACCGCCTACTACCTATCAGTCTGTGAAAGAGATGATACAAGAGATGAAAGACTCTAATATAATCCGGGACAGTCATAGTCCCTGGGCAGCTCCCCTAGTCCTTGTTTGGAAAAAAGATGGCAGTATAAGGTTCTGCGTGGATTATAGGAAAATCAATCAAATCACCCACAAAGATATATATCCATTGCCACGCATTGAGGAGTCCTTGACTGCCCTGGGGTCATCAGCCTATTTCTCTACCTTGGACTTAACTAGTGGGTACTGGCAAGTACCCATGGCCCCAGAAGATCGAGAAAAGACTGCTTTAACTACACATATGGGCCTGTTTGAATTCAATTATATGCCGTTTGGACTGTGTAACGCTCCAGGGACGTTCCAGCGGCTGATAGAGCGTTGTTTAGGCCATCGAAATTTTGAGACTGTACTACTATATCTGGATGACGTCATTATATACTCCAAGACGTATGAGGACCATTTAAAACACCTGGCTGAAGTGTTTCAAGTTCTTACTAAATATGGCCTCAAAATCAAGCCATCCAAGTGCCACCTGCTGAAACAAGCGGTAAAATACCTAGGGCACGTTGTCAGTGCCGAAGGAGTACAGCCTGATCCTGATAAAATTGCTGCTGTCCGCAATTGGCCTACTCCTACCACCGTGAAAGAGGTGAGAAGTTTTCTCAGTTTTGCAGGGTATTACAGGCGTTTCATCCCGCATTTCCCACAAATTGCAGATCCAATCCAAGAACTCATGAGGGGGCATTCAAAGAAGAGCCCAAAAACTCCTATTCCTGTTGAATGGAACAAAGAACGGGAAATTGCCTTTCAGCTCCTAAAGAAGAAGCTGACTGAATCCCCTGTTCTGGGTTACCCAGATTATCAGAAGCCGTTCCACCTCTACACAGATGCCAGTAAAAGAGGCCTCGGGGCTGTGGTGGCTCAAGTGCAAGATAACAAAGAGAGGGTAATTGCCTACGCCAGCAGATCCCTGAAGGGAGCTGAGAAGAACCACCAGAACTACAGTTCCTTCAAGCTGGAGTTTCTTGCCTTAGTGTGGGCTGTGACCGAAAAGTTCAAAGACTATCTCGCTGCCACACCATTTGTTGCCTTCACGGACAATAACCCCCTGGCACATCTGAATACAGCCAAATTAGGGGCTCTGGACTAAAGATGGGCCTCCCGCCTTGCCAACTATGACTTCACTGTGAAATACCGGGCAGGCCGCTCCAACGATAACGCTGATGCTCTGTCGCGGCTTCCCACTACAGAAGCCCCAGATGAACCAAAGGATGCCTGGGAAGAAGTGGAAATGCCAGCGTTCTACAATAAATTTGCCCAGCAGGATAATATCCGCACTGAAAACCTCTCTGCTGCTGATCCTTCCTCATCACATATTCCTGAGTCCAGAGGCGACCAAGAAAGGTGGATTAAGCTCCGGTCCGAAAGTAGAGTCCTTGGTGAACGGTTCGACTTCCTTACCAGTGGGAAAACCCCTGAGAGAATCTGCAGGAAGAGTGCAGACCCAGAACTAGCAAGACTGTGGAGACATCGCCACCAACTATTCCTTCAAAGAGGCCTGTTGCTCAGAAGGAGCCTGGATCCAGTGTCCTGTGATAGGATATATCAAATCCTCATACCACATCGAGATGCCAGTCTGGTGTTAGAAATGTATCACAACCAGTCCGGACACTTCGGCGTGCAGAAGACTGAGGCCACCATTCGCAGAAGATTCTATTGGATTGGGATGAGAGAAGATATTGAGAAATGGTGCCGAGAATGCACTGCCGGTGCTGTGGGGCGAACTGAACGCCATGACCAGAGGGCACCTCTCCATCCTATCGTAAGTAAAACTCCTTTAGAACTTGTTGCTATTGATCATGTGAAGTTGGAGCCGAGTCGCTCAGGATATTCTTATGCCATGACTATTATTGATCACTTCACTAAGTTTGTCGTAGCATTGCCTGTGAAAGACCTGACAGCTAAGACTACAGCAGAGGCGTTCTGGAAGCATTTCCTTCTGCCCTACGGCTACCCAGAGAGAATCCTCGCTGACCAAGGGTCTGCGTTTGAGTCACAGCTGTTCTAAGAGATGTGCCTGCTGCATAATTGCCAGAAAGTCCGGACCACTGCCTACCATCCGCAAGGTAACGGACTCTGTGAAAAGATGAATCAAACTCTCATTGAAATGCTGAGAGCAGTACCCCCTGAGACAAGGGGTGATTGGCCTACTCTGTTGCCACAACTCATGTATACCTATAACAACACAATTCATTGTTCCACCGGTTACACACCTTTCTATCTGATGTTTGGCCGACAAGGGAGGTTGCCTGCGGATCACTTCCTAGATGTGCAAGTGCCGGATGTCATTAACCCACTACCAAACACTGATTGGGTAGTGGAGCATCAAAGACGTCTCCTCAATGCCAAAGAAATTGTTCAGAAACGCATAGAGAATGCTCGGGAACGACAACAAAGAGACTATGACCAGGCTGCCCATGCGGGGCCCCTAGCTCTAGGAGACAAGGTGTGGTTGAAGAACAACCATCGAACCAGCAAATTGGACAGTAAATGGGAAAGGATTCCCTATGTCATTTCTGCCATTCCTAATGCTGAAGCTCATATTTACCAAATCTCCAGAGAAGGTAAAGGTTCTCAAGTTGTACATAGAAATCGTTTAAAGCCTTGTATAGAAGGAGAACCTGCAGCAGAGGACATTGTGCTGGAGCTTCCTGAGCCTGAACTGCCAGCTTCACCTATTGATCCTATGCAGGCTGTTGAGAACTTAATCCACGATAAAGATCCGCTTCATTGGTTCCTCACACCCTGGTTAAACTTGGTGGTACCAGCTCCAGTCCCTGCTAGTTCTCAACCCCAGGACAACCTGTCCCAGAGAGCTCCTGAAGTAGCTCCTAAATCGGTGAGTTCCTCTCACCCTCCAGTCCAGGCAGGAAGAACCTCTGCCAGTAAGGAGGTCCACACGGTCCACTAAGGGGCACCCACCTGTGAGATTTGGAGACTACATTATGGGCCCAGGTAGCCCCTCATGGGAAACCCCTGTTTAACCCTTTAGAAGCCTGGGTACGGACTCATATTTGTTCTTTGAGCCTCCAAGGACTTATTCTTGTTTTGCATTTTCTATGGACTACTACTGTTTTATTCTGGACTATCCTGGTATTAATGATACGCTGCACCAAGTCAGCGCCACCTGTTCCCTTACATTATCCTGAGAGAAGAGAACAACGCCCCTTTTCACCGCACTTTCCAGTGAAACTGTTTGTTACATTTATATTGCTAATGTGGTGATTGCTGTGTATGTCTGTTCTCCATTTTGTCTTTCAGGCTGCAGTTTCCAGCTGGGCGGACCCCTTTATGTTGTGCCGACAACGGGCAACGTCATAGCGTTGGGGTATGTAGTGTACCACTAGGTAAAGGTGGGCACTACACAAGGGTTAATATGTCTATTGCATTAATGTAATGTTTACTGTTCATTTCCCTGTATTATCTGGGTGTCAGGCCTGTCAGGGTATAGTTTAGCCTCCTAGACGCTAGAGGGAGCTAGAGAGCACTAGGTATATATAGGTAGGCCCAGACAGGGGAGAGTTAGTTCATTCCAGGTGGCTAGAAGTGAACATAGTCAGCCTGAAGCTCCTGAGTCTAAGCTTAGCTCAGTAGAGTCACCCCAGAAGAAGAATCTACCTCCTGGGAGAAACCTGCAGCTTCCCTTACCACAGGAACAGAACAACCAGCTCAGAGAAGTAAGCTGAGAGGCAGAGGTACTTTAAGATAGAAGCAAGGGTCAATACTGGAGGAAGATTTATTTACCAAGGATTAAAGCCAGCATTTAGGCATCCGGGCCTTGGGATCCAGCCAGCTAGAATAGCTGAGGGGATAGTGCAGCATAGTTCTGCGAAGCATTAACTGTTTGCCCTCCAAGTATCTTGCAAGATTTATACCTGCCATATTGTGAAGTAAACCTGCTGTGGCATTTGTGATATAAGGGACTGCATCATTATCAACTGTCTGTACAAAGTTGGACTGTTTTCCAAAGTAAAGCAACGTTTGGTTTACCATACCATCTATTACTACTCCTATAAATTGGTGTGCCACCGTTACAGGCACTGGCGTCACGATCCTTAAAGGGACCTTGCCTCAGGGACTCAAAATACCTGCAACAACCAGGGCACCTCACACACCATCAGGCCTGGTCCCTCCGTACAGAGTGTGCCCCAGAGGAACTTGTGTCTACCTCTCCTTCACTGCCGCATGCCTGCCCAGGGTTCTCCTCTAAAAAAGTGAGTAACCCTCGATTGCCCATAACCGTGACCTCACTTCGCAATACCCTGCAGGTCTGGCGTGCTGCACAAGTGAAAAGGAAGTGCAGAAGGTGCCGTGTGGGTGAAAGTAATGAAAAAAGTTTTTTTAAGAAATTTATATTATCTAAGGCAGTGTATATACCACTAGCCCAGGACCATACAGAATGGCCCAATGGTACGGCCACCCAGTGGCTGTATATACGAAGTTGTTGCTCTCAGTGGGAACAATATGGGCCATAAATCGTGCGGCTCAGTCCAAATCCATCCAAATCTGGAGTCCTCCTTGACATAGACGGACCAATAAGATAGAGAATATCTCCAAGAATGGATGAAGCAATGAGGCAGGAGAAGGGAGGGAGGGAGGGAGAGGGGGTGCCCGAATGGGCAGGTTTCCTCAAGACGATGTATTCAATTCCAACGATACAGAGCACACGAGGCATAGCTGATGGACATCAACTAGTCCTGGCAATTCTAGAAAAACATAACTCACATAAATGAAGTGAACAGGAGAAACATTCAATTAATTATCCTATAGGTATCGTTTTTATCTTATATTTATAAACGTCTGCAGACGCATACTGGGTCGGTCTTTGACCTTCTCGGCACTTTCATAGGTATAATTTATTTGATATACACAGATTTTAGATATGGATTTTCTAAGATTGTTTTTGCTCTGTCTTACTTATGCGTAGGGACACCCACTGCTATGATCTAATATGGCGCTGGTGTCCTCATATGGGCGGATCATATGACTTGTCGGCTAGTGTGGGCGGTCCGGGACTGTGTTCCGGCCCACCACCTCAGCCGCGTTCCCCTAGTCATGTGATCACCCCCATATTCTTAGGGTCATTGCGGTTCTCCTTTTGTATGGTGTGTATGTGCCATTACAGGGGTTACAGTGTACACAATTAGGGTAGTGCGTCCTCACGCCGGCACTCTCACGGGATCTCCGTCTTGTGTGGAGTGACTCTCCATTGTTACGTCCCTGGTTGGTGTGATATGCGCATGCGCTGAGCTGGGGTTACACCTAGCGTACCTCTTCATTTCTGCTTGTAGCAATCCACTCATGCGCAACTTCCGGGTGTGCGCTGTGCGTCCACCCTTCTGTGCAGTGATTACTTAGCACACTTGTGTGTTAAAGAGGACCTTTCACTAGTTTAAAAACTAACTATATCTGTGGGCAGAGCCGGCGCCCAGGGGTCCCCCTGCACTTACTAGTATGTCTGGGCGCCGCTCCGTTCGCCCGGTATAGGCTCCGGTGTCTGCAGCTCCCTCTGTTGTACTGGACAGAGTTTTTGTATTAGGCGTGTCCCTTGCTGCAGCACTGGCCAATCGCAGCGCACAGCTCATAGCCTGGGACTCCCAGGCTATGAGCTGTGCGCTGCGATTGGCCAGCGTTGCAGCAAGGGACAACCCTAATACAAAAACTCCGCCCAGTACAACAGAGGGAGCTGCAGACACCGGAGCCTATACCGGGCGAACGGAGTGGCGCCCAGACATACTAGTAAGTGCAGAGGGACCCCTGGGCGCCGCTCTGCCCACCGATATAGTTAGTTTTTAGTTTTTAAACTTTAACTGTCACTTTAACTGTCACTGTATTGGCTTGTTCTATAGGGATCACGCCCAGCTGGGAGGTATCTTTCATTGGACCTTTTGCTATTGGCTATTTTGGTGGGAGTTTCAGAGAGGTTGAGAGATTACAGGGGTATTTATACCTGGCCGTTGATCAGGAGATACTATACGCCCCCTGAAGAAGCAAGGCGAAACACGCGTCGGGCTAGGAGCCATCACCTCATCCTTTCCTGGTTAGTATAGGCCACTCCACTGTCAATTGTATTTTGTATTGCTTGTTGCATTTGGTCAGCATTTGGTCACACTTGGTGACTTATGTATATTTCTTTGTGACATGTGGTGGCTTAACTGAGACTGTGTGTCTTTCTGTGTGGTTATTTATAGGCATTTATTACCATTTATCACATCAGTATAGACAACATTGTGTCTCATTTAACCCTATGCATTTTCTGACTTACCAGTTCAGGATTATTGGTGGCTCTGTGCACTTGTCACTTTATCCTCCTGCATTTTTTACCACTAATTGTACCGCTGTATATGTATTACTCATGATTTGTGTCTTTCTATTAATAAAGATTTATCCATTATATATATGTATGATACTTTCTAGGTTTTCTATTTATCTACACACATATTCTTTTATATGCTAGCCTAACATCTTTGGTTGTACATATAACTGCAGCTCTGAACGCTGAATAAAATAGGTTTTTCAACTGAAATACGTCAATAAAGATTTTACCACATATAACTGCAGCACTGAACGCTGAATAAATTTTGTTTTTCAACTAAAATACGTCACAAAAGATTTTACCACATATAACTGCAGCGCTGACTGCCGAATCAATGTAGTTTTTCGACCGAATTACTTCAATAAAGATTTTACCACATATAACTGCAGCGCTGAACGCTGAATAAAAAATGTTTCCACCGAAATACGTCAATAAAAATTGTAAACACATATAACTGCAGTGCTGAACTCTGAACAAATTTTGTTTTTCGACCGAAATACGTCACAAAGGGTTTTTATACATATAACTGCAGCCCTAAACTCTGAATAATTTATTTTTTTGCTAACAAAATACATCACTAAAGGCTTGGGACTCTCCACCTCGGCTCGCCACAAGTCATCAGTTCTCTGAAAGGTGCAGAGTCCACTACTTGGAAAGCAGCACATTCAGTTTCTGCACCGTTGGAACCATACTCGCATACTGTTGTCTCTTGGCAATCGCTTTGGTGATCGATTGCTGACAGAATGACTGGTGAGGAGTAGAAGGAGCAGGAGCATCAGGACCAGCAGACGATGTGAACGACAGACAGCTCCCTTCGCCTGAGGTGGTGGAGCCTTGACAGCCTGAAATCGTGTGCGGCGTGCAGCTGTAACAAGAGAGAGAGGTAGTGGCGCTCACCAGGCTTAAATACACACGGGAAGCACGGTATGCACCGGAAACAAGGCGCAGAAATCCATAAATAACAAAGAAAAAATGCAGACGTCCAACTTCCAAATAGTGACAGCCTTTATTCTTCTTGTGCAATAAAAACTGACAGTACAATCACATCTACGCGTTTCGAATCAACTAATACCGATCCTTCCTCATGACCTCTGGGTGATGCAGCAAGTACAGCAAGTACATGTGAGTACAGGCCACAAAATGTAGGCATTCACCTGTGATTATATGGCTGGAGGTACATTAGGCGGTCACTGGATAAAATTTTTACTGAAGGCCAGTACAGGCCCCAAAAATTAGGCATTCACCTGAGAGAAAAGAACAAGTGATTATGTGGCTGGAGGTACATTAGGCAGTCACTGGATGCAAATTTTACCGTGGGTCACTGGAGTACAGGCCCCAAAAATGAGGCACTCACCTGACAGAAAATACCTTTTATGCCGCTGTATATACATAAGACAAGGATCATTCTTTGTTCTGGGTGGTGGCGGATGTGTGTTGGCTGGCACAATTCAATTACACATGGTCGTCACAGGTTTTGAATTCCTCCGAGATCCATGCCTCATTCATTTTTAGAAATGTGAGGTAGTCCACACTGTCGTGAGCTAGGCGAGTGCACTTATCGGCCACGATACCCCCTGTGGTGCTGAACGTCCTTTCGGACAGGACACTCGGCAAGGGGCAAGCCAAGAGTTCCATGGCAAATTGTTCCAGCTCTGGTCACAGGTCAAGCCTGCACACCCAGTAGTTCAGGGGTGCCTCAACTCTCAGAGTGTCTACATCGGCCGTTAACCCGATGCAGTCGGACACCTGTCAGTCTAGGCGTTCCCTGAGGCTGGATCCAAAGGGGGGCTGTCGATGGGTTGGCTGCAAGAATGATCTCATATGCAAAGAGACCAACACATCTTCAAACCACTCTCTTCTTGCAGGCGCGGTAGGATTGGTACCCGCACCTGTTTCGCTGTGGGTGGAAATTCCTCTGCCAGTGCCCGCAACAGCAGAATGTAGCATCTCTCGCAGCAAGGCCTGGAAGTGCTGCATTCTGCCAGCCCTCTGTTATGCTGGTAAAATGTCCGCCACTTTGTGTTTGTACCGGGGGTCTAAGTACATTGCCACCCAGTACTGGTCCTTGCCCTTTATGCTTTTTATACTGGGGACACTCTTCAAACACTGAAGCATGAGGGCTCCCATTTGCACTAAATTGGAATCGGTGGAACGCCCTGGCTCCTGCTCATTGCCCAGGAGAATGTCGTCCTCGGTCTCCTCCCTCCAGCCATGGACAAAACCAGGGATCGCCGAAAAGTTTAAAGTCCCCCTCAAAGCCTGCTCTTCTTGCTCCTCCTCCTCCTCCCCCCAGCCTCTTCACACTCCTGCTAACTTGTTTCAGATGGAGTACCCCCCCCTAGGAATTCATTCAGCATTGCAACTTCCTCATCTTCCAGCTCCTGCTCCTCGACAGCTTGATCAATGACACAACGCAATGCATGCTCCAGAAAGAAGGCGTAAGGTACGATGTCACTGATGGCGCCCTTGCTGCGACTGATCAGTTTGGTGATCTTATCAAATGGCTGCAGTAGTCTGCATGCGTCGTGCATGGGCAGCCACTGGCGCGGTGAAAAGAAACCAAGCTCCCCAGAACCTGTACTGCTGCAGAGCTCGTACAGGTAGTCGTTAACGACACGTTGCTGCTGAAGCAGCCTATCAAGCATATACAAGGTGGAGTTCTAGTGCATCGGGCTGTCACAAATCAGACGTCTGATGGGCAAGTGGTGTCGCTGCTGAACGTAAGCAAGGCGAGCCATGGCTGTGTAAGATCTTCTAAAATGGACAGAGAATTTCCTGGCCTGCCGCAAGACGTCCTGGACCCCGGGGTATTTGGCAACAAAACACTACACGATTAAGTTCCGGACGTGTGCCATGCATGGCACGTGTGTAATTTTGCCCTGTTTAAGCGTGCTCTGCAGATTGGCACCATTGTCGCACACCACTTTACCAACTGTCAAATTGAGCGGGGTTAGCCAATGATCGGGCTGTTACCGCAGAGCTGAAAGCAATGCAGGACCGGTGTGGCTCTTGGCTTCCAGGCACAACAGCCGCAGCACAGCATGGCAACGTCTCACCTGTGACGTCGAATAGGTTCTGGGGAGCTTGGGGGGTGCAGCGGAAGAGGCGGTAGCAGTGGAAAGGAGGATTCAGCCGAGGAAGAGATGGAGGATGGAGTAGGAGGAGGAGAAGAAGAGGCAGGCCTGCATGCAATCCTTTGCGGTAACACCAAATCCACACAGAAGCCACGGGTGACATGCCTTCAGAAGTTTCACCCAGTGGGCAGTAAAATTTATGTACCTTCCCTGCTAGACCATGTGTCTGGGGTCAGATGTACAGTATCTTCGCACCGACACTGTGTGGAAGAGATATATTCACTTGCTGCTGAACGTGGCCATATAGCTCTGGGATTCCCTTCTGGGAGAAATATTTCCTTCCGGGGACCTTCCATTGCGGTGTGCCAAAGGCCACAAATTTTATAAAGGCCTCCGAGTCCACCAGTTTATATGGAAGTAGTTGGCGGGCTAGCAGTTCCGACAAGCCAGCGGTCAGCTGTTGGGTTATCCGGCGTCATCAACATTTTACGCTCGAACATTTGGACCACGGAAGCCTGCGTTCTGCCAGATGAACGCGACGACGGCACGGTGGAAGGTGGAGTGGAGGACAAATGGGAGGATAGAGGATAAGGAGAAGAGGCAGGACGTGGAGCGCCAGGAGTGTGGCTTTGTGGGATCTGATGGCGTTTCTCCCACTGGGCTCGGTAATGGGAGGCCAGGTGCCTTCTTAAGGCGGTCGTCCCTAGGTGAGTGTTGGGCTTACCGCGGCTTATGCGTTGACAGCAGAGGCTGCAGATGGCAACACTATTGTCAGCAGCTGACACGTTAAAAAAAAGCCCACACTGCAGAGCCATGTGCCGGCGTACTGGGAGCACCAGATGTGACCAGGCATGGTGGATAGCTCTCTCCAGATACATTTGCAGTCTGCTTTTTGCCTACTGTGCCCTGCAAGCTCTGCCTGCTTCTCCTCATTCTCCTCCCTCTCTGCTGCTCTGTCTCTCCCTCTGAACTCCCCTCCTCTTACTCTCTTGTGGGCACCCACGTGACGTCCATTGACACTTCGTCATCATCACCTTCACCACTACTGACATTAGAGATCTCGGAGTAGGCAGCAACATCGGGGACCTCCCTCCTTGGGCTGATCTGAGTACTGTCGTCAGACAGCTGGGTGGCGGCCCTTGCTACCTCCTCTTCCTCATCCGATGTCAAGAATGGCTGCACATTGTTAAGGTCTAGGGATGGATGGTAAAGTAATTCCTCTTACTCGATTGGAGGGGCTATGGTGGTGTGGTGGTAGTGGTGTATTTGGGGGTGCACACAGCAGAGAGTGAGGAGGGTGCAGATACAGAGGATGAGGAGGGTGCAGAAGCGGAAGGCTGAGTGAGCCATTCAACCAACTCTGGGGCGCCCTTTAAAGTAATCACACGCCCACCAACCAATCAGAGCTGAGGCAAGGCAAGCACTAGCAGCTCTGAATCTGAGTCACACAAGTACAGGGAGTCTAAGAAAGAATCGAATGAGTCATAGGTTAAAAGAATCTAAAGATCTGACTGCGAGCAGCCTCCAGAGCGGAATGGAGGCGGAACGGAGCCAAGCGGATGCATTTTGAACGGATCCTTATCCATTCTGAATGCATTGGGGCAAAACTGATCTGTTTGGGGCCGCTTGTGAGAGCCCTGAAACAGATCTCACAGGCGGACCCAGAAACGGCAGTGTGAAAGTAGCCTATGCCGCATACTGAGCTGAGCTATTTCAAAGGCTCCAAATTATTTCTTTTCATATTGATCCTTATGTTGTCTACTTGGCTCGGCAGCTCTATGTTGTGTGGTCTTTGCTCGGGGGTAAAATGCAAAGCTGTTTTATGGATTATCCCACAGGGCCAGGATCCTCCATCATTTATTGTTATTAACCCCTCCCTTGCCAGCCCACCCAGCTCTATTTAGCTTTGTGTTCTGCTTTGAAAAAAAAAAATGTTTAGGCCATGAAAGGGTTAATTAAGTGTTTGAGGGGGTGGGGTGTGTTATTGTGCATATTGTGTTTGGGATCCATTTAACAAGTTTGACCAGTTGGGTTTGAGAGTGGTTGAGTGTCATCCACAGATCCCCCATAACAGTGTGTCATCCACAGATCCCCCATAACAGTGTGTCATCCACAGATCCCCCATAACAGTGTGTCATCTACAGATCCCCCATAACAGTGTGTCATCCACAGATCCCCCATAACAGTGTGTCATCCACAGATCCCCCATAACAGTGTTCGTCATCCACAGATCCCCCATAACAGTGCCATCCACAGATCCCCCATAACAGTGTGTCATCCACAGATCCCCCATAACAGTGTTTGTCATCCACAGATCCCCCATAACAGTGTGTCATCCACAGATCCCCCATAACAGTGTTCGTCATCCACAGATCCCCCATAACAGTGTGTCATCCACAGATCCCCCATAACAGTGTGTCATCCACAGATCCCCCATAACAGTGTGTCATCCACAGATTCCTCATAACAGTGTGTCATCCACAGATCCACATAACAGTGTGTCATCCACAGATCCCCCAAAACAGTGTGTCATCCACAGATTCCCCCCATAACAGTGTGTCATCCACAGATTCCCCCCATAACAGTGTGTCATCCATAGATCCCCATAACAGTGTGTCATCCACAGATCCCCCATAACAGTGTGTCATCCACAGATCCCCATAACAGTGTGTCATCCACAGATCCCCCATAACAGTGTGTCATCCACAGATCCACATAACAGTGTGTCATCCACAGATCCCCCATAACAGTGTGTCATCCACAGATCCCCCATAACAGTGTGTCATCCACAGATCCCCCATAACAGTGTCATCCACAGATCCCCATAACAGTGTTCGTTATCCACAGATTCCCCCCATAACAGTGTGTCATCCACAGATCCCCCATAACAGTGTCATCCACAGATTCCCCCATAACAGTGTTCGTTATCCACAGATTCCCCCCATAACAGTGTGTCATCCACAGATCCCTCATAACAGTGTCATCCACAGATTCCCCCCATAACAGTGTGTCAGCCACAGATTCCCCCCATAACAGTGTGTGATCCACAGATTCCCCCCATAACAGTGTGTGATCCACAGATTCCCCCCATAACAGTGCATCATCCACAGATTCCCCCCATAACAGTGCGTCATCCACAGATTCCCCCATAACAGTAAGTCATCCACAGATTCCCCCATAACAGTAAGTCATCCACAGATTCCCCCATAACAGTAAGTCATCCACAGATTCCCCCATAACAGTAAGTCATCCACAGATTCCCCCCTTAACAGTGTGTCATCCACAGATCCCCCCATAACAGTAAGTCATCCACAGGTTCCCCCCATAACAGTAAGTCCTCCACAGATTCCCCCCATAACAGTAGGTCATCCACAGATCCCCCCATAACAGTGTCATCCACAGATTCCCCCATAACAGTAAGTCCTCCACAGATTCCCCCCATAACAGTAGGTCATCCACAGATTCCCCCATAACAGTAGGTCATCCACAGATCCCCCCATAACAGTAGGTCATCCACAGATCCCCCCATAACACTGTAACAGTAAACCTTGTGCTTTTAAGGTGTTTTTTCTTAAATGTGCCAGGGAAGGATTGCTAGGGCAGATAAGAACAGATAGTGTAGTTAGTGTTAGTGTAGGGTCCTGCTTAAAAGAGTCTACCTTGTCGTGGTAGCAGGCTTCATATTATTTGGTCAAAAATTAATTCCTTACTGAAATCGCTGATTATCACTTTTTACTGTCTTTGTAGTTGTAAAAAAATAATGAAATTGGGGGTAGGTCCTTGGGGGTGGAGGGGAGGTGGAGTCAAGACGAATTCTAAAGGGTAGGAGGGGGGCCCAGGCCTGGAGCTGTGTAAGGGGCCCCAAAATTTCTGATGGCAGCCCTGGTCTTAACGCTCCTATAACAGTGCAGGAAGTTCAGGCAACTATCTAAGGGTTTAAAGTTAAGAAAGGCCCCGGGTCCTGACAGATACACGGGAGAGATTTACAAAATATTAGGGGGGAGGACTTCGGAACTTCTAATAAAGGTGTATAACTCCTATCTTTCAGGACTTTTGCTTCCGGACGTTGCCAACACAGCACATATAAAGCTAATTCCGAAGCCGGGTAAAGATCCCCTACAAGCCGCTTCCTATCGCCCGATTTCGTTAATAAACACGGTTATCAAAATTCTCTCCAAGATATTGGCAGATAGGTTAGCGATAGGTTTGTCCATTCCTCCAGTATTTTCTCCCTGATGTCCGCGTCATCCGTGATTCCCATGTGTGGAAAAGCTTAGCTGGAGAGGCCTTCGTGAAGGTCCCTGACATGGCTCTGTAGAGACCAGAGAGTGACACCTCATGTGGGGAGTAGTGTTGAGCGCGAATATTCGAATATGGAATTTTTTCCGCGAATATCGTCACTTCGGTAATTCGCGAATATTTCGAATATAGTGATAAAAAATTCGATATTTCGAATATTCTTTTTTTTTTTTTTTTTTTATTGTTATATTTTTTTCTTTTCCACTTCCCTAAAGTTGTTCTTACCTGTCCTTTGGATTCCTCGCTTCCTGGCTGCTCCAGTCAGTGCCTGTTGCCGCTTCTGCCGACTTCCGTGCTCATGGAGCGTCCCCATCACCATGGGAACGTCTCCATATACTAGAATGTACTGTCGGATTTGAGAATTACGTTAAAATCGCAATTCGATTATTTCAAGTTATAATAATCGAATTTCAATTTTAACTTAGCACTGCTATATTCCATATTTGTTAATTCTAGCTTAATATGTAATATAGCAGTGCTAAGTTAAAAGGCAATGCGCCGCACAGACCTTTCACTTACCAGTAGGAGGAGCTCCCGGCCGGTCACAGACATCGCAGCTCGCAGGTAAGTATAATGCTTCTATTTATTGCTAAGTAACCATGGCAGCCAAGACTGCAATAGCGTCTTGGCTGCCATGGTAACAGATCGGAGCCCCAGCGATTAAACTGGGACTCCGATCGGAACTCCGCTGCCACCAATGATGGGGGGGGGGGGTGATTTTAATTAGGGGGAGGGGAAGAGGGGAGGCCGCACTGGTCTAATTTAATACTGGGAATCTGCAATGGCCACCAATGAATATAGAGGAAGGGGGGCCGCACTGGTCACATTTAATACTGGGGAGGGAGGGAGGGGGGGCTGCACTGGCCACCAATGAGTTAAATACAGGGGGGGGGGAGGGGGGGGTCTGCCCCCTGCTGCCTGGCAGCACCTGCCAGGCAGCAGGGGGGAGTCATGTACACAGTTCTCAGTATATTCTAACTTGAAGCGTCCCCATCACCATGGGAACGCCTCTGTGTTAGAATATACTGTCGGATCTGAGTTTCACGATGTAACTCAAATCCGATGGTATATTCTAATATAGAGGCGTTCCCATGGTGATGGGGACGCTTCAAGTTAAAATATACCATCGGATTGGAGAAAACTCCGATCTGATGGTATATTAATAGGGGACCAAAAAATCAATGGGAGACGGATGTTGAAATCGCCATGCGATTACTTTGAGTTATATTAATCGCATTGCGATTTCAACTTGGACCTGGTTTACTATGGTTGGCTTGCTAGAATTAGCAAATATGACGAATATATTCGTTATATTCCACAAAACGAAGATAGCGAAGTATTCTGCATCTTCGTTTTAGCTACCTATTCGTCAACTTTGCTAATTCTAGCAATCATATAGGAAAGTTTACTATAGAGACAGCTAAGTTTAATTCGCTATGCGATTATATGACTGCTTTTAAAAAAATAAATAAATAGAATAATTATAATACCTGATAATTATTATAATTATTCTATTTATAAAAAAAAAAGCAAAGTAATATAATCGCATAGCGAATTAAACTTAGCTGTCTCTATAGTAAACTTTCCTATACGATTGCTAGAATTAGCGAAGTTGATGAATAGGTAGCTAAAACGAAGATGCAGAATACTTCGTTATCTTCGTTTTGTGGAATATGACGAATACATTCGTTATATTCGTTTTGTGGAATATGACGAATACATTTGTCATATTCGCTAATTCTACCAAGCCAACCATAGTAAACCAGGTCCAAGTTGAAATCGCAATTCGATTAATTCAAGTTATAATAATCGAATTTCGATTTTAACTTAGCACTGCTATATTCCATATAAGGCTAGAATTAACGAATATGGAATACAGCAGTGCTAAGTTAAAATCGAAATTCGATTATTATAACTTGAATTAATCGCATTGCTATTTCAATAGGAGAGTAGCCATTAAGTTAAAATCGTAATACGCGATTATTTAAATCGCATATTAATCGCGATAACAAGAATAATGACGAATATTCGATTTCGACGAATATAAAACGAATATTCTATCGAATATTCGCGAATTTCGTCGAAATCGAATATGGCACCTGCCGCTCATCACTAGTGTGGAGCTCCCTAGTATGTCATCAAAGTTATATTTAACCGCTTCTTTAGAGAGGTCACGAATCCGAGATCCGCAAAATCTCAATACTTGCAGGATATGTAAAAATTGGGAAGTTGGTAGCTGGAATCTTTCTTTCAGCTCTCCGGGAGACAACCATCTCCTTTCCTCCACATGCATCAGATGCTCAGTCCTAGTGATCCCTTTTATTTTCCATGTCTCCAGAAATGCGTTGTGCCTTCCTTGAGGGAACTCCGGGTGATCCCATAGTGGCATCCACTTGGATGTCAAGAAAGGGTGCCCAAATGCTTTCCTTGCCACTTTCCATGTAACTACCGTGTCTCTTATTAGTATTGAGTTTTTTATTCCCGATGGTAAAGTAGCTAAGTTGGAGTGAAGGCATAACACTAGGCTCCACGGAGCTACTAAGTTCTGTTCTAAATCTCTGTTAGAGAAATGGTCTGACCCATGTAGCCAGTCTAGGATATGTCTCATGAGGCAGGTAATATTGTAGCCCCTAATGTTTGGGAACTTTATTCCCCCTTTAGGCTTCCATAGCATCAGTTTAAGCAGGGATATACGGGGTCGTTTTCCAACCAATATGGATTTAGTGAAGGCTTTGTTAAGTGTGGTCACATCTGAGTGTTTCAACAGAATCGCGAGGGTTTGTCATTTTGATCAGTTGACATCGTCCCATGAATGACAATGAAAGAGAATGCCATCTGTTCAAATCCGCCATTATGGTAATGATTAAAGGTGGGTAATTTAAATGGTACAGGGAGATCGGAAGCTTGCCTATCTTGAACCCTAAATATGTTATATTTTGTTTGACTGAGTTAGGGGCGAACCCATTAGCCTTCCATAGCTGGGGGGGAATTTCTGGCATGTAATTCAAGAATTTCACTTTTAGAGGAGTTGATTTGGTATCCTGAGAGAGAACCAAAGTTCCGCATTAAATCCATTAGGGGACGCAAGTGTTGGGCTGGATTTGACAATAACAATAGCAAATCATCTGCATATAGAGCTAATTTTACTTCTTTCGTGCCAATTTTAAACATCTGACCCCTCCAGGAGTCTTGCTAAGGGCTCTAGGGCTAGATCGAAGAGTAGCGGGGAGAGGGTGCAACCTTGTCGCATCCCCTTGCATTATGCGAAGGTGGGGGAGAGAAAGCCTCCCGTATGTACTCTTGCTAATGGATCTGTATATAAGCCTTTCAAGAAGGTTCGAAAAGAACCAATAATCTGAAACTTGTCTAAAACCACTTCCAGCCGATCCCATTTCACTGAATCAAAAGCTTTCTCCGCATCTAAAGCTAGTAAGATGGGTGATTCTCCTGGGTGGGCATGATGTCAGACCCAATCCAGGGTAGCTAGTACCTTTCTGATGTTTGCTACTGCTGATCTTCTTTTGATAAATCCCACCTGAGAGGGTCCCACCAAATCAGGCATCAGTACCCCTAACCTATCCGGCAATATTTTCGTCAAGATCTTTAGATCTTGATTGATCAAAGATATGGGCCGATAAGAGCCAGGGTCAGATGGATCTTTGTGGGGCTTTAATATAAGTTTTATGTGGGCTATTTTGGAGTGTCTCGGGAAGTCAGAAGTTTGGAGAAGGTGGTTAAAGTATGTGGTTAAAGTAGGGGATATTTGGGCTTGCAGCACTTTGTAGAACTCTCCTGAGAACCTGTCAGGGCCCGGGGCTTTACCATTATGTAGTGATTTAATGGTGGCTCGTATTTCTCCCTCCGTAATTTTTGAGTTTAAGCTCTCCTATTGATCCACATCTAGGAACAGCATATTGATGGATTTATCTTAACTTATTTCCGAAACGGAAGAGGTCTGTTTGGAAAGCCGACCTATACATTGCATCTCTCCTGTCCACCCATAACTCATAATCACTTCTGGCCCTGATCCAATTATCTTTATCTGTTAAGGAAGCTGATTTTAGAAATGCTGTATAAGCTTCTCTCAGGGATTTACTGGCCTCTAAATGTTTAGATATTGTTTTCGCAGGTTGCCAATATACCCTATAATCGTATCCCTCAAAACCACTTTTTCCACTTCCCAATAAGTAGAGACATCTGATGCATGTGGGGGATTGTCATCTTGAAACTCCAACCACCAACCTTTTAAGATATCCTGGAAGTTATCATCTTTGGCCAAGAAGAAAGGAAAGCGCCAGATAAAATCCGTTCACCTGGGATGAGCGTTCTGCAAGTAAATAGATATAGGTGAGTGATCTGAGATCACCAAATCATGGATCTCCGCACTGGACACTCTGCCCTCCAAGCTTGTGCTAGGTAGCAGATAATCAATGCAGGACCATGACTGGTGCACATGAGTATAATGTGTGTATTCTCTATCATCTGGGTGCAGAGCTCTCCATATGTCTGAAATACCAGAGGAGGACATGAGGGGTTGTAAGACCTTATCAGTAGGACGAGGGTTAATTACTAACCTATCCTCTCTCAAACGATCTTCCTGAGTCGAGACAACTGAATTGAAATCCCCTCCTACTATCTTGTTGGGGATTTCATCTGATATTAATCTATTTTCTAGGCTGGTGAAGAAGGTTTTATTTTATTTATTTTAAAAAAAAGTTTGCATAATGGCTGTGCTTCATTGTGCAATCATAACTGTGAAGGAGCAGGTCATTTTGGGGATTCCCTAATGTCTTCCTCAGCCGAACTATCACGTTTCACTTGCACACAAAGATGCATTTCCCTTGCAAGAAGGGGATGTCTCTTTTCTCTGCAGTCTGCAAGTAATGTGTGCAGTGACCTCACTTCCCTTAATTTCCACTATGTTTGTTTTCTTGTATGGAGCTCATAAAGCTGATAAGAAGGAAGAAATGAAACCTACAGACAAACAGGAGCTTCTGTGCTCTTCAGAAGCAATGCAGAAGTAGTTTTTTTTATCAGGATCAGGAACTCAATTAAATCCCCCACTACTCATGAACAGCGCCATCTATTGGATTCATAGTCTTGTCATAAGACTATGAAACCAATAGATGGCTCTGTTCATGAGTCATTACAAGCAGGGCAATAGTCCTCAGATACACCCTAGCAAGCTTATATTACCGCAGGTAAAGTGCTAGAAGATGTGTGAATGATAGCAGCAATCCGATATACACCTCAGTGTTAGCGCAAGCTATTATAGGCGTATAGGTGTATGGACTCTGTTGAGCAGTGTGTCCCACTTACTAGTGCCCCAACAAGATGAACAGCGCCATATATTGGTTTCATAGTCTTATGAGTCATGAACAGCACCATCTATTGGTTTCATAGTCTTACGACAAGACTATTAGTCTTGTCATAAGACTATGAAACTAATAGATGGCACTGTTCATGAGTGGTGTAGATTGCAAATTTTCCATGCAAATGGTTTTTCCCAAATGCCCATGTTTATACAAAAGCATTTTTACATGACAAAACTGTAAAGAAAGCTTATTGAATATGATGTTAGGACAATCAGAAAACTTTTTGTCATCCTAATGACATGGATCTAGGTTCGCAGATCCATCCAAGCCATCCAACAGATCTGAAGTAACTTTGAGGTTTACTGGCTCTCAGTCAGATGAGAGCTGGTTTGGCAATGTCTCATAGTGCACAAGGATGCCATTGTAAGGTATGCTAACTCAGCCTGTCATCTGTCTCATGCTGTCTCATAGATAGATTGATGGCTTGGATATACCTGGCTTTTGGCATATAGCCTTTGTGTGGTTGTCTATTGTATGTCGTAGATAATAGGAGTCCAAGACGCATCCAGCCATCCTCTTAAAGCTGGTTCCAAACCATTTTGATGGGGTTTCCATCAATTTTTTATCTTTTGTTTTGTGAATCAGACACCATCCCTTCTTCAGAGCAGGGGGTGCCTGGTTTGATGCTCGGGTCTCCCATTGACTTTCATTGTATTAAATTGTACTCGAGCACCCGCAGTATTCGGCCAAGCACTCCAATGTGCCGAGCATGCTCGCTCAACACTAATAGCCATATGAAGACTTGTTTTTGAGAGAGAAGTTGTATTTTCTAATGGCACCATTTACTTTGCATACAACTAAACCATTTACTATTTCTCATGTGGTGATGCCTATGATTTTTTTTTGTCTATTTATTTTTATTTTGGTGAAAAGTGGGTTAGAATTTTTTTATATTAAATTTTTTTTTATATTTTAAAAAATTTTTTTCTTTCTTTTACACTTTTTAATAGTTCCCCTAGAGAACTTGAACAAGTTATTATTCGATTGATTCTCTCATTCGATCCAATTCCTTAGCATTGGAGTCTATGATAAGTAGATAGTTCTATTTAGTTTTTGCCACTGCATATCAGCATAGTATTTTTTATTTTTGCATTGACATGGTTTTGTTTTATACTGGAGAACTTGTTATACTTTTTGGGAACTGACTGGGGATACATATAACTTTCTATAAATTTATATAAAAATTTTCTGCAGCACAAATAAGGCTACTTTCACACCTGCGTTTAGGTGCAGATCCGTCTGGTATCTGCACAGACGGATCCGCACCTATAATGCAAACACTTGTATCCGTTCAGAACGGATCCGTTTGCATTACCATGAACAAAAAAAAACTGATAATGCAAACGGATCCGTTTTGACTTACATCTAAAGTCAATGGTAGGCGGATCCATTTTCAATTGTACCATATTATGTCAGTAAAAACTTCAGGATCCGTTTGGCAAGCAGCGTTTTGGTGTCCACCTCCAGAGCAGAATGGAGGCAAACTGATGCATTCTGAATGGATCCTTATCCATTCAGAATGCATTGGGGCTGAACTGATCCGTTTTGGGCCGCTTGTGAGAACCTTGAAACGGATCTCACAGGCGTACCCAGAAACGGCAGTGTGAAAGTAGCCTAAAGAAAGAAATATATGTATATTTTTTTAAGTTTTATTATGTTTTTATTAATTTTTTTAATCCAATGAAGAAATCTTAATTTCACACATTTCACATCTTTTTTTTATAAGTATAATGTATTAGCATACTCCTGCATGCCAATATGCTGTGTTTTTCTATAACAGTATAGTGAGTGTACAGACAGCCCAAGGGTCCTTTATAGGCCACCAAGGCCCACAACAGACAGGTCCCCATTAGAGCCTCAGATAGGCTCACCATAAAGTCCGGTGACTGATCAAAGGAGTGAGCCCCTTTGATCATGGTGCGTTCACGGACTACAACAGTTAAAGGTATTCTCTGGGAGCTGTTCAAACCCTCTAATGCAGCGATGCCAGTTCTTAACGGGTTAAAATATTAAATGTTTTCTGCCTACAGTAGATTACTGCATACTGCTTTACAGAGTTTAATGCATAACCGTAATGTAAGCGCCCTCTACTGGTGGATGAAGGCAGCCAGTATATTATCTTTTAAAGATGACAGTGTGAGGTGACCCAAACATGTCTGTTGTATTAAATTTAACAATGTTAGAACCTCTTTTCTAAGAATATAACATATTATTCATTCTAGAAATATATGAATAAATTGCCAGCTGATTATTACCTGACAAGTGGAATGGGTAACGCTCAGTTGTTAAATTTTAAATAAATTAAGAGGAATGGCACACTGCAAAATTTTAAGAAAGGTTGTTCCAGAATTGTTATTTCATGGTGAATAGAAGTATTTACTAAACAAAGACATGTCAAGAGAGAAGACGGTCCTCTTTAAGCCTATTAATTAGAGTGTTTAGCTGTGAACATCTCTGGAGGACCCAACAGGTCCAGCATTGCCTGGGCATCTCACTAGGGTCAATGGGCATCATGTAACCCTTCATTTTAAGCTTTTGTTGCTAATTTTTATTTGCCACAGAATAGATCTGATTGGTGTGGGTCCCAACAGTTGGAAGTAAGGTGCCGTTTAATTAAAAGGTGTGGGCCAAAATGGTCACCTTTAAAAAACAAACAAACAAACCAAAAATAAATAAATATATATATATATATATATATATATATATATCTTTTATTTATTTTTTTCCAAGAAGCTACCGTATTTTTCGCCCTATTCCTTGGTGGGGGGGGGGGGGGGAATGGCAGTGCGTCTTATGGGGCAAATGCTGCAGTTTCCACTGATACACCGCTGACCCCATGCTGCACAGCGCGGTCGGAGGTGTATCAGCGAGGAGGAAGGAGGGGTTGGGGGCCGGCATCTTGTTTTGTAATGGCAGCGGGCCCGATGCATTCACTGTATTCTATTGCACAGGGCCCCGCTTATTGTACTAATCGTAACTAACTGCAGGCAATGTTTAACTATAGAAAATCTTCAATCCAGCAGCCTGTACTTACGACCATAGCAAGCAGGAGGCAGGAGGCTGGGCGGGTGGGCACTGGCAGCTTAACTTAACTCACGCGCCTGCTCTTCCCACTTTATGAATGAAGCAGGCGGCGCGGGCACGTGACGTAGTGAGTTACGCTACCAGTGCCCACTCGCCCAGCCTCCTGCCTCCTGCCTGCTATGGTCGTAAGTACTGGCTGCTGGATTGAAGATTTTCTATAGTTAAACTTTCCAGTTAGATACGATTAGTACAGTAAGCGGGGCCCAGTGCAATAGAATACAATGACTGCACTGGGCCCCGCTGCCATTACAAAACTACTGTAGATGCCAGCCCCCATCCTTGGGGGTCATTCACAGGGACACTGTTATGGGGGGAATCTGTGGATGACACATAACATAAGATGCTATTTATCTGTCATCCACAGATCCCCCCCATAGCAGTGTCATGTCATCCACAGATGCCCCCATAACAGAGCCATCCACAGACGCCCCATAACAGTGCCATCCACAGACGCCCATAACAGTGTCAGCCAGAGACCCCATAACAGTGTCAGCCATAGACCCCCATAACAGTGCCATCCACAGACCCCCATAACAGTGCCATCCACAGACGCTCATAACAATGTCAGCCACAGATCCCTCATAACAGTGCGTTATCCACAGATCCCCATAATAGTGTCATTCACAGGCTACCATTAGGTCAAAGCCACCAAAAGCACATCTTTTGGTTCAAAATATATTTTCTTATTTTCCTCCTCAAAAACGTAGGTGCGTCTTATAGGGCGAAAAATAGGGTAACTCAAAATTGACAACCAGCATGGTTCCACTTTTTGGTGTTCCGATCACTGCAACAAAATCGAAAAACACCTCTGCCTCCATAAGTAAAAGAAACATAAAGTGCATCTGTCAGCGGATTTGTACCTATGAAACTAGCGTCTTTCACGTGCACTAAGCAGATGAAGGCATCTATGGGCTCTTTCACACTTGCGTTCTTTTCTTCCGGCATAGAGTTCCATCGTCGGGGCTCTATGCCGGAAGAATCCTGATCAGGATTATCCTAATGCATTCTGAATGGAGAGAAATCCGTTCAGGATGCATCAGGATGTCTTCAGTTCAGGACCGGAACGTTTTTTGGCCGGAGAAAATACCGCAGCATGCTGCGCTTTTTGCTCCGGCCCAAAAAACTGAAGACTTGCCACAAGGCCGGATCCGGAATGAATGCCCATTGAAAGGCATTGATCCGGATCCGGCCTTAAGCTAAACGTCGTTTCGGCGCATTGCCGGATACGACGTTTAGCTTTTTTAGAGTGGTTACCATGGCTGCGGGGACGCTAAAGTCCTGGCAGCCATGGTAATGTGTAGCGGGGAGCGGGGGAGCAGCATGCTTACCATCCGTGCAGCTCCCGGGGCGCTCCAGAGTGACGTCAGGGCGCCCCAGGCGCATGGATGACGTGATCGCACGTCATCCATGCGCATGGGGCGCTCTGACGTCACTCTGGAGCGCCCCGGGAGCCGCACGGATGGTAAGTATGCTGCTCCCCCGCTCCCCGCTCCTACTATGGCAACCAGGACTTTAATAGCGTCCTGGGTGCCATAGTAACACTGAAAGCATTTTGAAGACGGATCCGTCTTCAAATGCTTTCAGTACACTTGCGTTTTTCCGGATCCGGCGTGTAATTCCGGCAAGTGGAGTACACGCCGGATCCGGACAACGCAAGTGTGAAAGAGCCCTTAGTTGGTCCCATGTTTATATGTGCCTGCATTGCTGAGAAAAATGATGTTTTAATATATGCAAATGAGCTTCTAGGAGCAATAGGGGCATTGACGTTACCCCTAGAGGCTCAGCTCTCTCTGCAACTGCCACACCCTAGATAGACAGGGCCAGGAATTATGAGGTTTAGTTGAGGAGACTCCTCTAGGAGTAAACTCAACGACCCTGTTGCTCCTAGAGGCGCATTTGCACATATTGCCAATCGCACATGCAACGGGTCAGCCAGATTGAGGTTTAAATCTGCTGACAGATGCCCTTTAATTAATAAATTGTGGCCACTTCCCTGTTTCTAGCTTTGTGCATCCTCATCAAATTTTTCTTGAAACTTGAGAAGTTTCTAAAAGTTGAACTCACATACCAGAAGACACATTTACAACAATATGATATTTACAGACGTGGACAAAATTGTTGGTACCCTTTGGTCAATGAAAGAAAAAGTCACAATGGTCACAGAAATAACTTTAATCTGACAAAAGTAATAATAAATTAAAATTCTATAAATGTTAACCAATGAAAGTCAGACATTGTTTTTCAACCATGCTTCAACAGAATTATGTAAAAAAATAAACTCATGAAACAGGCATGGACAAAAATGATGGTACCCCTAACTTAATATTTTGTTGCGCAACCTTTTGAGGCAATCACTGCAATCAAACGCTTCCTGTAACTGTCAATGAGACATCTGCACCTCTCAGCAGGTATTTTGGCCCACTCCTCATGAGCAAACTGCTCCAGTTGTGTCCGGTTTGAAGGGTGCCTTTTCCAGACTGCATGTTTCAGCTCCTTCCAAAGATGCTCAATAGGATTGAGGTCAGGGCTCATAGAAGGCCACTTTAGAATAGTCCAATTTTTTCCTCTTAGCCATTCTTGGGTGTTTTTAGCGGTGTGTTTTGGGTCATTGTCCTGTTGCAAGACCCATGACCTGCGACTGAGACCAAGCTTTCTGACACTGGCTAGTACATTTCTCTCTAGAATTCCTTGATAGTCTTGAGATTTCATTGTACCCTGCACAGATTCAAGACACCCTGTGCCAGACGCAGCAAAGCAGCCCCAGAACATAACAGAGCCTCCTCCATGTTTCACAGTAGGGACAGTGTTCTTTTCTTGATATGCTTCATTTTTTCGTCTGTGAACATACAGCTGATGTGCCTTGGCAAAAACTTCGATTTTTGTCTCATCTGTCCACAGGACATTCTCCCAGAAGCTTTGTGGCTTGTCAACATGTAGTTTGGCATATTCCAGTCTTGCTTTTTTATGATTCGTTTTCAACAATGGTGTCCTCCTTGGTCGTCTCCCATGTAGTCCACTTTGGCTCAAACAACGACGGATGGTGCGACCTGACACTGATGTTCCTTGAGCATGAAGTTCACCTTGAATCTCTTTAGAAGTCTTTCTAGGCTCTTTTGTTACCATTCGGATTATCCGTCTCTTAGATTTGTCATCAATTTTCCTCCTGCGGCCACGTCCAGGGAGGTTGGCTACAGTCCCATGGATCTTAAACTTATGAATAATATGTGCAACTGTACTCACAGGAACATCTAGTTGCTTGGAGATGGTCTTATAGCCTTTACCTTTAACATGCTTGTCTATAATTTTCTTTCTGATCTCTTGAGACAGCTCTTTCCTTTGCTTCCTCTGGTCCATGTCGAGTGTGGTACACACCATATCACCAAACAACACAGTGATTACCTGGAGCCATATATATAGGCCCAATGGCTGATTACAAGGTTGTAGACACCTGTGATGCTAATTAGTGGACACACCTTGAATTAACATGTCCCTTTGGTCACATTATGTTCTGTGTTTTCTAGGGGTACCATCATTTTTGTCCATGCCTGTTTCATGAGTTTATTTTTTTACATAATTCTGTTGAAGCATGGTTGAAAAACAATGTCTGACTTTCATTGGTTAACATTTATAGAATTTTAATTTATTATTACTTTTGTCAGATTAAAGTTATTTCTGTGACCATTGTGACTTTTTCTTTCATTGACCAAAGGGTACCAACAATTTTGTCCACGTCTGTATATGGTCTAATATGTGACATAATGTTACATTCCTTACACTGCTCCGAGGCTTACGGATTACATTCTCTCTGTTCTCTTAGCACTGTCTGCCTGCAGGGAAGTAAAAGCACAAGGTAAAATTTTTCTCTACAGAATAAATTAGTGTTTTCAAATTTCACAGACATTTCAGCACTAATTTTAGGAATGTGCACTTTTTTCCCTATAAATGCATAATACGTTATAATAAGACAGGTCTCCGTACAGCATTAAAACAAAGTATTAGTTTGATTCCCTCAACACTATTTCTAATGTTCACATAGTTTTAAAGGGTACTTAAACCATCAGAGTTCGGAAGGTGCAGCAGTGATTCTGAGATCACTCTGAAAATTTGGCTTGCATCAGTTATGCTCTTCTTTTGCAGCATGCAGAGTACAGATGCTACACATGCTTTAAAAGCAGAGCTGATGCATATCGAAGGTGCAGTGCACTCTGAGAAGCGCCACTACACCTTCTGAGCTATGTGCGAAGCTTTAGGTACATTTTAAATATGTGGCAACTTCTAAATATCACAATTTTTTAAGTAAAACTGGTTAAATATTAGCAAATATAATGTCCAATTACCTTATTAACATGTTTATTTAGTGGAGCAACTTCCTAATATTATATAATATAGTCAGAAACACTGATGGCTCTCTCTCTCTCTCTCTCTCTCTCTCTCTCTATATATATATATATATATATATACTGTATACAGTACATACCAGAAGTTTGCACACACCTTCTCATTCAAAGAGTTTTCTTTATTTTCATGACTATGAAAATTGTAGATTCACACTGAAGGCATCAAAACTATGAACTAACACATGTGGAATTATATACATAACAAAAAAGTGTGAAACAACTGAAAATATGTCATATTCTAGTTTCTTCAAAGTAGCCACCTTTTGCTTTGATTATTGCTTTGCACACTCTTGGCATTCGCTTGATGAGCTTCAAGAGGAAGTCACCTGAAATGGTCTTCCAACAGTCTTGAAGGAGTTCCCAGAGATGCTTAGCACTTGTTGGCCCTTTTGCCTTCAGTCCAGCTCACCCCAAACCATCTTGATTGGGTTCAGGTCCGGTGACTGTGGAGGCCAGGTCATCTGGCGCAGCACCCCATCACTCTCCTTCATGGTCAAATAGCCCTTACACAGCCTGGAGGTGTGTTTGGGGTCATTGTCCTGTTGAAAGATAAATGATGGTCCAACTAAACGCAAACCGGATGGAATAGCATGCCACTGCAAGATGCTGTGGTAGCCATGCTGGTTCAGTATGCCTTCAATTTTGAATAAATCCCCAACAGTGTCACCAGCAAAGCACCCCCACACCATCACACCTCCTCCTCCATGTTTCACGGTGGGAACCAGGCATGTAGAGTCCATCCGTTCACCTTTTCTGTGTCGTACAAAGACACGGTGGTTGGAACCAAAAATCTCAAATTTGGACTCATCAGACCAAAGCACAGATTTCCACTGGTCTAATGTCCATTCCTTGTGTTCTTTAGCCCAAACAAGTCTCTTCTGCTTGTTGCCTGTCCTTAGCAGTGGTTTCCCGGCAGATATTCTATCATGAAGGACTGATTCACACAGTCTCCTCTTAACAGTTGTTCTAGAGATGTGTCTGCTGCTAGAACTCTGTGTGGCATTGACCTGGTCTCTAATCTGAGCTGCTGTTAACCTGCGATTTCTGAGGCTGGTGACTCGGATTAACTTATCCTCCGCAGCAGAGGTGACTCTTGGTCTTCCTTTCCTGGGGCGGTCCGCATGTGAGCCAGTTTCTTTGTAGCGCTTGATGGTTTTTGTGACTGCACTTGGGGACACTTTCAAAGTTTTCCCAATTTTTCGGACCTTCATTTCTTAAAGTAATGATGGCCACTCGTTTTTCTTTACTTAGCTGCTTTTTTCTTGCCATAATACAAATTCTAACAGTCTATTCAGTAGGACTATCAGCTGTGTATCCACCTGACTTCTCCACAAGGCAACTGATGGTCCCAACCCCATTTATAAGGCAAGAAATCCCACTTATTAAACCTGACAGGGCACACCTGTGAAGTGAAAACCATTTCAGGTGACTACCTCTTGAAGCTCAACAAGAGAATGCCAAGAGTGTGCAAAGCAGTAATCAAAGCAAAAGGTGGCTACTTTGAATAACCTAGAATATGACATATTTTCAGTTGTTTCACACTTTTTTGTTATATATATAATTCCACATGTGTTAATTCATAGTTTTGATGCCTTCAGTGTGAATCTACAATTTTCATAGTCATGAAAATAAAAAAAACACTTTGAATGAGAAGGTGTTCTAAACTTTTGGTCTGTACTGTATATATATATATATATATATATATATATATACATATATGTATATATATATATATATATATATATATATATGTATATATGTACAATCCTGATCAAAAGTTTAAGACCACTTGAAAAATGGCAAAAAATCATATTTAGCATGGCTGGATCTTAACAAGGTTCCAAGTAGAGCTTCAACATGCAACAAGAAGAAATGGGAGTGAAACAAAACATTTTTTGGAGCATTCAATTTAATGAAAACAACTAATAAACTGAAACAGGCTGTTTTTCAGCTCATCAAATGTTTAGGACCACGCCTCCCCAAAAAACTAAACCCCCCCCCAAAACAGAAATCCAACTTCCAAACATGAACTCAGTAATGAGTAGCTCCGCCGTTATTGTTTATCATTTCCCAAATTCGTTTCAGCATGCTTGATGCAAGCATTTCCATGAGGTGAATGGTAACATTTCTCCAAGTGGTGAAGACGGCCGCACAAAGGCCATCTACTGTCTGGAACTGTTGTCCATTTTTGTAAACTTCCCTTGCCATTCATCCCCAAAGGTTCTCAATTGTATTTAGATCAGGGGAACACGCAGGATGAGCCAAAAGAGTGATGTTATTCTCCTGGAAGAAGTCCTTTGTCCTGCGGGCATTGTGTACTGTAGCGTTGTCCTGTTGAAAAACCCAGTCGTTACCACACAGATGAAATGAGGTGGCAGGAGATCGGTGAGACTGGTAACACGTGAATTGATCTGACATGTTTTCCGTTTGGATCAAATGATGTCTGTGTTGCTTCTGGTGCTTGCCACACCTTCTTTCCCCAGGTGTGGCTATTAGGGTAATTTAACCTTCTCTATTTATATAATCCCTCAATGCTGTGCGGTTTAAAGCCTCTGTTTGGACAGATTGTGGTTGGATCTTGGCTGAGTTCCTGGTGCTTCCATTGCTCCTTTGAAGTTAAGTCTTTCCTTTTCCTTTTGTATTTTGTTTGGGTCCTGTTTGTTGCATTTCCCTATTGTTTGTATTAGGCATGAAGGAGACTCCTGTTCGTCCTTTCTTTTAGAGGAACAGGCAGTCTCGTCCCTGCCATTAGTACCATAGTCCTATAGGGCTTGACAGGACTCTAGGTATTCCTGCGTATGAAATCCCCTACCTTTGGGATCTGTTCATACTGGTAGTCAGTCAGGATTTTGGTTAGGGTTTTCACTAGGAGGTGTCCATTTTTCTTCTCTAGTTCTTAGGCCTTATTTCCTGTTTCCCCCTTCTACCCTATGCTCGGTGTAGTGTTTCCCTTCCACACACTGAACCGTGACACAATGTTAACAAACAACCTGTTTAAAAACACACTGACCTTTTGGATTTGTTATGTTATTTAAAATTAAAAAACATTCCAAAAATGGTCCCTTATTGGGGACAAATGCCTGCTGATAAACACACACAGTGGTATCAGAGAAAACTGTGGCTTGTTCTAAAGAATGGGGCAACAGCCCTGTAGGAGCAGAATAAATATATTCATTCTGGCTTGGGAATAACATCCTGCAACCACACTTCATCAAATGTATTACTAAACTTACCATGTTTACACACACACACACACACACACAGTAGTATCAGAAGAAGCAGTGGCTTGTTCTGGGCAAGCTTTCACAAATTCTCTCTTTTTGGGGAAGTAGCAACAGTGCAATGTGGATGTGGACCCTCATGGACAGAGCACAAAATGTGCAGCTGTGTAAGGGTAATAGTAGCAGAAGTAGTAGCAGCACAGTATGGAACCTGACAGACAAGGTAGGAGATATGTGGCTGTGTAGGGGTACTAATAGTGGCAGCAATAGCCATCATGGCAGCAATACCATCTGGAATATGACAGATAAGAGCTGTGTGGTTGTGTTGGGGTAGTAGTACGGAGAGTAGGGGAGAAGCACCAATGGCAGCAGCAGCAGACATACAGTATGGAACATGATAACCATGCCAGGAGCGGCAGTAGCATGATTTGGCTGGTGATAAATAGCCACTGTCAGCTATGGCAGGTGTATTCATTGACAACAGCTGAGGTGTGTTAAAATTCTCACAGATCCATGCTTCATTAATTTTCACAAATTTGATGTTTTCTACACTTTTTTTTGCTTAAGTCTTACAATGCCACCTGCTGTGCTGACGGCCCCCTCTGACAGTCCATTGGAAGCTGGAAAAGACAGTGTACACATAGCAAACTGGACCAGTTAAAGCCACTGTTCCAGTCTGCCTGCCTAGACATCCATGGGCTCAAGGAACTGGATATGTGTTGGAGAAAGGCCACAGTCCTGGTAGGAGGGAACCTGGTTGTTTATGCAGAGTGTATATGTTTGCTGTTATGGATCAGCTTAGCATGGCATTTGAAAAAAAGCTCCATAATGTTCAGCAAACTGAACTAGCTGCTGGTGCTGTTGTGGTTTCTGCTATATATCAGCAATTATGGTATGCAAGTGAGTGAGAGGCAGAAAGGGGCTTCCTGTTCAGACACGCAGGCCTCAGGCATCTATTTAACGAAAGTTGTGCACAGAGCATATCCTGGTAATGCAACAATTTTGCTTCCTGTTGCTTATGTTACTGTCCACATGGCTGGTGCCGACCATTATGCTGCTGTTGGCACTACTACAGCTACTCACATTCACACTCGCAGATGATGATCTTTTATTTTCCATTCTGTCATTTACCACTTTATCATTAAGCCTACATATACAATGAGAAGTCACAAGTTTGGCACACTGATTATTTTATGAGAAAAATTTGCAACTGGATTTGAGGAAAAAAGGTGTAATTGGACAATCCCTGTGACAATAATGATATGCACTGCTGTTGACACACTAACATATGCTCATTTCAGTGCTCAATTATAAACTAGAAAACCTGCAACAGTGTTTGGGGGAGGGGGGGGGGGGGGAAACACAATTGGTCATCTCTTGTTTGTGACAAAAATATACATTGCTGTTGACACAGTAAAATATGCCTATTTAAGTTCTTTGAACACTTATAAACTGTAGAAAAATTGCAACAGGTTTTTTGGAAAAAAAGATGCAATTGTACAACCCCTGGGTGCGACCAAAATATGCACCGCTGTTGATGCATTAAAACATTACACTAATTTAAGTTATTTGTTGTTACACAGCTGGTGTGGACCTACTGTGTCACTTGAACAGATCTAGCTTCGGGCTACTTAAAGTGCCCTTCCTGGTATTCATCCTTAAAGGGATGTGGACTTTGTTGCAGAAGAATAAAGTCAGGCACCTACTTCTCGATGAAGTCTCTAAGAGACTGAAGACCCACAGGGGTCAAGGCACCAAGGGATCATGCACAACCATAATCAGGGATAGGCCATGGTAAGGACAAGCAGAGTACATGCACTCCAAAAACAGTCCAAGGTCAAAGTGGGCACCGAAGGGTCAAATCCAAAAAAAAGGCAAGAGACGGTACACGAGCATAGAAATGTAGAACAGCACACCTTTGGAAGCCACTAGCGGACTAAGACCTATTGCTCAGGCACTCTCTCGCAGAGGAATGTGCCCTTAAATACCCCAAAGTTACCAGATATTAGTTGGTGAAGATTAGGGTGTGCCTATGCAGGTCCTTTAAGTTTCTGTCTTTAGAATTACACTTTAAGCCACCCATACAAATGTCAGCTAACAGATATGCTCCTGACTAACCATGTGTCTTATGCTCACCTCTCCACATTTAACCCCTTAAGGACACAGGGCGTACAGGTACGCCCTTGTGCCCTGGTACTTAAGGACACAGGGCGTACATGTACGCCCTGTGCATTTTCGATCACTGCCGTGCGGCTGGCAGTGATCGGAACCCGGCGCCTGCTCAAATCAGTGAGCAGGCACCTAGGCTAAATGCGCGGGGGGGTCCCGTGACCCCCCCATGTCGGCGATCGCGGCAAACCGCAGGTCAATTCAGACCTGCGGTTTGCTGCGATTTCTGCAGTTTCTGATCCCCGCGGTCCCTGACCGCGGGGATCAGAAACTTTAGGATTAAAAATGGTTTCCTGTATCCCTCCCCCCTGCACCCCTGAGTTGTTCGAGCACGGTGGGAGGTGCAGGGGGAGGGTTGCGGGCGGTGCGGGCGGTGCGGGAGGCGGGCGGTGCGGTAGGCGGGATCGCGATCCCCCGCCCGTCTCCCATTGCGTAATCGTTGGCGTCTAGTGGGTATACCAGGGTGCCAGCACATTGCTGGCACCCTGGTATAAACGGCTGACATCGGTGATGCGATGTCAGCTGTTTAACCCTTTCCATACAGCGGTCCGTACGGACCGCTGTATGGAAAAGGTTAACAGTAAGAGGGAGCTCCCTCCCTCTCCCATCGGGGGGCTGCTGTGCCTTTGCAGTCCCCCGAATGGAGAGGGAGAGAGCCCCCAGAGAGCCCCCCAAGCCCCGTCCTTACCCTTCCCCGTCTGCGCAGTTCTGGCCACTACTGAGCAGACGGGGAAGGTTCCCATGGCAACAGGACGCCTTCTCAGGCGTCCTGCTGTCCATGGTTCTGAACAGATCTGTGCTGAAAGCATAGATCTGTTCAGACAAAGTGTAAGTAAAATACAGTACAGTACAATATATATTGTACTGTACTGTATTATGCAGACATCAGACCCACTGGATCTTCAAGAACCAAGTGGGTCTGGGTCAAAAAGAAAAGTGAAAAAAGTGAAAAATAAAGTAAAAATCAAAAAACACATTTATCACTGATTAAAAATGAAAAAAATTAAATTCCCTACACATGTTTGGTATCGCCGCGTCCGTAACGACCTGATCTATAAAACGGTAATGTTACTTTACCCGAACGGTGAACGCCATAAAAATAAAAAATTAAAAACTATGATGAAATTGGAAATTACTTCCCAAAAAAGGTAATAAAAGTGATCAAAAAAGTCGCATCTACGCCAAAATTGTAACAATCAAACCGTTATCTCATCCCGCAAAAATCATACCCTACCCATGATAATCGCCCAAAAACTGAAAAAGTTATGGCTCTTAGACTATGGAAACACTAAAACATGATTTCTTTTGTTTCAAAAATGAAATCATTGTGTAAAACTTACATAAAAAAAAAAAAGTATACATATTAGGTATCGCCGCGTCCGTATTGACCGGCTCTATAAAAATATCACATGACCTAACCCCTCAGATGACCACCGTAAAAAAATAAAAATAAAAACGGTGTAAAAAAAGCCATTTTTTGTCATCTTCCGTCACAAAAAGTGTAATAGCAAGCAATCAAAAAGTCATGTGCACCCCAAAATAGTGCCAATCAAACCGTCATCTCATCCCACAAAAAATGAGACCCTACATAAGATAATCGCCCAAAAATTTAAAAAACTATGGCTCTTAGACTATGGAGACACTAAAACATTTTTTTTGTTTTAAAAATGAAATTATTGTGTAAAACGTACATAAATAAAAAAAATTGTATACATATTGGGTATCACCGCGTCCGTGACAACCTGCTCTATAAAATTACCACATGATCTAACCTGTCAGATGAATGGTGTAAATAACAAAAAAAAAACGGTGCCAAAAAAGCAATTTCTTGTTACCTTGCCGCACAAAAAGTGTAATATAGAGCAACCAAAAATCATATGTACCCTAAACTTGTACCAACAAAACTGCCACCCTATCCCGTAGTTTCTAAAATGGGGTCACTTTTTTGGAGTTTCTACTCTAGGGGTGCATCAGGGGGCTTCAAATGGGACATGGTGTCAAAAAAACCAGTCCAGCAAAATCTGCCTTCCAAAAACCGTATGGCATTCCTTTCCTTCTGCGCCCTGCCGTGTGACCGTACAGCGGTTTACGACCACATATGGGGTGTTTCTGTAAACTACAGAATTAGAGCCATGAATAATGAGTTTTGTTTGGCTGTTAACCCTTGCTTTGTAACTGGAAAAAAAATATTAAAATGGAAAATCTGCCAAAAAAGTGAAATTTTGAAATTGTATCTCTATTTTCCATTAAATCTTGTGCAACACCTAAAAGGTTAACAAAGTTTGTAAAATCTGTTTTGTATACCTTGAGGGGTGTAGTTTCTTAGATGGGGTCACTTTTTTGGAGTTTCTACTCTAGGGGTGCATCAGGGGGGCTTCAAATGGGACATGGTGTCAAAAAAACTGTCCAGCAAAACATGCCTTCCAAAAACCAAACGGCGCACCTTTCACTCTACGCCCCGCTGTGTGGCCGTACAGTAGTTTACGGCCACATATGGCGTGTTTCTGTAAATGGCAGAGTCAGGGCAATAAAGATACAGTCTTGTTTGGCTGTTAACCCTTGCTTTGTTAGTGGAAAAAATGGGTTAAAATGGAAAATTAGGCAAAAAAATGAAATTCTCAAATTTCATCCCCATTTGCCAATAACTCTTGTGCAACACCTAAAGGGTTAACAAAGTTTGTAAAATCAGTTTTGAATACCTTGAGGGGTGTAGTTTCTTAGATGGGGTCACTTTTATGGAGTTTCTACTCTAGGGGTGCATCAGGGGGCTTCAAATGGGACATGGTGTCAAAAAACCAGTCCAGCAAAACCTGCCTTCCAAAAACCAAACGACGCACCTTTCACTCTACGCCCCGCTGTGTGGCCGTACAGTAGTTTACGGCCACATATGTGGTGTTTCTGTAAACGGCAGAGTCAGGGCAATAAAGATACAGTCTTGTTTGGCTGTTAACCCTTGCTTTGTTAGTGGAAAAAATTGGTTAAAATGGAAAATTAGGCAATAAAATGAAATTCCCAAATTTCATCCCCATTTGCCAATAACTCTTGTGCAACACCTAAAAGGTTAACAAAGTTTGTAAAATCAGTTTTGAATACCTTGAGGGGTGTAGTTTATAGAATGGGGTCATTTTTGGGTGGTTTCTATTATGTAAGCCTCGCAAAGTGACTTCAGAGCTGTAGTGGTCCCTAAAAATTGGGTTTTTGTAAATTTCTGAAAAATTTCAAGATTTGCTTCTAAACTTCTAAGCCTTGTAACATCCCCAAAAAATAAAATATCATTCCCAAAATAATTCAAACATGAAGTAGACATATGGGTAATGTAAAGTCATCACAATTTTTAAGGGTATTACTATGTATTACAGAAGTAGAGAAACTGAAACTTTGAAATTTGCTAATTTTTCCCAATTTTTGGTAAATTTGACATTTTTTTATGCAAAAAAAATTATTTTTTTTAACTTTATTTTACCAGTGTCATGAAGTACAATATGTGACGAAAAAACAATCTCAGAATGGCCTGGATAAGTCAAAGCGTTTTAAAGTTATCATCACTTAAAGTGACACTGGTCAGATTTTCAAAAAATGGCCTGGTCCTAAGGTGTAAAAAGGCTGTGTCCCTAAGGGGTTAAGGGTCAGACCCTAGAAACACCAATTTACATTGCACTGTATTACTAATAATAAGGTTTTCACACAGACTGTGATGTTTCTGTGTCGCTGAGTAAGAGAGTAATAAAAGTTGTTGCTTCCAGAGGATGTAGGAAGAGTTGAAGTTTCTGGGCAAGAGAGCTGGAGTCTGTGTCCTTGCTGAGGTGTACAGAGAGAGTCTGCTGTTGTGGGACAGAGCTATAGCGACTATAAAGTGATTTATCCTGGCTGCTGTGGGACAGATCAACAGAGACTGCAAAGTGTGTTCCAGAGGAGCAAAGTGTTCAATTCAGAGACCTGTGACAGGACGGGTTACTCCTGTCAGAGCTGGACTATGTGGATTCCTGCACCTGCAATCTAGAGAGAGAGAGAGAGAGAGGAAAAGACCGCGCTTGGACAAGCAAGCGACCATATCAGGAGCCAGACTGCACCTGCCTTCACATGACAGACCAAGACAAGCAGCTACCTACAGAACCGTGAGTGTGCACTGGTGCTAATCTGTGATAGGGCATAGAGCAGGAAACTTTAGTGCGTTTTAGAAATGTGCCCTGGTTAGTAGGGGCAGACAGGAGAATATTAGAGCAGAGTGTTTGCTGTTTAGATCGCATTTTGTTTGGATGAAAGTTCAGTTATCCTTCCTGTAAATTTATGTAAACCTGTTTGCACTGTTTCTGTCATTTGTCGATTGTGCCTCTGGTGCATCGGCACAATACCGTTAATCCGATTTTCTGGCCGTTATATTTTGCCCTTTAATAAAGCCGGTATCTGCTTCAGCCTCCTTGTCTGCTGTACTGTATTTGAATCCTGCCCTACGGTCTTTTCCTCCCCTGACCGCTACACAGACATGTCTGTTGTAGTAACTATTTGAATTCCCCATGTAATAACAATTCGGGAACCTCTATTTTTATGACCCTCTCATGAGCCATTACCTGTTATTTCTACTAGAGACGTTATGAATTAATTGCTAGCAGCTTGCATTAAAGGTACAGATGGGTGTTACCAGTTGGTGGTGTGTCCTTGCCAGGGGCGTTACTAGGGTCTCAAAAGATCCGGGGCCCAAGCCCCAATACATATGTGCTATATTCTCAAAGTATCTTCCCTAAACACACACACACAAGCCTGCCCTAGGACTAAATACATATTTTACTTGCAGCATGAACACTAACAAACATGAACACTAACAAACATACAGCACTATATGCCTCTCACATCCAGTGCCTCCCAGGTGATGTCTCCTCTGATGTAGATGTTTTCTTTCCCCATCTTCTCCATTCAGGCCAGACAACTTCTTTCAACTGCTTCTAGTCTCTGCAGAGTTTACCAAACAAACATCTTAGGTTCCTCACTTTTCTAATATCATCATCCTCCCCACCCTGCTACCCCAACAGTATTATCCTGGTGCTGTCCAGAATACTGTGCCTACTGTGCTCCCAATGCCTCTAAATACTATACCACATAAATTATACTGCCATACAAATTAGTCCACCTATAGTAATATAAAAGTCCTACCTATAGCAATAATTCCCACCCAGAGTGCCCTTCTTAGTAATAATGACCCCTACAATGCTCCCAATAATGATACTACTCCCCAAGAGTGCCTCTGTTAGTGATAGTGTCCTCCATATTGTGCCCAATAAAAATAGCCACCATAGTGCACCCAGCAGTAATAAGGCTCTCTATAATATTAATAAGGCCCCCCTATAGTACTTATCCACCATTATAGTGTCCCCAGTAGTTATAATGTGCACTATAAGAACCCCAGTGGTTACTGTCTAATGCCCCCTATAGTGCCCCTGTAGTTATAGTGCTCCCCTGTAGTTCCCCAGTAGTTTAATGCCCTCCTGTGGTGTCGCCAATAGGTATAATACCCTTCTGTAGTGTCCAGGCAGTAATAAATCCCTCCTGTGGTGCCTCTATAGGAATAATGCCCTCCTGCAGTGCCCCAGTACTAATAATACCCTGCTGTGGTGCCCCAATATGTATAATATCCTCCTGCAGTGCACCAGTAGTAATAAGGCCCTTCTGTGGTGCCCCCAATAGGTATAATGCCCTCCTGTAGTGCACCAGTTGTAATATGGCCCTCCTGTGGTGCCCCCAATAGGTATAATATGCTCTTGTTGTGCCCCGGTAGTAATAAGGCCCTCCTGTAGTGCACCAGTTGTAATAAGGCCCTCCTGTGGTGCCCCCAATAGGTATAATACCCTCTTGTAGTGCACCAGTTGCAATAAGGCCCTCCTGTGGCACTCCCAATAGGTATAATATCCTCCTGTAGTGCCCCAGTAGTAATAAGGCTTTTCTGTGGTGCCCCGTATAGGTATAATGCCCTCCTGTAGTGCCCCAGAAGGTATAATGTGCTCTTGTAGTGTCCTAGTAGTAGTAAGTCCCTCATTTGGTGCCCTAATAGGTATAATATCCTCCTATAGTGCCCAAGTAGTTATAAGGCTCTCCTGTGGTCCCCCCTATAGTTATAATACCCTCTTGTAGTGCACCAGAAGGTATAATGCCCCCTGTAGTTCCAGCAATGCTTATAGTGCCTCCCAACAGTTATAATGGCTCCACATAGTGCTCCCATGTAAAATGACCTCTTCAGTGTCCCCAGGGCATGTTGAAGTCACTGCGCCGTCTGTGTCTTGGCACAGGCGTGCGCAATTACATCATCACGCCGCCGGCACAGGCATTTGATTAGTAACCGCCTGCGCCGTTCTATAAGCAAGCGGCCACAGTAATTCAACTGTATTGCCGTCCTTAGGTCGGCGAGGCAGTTGTATAGCTACCAGCTGTAACATTCTGGGGCCTCGAATGTTTTGACCTGGCGACACCCTGGTCCCTGCACAGTCTGACACTAGCAGCACTGATTGGGCAGAGTCAGAAACACCCACTACTGGAATGCAAGTAGTTACTAAAACAGACATGTCAGGAGAGGCAAGGTCCTCTTTAAAATGTAATCTTTCCCATCTGTGCTTCACCCTATAAGTTAGATTGTCTCTGTCCACGTTAGATTGATGATAGATCCAGACAAAATTATCAGGATTTGCCTAGAAATGTAATTTTTGTAGGGCCAACTTGATGGACAAAGACCTGGACATGCTGGTATACTTGGAAATGTGAAATACAAGTACATATTTTACTTGCAGCATGAACACTAACAAACATGAACACTAACAAACATACAGCACTATATGCCTCTCACATCCAGTGCCTCCCAGGTGATGTCTCCTCTGATGTAGATGTTTTCTTTCCCCATCTTCTCCATTCAGGCCAGACAACTTCTTTCAACTGCTTCTAGTCTCTGCAGAGTTTACCAAACAAACATCTTAGGTTCCTCACTTTTCTAATATCATCATCCTCCCCACCCTGCTACCCCAACAGTATTATCCTGGTGCTGTCCAGAATACTGTGCCTACTGTGCTCCCAATGCCTCTAAATACTATACCACATAGTATAGTATAAAGGCACACCTAGCAAGAGTTAGGCCTCGTTCAGATAAGTGACGGTAAACTAATTTGTGATCCGGCCTGTGAACATGGACTTATTTTTATATGGACCGTGCAAAGATGATGTCCGCATTCTCCTTTCTTGCAGACCCACTCACTTTTGTGAATGAATCTTGAGGGGAAATCAGAGCTGGATGGTTTTTCCAGTCATAGCATGCACCACCCATTGATGGAGATGCCTTTGGACTTGTGCATTAGTATCTTACTGGCAGCTGTGTAAGGGTATATTTAGATTAGATGTTTTTTAACAGTCAAAACTGCATTAAAAAAAGGGTTTAAAACCTTACCCAGTATTACTAGGTTTTCAGTGGTTTTGTGATTATTTGCCATGCATTTTTACAGGTTAAATGTAAAATAAATGTATTTCACTTGTATGAACTGCATGGCCAATAACCACGGCAATCATGGCAAATCCAAGTGTGACAGTGTTTTTTAACGCATGATCAGGACCATTTTATGTAGCTACCATCAAGTCCATAAGCTTTAGCCAAACTAAGGCCTCATGCACAACACCGATGTGTGTTTTGCAGTCAGCAAATTGCGGATCCGCAAAACACGGATGGCGTCCATGTGCGTTCTGCAATATGCGGAACTGTGCGGATAGCCATTAATATAACTGCCCATTCTTGTCCGCAAAATGGACAAGAATAGGACAGGTTATATATTTTTTTGTGGACCATGGAACAGAGCAACGGATGCGGATAGCACACTGAGTGCTGTCCGAATCTTTTGCGGCCCCATTGAAGTGAATGGGTCCGCATCCGAGCCGCAAATACTGCGGCTCGGATGCGGACCAAAACAACGGTCGAGTGCATGAGGCCTAACAGGGGGTGCGAACACTAAACATGCCGAGGGCAGCATAAACTCTAAATACAGCTATGGATTGTCATTTGAAATTGCTGGGATAGCAAGGCTGTACAAAAATCTGGGGACATGAGATAAAAGAGAGGGTATTCAGGGAGGAAAGCCTTTGTAGAGAGACTAAAGCTGACTACAAGCATGAGACAGCATACCGATGAACAGTTTCTGATACCTATGAGTGTAAAGAGTTTTCAAACAAGAGATGCAGGGGAAGTTCTGACAACCCACCAGCTCACTAAGAGAGAAGAGGAAATAGCTCTGGAGCAGCAGCATCTCTGGAGATCATCAAGATTCCCAATACATAGTCCCCACAATACCCTAGTCTGCTCCAGGAGAGCATCCTGCCTCCCACCCTATTTGTGCCCAAGCAATTGAACACTGTGGTCTCAACCTGAATCCCAATGTAAACCCAGATTTGCTGCAATAAGGAGTGAGACTACTTTGCTGGGACTTGTTGTTCTGAAGAAGCTGAAAGGATTTTACTGTGTTCATAATACCAGAAAGCACCAAAGTTTCGACCAATGAGTTTATTGTATTGCTGCAATGATTGTATTTTTTATTTTATTCCTATAGCTAGTTAAACCCTGCACATAGATTAGACTATTGTTAGCTGAACCTGCTGTTTTTGAGCCTGCTGACAATCTAATGTATATAGAGGGAGGAGGAAAAAGGGATTTGGTGCATTGAATTTCAATGCCTGATCCTTCTGTTGTCCTGGTAGAAGAAGCCCTGCAGGAGGTGTTCGCCAGGAGACTTTTTCTTTCTCCAAATTGAAAACACATACATACATACAGTCAGCAGAGATAGGACTCGACCAAACACTCATCCGACTGTCAGTTATTGTGTGCTAGCTGTCCCTTTCAATAAAAGGGTGTGACTATACGTGGCAGCTTGGAAATATTACAATTCAATCAGCCCCAACCCTGACACTTCAATGGTAGACATTGTTGGACCACTGGTGACTGTCTATGTGAAAACTTTTTACATCATTTTCAATATTGTAAATTTTCTTCTATAACGTTAATGGGGGGAAAACACCCAAAAAGTGGTCATGCCAGCTTTTGCTGCAATTAAAAAAAATCAGCTCATGGTCTAATGGTCTCCATCCAGCTAATGTAATGCAATCCCTTGCAATGAAACACATCTGAAGATGAAAATATGTCACATCTCCTGGTGCCCTAACCTAGATTACAATATACACACTACTAAGGGCAATGGACACACACATGTGAAACAGCCCAAATGGGTTAAAGAGACAAGTGTGTGAAACTTTAAGGGTGTTGTTCAATTGTTTAAAGCCTCATTCACACATCAGTGTTTGGTCAGTGATTTCCATGAGTGATTGTGAGCTAAAACCAGGAGTGGAGACTCCACAGAGATAAGGTATAAGGGAAAGATCTCCTGTTCTGTGTTTAGAGCCAAACCCGGTTTTTGCTCACAATCACTGGTTGAAATCACTAATCAAACACTGACGTGTGAATGAGGTATAACACTGATGTAGGGCTGGCGTTAGATAAGATGGCACCCTGTGCAAAAGTTTTTTGGGCGTCCAATTCCCCATAAAAAAATAAAAATAAAACATATAAACAAATTCATGCAATAAAGGTTTTCTTTATTAATCAAAACAAATGATAACAAGCTTTAAAGTACACTTTATTAGGGAAGGTGTTTTTTAAACTAGTTATCAGGCTGTAATGAGTCTCTTCTAACTAAGCATTTCTAAGCAGAACCTGTCTTAAGTGTTCTGCCTTTACATAAAATGTTTATCTGATACAATATATCATACCAGATAATAAATGACATGATAAACTTGAATTCGGTGATCTTCTGAGAAAGAAACTTGGCTTCAAAAGATACACTTGGCTCAACTTTCTCTTCCTGCAATTAATGTCTCACAAATATATCCTAAATGATGCCTAAATAGCTTAAAGGGGTTCTGCAGTTTTTTTAAGCTGATGAATGATCTATCCTCTGGATAGATCAGCATCTGATTGGCTGGGGTCCGACATCCGGGACCCCTGCCGATCAGATGTTTGAGAAGGCAGCAGAGCTGGCAGTAGCCCCGCAGCCTTCTCACTGTTTACCGCAGGCCCAGTGATGTCACAACTAGTATATATGGCCTGGGCGGGTCTAAGCTCCATTCAAGTGAACAGAGCTTAGCCCCGCCCAGGCCATTGATACTAGTCGTGACATCACTGGGCCTGCGGTAAACAGCGAGAAGGCTGAAAACCTTGTGAAAAATGACTTTGCTGCATTTGTTCTGGATTAACAGGAGCCGGATTGTGCGTGCCGGCAACCAAGGGGTTAATCCGCCATCTTTGCCATGGTGTATGTTCTTCTTGTACCACAAGAGCGGCAAAACAGGGAACTGCCCAGTCTAAGTGCAGAGAGTGAAGACTCCACCCACAAGAAACCGCCCCTCTTCCCAGTGTGTCCCAGCCAGCAAGAGGAAGACAAGATGGCGTGTCCTCTCAGGCCTAACTGGGGAGTGATGGTGTGGGGCAGTGACCCCGAAGTAGAAGTCGCCTCTAAAGAAGTGAGCTTCTCACAAGTGACGCAGAACCCAGGGAGAAGGCCCGAGGTGTCTGCCATGCTGGCTAACACCCTGCACTGGAAGCTACATAACTACACTATATCACTATCTAACCTAAACTCACTATCCTTCACTAACTATCTGTATTATATATATGAGCTAACTAACTCTAATGTAATTGGATAAGGAATAGGATCCAGATGAAAGCACAGAGCACAGTAATGTCACTGCTCTCTCTCTCTCAGAACTGCAAAAAACACAGCTCTTAGTTGAGTAAATGTCTGTTCAGCTTCTCTCTTCTGGTAAATAATGATTCCAGCAGCTCCTGCTAGGGGAATTTCCCACACAGAATGTGTGTGAGGCTGGCTGTGATTGGTCAAAACTCCTGTTGTGTGTGAGGCTGGCTGTGATTGGTCAAGACTCCTACCCAGCAACAACAGTTTAACTCTATGCTTTCTGTTGTTTCTGCTGTGTCATTGAGCTTACCTTACATTATATAATGAATCGTAAAGGTATATTGTCAGTAATAAGGACCTCCTTATTCCTAGTTATAATGTTTGCTGTGATATTATATGTTTTATGAGTATATGTCGTAGTGTAACATAGTCCAGTGTGATTCACATTCACATACAGTATGTATTTATGTATTTGTATTGCCAGGCCAGCAGCCATTGATGAATTGGTTGAAGGCTGCATATAGTGCCGAGATGTCTGCAATCCTTCATAACTTGTTAAGGATGGGTCTGACGTCTCCAAAACCCAGCTCATCATATCTGCTATGATGGGGGCATCGCACGGACACCAGACATGGCGTATCAACTGTCCTTCATTTTCTTAAAATAAGGATCTCATCTTCCGAGCATCCTGGACGTGTCTCGGTTAAAATGCTAGGACTCGGAATGATGAGATATGAATTATGGTAAAGGTCTGGGGTCTGTATCTTCGCCAGGGCAACTAGGAAACTATCTTTTTGATATTTTCTTACCTGTTCCCTAGAGGGCCAGTGGGCCGGCTGCATGGATAATGAAGCAGGGCCCAGAGGGGCTAAGTCAGAGGTGGGAGGGAAAATCCCCCTCAGGCCTGCCCCTGGAGGAAAGACATAAAAATGTGATTCCTGGGATATTTGGGTGTCAAAAAGTGGGAGATCCAATCGAATTGGTTTATGCACCATTACTTTGCCCAAATCTCCTGGAAGGAAAGGACTTTTACCACGCAATTGCTAAGTATCAGAACTTTTCTATGTTTTCTCCTTTTCATTTCACAATTGTTAGCCATTTATGTATGTCTCTTGTTAATAATTTTTTGTAACCAAGTACTGTCTATTTTTTATACATAAAAAAAAGTTTGATAGTTTGTCTTGTAACCTTAGGAACCTGCTAGCTCCATAAAGAGTGTGTGTGCAGTCTGAGGCTGTATGTTGTTTTTCGTGAGGCTTGCTATCGTGTGTGGGTGTTTGCTTGCGAGTGGAACACTCAGGGGTGTCCTGTCGACCTTATAACTGACGGGTGGTGGCAGTGAAAGTTTTGTGTTAGTGCGTAGGTGTGCTGTCAGGCTTCAGGTGGTGATTTATGCTCAAGTTATGGCTCGGCGAGGTGAATCGGCCTGAAGGGCTTGGGCAACCCTTGTCACGTGACGCGGTGGGCTGGGCTGGTTACCGGTACGTGACACATATTATATTTTTGCTTCTGTGAACCCAATACAGGGAGTGCAGAATTATTAGGCAAGTTGTATTTTTGAGGATTAATTTTATTATTGAACAACAACCATGTTCTCAATGAACCCAAAAAACTCATTAATATCAAAGCTGAATATTTTTGGAAGTAGTTTTTAGTTTGTTTTTAGTTTTAGCTATTTTAGGGGGATATCTGTGTGTGCAGGTGACTATTACTGTACATAATTATTAGGCAACTTAACAAAAAACAAATATATACCCATTTCAATTATTTATTTTTACCAGTGAAACCAATATAACATCTCAACATTCACAAATATACATTTCTGACATTCAAAAACAAAACAAAAACAAATCAGTGACCAATATAGCCACCTTTCTTTGCAAGGACACTCAAAAGCCTACCATCCATGGATTCTGTCAGTGTTTTGATCTGTTCACCATCAACATTGTGTGCAGCAGCAATCACAGCCTCCCAGACACTGTTCAGAGAGGTGGACTGTTTTCCCTCCTTGTAAATCTCACATTTGATGATGGACCACAGGTTCTCAATGGGGTTCAGATCAGGTGAACAAGGAGGCCATGTCATTAGATTTTCTTCTTTTATACCCTTTCTTGCCAGCCACGCTGTGGAGTACTTGGACGCGTGTGATGGAGCATTGTCCTGCATGAAAATCATGTTTTTCTTACCTTGCAGACTTCTTCCTGTACCACTGCTTGAAGAAGGTGTCTTCCAGAAACTGGCAGTAGGACTGGGAGTTGAGCTTGACTCCATCCTCAACCCAAAAAGGCCCCACAAGCTCATCTTTGATGATACCAGCCCAAACCAGTACTCCACCTCCACCTTGCTGGCGTCTGAGTCGGACTGGAGCTCTCTGCCCTTTACCAATCCAGCCACGGGCCCATCCATCTGGCCCATCAAGACTCACTCTCATTTCATCAGTCCATAAAACCTTAGAAAAATCAGTCTTGAGATATTTCTTGGCCCAGTCTTGACGTTTCAGCTTGTGTGTCTTGTTCAGTGGTGGTCGTCTTTCAGCCTTTCTTACCTTGGCCATGTCTCTGAGTATTGCACACCTTGTGCTTTTGGGCACTCCAGTGATGTTGCAGCTCTGAAATATGGCCAAACTGGTGGCAAGTGGCATCTTGGCAGCTGCACGCTTGACTTTTCTCAGTTCATGGGCAGTTATTTTGCGCCTTGGTTTTTCCACACGCTTCTTGCGACCCTGTTGACTATTTTGAATGAAACGCTTGATTGTTCGATGATCACGCTTCAGAAGCTTTGCAATTTTAAGAGTGCTGCATCCCTCTGCAAGATATCTCACTATTTTTGACTTTTCTGAGCCTGTCAAGTTCTTCTTTTGACCCATTTTGCCAAAGGAAAGGAAGTTGCCTAATAATTATGCACACTTGATATAGGGTGTTGATGTCATTAGACCACACCCCTTCTCATTACAGAGATGCACATCACCTAATATGCTTAATTGGTAGTAGGCTTTCGAGCCTAAACAGCTTGGAGTAAGACAACATGCATAAAGAGGATGATGTGGTCAAAATACTCATTTGCCTAATAATTCTGCACGTAGTGTATATAACAGTTTTATGACATCCAAACATGAAGTCACTGTAAATAACTCTGCTTTTATCTTTAACACACAAACATAGGAACTGTATTAAGGTTATTGGCAGGTTTACCTGTATAAACATATAAGCTATATTAGCATCCTAGGACAGGTCCTAGCTGGCCAGCTACATATACAGAGGTTGCAAAACTTGCACTAACGTCTGTACAAGTGTCATATGTGTGACACATGTACAGGCAATATTACTGTAAAAAGAAGTGTCATGCATATTTACACACACACAAAGACTTTCCCTGCTATAAATGAATCACGCACTTTGAATGGCACAGGCAGCACAACAATACTGCGGGTGCTTGAAACATCCAATAACAGAGCTCTGTACAGTAAGAAGCATTGTTATTAGTAAGGAGGCTGCTGATTTGTCAGTTTGGACAGATCAACTGACCATTCAGTGCTCCTCTCTAGTGAGGAGCGTCAGGGGTCATATTCGAATTCATGATGTTTCACGAATATTTTGTAGAATATTCGTCATATATTCGCAAATTGGTATATTCGTTATATTCTACATTCTTTTTTTTTTTACGTGAAATTGGCAAGGTAATGATCTTGTAATATGCGAATATTATGCGCTCAATACAGGCGTGGGTCAAAAACGAATATATAGCACTATAGAATATAATGCTATATATTCGTTTTTAGAATATTCGTATTTTTTTCCATCGGAACACATGATTCCTCCCTGCTTCTTGCTTGTGGACCAATGAGTCATTGGCCCACAAGCAACTTAAGCAGGGAGGAATCATGACTTCAGATGAAAAAAAAATTATGAATATTCTAAAAAACGAATATATAGCATTATATTCAATATAGTGCTATATATTATTTTTTTAGAATATTCGGCATTTCTTCCATCTGAACACATGATTCCTCCCTGCTTCTTGCTTGTAGGCCAATGAGTCATTTGCCCACAAGCAACTTAAGCAGGGAGGAATCATGACTTGCGATAGAAAAAAATGACTAATATTCGTCATTACGCATATATAGCACTATTTCGTAGTTCCCTAGCAACATATATTCCTCCTTCCGTTTTTTTTTTTTGCAGAAAAATGGGACAGATATGGATGTACAATTGGTAGAAACAAAAGGTTTTTGTGGAAACACGGATCTGCTAAAAAAAAGTGAATGAAAATATGGAAAATAAAAATACTGATGTGTGAATGGACCCTTAGACTGCTGTAGGTTTATAAGCGCCTGGCTTGCACTGGATAGCATTAGGCCACCTGCACACATTAAACAAAAAACCGAGGCCCGTTGAAAATACATGGTCCAATTGCACCAAAGTAAACCAAACCACGAAACAGAAACAGGTACTGGATCGATTATTCCATAATAAAATCACCATTTTTATTAATAATTCATATTAAAAGATAAATAAAGCCACATAGAAGATATATAAACGATAAAGGAGGGTGAGCCTGCATACAGAGTAAACACATTAATAACAACAGGTAAAAATCGCCAGATGTAGTAACATCGGAAGTGGTGAGAGAGCCTCACTGCAGTATCTCTGACTTTTATGTGGCTCTTGCATTCATTCCATCTGGTGCTGATGGAGGGGATGGATCAATATGGTAGCCTTCCAACTTTGCATATATAATACAAGGCCTGGCATACAAAATATATATATATGTATATACACACTTATATTATATATGTTTATATAAGCCTGCCATATGCAGCGGACCGGACCGCAGGGGCAACATGTGAGGCTACGGTGGGCCGATGGGGGTAGTAGTAGTTTCTGGTACTCACGGTTAGCAGAGCCTCCCTGGGCCGGCATGCAGTGATGGGGAAAATGAAGTTGGTAGGAAGGATAAGGAGTCAATTGTAATAAACAACAGAACTTTTACTAAATCACTTGTCTTCAGGTAGTCAGTACAGTCCATTAGTACAGAAAAAGGTAATAGTTCAAATATCAAATATGTTGTAATCATCTTATCAAGCTGGGCAGTTGTCATTGTCAGTTAAGGAGTTTCCCTAAGGCAGTTGCTCTAACAGACTAGAAATAGATTGTTGCTGATATAGTTTTACACTAAGTCCACTTGCTAGCACTCAGGTACTGAATATAATGTTTTCTTACATGTGTTGAGAAATCCAATAAGGGCGTTCTCTCTCATGGCAGGCAAACTCTCTGCTACATTATTTATGCATGATGCTCTCCTGAAGATGTTCAGGTACACTATGTCCATAGAGGAATGTGGTAAAGGACAATTAGGCACCTTTAATCATCCGTCTATGTCCAGGTACTTTTAAGTCTCTCCCGGTCACTGGTGCTTGTGAACTCCATTAGCTAATCTTAGCTCTAAACTCCACTATACTTTCTCCATATTCAGAAATAGACTTACTTGTTTGTGCTGTGCTGCTGTAAATACTTTGTTTCTCCTCTCTAAGCTTGATCAGGGCCCAGATGGTGAAAAGGCAGCTACCCTACATTGTGGACTGGTCCTGTTCTGCTCCTCCATTAACTTACTTCCTGTCTTCTCTGATTCTCAACTCTACTTGCACTCTAACTTCCGTTAACTCTAACTTACTTTATTAGCAAGCCCCAGACAATATATGTAAGTTTTGCCAGCACCACCTAGGGGCAACTAGATGTAATAACTCTTCCAGCCTGTTCTAAGGAATTACAACTTACATGTAAATACATTAAATAAGACAGTTTAACCCCTTTAGGACCCTGCTATTTTTCACCTTAAGGACCAGGCCATTTTTAGCAAATGTGACATGTGTCACTTTATGTAGTAATAACTTTAAAACGCTTTTAATTATCCAGGCCATTCTGTTTTCTCGTCACATGTTGTACTTCATGACAGTGGTAAAATTTAGTCACAAAACGTCATTTTTATTTATAAAAATAAAATAAAAAATTTACCCAAACTTTGGAAAAATTTGCAAATTTCAATTTCTCTACTTTTATAATAGATAGCAATAACTCCAAAAAATAGTTATTACTTTACATTCCCCATATGTCTACTTCATGTTTGGATCATTTTGTGAATGCCATTTTTTTGGGGGGGGGGGGGGGACGTTAGAAACCTTAGAAGCAAATTTTGAAATCTTTCGGAAAATTTCAAAAAACCCACTTTTTAAGGACCAGTTCAATTAAGTCACTTTGTGAGGCTTACATAATAGAAACCACCCCAAAATGACCCCATTTTAGAAACTACACTCTCAAGGTATTCAAAACTGATTTTGCAAACTTTGTTAACCCTTTAGGTGTTCCACAAGAATTAAAGGAAAATGGAGATGAAATTTCAGAATTTCAGTTTTTTGGCAGACTTTCCATTTTAATCCTTTTTATCCTGTAACAAAGCAAGGGTTAACAGCCAAACAAAACTCAATATTTATTGCCCTGATTCTGTAGTTTATAGAAACACCCCATATGTGGTCGTAAATTGCTGTACGGGTACACGGCAGGGCACAGAAGGAAAATAATGACATATGGTTTTTGGAAGGCAGATTTCACTGGGACAATTTTAAGCTGCCATGTCAAATTTGAAGATCCCCTGATGCATCTCTAGAGTAGAAACTCCAAAAAATGACCACATTTTGGAAACTACAGGATAAGGTGGCAGTTTTGTTGGTACTATTTTAGGCTACATATGATTTTTGGTTGCTCTGTATTACACTTTTTGTGTGGCAGGGTAACAAAAATAGCTTTTTGGCACCGTTTTTATTTTTTGTTATTTACAATGTTCAACTGACAGGTTAGGTCACATGGTATTTTAATAGGACAAGTTGCTACAGACACGACAATACCAAATATTACATTTTTGGGTTGTTTATTTCAGTTTTACATAATAAAGCATTTTTTGAAAAAAAATACATTTTTTGTGTCTCCATATTCTGAAAGCCATAGTTTTTTTTATTTTTTGGGTGACTGTCTTATATAGGGACTCATGTTTTTTTGGGTATGAGATGACGGTTTGATTGGTACTATTTTAGGGTGCATATGACTTTTTGATCGCTTGCTATTACACTTTTTGTGATGCAAGGTGACAAAAAATAGCTTTTTTGACACACTTTTTATTTTTAATTTTTTACGGTGTGATATTTTTATATAGCAGGTTCTTACGGACGCATGTATACATGTATACTTTTTATTTATTTATTTAAGTTATACACAATACCAGCATTTTTGATTTAAAAAAAATTATGTTTTAGTGTCTCTATATTCTGAGAGCCATAGTTTTTTTTATTTTTAAACCTTAGGTAGGGTTTCATTTCTTGCGGGATGAGATGACAGTTTGTTTGGTACAATTTTAGATTGCTTGCTATTACACTTTTTGTGATGTAAGGTGACAAAAAATAACTTTCTTTTTACAACATTTTTTTTTTACAGTGTTCACCTGAGGGGTAAGTTCATGTGATATTTTTGTACAACAGGCTTTTACGGTTGTGGCGATACCTAATATGTATACTTTTTTTATTTTTTAAGTTTTACACAATATCAGCATTTTTGAATTAAAAAAATCATGTTTTAGTGTCTCCATATTCTGTGAGCCATATTTTTTTTTATTTTTTTGGAGATTGTCTTAGGCAGGATGAAATGACGGTTTAATTTTTATGATTTTGGGGTGCGTATGACTTTTTGATGGCTTGCTGTTACACTTTTTGTGATGTAAGGTGACAAAAAATGGCTTTTTTGACACGGTTTATATTTTATCTTTTTTACGTTGTTCATGTGGTATTTTTATAGAGCAGGTTCTTATGGACGCAGCAATACCTAATATGATTGCTTTTTTATTTTTTTACATTTAACACAGCAAAAGGATTTTTGAAACAAAAAAAATCATGTTTTAGTGTCTCCATAGTCTGAGCCATATTTTTTTTTATTTTTTGGGTGATTGTCTTAGGTAGGGGCTCATTTTTTGAGGGATGAGGTGATGGTTAGATTTGTACTATTTTGGGGGGCATACGTCTTTTTGATAGCTTGGTCTTGCACTTTTAGTGATGTAAGGTGACCCCAAGAAGTTTTTTTAGCAGTTTTTTTTGTTTTTTTCCACGTTGTTCACCTGGGGATTAGGTCATGTGTTCCTTTTCTTTTTTTCCCTATTTTTTACAAATTTTTGTAACTTTATTTTGGGAAAAGAACACTTTACTTGAAACTTTTAATTTTTTTTATTATTAAAAAATATCTTTTTTTACAATTTTTATTACTTTCTATATTTGTCCCACTGTGGGACTTCGTCTTTTCAGGGTTTGATCCCTGTTTTAATTCAGTACAATACATTCTGTATTGTACTGAATGAAACTGTGAGCGTCTTACACAGCAAGACGCTGACAGTTGCCTAGGAGACGCAGTCCTCAGGCTGGATCTCCTGGGATTCCATAGCTGGCAGGCTCCGATTCCTGTGTAAGGAATCAGGGCTGCCATGGCAACCATCGGTTCACCGCCACCGCAGTGCGGGGACCCGATGGCTAAGGATAGAGAGTGCAAACATCCCATATGCTGCGGTCAGCGCTGACCACGGTATATGAGGGGTTAATCCATTGGCATCGGTGGATGCAGCAGGGATCCGGCTGTCAGTAACAGTCAGATCCATGCAGTTGATCACGGCACTGTACATAGGGGGGAGGAAGGACCGCAGGACGAGAATGCTCGTCCTGGGGCGCATAGTACCGGCCATTTAGGACGAGCATTCTCGTCCTGGGTTCTTATGGTGTTAAAGTGCCCACATATAACACATAGTGGGACACTGCACGTATACATTATTTATATATGTTGCAGCATACATAATACACACAGTATATAATATGTATCGTATAAGACACAACTAGGTTTTTGGGGAGGAAAATGTTATGGGGGAATCTGTGGATGACGCACTGTTATGGGGGGATCTTATGGGGGGATCTGTGGATGACGCACTGTTATGGGGGGGATCTGTGACAGGCACTGTTATGGGGGGGATCTGTTAAGGATACTGTTACAGGGGGGATCTGTGGCTGACACTGTTATGGGGGATCTGTGGATGGCACTGTTATAGGGGATCTGTGGATGGCACTGCTATGGGGGATCTGTGGATGGCACTGTTATGGGGGATCTGTGGATGGCACTGTTATGGGGGATCTGTGGATAGCACTGTTATGGGGGATCTGTGGATGGCACTGTTATATATGTGCCATCCACAGACCCCCCACCTCATAACAGTGCCATCCACAGACTCCCCAGCCCATAACAGTGCCATCCACAGATGTCCCCCATAAAACTGTTGTCCACAGATTCCCCTCCACCGCTCCAGTGCTGCAGTATAAAATGTCTCATTGTAGGCGGCGCAGACACGTGACATCAGGGAGTTACGCTGCCACCCGCCCGGCCTGCCTGCTTGCATTCTACAGAAGCTGTTAGGGTGTACGGTAATATTAAAAGTGGGGAGGGGGGGGCATGTTTAATCACTTTTAATTGAATTGAGACATTTTATATTTGTATAGTGCAGCACTGGACCGGCCCCCAGCATCTCTTCCCAGTCCCTCCCCGCTCGCTCAAACATCGCAGCCTGCGATGTAAAAATTTCAGCATTCGCCCCATAAGACATTTTTTTGGGGGAAAAAGTGCTTCTTATGGGGCGAAAAATACGGTATTTCCTGCTATTACCATACACAGCGCTGTACTCTATATACAGTATATAAATATATATACGGTATGTATATATATATATATATATATATATATAAATGGCAGGAAATACGTATATAATATATATTATAATGTGTATGGCAGCCTTCTCATATATATTATCACACAGGCTGCTATGTACTGCACCTGCACATGAAACAATATTATATTCATTTCCTATGTCTACTCCTAATCAAATCACTTCATGTTTCACTGTTATACCCATTTTGCCCCCAAACTTACTGTCTGTGAGCGTCTGTGCCAGACAGGCAGCCTGGGCCCGAACCAGAGAAGACCACAGTAGAGCAGAGCAATGTCTTTTGCTTCCTCTCCTCACTCCGGAACTAGTGGGTTAGTGAGCTTGTCACGTGACCTGCCAGTGATGTCACAAGGGGGTGGATAACTGGGGGGATAACTGCATAGCCCGGGAGACTTAGGACGCATTCACGCGACTGTGCCGTGTTTTACGGTCCGCAAATTGCAGATCCGTTTGCGGAACGGAACAGGTGACCCATTATGGAAATGCGGACATGAATAGGACATGCTCTATATTTTTTGCTGGGCAGCCGAAAGGAACAACGGATGTGGACAGTACATGGTAAAATGAATGGTTCCGCACCCATTCCGCAAAATTTCAGAACCATAGAGAACTGGGCGGGCGCTCCCTGGCTGGAGGTGAAAGCAGGGTCCTGTCTCCCGCTGTAGTGGAGCAGCCAGCAGACTGACAATAACTGCTGGCGGCCGCTTTGTCTTTGAAGCAGAGACAAAAGTCCTGCATGCAGGACTTTCGTCTCCCCTTCAGAGTGGAAACTGAATGGACCCAATTATAGTCTATGAGGTCCAAAGGTTCTGTTCGGCTCAGTTATGTGCCAAATCCATCCTTTCCGTTCTCCTGCTCCTATAACAGAGCAAAAAAAATGAAAAAGGGTGAACACTAATGTCAACTCAGCCTTACATGAAACATGGCTGCTTTCTGGAAGGAGCACCACACTTGTCCATAGGTTGTGTCTGGAAATGCACTGTATTAGGAAGACAGTAGCCATTTTTTAAATAGTGGACAACCCCTTCAAGAAATGTCTGCATAAGATAATTAGTCTGGGGGTAACAACCCATGACTCATATTTATCACTTTATTTTATTAATTTATATATTTTCATTTGCATAATTTGTAGCTTTGTAGAGAGATTGTTATCACTCACATAACATACTACCATTTTAAGTTACTGGCAAGTGCTTTGTAATACTATCAGTGTACAGAAGGTGACCTCTCTTTGGTGTCCTTGTAGGATCCTGATAAAAGTAGTTATCTAGAGAGATTCTAGAATTACACCATGGCTGTTACCTATGCCAACCATGTGTTGAAGTTCAGTGATTTACTTCTGTGTATAATGAGTCCTGCTTTCTTGTGAGGTTTTGGGGTTAGCTGACATGAGAGATCTCTTTTTAATAGGGCAACGATAGTTCTGCACAGACACGTTAGACTTAAATTAGCTAACAGGGCAACGAGCCAGGCTGAGCCAAGCAGATTAGAGCTGCCAACTTTCCTGAGAAACTGTATTCTGCATTGTTTTAGGGGCAGCAGGATGACATACTCATTCAAACTTGTCACTCTTTTAGCAAAAAAAATAAAAATCTTCTTTATCCTTATGTCTTCTAGTCTCCTTTGATATCCCACCCACTACGTAACCTCTGCATGCTTTTCTCAGAATCCTAGACTTGAATAGAAGAAGGCTACATCCAAAGAAGGGGGGCAACCACAGCATTCGCTAGACTCTGTAGGTGCCAGTCTTGAGTCGGAAGCATTATGGAGGTTTTTCTGTTTATAGTGTGCCTGATATGGTCCCTGATGAGCATATTTTCTAGGTCCAGATGCACCCACCAGCATTATCATATTACTGTATCCTATGGTTTCAGACAGGGGTCTCAAACAGGGGCATAGCTAAAGGCTCATGGGCCCTGGTGCAAGAGTTCAGCTTGGACCCCCCTTAGCGCTTTGTGACAAGAGGCAGGGGTGCACCTAGCCTTTCTGCTGCCTGAGGCAAAAATTTAAACAGCACCCTCCATGCCAAATTCTCAACCTAACCCCTTCCCTCCAGCCCTACTGTTAGGCTATGGCTACACAGTGACACTGGTCATGCAACAGCTGTTGTGGCCAGGATCACATAGTTGCAGTGATCCCATAGTCACTGCAGGATTTCTTGCAACTGGGGCAGCAGTCTCATTCATTTCTGTGGGATCACCGGTACCCTGCGATCCTGGCTACGACAGCTGACGTATGACCAGTGTCGCCATGTAGCCCTAGCAAAAAAGACATACAGGTGAAACTCGAAAAATTAGAATATTGTGCAAAGTTAATTTATTTCAGTAATGCAACTTAAAAGGTGAAACTAACATATGAGATAGACTCACTACATGCAAAGTGAGATATTTCAAGCCATTATTTGTTATAATTTGCATGATTATTAGTGTTGAGCGAGCATGTTTGGCCGAACTGCAGACATCATTTTCAATACTTTTTCTATAGAGGGTGTCTGCAGTGACTTGTGACATCTGTCTAATACCTTCTGTGTGTCAGGGCCAGAGATTTGAGAAATATAAGTGAAAATTACTATATTTTTTCCATCATTTTCAATACTTTTTATATAGAGGGTGTCTGCAGTGACTTGTGACATCTGCCCAATACCGTCTGTGTGTCAGGGCCAGAGATTGGAGAAATATACAGTATATATCAGTGCTTGCTGTGAACTGTGACATCTCTGCCACATCTTGTGTGTCAAGCGTGCATATAACATTTAATATGAAGAAGGCGAGCATTAAGGGAAGTGGCCGTGATGCTGATGGAAGTTTAATTCCATATGTTCAGCGGGGGTGGGCAGAAGAGGAGCAATAGGATGAGGAGATGGACAGTAAAGTCTTGCCTGTTCGTATTCTGGCACACATGGCTGACTTCATGTTAGGCTGCCTTTTCCGCGACCCGCGCATTATACAGTCGTGGCCAAAAGTTTTGAGAATTACAGAAATATTGGAAATTGGAGAAGTTGCTGCTTAAGTTTTTATAATAGATATTTGCATTTACTCCAGAATGTTATGAAGAGTGATCAGATGAATTGCATAGTCCTTCTTCGCCATGAAAATTAACTTAATCCCCCAAAAAACTTTCCACTGCATTTCATTGCTGTCATTAAAGGACCTGCTGAGATCATTTCAGTAATCGTCTTGTTAACTCAGGTGAGAATATTGACGAGCACAAGGCTGGAGATCATTATGTCAGGCTGATTGGGTTAAAATGGCAGACTTAACCTGTCAAAAGGAGGGTGATGCTTGAAATCATTGTTTTTCCATTGTTAACCATGGTGACCTGCAAAGAAACGCGTGCAGCCATCATTGCGTTGCATAAAAATGGCTTCACAGGCAAGGATATTGTGGCTACTAAGATTGCACCTCAATCAACAATTTATAGGATCATCAAGAACTTCAAGGAAAGAGGTTCAATTCTTGTTAAGAAGGCTTCAGGGCGTCCAAGAAAGTCCAGCAAGCGCCAGGATCGTCTCCTAAAGAGGATTCAGCTGCGGGATCGGAGTGCCACCAGTGCAGAGCTTGCTCGGGAATGGCAGCAGGCAGGTGTGAGCGCATCTGCACGCACAGTGAGGTGAAGACTTTTGGAAGATGGCCTGATGTCAAGAAGGGCAGCAAATAAGCCACTTCTCTCCAAAAAAACCCCCATCAGGGACAGATTGATCTTCTGCAGAAAATATGGTGAATGGACTGCTGAGGACTGGGGCAAAGTCATATTCTCTGATGAAGCCTCTTTCCGATTGTTTGGGGCATCAGGAAAAATGCTTGTCCGGAGAAGAAAAGGTGAGTGTACCATCAGTCCTGTGTCATGCCAACAGTAAAGCATCCTTAAACCATTCATGTGTGGGGTTGCTTCTCATCCAGGGAAGTGGGCTCACTCACAATTTTGCCCAAAAACACAGCCATGAATAAAGAATTCCAACAGCAACTTCTTCCAACAATCCAACAACAGTTTGGTGAAGAACAATGCATTTTCCAGCACGATGCCATAAGGCAAAAGTGATAACTAAGTGGCTCGGGGACCAAAACATTTACATTTTTGCCCAAAAACAGAACTTGTGGTCAATCCTCAAGAGGCGGGTGGACAAACAAAAACCCACTAATTCTGACAAACTCAGTGATTATGAAAGAATTGGTTGCTATCAGTCAGGAATTGGCCCAGAAGTTGATTGAGAGCATGCCCAGTCGAATTGCAGAGGTCCTGAAAAAGAAGGGCCAACACTGCAAATACTGACTCTTTGCATAAATGTCATTTAATTGTCGATAAAAGCCTTTGAAATGTATGAAGTGCGTGTATTTATATTTCACTACATCACAGAAACAACGGAAACAAAGATCTAAAAGCAGTTTAGCAGCAAACTTTGTGAAAACGAATATTTGTGTCATTCTCAAAACTTTTGGCCACGACTGTACACATTTAAGGCTACTTTCACACTTGCGCTAAGTGCGGATCTGTCTGGTATCTGCACAGACTGGTGATTTGCAATGTCCCAAAAGCTCAGATGCAGTGCTGGTGCACTGAGCATGCATAAAATGGACACCGCCGCTGCCGCCACCCACCTAACTAACAGAATTATAAAAGTTGTTTTTTTTTTGGTCAATGGCCTCAGGACATGGTAAAACGATTGTGTCTTGCACCCACACAACTATTTCTAGGTAGATCGCTGAGTTAGATTCTCTCCTATTCTCTCCCTGAAATCACAAGTCCAGCAGCATCCTCTCCCTATACTTGTAACAGCAGAGTGATGGGCAGCGCTACATGACTCAAGCTTATATAGAGCCTGGGTCACATGCTGCTCTGGCCAATCACAGCCATGCCATTAGTAGGCATGGCTGTGATGGCCTCTTGGGGCAAGTAGTATGATGCTTGTTGATTGGCTGCTGTGCAAGAAAGCGCCGAACACCGAACCCAAACCCAAACTTTTACAGAAATGTTCGGGTTCGGGGTCCAAAAATCCTAAAGTTCGGGTTCGCTCAACCCTACTCTTGAAGCATGATCTGCTGGGTTATGCTTTGTGTAAATGTGATGCCAATGTTCTGGATTTGTTATTTCACAAATTTTCTCACCCATGTTGGTGACAAAGATATGGAATCTTCGAGCTTCGTTGTTTATGTATCCTAGGACAACTTGTGAGTCTGTCCAAAAATATTCTTTTTCTATTTTCAATTCCAATTCTTCTCTCAGAAACTTGCTTACTGATGCTGAAACTACAGCTGCTGTCAGTTCAAGTCTTGCTATTGTCTGAATACTGGTAGGTGCAACTCTGGCCTTCCCCATAACCAGGGCACAGTGTATCTTTTTTTCTCCTATTACTCTGATGTAGGAGCACTGATTATTTTCTTGTACTTTCCGAAATCATGAGGTACAAAACATCTGGGTATCTGAACTTCTCTCAAGTTTTGCAAGTTTCTTATCCAACACTCCCACCTTGGCCTCAAATTTTCAGGTATGGGCTTGTCTCATCCCAACTCCTGTCTGCATAATTCTTGCAGTATTTCTCTTGCTTTGAGGATCACTGGGGCCAAGAATCCCAATGGATCATGTATAGAAGGCACTGCAGAAAGAATGGTACGTCTAGTTGCAACTTTCTCTTCCATAGCTACTTCAAAGAAGAACTTGTCATTCTCTACATTCTATCCCAATCCAAGTATGTTCTGGACTGAAAGATGATCATAATTGAGATCTACATTCTTCATTGTTGCTACACATTCAGAGTCACTGATGGATTCCAGTACCGCTCTGTTATTTGAGATAAATTTGTGAAGGCGCAGGTTTCCTCTTGCACATAACTCTTGGCTTTCTTTCACTAGTTTGATTGCAGATATTGTGGACTCTAGACTTATAAGACCATCATCTACATAAAAGTTTTTCTTCATAAAATTTGCTGCTGATGGGCAATCTTTTTCATTCTGACTGGCCAGGTACTTCATATCATAATTGGCGCAACCTGAAGACGATGATGCTCCAAACAAGTGTACTTTCATTCTGTATTCTGCTGGCTCTGTATCTGTATCTCTGTCCTCCCACCATAGGAACCTCAGGAAGTCTCTATCTTTATTCTTCACATGAAACTGGTGGAACATGTTTTCAACGTCACACATGACTGCTACGGGATACTTTCTGAATCTCCAAGGTACTCCAGGCAGAGTGTTTGTAAGATCTGGTCCTTTTAGTAGATGATCATTCAATGCAACACCATTGTACTTTGCTGAGCAATGAAATACTACTCTAATCTTATCTGGTTTATTTGAGTGGTAAACACCTTGATGTGGGATGTACCACACTTCTTCTTCTTTTGGTTGGTTATTAATTTTCTCTGCATGTCCTTCTTTGAGGATGGCTGCCATGAATTTCAAATAATCATTCTTGAGTTTTGTGATCTCTTCCTTTTCTTCACACATTTTAATCTTGCTAGGGCAAGATTTCTGGTATTTGGCAGATGAGGTAATTCTCTAAAAGGAAAGGGCATTTCAGTATTACCTTGTTGATTCTGCTGAATACTTTCTTTTAGAGTGTGTACGAACTTTATTTCTTCTTGGGATACACTCTTTTCTTTAGAACTTATGTCTGCAAAGTCGGATTCAAGAATCTTGATTACTTTTGCTGGACTTACAGTTGGTAACTCTTGGACAGATATTTGATGACACAATCCTGTCTTGAGTTTGCGATCTGCTGTTTTCCTCCAACACCCCATCCTAGATCAGTTTGAACAGCGTAGGGTTCACCCTTTCCTTCTGTGATTACCTTTCGTGGTACCAAAGCTTTGGGACAATCATGGCCTATCAACAGTCCAACACCAAACTCCTTCAGCGGGACAATTCATGTGATATGACAGATAGGTGCTCCCATTTATTGGCTGTTTTGATAGGTAGGTATGCGATCTCGATCTAAAGGTATATCGTATTTTGTAAAAGCTGGAGGTAGATCTAATGTGAAGTTTAATGAAGTCCACTAAGTCTCAGTCCTTTGACCCTTTGACTGTTCACTAATGTGTCTCTCCCCATCATTGTGCTGAGTTTGAGCTTAAAATCACGGAAAAATAAAAAATAAAACATCCTGCATGATATGATAATGAATGTTGAGGATGTACATGGTTACATTTATACAATCACAGAAAATAATGCACTATAATAATAGATGCAAGCAAAACATATGGACTAAGCCCTCACTCTATTTATAAAATAGAGTGAGGGCACTTGGTCAATACATTTTGAGCAAAACACATCTAGGCCCACCTACCAAGTGACAAGGTGGTCTCAGTACAGGCGGGTCCTACGCTAAACCTGCCTATGCCGTTATGCATTTATGTTCAGGAGCGCACACCCCATACATATAGTGTGTTGCTCCTAGTTACCTCCATGTGCAGCAGCAACCGATGGGAGGAGGAGCATACACAACTATATGTACCACCTTAATCAAGGTCGCCTATTAGATAGGTGGGAGGAGGAGCACACACTACTATATGTACCACCTTAATCAAGGTCACCTCTTAGATAGGTGGGAGGAGGAGAACACACACCTATATGTACCACCTTAATCAAGGTCACCTATTAGATAGTGCACATGAATAGTACTCCCAAGATAGGAGCGTATTCACAAATGTAGGTGTCACTCCTTCAAGACAAGTTAAACAAATCACTGAAAAAATAGGCGACCTTGATTAAGGTAGTACATATAGTTGTGCGTTCATCTGCTTGGGCTATATTTGAGGCAAGACTAATACTGCATCAGACTCTTCTACCTCAGACAGGTTCCCTTGCTCTTCAACTTCTACTCTATCTTTGCATCCTCTAACAGTGGCATGGCAATACTAGGTTGAGACATTTTACTTTAAATGCTATAACAATCAATACAAATAATAAGATGCCTTTCACTTTAAATGCAATACTGACAAATGCAGAAATAAATGACTCACTTTAAATGCAATACTGACAAAATGCAGAAATACATTAATTTCACTTTAAATGTAACAGAGTCTGTGTATTACAAACTGTCCTTTGTCACTTTATACCAAAACCTATGTGTAATGATACATAATAAGGAAAACTCTGCCTTTATTCTGAAGAGCAGGAACAAATGTCTGTCTTAAAGGAGACATGTCTTGTCTTGATGATGCGATGCTCTGCGCTGACTTGCGATGCTCTGGGCAGACTTGCGATGCTCTGTGCAGACTTTGGACCTAGTAGCGGGAAACTAGCTGGCTGCAGTACATGGCCTCTTCGTGGGTAAAAGGTGCGGCACTCTAGCTCTGGACTTTTGCCTCCAACCTGCGTCTCTTTCTCTAGGGATCGCAGGAAGGTTGGCACTTTTTCTCTGACTATTTTGCCTTTGCCGTTCTGCCACTTTAAGAGTTGGCTGCAGTTTGACTAATGCACACGTTCTATGGCCTCTATGGTAGCTCCGCTGAGGTGTCTTTGCTTGATCACTCACAGAACAGTTGCTGCGCGCCGGTATATGCTGGCACTCCGCTGCTCTAATGCGCTCTTTGCTGTGCAAGTTGAGGAGCGCAATCACTTCGCCCTCTTCGCAAGTTGATCCGGGGGAAGGCAAAAAAAAACCTGTGAGGTACAAGCCAAATTTTCCCCACTTAAGGGGGAAAAGTTCCTTCCCGACTCCAATAAGGCAATCAGAATAACTCCCTGGATCAACGACCCCTCTCTAGTAGCTATAGCCTGTAATATTATTACGCTCCAGAAATACATCCAGGCCCCTCTTGAATTCCTTTATTGTACTCACCATCACCACCTCCTCAGGCAGAGAGTTCCATAGTCTCACTGCTCTTACCGTAAAGAATCCTCTTCAATATTTGTGTACAAACCTTCATTCCTCCAGACGCAGAGGATGTCCCCTCGTCACAGTCACAGTCCTGGGGATAAATAGATGATGGGATAGATCTCTGTACTGCCCCCTGCTATATTTATACATAGTAATTAGATCTCCACTCAGTCGTCTTTTTTCTAAAGTGAAGAAACCTAATGTTGATAATCTTCCAGGGTAATGTAGTTGCCCCATTCCAGTTATTACTTTAGTTGCCCTCCTCTGAACCCTCTCCAGCTCTGCTATGTCTGCCCTGTTCACAGGAGCCCAGAACTGTACACAGTACTCCATGTGTGGTCTGACTAGTGATTTGTAAAGTGGTAGGATTATGTTCTCATCACGGGCATCTATGCCCCTTTTGATGCAACCCATTATCTTATTGGCCTTGGCAGCAGCTGCCTGACACTGGTTTTTACTGCTTAGTTTGCTGTTTATTAAAATTCCTAGGTCCTTTTCCATATCAGTGTTACCTAGTGTTTTACCATTTAGTATGCATGGGTGATTTGCATTATTCCTTCCCATGTGCATAACCTTACATTTGTCACTGTTAAACCTCATCTGCCACTTCTCTGCCCAAGCCTCTAATCTATCCAGATCCATCTGTAGCTGTATATTGTCCTCTTCAGTGTTAATTACTTTACACAGTTTAGTGTCATTTGCAAAAACTGATATTTTACTGTGCAATCCTTCTACAAGATCATTAATAAATATATTGAAGAGAATAGGGCCCAATACTCACCCCTGAGATACTCCGCTAGTGACAGTGACCCAATCTGAGTGTGTACCGTTAATAACCACCCTCTGTTTTCTATCATTGAGCCAGTTACTTACCCACATACAGATGTTTTCTCCCAGTCCGAGCATTCTCATTTTATATACTAACCTTTTATGTGGTACAGCACGGGTGTCAAACACAAGGCCCGGGGGCCGAATCCGGCCCGCCAGACCTCGTCATGTGGCCCACGTAGCCACCGCCAGCCTTCACCTTTTATTATCACTTCCTGCAGGCGGCCCCTGCTGGAAGTGATAATAAATCGCATAAGGAGCGCTGTGTATTACCGGTACTTACAACTACAAGCGCTCGCCGAGAGGAGGGAGGAGGCAGGCTGGGAGGATGGGCGCTGGCAGTGTGAGTCATACGTCACGCGCTTACGCCGCCCACTTTATGAATGAAGCAGGCGGCGTGGGCGCATGACGTATGACTCACGCTGCCCACGCCTGTCCTCCCAGCCTGCCTCCTCCCTCCTCTCGGCGAGTGCTTGTAGTTGTAAGTACCGGTAATACACAGCGCTCCTTATGCGATTATATACATACGGTAACCATTAACTATTAGAGATACGATTATACAGTGAGCGGGGCCCGTGTAGTAGAATAGTCACTGCACGGGCCCCGCTGTCATTATAAAAGCAGATGCCGGCCCCTAGCCTGTGTATTGAGGGTCATTCACTACAGGGACACTTATGGAGGGGATCTGTGGATGACACATAGCATAAGATGCTATATATGTGTCATCCACAGATCCCCCCCATAACTGTCATACACAGATCCCCCATAAGAGCCACCCACAGATCCCCCATAAGAGCCACCCACAGATCCCCCATAAGAGCCACCCACAGATCCCCCATAAGAGCCACCCACAGATCCCCCATAAGTGTCACCCACAGATCCCCCATAAGTGTCACCCACAGATCCCCCATAAGTGTCACCCACAGATCCCCCATAAGTGTCACCCACAGATCCCCTATAAGTCCAATACAACCGGCCCTTTGAGGGTGACCAAACTGCTGATGCGGCCCCCGATGAATTTGAGTTTGACACCCCTGTGGTACAGTGTCAAATGCTTTGGAGAAGTCCAGATATACGACTTCTATTAATTCGCCACTGTCAAGTCTAGAACTTACCTCCTCATAGAAACTGATTAAATTAGTTTGACATGACCGATCCCTCATGAAGCCATGCTGATATGATATTATTTGCTTGTTTTCATTGAGATCCTCCAACATGGCATGTCTGTTTTTGCACCATTTTTGAATATTGGCACCACATTTGCTATGCGCCAATCCTGTGGAACACTCCCTGTCAGTATAGAGTCTGTAAATATCAGAAATAAGGGTCTGGCTATGACATTACTTAATTCTCTTAGGATATGTGGGTGTATGCCATCTGGCCCTGGCGATTTGTCTATTTTAATCTTTTTAAGTCACTGTTGTACTTCTTCCTGGGTCAGACAGATGAATTTACTTTTACATTCTGCATTTCATCTGACAGTTTATTTTCCTCAGTGAATACAGTGGAGAAAAAATATTTAATAGCTTTGCTTTCTCCTCGTCGCTCTCTGCAACTCCCCCCCTCATTGCTCTGTAGAGGGCCGACACCTTCAGATTTATACTTTTTACCATTTATATAATTGAAGAACATTTTAGGGTTAGTTTTGCTCTCTTTGGCAATTAATCTCCCGGTCTCTAGTTTGACGGCTTTTATTTGTTTTTTACATATTCCGTTTTTTTCCTTATAGTTTTTCAGTACTTCCTCGTCACCCTCCTGTTTTAGTGATTTAAATGCTTTCTTTTTGACATGTATTGCCTTCTTTACAGTTCTATTTATCCACATTGGTTTCTTCTTGTACTTTAACCTTTTATTCCCATAAGGAATGTACCTCTCACAATTAGATTTTAGAATGCTTTTAAAGATATCCCATTTGTCCCAGATAGTTGGGCCTATGGCCTCTCTTAGTTAGCTTTTTTGAAGTTTGGTATTTTTGTTCTTCCCTGAAGAAACGCTTGTTTGAAGGAAAATTGGAAGTTTATTAATTTATGGTCACTAGTTCCCAGATGTCCCCCAACCTGCACATCTGTTGTTCTGTCAGGTCTATTAGTTAATATTAAGTCCAGTATGGGCGTTCCTTCTAGTCGGGTCCTGAACCAGTTGGGAAAGGTAATTGTCTTTGGTTATTGCCAAGAACCTGTTTTCTTTATGAGATGTACAGCTTTCAGTTTCCCAGTCTATATCTGGGTAGTTGAAGTCCACCATAATAACCACCTCATTATGATTTGCCGCCTTGTCCATCTCGTTTAGTAGTAGATTTTCTGTTGACTCTCATATATTGGGTGGTTTATAATAAACTCCTATTAGTAATTTATTATTGTATTTGCCTTCATGAATTTCTACCCACAGTGACTCCACATGTTCATGTCCCTCACTTATATCTTCTCGGACTGTGGGCTTTAGACAGGACTTTACATAAAGGCAGACCCCTCCCCCTCTCCGGTTTTGACGATCCTTTCTAAACAGACTGTAACCCTGTACATTAACTGCCCAGTCATAGCTATCATCCAGCCATGTCTCAGTTATTCCCAATATGTCATAGTCCTCCTCATCCACATCACTAATTCCAGTTCACCAGTTTTATTAGTCAAGACATGTTGAAAAGATATCACAAAATGGCGGTATGCATAAGATGGTGGTTCAACTGTTGTCATTCAACATAAAGTGGCAGATATATTTATCTCTTCAGTATCTGTACTCTCACTTTAACTTATTTAAGCACTTTATGATCTCTCTGAGAGGTATATCTGAAGTCTAACTAATAGTTCTACTTGCGGAATTTGGTCGCAATTTGCAGTATGCAGTCAGCAGTAACTATTTGCAGATCGGTTGAGTATGATTTGGTATGGTTGTATGCAATTTGGATTGCAATATGGAATTTGAATATGGATTGTGAACTTTGTAGATTGCAATTGGTGGAACTGTAAGTAAACACAAATATAACTGGTTCAGTATACAGTTCTCATCACTATGTTAACAGTAGGAACATTATATAACTGTTTTAAATACCTATTTTGGCCTCTCTGCTTCCATAAAATACAGCTCTTAGAGAAGTGAATGTCTGTTCAGCTTCTCTCCTTTGGTGTAATGATTCTAGCAGCTCCTGCTGGGGGATTTCCCACACAGTGTGTGAAGCTGGCTGTTATTGGTCAAGACACCTGCCCAGCAACAACAGTTTAACCCTATGCTTTCTGCAGGCCCTCACGTACAATATTTTACAGGGTCAGCTCACCTGCAGGCCCTCACCTACAATATTTTACAGGGTCAGCTCAGCTGCAGGCCCTCGCATATAATTTTTTAGAGGGTCAGCTCACCTGCAGGCCCTCGCATATAATGTTTTACAGGGTCAGCTCACCTGCAGGCCCTCACCTACAATCTTTTACAGGGTCAGCTCACCTGCAGGCCCTCCCATATAATTTTTTAGAGGGTCAAATCACCAGAAGGCCATCAATCATAATTTTTCAAGAGTGTATGATGCCCTCCTTTATGTGTAATAAAGGGTGTATTGGAGTGCCAGTTCCTTGTAATTTTTGGCAGCCCTTTCACTTAGTGCATAGGATTTATGAGTGTTGGAGTCCCACTACCGGAACAATTGCACCACAATGTGAATGAGGCCCTACTTTATGTGATATATAGGTTGTATCAGAGTGCCTCTTCCTTGTAATTTTTGGCAGAGCTTGCACTTTATATACAAGTAAATACACAGGAAAGAATGTTTCCTAACACTGTTTCCTCGGTTAATCGATTATATCTTTGGTTTTGTGCGTATTATTGTCAGTCTGAAAAAGTGACGAGATGCATCCCCATGCTCTTCCCGAACCATTTAATTTCCATCAATTCCTGACCTTTTCATGTGAACCAGACACCCTCCCCTCTTCAAAGCAGGGGGTGCCTGGTTTAATGCTCGGGTTCTCCCTTTGACTTCCATTATGTTCAGGTGCTTGGTAGAGCACCCGAGCATCCCGAGGTGTTCGGCCTGGGCACTTTGGTGCTCGATCAACACTAGTTATCACCATCCTGAGAACAGAGATACATAATTGGTGGTGACATTATTATTGGGCACAATATGGATGGCATTGCTGCTAATGAGGACACTCTTGGGGAGCATTATAGCTATTCGCCCTAACTAGAGGCACGCTTTCCATCCTAATTTCCACCAAACCTGAGCTTTAAAATGAGTTATCAATTGATTGAAGTAGTTAAGCTTCCATCATGAAAAATGCTGACCAATTCAATGCATGCAAGTAATGCAGCTGCAATAAACAAAGCCTGGCTCAGTCGGCCGACCGTTATCTCTCCTGCCCTCTCCATATACATGCATGCAAAAGGATTAGACAGTTGAAATCCATTGGGGAGAGTCAGGACACCCCCATACATATTAAATGGTCAGTCAGTTGTGCTGAAATAGGAATCAACATTATTTAATATGTATGAGCACCTTAAAGAGGTTCATCTTCGGAGTGGCCTTTCTGACAGACCCCCCTCCCCCACATGGTCAGACATGAGAAGAGAGCATACTTTTGTGCTCCCAGCTGCTGGGTTCTAGCTCCTTTGGTTTCCCGCTACCGCTGCCTTGTTCTGGTCCCTGCCGGTCAATATCATGTTTGACACCATTGTTACCGTTGCAGCAAAAGAAGACATGTCCCTAATGGTGATGTGACACATGGGTGACATGTCACCATGGGGAGGTCTGGCAGAAAGCCCCCCCTCCCCCCCAAAGATGAACAAACCCCTTAAGAATTTCACATTTGGAACATTAGTATTTTTAATTAAACTAGATTAGCAAACCGATGCCTGCAGATCAACTCATTCAAGTGAACAGGGCTAAATAGCATTAGCATGCACAGTCTCACTCTTATGAAGATCCCTGGACAGGTGAAAGTCCTTAATATATACATTTCAGATAGTTTTATACCTGTCTTGAACTGATTACCTGGTGGCAGCTGATAGCAAGCTAACATTATCTGGAAAGAAAGGCAACATTATTTTATTTTAATTATAACCCTGCATGAGAATAGGTGGATTAAACCAAAGTGACCAAGCTTCTGCTTTGTGTACGCCAAGGCCTAGAGATTGAGAAACATTGTACAAGTGCTTAATTTATTGCACAAAATTTCACATTACCTGTCTGAAGTAAATTCATCTATTATACCGTTCAAAGAAGAGGTTTACAAGGCATTCGACCACTCCCTCATGAATCACACAGTTCTTGTCAGAGGCAATCACGTTTGGCAGAAGAGGTAGTCTTTGGCAGAACTAGTTCTCACAGTACCTCAAGTGTTCATGTAGGGACACGGCTTAAGAAAATAAGGTCACTTACAGTTTATACCCACATTCATGGCAGTGAGTATTCCTTTAATTCTCTGGGGGGTTTTCAAGTCAGGTAAAGATGTAACCAAAGATGGTGCTCAAAATCTCATCCCAATAATTTATTTATCTTTTTCTTGACCCTGGGGAGCATATACTGTAATATTACTTAATTTTCCAAGGAGATTAAGATCAGCTCTCTTCAGTACAATGGATGGAGACTTATGAACTGAAACATAACTAGGATTTGGGATTAATTGCAGACCCCTGTCATTTGACAATACTGTAAATAATCCTTTTGCTAAACCTCTTATACTAATTTAACTATAAAAAAGGGATGTGACTGAAACACCTGGTTGAGGATTTCCGCACTTTACATTGATATAGAATATTGATGCAAAACCTGAAGATCCTGGGGCCAGGTACAGAAGTAACAATATATTTACACCTACAACTATGCCTACACCACTTGGATCTAGTGTTAGACTGAATTAACGCAAGTTAGCAAATTTTGTCAAAATTGCACCTTAAAGGGGTTGATACCCATGTGCTGTCCCAGCATTTATTTATTTAATTTAAGATATTTGTGTTATCACATCCTTACCATGGTATGTAAGGCTGCCACCCTGTGGTCATTGTCATAGGTTTCCTGAATGTGTTATGTAAATTCCATTGCCTTTGCTCTCTGTCTACTCCTTCCTTTCTATGATATCACATCCTGTTGTGCTCTATTCCTGTGTCTTCTTTTCCTGCTGCAGACTTAGAGCAGGTGAGAACATTTCGTTTTGACCTTTAAGGTCCTCTATATGTCTTTGGTCAAGGTAAACTCAATAAATTACCAAAGCATCTCCATTGTATCCTCCTCACTGGATCTTCACATACAAATGGTACCACGACCTAAGAGATATTAGTAAGTTCAGCTATCTACCATTGCTTGTACAGAGATTACCACTCACAACCAGTCAGAGACTTCTCTAACGTACATCTGTGGCAGAATAACCCATGAAAATGCCTTGTTGGGGCATAAGATTGTCATAGAAGAAAGTCCACTTCTAAGTTCCATTGGTGGTGGACTTCCACTACAAAGAATGGTCCTACATCTTGAAGTATCACATTCAGTGCCATGTGATGCTTCATTTTTCCAGTAGGGAAACTAAACACTTTTGAGTTTCTTCCCCAGTAACTGATTGTGAGGGATCTGCAGCAGTCAGTGCATTTTTACTAAAAAGAAAACTACATGAATTCAGGTAAATATGGCAGCTGGTAAATTACTTTTGACATTTTAAGAAGCTTTGAAGGGGCAGTGGACCATGTGGTATGCTCTTTTCCAGCCCCCTATCTGACTTGTAAGCCATTAATTAGGTACCAATGTAGTTCCTATGTGTGGGGCATAATAATGTATATATTGTGTAAAGGTGTAAAAATGTATATATTTTTTTAATTTTTAATTTACACTTATTAGCATGCATGGTTTAAAGAGGACATTCCATTTTGAGCAAAAGAAGATTGTTCAATGTACAAAGAAAAATGATTAAAAAGGAACAATCATTTGTCCAGATCTCAGGATAACCATTGGTCAGAACTAAAATGGGGCAGGTGATAGACATACCAACGTACCCGTTGAAATGACCCTGGTGCAAATTCCATAACATTAAAATCAGCCCTGTTAAAGCAATATAGTTTTACAGTACAATACAGTCTCTTAGAAAACAATAAGGCTTTAGTGAAAAAGGCTTAAAACTGATGCTCGAGTTTAATTCCTTCCCTACCTGGAGCTAAGAAAGCCTGTCCTGACCTGTTTTTTTTTTTTTGTACATTTATTTTTTGGGATTTGGCTCTGTTAGGACAGACATTCCCTGGGGAAGGAATCGTGGCTGCTATGTACGCAGGTATATGGAAATGTGGTTAAAGGAATTATCTGTGCTCCTAAATTCATCGTCTGGAGGGCAAGATTTTGTTGCATTGTATTAATGCCTAAAATGCCTATAAAGACACGACTGACGTCATTTGGTTCCTTAGCAAAAAAAAGAGCAAAATTTAAGATTTCTCTACCTTAAGTCTAAACCTTAAAGGGTACTTTGGGACTTTAATACTGAGGACCTATATCCAGTCCCCCGCGATCAGTTGAATGATGGGACAGCAGTGTTTTTTTTTATTGTTTAGCTAGGTACAGCATCAAACATACAGCTGACAATGTAATACAAAGTACAGGGAGATTCACTCGAAAGAGGCCCGGAATATTCTGTACTAACTCTCACTAAAAGATGAAGCAATCGAAAGGAAACAACGTGCAATAAGCTCATCAGTATAAGAAGCTCCAAACAAGCCAGGATGCCCCCACATCAGAGCGGTGAGGAAGGCGTCAGACAGCTGCCACAACGTTTTGTGACTTCTGGGTGCATACCCCCATACCTCTTCACTCATTCACTCAACTTCTTATCAGAATGGTGGTGTACAGTATTGAGCAGCACATCTTCATGGTCTCATGTGTACCTGAGCATTTTTGAACAGTTCGTGAATCAACTGGATGATCGTGAGTTAATGGAGGTTACTTCCAGCAAGATGGAGCCTAGTGTCACACATCGAAAAGGAGCATGGCAGAAAATTAATCCTTTTTTTGGCACCAGCGTAATTTCAAAGAGGCTTTGGCCACCACAATCTCCAGATCTTATATCACCAAACTTCTTCCTTTTGGGTCCAAATTGGTTTATCCTAACGGGAGATACAACAGAATATTCGGAGGCTCTTTAAAGTGAATCTTCCAGTAATATAGCCTGAATCCACCTGTGTCATGAGAGACTATATACTGTGTGTGAATCCAACTGAAAAGGATAGGAGGGAGAACGTGGCCTGGACAACTCAGCTGCTAGTCAGCTTATTTTAGCTGGTGAACATTACTGAGGACAATTCATTTTCTCAAGTAAATGGGTAGGACAGAACCTCTGACTGGTTGTCAAGTACTGCTGTACCTACATCCATCTAAAAATGACATAAAAGAGAAGTCAACTGCTTTCAGCCAATCAACATCATTGGGAGTGTTCTCAGTATTCCTGATTGGATGAATGCAGCTGACTGGCAGGGCACTGATTACAATGCTCCTCCCTTATGTCCTTTTTAGTTGAATGCACAGTACAGTGTAGAGAAAGACTCCTGAAATTCACTTGTTTGCTTTAAGTGCAATACTTTATTGCATAGGTTTTCAAGTTCACATAAATTTAACGTTTTTCGGCATATAGCCATCCTCAGATCACTGGAATAGTTATAAAAGATAAGATAAAATTAGTGACAGTGCAATATTTACAATGTACATAGTGATGTAAATACAGTACCAGATTTGAATTAGCAGGTGGTCATCCTATTGAGCTGAATAGTCCCGGGCGATCATGTGCTAGGTGTGAGGGAGACCCATATAAATTGTCCGTGTACGTGGGAGGATACCCTCGGGTGAATCCGGATGGTAGTAGGTTGCTGAAGTACATCAAGGCTGTATGTTTCCCTTAACATACGGCCTTGATGTACTTCGGCAACCTACTACCACAAATTCACCCGAGGGGTCAGACACCCGCCAGCCGCGCGCCTCCTCTTCACTGTTTAGGACGCCAGTTCCGTCCTCTTCAAACAGCTGATCGGTGGGGGTGCTGGGTGTTCGGACCCCCACCGATCTGATATTGATGACCTATCCTGAGAATAGGTCATCTTTATTAAAGCCCGGAGAACCCCTTTAAATGTCCCTCTTTTTGATCTGAGATATAGATTTGGATTGTTACATTTACAATATTGATCAAGAAAGAGTTTGTCTGGTTCTTATCTGTATATTTGACTCCACCATGTATATTGTTTCTTTATTTGATGCAATTTGGATGTTAGACATTTTTATATTCAGATAAGTTTTGCACTATTGTGCAAAAGAAAACTATTACAAGTGTACAAATATGCAGGAAAAATTGATCTTTTACATAAATGAACCATAAGTGTCCCTCTTTGACCGTCCAAAAAGTTGGGAGATATGACAGTATACAGCCTCTCATGACAGTGAAACTTCCTTTTTATCCTTACAGTTTCCCTGGAGCATCGTCTGCATTATTCATTGGTGCAATATCCAATATAAATAAGGTTGACAGTTTCCAGGTGTGTTCTATAGCCCTGAATATCTATAAATGAAAGGTTCTCCATTAAACTGAAAGCCCTATAACAGAGAGGATCTACTGTATCCTGCAGCTGGCCGCTGTTACATGTCAAATGCGTTGGGACTGAGAACTGAAATAATAGTGAATAGTTTTCTAATTTTACTGTCAATCATATACTGTGAATTATGTACTAATGAAATGGAAAGGAGAAGGATGTGCGGAGGATTGTCCTCTTCCCTGTGTCCATCAGTGCCAATGATTGGACCAAACTTGGCCAAAATGTGGTGCACAAAGGGGTATTCCAGTTAGAAGAAGTTATCCTTCAGCCACAGGACTGGGGATAATTGTTGGATCGCTGGGGATCTGATCATTGTGATCATTGTGACCTTTGCTAATCATGAGAATGGTGACCCCATACCACTGAAATAAAAGAAATGGCAGGTCTAGCATATGCACTGGTGCTTTATTCAGCTGTATGGGACTGACAGAAATGGCTGAGTACCAGCACTTGGCTATTTCTGTAGTCTCATGGTGATGAAGGGAGTGGCAATGCACATGCTCGACCTGGCATTCCATTTATTTTAAGGGTATCAGGCCCCCTTTCTCCTGATCGGTAGGGTTCCCCATGGATCTAATAGATATGTCCTATCCTGTGAGTAGGGGACTACTCATCCAATCAGAAACAGGAGTAGAAGGAGGAGCACAACAGGGACCCACGCATGGTCGGAACAGCAGTAGCAGATGATAGGCAAGGAGACCATCCTTTATTTTCATTGGCAGGGAATTGAGCAGGGCATTGATTGCTTTTTGCTCTGGATTACCCCTTTAAGGGTTGTGGCTGGTTTAATTTTTTTCATGACAGGTCCTCTTTAAAGGAAAACTCCTTGCAACACTGTGATGAGCTGGGTCTTACAGGGCAGTGTGTGACACAGGAATTCAATGGGTTGTGCAGTGCTAACGTATCCTCAGGATAGGTTATCAATTTCAGATCAGTGGTGGTTCAACATCCAACACCCCTGCTGGTCAGTTCTTTGAAGAGGCCACTACGTCCTCTTGAACATTTACCTGCCATCTAAGTCATATCGGTGGTGCAGTGTTAGCACCAGTTCAATCTCCCAACTAAGGGTACTTTCACACTTGCATTGTTGGATTCCGGCAGGCAGTTCTGTCGCCAGAACTGCCTGCCGGATCCGGCAATCTTTATGCAAACGGATATCATTTGTAGAGTGATCCGGATGCGGATCCGTCTGACAAATGCATTGCAATACCGGATCCATCTCTCCGGTTGTCATCCCGAAAAACGGATCCGGTATTTATCTTTTTCACATTTTTAAAGGTCTGCGCATGCGCAGACCGCAATACCAGTTCCGTTTTTTCTGAACACTTGGGAAAATTGAAATTAATGCCAGATCCGACATTCCGGCAAGTGTTCCGGAATTTTGGACGGAGAAAATACCGCTGCATGTTGTGGTATTTTCTCCGTTCAAAAACCGTACAGTGACTGAACTGAAGACATCCTGATGCAAAACTGAATTGATTACTCTCCATTCAGAATGCATTAGGATAAAACTTTTTTTTTTCTGGTATTGAGCCCCTAGGACGGAACTCAATACCGGAAAAGTTAAAAGTGTGAAAGTACCCTAAGTGAAAAAGCTGTAATTACACTGCACCACTGCTACAGTCTAGACATGCAACAAGCCCCTGAGGAGCCGATGCAGAAGATGGAAAGGGTATTGGCTCTGATGAAGTGTTGTGTCACAGTGTACCCCCTCAAACTGTTGCTTCCTGAGAACAGTGCAGTGGAAAGGTTGTTTGAAGAATCAGCCAAGAAGAAAATGTATAAAAGTCTCTCTTTATTTAGTGCAGAACATAACTTGTGGCACATCCAGCAGATGTACAAAGTGCAATTTCTGGCACCAGGTGAGGAGGTATGGTGGCTAATTGTGTGCCAATTAAATGGCACTTGCAAGCACTTGTGTATATCGGTATCCACAGACTTGAAGTTAATAGGCTCTGGTGCTTATTCTAGATGATGGGTGCCTGACCTGTTTTCCTTCACTGGCAGCAGGGTCTGTAAAGATGAATCTTGCTGGTCACTCTGCTGACTTTATCTGTCGTAGCTTTTGGGAAAGCTATATCTTGACTCTGGCAATATTTCTTGAGTAAGGATCTCACAGGAGAATTGTATAGGCTCTTAGAGTAGGAGTTTAAGCATGTGCTTCCTTCCTCCACACTCTCTGCTCTTGATCTCCCCTTCCTGGCGGGAATTAGGACAAGCCCACTCCTATCAAGAGAGGAGGAACAGGGTCATTAATCTTTTTCCTGCCAACCATTGCCAACCATGACTCTTCTGCCGGAGTGCTAAGTTTGCACAAACAGCTGATCGGAGGGGTGCTGGATGTCAGACCCCACTTATCTGATATTGATAACCTCTCCTGAGGATAGGTCATCAATATCATAGCACAAATCTTTGTGTCATGCTCTCCCCCTCAGGCTATTTAAATAGTACAGCAAATTTAGTAAAATAGAAAGTTTATGTGTTGTAGATATTTTTAAAGTTTTGAAAAGTGTCAAGAAAAATGGTCTACCGCTGTAAAAGGCTAAATAAAAAAATGATGGGCAACAGTTTTTTTTTTTTTTTTTAGCAGAACATAGATGTACCTGGTGGCATTAAGAAGAGAATAATATGTCTATCAAGCCCAGTGCCAAAAACAGTATATACCACTTTTGCCAGTTTGATCAATTTGGTACAATATGCCCCATTTTTTGCTGACACACTAAGGGTACTTTCACACTAGCGTCGCTGGATTCTGGCAGGCAGTTCCATCGCCGGCAATCTGTATGCAAATAGGTACCATTTGTAGAGTGATCTGGATGCGGATCCGTCTCACAAATGTATTGCAATACCGGATCTTTCTCTCCGGTTGTCATCCGTAAAAACGGATCCGGTATTTATCTTTTTCACATTTTTAAAGGTCTGTGCATGCGCAGACCACAAAACCGGATCCGTTTTTTAAGGAACACTTGGGAAAATAGAAAATAATGCAAGTGTTCCAAAATTTTGTGCATACTGAACAGATTGCTCTCCATTTAGAATGCATTAGGATAAAACTCAGATAAGTTTTTTTCCGGTATTGAGCCCCTAGGATGGAACTCAATACCGGAAAAGAAAAACGCTAGTGTGAAAGTGCCCTTATCCTAAAGCACTGTAGATAAATGTGCCTCAGTATATCAGACACATATAAGTCAGTGTAACTTTTTCCAGTGTCCCTTTAACACTGCCATTTACAAAAGGGACAAATAAGTGTAAAACTCAGCACTGCCACATCTGTACACCAGTCACACGTGGGAAAATGTATAGATGACATAATTACTATGTACAGTAACAGAACCTATTAAGTAGAGATTATACTCTCCCCCTATGTGTCTAGTAATACCTGATCCTTATCTACTGTCTCTTATCTGTCACTGAAACAATACATTTCCTTCTGCACTTAAAACATTAAAAAGAAATAAAGAAAACTAAAAAGAACAGAACACAACCCACTTCAGCTTGATGTAATTGTGACCACAGATTGCCATTAACATGCACAGTATGCTCCGCTATTAACCCATTATAGCTCTTGAACACATCATGTCATTAGAGACTGGCCCGGCTTAGTACTGCACTCCCTTAGAGGCTCTAGTTTGGAAATCTGATAATGATAAGGTTGCATTAAGGGTGCTATTTAAATGGGTTTTACAAAGTCATTTTCTCTAAAACTTGCTGAGGGGCACTAATGTTTGATAGTCTCCAGAGATACGTCTCGGCTTGTGCAAGTGGAGGCTTTGCCCAGTGTGGCTGCCTTTTCCATTTCATCGAGGTCTGCACCGACGGTGAAAAGGCGCATTGTATTCAAGTGATTTATATTGTAATTTTCAGATGAGAAGAAGGCATCCTTGTGATAAGGCCTGAAGTAACAGACGGGGAGCGGGCAGACATGGGAAGATGAGATGGGAGAGTTACACAAGGTATGAAAACAAGTTAAACTTCACGCTGGCTCTTTAAAAGGTTACACACATCCAATTAAAAGATCACAAAACCAAACTGAACAATGAAAAGCATTAGTAAAAAATAGTGAAGTCTGCCTAAATGTGCTTCACGTACAACTACATAACTTGGCAGATTAGCCTTTCAGGAATTTAGGAACGCTGTGTTATATCCCATTTAAAGGAGGACAGTTAAACTAGAGAGAATGGGGAGAATTAGCAAGACAGGCGCTCTCTGCACTGGTCTTGACATCCCCTGCACTGCCGTAGGATGCGCCACATTTATGACAAGGCCCAGGCATTGTCCTAAATTAGGCGTGTCCTCCAGCAGTCCATGCGCCTAAAGAGAAATCCACGATAGTTCAGACCTGTCGTAGATTTCTTGCTTCGTTTGCTCAATAAAACCGGCATAAATGAAGATACAATTGTCTCAGCTGTTGACCACCCCCCTTTCCTGCTCCTGCCATGTCCCCTTAAGGAAAAGTGGCGAGGGCGGCGTAAAAAGAGGCAGTTGCGATTTTCATTATTTTTTTTCAAAAATTGCATTTAAAAAGCCACAAACACACAGCTTGCAAATTCTGAATCACTTCCAGATGTACAGCCTCACTGCAGGGCTGATCGTGGTCGCAGGAAGACCCGACAGCTCCTGCACTCCCCCTGCCCTGCGGACCCCCCGCTCAGCAGCTACACGATTAGCATGCAGCTGCAATCTCTGAATGGACGTCCATTCAGAGAAAAATCCCGACCCCCAGGACATTTATAGTCTACGGGCGGTCGGGAAGTGGATAAAGCCACTTTTCAGCCACAGAGGAGATGATAATTTTCCCCCAATATCTTTTAGGGCTAGCTCATCTAAATGTAATGATTCCTTTTACTTAGCAATCCGTTGCTTCATTCTGGAGAAAAAGTTTTTCAAATCCATATGTAAATGAGCAGTTAAGTGCACTGAGAGCAAGCCCAAACCACTCTGTACACCCTTACTGCTCCTGATTCTTCTACCAGCCCCCCTCCCTTTCTTGATTGACAATAGCAGTTTGCTATATAACCATCTCGCTGGCCCTGTCAATCAAAAAGGAGAGGGAGGGTCTGGCAGAGGAACGGCTATCTATAGTTGATGAAAGGAGGAGATTCGGAGGACATAGGCGGTGCTGGGCTCCTTCACAGGCGGGCGTGGCTGGGCACGGCTGGGCTCCAGGAAGGTTAGTACAGCCCCTTAGACACATACAAGACTCATTTACATATCTATAAAATCCTTTTTTAAAGAAATTAAAAGCACACAGCCCTATAGGACAGAGATATTGCGGACATGCTACCGGGGATCTAGTCGTGCATGTCCGCAGCTCTATAGCCCAAAACTTGGTGACAGAATCCCTTTAACTGCTCATTTTCATATGGTTTTAAAATACTTTTTAACTAGAATAAAGCAACTGATGGCAGAGTAAAAGGTATCATTACATTCAGGTGAGCTGGACAGTATACCTGGTTTACAGTGAATTTCTTGGTGATAGATTCTAACTTCATCGGTGTCGTTGGTAGAGATGGCAAACACCAAATATTCCTGGCACTTTAGGATGGCTAAATGATCTAGGCTAATATAATTTCATTCTATTCAACCATGACTACTTCTGTATACTGTATATAAAGTATTTAAGAGTTGAACTGCTTTTTTGCTGTTCCAAAAACTCTATCATAGCTTTAAATGATAAACTTCAGTAATCTTTTGTAACACCCATGGGAATAGCTAAAGGCTTATAGGCCCTTGTGCAAGAGTTCAGCTTGAAACCCCCTTCCCTCAGTGCTTTTTGGAAAGGGGCTCGGGAGCATATAGCCCTTGTGCAGCCTGAGGCAAAAATTTAAACCTACCCCTTCTTAACCTAACCTCTTCCCTCCAGCCAGAGGTGTAACTTGAAGATTCTGGGCCCCTGTGAAAAATCTATAACAGAGCCCTCCCAGTGTGTACTTTCTATAATACCGGTGCCTTCTTATGTGGTACAGGGGTCTGTAGGCCTCCTCAGGCTCCTAGGCCCGGTAGCGACTGCTACCTCTGCACCCCCTATAGCTACTCCCCTGGTTACACCCCAACATCAGATGTACAGTACATGTACACCTGACATGGTTGGTAACTCTGCTGCCCAACAGAAAGAAATGTTACTCAGTTTATGTTTTGCTGGAAACAGAACTCTTTACTCACATAGTAATTTGAATGCTTAGTGTCTCTACGCAACGGCACAGGCCTTAGTTCCAACAAATAGCATGTCAACAGGTGCAACCATAACCAGGAGAGCAGCTGGCTATGACATCTGCAGCAGGTCCTTGAGAAGCCACAATGGAGGATGGGAGTGGTAGTGGTTCTGACTAGAGAGCAAATTTTTCCCAAATTCAATTCGATCCAAATATATTTGTGGCAAATTACGTAAAAAAACTGCTATTTCCTGGCTGCTGAAAGCCTTTATGGTGGTGTAAAACACTGTGCCTTGTAGTAACACGCATAGGGAGTCTGGTTTGGTAGAAAAATAATACTGTGAGTCCGTATGACATGCAGATGACAGGCGTCGCTCTTAGAATCACTGCACACTTCACTTATTTGGGCAGTCACGGGGCCAAAACCGACCAAATAACTCAAGTATGAACTCAGCCTTGCAGGTCAATGTTACGGCCAAGAAGAAGCGCACTCCTTTTACACCGTCGCCAGCTGATTCCACATTGATGTCAACAGAACTTGTTCTATTAAACGCTTATACAAGTAAAGCCCCCTGACAGAGTGGGATATTGGGTAAGTTAGCTAATACTGATGTATACCGCCCTTTAAATGGCGACCCGGTCTTCACTATCAAGAACAAGCTTTGCACTTTGGTTGATGCGTTTGTATCCAATCAGACCATTGACCCTAAATTGGGGGAATATTTGATCAATCATCATCCTGTAACGCCAGTGTTTTATACACTTCCCAAGGTGCATACATTTTTAACTTAACCACCTGGCCGCCCAATTGTGGCCCTAACTGATTCAATTTTATCCCCACCAGCGATTCTTCTTGAAAAAGTCATGACACCTCTTACTGAAAATATGCCGTCTTTTCTGCTGGACACTAATCAATTTTTGGGTGAGGTTGGGAACCTGGTGTTAAGGGATGATGATTTATTGGCCACTTTTGATGTGTGTTCATTATACACCTCTATCACACATTCTAAAGGTATATGGGCTGTAGAGTGGCTTTTGTCTTTTTCCTCTCACACTGAACGTGAGAAACAATTTTTCCTGTGTTTACTCGAGATCATTTTAAATGAAAATTATTTTTTGTTCCAGGACACGTACTATCAAGTGCTGTGGGACCGCGATGGGCTCGAATGCCGCACCGCCATACGCAAATTCCTACATGTCATGGTTTGAGGATAAATATATTTACAATAATGAACTGTTTAAAACCCATTGTATTTTTGGGCGAAGATTCGTCGATGACGTGTTTTGCGTGTGGCGGGGCGGAATTCGATCCCTTTGCGATTTTGAAGATTACTTAAACTCGGTCTGGCCCGAACTTCAGTTCACATTGCACTATAATGTCCATGAAATTAATTTTATGGACACCCTGGTGATTAAGAGTGAGAATGGAATGGTGGAGACTGATTTGTATATAAAAAATACTGACAGAAATTCACTCCTTCACTTTTCTAGTTATCACCCTCCTACAGTCAAAAAAGTTCTCAGTTCCAGAGGGTCCGTAGGATTGTCTCTAGTGCAAGGGTTAAAGAAAATCGCCTCAATGAAATGTCAGTGAGATCTGAGAATCGAGGTTACCCCACTTCACTGCTGAATAGTGAGAGGAAAAAAGCTACTTCTTTGGCCCCTAAGCAGGAGGCAAAGAAGTCACGCATTCCATTTGTTACTAAATACCACCCATGGGTTAACAAATGTCGGTATATTTTTAATCGACACTGGACTATTTTGTCGCGGGCATACCCCTCTGTGGAGGAGTTTAAGAGTTCTCCTCTAATATGTTACAAGCGCAACAAGAACATTCGCGATATGGTGGTAAGGGCTGACGTGGGCAGTGTTCAGATTGAGAAGCGTCAACAAACTTTGTCTACTCCAAGGAAGGGCACGTTTCCCTGCCTGGGATGCATACATTGTTTGAGTGTGATCAGAAAACCAAATCATAAGCCAATTCTGATGGGACCATACAGACCTTACAGCGGCTACACAGACAGGATCCAGTGTGCGTCTCATTTTTCCTTCCTTCTGACAGATCAGAAGAAAGGTCAAATAAATGATGATGTCAGCCAAGCCGAAAGCCAAAATAGTGGATCAGTCATCAAGTGGGGAGGGTGGGAACAGCATGGGAAGTCCACAGAGTGGACCTATGACATAGTGGTGAGGTGGAAGCAGCATGAGGAGACCACAGAGTGGCCCAATGACAGAGTCTGGAGTTGGCAGTAGTATGCGGAGGCCACCGAGTGGCACAATAACAGAGTGTGGAGTTGGCAGCAGTATGAGGAGGCCACCGCGTGGCACAATGACAGAGTGTGGAGGTGGTGGCAGTATGAGGATGCCACCGAGTGGCACAATGACCGAGTCTGGAGGTGGCGGCAGCATAAGGAGGTTGTCATTGTTTTCATCTACTTTTTGTTGTTTCATAATATATATTTCCCTCACACTTTCAGACGTCACACGATCTCACAAAATGTCATTCGGTCAATACAGCAAATGGAGTCACCAATCAATATTACCGGGAAGAAAAAAAAGACACTTTGAAAGAGTAGCACAATGACAGAGTCTGGAGGTAGCGGATGCAGCAGCAGCATCATTAGAAGGCCATCGAGTGGCACAATGACAGAGTCTGTAGATGGCAGCAGTATGATGAGGCCACAGAGTGGCAAGGTGACATAGAGTTGAGGTGACAGGAGCATCTGGAGACCACAGAGTGGCAAGGTGACATAGTGTGGAGGTAGCGGCAGCATCAGGAGGCCACAGAGTGGCAAGGTGACATAGTGTGGAGGTGGCAGCTGCATCAGGAGGCCACAGAGTGGCAAGGTGACATAGTGTGGATATGGCAGCAGTATCAGCAGGATACCACAGAGTGGCAAGGTGACATAGTGTGGAGATGGCAGCAACATGAGGAGACCACAGAGTGGCAAGGTGACATAGTTTGGAGGTGGCGGCAGCATCAGGAGGCGACAGAGTGGCAGGGTGACATAATGTGGAGATGGCAGCAGCATGAGGAGACCACAGAGTGGCAAGGCGACATAGTTTGGAGGTGGCGGCAGCATCAGGAAGCCACAGAGTGGCAAGGTGACATAGTTTGGAGATGGCAGCAGCAGCTGCATCAGGAGACCACAAAGTGACCCAGTAACAGAGTGGGACGGTGGGTGGCAATACCAGTACCCGCTGACGAAGGTGGGGGAAATAAGGAGCACTTGGAATCAGATGTGTGGCATCAGGCGGGTTGCAGCATCAAAGTAGCTGAGGCAGGTAGTCAGAAGAAATCGGTCTCTTGTATCAAAGTGTTGGTGTGGCACCATGAATGATCTAGTCTGATGCACCAGGAATTGGTGGTTGGAAATCCTGGCTGATCCATGGCTGATTCATCTTGAGAAAGGTCAGTCTCTCCACATTTTGGGTGGACAGTCAATTTCTCCTTGGGGTAACTATGGCCCCCGACGCACTGAACCCCTGCTCTGATGCGACACTACTGGCCGCGCAGGACAGCTTTTCCAGGGCAAACTGCTAGTTGCAGACACAAATCCAGTTTGGCTACCCAGTAGTCCAGCGGATCTTCAATGTGGGGTGGCAGAGTGCTGTCCAAGTATGCCACCACCTGCTGGTTCAGGTCCTGCTCCAGGTCTACCTTCTGCTGCTGCTAGTGAGTAGTTTCTTCACTATGCGGGTGAAGAAAGCTGCTCATCAGGAACTGTAGACTCAGGCTGCTGCTGATGGAGCTGTTACTGCTCCTGCCACCCCACGCCTCCCCAGCAGCGATGGCAGTGGAACGTGAGTGCAGAGGGCCCCCCCCCCCTCCTCGGTCAGACCTGCGAGAGTATGGATGATGGTGCAGATAGGCAGCGTCCAACTGACTACATAGAATGTCTCTGTAGTAGTTTTTGTCCTCCCTCTCAGTGAGTGTAAAAAAGGCCCCCATTCTGGACTGGTAGCGAGGGTCCAACAAGGTGGAGAGCCAGAAGTCATCTCTCTGCCGAAAGGTGACAATTCGGCTGCCACTACGCAAGCAAGTGAGTCTGCATCATGCCATTTGTGCATGTGACTCGGAGGGACTCCCTGCCTCCATCTCCACTGCATACTGTCACGGTGTGTCCAGGTCCTCTGTCTTGTCTTCCTCATCACCCTGTAGCTCCTCTGGCTGCTCCTGCTCCTCCTGTCCTGTCAGCTGAGTAGAAACACCACCCATTAGGCTACACATTGCCTGTGCTCCAATGTCCTCCTCCCCACCCTCCTCCTCTTCTAGTTCAGCCCCCACAGGGATCATGTGGCTGTGAGAGCTAGGCGCCACGTCACCAGTCCCCTGACCAGCCAGATTTACCAGCATCTGTTCCAGGACACGAAGCAGTGGAATGACGTTGTTCACCCTGTAGTCCTGGCGACTGACAAATAACGTGGCCTCCTCAAAGGGCCTGAGCAAACAGCAGGTTTCACGCATGAGCTGCCACTGGCTGACATTGACGTTACACAGTGGAGAACTCCTATCCGCTTGCATCATCAAGAAATTGTTGATGGCCTTTCTCTGTTCGTATAGTCTGTCCAACATATGGAAGGTGGAATTCCAACGTATGGAAACGTCGCATATCAGACTATGTTGGGGGATGCCGTTCTGCCACTGCAGCACAAGAGGTTGTGTTTTGTGGCGTACGAGTGGCTGAAGTGCATGCAAAGTTTTCTGGCCATTTTTAGGATGTCTTGCAGATGGGTGGAAGACTTCAGGAACTGCTTGACAACCAGATTGAACACATGTGCCATGCAGGGCACATGGCTCAGCCTTTCTTGATGCAGCGCCGACACCATGTTCTTACCGTTGTCAGTCAGCATGGTTCCGATTTTTAGTTGTCGTGGAGAAAGCCAGAATTCGATTTCTTGATGCGCATGGAGCAGTTCCTCCCCTGTGTGACTCTGTTCACCAAGGCAAACCAGGTGCAGAACAGCGTGACACCGCCGAGCCCTGCACATGTGGTATGCTGGAGGGGAACTGTGACTTGTCCCTGCAGTGGAGGGACAAAACTCCCACAAAAACTATTTATTTTAATCAAAGGCCATTTTATTCATCTTAAAGGGAAATTCTCAAAAATGTGCCCTGCTGGAGCCTAGAAATTTATTATTTTAGGCCACGGGAGTACAGGCCCCAAAAATTAGGCATTAACCTGACAGAAAGGAACAAGTGATTATGTAGCTGGAGGTACATAAGGCGGTCACTGAATACCAATTTTACTGTAGGCCAGTGGAGTACAGGCCCCAAAAATTAGGCATTCGCCTGACAGAAAAGAACAAGTGATTGTGTCACTGGAGGTATATTAGACGGTCAGTGGATAACAATTTTACTGTAGTCCAGTACAGGCCCCAAAAATTAGGCATTCACCTGACAGAAAAGAACTTGTCATTATGTGGCTGGAGGTACATTAGGCGGTCACTGGCTAAAAAAATTACTGTAGGACACTGGAGTAGAGGCCCCAAAATTTAGGCATTCACCTGACAGAAAAAACATGCATAGAGCCCCCCATTACGTGCCAGTAACAAGAGCATCCCCCATCACGTGCCAGTAACATCACGTGCCAGTAACAAGAGTGCCCCCATCACGTGCCAGTTACAAGAGCGCCCCATCACGTGCCAGTAACAAGAGCGCCCATCACGTGCCAGTAATAAAAGCCCACCATCACGTGCCAGTAATAAAAGCCCTCCATCATGTGCCAGTAACAAGAGCACCCCAATGTGCCAGTAACAAGAGCCCCCTCAATGTGCCAGTAACAAGAGCCCCCCCAATGTGCCAGTAACAAGAGCCCCCTCAATGTGCCAGTAACAAGAGCCCCCCCAATGTGCCAGTAACAAGAGCCCCCCAAATCTACCAGTAACAAGAGCCCCCCAATGTGCCAGTAACAAGAGCCCCCCAATCTACCAGTAACAAGACCCCCCCAATGTGCCAGTAATAAGAGTCCCCCAATGTGCCAGTAACAAGAGGCCCCCAATATGCCAGTAACAAGAGCCCCCCCAATGTGCCAGAAACAAGAGCCCCCAATCTACCAGTAACAAGAGCCCCCAATGTGCTAATAACAAGAGCCCCCCAATGTGCTAATAACAAGAGCCCCCCAATCTGCCAGTAACAAGAACCCCCCCAATGTGCCAGTAATAAGAGTCCCCCCAATGTGCCAGTAACAATAGCCCCCCAATGTGCCAGTAACAAGAGCCCCCCCAATGTGCCAGTAACAAGAGCCCCCCAATGTGCCAGTCACAAGAGCCCCCCCAGTGTGCCAGTCACAAGAGCCCCCCCAATGTGCCAGTAACAAGAGCCCCGCACTCACAGCACAGCCATCTGTATCGCTGTCCTGAGGACGGCGATACAGATGAGTATGGAGATGAGCGCTTCCACAACGGAAGCTCTCATCTCCATGTGCCCTGCAGCCGCCGCCTCAACTTCTGAGCAGCTTGGGAGGGGGGGCAATTGCCCCGTTGCCCCCCCCTCCCCCCCGGATCCCCTAGTGAGTTCAGGACTAGTAATGAGCAGCAGGGGTCATATTCGAATTTGCTATATTTTGTGAATATTTAGTAGAATATTCATCAAATATTCGCGAATTCGAATATTCGTTATATCCTAAAAAAAAATTACTAGAAAAGTTGGCAATGTAATGATCGCGTAGTATGCGAATATTGCTCGATCAATACAGGCGTGGGTTAAATAGGAATATATAGCACTATATTAAATATAGTCCTTCATATTTGTTTTTTAGAATATTCGTAAATTTTTTCCATCTGAAGTTATGATTCCTCCCTGCTTAAGTTGTTTGTCAAGCAACTTAAGCAGGGAGGAATCATGACTTCAGATGGAAAAAAAATGACAAATATTCAAAAAAAACTAATATATAGCAGTATATTCAATATAGTGCTATATATTCCTTTTTGACCCATGCCTGTATTAATCGCGTAATATTCGCAGATATTACGCGCTCATTACATTGTCGATTTTTCAAGTGAAAAAAAATGCTGAATATTCGAAAACAAATATATAGCACTATATTCAAAATATTTGCGAATTATCAAAGTTGCGATATTCGCAATAAATATTCATAATTCGAATATTCGCACTCAACACTATTCAGGACGTGTGCCATGCACGGCATGTGTATCATTTTGCCCTGTTTCAGCACACTCAGCAGATTGGCACCGTTATCGCACACTACTTTACAAACTGTCAAATTGAGCGGGGTTAGCCACTGATCGGCCTGTGACCCCAGAGCTGAAAGCAGTGCAGGACTGGTGTGGCTCTTGGTTTCCAGGCACAACAGCCGCAGCACAGCTTGGTAACGTCTCACCTGGCACGTCGAATAGGTTCTGGGGAGCTGGGGGTTGCAACGGAAGAGGCGGTAGCAGTGGAAAAGGAAGTGTCAGCCGAGGAGGAGATGGGGAATGGAGTAGGAGGAGGAGAAGAAGAGGCATGTCTGCATGCAATACGTGGCGGTAACACCAAATCCACACGGGTGCCACGGGTTACATGCTTGACGGCTGTTTGAAGGTTCACCCAGTGGGCAGTAAAAGTTATGTACCTTCCCTGCCCGTGTTTGCTAAACCACGTGTCTGTGGTCAGATGTATCTAGGCACCGACACTGTGTGCCAGAGATATATTAAATTGCAGCTCACGTGGCCATATAGCTCTGGGTTGCCCTTCTGGGAGTAATATTTCCTTCCAGGGACTTTCCATTGCGGTGTGCCAATGGCCACAAATTTTCTAAAAGCCTCCGAGTCCACCAGTTTATATGGCAGTAGTTGGCAGGCTAGCAGTTACGACAAGCCAGTGGTCAGCCGTTGGGCAAGAGGGTTATCCAGCGTCATATACTTTTTATGCTCGAACATTTGGACCACAGAAGCCTGCCTTCTGCCAGATGAATGCAACAATGGCACAGTGGAAGGTGGAGGAAAAATGGGAGGAGAGAGAGGAGAAGGAGAAGGAGAAGGAGAAAAGGCAGGATGTGGAGCGCCAGGATTGTGGCTTTGTGGGTTCTGACCGTGTTGCTCCAACTGGGCTCGGTGATGGGAGGCCAGGTGCCTATTAAGAAGGTCATCCCTAGGTGAGTGTTGGACTTACCGCGACTTATGCGTTGACAGCACAGGCTGCAGATGGCAACACTATTGTCAACAGCTGACATGTTATAAAAAGCCCACACTGCGGAGCCATGTGTCGGCGTCCTGGGAGATCAAGATGTGACTGTGCATGGTGGATGGCTCGCTCCAGATACATTTGCAGTCTGCTTTTTGCCTCCTGTGCTCTACGAGTTCTGCCTGTATCTCTTCCTTCTCATCCCTATCTGCTGCTCCGTCGCTCCCTCTGAACTCCCCTCCTCTTACTCTCTTGTGGGCATCCACGTGACGTTCATCAACATGTCATCATCGTCACCTTCACCACCACTGACATTAGAGATCTCGGAGAAGGCAGCAACAGTGGGGACCACTCTCCTTGGCAGGGGCGTACATAAAAATCACTGGGCCCCATAGCAGGAATTTAAATTGGGCCCCCATTCCCCTTTTATAGCCCCTCCCTTTGTTCCATGAACTATTCTTGCTGCTGCATTTTATAATTTATGCCATCAGGGCCGGATTGGAATTACAAAACAGCCCTGGCACACAAAAGAGGTATAATAGATGCAGTGTGTACAGATGTATAGTATATACAGCAGTGTACAGTTATGTGAGGTACAGGGTATAATATATGTAGTGTATACAGTACAAACCGGATTCCCAAAAAGTTGGGACACTATACAAATCGTGAATGAATACTGAATGCAATGATGTGGAGGTGCCAACTTCTAATATTTTATTCAGAATAGAACATAAATCACGGAAACACAATTTTAAACTGAGAAAATGTACCATTTTAAGGGAAAAATATGTTGAATCAGAATTTCATGGTGTCAACAAATCCCAAAAAAGTTGGGACAAGGCCATTTTCACCACTGTGTGGCATCTCCCCTTCTTCTTACAACACTCAACAGACGTCTGGGGACCGAGGAGACCAGTTTCTCAAGTTTAGAAATAGGAATGCTCTCCCATTCTTGTCTAATACAGGCCTCTAACTGTTCAATCGTCTTGGGCCTTCTTTGTTGCACCTTCCTCTTTATGATGCGCCAAATGTTCTCTATAGGTGAAAGATCTGGACTGCAGACTGGCCATTTCAGTACCCGGATCCTTCTCCTACGCAGCCATGATGTTGTGATTGATGCAGAATGTGGTCTGGCATTATCTTGTTGAAAAATGCAGGGTCTTCCCTGAAAGAGATGACGTCTGGATGGGAGCATATGTTGTTCTAGAACCTGAATATATTTTTCTGCATTGATGGTGCCTTTCCAGACATGCAAGCTGCCCATGCCACAAGCACTCATGCAACCCCATACCATCAGAGATGCAGGCTTCTGAACTGAGCGTTGATAACAACTTGGGTTGTCCTTGTCCTCTTTGGTCCGGATGACATGGCGTCCCAGATTTCCAAAAAGAACTTCGAATCGTGACTCGTCTGACCACAGAACAGTCTTCCATTTTGCCACACTCCATTTTAAATGATCCCTGGCCCAGTGAAAACGCCTGAGCTTGTGGATCTTGCTTAGAAATGGCTTCTTCTTTGCACTGTAGAGTTTCAGCTGGCAACGGCAGATGGCACGGTGGATTGTGTTCACTGACAATGGTTTCTGGAAGTATTCCTGAGCCCATTCTGTGATTTCCTTTACAGTAGCATTACTGTTTGTGGTACAGTGTCGTTTAAGGGCCCGGAGATCACGGGCATCCAGTATGGTTTTACGGCCTTGACCCTTGGGCACAGAGATTGTTCCAGATTCTCTGAATCTTCGGATGATGTTATGCACAGTTGATGATGATAGATGCAAAGTCTTTGCAATTTTCCGCTGGGTAACACCTTTCTGATATTGCTCCACTATCTTTCTGTGCAACATTGTGGGAATTGGTGATCCTCTACCCATCTTGGCTTCTGAGAGACACTGCCACTCTGAGAAGCTCTCTTTATACCCAATCATGTTGCCAATTGACCTAATTAGTGTTAATTGGTCTTCCAGCTCTTCGTTATGCTGAAATTTACTTTTTACAGCCTCTTATAGCTACTTGTCCCAACTTTTTGGGGATTTGTTGACACTGTGAAATTTTGAATCAACGTATTTTTCCTTTAAAATGATACATTTACTCGGATTAAACGTTTGATCTGTCATCTACGTTCTATTACAAATAAAATATTGACATTTGCCATCTCCACATCATTGCATTCAGTTTTTATTCACGATTTGTATAGTGTCCCAACTTTTGGGAATCCGGTTTGTATATACAGTAGTGTAATATGTGAGGTACGAGGTATAATAGATGCAGTGTGTACAGGTATATAGTAAATACAGCAGTGTATTGACACCTCGTACCTCACATATCAGTACACTGCTGTATATACTATATATCTGTACACACTGCATCTATTATACCTTGTACCTCACATATCAGTGTACTGCTGTATATACTATATATCTGTACATATTGCATGTATAATACTGTGTAATATATGCTGTGTGTGTGTGTATATATATATATATATATATATATACAGACGTGGACAAAATTGTTGGTACCCTTTGGTCAATGAAAGAAAAAGTCACAATGGTCACAGAAATAACTTTAATCTGACAAAAGTAATAATAAATTAAAATTCTATAAATGTTAACCAATGAAAGTCAGACATTGTTTTTCAACCATGCTTCAACAGAATTATGTAAAAAAATAAACTCATGAAACAGGCATGGACAAAAATGATGGTACCCCTAGAAAACACAGAACATAATGTGACCAAAGGGACATGTTAATTCAAGGTGTGTCCACTAATTAGCATCACAGGTGTCTACAACCTTGTAATCAGCCATTGGGCCTATATATATGGCTCCAGGTAATCACTGTGTTGTTTGGTGATATGGTGTGTACCACACTCGACATGGACCAGAGGAAGCAAAGGAAAGAGCTGTCTCAAGAGATCAGAAAGAAAATTATAGACAAGCATGTTAAAGGTAAAGGCTATAAGACCATCTCCAAGCAACTAGATGTTCCTGTGAGTACAGTTGCACATATTATTCATAAGTTTAAGATCCATGGGACTGTAGCCAACCTCCCTGGACGTGGCCGCAGGAGGAAAATTGATGACAAATCTAAGAGACGGATAATCCGAATGGTAACAAAAGAGCCTAGAAAGACTTCTAAAGAGATTCAAGGTGAACTTCATGCTCAAGGAACATCAGTGTCAGATCGCACCATCCGTCGTTGTTTGAGCCAAAGTGGACTACATGGGAGACGACCAAGGAGGACACCATTGTTGAAAACGAATCATAAAAAAGCAAGACTGGAATATGCCAAACTACATGTTGACAAGCCACAAAGCTTCTGGGAGAATGTCCTGTGGACAGATGAGACAAAAATCGAAGTTTTTGCCAAGGCACATCAGCTGTATGTTCACAGACGAAAAAATGAAGCATATCAAGAAAAGAACACTGTCCCTACTGTGAAACATGGAGGAGGCTCTGTTATGTTCTGGGGCTGCTTTGCTGCGTCTGGCACAGGGTGTCTTGAATCTGTGCAGGGTACAATGAAATCTCAAGACTATCAAGGAATTCTAGAGAGAAATGTACTAGCCAGTGTCAGAAAGCTTGGTCTCAGTCGCAGGTCATGGGTCTTGCAACAGGACAATGACCCAAAACACACCGCTAAAAACACCCAAGAATGGCTAAGAGGAAAAAATTGGACTATTCTAAAGTGGCCTTCTATGAGCCCTGACCTCAATCCTATTGAGCATCTTTGGAAGGAGCTGAAACATGCAGTCTGGAAAAGGCACCCTTCAAACCGGACACAACTGGAGCAGTTTGCTCATGAGGAGTGGGCCAAAATACCTGCTGAGAGGTGCAGATGTCTCATTGACAGTTACAGGAAGCGTTTGATTGCAGTGATTGCCTCAAAAGGTTGCGCAACAAAATATTAAGTTAGGGGTACCATCATTTTTGTCCATGCCTGTTTCATGAGTTTATTTTTTTACATAATTCTGTTGAAGCATGGTTGAAAAACAATGTCTGACTTTCATTGGTTAACATTTATAGAATTTTAATTTATTATTACTTTTGTCAGATTAAAGTTATTTCTGTGACCATTGTGACTTTTTCTTTCATTGACCAAAGGGTACCAACAATTTTGTCCACGTCTGTATATACACACACAGAGCGGTGTATTGATGTGAGACATAGAAGGTATAATACTGTAGATGCAGTGTTTACAGAAATATGTGGTCAGTTATACATTATGGTCACTGTGTGTGTGAGGTACATGAGGTAGTGGTTACTGTAACTGTCTGTATTATATATGAGTGAGCAATGATTAAAAACAGGGCATGGAGGGGGGTAAATGATGAAAAGTGGAGGACCTCCTCTTACCACTCCATTCCAGTCTGTATGGATCAATGCAGAGCTGCTTTTGAACTTCTAATACTTGCTGTTAGGGGTTGAAGGACCTGCCAAGAGAGGAGGAACAGGGTGGTTAAACCTGTCCCTACCAACCATAACAGGTCATGCTGCATGTACATAATATGAAATAACAATAGGAACAAATCACACATCTCTTTATTCTTTTGTCATCAGAGGTGTCGCTTCTAGTCCTCAATTTTCACAGGTTCCCGGATGGTTACTAGATAACAGTTCATTAATGCTCCACATCCAACTGCCACTCTCTTTTGCAGCATTTTTCTGTAGCCCTTTTCTTGCTACATCTCTTGCCAGAAGCTTTCACTCACTAGAGTGTCTCGACAATTCGACAACCTTTTGGCACCAAGCACCACACTTATGTGACTACCAGCTACAACTACCAGAAACACCAGAGAACAAAGTCTCTGCAACTCCGCTTTTCCTTAAACACATCACTACAGGGTCCCAAAGATCCAATGGATGACTGGCCCCTTAAAAAATGGGGTCCAGTCTGCAACCTCCACCACACCTTTGCTTAGCATTCCCAGGAGACTCTGCATGGATCTATAATGCCACCATTAGCCCTAACTGTACAACATTGAATATATTCACATGGTGAAAAGAAACAGCAATACAAAGGAAAAGGCTCACAATGAATAAGAGTATATACATAATACAAAATACTAAAATTCACCCCAAGGGGGTGTAAAACCTGACTGGTTCAAGCATCACTAGGCAAAGCTAAATGTATTTTCATCTGCATTTATTGCATTCAATATTAGCTATCTTTACCCTTATATAAGGAGATACATCATTCTGCCATATTTTCCACTGTTGGAGGATAGTTTCTAGATACTAGGACATTTCTCCCCCAAAGAAGTCCACTGTCAGCCACCAGATTTTTGTGATATATTTTATTTAATGTTCTCATATCACTATGGGCTGGCACTGTTTATGATAATATGTTCTACCGTCTCAGTCTGACCAATCCACGTGTCCTAGTTTGCTCTTGTAAGATCTGACCATTCTCCTGTTTGCTGATGTTGGTTTCAGTCTTAGCAGGACGTCACATGGCTGTAATAACATCTGCAGGGTTATTTGTGGAGCTAATCAACCACCTCCAGACTGTGAAACAGAGTAATCCAGAGTAAATTGGGGTGTAAACAGACAGAAATGAGGTGTATAGTAACAAGCTTACATTTAAGTTTACCTATGTTCTCCACCCAATTAGCTTTCACTGAGGAAACTGAGTGGTATGAACTTAGCTCATGGGTTGATTTGCTCTTAAATGAATACATGTCTTCTTCCCTTAATGACAAAAACAGTTATCAAGAAAAACAGATATCTTGTAGTATATCAACCATTAAAAGATAAAAATTAAAAAAAGAAGTTGAGCATGAGCAGAACTTAATGCAGTTAGGGTGGGAGTCAATGGTCCCTTTTAAGAATAGATGTAGGCTATTTACATTATGAAAAATAAAGGAGTATTCCTAGGAATGTTCCTTCCCAATAATTGTCAAATTGTTGGCCCATGTAAAGGGGCTATAAGTCCAGAATTGGTGCATGGGTTAAGATTAGGGTTGAGCGGACCCGTGGATGTTCGGGTTCGGCCAAACTTCAGGTCAAAGTTTGGGTTCGGGACCCGAACTCGAACCCCATTGAAGTCAATGGAGACCCAAACTTTGGTGCACAAAAAGGCTGTAAAATAGTCATAGTAAGGGCTAGAGGGCTGCGAAAGGAAGCAAAATGGGGGTAAGAACAGGACAATTGCCCTGCAAACAAACGTGGATAAGGAAATGACTTAAAATAACATAGAATCTAAAAAAATTACAAAATAATATTCTTGAACTAGGAGGCGGAGGTCAAAGTGGAGTAGGAGGTTGAGTAGCTAGTGGATGCGGCGGTGGATGTGGAAGCGGCGGTGGAGGAAGAGGAGGTAGCCAACACTGTTTTTGTTGTTTTAGAAAAAAAAATCCTTACATTTTTATTTTTTTATAAATTTGGGAAGACCCCAAAACATTGGGAAATAGAAAAGAAAATGCAAAGAGAAATTGCGCTGGAGTCTAACAATAGCTGGGTGCGGCCAGTATACTTGTTTATTCAGCACAAGGTACGGACTAGTCCTATGGGATCCATGCCTGGTTCATTTTAATTAACGTGAGCTTATCCACGTTGGCTGTGGACAGGCAGCTGCTCTTGTCTGTGATCACCCCCTCTGCCGTGCTAAACACACGTTCGGACAATATACTGGCCGCAGTTCAAGCCAGCACCCCCAAGGCGTAAAGGGCAAGCTCAGGCCATGTGCCCAATCTGGAGACCCAGAAGTTGAATGGGGCAGACCGATCAGTCAGTATGTGTAGGCTTGTGCACAGGTACTGTTCCACCATGTTGCTGAAATGTTGCCTCCTGCTAAGACGTTCCATATCAGCTGGTGGTGCTGGTTGTTGTGGCGTGCTGACAAAGCATTTCCACATTTTGGCCATGCTAACCCTCCCTTCTAAAGTACTGACGGTGCCCCAGCTGCGTTGGCGACTTCTTCCTTCTCCTCTGCCTTGTCCTTCCACTGAACCCCCGCTGTCAGGTGGGAATACCATCAACAGAGCGTCTACTAGCGTGCGCTTGTACTCGCGCATCTTTCGATCACGCTCCAGTGACGGATTAAGGACAGCACGTTGTCCTTGTAGTGGGGATCCAGCAGGGTGGCCACCCAGTAATCAGCACTGGTTAGAATTTGGGCAACTCGGCGGTCGTTGCACAGGCACTGCAGCATGTAGTCGCTTATGTGTGCCAGGCTGCCCAGAGGCAACGACAAGCTGTCCTCTGTGGGAGGTGTATCGTCTGTGTTCTCTGTATCCCCCCAGCCACGCTTCAGTGATGGCCATGAGCTGCTTTGAGTGCGATCCTGCTGTGAACATGGTTCCTCCTCCTCATCATCATCATCCTCCTTCTCCAGAACTGTGTCCTGGCTGGACAGTTGTATACCTGGCCTCTGTTGGTGCAGAAACCCACCCTCCGAGCCACTTGAAAATTACTGGCCTGATAACCGTGGAAATGATCACCTCCCTCCTCCTCTTCCTCCTGTGCCACATCCATCATCGCCTGAAGCATTTTTTTTTTAAGGAGACATAGAAGTGGGATAGTAACGCTGAGGATGGCGTCATCGGCACTGGCCATGTTGGTGGAGTACTCGAAACAGCGCAACATGACACACATGGAGGCCCACTCGTTGGTGGTGAAGTGGTGCTGTTCTGCAGAGCGACTCACCCGTGTGTGCTTCAGCTGAAACTCCACTATCGCCTGCTGCTGCTGGCATAGTCTCTCCAGCATGTGCAAGGTGGAGTTCCACCTTGTGTTTACGTCGCACATTAGGCGGTGAGCGGGAAGGCCGAAGTTACAGGCGAGCAGCAGCAGGATGAGAACGCAGAAAGCGTGCACCGATGGCCTGCAATTTCTGCAGCAGCTCTGACATATCAGGGTAATTTTTCAGGAACCTCTGCACCGCCAAATTCAGCACATGCGACAGGCAAGGGATGTGCCTCAAACCAACTAGGCCCAGAGCTGCTACGAGATTTCACCCGTTATCGCACACCACCTGGCCGGGCTTGAGGCTCAGTTGCACCTACCACTCATCGGTCTGTTCTTCCATGCCCGTCCACAGCTCCTGCGCGGTGTGTGGTTTTTCCCCCAAACAGATGAGTTTCAAAACAGCCTGCTGTCGTTTCCCCCTGGCTGTGCTGAAGTTGGTGGTGCAGGTGTTACGCACCGGATGAGAAGGCGGTAGAGGAGGAAGCTGAGTAGGAGGAGGAGGCCACAGGAGGCAACGAGAAACGTCCTGCAATCCTCGGTGGTGGAAGGACATGCGCCAAACTGCTATCCGCCTCAGGCCCAGCCACCACTGCATTAACCCAGTGTGCAGTTAGGGAGATAAAACATCCCTGCCCGTGCTTACTGGTCCACATATCAGTGGTTATGTGGACCTGGCCACAGATGGCGTTGCGCAGTGCACACCTGATTTTGTCTGTCACTTGGTTGTGCAGGGCAGGGATGGCTTGCCTGGAAAAGTAGTGGCGACTGGGAACCACGTACTGTGGGACAGCCACCGCCATAAGGTGTGTAAAAGTCTCCGTCTCCACCAGATGGAATGACAGCATTTCAAAGGCCAGGAATTTTGAAATGCTGGCCTTCAGGGCCAGGGATCGCGGGTGGGTAGGGGGTTATTCCTCTTTCTCTCCAGTGTTTGGGGGGTGGACAGCTGAACGCTTCCATGGGACAGTGTGGACATGCTGGGTGACAGTGGTGGTGTTGCTGCCACATCCTCTGTTTGCAGGGTGGCAGGTGCCATTGTCACTTCAGAGGGGGAGGAAGAGGCCGAGACTGCAGCAGAAGAGGAAGTATGAGGAGCCTGAGATCTTTTGTGGTTTTTTGAGGTGTGTACTCCACTGCAGCTCGTGCTTTGCATTTAGATGCCTGGTCATGCAGGTGGTGCTCAGGTTTAGAGCATTTATGCCTCGCTTCAGGCTCTGATTGCACAGCGTACAAACCACTCGCGTCTTGTCGTCAGCACATTGTCTGAAGAACTGCCACGCCAGGGAACTCCTTGGAGCTGACTTTGGTGTGCTCAGTCCCTGGGTGCGGTGAGCAGTAGCAGCAGTAATGGCTAGGGGACGGCCACTCTGCTTTTGCACCCTGCTGTCACGACTGTAAGTGAGCAACACACAGTAAATAGCAACTGACCGGACCCAAACTAGGGAGGATAAAGGGTGACCCCTGTCAGACCCTAAAAGCTCTCCCTAAGCTGCTATGCACATGTCCGGATCCATATGGTGGATCGAGACATGCCCGCGTACCTCAGGCTGATGACCACTAAAACCCCTACAATAGTGGAAGGGGCACGGCCACCGGTGCCCTGCTCAGTATATGGATGGAACCGGGGTCGCCTCGGATCCAGTCAGCAAAGAAACAGAAACACACAATGTCTGAACACTTATCTAATGGAGCTGCGGCTGCAGTGAAAACAGATCCAAAGTCAGCAGACAATATCCGAAGTACTTGCTTCAGCAGAACACAGATCCAGTGAAAAGATGTCACACAGGTGAAGCTACTCAAGCGAGAGATACAGCTCAAATGAAAAGTATAATCCGCACCTCTACAAAGGAGGAGGGGTGATTTAAAGGCAACGAAATCAAACACAGGAGAGACAGCTGGGAGGAAGGAAACCGAAAGTAAAGACCTCATCACAGAGGCGGAGAAACAGGGCAGAGGGAACTCCTCCAAGCTCTAGTAGTGACATCATCACAGGGGTGGAGAAACAGAGCTGTGAGAACGTCTCAAAGCTCTGGTAGTGACACCTGCTCACTCTTTTGCTGTGCGGCTGGCGCTGTGTGACTAACACCTCTTCCTCTGAACTGCACACGTCACTCGCATGACCTTGATTCCATGTGGGGTCTAGGACCTCATCATCCTCCACATCATCTTCCACCCACTCCTCACCCCTGCCCTCCTTACCGGTCTGCACAGTGCAGAAAGCCGCAGCAGTTGGTACCTGTGTTTCGTCATCAGAGAAGTGCTGCGGTGGTCCTCCCATGTCCACATCCTGAAACATAAGTGGTTGGGCATCAGTGCACTCAATCTCTTCCACTTATGGGGCAGGACTAGGTGGATGGCCGGCGAAAACCCTGCCAGCAAACCAAAAAGCATAAGAGACTCCATGACTTGGGGCTCAGACTGCTTGCCTGATTTGAAAGGTGGTGAGGTGAAAGACAGATGCCCATGGGCTGCAGGTGCCAACTCTGCGCTTTCAGCAGGGGACCGGATGGGAGACAATGTGAAGGAACCGGAGGCACTGTCAGCCACCCAATCTACTACCGTACATCGGTATTCGGGTCTACAAAATAACGCTGACCGTTCTGTCGCCTACGTGCACCTGAGGAAGGTGTTTCATTTGGGCGTGTAGCTGGCACAGATCGACCACATCCACGTCCTCTCCCTGCAACAGGAGCTCTACCAACACAAGCAGCACCACGATCAGGGCCACGTCCCTTATTTGATGCTCTCCTTATACTTTTACGTTACCCACCGAACTAACAAATGGATTAACTAGATTTATTTCCCTGTTACGTATACAGTGCAGGTGTACCTCAGACAAACAATGTGTATATGTCACCCACCGAACTAACAGATGGAATAACTATATTTATTTCCCTGTCACGTATACAGTGCAGGTGTACCTCACACAAACAATAGGTATATGTCACCCACCGAACTAACAGATGGATTAACTATTATATTTTTGTGTCAGGGGTACAAAGATAATGCATTGCACCCACAAAATAAAATCGCTATAGGTCACCCACAGAATTAACAGCCAGATTAATTATTCAATTTCTGTGTCAGGGGTGCCAAGATAGTGCATTGTACCCACAAATGATTGCCATAGGTCACCCACAGAATTAACAGCCAGATAATTATTATATTTCTGTGTCAGGGGTGCAAAGTTGGTGTCTTGCACCCACCAAAAAATCACAATAGGTCATCCACAGTATAAATAGCCAGATGAGATTCCTAACACTTTCTCTCACTTCAGCTTCCTGCTTCCTGTCCCTGCAATACTTAGAGCTGATGGGCGGTGCTACACGTGATCCAGCTTTTATAGAGGCTGGGTCACATGATGCACGGGCCAATCACAGCCATGCCATTACTAGGCATGACTGTGATGGCTTCTAAGTGCCCACAGCCTAAAAGCTTGTTGATTGGCTGCCCTGCAGCCTTTCACCGAACACCGAACTCAAACTTTAGAGTTCGGGTTCGCTCAACACTAGTTAAGAGAAGACCACAACTGCTAAATATGAGCTTGTTTGTTTTACTGCAAAGAGATTTCAGTCATGAAGTTAACAGTTCTCTCACTTAAGCTTGAGAAAACAATTCTTGAAAAAACATTACAAACAATGGGGTGGTGGTTATTCATCCTAAAGGCTGTATGACACCTGCCAATTTTTTGGCAGATGAGCACTAAAGAGCATTCGCATGAACGCTTGTTAGCGATTATCTTGCAGTGTAATACTGCCACTGATTGCCCGATGAACGAGCTCGTTCATTGGGCAATTGTGATTTTTAGCTCCTTCACGACTGCCCACTGACTAAATACGTATATATGTCCTGTGCAGATATTATGTATATAAACGGTCAGGCAACGCTCCTACAATCTAGCAGGAGCAGATCGGGTTCTGGCTGTCAGACACAGCGGGGACCCTGAGGAGAGGACAGGAATGGTTTATTACCATTCTTGCCTTCTTCGGTGCCAGCAGGAGAGCGGTGCACAAGCTCACGGAGGAAGAGCAGGAAACGGCCAAGCTGCTTCCTCTATTAGACCTGCCGATCCTGGGGGGCAAGTCTCTAAGGAGACTCTGATGAGCACTTCCTGTGTGAAATGCCATCGCTAACGGAAACCGTTGCTATAGTCGTCCTGTTCACTGAAACCTATACATGTTATACAGTACAGACCAAAAGTTTGGACACACCTTCTCATTCAAAAAGTTTTCTTTATTTTCATGACTATGAAAATTGTAGATTCACACTGAAGGCATCAAAACTATGAATTAACACATGTGGAATTATATACATAACAAAAAAGTGTGAAACAACTGAAAATATGTCATATTCTAGGTTCTTCAAAGTAGCCACCTTTTGCTTTGATTACTGCTTTGCACACTCTTGGCATTCTCTTGATGAGCTTCAAGAGGTAGTCACCTGAAATGGTCTTCCAACAGTCTTGAAGGAGTTCCCAGAGATGCTTAGCACTTGTTGGCCCTTTTGCCTTCACTCTGCGGTCCAGCTCACCCCAAACCATCTCTATTGGTCCGGTGACTGTGGAGGCCAGGTCATCTGGCGCAGCACCCCATCACTCTCCTTCATGGTCAAATAGCCCTTACACAGCCTGTGTTTGGGGTCATTGTCCTGTTGAAAAATAAATGATGGTCCAACTAAACGCAAATCGGATGGAATAGCATGCCGCTGCAAGATGCTGTGGTAGCCATGCTGGTTCAGTATGCCTTCAATTTTGAATAAATCCCCAACAGTGTCACCAGCAAAGCACCCCCACAACATCACACCTCCTCCTCCATGCTTCACGGTGGGAACCAGGCATATAGAGTCCATCCGTTCACCTTTTCTGCATCGCACAAAGACACGGTGGTTGGAACCAAAGATCTCAAATTTGGACTCATCAGACCAAAGCACAGATTTCCACTGGTCTAATGTCCATTCCTTGTGTTCTTTAGCCCAAACAAGTCTCTTCTGCTTGTTGCCTTTCCTTAGCAGTGGTTTCCTAGCAGATATTCTACCATGAAGGCCTGATTCACACAGTCTCCTCTTAACAGTTGTTCTAGAGATGTGTCTGCTGCTAGAACTCTGTGGGCATTGACCTGGTCTCTAATCTGAGCTGCTGTTAACCTGCGATTACTGAGGCTGGTGACTCGGATGAACTTATCCTCCGCAGCAAAGGTGACTCTTGGTCTTCCTTTCCTGGGGCGGTCCGCATGTGAGCCAGTTTCTTTGTAGTGCTTGATGGTTTTTGTGACTGCACTTGGTGACACTTTTAAAGTTTTCCCAATTTTTCGGACTGACTGACCTTCATTTCTTAAAGTAATGATGGCCACTCGTTTTTCTTTACTTAGCTGCTTTTTTCTTGCCATAATGCAAATTCTAACAGTCTATTCAGTAGGACTATCAGCTGTGTATCCACCTGACTTCTCCACAACGCAACTGATGGTCCCAACCCCATTTATAAGGCAAGAAATCCCACTTATTAAACCTTACAGGGCACACCTGTGAAGTGAAAACCATTTCAGGTGACTACCTCTTGAAGCTCATCAAGAGAGTGCCAAGAGTGTGCAAAGCAGTAATCAAAGCAAAAGGTGGCTACTTTGAATAACCTAGAATATGACATATTTTCAGTTGTTTCACACTTGTTTGTTATGTATATAATTCCACATGTGGTAATTCATAGTTTTGATGCCTTCAGTGTGAATCTATAATTTTCATAGTCATGAAAATAAAGAAATGAGAAGGTGTGTCCAAACTTTTGGTCTGTACTGTATATCAAAATGATTGTCACAAAATAGGGAACCCATTGCAATAATTCATTTTTGTGTCAGTTTTAATATTTAAGAAATAAAACTATAATAAAAAAAATACTTATTAATAAGAATTCCCCAAATGAAACCTGTCATGAAAAAATATTGCAAAAATTATTTTGCTAGTCAAACAATTAAAAAAGTTTGTGTCACTAAACCACCACGTGCACAAAATCACAAAAAATTGCCTGGACATTCAGGCCTTTTTTAGGCCCGGTCATGAAAGAGTATAGCACCACAATAGCAGTTTGTCTCCCTACTCCTTGTTTACCAATAAGCAGCAAATAATACATTTGTCCAATAATTTAACTGTTCCCAATTTAGACAACCCGGTCAATTAGTGGTAGAAATATAAAAAACATGTTCATATCTAGTACCCCAGACCTGGGGTACTACTATTATAAATGGCTTGTAATGCAATGTAATGTCCATGCTGTACACTTTGTTCATCAGCAGTATAGTTGGCAGTGTTGGCAACAGGAATGGAACTTACCATTTCATTCCTCACATCTTGGTAGTAGTGGGCTAGTCCAACTTCCTGCCAAGGGAGGAGCAGAGCTAATTAGAGATAGTTTAGAGTTGTAGAAAGAAAAGAGATAGTGAGGGAGCATGCGATCCATCTCCCACTCCTCCAGGCCATGAGAACCATTGAGCCGGCTCATCTAGGAGGACGACCAACGCAGAGAGCCTGCAGGATCCTGGGCTACAGAGTATTTGTAAACTATGGCGTATTTGTGTCAGCAGAGTGATCAACCAATCAAGCTATTAAAGGGGTTATTTAACCTCTATAATGCCCGCCAAAATGCCAAGGCCCCTCATACAGGTTATATTTACACCGCTCCCCAGTACCCGTGTCGCTTCTAATGCCCACACGGCCGTGTCAGCTTCTTCCGTTGTGCGGATCAAAGCATCTAGGGATGAGGGGGTCAGCCAATAGCACGAGGCTCCCTAGCATCACCCGCGATGCTATGGAAGCTCATTCCCATCGCAGCCTCCTATTGGCTAAGTCGCCGGATGTTTTGATGCACACAACGGGGAGAAGCAGCGGCAGCCATGCAGAAACCAGAAGTAACAGGGGTGCCGGGAGTGAGGTAAGTATGACCAGTATGAAGAGCCTGGGCATTTTGGTGGGCATTATAGGGATAGGATAACTCCTTTAAGACTCTGCTGCAAGGTGAAAGAAAACACATTAAGACACCATCACCGCAGTTCAGGACAGGCCTAGCTAGAAGCCTGTATCATACAGTGGCCACCTACAACCACAGGTACCAGCCTTCATAGGGAAGGGATTTAGGAGAGAGACATTGTTAGCTAGTAAACTTCTGACTGTCATCTTTTGCCACATTGCCAGCCACCATACCCCATTATCTGAGAAGAGAGATTGCACTTTATACGAACTGCTGCTACATGTGCTGCTATTTGTTTTTTGTACTCAGTAAAGAAAGTTGTTCTTTGTTCTACAATCTCTGTCTGGTTTCTTCACATCACCTTTTTCAATGCACCAAACCCCAGGGATCGATAGCCGGAGGTAGGACACCGTGACACAACAACATTTCATCAGGGCCACTACTACTCCCATCCTCCACACCGGCTTCTTGGGTGCTCACTGCACATGTAATCAACTTAAATTGGAAGGTGGGTGCTACCACCCCCTTACTTGTGTGACCTTTAGGCTAAATGCAGACGATCAGTATTGCGTGCGGATTTTCCGCACGGATTTGCATGCGGAAAATCCGCACCGTAGGTCATGTACATTGTATTCTATGAGAATTTGAAATTCTCAATGCACATGATGCAGATTTTTTTCCACGCGGATTTTGACCTGCGGTGCAGATTTTAAAATCCGCAGCATGTCAATTTATTTTATTTTTCCTGACCGGATTGTCTTCATTCACTTAGTAAAATCCGCATGCGGGAAATCTGCACCAAATCCTCACCGATTTATGCGGATTGATCGCACAGATTTGCCTGCGAACACCTGCGGATTTCAGTGCGGATTCTCCGCACATGAATCCTGAACGAGTGCATGTACCCTAAGAGGCAAGGTGGTGATAAAACCAACGTAGCTAGTAGCATTTCCCCCAAAGAGATTTCCATGAGCCTTCCCATTCTTGGGAAAAGGTTTTGACATAATATATACTTAATCCCTGGCAATTAAAAAGCCCGTTTCATTGCATTCCTACCACAGCTAATTTAATTTTCTGTTGTTTTGCCACTAATCCCTTAATGCGAGTATCCAAACTTACAGTACAGTGATGTGTCTGTGCAGAGAAAGTGATCATCTCAAGTATCATAAATTATGACTGAGGAGAACTCAACAAAATGGCACTTTCTTCCCATTTATAATTAGACATTGCTACACTGAATTAGAAGAAAGTACAACGATGTGCACAATTATAAAACACTTATTATAATCATAGTTTTAGAATAATTACTAAATGAGATAAACACGTACAATGCATAACCAAAGTGCAGGAAGACTCACATCACACAAGGATTCCAATCAAGATAACTGCGTAGGGCAGTTTAAGACATCTTCAGTATATTATAATTACAAGATCTGAACTACCTGGGGTTCTACTAAGCTCTTTGTGCTTCACATAGTGACGTTGTACATGTATGACCAGTTTGAGCAGATGGACTAATATGGGATCGATGCTAGGTGGTCACACACATTCTATAGCTTTCAGCTGAACACAAGTTTGGCCAACAGATATTCCTCTGAGCCACTGTCAAGGTAGAGTTGAGAGACCCCCATACTCATTAGATGGTTGATGGGTTACACTGAAATCATTTGGGTCGGCCAATGTGTATTGGCACCTTAACAATTGTTTACTAATAATTTGAGTTTGGTTCTTTTGACGTTGTCTTAAGGTAGCCATACACATTAGTCTAAAGTAGATCAATACAAATGGTATCCGTTTGCATACAGATTGCCGGATCTGGAAGGCAGTTCCGGAGACGGAATCCAGCGACGATAGTGTGAAAGTACCCCAAGTACTGCTGCCACCATTCATGCTACTATGACTTCTATCCTCCTCTGCTCTCCACTTTTGTTGCACACTGCAGATGGACATTGGGCCCATTTTGATTTTTGCCATGTGTGCCACTGAAACTGCTCAATTACTTCAAACCTAGAATGAAGAACAAAATGCACAGAAGAAAACTGTCTTCATTGGTCCATCTGTTGATCCCATTCATTATCAGTGGTGAACAGGATGATGGGGAATAGGTTAGCTAAATATCCAAGAGAGCTCGCACAACTCTGGCAGGCAGGACGGATGTTTTAAGTACTGTCTGGCTTGTGTCCTGAGATATCTGGTGGGAAAGCACTTGAAACAGGTAGTTAATAGGTTTCAGGATTTTCTGTACTCAATTAAGCAGCTCTTAAAGTCTGATGTATGTATGAACATAAGTGGGTTTTACAAGTGGACTCTTCTTTCTTATTAAAGTGTAGTTACACAGGAGAATATTTGATGTCAATTTTGCTTGAGACTTTACCAGACATTGCATGTTGTTATATTTTTTGAGGGTAATGTATTAAATTTCCACCAGAAAAGCGGAGTGTTTGTGCCATTTTAGTGTGGTTTGAGCCGGTTTACATTTACTAAACAGCGATAAGATATTTTATGGGCAGAGTACAAACTGACGGATCCTCTGTAATAAACATGACCGTGCACAATTTGGAAAATGCTGGGAGCTGTCCTCTCCTCTTATACCTCATTCCTGTAATGTCTTCTGATATCACATAACAGCCTGGACATGCTGGGAGTTCTAGTCCTCTCCTCTTCTACTCCCTCTCTGAATTGTTCACTGATATCCCTTAAATTATAATTGCCAATTTTATTTTATTTTTTCGCCAATCTGCAAGGACCGGCATAGGGAACATTTTTCCTAATGTACTTTATTTAGGGAAATTGTTTATTTACAGTAAAAAACTTGGGCAGAAATGTCCCTTAGCTGCGTTCTCTCAAATGAGCATTGCTAAGGGACATCCGTCTTCCTAACAGCACAGTGCTGGGCTGACTAGGAAGACGGGCTGGGCTGGGAGCTGGTGGGCCTCTGCCCTCACTGCTCCCTCACAGACTGGTGGGGACATTATACTAATACCTATACATGAAACATATCTACAGACGTGGACAAAATTGTTGGTACCCTTTGGTCAATGAAAGAAAAAGTCACAATGGTCACAGAAATAACTTTAATCTGACAAAAGTAATAATAAATTAAAATTCTATAAATGTTAACCAATGAAAGTCAGACATTGTTTTTCAACCATGCTTCAACAGAATTATGTAAAAAAATAAACTCATGAAACAGGCATGGACAAAAATGATGGTACCCCTAACTTAATATTTTGTTGCGCAACCTTTTGAGGCAATCACTGCAATCAAACGCTTCCTGTAACTGTCAATGAGACATCTGCACCTCTCAGCAGGTATTTTGGCCCACTCCTCATGAGCAAACTGCTCCAGTTGTGTCCGGTTTGAAGGGTGCCTTTTCCAGACTGCATGTTTCAGCTCCTTCCAAAGATGCTCAATAGGATTGAGGTCAGGGCTCATAGAAGGCCACTTTAGAATAGTCCAATTTTTTCCTCTTAGCCATTCTTGGGTGTTTTTAGCGGTGTGTTTTGGGTCATTGTCCTGTTGCAAGACCCATGACCTGCGACTGAGACCAAGCTTTCTGACACTGGCTAGTACATTTCTCTCTAGAATTCCTTGATAGTCTTGAGATTTCATTGTACCCTGCACAGATTCAAGACACCCTGTGCCAGACGCAGCAAAGCAGCCCCAGAACATAACAGAGCCTCCTCCATGTTTCACAGTAGGGACAGTGTTCTTTTCTTGATATGCTTCATTTTTTCGTCTGTGAACATACAGCTGATGTGCCTTGGCAAAAACTTCGATTTTTGTCTCATCTGTCCACAGGACATTCTCCCAGAAGCTTTGTGGCTTGTCAACATGTAGTTTGGCATATTCCAGTCTTGCTTTTTTATGATTCGTTTTCAACAATGGTGTCCTCCTTGGTCGTCTCCCATGTAGTCCACTTTGGCTCAAACAACGACGGATGGTGCGATCTGACACTGATGTTCCTTGAGCATGAAGTTCACCTTGAATCTCTTTAGAAGTCTTTCTAGGCTCTTTTGTTACCATTCGGATTATCCGTCTCTTAGATTTGTCATCAATTTTCCTCCTGCGGCCACGTCCAGGGAGGTTGGCTACAGTCCCATGGATCTTAAACTTATGAATAATATGTGCAACTGTACTCACAGGAACATCTAGTTGCTTGGAGATGGTCTTATAGCCTTTACCTTTAACATGCTTGTCTATAATTTTCTTTCTGATCTCTTGAGACAGCTCTTTCCTTTGCTTCCTCTGGTCCATGTCGAGTGTGGTACACACCATATCACCAAACAACACAGTGATTACCTGGAGCCATATATATAGGCCCAATGGCTGATTACAAGGTTGTAGACACCTGTGATGCTAATTAGTGGACACACCTTGAATTAACATGTCCCTTTGGTCACATTATGTTCTGTGTTTTCTAGGGGTACCATCATTTTTGTCCATGCCTGTTTCATGAGTTTATTTTTTTACATAATTCTGTTGAAGCATGGTTGAAAAACAATGTCTGACTTTCATTGGTTAACATTTATAGAATTTTAATTTATTATTACTTTTGTCAGATTAAAGTTATTTCTGTGACCATTGTGACTTTTTCTTTCATTGACCAAAGGGTACCAACAATTTTGTCCACGTCTGTATATACATTTAAGAGGTCATTTATTAAGACCAGCGTTTTAGATGCCGGTCTTAATCCTTCCTGCGCTGGCAGTGGATCTGACGACGTTATGAAGAGGTGCCGACCTATACATAACTTCGGCGCATCCACTGTCAATCTCAATGTAAGTTAGCTTCCTTTCTGGTTTAAATTTAAACCATTTTGCATGCCTAAAACAGATGTAGAAAATGATAATTGAGATGGGCATGCCGGCAGGTCCCCTTCCCCACCCATTCCACGCCCCCCTTTTTTAGACATGGTGTGAGCGGGGCAAAGTCGCAGATTGCGGCGCAAATAACCTTTAGCTTTAATTATGGCAAGTGTTCACTGTTGTATTGTTTCCACAAGCTTCTGTCACAACATTTATTTCTGTCCAGAGTTGCATTCATTTTTCCCCAAGATCGTGTATTGATGATGGGAGATTTGGACCACCGCGCAAAGTCTTCTCCAGCACATCCCAAAGTATATTAGAAAAATGTTCTCTAGCCCTGTCCCTACACATTGGTAAAAAAAAATTAAATAAATGAATAGTAAACTTGTAGTCCTCTCTCTGAAATGTCATCTAATATCCCATAATAACAGCAAGTGGACATGCTGGGAGTTGTAGTTCTATCCTCTTATACCTCATTCCTGTAATGCCCTCTAACATCACATAATAACAGCCTGGACATGCTGAGAGTTTTGGTCTTCTCCTCTTGTACCCCCTCACTGTAATGTCTACTGATATCACATTATATCAACCTGGACATGCTAGGAAGATATTACATAATAATGACCTGGACATGCTGGGAGTTGTAGTCCTTTCCTCTGATACCTCCTCCCTCTAATATCCTCTGATGCTGGTACTGTATATAGATTACGGTTTCCATTCTGTGTGTTGTATCGTCACCCACTGTCCCGGGTATGGTGTGCTCCTTTTGGGGGTTAGGAAAGTGGTCACCCTAATATAACGTATTTTCCGCTTTGTAAGATGCACCTGATGATAAGATGCACCCCAGGTTTAAGAGGAGTAAAATAAGACAAAATATTTTTCATCAGACCTCATATCAGATCCTCAGATCAGACGCCTATAAATATCAGGTCATCAGATCAGGCCCCCATATCAGCCCACATTGTCAGACCCCCATCAGACCCCCATCAGACCTTAAATCAGCCCACATTGTAAGACCCCCCATCAGACCTCAGCTCAGCTCGCAATGTTAGACCCCATCAGACCTCAGATCAGACCCTTTAGATTAGATTAACTCCTCTTACCTGTCCTGCGCTGTGGCTCCTCTCCACCTCAGGCAGAAGTCGCTCTCCCCTGTCTTCCCGGCTGTACACGGTCAGGACAGTGAAGCGCCAGCCCCAGGAAGGAAGACCGGGTAGGGTGAGTACCACAAGCGCTAGCGGCGCTTTGCTCCTCGCTCCCGGCACCTAATGCATACTAGTTAGTAGGGATGAGCGAACCCGTGGAAGTTAGATAGATAGATAGATAGATAGATAGATAATAGATAGGAGACAGATAGATAGATAGATAGATAGATAGGAGATAGATAGATAGATAGATAGATAGATAAATAGATAGGAGACAGATAGATAGATAGATAGATAGATAGATAGATAGATAGATAGATAAATAGATAGGAGACAGATAGATAGATAGATAGATAGATAGATAGATAGATAGATAGATAATAGATAGCTAGATTGATAGATAGATACTGTAGATAGATAGATAGATAGATAATAGATAGATAGGAGATAGATAGATAGATAGATAGGAGATAGATAGATAGATAGATAGATAGATAGATAGATAGATAGATAGATACAGTCATGTGAAAAAATTAGGACACCCTTTGAAAGCATGTGGTTTTTTGTAACATTTTTAATAAAAGGTTATTTCATCTCCGTTTCAACAATACAGAGAGATTAAAGTAATCCGACTAAACAAAGAAAACTGAAGAAAAGTCTTTTCAAGATCTTCTGTAAATGTCATTCTACAAAAATGCCTTTTCTAACTGAGGAAAAAGATAGGACACCCTTGCCCCTAATAGCGAGTGTTACCTCCTTTGGCTGAAATAACTGCAGTGAGACGGTTCTTGTAGCCATCTACCAGTCTTCGACATCGGTCTGAGGAAATTTTACCCCACTCCTCAATGCAGAACTTTTTCAGCTGTGAGATGTTTGAGGGGTTTCTTGCACGTACAGCCCTTTTCAAGTCACCCCACAGCATCTCAATGGGATTCAAATCTGGACTTTGACTTGGCCATTCCAGGACTCTCCATTTCTTCTTTTTCAGCCAATCTTTGGTTGATTTACTAGTATGTTTTGGGTCATTGTCATGTTGCATGGTCCAGTTCCGCTTCAGCTTTAATTTTCTAACTGATGGTCTCACATGTTCTTCAAGCACCTTCTGATACACAGTAGAATTCATCGTGGATTCTATGATGGTGAGCTGACCAGGTCCTGCTGCAGCAAAGCAGCCCCAAACCATGACACTTCCACCTCCATGCTTCACAGTTGGTATGAGGTTCTTTTCTTGGAATGCTGTGTTTGGTTTACGCCAAACATGTCCTCTGCTGTTGTGTCCAAATAATTCAATTTTGGACTCATCTGTCCAAAGAACATTATTCCAGAAGTCCTGGTCTTTGTCAACTTTATCTCTGGCAAATGTCAGTCTGGCCTCGATGTTTCTCTTGGAAAGCAAAGGTTTCCTCCTTGCACACCTCCCATGCAAGTTAAACTTGTACAGTCTCTTTCTGATTGTAGAGGCATGTACTTCTACATCAACAGTAGCCAGAGCCTGCTGTAGTTCTCGAGATGACACTTTAGGGTTTTTGGAGACCTCTTTTAGCATCTTGCGGTCTGCTCTTGGGGTGAACTTGCTGGGGCGACCAGTCCTGGGCATGTTGGCAGTTGTTTTGAAAGCCCTCCACTTGTAGACTATCTTCCGGACAGTGGAATGGCTGATTTCAAAATCTTTTGAGATCTTTTTAAATCCCTTCCCAGACTCATAGGCTGCTACAATCTTTTTTCTGAAGTCCTCTGACAGCTCTTTTGCTCTCACCATGGTGCTCACTCTCACTTCAACAGTCAGGAGCACACCAAACTAAATGTCTGAGGTTTAAATAGGGCAAGCCTCATTCAACATGCAGAGTAACGATCTACTAATTATGTGCACCTGGTGTGATATACCTGTGTGAGATCTGAGCCAATTTAAGAGGGAATACATGTGAGGGTGTCCTATCTTTTTCCTCAGTTAGAATAGGCATTTTTGTAGAATGACATTTACAGAAGATCTTGAAAAGACTTTTCTTCAGTTTTCTTTGTTTAGTTGGATTACTTTAATCTCTCTGTATTGTTGAAACGGAGATGAAATAACCTTTTATTAAAAATGTTACAAAAAACCACATGCTTTCAAAGGGTGTCCTAATTTTTTCACATGACTGTAGATAGATAGATTGATAGATAGATACTGTAGATAGATAGATAATAGATAGATAGATAGATATGACCTAGATAGTTAGATCAGATAGATAATATATTACATATAGAGACAGACAGACAGCTGCTCTCTGTTTGTATTTTGGATAGATCAGATCTAGATTTATTCTGGATCCCTCACTTATAAAATGCATGTTTTTTACACTTACTAAACTACTTTGTCAAATCTTATGTATGGATTGTAACTAAAGGAGGAATGCTTAAGGATTATTTAGTCGGAAGCTTGTGTGCATACTTCAGTTTCTTCAAATAGAGAAATAACTACACAAATATTCACCTCCGGGACAAATGGATCTAATTACAATTTTTTTTTTTATGCAACCCCTTAAAGTCTCTTACACAAGTTCTGACAGTGGAGGAACATAGATTAGAAGTATGCTTCCTGCCTTGGGTAAATAGCACTCTGTTGTGTCACCTCTGCAATTTCTAAATTGGATGCTTCATTTTAATTATCCTGTTTCCCTTACTGCCAGCAGCAGATCCATCAATGCAGATAAAAACGTTTTCCCTTGGTTCCCACTTAAAGGGGTTCTCTGGCATTAGGAAAATAAAAACTTGATTAATTTTCAGAAACAGTGCCACCCTTGTCTGTGGTCTTTTTCTGGTATTGCGGTTAAAGGGAACCTGTCACTAGTGATGAGCGGCAGGGGCAATATTCGAATTCGCAATATTTCGCGAATATTTGGGCGAATATTCGCCATATATTCGCGAATTCGCGAATTCATGATCTCCAGGCATTAATTTCTTGATTGCGAAAATTCGCATAAAATTTGCATACAAATTTTCGCATAAAAATTCGCATGAATTGGTATTTTCACAAAAATCGAATATTCGCAATTACAAATATATTTTGCGAAATTCGAAATATTCGCGAATTCTCGAAGTGCCGATATTCGCGATTAAAATTCGCAATTCGAATATTCGTGATCAACACTACCTGTCACCGGGATTTTGGGTATAGAGCTGAGGACATGGGTTGCTAGATGGCTGCTAGCACATCTGCAATACCTAGTCCGCATAGCTCTGTGTGCTTTTATTGTGTATAAAAAATTATTTGATGCATATACAAATTAACCTGAGATGAGTCCTGTCCCTGAGATAAGTCACATACAGGACTTATGTCAGGTTAATTTGCATATGTATCAAATCGGTTTTCTTACACAATAAAAGCACACAGAGCTATGGGGACTGGATATTGCGGATGTGCTAGCGGCCATCTAGCAACCCATGTCCTCAGCTCTATACCCAAAATCCAGTTGACAGGTTCCCTTTAAGCCCTTGAATGGAGTAAAGGAAAGCCTAGATATGGTTCAGCAAAATGGGACCACATCTGCATATCTCATATTCATACACTCTAGGGTTCATTTCATATGGTTACTATGTTGTTGAATTGCAAGAGTTTAGTACCCCAGAGGGGCACTACTATTCTTACACCTAGCTACTGTGTCTAATGGCTAGCAGAGAATGTCATCTGTGTACTTAATTCCAGGTCCTCTGATACTGTGCCTTAATAATATTGTTATGCAACTGTTATTACATATAATGTGCCTAGTTATCCAGCTGGTGGCAGAGAATACCTTTAGATAGAATGGAACTTACCATTCCATTCTCCCCCTTTTGGGCAGAAGTGGGCTAGTCCATTTTCCTACTAAGGGATGGGCTGGAGGAAATATGGTCGAGTCAAGAGTGGAGAAGTTGAGAAGTGGAGTTGAGAGTTTGAGCAAGAGAGTGAAGTAGCATGGTATAGTGAGGAAGCGTTTCCCCTCACTGTTGCAGGAGCTTTGGGAAAGTAGCTCAGAGAGCAGCACACTCCTGATATAAAAGGACTTAGTACCTCTGAGAGGCAACACAAAGTCAAAGATCCCCACTCAGCAAACCGGGTCACAGGATACCTCACTCTCATAAGAAACAGTAAATTAAGCTGATAGGAACCAGACTGAAGCCAGAGATTAGCACAGCAGCTTAGAGAGAAAGCAAAGTATTCAAGTTTACCTGCAAGTTTACCCTAGCCTGCTGGAGCCAAGAAACAGATCAAGTATTGTTTGGATGACACAAATTAATTGCTAATTTGTTCAAGAAAAAGAAACGTTGAACTTTATCAGGTCTGGACTCTACTTACTCCACCAACTACAACTCCTTTGTTGCTGCAGAGCCTAACCCCAGGGAGCAACAGTATCCAGGTAGGAGCAATGTAACACAGAAACTATTAGGGCCACAACATACCACTCAGCATTCCTAAGCACTGGGACCGAGCGGCCCTTGGGAGTGGCCAGATGCAAGAGCAACCTGGAGAACATCTGGGAGAACATTCAAACTCCATGGAGATATTGTCCTTGGTTCCGTTCAATTTCAGGGTCCCAATGATGAGCCACCTATCTCCTCATTACCTAAATTTGTCTAAACTGCCCTCTTACCCAGTTGGAAGAACCCATAGGGTTCACTTGACAACTGGGTCATCAATCTCTCATTCAATTGATGGTGCCCACAAGCCACATGTTGCCAATGAGCTACGGGTGGGGACCACCACTGATATACAAATTTAAACAAGTTATCCCATGAATAATGCAAAAATGAAAATCACATAACAACCTCTTTCTAACAAAGCTAGAACCAGCCTTGTACCTCACATGGACCCAGAGATCTCCCCATTCATTGCTCCAATTGTTCTGCTAGATTATGTTCAGCCTGGCAGCTCCAGGGGGCATGCCCTTCTCATGGGGTGTGTCTTTTCTGCTGAAGCTAGTGGCACTTGAAGGATGAAACTGAGCATGTGCTTCCATCTCAGTGGGCAGGACAAAGAAATTAGAAAAAGAGCAAACAGCAGGTGGCGCTATACAGATAGATTCCATTGAAAAACTCAGTAGCTATAATTTTTTCATTGCATGCAATCACAAAAGTAATTCAGATCCAGGTGCTGGTTTGAAAACTGCAGAATATTTTTCGCTGGGAACCCCTTTAATTAATTTTAGGGCTGTACATACATTTTGTGTCACCATAAGCAGTTAATAAATTGTTATTGCTGTTTTTCACAAATGCTTTTATACTGTGTTGTCAGTGCTACTGTTAGCAGAGATGATATGTATACAGTAATTCATGGGATCTGAGCCATTCCCTTCTTTGTGTGGCAATGTCCCTTTAAAAGGCAGCTCCTCAATCATCGTAGGCTGCAGTTCAAGATGTCACAGTGACATGGGCTGTATTCGTGAATCCTGAGGCAGTTTTCAGCACTCTTTATCCCTGCACACAAGACATTTTCCTTTAGTGAAAGCTCCTACAAAGAGGCAATCAACACATTTACATTTTACCTTGTCTTCTATACAGTGATTTATAAACTAGGAAATTAAAACCATAATGCTGTTTCAAATTGTAAATGTGTATTCCCCAAATGTTACCTTGTATGATCGGACAACTTGAATCTAAAAAGTGGAAAAAGGCAAAAATTATTTAATTTGGATTTATTGAAAATAAATTTTCATGGTTGCCTGTAGGTAACTGTCTAGGATTTGGACAGTCTAAACTTGGGGCCCATTTACAGGGGCCGATTAGAGGGGCAGTGATCGGCAATGAACTGTTTTATTTCTGAGCATTGCCCACTTATTCGAGCTTTATTTAAAATCAGACAGTCAAGAAGTGCTAGATGTGACAGATGCTGGATGATAAATGATAGGGCAGAAACTTAAAGCTCTACAATGGAAGAATGGGGTGGGGGAGGGGGGTTGGCAAGTCCCTTCAATTGGCCAGACCTGTAAAGGGAAGCTTACATACCTTCTTCCTGGCGCAGGTTCCCCACTCCTTCTTCCAGGCTGCGATGCTCTTCTGGGCTCCCTTGTTGAAAACATCCAGTTTGACATCACCTACAGCCAAACACTGGCTGCGGCGGTAACCAGCTCCCATTACATCATTACAAATGGTCACATGAAGCACGTGGATCTGGGGATCTGGTCATTTCCGCGTCCAGTGATTGGCTGCAGGCAGCTTCAAACCTGATGTTTTCAACTAGGGAGCCCAGCAGAGCACCACAGGTTTGGATGAGAAGGAGCCGGATGGCAGCACCAGGAAACAGGTAAGTAGGCTTCCCTTTGCAGGTCCGGCCAAGTAGGGGTTTGTTAACCCCAGTGCTTTTTTACACAACTCCTTTAATCAGTGCTCCCTTCCAAGTTTCACCACCTTTCCCAGTAAACTACGCCCACTTGTGGTGCACAGCATGCAAGCTAGAATTTTGTCTCAATTAGAGCCAGAATTCTGATGCATTTTTTTAGGTAAACCTGGCCCATTATGTTAAGCCTGGTGCCTACAGTTTTGTGTCTATATCTCCTAGGCAGACCAATGTGTGTAACTGTTCACAAGTTAGCATGAAATATCACGTGAATGCAGGAATCAGAATACACACAAGGTTTGTTTGTAGCATGTAGATATCAAGACCCATAGGCAGGGCTTCTTTTATAGAATATGGGGCCCTAGATTCCAAGTAAGGTAGGGTCCAACCGAGCTGCCATATTTAGACAGTTGTTGCTCCTATGTATCCAGTCTTTGGTGGCAACCCCCTAAAACCTTCCCTCGTCCATGGTCTGCATGGGAGTTGAAGACAAATGAGGGTAAGATATTTTTAATTATCACATCTTCAGCATTGCTTTAATTTTGTTTTTAGACGCACGAGGCATAGTAGTAGCAAAATGATACACACTCTCTGAAATATTATAGATGGTATTAATTTATCTTTTAGTTTTAATTTAAAAATGATGTTATTTTAGTGGAACTGCAATGGTCAAGGGGAACTAATGGTAAATAATATCAAGACAAACCATGTTGCTGGTGATATACTTGTATCCCCTCTAAATTATAGAGCTTGTTTAGTGTTTAGTGTCCAGCAAATGTGCTATCACGGTCGGCTTACCAAATGACCCTGCAAACAAGGAAAAAGAAGTAACTTGTGTACAGTGTGAAAGATGTCAGAGGTTGTAATTAATCTCATTTCATACCTTCTCGAGATGGACTCCAGGAGACTGAACAATAATGTGCCCATGGAGCATTCCGTCATCCCTCAGAAGATCACATCTTCTGTCACTGTCCATCCTTCCGCTCATGTCCCCACAGGACATTAGCGCTCTGATTGGCTGGAGGTGACTTCACACTAATGGCCTGCCAACATTTACCTTCTAGGCTGCCAATACACACGTTAATATCTTCCCTACCACAGAGCCACACAAAGCTGTACACAGTGTTTACTGTTGACCTCATAGTCATAAAGTAGCAGAATACGTTGTGGCTAATAAATTAGAGCGTAAGCTCTTCTGAACAATACCTCAATGGTGTCATTGTGAACGGTATATCTAATGCCTGCATGTTTCAGCTTTTAGGTTGTGGAGCATAGGGATATAGGGAAGACAATAGAAGGAATGCTGGGTGTTCGGGGATAAAGTGGTTACAGCTTAATTATAAATCAGTTACGACGTTGAAAGAGAACCAAGTGATCACAATGGAAAATGAAACACTGATTTGCTGACGTAATTAAAAGATTTTTCTTGTTGAGCATATAGACCTCAGCTCATTTCAGGATTAAAGTTTTCTGTGCGTCTTAGGAGGTGGAGAAAATCATATGCAATTCTCAGAAACTCAAGCAATTATTACTACAAAAAAATCTCATTAAAGGAATACTACCAACAATTTTTTTTCACATATTAACAGCCTTTATGTGAATATTCTATGGGTTATTGTTTTACAAAAAACTGTTGGATGGTTTTCTGGATATAATTTCTGAAGTTATTCCATGTATTCTACTTCTTCTCCTGGCTCTTTAACGTCCTCTTTGTGTGGACTTCTAGCATGGCAAACAGTCTTGCTTGACTTTCTCAGTCAGACCATTCACTATGCCCAGAGAGAGAAGGAGATAAATGACATGATTAAAACATTGCACACAGCCGCAGTTTTGGCGGCTCGGATGCGGACCTATTCAAAAATGCAAAAAAATGTGCTGTCCGCATCCATTGCTCTGTTCCATGGCCCCGCAAAAAAAAAAATAACATGTCCTATTCTTGTCCGCGCTTTACGGACAAGAATAGGCAGTTATATTAAAGGCTGTCCGTGCCGTTCCGCAATTTGCGGACTGCAAAACACACCACGGTCGTGTGCATGTAGCCTTACTCTGATAAGTACAGTGATCTTCTGTGGGCACCTTTATCTACGCCTATCAAAGGAAAAACAGAGCTACTATTAGGCCCCTTTCACACGAGCGTGATTTCAGCGCGGGTGCAATGCGTGATGCGAACGCATTGCGCCTGCACGGAATCCGGACCCATTCATTTTAATGGGGCTGTGTACACGTGCGTTGGTTTTCACGCATCACTTGTGTGTTCCGTGAAAATTGCAGCATGTTCTATATTCTGCGATTTTTATTGGCCCCATAGAAGTGAATGGAGCTGCGTGAAAATCGCATCCGCAATTGCATCCGCAATGAAAATCGCATCCGCAATACACGTTTTTCAAGCATGGTTGCTAAGAGATGTTTTTTGTATACATTCCGTTTTTTATCACGCGAGTGCAAAACACATTAAATCGCATTGTACCAGCGCGATAAAAACTGAACAACTGAACGCGATCGCAGGCAAAACTGAATGACTTTGCCTGCGAAATTGCGCAGTTATCACTGAACGCATCCGCAACTCATCCGGACCTAATCACGCTCGTCTGCAAGGGGCCTTATACTAGCAGATAACCTTTCCTCAAATCAGCAGTAAACTAAATAATATTTTGTATTTAAGTTCCAGCGGTATAGTATTGCCAAAATGAAAAACAGCCAAAAATTCTAAAAAAAAAATTCTATGAATATTGAGTTTGAACAAAAATACCCCTTTCTGACTAGAGTTTCCCTTTAAATATGAGACCTTGATTTGTTAAAGCTGTGATAAGGGTTGTATGAGATAGAAGTAGTGATGGACGAACCGCAAGTTCGCAGTGGGCCCCATTCACTCTAATGGCAGGTGAACCTGAAACAGAACAGAAAACATCAAGTGATTATGTGGCTGGAGGTATATTAGACGGTCATTGGATATCAATTTTACTTCAGGCCAGTGGAGTACAGGCCCCAAAAATTATTCATTCAATGTACAGAAAAGAACAAGTGATTATCTGGCTGGAGGTATATTAGGCGGTCATTGGATATCAATTTTACTGCAGGCCAGTACAAATACAGGGAGTGCAGAATTATTAGGCAAATGAGTATTTTGACCACATCATCCTCTTTATGCATGTTGTCTTACTCCAAGCTGTATAGGCTCGAAAGCCTACTACCAATTAAGCATATTAGGTGATGTGCATCTCTGTAATGAGAAGGGGTGTGGTCTAATGACACCAACACCCTATATCAGGTGTGCATAATTATTAGGCAACTTCCTTTCCTTTCGCAAAATGGGTCAAAAGAAGGACTTGACAGGCTCAGAAAAGGCAAAAATAGTGAGATATCTTGCAGAGGGATGCAGCACTCTTAAAATTGCAAAGCTTCTGAAGCGTGATCATCGGACAATCAAGCGTTTCATTCAAAATAGTCAACAGGGTCGCAAGAAGCGTGTGGAAAAACCAAGGCGCAAAATAACTGCCCATGAACTGAGAAAAGTCAAGCGTGCAGCTGCCAAGATGCCACTTGCCACCAGTTTGGCCATATTTCAGAGCTGCAACATCACTGGAGTGCCCAAAAGCACAAGGTGTGCAATACTCAGAGACATGGCCAAGGTAAGAAAGGCTGAAAGACGACCACCACTGAACAAGACACACAAGCTGAAACGTCAAGACTGGGCCAAGAAATATCTCAAGACTGATTTTTCTAAGGTTTTATGGACTGATGAAATGAGAGTGAGTCTTGATGGGCCAGATGGATTGGCCCGTGGCTGGATTGGTAAAGGGCAGAGAGCGCCAGTCCGACTCAGACGCCAGCAAGGTGGAGGTGGAGTACTGGTTTGGGCTGGTATCATCAAAGATGAGCTTGTGGGGCCTTTTCGGGTTGAGGATGGAGTCAAGCTCAACTCCCAGTCCTACTGCCAGTTTCTGGAAGACACCTTCTTCAAGCAGTGGTACAGGAAGAAGTCTGCATCCTTCAAGAAAAACATGATTTTCATGCAGGACAATGCTCCATCACACGCGTCCAAGTACTCCACAGCGTGGCTGGCAAGAAAGGGTATAAAAGAAGAAAATCTAATGACATGGCCTCCTTGTTCACCTGATCTGAACCCCATTGAGAACCTGTGGTCCATCATCAAATGTGAGCTTTACAAGGAGGGAAAACAGTACACCTCTTTGAACAGTGTCTGGGAGGCTGTGGTTGCTGCTGCACGCAATGTTGATGGTGAACAGATCAAAACACTGACAGAATCCATGGATGGCAGGCTTTTGAGTGTCCTTGCAAAGAAAGGTGGCTATATCAGTCACTGATTTGTTTTTGTTTTGTTTTTGAATGTCAGAAATGTATATTTGTGAATGTTGAGATGTTATATTGGTTTCACTGGTAAAAATAAATAATTGAAATGGGTATATATTTGCTTTTTGTTAAGTTGCCTAATAATTATGCACAGTAATTGTCACCTGCACACACAGATATCCCCCTAAAATAGCTAAAACTAAAAACAAACTAAAAACTACTTCCAAAAATATTCAGCTTTGATATTAATGAGTTTTTTGGGTTCATTGAGAACATGGTTGTTGTTCAATAATAAAATTAATCCTCAAAAATACAACTTGCCTAATAATTCTGCACTCCCTGTACATGTCAAATACATATGTTTAAAAGAACTAAAAATATCTAATTTGATTAAAAACGGCTAACGAAATCCCCCCTCTTGAATAAACCCCAAATGATAATAGGTTGCATTCGATAACACGTGGTCTTCACAGGTGTCGAATTCCTCCGAGTCCCCAACAATTAGGCATTCACCGTACAGAAAAGATCAAGTGATTATGTGGCTCGAGGTATATTAGACGGTCAATGGATATCAATTTTACTGCAGGCCAGTGGACTACAGGCCCCAAAAATTATTCATTCACCGTACAGAAAAGAACAATTGATAATGTGGCTAGAGGTACATTAGGCGGTCACCGTATAACAATTTTACTGTTGGCCAGTTAGATTACAGGTCCCAAAAATGATGCATTCACATACATAAAAGATCAAGTGATTATGTGGCCGGAGGTATATTAGACGGTCAATGGATATCAATTTTACAGCAGGCCAGTAGACTACAGGCCCCAAAAATTATTAATTCACTGTACAGAAAAGAACAATTGATAATGTGGCTGGAGGTACATTAGGCATTCACCGTATAACAATTTTACTGTTGGCTAGTTAGATTACAGGCCCCAAAAATTATGCATTTACCGGACAGAAAAGATCAAGTGATTATGTGGCCAGAGGTATATTAGACGGTCAATGGATATCAATTTTACTGCAGGTCAGTGGACTACAGGCCCCAAAAATTATTCATTCACCATACAGAAAAGAACAATTGATAATGTGGCTGAAGGTGCATTAGGCGGTCATCGTATAATAATTTTACTGTTGGCCAGTTAAATTACAGGCCCCAAAAATTATGCATTCACCGTACAAAAAAGATTAAGTGATTATGTGGCTGGAGGTATATTAGACGGTCAATGGATATCAATTTTACTACAGGCCAGTGGAATACAGGCCCCAAAAATTACTCATTCACCAGACAGAAAACATCAAGTGATTATGTGGCTGGAGATATATTAGACGGCCATTGGATATCAATTTTACTGCAGGCCAGTGCAAATACACGTCAAATACATATGTTTAAAAGAACAAAAAATATGCAATTTGATTAAAAACATAGCTAATGAAATCCCCCCTCTTGAAAGAACCCCAAATGATAATAGTTGAAGTTTGATAACACGTGGTTGTCACAGGTGTTGAATTCCTCCGAGATCCATGTCTCAGTCATTTTTATAAATGTGAGGTAGTTCACACTGTCGTGAGCTAGGCGTGTGCGCTTATTGGTCACGATCCCCCCTGCTGCGCTGAACGTCCTTTCGGACAGGACACTCAACGAGGGGAAAGCCAAGAGTTCCATGGCAAATTGTGCCAGCTCTGGCCACAGGTCAAGCTTGCACATCCAGTAGTCAAGGGGTTCCTCGCTTCTCAAAGCGACCACATCGGCCGTTAACCCGATGTAGTCGGACACTTGTCGGTCTAGGCGTTCCATGAGGCTAGATCCGGAGGGCGGATCTCGATGGGTTCGCTGCAAGAATGATCTCATATCCGAAGTGACCAACACATCTTCATACCGCCCTCTTCTTGCATGCGCTGGAGGATTTGTACTCGCAACTGTTTCTCTGTGGGTGTAAATTCCTCTGCCAGCACCCGCAACAGCAAAATGCAGCATCTCTCGAAGCAAGGCCTGGAAATGCTGCATTCTGCCAGCCCTCTGTGATGCTGGCAACATGTCCGCCATTTTGTGTTTGTACCGGGGGTCTAAGTATGTTGCCACCCAGTACTGGTCCTTGGCCTTTATGCTTTCTATACGGGTGTCCCTCTTTAAACATGGAGCATGAAGGCCCCCATTTGCACTAAATTGGAAGTGGTGGAGCGGCCTGGCTCCTGCTCAGGGCCAGCTATTGGGAACAATATTACTGACAACAAATATATATTTTCCATAATTTATCCACACTTATAAACGCCTATAAACGGTGTCTGCAGTGAACTGTCACAGCTGCGCTGCAAGACAGTGAAGTCTCGCCTGTTGGTACTTTGGCACACATGGCTGACTTCATGTTACACTGCCTTTCCTGCGACCCGCACGTTATACACATTTTAAACAACACGAATTACTGGTTGTTCACCCTTCTCGACCCACGAATTACTGGTTGTTCAACTTCTCATCTCTCATTCCTCTGGTGGAAAGGATGAGCAAAATGGTGCAATACCAGAAGATCCTTGTTGGAAAATTGCTCCAAAATCTTCCATCTGTCCAACCGAGGAGGGGAGACAAGGGGAACACACAGCAGTTCCAACAGAGGCAGGGCAACAATCTCCAAAGCCTGGGACAGTTTCATGACACCCTGCCAGCACCCTCACCCTGATGTGCGGCCTACTGCCACAAGGAGAGAAAAATTCTGAAAGATGGTGAAGGAGTACATAGCAGACCGTGTCAGCATCCTCAATCATCCCTCAGTGCCTTACAACTACTGGGTGTCCAAGCTGGACACATGGCACGAACTTGCGCTCTACGCTTTGTAGGTGCTGGTCTGCCCTGCCGCCAGCGTTTTGTCTGAGCGTGTATTTAGTGCTGCTGGTGGCATTATAACAGATAAGCGTATCCTCCTTCCACCACAAACAAGGGTATATGGTTGAATCTTGCTTTTCTCATCCTCCTCCTCCTCTTCCGTCATGTCAACATGCATTGCTTATTCGTCACATATAATGCACTCGCATATATGGCTTTCGAATGTAATTTTTTAGAGGGTCCGCTCACCAGCAGGCCCTCACATATAATTTTTTAGAGGGGTCCGCTTACCGGCAGGCCCTCACATATATTTTTTACAGGAACTGCTCACCAGCAGGCCCTTACATCTAATTTTTTACAGGGTCCGCTCACCAGCAGGCCCTTGTATCTAATTTTTTACAGGGTTCGCTCACCAGTAGGCCCTCACATCAAATTTTTTACATGGTCCGCTCACCTGCAGGCCTGCAACTCAATGTAAATGAGGCCCTCCTTTATGTGATATACAGGTTGTGCAGCACTTGCACTTTATATTTAAGTAAATATACAGGAAAGAATGTTTTCAATAAATTTTTCCTATAAAATCGATTTTTTTACTTTGGTTTTGTGCGTAAAACCTTAATTTGGGCCTGGTGATCACTTTAAGGCCTTTTAAGCAGCATCAGCAGCAGCATGGTGATAAAAATTTGTGGCAAGGTGACATGGTGTGGAGATGGCAGCATGAGGAAGCCACATGACCGAGTCTGGATAAAAGACTAAGGCCACAGATTGTTTAGAAAGATGCAGATGGAAACAATCTGTGGAGCTGTATCACGGTCACCTGCAGATTAATGCAGACCAGGGGCATAGCTATAGAGGAAGCTGCAGCTTTGGGGCCCTGACCCAGAAGGGGCCCATCAAGGAGGAGGATGACTAAAAGATTTGGTCAGGGCCCCCTCAACAGTATAGACAGTGTATAAAATGGATGAAACAGCTGCCGGCCCTTGTCTGAGAGAGCGATCTTTACTAGCTACAGGAATGGGGGCCACATGAAAGGAAGGGGTCGCAAAAAAATGACTGTGGGATGGAGCCCCATTCAAAAATTTGCTGTGGGGCCGTCATTTCTAGCTACGCCACTGATGCAGCCCACAAAAGCAAGTTGGGTTTATCTATTCCAAAACCTTAATTAGATTGTGGGCCTGGTGATCACATTAAGGCCTTTAAAGCAGCATCAGCAGCAGCATGGTGATAAAAATGAGTGGCAAGGTGACATGGTGTGGAGATGGCAGCATGAGGAGGCCACATAGTGGCACAGTGACAGAGTCTGGATAAAAGACTGAGGCCACAGATTGTTGAGAAAGATGCAGGTGGAAACAAATCGGTAGAGCTGTATGACGGTCACCTGCAGATTAATGCAGCCATCAAAATTAAGTTGGGTTTGTTGGTTCCACCTCAGCTCACCAGCAGGCCCACACCTAAAATCTTTTACTGGGTCAGCTCACCTGCAGGCCCGCAACTCAAATCTTTTACAGGGTCAGTTCACCTGCAGACCTGCAACTCAAATCTTTTACTGGGTCAGCTCACCTGCAGGCCCGTAACTCAAATTTTTTACAGGCTCAGCTCACATTCAGGCCTGCAACTCAAATCTTTTACAGGGTCAGCTCACATGCAGGCCCTCGCATATAATTTTTTAGAGGGTCAGCTCAGCTGCAGGCCCTCGCATATAATGTATTACAGTTTCAGCTCACCAGCAGGCCCGCACCTAATATCTTTTATAGGATTATCTCACCTGCAGGTCCGCAACTCAAATCTTTTTCAGGGTCAGCTCGCCTACAGGCCCGCAACTCATGCTGCCTTGCTTGAAAGTATTAACCGTAGCTGTTTATCTAGAGTCAACAAAGCGGCAGCAGGGCCTCTCCTGTATAACGTTTCCTCATCCAAAATACTGCAGTAACATTCCCTGTCATTTGTTATTACAGGGAATCTTAAGAGTCCTGTATTGTTATGAACGCGATGACAGCATGGTGGAATGTTGAGTGGAGGACAAATGGGAGGAGAGAGGAGAAGGATAAGAGGCAGGACATGGAGCGCCGGGAGTGTGGTTTTGTGGGTTCTGATGGCGTTGCTCCCACTGGGCTCATTGATGGGAGGTCAGGTGCCTTCTTAAGGCGGTCCCCTAGGTGAGTGTTGGGCTTACCGCGATTTATGTTGCAGATGGCAAAACTATTGTCAGCAGCTGACACGTTAAAAAAAGCCCACACTGCGGAGTAATGTGCCGGCGTCCTGGGAGCGCCAGATGTGACTGCATGGTAGATGGCTCACTCCAGATACATTTGTAGTCTGATTTTTGCCTCCTGTGCACTGCATCTCTCCCTCTGAACTCCCCTCCTCTTCCTCTCTTGTGGGCACCCACGTGACGTCCATTGACACATCATCATCGTCACCTTCACCAACATTGACATTAGAGATATTGGAGTAGGCAGCAACAGCGGGGACCACCCTCCTTGGGCTAATCTGGGTACTGTTGTCAGACCGCTGGTTGGCTGCCATTGCTACCTCCTCTTCCTCATCCGATTCCAAGAATGGCTGCGCATAGGTAAGGTCTGGAAATTGATGGAAAAATATTTCCTCTGACACGAGTGAAGGGGCTATGGTGGTGGTGGTGGTGTCTTTGGGTTTGCACACAGCAGAGAGTGAGGAGGGTGCTGATACAGAGGATGAGGAGGGTGCAGAAGCAAAAGGCTGAGTGAGCCACTCAACCAACTCTGGTGCATCCTTTGACGTAATCGCACGCAGCTTCTCCAACTTCCCACTTAGGCTCCGGCCTGGTGCACCTGCCCGACCCCTACCACCCCTGCAGAATGGCCTGCCTCTTCCTCTGCCTGTCATTTTCAAAATGACCCTGTGACAAAGTCCCTATAGAAGGGCAGTATTTGTGAAAGCAGGTATATAGAACCCCATAATCAGTTTATTTTGGGGAAACAACAGGTTATATCACACCAGTTGCAATTAATGGTTCGTATAGCATTTGTCCCTCTGTAAAGCTGCGGTATCTCAGCAGAACCGCACACAAATGCTGCACAATACAAATTCACTATATGGAAAGTATATTATAGGTATATATATATCACACCACTGCCTCAATCAGTTTTTTAGGGGGGGCAACTGGTATATTACACTAGTTGACCTTAGTTGTTCCAGTAGCGTTTGTCCCTCTGTATAGCTGCGGTATCTAGTCAGCAGAACCGCACACAACTGCTGCACATTCACTATATATAAATTATATTATAGGTATATCACACCCCTGCCTCAATCATTTTTTTTTTGGGGGGGGGGGGGCGAACTGGTATATCACAACAGTTGCAATAAGTTGTTCCAACAGCGCTTGTCCCTCTGTATAGCTGCGGTATCTCAGCAGAACCGCACACAAAAGCTGCACAATACAAATGCACTATATATAAATTATATTATAGGTATATCAGACCCCTGCCTCATTCAGTTTTTTTGGGGGGCAACTAGTATATCACAACAGTTGCAATTAGTTGTTCCAACAGCATTTGTCCCTCTGTATAGCTGCGGTATCTCAGCAGAACCGCACACAAATTCTGTACAATACAAATGCATTATATAGAAATTATATTATAGGTATATCACACCCCTGCCTCAATCAGTTTTTTTGGGAGCAACTGGTATATCACAAAAGTTTAAATTTGTTGTTCCAATAGCGTTTGTCCCTCTGTATAGCTGCGGTATCTCAGCAGAACCGCACAAAAATGCCGCACATGCACTATATATAAATTATATTATAGTTATATCACACCCCTGCCTCAATCAGTTTTTTTGGAGTGCAACTGGTATATCACACCATTTGCAATTAGTTTTTCCAATAGCGTTTGTCCCTCTTTATAGCTGCAGTATCTCAGCAGAACCGCACAAAAATGCCGCACATGCACTATATATAAATGATATTATAGTTATATCACACCCCTGCCTCAATCAGTTTTTTTGGGGGGCAACTGGTATATCACAAAAGTTGCAATTAGTTGTTCCAGTAGCTTTTGTCCCTCTGTGTAGATGCGTTATCTCAGCAGAACCGCACACAAATTCTGTACATGCACTATATATAAATTATATTATAGGTATATCACACCCCTGCCACAATCAGTTTTTTTGGGAGGCAACTGGTATATCACAACAGTTGAAATTAGTTGTTCCAGTAGCATTTGTCACTCTGTATAGCTGCGGTATCTCAGCAGAACCGCACAAAAATGCCGCACATGCACTATATATAAATTATATTATAGCTATATCACACCCCTGCCTCAATCAGTTTTTTTGGGGTGCAACTGGTATATCACACCAGTTGAAATTTGTTGTTCCAATAGCGTTTGTCCCTCTGTATAGCTGCGGTATCTCAGCAGAATCTCACACAGCTATGTTAGAAAGTATATTATAAGTATACCACACAACTCAGTATGTCACACTAACAGTCTGTCCCTGCTCCACACAGCAACCTCTCCCTACAATGGCAAATGACTGAATGTAAAATGGTGGCCAGATCGGGTTTATTTATAGGGTAGGGGGTGTGTCCATGTGCTGATACGTCTCAATTAGCTGTCCTGTCCCACCTGATGGATGTGTCATGGGTCAAAGTTTGGCACAATGCAAAAGAATATGGCACCGGCGGACATCGCCATATGTTTGCCTGTTCGGCAAACCGCGAACAAGCAAAGTTCACCGCAAAACGACCGCGGGGCGAACCGCAAGGCCATCTCATCACCACCCTTGTTCATAGGTTTTTCCTAAAGGAACATCCTAAGTGGGATAGGGGGCTTTTACAGTTTTTACATCAGGATCCATGAACTTCAAGTGAGTCATGTTACATTTTGTTTCCTGGTTATTAGTGAGGAGGATTACAGAAACCACTGTGGCACTTTAGATGTATGTCGATCATCGATAAGGATACCAGGATCGATAAGGGTCTAGTGGTTAGTTTTCAACTCCTTGATAATTTTGTTCTTTGGGAAATAAGTCAGTGCCAGAGGTGTCTGGCAATAGCTTTGTTCCTTCTCTCATTTACAAATATGCATACTCAGCTGAACTGAGAGTGTATGTGTATGGGGGAATCGGGAGATTCCTGTCAGTTATCTTGTGTGTTTAACTGGCTTAAAGTGGTTGAGCAGTGTCAATATCTTGACACTGCACAACCCCTTTAAGAAACAGTATTTGGAGAGGACAAAAGAGAGCAATGTAATGATTTATAATTTATATTTTCTGGTGTGCAGTGACCCGCTGGATGACTGCTAAAGGGTTAATGCTAAAATTCTCAGGCTCACTACTTTAAAATGTTTACAATTAAACTAACTGTGACTTATGCACCCTTTGATTCAGAAAGGCTATGTATGAGAGGAAATAGTTAAAGGGGTTGTCCACTTTTCAATATTTATGACCTATCCTTACTTGAATGAAAATGTGTAGTTGTAGTTATACTCCGTCCAATTAAACTGAATGGAATGTAGAAGCTGTAATTATATCTTCTCGCCACTTCAATGGCGACAGCGGGCAGATAAACAGTGAGAAGAGTGCTGCTTTCTCTTCAAACAGCTGACCGGACGCTGTACCGGGAGTCAAACCCCCACCTTTCTGATATTGATGTGTAGTGTCCCACTAGGTAGGAGTGGGCACTACACAAGGGGTAATTGGGTCACGTGTTACTTTTGCTCATAAGGGACAGTGATATTATATTTATCTATGCATTGTAATGTATTTTCTGTGTGTTTTTACATTTGTATGGTTCCCCTGTTATATGCTTAGCAGGCCTAGTTGGGTATAGTTAGACATCCCAGACACTAGAGGGAGATAGGGAGCCCCTAGTATAAATGTCCAGGCCCAGACAGGGAGGGGTTAGGTCATAGTCAGGAGTCTGTGGAGACAGAAGTGAGAAGGCACCAGCCAGAGATATGCTGAGGGCCTCCTTCTGACATGCAGCTAGATAGTCCAGGCTTCTAGTTGCACCAGGAGGCTAGTGAAGGAGTACAGCCTGCCTGGAGACCATTAATCCAACAAGCACAGAAGAAGTAACCCCAGTAGTAGGGATGAACCTCCTGGGAGAAACCTGCAGCTTCCCTCACAACAGGAACAGTACAACCAGCTCAGATAAGTAAGCTGATAGGCAGAGGTACTGCAAAATAGAAGCAAGGGTCAATACGGGAGGAAGAATTATTACCAAGGATTAAAGCCGGCATCCGGGCCTTGGGATCCAGCCAGCTAGAATAGCTGTGGGGATAGAGCAGCCTAGTTCTGCGAAGCATTAACTGTTTACCCTCCAAGGTATCTTGCAAGATTGTTACCTGCCATGTATTGAAAGTAAGCCTGCTTGTGAACTGTATGGTTCAAGGGACTGCATAAACATCTGTATGTACAAAGTTGGACTGTTACCAAGTAAAAGCAATGTTTGGTTCACCATACCCTCTGTGTACCTCAATTACTACTGCTATAAATCGGTGTGCTACCGTTACAGGCACTGGTGTCACGATCCTTAAAGGGACCTTGCCTCAGGCACTCAAAATACCTGCAACATCCAGGGCACCTCATACACCATCAGGTCTGGTCCCTATTTACAGAGTGTGCCCCAGAGGAACTTGTGTCTACCTCTCCTTCACTGACGCATGCCTGCCCAGGGTTCTCCTCCAAAAAGTGAGTAACCCTCGATTGCCCATAACCATGACCTCACCATTGCAATACCCTGCAGGTCTGGCGTGCTGCAGATGGCCTATCCTGAGGATATCATCATGGAGGTCACCAATATGGGAAACCGGACAACCCCTTTAAGCTGGTACATTTGCCAGGTAGTGGGCTAGCCCCATATTCCGCTGGCTAGTGTAGTAGGGAGTTCCTAGCAAATCAGGCTAGGCCGAAGACCTGTTTGGTATGTACTGCTGCCAAGTAGGCCTAGGAAGAACTCTTCTCCAGGGAAGACACCATTCCTGAGAGGAAAAGCTGTCAGCCATTCTGCCACTAGTAATCTGTTATTTTGTTTCCCTATGTTCCCCTCCCTGATTCTGACCCAGTACATATATAGGAAAGGACTGCCATCCAGTTGCCGGCTGCCGATTAAGGCAGATTGTGCAAATAGGTAGGGACAGTACTAGGCAGGAGTACAGGGCTCACAGTTCCCTACCGTGACACCCCAAAGTCCAGGGGGTGCCCTGAGGGGGAAGAAAGATTGCACCTCTCAATTCACTGCCCACGCAGCCTGGGGGGAGAACTGGAGTAGGGATTAGCCACTGTAAGAATACAACCACTCTCATAGCTGTATGTTGTCAAGTTCATCTATGTGACCATTATGACCACGGCCGGAGATGTGGCCATGTTTTTCTTTACACAGGGCAAAGATTTAATTTGTTGCCCTAGCCTTGTATCTAAATACTTGTATCAAAATGACTCGTTGTCGTCCTACATTCCTGGCCTCCAGCACTTGGGGCTCATACCCCACCCTCTCTAATAGCTAGGCCCCTGACTATGGCAGATTTTTATCCCTTGAAAGTAAAAAATGAAGTTGTCTATTGAATGACAGCAAGTAGATAATTTGCAAATAGAGATATTCAAGAATTCTACAATTAGATATACATAGAATAATGCAATACATTTATTTGCCAAAAATATAGAGTAACTTAAAATCAACAAGAAATAAAGTTTTACAGTAGAATATAGTGAATTTTAGTTCTGTAGATCCCAGCAGAGCTGCCATATGTAGGATGAGATCACCTTTGGTAAATCCAAATGTGATAGGTTTCCAGTACAGAGCCACATGTCAGCACAGTGAGCCCGTCTGTCCATCTGGCCCAGTCCCATTGAGCACTATGAGGAATCTCTGCCAGACGATGACACAATGTAAATAGAGAAAAAATGCACTTTGTTATACCTGGATGAGGTAATTGGTGATACAGACAAAAATGCAGGAGAACAGTGTGATCCCCTTCAGATAAAAAAATAATAATTCTGCATAAATCACACACATTAGCAACACAGCAGATACAGTAACAGGGGCGCAGAAATGAGGATAGCAACAAGCAATTGATGTTTCTGTAGAGTGCAAAATGTAGGGAGGGTGCTCGTAAGTAAAGGAGCTAAAGATGTCGGACTGGGATGCCTAGGCCCACCAGTAAAATTTATTTTGGGGGCCCACTGTACGGATGCATTCAAATATTATCTGCTCACACAGCAGTAAGATGCTACCAGAGGATTGAATATGGGGAACCTTGCAGCAACTTTGAGAAGGTAGGTCCTTGGGAAAAGAGGACACTGGCATCTTTCCTCTATACCTAGAAGTCATCTCAGCTCTGATCGTGTCTATAACTATAAACGGGGACGTTTCTTTAATAATCTATATGAACATAGGCTGGTTGAGGTGCTGTACATTGAATCTATGTATGTAGTGCAGAAAGTAACATTGTAACATAGTAACATAGTACATAAGGCCGAAAAATATATTTGTCCATCCAGTTCAGCCTGTTATTCCTGCAAGTGGATCCAGAGGAAGGCAGAAAAAAAAAGAAAACTGTGAGGTAGTAGCAAATTTTCTCCACTTAAGGGGAAAAAAATTCCTTCCGGACTCCAATCAGGCAATCAGAATAACTCCCTGGATCAACGACCCCTCTCTAGTAGCTATAGCCTGTAATATTATTACGCTCCAGAAATTCATCCAGGCCCCTCTTGAATTCCTTTATTGTACTCACCATCACCACCTCCTCAGGCAGAGAGTTCCATAGTCTCACTGCTCTTACCGTAAAGAATCCTCTTCTATGTTTGTGTACAAACCTTCTTTCCTCCAGACGCAGAGGATGTCCCCTCATCACAGTCACAGTCCTGGGCATAAATAGATGATGGGATAGAGCTCTGTACTGACCCCTGATATATTTATACATAGTAATTAGATCTCCCCTTAATCGTCTTTTTTCTAAAGTGAATAACCCTAATGTTGATAATCTCTCAGACTACTGTAGTCCATCCATTCCAGTTATTACCTTAGTTGCCCTCCTCTGAACCCTCTCCAGCTCTGCTATGTCTGCCTTGTTCCCAGGAGCCCAGAACTGTACACAGTACTCCATGTGTTGTCTGACTAGTGATTTGTAAAGTGGTAGGACTATGTTCTCATCACGGGCATTTATGCTCCTTTTGATGCAACCCATTATCTTATTGGCCTTGGCAGCAGCTGCCTGACACTGTTTTTTACATCTTAGTTTGCTGTTCACTAAAATTCCTAGGTCCTTTTCCATGTCAGTGTTACCCAGTGTTTACCATTTAGTATGTACGGGACGGGTGACTTGCATTATTCCTTCCCATGTGCATAACCTTACATTTGTCAGTGTTAAACCTCATCTGCCACTTAATTGCCCAAGCCTCCAATCTATCCAGATCCATCTGTAGTAGTATACTGTCCTCTTCTGTGTTAATTACTTTACACAGTTTAGTGTCATCAGCAAAAATTGATATTGTACTGTGCAAGCTTTCTACAAGATCATTAATATATATATATAGAAGAGAATAGGGCCCAATACTGACCCCTAAGTGTGCACCGTTAATAACGACCCTCTGTTTTCTATTACTGAGACAGTTACCCACATACAGATATTTTCTCACAGTCCAAGCATTCTCATTTTATATACTAACCTTTTATGCGGTACAGTGTCAAATGCTTTGGAGAAGTCCAGATATACGACATCCATTGATTCGCCGCTGTCAAGTCTAGAATTTACCTCCTCATAGAAACTGATAAAATTAGTTTGACACACATGACCGATCCCTCACAAAGCCATGCTGATTTTATTTGCTTATTTTCCTTGAGGTACTCCAAGATAGCATCTCTTAGATAACCTTCAAACAGTTTACCCACAACAGATGTTAAACTTACCGGCCTATAGTTTCCAGGCTCTGTTTTTGGACCCTTTTTGAATATTGGCACTAAATATGCTATGCGCCAATCCTATGGAACACTCCCTGTCAGTATAGAGTCCTTAAATATCAGAAATAAGGGTCTGGCTATGACATTATCTAATACTCTTAGGATATAGGGGTGTATGCCATCTGGTCCTGGTGATTTGTCTATTTTAATATTTTTAAAACGCTGCTCTACTTCTTCCTGGGTCAGACAGGGCACTTTTAATGGGGAATTAACTTTTACATTCTGCATTTCATCTGACAGTTTATTTTCTTCAGTGAATACAGTGGAGAAAAAAATATTTAATAGTTTTGCTTTCTCCTCATCGCTCTCTGCAACTCCCCCCTCATTACTCTGTAGAGGGCCGACACCTTCAGATTTATACTTTTTGCCATTTATATAATTAAAAAAACATTTTAGGGTTAGTATTAATCTCTCGGTCTCTAGTTTGGCTGCTTTTATTCGTTTTTTACACATTCTATTTTTTCCGTATAGTTTTTCAGTGCTTCCTCGCTACCCTCCTGTTTTAGTGATTCAAATGCTTTCTTTACAGTTCTATTTATCCACATAGTTTTTTTTTTTTGTTCCTTAACCTTTGCTTTGCTTTGTTTTTAAAAAATCCAATCAGCAGCCATTTAACCCATCATATTAGTAAATATGATGGGGTTATATGGCTGCTGTGCTCCTCTGCTCCTTCTTTTGGTCGGTTGGTTCCGGCAGAGGAGCAGAGGAGCACACATCACTGTGAGTACCCACTACACCACACTTAGCCCCCAGATCACCCCTATTAACCCTTTGATCAGCCCTTCTTGCCCCTGTCAATCACTAGTGAAAGGAAAAAAGTGATCAGTGCAAACTGTCACTTTTTTTTCCACTGGTATTGACCGTTAGGTTTCAGTATAGTTTAGGCCCCTTGGTTAGGTAGTTTAGGGATCGGTTAGCGCCCAGCCCACCGCACCGCAGTCCGTTATTCGCTGATTAGCGTATCGCTAATCAGCATTTGTACTTTTATAGTATCTGGAAGTGATCAAAACTGATCACGGTCAGATCTATAATTGTATTAGTGTCACTTTAGTTCTCCCTCCACCCAAAACGCAGTGTTTGCCCGATCAGGCCTGATCGGTCGCCCACACGTGCGTTCGCCCACGCCCGCCCCACTGCAGTGCCAAATTTTTTTTTATTTTTTGATCGCTGCACATTCACTTTACACGCACTGCGGCGATAAAAAAATCCGTTTTGATATTTTTTATCAACCGCAGCAGCCTCCGGTACTTCGCTAGCCTCCCATTTGTAAGACAGGCTTGCTTTTTTTTTCTTGGGTAGTCTCAGGGAATACCCCTAAATTTAGTTGCCCACATGTCAAACAGGGGGTATTCCTCTGAAGAGGCCTACAGGCTTCTGACCCAGTCGGATGAGGAGTGGGAACCCTCATCTGATGAATCCAGCGGTTCAGAATACGAACCTGTAGAAAGCAGTGGCTCTCTGACCCAAAGTTCGGACGAGGAGGCTGAGGTCCCTGATAGCAGCAGGCGCACCCGGCCCCGTGTCGCTAGACCGCAGGTTGTGCAGGATCCGCTTCAAGAGCAGCAGAGTGGGGCTGGTGCTGTCGGATTACGTGGTGAGGCATACACCAGCAGCCCAGCCCTTCCTGGACCTAGTACCAGCACTGCCGTAGAACATGGTGAAGTAGCAAGCACCAGAAGGGCAGTTGAAGCTGGTACGGTGGCACGTGCAGTAGTGACCCCGTCGCAGCCACCGCAAAGACGTGCCCGTAGAGCCCCTAGAATCCCAGAGGTGCTGGTAAACCCTGATTGGCAGTCCCCAACTTCAGCCGCACCTGTAGTTCCCCCTTTCACCGCCCAGTCTGGAGTTCGGGTTGAGACAGCTCAGATCGGTTCGGCCCTGGGATTTTTTTAGCTGTTCTTGACTGCGGAGCTCTTAGACTTAGTTGTGGCAGAGACAAACCGGTATGCCACACAATTTATAACCGCTAACCCGGGAAGCTTTTATGCCCAGCCTTTCCGGTGGAAACCAGTCCAAGTTTCCGAAATTAAAACTTTTCTGGGCCTCCTCCTCAACATGGGCCTGACAAAAAAGCATGAATTGCGGTCATATTGGTCCACGAACCCGATTCATCACATGCCCATGTTCTCTGCTGCTATGTCCAGGACACGATTTAAGACCATCCTGCGTTTCCTGCACTTTAGTGATAACAGCACCTCCCGTCCCAGAGGCCACCCTGCTTTTGACCGGCTCCACAAAATTCGGACCCTCATAGACCATTTCAACCTGAAATTTGCAGATATGTATACCCCAGAGCAAAACATCTGCGTAGACGAGTCCCTTATACATTTTACCAGGCGCCTTGGCTTCAAACAATACATCCCAAGCAAGCGCGCCCGGTATGGGGTCAAATTGTATAAAGGGCCACAGGCTATACACACAAATTTCGTGTCTATGAGGGAAAAGATCAGACCCTGGAGCCGGTCGGTTGCCCTGACTACCTGGGGAGCAGTGGGAAGATAGTCTGGGACTTGGTGTCACCCTTATTCGGCAAGGGGTACCATCTTTATGTGGACAATTTTTACACAAGCGTGGCCCTCTTTAGGCATTTGTTTCTAGAACGGATTGGCGCCTGTGGTACCGCGCGAACTAGTCGCGCGGGCTTCCCCCAACGGCTCGTTAGCACCCGTCTTGCAAGGGGGCAGAGGGCCGCACTGTGTAACGAAGAACTGCTCGCGGTGAAATGGAGAGACAAGCGTGACGTTTACATGCTCTCCTCCATTCACGCAGACACGACAATACAAATTGAGCGAGCAACCCGTGTCATTGAAAAGCCCCTCTCAGTCCACGACTATAACCTTCACATGGGAGGGGTGGACTTCAATGACCAGATGTTGTCTCCGTATTTAGTTTCCCGCAGAACCAGACGCTGGTATAAGAAGGTGTCTGTATATTTAATTCAATTGGCTCTGTACAATAGTTTTGTTCTCTACAGTAAGGCTGGGAGAACTGGATCCTTCCTCAAATTTCAGGAAGAGATCATCGAGAACCTCCTGTATCCAGGAGGTTCCGTGGCCCCATCCACCAGTGTAGTTAGCCGTCTACACGAGCGACATTTCCCCAATGTCGTTGCTGGTACCTCAACCCACCCGTCACCCCCGAAAAAGATGTTGTGTCTGTAGCAGGAGTGGAATAAGGCGTGACACCCGCTATTTCTGTCCTGACTGTCCTGACCACCCTGCCCTATGCTTAGGGGAGTGTTTCCGGAAGTACCACACACAGGTACAACTAGCATAGGGATCATCTCACCAGGACAGGCACACAGGGCTATTAGGGCCCATTCACTCACAGCTGCTGCAAACGTCTCCTTTCACATGGGACAAAGTGCATAACGCACTTCGCCACATCTTTGGGCGATTTGCGCTTTGCACATTGACCCATGGGGAAGGAGAGGTTTGTTCTATAAAGGTAAAAAAAAAAAAAAAAACACCAGTAAGCAAACACGTTAATGTTTAGTTCAAAAAGTTAAAGTTTTCATGTTCTGTTTCAAAGTTAATAAAATTATTGCGTTGTGGCCTGTTTTTTTTTTTTTTTTTTTTTTTTACCTTCCAGGTGGACCAACCGATCTACTAGCTGCAGCACCGATGTGCATTCTGACAGAAGCATTGCGCTGCTGTCAGATTACACGCAAGTCGGTGTATGCGGCGCTGCAAGACGGGATTTTCTCCTCTGCAGTGACAGATACGTTTGCCAAGGCATACGAGCTGAGGAGGAGGCGGCGTTCCTATGCTTTGGCAAACACTTTGTATATATATAAAAAAAAATAAAAAATCCCGGCAATGATTTATTCATCCACATCGATTGATGCGAATGGAGAAATCTGGTTTGCCAGGGCATACGAGCTAAGTGGGTATGGATGTAGGGCGGAGCTCCTATGTCCTGGCAGACGCCTTTCCCCTCCATTTTTTTTTTGGCAGAGATTTTTTCATCCACATTGATCGATGCAAATGAAGAAATCTGTGCCGTTCATTTTTTCTTTCAGCCCAGAGGCTGAACGGAAAAAAAAAATCTCATTACCTGTATGCTCAATATAAGGAGAATAGCAGAAACTCCTAATGCTGGCCATACATGTAATGATTGCGGAGACCCTCAAATGCCAGGGCAGTACAAACACCCCACAACTGACCCCATTTTGGAAAGAAGACACCCCAAGGTATTTGCTGAGGGGCATATTGAGTCCATGAAAGATTTAAATTTTTGTCCTAAGTTAGCGGAAAGTGAGACTTTGTGAGAAAAAACAAAAAAAAATCAATTTCCGCTAACTTATGCGGAAAAAAAAATAATTCTATGAACTTGCCAGGCCCCTCATTGGATACCTTGGGGTGTCTTCTTTCCAAAGTGGGGTCACATGTGGGGTATTTATACTGCCCTGGCTTTTTAGGGGCCCTAAAGCGTGAGAAGAAGTCTGGGATCCAAATGTCTAAAAATGCCCTCCTAAAAGGAATTTGGGCACCTTTGCGCATCTAGGCTGCAAAAAAGTGTGACACATCTGGTATCGCCATACTCAGAAGAAGTTGGGGAATGTGTTTTGGGGTGTCATTTTACATATACCCATGCTGGGTGAGATAAATATCTTGGTCAAATGCCAACTTTGTATAAAAAAATGGGAAAAGTTGTCTTTTGCCAAGATATTTCTCTCACCCAGCATGGGTATATGTAAAATGACACCCCAAAACACATTCCCCAACTTCTCCTGAGTACGGCGATACCAGATTTGTGACACTTTTTTGATGCCAAGGTGGGCAAAGGGGCACATATTCCAAAGTGCACCTTTCGGATTTCGCAGGCCATTTTTTACACATTTTGATTGCAAAGTACTTCTCACACATATGGGCCCCTAAATTGCCAGGGCAGTATAACTACGCCACAAGTGACCCCATTTTGGAAAGAAGACACCCCAAGGTAATCCGTGACGGGCATGGCGAGTTCCTAGAATTTTTTATTTTTTGTCGCAAGTTAGTGGAATATGAGACTTTGTAAGGAAAAAAGAGAAAAAAAAAAATCATCATTTTCCGCTAACTTGTGACAAAAAAATAATAATTCTAGGAACTCGCAGTGCCCCTCACGGAATACCTTGGGGTGTCTTCTTTCCAAAATGGGGTCACTTGTGGCGTAGTTATACTGCCCTGGCAATTTAGGGGCCCAAATGTGTGAGAAGTACCTTGCAATCAAAATGTGTAAAAAATGGCCTGCGAAACCCGAAAGGTGCACTTTGGAATATGTGCCCCTTTGCCCACCTTGGCAGCAAAAAAGTGTGACACATCTGGTATCGCCATACTCAGGAGAAGTTGGGGAATGTGTTTTGGGGTGTCATTTTACATATACCCATGCTGGGTGAGAAAAATATCTTGGTCAAATGTCAACTTTGTATAAAAAAATGGGAAAAGTTGTCTTTTGCCAAGATATTTCTCTCACCCAGCATGGGTATATGTAAAATGACACCCCAAAACACATTCCCCAACTTCTCCTGAGTACGGCGATACCAGATTTGTGACACTTTTTTGATGCCAAGGTGGGCAAAGGGGCACATATTCCAAAGTGCACCTTTCGGATTTCGCAGGCCATTTTTTACACATTTTGATTGCAAAGTACTTCTCACACATATGGGCCCCTAAATTGCCAGGGCAGTATAACTACGCCACAAGTGACCCCATTTTGGAAAGAAGACACCCCAAGGTAATCCGTGACGGGCATGGCGAGTTCCTAGAATTTTTTATTTTTTGTCGCAAGTTAGTGGAATATGAGACTTTGTAAGGAAAAAAGAGAAAGAAAAAAAAATCATCATTTTCCGCTAACTTGTGACAAAAAAAAAAAAATTCTAGGAACTCGCCATGCCCCTCACGGAATCCCTTGGGGTGTCTTCTTTCCAAAATGGGGTCACTTGTGCCGTAGTTATACTGCCCTGGCAATTTAGGGGCCCAAATGTGTGAGAAGTACCTTGCAATCAAAATGTGTAAAAAATGACCGGCGAAACCCGAAAGGTGCACTTTGGAATATGTGCCCCTTTGCCCACCTAGGCTGCAATAAAGTGTCACACATCTGGTATCGCCGTACTCAGGAGAAGTTGGGGAATGTGTTTTGGGGTGTCATTTTACATATACCCATGCTGGGTGAGAAAAATATCTTGGTCAAATGCCAACTTTGTTTAAAAAAATGGGAAAAGTTGTCTTTTGCCAAGATATTTCTCTCACCCAGCATGGGTATATGTAAAATGACACCCCAAAACACATTCCCCAACTTCTCCTGAGTACGGCGATACCAGATGTGTGACACTTTTTTGATGCCAAGGTGGGCAAAGGGGCACATATTCCAAAGTGCACCTTTCGGATTTCACTGGTCATTTTTTACAGATTTTGATTGCAAAGTACTTCTCACACATATGGGCCCCTAAATTGCCAGGGCAGTATAACTACGCCACAAGCGACCCCATTTTGGAAAGAAGACACCCCAAGGTATTCTGTGAGGGGCATGGTGAGTTCCTAGAATTTTTTATTTTTTGTCGCAAGTTAGTGGAATATGAGACTTTGTAGGAAAAAAAAAATAATAATAAATCATCATCATTTTCCGCTAACTTGTGACAAAAAATAAAAAGTTCTATGAACTCACTATGCCCATCAGCGAATACCTTAGGGTGTCTACTTTCCGAAATGGGGTCATTTGTTGGATTTTTCTACTGTCTGGGCATTGTAGAACCTCAGGAATCATAACAGGTGCTCAGAAAATCAGAGCTGTTTCAAAAAGCGGAAATTCACATTTTTGTACCATAGTTTGTAAACGCTATAACTTTTACCCAAACCATTTTTTTTTGCCCAAACATTTTTTTTTTATCAAAGACATGTAGAACAATAAATTTGGCGAAAAATGTATATATGGATGTCGTTTTTTTTGCAAAATTTTACAGCTGAAAGTGAAAAATGTCATTTTTTTGCAAAAAAATCGTTACATTTTGATTAATAACAAAAAAAGTAAAAATGTCAGCAGCAATAAAATACCACCAAATGAAAGCTCCATTAGTGAGAAGAAAAGGAGGTAAAATTCATTTGGGTGGTAAGTTGCATGACCGAGCGATAAACGGTGAAAGGAGTGTAGTGCCGAAGTGTAAAAAGTGCTCTGGTCATGAAGGGGGTTTCAGCTAGCGGGGCTGAAGTGGTTAAAGTATGTTATTTTTGTTCCTCCCTGAAGAAACACTCTTTTGAATGATAATTGAAAGGTTATTACTTTATAGCCACTATTTCCCTGGTGTCCCCCGACCTGCACATCTGTTGTTCTGTCAGGTCTATTGGTTAATACTAAGTCGAGTATGGCCGCCCCCCTAGTCGGGTCCTGAACCAGTTGGGAAAGTTTCCCTGTCTATATCTGGGTAGTTAAAGTTCCCCATAATAATCATTATGGATTGTCGCCTCATCTATCTCGTTTAGTAGCAGATTTTCTCTGGACTCTGGTAAATTAGGTAGTTTATAATAAACTCTTATTAGTAATTTATTATTGTTTTTAGCTCCATGTATCTCTACCCACAGTAACTCCACATGTTCATGTCCCTCACTTATATCTTCCCGGAGTGTGGGCTTTAGACAGGACTTTACATAAAGGCAGACCTCTCCTCCTCTCGGGTTTTGGCGATCCTTTCTAAACAGACTGTAACCCTGTACATTAACCGCTGGGTCATAGCTATCATCTAGCCATGTCTCAGTTATTCCCACAATGTCATAGTCCTCCTCACACATAACTAATTCCAGTTCCCCAGTTTTATTAGTCAGGCTTCTGGCATTAGTAAACATACACTGAACAAAAATATAAACGCAACACTTTCAGTTGTGCTCACATTTTGCATGAGCTGAACTCAAAGATCTGAAACATTTTCTACATACACAAAAGACCCATTACTATATTGTTTACAAAGCTTTCTAAATCTGTGTAAGTGAGCACTTCTCCTTTGCCAAGATAATCTATCCCACCTCACAGGTGTGGCATATCAAGGTGCTGATTAGACGGCATGAATATTGCTCAATACCGGAAAAGAACTGATCAGTTTTATCCCCATGCATTCTGAATGGAGAGCAATCCGTTCAGGATGCATCAGGATGTCTTCAGTTCAGTCTTTTCGACTGATTAGGACAGCGATGAAACCGCAGCATGCTACGATTTTATCTCCAGCCCAAAAAACTGAACACTTGGCTGAATGCATTTTTTTCCATAAGAATGTATTAAAAATTTTTTTTAAAAGAATAAATGACCGGAAAGACGGATCCGGCATTTCAATGCATTTGTAAGATGGATCAGGATCCTGATCAGTCTTACAAATGCCATCAGTTGGCATCGGTTTTGCCATATCCAGCAGGCAGTTCTGGCAACGGAACTGCTTGCCGAATCACTCTGCCACAAGTGTGAAAATAGCCTTAGACTGCCCACAATAAAATGCCACTCTGAACTGTGCAGTTTGATCACACAGCACAATGCCACAGATGTCGCAATATTTGAGGGAGCGTGCAATTGGCATGCTGACTGCAGGAATGTCTACCAAAGCTGTTGCCCGTGCAATGAATGTTCTTTTCTCTACCATAAGCCGTCTCCAAGGGCATTTCAGAGAATTTAGCAGTACATCCAACCGGCCTCACAACAGCAGACCACGTGTAACCACACCAGTTCAGGACCTCCACATCCAGCATGTTCACTTCCATGATCGTCTGAGACCAGCCATCCAGACAGCTGCAGCAACAATCGGTTTGCATAACCAAAAAATGTCTGCACAAATTGTCAGAAACCGTCTCAGGGAAGCTCATCTGCATGCTCGTTGTCCTCATCGGGGTCTGGACCTGACTGCAGTTCGTCGCCCTGACTGCAGTGGGCAAATGCTCACATTCGTTGGCGTCTGGCACGTTGGAGAGGCATTCTGTTCACGGATGAGTCACGGTTTTCACTGATCAGGGCGGATTGGCAGACAGAGTGTGTGGCGTTGTGTGGGTGAGCGGTTTGCTGATGTCAACGTTGTGGATCGAGTGGACCATGGTGGCGGTGGGTTTAAGGTTTGGGTGGTGTATATTATGGACAACGAACACAGGTGCATTTTATTGATGGCATTTTGTATGCACAGAGATACCGTGACGAAATCCTGAGGCCCATTGTTGTGCCATTGCAAAGATCTGTACACAATTCTTGGAAGCTGAAAACATCCCAGTTCTTGCATGGCCAGCATACTCACCGGACATGTCACCCATTGAGCATGTTTGGGATGCTCTGGATCGGCGTATGCGACAGCGTGTTCCAGTTCCTGCCAACATTCTGCAACTTCGCACAGTTATTGAAGAGGAATGGACCAACATTCCACAGGCCACAATCAACAACTTGATCAACTCTATGCGACAGCAATATGTTGCGCTGCGTGAGGAAAATGGTGGCCACACCAGATACTGACTGGTTTTCTGACCACCCCCAAGTAAGGCAAAACTGTGCACATTTCAGAGTGTCCTATGAGCTGCGATGGATTATCTCGGCAAAGGAGAAGTGCTCACTAACACAAATTTAGACAGATTTGTGAACAATATTTGAGAGTAATGGGTATTTTGTGTATGTAGAAAATGTTTCAGATCTTTGAGTTCAGCTCATGCAAAATGGGAGCAAAAACAAAAGTGTTGCGTTTATATTTTTGCTCAGTGTACATTTAAGGGTATTTTCACACTAGTGTTGTTAGATTCCGGCAGGCAGTTCCATTGCCGGAAATACCTGCCAGATCCGTCTAACCACATGAAAATGGATAGTTTTTCACCCCACGGATCCGTTAGTCCATTGCCAGAAATATCTACCGCATCTGGCAAACATATGTAAACGGAGATCATTTTTACCGGATCCGTCAGACGGTGAAATAACGGCTCCGTCTCATCCGTTTTTCAGACGGAATAACGGATCTGGTATAACATTTTTAAACATCAAAATAAACTATTTAGTGTTACACCTGCAGAACGCCTAATGCTTTCCTTAAGGTAATACATTTTTACAATTTTTATATTTTGCTATTTTAGTTTTGTATAATTTTTGAACATTGCTTTTTATGGTTCAAAGCTGAAACCAGACACATTTCCCTACCCCAGGTTAGGATTTTATTTTTATTTTTATATTTCTTTATTTGATACTCTACCTAGCGCAGCTCTTGATTGCGCAGGCCAAGGGCTATGGAGGCTCTGCATTAGTATTGTTCACTGTGACTTCAACGGCTCCTATGGTTAGGATTTAACCCATATCTCGACCATTAGAGATGATGACTTCACTGTAAGCAATGCTATTCAGAAGCATACGCCTATCGTTCTCCGGGGAGAGCCCGTTTCATCACTGGATTTCCCAAAAATGTCCTTTGCCCTGTGAAAATGACCACAGAACAAAGGAAAGCATTTGAGCATTTAACGGTGGTATGTCCAGTGTAAGGTCCCAAACAAGGCCATCCAAATTATATAGCTTGTATTTTTTTTTTTTGTAATTTATTTTACATATTTGCTCATTTTTATTTACACTTATTTTTTTTTCTTCTGAAAGTTTTCTGGCAACAGGAGAAAGTTTTACGGCCCTCCATTATCAATTTTGTCTTGAAATATCCACAGTTTCCTTGATTGTTTGGGATACGTGCCGTGTTTTGTGGAAGCACTTGCATGCAGAATTTATCCCACATCCAAGTAGGCAACAGTGGATGGGAATTTCTGAAAAATTTTGGGAGGTGTGCCAGTTTCCAAACTATATTGGGGCACTAGACGGGAAATATATCGGTATTATCAAGAATCAAGGCACTGGTTCAGAGTTTTTTAACTACAAAAAATATTTCTCAATCATGTTAATGGCCATCGCTGATACCCAGTACCATTTTGTGGCAATCGATGTCTGGGCTTATGGACGAACCAATGATTCCACGGTCTTAAAAAATTCTTACATGGGGTGAAGGCTATACAATAGACAATTAGATTTTCCACCACCGCAACCACTACCAGGTACAGATGTTCCCCCCATGCCCTTCATGTTGGTTGATGATGAGGCTGATGTGTGGCAATCTAATTAAACAGTATTCCAGCCGCGGATTAAATCGGAGCAAACACATATTTAACTACCGCCAAATGGCGAATTTTCACCAAACCAATGCAACTGAAAATAGAAACTGTCGATGAGGTAGGAAAGTCTGCTGTCGTGTTACACAACTACCTGCTCATAAAAGAACCGCTACATGTCGAGCAGATACCCGAAGACAGCGAGTTGGCCAGTATAGAAAATTTTGGACCGCAGACCAGTGTAGCAGTTTCAAGGATGAGAGACTCATTTGCTGAATATTTCTGCTCCAATGCAGGAAGAGTGGACCGGAAGGACCAAATAATTTAAATGATTAGTGGGTTTTTTTCTGTAAAAATGTATCTAATTTGGATTTATTCTTGATGCGGTTTGGTTGCGTGGTTATGTGGGTGGGTACAGTAGGGTGTATTGATTTTGAAAGCCTGTTTTGTAAAATTAGTTTTTTTCTTAAACTTTTTTTAAAACTATACTTTGAGTCTTGTTCCATATATTGATTTGCCGACACTGGAGTAGCGACAAATACTTGTGTAGCTTTGCCAGCGCTGGGAGATTGTGTCAGACCTCTAATCTACACACTACTCCTTGTCAACATAATCTCCCCATGCTGGAAGAGCGACAACTACTTGTGTCGCTCCACCAGCGCTGGGAGATTGTGTCAGGCCTCTAATCTACACACTACTCCTTGTCAACATAATCCCCCCATGCTGGCGGTGCGACAAAAACTTGTGTCATTCCGCCAGCGCTGGGAGAATATGTCAGGCCTCTAATCTACACACTACTGCTTGTCAACATAATCTCCCCACGCTGGAAGAGCAACAATTACTTGTGTCAATCCGCCAACGGTAGGAGATTGTGTCAGGCCTCTAATCTACACACTACTCCTTATTAACATAATCTCCCCACGCTGGCAGATCGACAACACTATTTGTGTCGCTCCGCCAGTGCTGGGAGATTATGTCAGGCCTCTAATCTACACACTACTCGTCAACATAATCTCCCCACGCTGGAGGAGCGACAAATACTTGTGTCGCTCTGCGAGTGCTGGGAGATTAAGTCAGGCCTCTATGCTATTGTTGGTCAACAGAATCTCCTCACGTTGGCGGAGCGACAACTACTTGTGTCACTCCGGCAGTGCTGGGAAATTGAAGTGTTCCAAAAGAAGACATTTTGGATTCACTTTTTAAAACTCTTTAAAAAAACAAAACACTAAAATTTTAACAAATAACATTTATTAAGAATAAATCCAATAAAAAAATAAAAAAAAATAATAATATTAAGTCATAATTGCCTATAAAAGGCCTAGGTGAAGTAGAAGGCTGGGGGTGGAGGGCAGTGAATGGTTTGGGTCCCCTCTGTCCTGTTGTTCTTTTGCCACTGTGGACAAATAAGTGCGTGTTCGGGGAGGTGCAACAGAGGGAGTATTTAAAGTGGAGGATTGGACAGGAGATGGAGCTTCCCGAGCTAGAGTAGAGGGAGTGGTGAAAGAGGTTGGAGGATAGTATAGAGGAGGAGATGGAGAAAAGTGGTGAGAAAATAGCTCGGGGGTTTGGGACTGGGATGGGGTATGGAAAGGGGGAGGTGGAGGCTGGGAAGGGAGATGGGGAGGCTGGGAAGGGGGATAGGTGTGGGATTGGGGATAGGTGTGGGATGTGGGATGGGGGATAGGTGTGGGATGGGGGATAGGTGTGGGATGGGGGATAGGGCAGGGGCGGGGGAAGGGATGTGGGGTGGTGCTGCACTTGCCACAAGACACAGTCCACTTGTCTTCTGGCCTCAAACAGCTGGTCGGGCTTGAACTGTCCATCACGGGCAGCAACGATAGCAAATAGTGATGCACCAAACTCATTCGCGACATCAACACCGCCCCCTCCTGAAGACGCTGCAAATTATCCTCCAAAGCGGCAACTCTATTTGTGAATCTCATCAAGGACTCGTAAACGAGCCTTGTGAGATCCTCGTAGTCTGCCTGATGGCTCCTACCTGTCCTCTGGCTACGCATGAGGGCTTTAGCTGGACGAGAGGGACCTGCGGTAAAGCAAAGAAAAAAATAACACAATTAACAAATGTATTTTGGTTTAGAACCTTTGGATAGAGGTGAGCAAAGCGACTTCTGATGCTACATAGGAAGTTGCATTGCAAAAAAATTTCATACAAATACTGTACATAGATAAAGCCCATACATACAAAGAAGTGTCTACGTACAGTATGATTTTTTTGGGGGGAAAGCAACTACAGATGTATAATCTGAATCACGCTTCGTTCATTTCTACTCCACAAAATACTATGTGGATGTCCAAGACAGAGTGCCAAATGACAGTCTGCCCTGGCCATACACATAGATTGGAGAACATAATTCATAATCTGTATAAACATAATATAAATAGAATAGTGATATGGCCGCCTTGAGGCTCCTCCTGAACCACTCAGGCGCCGAAGTTCCTCGTTATAATCTTTCTTGTAGCGGTCCCTGATTGACCGCCACCGAACCAAGATTGTCGACTATGGAACAAAAAAAGAAAAGATTAGTCTTTAAAATACATTATTTGGTGACATCAAAAATGGTTTACTATTTAACTGAACCAGCCACCAGAACAATAAAAAAAATGTTGTTGTTAAATTATTGGTGGCAGTGACCCACATCAACTAGATGGTAAACCACTTTTGAGCAATAAAACATACGTGTATGTAGAGTTGAGCGAACACCTGGATGTTCGGGTTCGAGAAGTTCGGCCGAACATCCCGGAAATGTTCGGGTTCGGGATCCGAACCCGATCCGAACTTCGTCCCGAACCCGAACCCCATTGAAGTCAATGGGGACCCGAACTTTTCGGCACTAAAACGGCTGTAAAACAGCCCAGGAAAGGGCTAGAGGGCTGCAAAAGGCAGCAACATGTAGGTAAATCCCCTGCAAACAAATGTGGATAGGGAAATTAATTAAAATAAAAATTAAATAAATAAAAATTAACCAAAATCAATTGGAGAGAGGTTCCATAGCAGAGAATCTGGCTTCCCGTCACCCACCACTGGAACAGTCCATTCTCAGATATTTAGGCCCCGGCACCCAGGCAGAGGAGAGAGGTCCCGTAACAGAGAATCTGTCTTCATGTCAGCAGAGAATTAGTCTGCATGTCATAGCAGAGAATGAGGCTTCACGTCAGCCACCACTGCAACAGTCCATTGGCATATATTTAGGCCTAGCACACAGGCAGAGGAGAGAGGTCCCGTAACAGAGAATCTGGCTTCATGTCAGCAGAGAATCAGTCTGCATGTCATAGCAGAGAATGAGGCTTCACGTCAGCCACCACTGCAACAGTCCATTGGCATATATTTAGGCCCAGCACACACACAGGCAGAGGAGAGAGGTCCCGTAACAGAGAATCTGGCTTCATGTCAGCAGAGAATCAGTCTGCATGTCATAGCAGAGAATGAGGCTTCACGTCAGCCACCACTGCAACAGTCCATTGGCATATATTTAGGCCCAGCACACACACAGGCAGAGGAGAGAGGTCCCGTAACAGAGAATCTGGCTTCATGTCAGCAGAGAATCAGTCTGCATGTCATAGCAGAGAATGAGGCTTCACGTCAGCCACCACTGCAACAGTCCATTGGCATATATTTAGGCCCAGCACACACACAGGCAGAGGAGAGAGGTCCCGTAACAGAGAATCTGGCTTCATGTCAGCAGAGAATCAGTCTGCATGTCATAGCAGAGAATGAGGCTTCACGTCAGCCACCACTGCAACAGTCCATTGGCATATATTTAGGCCCAGCACACACACAGGCAGAGGAGAGAGGTCCCGTAACAGAGAATCTGTCTTCATGTCAGCAGAGAATTAGTCTGCATGTCATAGCAGAGAATGAGGCTTCACGTCACCCACCACTGCAACAGTCCATTGGCATATATTTAGGCCTAGCACACAGGCAGAGCAGAGAGGTCCCGTAACAGACAATCTGGCTTCATGACAGCAGAGAATCAGTCTGCATGTCATAGCAGAGAATGAGGCTTCACGTCACCCACCACTGCAACAGTCCATTGGCATATATTTAGGCCTAGCACACAGGCAGAGCAGAGAGGTCCCGTAACAGACAATCTGGCTTCATGTCAGCAGAGAATCAGTCTGCATGTCATAGCAGAGAATGAGGCTTCACGTCACCCACCACTGCAACAGTCCATTGGCATATATTTAGGCCTAGCACACAGGCAGAGCAGAGAGGTCCCGTAACAGACAATCTGGCTTCATGACAGCAGAGAATCAGTCTGCATGTCATAGCAGAGAATGAGGCTTCACGTCACCCACCACTGCAACAGTCCATTGGCATATATTTAGGCCTAGCACACAGGCAGAGCAGAGAGGTCCCGTAACAGACAATCTGGCTTCATGTCAGCAGAGAATCAGTCTGCATGTCATAGCAGAGAATGAGGCTTCACGTCACCCACCACTGCAACAGTCCATTGGCATATATTTAGGCCTAGCACACAGGCAGAGCAGAGAGGTCCCGTAACAGACGATCTGGCTTCATGTCAGCAGAGAATCAGTCTGCATGTCATAGCAGAGAATCAGGCTTCACGTCAGCCACCACTGCAACAGTCCATTGTCATAAATTTAGGCCCAGCACCCAGGCAGAGGAGAGAGGTCCCGTAACAGACAATCTGGCTTCATGTCAGCAGAGAATTAGTCTGCATGTCATAGCAGAGAATCAGGCTTCATGTCAGCCACCACTGCAACAGTCCATTGGCATATATTTAGGCCTAGCACACAGGCAGAGGAGAGGTTCATTCAACTTTGGGTAGCATCGCAATATAATGGTAAAATGAAAATAAAAATAGGATTGAATGAGGAAGTGCCCTGGAGTCCAATAATATATGGTTATGGGGAGGTAGTTAATGTCTAATCTGGACAAGGGACGGACAGGTCCTGTGGGATCCATGCCTGGTTCATTTTTATGAACGTCAGCTTGTCCACATTGGCTGTAGACAGGCGGCTGCGTTTGTCTGTAATGACGCCCCCTGCCGTGCTGAATACACGTTCAGACAAAACGCTGGCTGCCGGGCAGGCCAGCACCTCCAAGGCATAAAAGGCTAGCTCTGGCCACGTGGACAATTTAGAGACCCAGAAGTTGAATGGGGCCGAACCATCAGTCAGTACGTGGAGGGGTGTGCACACGTACTGTTCCACCATGTTAGTGAAATGTTGCCTCCTGCTAACACGTTGCGTATCAGGTGGTGGTGCAGTTAGCTGTGGCGTGTTGACAAAAGTTTTCCACATCTCTGCCATGCTAACCCTGCCCTCAGAGGAGCTGGCCGTGACACAGCTGCCTTGGCGACCTCTTGCTCCTCCTCTGCCTTGGCCTTGGGCTTCCACTTGTTCCCCTGTGACATTTGGGAATGCTCTCAGTAGCGCGTCTACCAACGTGCGCTTGTACTCGCGCATCTTCCTATCACGCTCCAGTGCAGGAAGTAAGGTGGGCACATTGTCTTTGTAGCGTGGATCCAGCAGGGTGGCAACCCAGTAGTCCGCACAGGTTAAAATGTGGGCAACTCTGCTGTCGTTGCGCAGGCACTGCAGCATGTAGTCGCTCATGTGTGCCAGGCTGCCCAGGGGTAAGGACAAGCTGTCCTCTGTGGGAGGCGTATCGTCATCGTCCTGCCTTTCCCCCCAGCCACGCACCAGTGATGGACCCGAGCTGCGTTGGGTGCCACCCCGCTGTGACCATGCTTCATCCTCATCCTCCTCCACCTCCTCCTCATCCTCGTCCTCCTCGTCCTCCAGTAGTGGGCCCTGGCTGGCCACATTTGTACCTGGCCTCTGCTGTTGCAAAAAACCTCCCTCTGAGTCACTTCGAAGAGACTGGCCTGAAAGTGCTAAAAATGACCCCTCTTCCTCATCCTCCTCCTCCTCCTCCTGGGCCACCTCCTGTTCCATCATCGCCCTAAGTGTTTTCTCAAGGAGACATAGAAGTGGTATTGTAACGCTGATAACGGTGTCATCGCCACTGGCCATGTTGGTGGAGTACTCGAAACAGCGCAACAGGGCACACAGGTCTCGCATGGAGGCCCAGTCATTGGTGGTGAAGTGGTGCTGTTCTGTAGTGCGACTGACCCGTGCGTGCTGCAGCTGAAACTCCACTATGGCCTGCTGCTGCTCGCACAGTCTGTCCAGCATGTGCAAGGTGGAGTTCCACCTGGTGGGCACGTCGCATATGAGGCGGTGAGCGGGAAGGCCGAAGTTACGCTGTAGCGCAGACAGGCGAGCAGCGGCAGGATGTGAACGCCGGAAGCGCGAACAGACGGCCCGCACTTTATGCAGCAGCTCTGACATGTCGGGGTAGTTGTGAATGAACTTCTGCACCACCAAATTCAGCACATGCGCCAAGCAAGGGATGTGCGTCAAATTGGCTAGTCCCAGAGCTGCAACGAGATTTCGCCCATTATCACACACCACCAGGCCGGGCTTGAGGCTCACCGGCAGCAACCACTCGTCGGTCTGTTGTTCAATACCCCGCCACAACTCCTGTGCGGTGTGGGGCCTGTCCCCCAAACATATGAGTTTCAGAATGGCCTGCTGACGTTTACCCCGGGCTGTGCTGAAGTTGGTGGTGAAGGTGTGTGGCTGACTGGATGAGCAGGTGGAAGAAGAGGAGGAGGAAGCCGAGAAGGAGGAGGTGGCAACAGGAGGCAAAGAATGTTGCCCTGCGATCCTTGGCGGCGGCAGGACGTGCGCCAAACAGCTCTCCGCCTGGGGCCCAGCTGCCACTACATTTACCCAGTGTGCAGTTAGGGAGATATAGCGTCCCTGGCCGTGCTTACTGGTCCACGTATCTGTGGTTAGGTGGACCTTGCTACAGATGGCGTTGCGCAGTGCACACTTGATTTTATCGGATACTTGGTTGTGCAGGGAAGGCACGGCTCTCTTGGAGAAGTAGTGCCGGCTGGGAACAACATACTGTGGGACAGCAAGCGACATGAGCTGTTTGAAGCTGTCTGTGTCCACCAGCCTAAATGACAGCATTTCATAGGCCAGTAGTTTAGAAATGCTGGCATTCAGGGCCAGGGATCGAGGGTGGCTAGGTGGGAATTTACGCTTTCTATCAAATGTTTGTGAGATGGAGAGCTGAACGCTGGCGTGTGACATGGTTGAGACGCTTGGTGACGGAGGTGGTGGTGGTGGTGTTGGTGGTACATCCCCTGTTTGCTGGGCGGCAGGTGCCAACGTTCCTCCAGAGGCGGAGGAAGAGGCCGAGGCGGCAGCAGCAGAATAGGCCGAGGCGGCAGCAGCAGAAGAGGTAGCAGGGGGAGCCTGAGTGACTTCCTTGGTTTTAAGGTGTTTACTCCACTGCAGTTCATGCTTTGCATGCAGGTGCCTGGTCATGCAGGTTGTGCTCAGGTTCAGAACGTTAATGCCTCGCTTCAGGCTCTGATGGCACAGCGTGCAAACCACTCGGGTCTTGTCGTCAGCACATTGTTTGAAGAAGTGCCATGCCAGGGAACTCCTTGAAGCTGCCTTTGGGGTGCTCGGTCCCAGATGGCGGCGGTCAGTAGCAGGCGGAGTCTCTTGGCGGCGGGTGTTCTGCTTTTGCCCACTGCTCCCTCTTTTGCTACGCTGTTGGCTCGGTCTCACCACTGCCTCTTCCTCCGAACTGTGAAAGTCAGTGGCACGACCTTCATTCCATGTGGGGTCTAGGACCTCATCGTCCCCTGCATCGTCTTCCACCCAGTCTTGATCCCTGACCTCCTGTTCAGTCTGCACACTGCAGAAAGACGCAGCAGTTGGCACCTGTGTTTCGTCATCATCAGAGACATGCTGAGGTGGTATTCCCATGTCCTCATCATCAGGAAACATAAGTGGTTGTGCGTCAGTGCATTCTATGTCTTTCACCGCTGGGGAAGGGCTAGGTGGATGCCCTTGGGAAACCCTGCCAGCGGAGTCTTCAAACAGCATAAGAGACTGCTGCATAACTTGAGGCTGAGACAGTTTCCCTGGTATGCATGGGGGTGATGTGACAGACTGATGGGGTTGGTTTTCAGGCGCCATCTGTGCGCTTTCTGCAGAAGACTGGGTGGGAGATAATGTGAACGTGCTGGATCCACTGTCGGCCACCCAATTGACTAATGCATGTACCTGCTCAGGCCTTACCATCCTTAGAACGGCATTGGGCCCCACCATATATCGCTGTAAATTCTGGCGGCTACTGGGACCTGAGGTAGTTGGTACACTAGGACGTGTGGATGTGGCAGAACGGCCACGTCCTCTCCCAGCACCAGAGGGTCCACTAACACCACCACGACCATGTCCACGTCCGCGTCCCTTACTAGATGTTTTTCTCATTGTTATGGTTCACCACAACAACAAATATATTATTTGGCCCAATGTATTGTATTCAAATTCAGCGGGATATAAATTTGAGGCCTAGTATTTAGGCGCTGGGTGACCGGTATGGATTTAGTGACAGAATTAGACTTGGAAATGCACAGAAGCGTGTGTGTGAAGTTATTCTGAATGACCCAATGTGCACCTTGAATATTATATACCCTTTTTGGGATAGATTTCAAATAGCTCTGATATAGCAGGAACCACTAAATTATGAAATTGCTAAATTGGGAATTGTACTTCAACCCAGAACAAAAAATGTGCTTTGACGGGCACTAAATAACTTTCCCAGCTACAACAGTACAGCGGTAACGAGAGATTTAGAGGGATTTAAATTTGAGGCCTAGTATTTAGGCGCTGGGTGACAGGTATGGGTTTAGTGACAGAATTAGACTTGGAAATACACAGTAGCGGGTGTGTGTGAAGTTATTCTGAATGACCCAATGTGCACCTTCAATATTATATACCCTTTTTGGGATAGATTTCAAATAGCTCTGATATAGCAGGAACCACTAAATTATGAAATTGCTAAATTGGGAATTGTACTTCAACCCAGAACAAAAAATGTGCTTTGACGGACACTAAATATCTTGCCCAGCAACAACAGTACAGCGGTGGGTAACGAGAGATTTAGAGGGATTTAAATTTGAGGCCTAGTATTTAGGCGCTGGGTCACCGGTATGGATTTAGTGACAGAATTAGACTTGGAAATGCACAGAAGCGTGTGTGTGAAGTTATTCTGAATGACCCTATGTGCACCTTCAATATTATATACCCTTTTAGGGATAGATTTCAAATAGCTCTGATATAGCAGAAACCACTAAATTATGAAATTGCTAAATTGGGAATTGTACTTCAACCCAGAACAAAAAATGTGCTTTGACGGACACTAAATATCTTGCCCAGCAACAACAGTACAGCGGTGGGTAACGAGAGATTTAGAGGGATTTAAATTTGAGGCCTAGTATTTAGGCGCTGGGTGACAGGTATGGGTTTAGTGACAGAATTAGACTTGGAAATACACAGTAGCGGGTGTGTGTGAAGTTATTCTGAATGACCCAATGTGCACCTTCAATATTATATACCCTTTTTGGGATAGATTTCAAATAGCTCTGATATAGCAGGAACCACTAAATTATGAAATTGCTAAATTGGGAATTGTACTTCAACCCAGAACAAAAAATGTGCTTTGACGGACACTAAATATCTTGCCCAGCAACAACAGTACAGTGGTGGGTAACGAGAGATTTAGAGGGATTTAAATTTGAGGCCTAGTATTTAGGCGCTGGGTCACCGGTATGGATTTAGTGACAGAATTAGACTTGGAAATGCACAGAAGCGTGTGTGTGAAGTTATTCTGAATGACCCTATGTGCACCTTCAATATTATATACCCTTTTAGGGATAGATTTCAAATAGCTCTGATATAGCAGAAACCACTAAATTATGAAATTGCTAAATTGGGAATTGTACTTCAACCCAGAACAAAAAATGTGCTTTGACGGACACTAAATATCTTGCCCAGCAACAACAGTACAGCGGTGGGTAACGAGAGATTTAGAGGGATTTAAATTTGAGGCCTAGTATTTAGGCGCTGGGTCACCGGTATGGATTTAGTGACAGAATTAGACTTGGAAATGCACAGAAGCGTGTGTGTGAAGTTATTCTGAATGACCCTATGTGCACCTTCAATATTATATACCCTTTTAGGGATAGATTTCAAATAGCTCTGATATAGCAGAAACCACTAAATTATGAAATTGCTAAATTGGGAATTGTACTTCAACCCAGAACAAAAAATGTGCTTTGACGGACACTAAATATCTTGCCCAGCAACAACAGTACAGTGGTGGGTAACGAGAGATTTAGAGGGATTTAAATTTGAGGCCTAGTATTTAGGCGCTGGGTCACCGGTATGGATTTAGTGACAGAATTAGACTTGGAAATGCACAGAAGCGTGTGTGTGAAGTTATTCTGAATGACCCTATGTGCACCTTCAATATTATATACCCTTTTAGGGATAGATTTCAAATAGCTCTGATATAGCAGAAACCACTAAATTATGAAATTGCTAAATTGGGAATTGTACTTCAACCCAGAACAAAAAATGTGCTTTGACGGACACTAAATATCTTGCCCAGCAACAACAGTACAGCGGTGGGTAACGAGAGATTTAGAGGGATTTAAATTTGAGGCCTAGTATTTAGGCGCTGGGTGACAGGTATGGGTTTAGTGACAGAATTAGACTTGGAAATACACAGTAGCGGGTGTGTGTGAAGTTATTCTGAATGACCCAATGTGCACCTTCAATATTATATACCCTTTTTGGGATAGATTTCAAATAGCTCTGATATAGCAGGAACCACTAAATTATGAAATTGCTAAATTGGGAATTGTATTTCAACCCAGAACAAGAAATGTGCTTGAACGGACACTAAATAACTCGCCCAGCTACAGCACTAGGGACAGATTTAGCTGGATATAAATTTGAGGCCTAGTATTTAGGCGCTGGGTGACCGGTATGGATTTAGTGACAGAATTAGACTGGGATATGGCCAAAAAATGAACAGACTATTGCTGGTTAAATGCACTTGGTGTGACAGCTTCACCCTGATGTAGGCTTTAGCCAAAAAACAACCACACCATTGAGGGTTAAATGCACTTGGTGACAGGCGCAGCTTGCCCCTGATTTTGTATATGGCCAAAAAATGAACAGACTATTGCTGGTTAAATGCACTTGGTGTGACAGCTTCACCCTGATGTAGGCTTTAGCCAAAAAACAACCACACCATTGAGGGTTAAATGCACTTGGTGACAGGCGCAGCTTGCCCCTGATTTTGTATATGGCCAAAAAATGAACAGACTATTGCTGGTTAAATGCACTTGGTGTGACAGCTTCACCCTGATGTAGGCTTTAGCCAAAAAACAACCACACCATTGAGGGTTAAATGCACTTGGTGACAGGCGCAGCTTGCCCCTGATTTTGTATATGGCCAAAAAATGAACAGACTATTGCTGGTTAAATGCACTTGGTGTGACAGCTTCACCCTGATGTAGGCTTTAGCCAAAAAACAACCACACCATTGAGGGTTAAATGCACTTGGTCGCAGCTTGTGCTGGCGCACCACAAGACACAAAATGGCCGCCGATCACCCCAGAAAAATGAGACTGACAAACGGTCTGTGCAGCCTAAAAACAGTGAGCAATTGAGGATCAGCAGCTCAATGATCCACAGCTGCAGATCGATCAGTTAATCAAGTCCTTTGGAGGAGTTAATCTGCCTAATCTCGCCCTACTGTCGCAGCCGCAACCTCTCCCTACGCTAATCAGAGCAGAGTGACGGGCGGCGCTATGTGACTCCAGCTTAAATAGAGGCTGGGTCACATGGTGCTCTGGCCAATCACAGCCATGCCAATAGTAGGCATGGCTGTGATGGCCTCTTGGGGCAAGTAGTATGACGCTTGTTGATTGGCTGCTTTGCAGCCTTTCAAAAAGCGCCAAGAAAGCGTCACAAAAGCGCGAAGAAAGCGACGAACACCGAACCCGAACCCGGACTTTTACGAAAATGTCCGGGTTCGGGTCCGTGTCACGGACACCCCAAAATTCGGTACGAACCCGAACTATACAGTTCGAGTTCGCTCATCCCTACGTGTATGCTATCAACAAATGAAATACTGTATACTTACGGCACTGATGCTGTTGCCTGTCTCCAAATTGGGCACAATTGCCTCACATATTTCGTGCCAGAGGAGCCTGGTTGCTTGGTGGTCTGCGTGGCGGCGGCCAGTGTGGTCCCACGGTGTTCGCTCCTTCACCATCTGGATGAGGAGGTCATTATCGATAAAAAACACTGTCGACGTCCTCCTCTTTTTAATTTACAAAGACTTTGATTGAAAATACCCAGACCGCCATGTGCTCCCTGACTTCCTCTGGCAGAAGCTCGATGACCTCTCTGAGAGGCAACGGGGCGAGATGGCTGTAAAATACAAAAAAAAAAAATGTATAATTTAAGAAAATACCATGTATCACCTACCATTTGCTATCCTCCACCCCCAACTTCCTCCTCTATGGGACTTTCCTGGCCGGGAGGTATCTCCTCCAGAGATTATGGCTGAGAAAAAATAATAATAATAATAAATTTGAATAATTAGACACAATTACATTTGGGAATGCTACTCAACTTGACATACTGTATCATGTTTACGACGCCGTCGAGGAGGAGAGCTCCCGGCATCACTTGAAGATGTGCCTATAGGAAAAAAATTATTTATATTCACACTTTACAGAAAAAAACTGACCCGAGAAAATATTACTTACTTGACATTTTTTAAAAAAATATAAGCTGTCTGGCTGGCAGGTGGGCGGGCTGCCAGGCAGGGGGGCTTTCAGGCGGGGGGGTTTGAAGGCGGGGGTTTGACCGTCTGGCTGGTTTTTAGTTATTTTTTTATTTCTAAAAAATTAATGAAAGGAGTGGTAGTCATAATCTTGTATGCAAGACTACTACTCCTGGCATCCACTATGTATTTATACTACCTGCAGTCCCTAAGCACTTTTGCATAGGGACTGCAGGTAGTATAAGTACATAGTGGATGCTAGGAGTAGCAGTACCAAGGACTATTACTCCTAGCATCCACTATGTACTTATATTACCTGCAGTCCCTATGAAAATTTACATAGGGACTGCAGGTAGTATAAGTACATAGTGGATGCTAGGAGTAGCAGTACAAAGGACTACTACTCCTAGCACCCACTATGTACTTGTACTACCTGCAGTGCCTATGCAAAAGTACATAGGGACTGCAGGTAGTATAAGTACATAGTGAATGCTAGGAGTAGCATTACCAAGGACAACTACTCCTAGCATCCACTATGTACTTATACTATCTGCAGTCCCTATGCAAAAGTAAATAGGGACTGCAGGTAGTATAAGTACATAGTGGATGCTAGGAGTAGCAGTGCCAAGGACTACTACTCCTAGCATCCACTAAGTACTTATACCACCTGCAGTCCCTATGCAAAAGTACATGGGGACTGCAGGTAGTATAAGTACATAGTGGATGCTAGGAGTAGCAGTACAAAGGACTACTACTCCTAACATCCACAATGTACTTATATTACCTGCAGTCCCTATGAAAATGTACATAGGAACTGCAGGTAGTATAAGTACATAGTGGATGCTAGGAGTAGTAGTACCTAGGTACTACTACTCCTAGCATACTCCTAGCATCACCTATGTACGTATAACATACAGCTCCTATGTATAAGTACAGCTGCTTATATAAAAAAAAATATTGTTGCAACAAGAAAAAAAAAATTATACTCACCTTCAATGGCGTCCTTCCTTCTCCCTCGTAGGCTGGAGCAAAGAGACAAACAGGAAGCTGCGCAACAAGCTCCTCCTATAGCCTGGCGCAGGCGCAGACCGGAAATACAGATCCGATGCAGCATTTTCCGGAACACTTGCAACCGGATACATCATTAGTGCATTTAAATGGAAATTGGGAAAATGGAAAATAATGCAAGTGTTCCGGAATTTTGGACTGAGAAAATACCGCAGCATGCCGTACAGTTACTGAACTGAAAATATCCTGATGCATACTGAACGGATTGCTCTCCATTCAGAATGCATTAGGATAAAACTGATCAGTTTTTTCTGGTACTGAGCCCCTATGACAGAACTCAATACCGGAAAAGAAAAACGCTAGTGTGAAAATACCCTAAGAGGTTTATGTATATTTTTTACCCTACACTTTTCCTTCTGAGCTGTTCTAGTCCCTCCTTCCATTCCTCTCCCAGTCCCATTACCTTGCCCCCGGTCTCTATCTGCACTATCTTCCCCTCCTATAACGTAATTACCCTCCCCCAGTCCCTAGTTTAAACACTCCTCCAACCTTCTAGCCATCTTCTCCCCCAACACAGCTGCCCCTTCCCCATTGAGGTGCAGCACATCCCTACGATAGAGCCTGTAGCCAACAGAGAAGTCGGCCCAGTTCTCCAGGAACCTAAACCCCTCCTTCCTACACCAGTCCTTTTTGCCACTTGTTAACCTCCCTAATCTCCCGTTTCCTTTCTTGTGTGGCTCATGGTACTGGTAGTATTTTGGAAAATACTACCTTTGAGGTCGTTGCCCTAAGCTTTTGACCAAAATTCCTAAAATAATTTTAAGGACACTCCACCTACCTCTAACTTTGTCATTGGTTCCAATATGTACCATGACCACTGGATCTTCTCCAGCCCCTCCCAGTAATCTGTCAACCCGATCCGCGATGTGTCAAACTCAAGCGCCAGAAAGACAACCCAGCGTTTGACGTTCCTGGTCTTTGTGACAGATTGCCCTATCTGTACCCCTAATAATTGAGTCTCCCACAACCAGAACCTGTCTGGCCTGCCCTGCTCTCCTGGTCCCCTGCTTACTGGAGCTGACATTCCCCTGACTGGCAGAGGAAGGGTCCGGCTGCAGAAGTGCTCTCCCTGAAGCGACACCCCCCTCATCTGCAAACCTTGCAAACTTGTTGGGGTGTGTCAGATCAGGGCTAGCCTCCCTGGCACGCTTCCCTCTACCCTGCTTTCTAACTGTTACCCAGCTACCTACCTCACTTTCCTGGGCCTCCTCGGTACCACCCTTCCCCACATCTACCCCATAGAGTGCTTGCTCAGTGAGCAGCAAACTCTTTTCCAAATTTCAACGCTTCTCAGTGTTGAAGTTCGCCCATTTAGATACTCGATGTCTGATTCCAAATGGGCGATTTGCTGACATTTTGAACAAAGATATGCACCTTCTAATGGCTGTTCCAGGACTGCATACATTAGACAAGATGTGCACTGGACTGCGCTGTCAATAGTGCAACACATACTAAATGGGGATTACACAAGAAAAGAGAAAAATACAATATAGTGCAGTGATAAGAATCTAACTTACTGTAGTCCCTCCTAAAGTCCCTGAATCTCAAGTCACACACTTAATACAAACACAAACTGAAAATTCAAACACGCGAACGCTCACAAACTTGCGTTATTTGCCTGCTTGTGTAAATGCAGCTCTCAAACCAGCCTGCTTTTTTCCCTCTGGATTCAAAGTCTACTGTGTTGTGTGCCACTTGTACAGGGGGTGGGAGACTAGGGGCCCACCCTGCTCATGGGCCCACCTGGGGATTCATCTGTACCCCTGTGTACCCGAGCCTGGACATAAGTTGTCACTGGAAGAAGTCTGCCTGGCGGTCAGGGCCAGATGGAAAACATGGGAAAATTGCAATGAAAAATATAAGCTGTAGGTTAGTGGATGTAACTGTACTGCAATCACTTATACAGCCTGCAGAAAGCATGCGTTGAACTGGTATCTACCACTGTATGGTCACTTTATGGTGGTAATATTGGTCTTAGTATAGTGACTTGTTCAGTATCAGTATTAATATACTTATTATTATAGTTATTATTGGTGTAATGGTAGTGGTCATTGTGTGATGGTATTATTTAGGCCTTGTATAGTGGTATCATCGGTAATATTGATGTTTGTATACTACTTTTTCTTCGGTAATAGTATGGAGGTAATATTTGGTCACGGAATGGTGGTTCTATAAGTGAATCATTTTTTCCCATTTACCATCTTTGAGTCTAAACTGCAGTTTCCTGATGTCCCATATTTCTACTATATTTACTCTCTCTTTTTTGCTGCAACTACTAAACACATCTAGATGCACATATTTCTGCCAATATCAGTGAATCTATAGATTGCGATCCATTCTTTTAGAGATCATGCAGGTTAGGGGTCATCTATAGGTTTTCCATGTTGCTGGCATTTTTGTAGATCAGGTTCAAAGAATGTTTTAGTGTGGGTAGGGATATTGTTCTATGTGGGCTAGTACGGTATAGACTTTATGTCTAGAGTTGCGGACATTTTTGGCAAAAGGGTGTTTATGGCCCTGGATAGGGCCTGGAAAATCCTGCCCAGACAGGTACCTTGGCCTGAAGCCTTAGAAAAACTGCATGCCACCAGCTCACAGGGCACAGTATATCCTTCCCTGAAGACTCATTTCCCAAGCCCTGGAGCTCTCATGTACAAATGCAGGTATTCAGACACCAGCCACTGGTATCTTTTGGCAAATCTTTATTACCTGTTGTTACTATAAACTTTAAGTCAATACAGTCTAAAGGTGGAGTTGATCAAAATGGATGATTTCAGCTAAAATATTATTTTGTAGAGAAAATCCAACAATAAGCAATCATTTTATGACTCCTGAGAGTCAGTTATTTTTGTCTAAAAGTGGATTTACACAGCCCGATTATCAGGCCAATTATCGGGAATGAACAATCCTACGAACTCTTATTCCTGATAATCTGCCCATCTAAAGGTGCCGCAGATCGCCTGATGAACGACTAAAACACTCATTCATTGGATGAAATGATCGGAGGTGCGGACACCTGAACCATCGTTCCTAGGCAGCAGATCGTGCGGTGTAAACAGCACTCTGCAGGTTAGGAACAATGATTTTGCATGGGGACAAGCGTTAGAAGTAGCGATGTTCACGTTCAGGTGCTGTCTGAGTGTAAAACAAACTCTTGGACATAACACTGAACCAATTTAGTCAATGGACTAATTCACCTGAGAAATTTGCAGCATGCACAACGAGTCAATTAAAAAAATTGTCAGTTTTAATCTAGCCAGTGACAATCAAGAGTTGGAGCTTGTTTGTCTGAATAAGAGCTTAGGTCCATTCACATTCACAAGAAATTGGTGCAGATTCCATGACAAAAAGCTACCAAGGGGCTCATAGAATCCTCCTTGCATTGTTTTGAATGGGAGTTCACACCTACAGTTCATGGGAGGCAAAACACAAGTGGGCCTGTACATTCTTATTGAGAAAATGCAGCAGGAACTGAAGGGGTTTCTACTATTGACTATGCTGCGGATTTTGCCTTTGTAAAATCCTCTGTGTGATGGGGGCCTAATGGTCCTAAAGTGCCATTAAAATGTCATGATTTCAGAACTTCCTTAGTATTGCACTGGTTATCATATCTCCCAACTGCCCTGGATCTGACGGGACAGTCCTGGATTTCGGTGGCTGTCCCACTGTCACGAATAATGGGGAGAGGAGTGACACCAGAAAGACAATAGAAGGGAGAGGACAAAGAACTAGGCCTCAAGGCTAGGGAGAAGGGAAAGGTCAACTCCTAGGAAACCCCTAGATCTGGCCCTGACTTCTGTTAATATGTATAGACGCTGAAGGTGGGAAAATACATACGCCGTAACCTAAACCCTAGGAGCCCTGAAATGCCCTAGGTAGTGGCAGGGAATGAGACTACTGGTTCCTTCCCAGGTGAATGAACCAGCGTCTCCCTGAGGCCTAGTAACCACAAGCACAAGGGAACAACCAAATACAAGAGCAGTAAAACTTATCTTATAGAAAATGGATGAGCAAGAACACAAGCAAGGTCCACACACCAACTCCTCCAAAACCAAGCAGAGAATATCAACCGCATGGTATGGTGTGAAACCAGACTAAATCGGGAAGAAGTAATGACTGCCAGCTGCACCTGACAAGAGGTGTGGTCATTACCAAACACCAACACTGAGAATCAAGAAACTGTCAGTTAACCTAACGCGCAGTCAGTCTCTCTGATCTTCTAAGCTCTGTCACAGAAGGTACCGTGACACGTGGCATGCGCATACCTAAATGCACAATAAAGAAAGTATATTGGTATATAACACCCCGCTTCAATCAGTTTTTTTGGGGGGGACTGGTATTTCACACTGGTAGAAATTATTTGTTCCAATAACGCTTGTCCCTCTATATACCTGCAGAACCGCAGCAGAACCGCACACAACTGCCGCACAATACAAATGCACTATAATATACTTTCTAACATAGAAAGTATATTATAACATTGTACCAGGAAGGCAATCCATTAGAATGTACATAAAGATAAAACGTAACCTTTAATAATGTTACTATGAGGGTCCATTCACAAGTCCGTAAGTGTTTTGCAGATCTGCAAAACACGGACACTGGCAATGTGCATTCCGCAATTTGCGGACCGCACATTGCCAGCACTATAATAGAAAATGCCTAATCTTGTCTGCAATTGCGGACAAGAATAGGACATGTTCTATTTTTTTGCGGAAACGGAAGCACGGATGCGGAAGTGCGGATCCGCAAATGGATGCAGGACCATTTTGCGGACGTGTGAATGGAAAAGATATCCCTCAAAATGAAAATAAATGTAATTATTAAAGTTAACAAAAAAGCATAGATGTGGTAGGCAATAACAAGTGCTCGGCAGCACTAAATCATGTGCTCGACGGCACCAAATCAGAAACCATATGTCCTACCACAATCTGGGGGGTTCCAGTGCACATCCATGAATCCCGGAGGGAAAGCAAAAAACATCTATCCCTGGTCTATATGATGATGTGGTATTGAAGGACAGGGTGGGCCAAGAACTGTCCCTGATATTGCCCCACAGGGGGGTGCTATTCTGGCCCTGATAGCCTAAATACGGACCACCCGCCCTGATCAGAGCGACCCCGTCCGGAACCTTACCCTATATAAAGATGACCCTAGTAAGCCCCTAGCCCCTAGGCCCCTAGGCCCCTGACTTCCAGGTGATCACTATATAGATCTATGTGTTTTTGACTCAATATAAAAGTATATTATAAGTATATCACACCCCTCTGTGTATCACACCTATCGATAGCACACCTATACCAGTCCTTAAAAGGACTTTTGTGGCCCTATTATCTAGCGTTTAGTGTCCCTAACAGTCTGTCCCTGCTCCACACAGCAACCTCTCCCTACACTGGCAAAACACTGAATGTAAAATGGCGGCCAGATCAGCTTTATTTATAAGGTTGGGGGTATGTCCATGTGCTGAAACATCTCAATTGGCTGTCCTGTACCACCTGATGGATGTGTTATGGGTCAAAGTTCTTCACAATGTAAAAGAATATGGCGGGCGCGAATATCTCCATATGTTCACATGTTCGGCGAATCGTGAACACGCAAAGACCACCGGGTGAACCGCAAGGCCATCTCTAAAGGGCACAATGTGAGCATTGCTACTGTGAGGGGCACAATGTGGGCATAACTACTGTGTAGTGGCATTAAGGGGGAACAATTATTATGTGGGGGCATTAAGGGGACTGGGTCGGATTGGGTGTGTGTAATTTTGTTTTGGGTGGTGTTAGAGGAGTGGCCTAGTATAAAAATATTTGCCAAGGCGTGCTACGCGCCGCACATTTTTTGCCTATTTGTTCCTTTCAAAAATTGGGAGGCATGCTGGTTATATAGTTATGGTTAGTGGACTGCCACATGTTTTCTCACTACGAGATATCCTGAAATCATGCCCTGGTGTCATTAGGGAATAGAGAAGCACTGGTCTAAATTGGTTAAAACTGTATCCACTGAGAGCAGGACTTGGTCCATATGGATTCCAGACACAACTACATTTCAGTCTTGGATAGTGATGAGCGGCAGGGGGTCATATTCAAATTTGCGAATTCGAATATGGGAGGAATCATGTTTTTACTCGGCAATTGAAAAATTTGCGATAAAAATTAGCATTACCAAAATTTGCAATAAAAAAATCTCGAATATTCGAAATTGCGAATATATATCACTATATTCAAAAAATTAGCAAATTTTATATAGTACCTATTTTCGCGATAAAAACTCGATCAACACTAGTCTTGGAATGTACAAAAGAATGTTATTGACAGCAAGCAGAGAGAACGTGAAATTGGTGAAGGATTGACATTCTTTAGACTATGTTCACATTACATTTATGATCTACGATTTAGTCCTCATGCACATGACAGTATTTTTTCACGGTCCGCAAAACGGGGTTACGTTGTTCCGTGATCCGTTTCTGTTTTTTTTCCGTGTGTCTTCCTTGATTTTTGGAGGATCACCAGACATGAAGGAAAGTGAAAAAAAAATCTAAGTCAAGTTTGCCTTGCAAATGATAGGAAAAAAACAGACACGGATCACGGACGCGGATGACATTCTTGTGTGCATCCGTGTTTTTTCACGGACCCATTGACTTGAATGGGTCCGCGAACTGTTGTCCGTGAAAAAAATAGTACAGGTCATATTTTTTTGACAGACTAAAAAAAACGGATCACCGATGCGGATGACAAACGGTGCATCATCCGAGTTTTCAACGGACCCATTGAAAGTCAATGGGTCCACAGAAAATCACGGAAAACGGAACAACGGACACGGAACACAACAACGGTCGTGTGCATGAGGCCTAACACATATGCTGAGAAAGTTCTGAATGTATATGCTAAATGTATCCAATGGTTACGTTTATCCAGAGCAATGCCAAAAGAGTGTCCTTTTGGACTCCATTTGGCTGGCATACGCCAGTATACTGTATAGAAAACATCAAGCAGCAGATTTGACTGCTCTATTCCATGCAACCATCTCCAGTAAAAAAAAAGTATACAGTTGTTTTTTAACAGTGGAACCCTATGGGTGATCGATGCCAGTGTGTGGGGGCATCTATCAGACGCATCGGTTTACCTATACATAAAAACATATACATTAATATATACAGATTTGTACCCATGAAACTGGCGGACCTGTTACATGTGCGCTTGGCAGCTTAAGGCATCTGTGTTGGTCTCATGTTCATATGTGTTTGTATTGCTGGGAAAAATTATGTTTTAATACATGCAGAGCAACTCTAAGAGCAACGGGGGCGTTGTTGTTACACCTAGAGGCTCAGCTCTTTCTGCAACTGCCACTTTGATTGACAGGGCCAGGTGTGATGACATTTACACTGCCTGGTCCTGTCAATCATATTGCAGAGAGAGCTGAGCCTCTAGGAGTAACGGCAACACCCCGGTTGCTCCTAGAGGCTCATTTGCATATAACAAAACATCATTTTTCTCAGCAATCTGAACACATGGGACCAATATAGATGCCCTCAGCTGCCAAGCGCACATGTAACAGGTCAGCCAGTTTCATAGGTACAAGTCTGATGACAGATGTCCTTTAACCCCTTCAAGACCAAGCCAGTTCTCACCATGTGTCACTTTATGTGGTAATAACTCTGGAACGCTTTAACTTATATAAGTGATTCTGAGACTGCTTTCTCGTGACATATTGCACTTCATGTTAGTGAATGACATCATAAAAGACAACATATAAATAGTAATGTATTAAATAGCAGTAATGCAGTAGCGCTGCAAATAAGCGGCTCACCAAAGGTACATAGGATAACTGACCCCCCTTCAAGTACCACTCCTTATGGCTTGGCAGCAGTATTAGTGCCGGGGGACAAACCTCCTAAACCCGCCACAGGGGGAACGTATATTACAATAATGTGGGTAATCACTTACAGGTAAACACATCACACAAGTTGCGGCAACCATGGGAAATAATATGCAATGTACTGAATTGAACTGTCAGCGTCTTACACAGTAAGACGCTGACAGTTGCCTAGGAGACCGAGCCCTCAGGCTGGATCTCCTGGGCTTCCGTAGCTGGCAGGCTCCGATGCCTGTGGAAGGCATCGGGGCTGCCATGGCAACCATCGTCCCCCTGTCAGCGCAGGGGCCGATGGAATCAGAGGGAGCCCCCTCCCTCTGTAAACTCTGCACATGCCGCGGTCAGAGTTGACCACGGCATGTGATAGGGTTAATCCACCGGCATCACCGCATACAGCGATGCCGCGCCCGTGCTGCGGATCGGGCTGGTGCAACTCCTGCACCTGCCCGATCACATCATGCACATGCATTTGAGGATGCGGCAAGAAGCCGCATTCCCTCACGTACATGTACGTGAAAATGCCTAAAGGGGGGCAATAAACAGATGTAAACATAGCCTTATTAGCATAAAAATAAACTATTTAAGATAATTAGTTGCATTGCAATTTTAATTTTATGAGATAGATTCTAAGGCAGATTGTAAGGCAGCTCTCACCTGTGCTAATTTAATCACCCTCTGTGCACGGATGCCGCACCTGGATGCCATTACTTCACCTGAACTGAGCTGGATTACTTCTTCTCATTTTGCTTAAAGGGTTTCTACCACTTGAATATCACATATTTGGTGTTCAGACACTAGCGATCTGCTAGTGTCTGTTCTTGCCTACAAGCTAATTATCACATTAATCCGGCCTGCCGATATCTCAAAAAAAGCACTTTTATCTTTATGCAAATGAGCCTCTAGGTGCTATGCAGGCGTTTTTCATAGCACCTAGAGGCTCCGTCTACCTTGCAGTTTGCCGCCCTGCGCCTCGCTCCAGCACGCCCATCTCTGCCTGTAATCGATCCTCCCCCTGCTTCAGCCTTCCGAAATCTCGCGCCTGCGCCGTCCGTCGCGGCATTCGGAGGCATTCGGCGCAGGCGCAGTCCATGTCTGATCGCTCCGTGCTCAGACATTTCCACTGCGCCTGCGCCGATGTCATCGGCGCAGGCGCAGTGGAAATGTCTGAGCACGGAGCGGTCAGACATTGACTGCGCCTGCGCCGAATGCCTCCGAATGCCGCGACGGACGGCGCAGGCGCGAGATTTCGGAAGGCTGAAGCAGGGGGAGGATCGATTACAGGCAGAGATGGGCGTGCTGGAGCGAGGCGCAGGGCGGCAAACTGCAAGGTAGACGGAGCCTCTAGGTGCTATGAAAAACGCCTGCATAGCACCTAGAGGCTCATTTGCATAAAGATAAAAGTGCTTTTTTTGAGGTATCGGCAGGCCGGATTAATGTGATAATTAGCTTGTAGGCAAGAACAGACACTAGCGGATCGCTAGTGTCTGAACACCAAATATGTGATATTCAAGTGGTAGAAACCCTTTAACATATGAGATAGACTCATTACATGCAGGGCCGGTGCAAGGATTTTTGTCAATGCAAGCGAATCTACAGGCACCCCCCCCCCCCCCCCCATCATTTCACATTTCTGCCCCTCATGATTCATGTCCATTTCTTCATTTCTTGCCCTCCATCATTTTACATTTCTGCCCCTCATGATTCATGTCCATTTCTTGCCCCCCCATCATTTGACATTTCTGCCCCTCATGATTCATATCCATTTCTTGCCCCCCCCCCCATGATTTCACATTTCTGCCCCTCATGATTCATGCCCATTTCTTGCCCTCCCATCATTTCACATTTCTGCCCCTCAATATTCATGTCCATTTCTTGCCCCCCCCATGTGCCAATATCATAGTGCCATCCTCTCCCCCTGCCCCCTAATGTGCCAGTATCAAGTGCCTCTCTCCTGCCCACTCCATGTGCTAGTATCATGGCGCCAATAGCTCCCCCACCCCTCCTCCCCAGTGGCAGTAAAGTAACAGTCCGGTATTTAAAAAATAAATAATAATAATTTTATACTTACCTCCGTGTCAGCGATGCAGGCCTCTTCCTCTTCCTCTTCCTGTGTTCCCACCAGCCTCTAGTGTTGAAGATTTGGTGCTCATGTTCTTATTTAGCCTGTCTTTCAGAAAAGTTTATGATGGGATACGAACCCATGACCTTCTGTATCAAAGGCAAAGCACTTACCTACACAGCTATGAGAGCTGTATAGCCAGTTACTTTAAAAAAATATATAAGACTTCTACTGTAGATAACTTTGATACCTAGTGTACAACCATACACATGACAGTTGCCCCAACAAACCCAGCTCTGCTACAGCCATACACAGTATGCTGGGGCAATACAGCTCTCATAGCTGTGTTGGTAAATGCCTTGCCGCTGATGTGAAAGGTTGTGAGTTCGAATCCCAGGAGAAACTTTTCTGAAAGACATGCTAAATGAGATTTAAATACACCAGGGTCTCATGTTCAGAGTGTGTGTTGCTGCGGCTGCTGCCTCAGCCTGTCAGCTGCGTGCCGCTCTGTGACTGAGAGGGCGGGGGGGGGGGTTGCTCGGCTCAGTTAATTGTTTTCCGCCCCCCGCTTGGGCTGCCTTATGATAGAGCCAGCCCTGATTATATGCAAAGCGAGATATTTCAAGCCTTTATTTTTTATAATTTGGATGATTATGGCTTACAGTTTATATATATATATATATATATATATATATATATATATAAATCCGGAAAAATGAGCGGCACTCCAATGGTAGAAAAACAAGTGAACCTTTATTCACCCAGGTGCAACGTTTCGGCTCTGCTCTTGAGCCTTTTTCAAACATGCTTGAAAAAGGCTCAAGAGCAGAGCCGAAACGTTGCACCTGGGTGAATAAAGGTTCACTTGTTTTTCTACCATTGGAGTGCCGCTCATTTTTCCGGATTTGCAAATTGGGGTAAGAAGCCTATTCCCCTAGGGACGTGCACCCTACCTTTTGTAACTAAAATCACCAGTGCCGCCATTTTTTCTTGAACTATATATATATATATATATATATAATTGGGTTCGTTAGGTGTTCGCTCAAAAAAAGATTTTTGAAGCGGAGACAAAAGTCCTGCATGCACTACTTTTGTAGCGGAAACCTAACGGACCCCATTAAAGTCTATTGGGTTCTTAGGTTCCGTTCGGCTCAGGTATGTGCCGAATCCGTCCTTTCCAATCTCCTGCTCCTAAACGAAGCAGGAGAACGGAAAGGCTGAACAGTGATGTGAACGAAGCTTCATATTGATCCTTTCCATACGGGCCCCCTTCTTCTCTCTCTGTACAGGGAACTCTGACAACTGTTGCTGTCTGCATCTTTTGCAGCCCGATTGAAATAAATGGGTCCGGACACATTACGCAAAATTGTGGCAGGATGCGGACCCAGAATTAAGGTCGTGTGACTGGACCCTAAAGGTGGGTCATCAGCGACACTTGGTGGTGACAGCAGCGATGAGTGACAGTAACTACTGACAACACCTACTAAGGACATGCTCTAAAGATTTTGCATGGACAAGTACTACTTGGCCATGCTAAATCTTACAGTGTGTCCTAATTATTAGTAAATAGGACATCATGGGAGGAGAGTGGTGCTGGCTGAGACTCACTATTTGGCTAATGAAAAAAGGTCAGTCACTGTGACATTGCTGAGCCTGAAGGGGTTAAAATTAAACAACTGGACAAAATAAAATAAAAATAAAATAAAAATAAAAGGATCTTACTAGTTTGAAGACAGGCCAGCGGCAAGCAGGACAGAAACCAACTGTTCAGTGATGCTAGAAAGGCAGGAGTAGCTACACTGAGTGGTCACCCTCTGGTGATTACAGAAGAACTTGGGGCATGTCAGGAGCACAGAGGACTGCAGAAGGAGGAGGCAATGATCGGGTTATTTTCCTGGTACCCGGCCCATCCTTCTGCAAGCCTCTCTCTCTCAAGGCTCCTGCACTCTTTTCCCTGGCTGTGTGAGGAGGCAGAGCCAAAGATGCAGCATCGCAGACTGGCACAGTGAGTCAGAGGCAGGACACTGCCTGCATGGACGGGCATATCATAAGCCGGGACATGCAGGCAGCCGCCCGGGACAGTTGGGACCTATGCAACTGCAGGAGTGAGCTGGCACAGTGGGCCCCCTCAGGAGCAGTGGGCCCCGGCACTTGCCCGGGTGTGTCGGGTGCTGACGCCGGGCCCTGGAGGTACCCTTTGCTCAGAGGGTATGGATTAATTAGCTGACTAGAGTGTGATACTTTGAGACTAGAATATTGAACCTTTTTAAATTTTAAGCATCATTAATGCAATTCCTTTTAATTTGCATTACTGAAATAAATAGACTTTTGCACAATATTCTAATTTCTCCAGTTTCACCTGTATGCTACTAAATGCCTGCCCACTGCTTCTGTTATTTTGACCTACTGTAAGCAAGGTGCTAATTGGATTGTAACTTGTATGCAGATTGCCGAAAAATAATGCGTATCATTTTTTAATTTCAAGCAAAGTGTTATTGAGGTTGCCCAACTGCAACAGAGGCACGGTTCGCCAGGGGTCCCTTTAAGATGAGATAAGTGTTTTGTGACGCCAGTTGCAATGAAGCAGAATCCCTTTAAGAAATGGTACCCAGGTGTAGGAATGGCCGAGTGGTATAGGGTGGCCTATAATGTCCCTTAACCACTTCACATCCGGGCCATTTACCCCCTTCCTTACAGAGCCTAATTTAGCAAATCTGGCATGTGTCACTTTATGTGGTAATAACTTTGAAATGATTTTACTTATCCAAGCCATTCTGAGATTGTTTTCTCGAGACACATTGTACTTCATGACAGTGGTAAATTTGAGTCAATATATTTCACCTTTATTTATAAAATAATCAAAAATTTACCCAAGATTTTTAAAAATTCGCAATTTTAAAACTTTCTATTTCTCAGAAAGTGATACCTCATAAAATATGTATTACTTAAAATTCCCCATATGTCTACTTTATGTTGGCATCATTTTGTAATTGTCATTTTATTTTTTTAGGACGTTAGAAGGCTTAGACTTTTAGAAGAAATTTTTTTTACAAAATTTCCAAAACCCACTTTTTAAGGACCAGTTTAGGTCTGAAGTCACTGTGTGGGGCTTACACATTGGAAACCCCCCATAAATGACCCCATTATAGAAACTACACCCCTCAAGTTACTCAAAACTGATATTGAAATTTTTGTTAACCCTTTAGGTGTTCCTCAAGAATTAAAGCAAAATGAAGATGACATTTCTAAATTTAACTTTTTGGGCAGATTTTCCATTTTAATTAAAAAAAAACACATCAAGGGTTAACAGCCAAACAAAACTCAAGGCAGATTTTGCTGAACTAGTTTTTAAATGCCATGTCCCATTTGAAGCCCCCCTGATGCACCCTTACAGTAGAAACTACCAAGAAGTGACCCCATTTTGGAAACTAGGGGATAAGGTGCCAGTTTTATTGGTACTATTTTGGGGTACATATGATTTTTAATTGCTCTATATTGATTTTTTTGATCATTCATTATTGCACTTTATGAGGCAAGGTGACCAAAAAATTGTTTGTTTTAGCACAGTTTTTATTTATTTATTTTTAAAGTTTTCACCTGAGGGGTGAGGTCATGTGACATTTTGATAGAGCAGATCGTTATGCATGCGGCAATACCTAATATTTATACTTTTTCTTATTTATTTAAGTTTTGCACAATAATAGCATTTTTTAAACCAAAAAATTGATGTTTTAGTGTCTCCATAGTCTGAGAGCCATAGCTTTTTTATTTTTTAACTGATTGTCTTAGTTAGGGTCTCATATTTTGCAGGATGAGGTGACAGTTTGATTAATACTATTTTGGGGGCATACGATTTTTTGATCGCTTGGCCTTGCAATTTATGTGATGTTAGGGGAAGTTTTTTTTACGGTGTTCACTTGAGGGGTTAGGTCATGTGATAATTTTAAAGAACTGGTTGTTAAGAACACGGAGATACCTAATATGTCAACTTTTTTTTATTTATTTCACTTTAACACAATAATAGCAGGTTTGAGGCAAAAAAACATATTTTAGTGTCCATTGTCATAGTTTTTTTTATTTTTTAACTGATTGTCTTAGGTAGGGTCTCATTTTTTGCGGGATGAGGTGACGGTTTGATTGGTACTATTTTGGGGGGCATGCACCTATTTGATCGCTTGGTGTTGCAATTTTTGTGATGTAAGGTGACAAAAAATTGCTTTTTCTGGCACTGTTTTTATTTTTTTATTTTTTACGATGTTCACCTGAGGGGTTAGGTCATGTGCTATTTTTATATAGCTGGTTGTTACGGACGCGGCGATACCTAATATGTATACTTTTTTTATTTATTTACTTTAACACAATAATAGCATTTTTTAAACAAAGAAATTATGTTTTAATATCTCCATGTTCTGAGAGCTATAGTTTTTGTTTTTTTTTGAGCGATTTTCTTATGTAGGGGCTTATTTTTTGCGGGATAAGGTGACGGTTTTATTAGTACCATTTTGTGGAACATTTTGATCACTTGGAGTTGCACTTTTTGTGATGTAAGGTGACAAAAATTGCTTTTTTTGACACAGTTTTTATTTTTATTTTTTTATGGTGTTTATCGGACGAGCTGGATCATGTAATGTATTTATAGAGCCGGTTGTTACGGACGCAGCAATGCCAAATATTTCTATTTTTATTTTATTTTTTAACTTTTTTTATTGCTTAATTGGGGAATTATTATATTTTTTTACATGTGAAACCTTTTTTTTTATTTATTTTTTGACACTTTATTTTTTATTTATTTTTTATTTTACACTGCGTCTCCCATAAGGTCATACAAGACCTCTGGGGGACATTTAACTTCATTTTTTTTTTTTTTTTTACCATTGATTTCTCCTGTAACTGGGGTTGACATAGTAGTTACAGGGGAAATACACTGCACTGTACAGCCTCAATGCAGGGCTGATCGAGGTCTATGGAAGACCTCACAGCTCCTGCACTCTCCCTGCCCCGGCAGTCACATGATCACCGGGCCGGGAGAGGAAGCGCATAGTGCTTCCTGATCTGTATACACAGTGCTCGTTGAGTGCTGTGTATACAGCAATCTAGAAGGCAGGGACACCTGGGAATTGTCCCTGACTTCTCTCTGGGGTGCTCTACTGTCAATGACAGGGGGCCCCCGCTCAGCAGCTGCACGATTAGCGTGCAGCTGCCATTCCTGAATGGACGTTCTAGAACGTCCATTCAGAGATGAACATACACCCATAGGACATTTATATCCTATGGGCGAATGTGTAGTGGTTAATGTTTTGTGCACCTTTCACTGTGCTACTACCTGTATATGCTGTAACCCCCAGGTGTTGGATCTGAAGCAGACAAAAGGGGGTAGTTAAATTGTGGGATGAAGAATAAATTGAGTCCAGAACAGTTTTACTTTGCATAAACATTTCTCCAAACGGTTTACAGACTTTGTCTTAGTCCCAGCAGGCTTTAGCATTAAAACTATGGCAGGCAAACTCCTCTTTGCTACATCTGTTGCTCTCTGGCTCTGCTGTGCTGACAGGCTCAAATGGAATATTTGCTTTAGCTGTATGCTGCAAATTCTCTCTCTCTGAAGTCTGACTCTAGCTTAATCCAGGGAACTTTTCCTCCTGGCTTCAGAGGCTTCAAGCTGTGGCCTCCACATCAGGCAGGGCCGAAAGTGCTCTAACTGGCTTAGGCAGGACATGTCCAGGAGGGAGGTGGACCTGCTTCCTCCCTTAGAAGGGGGAGAGCTGAACTCACTCTAACGAACTAAACTCCGCCTCTCTATTGATAGAGCGTGTAGAATGGAAATAAGGGTTCCATCCTCTGCAAAATTAGCACTGCCATATATGCCGCCACATTCTGGTGAACCAGGTACATTACATTTGAACATAACAGTTACAAGAAATAGATGTGGACATTGTGACAGACCTGAAATAAATGCATAGGATGACACCGTGTTAGCCCATAGAAGACAGTAGTGGGGTGTGGAGTGGTAATGGCACTCTGGGTCATTACACAACTGAACCAGTGGATTGAAATGGATGGATATACTACCAGCAAAGTAACCTGTGGTATACTGTCCCTCATACCTTAGGTTAAATAGACCATGAACCAAGCCAGGACCAGAAAAAAAATATGTGAAGGAGCATAAAAAGAGATTGAGGGTGAGAATAAGTACTTAGGATAATCTTCATCATGCATGGCCACCTTAAATATTTCTCCTAAAAGCACTACCACGTGGTGTGGTACTGTGGTGCTTGTGACGTGGCCACACTGATTTCGAGTACCACGCAGGCATACCAGCTGCAGCGGGCTCTAATTGAACTAATGGAAACCGCACTGTTCAGTGGATCTGTATTGTTAATGACCACCAATTATGCCACGTGGCCCTTAACAATACAGATCTACTGAACAGTGCAGTCTTCATTTTTTTTTTTTAGAGCCCGCTGCGACCCGTGCAGCCACTTGGTACTTATGGTACTAAAGTGCCATAAAATTATCGCCACACGACCACGCCATGTGGTTGTACCCTAATACTCAACTACTTAGGTAAAGGGACCAAACCAAGGCATGAAGTTAACCATGACCGAAAATATCTGAGAAGGAATATAATATTTTGGTACTTTGAGGCTGCCAGCTGAATGCTCATGCAAGGTATGGATAAAAGCTGTGACCAAAAACGGCTTCTACCACACTTTGGCAAGCATATACCAAACAGCTAATACACTGAAACCACTGACAGGTAAAGTGAATAAGACTGATAATCTGGTGACAATGACACCTGTCAAGGGTGGGATATATCAGGCAGCAAGTGAACAGTCAGTTCTTTAAGGTGCTATGTTGGAAACAGGAGAAATGGGCAAGCCTAAGGATCACAGGGACGTTGACAGGGTCCAAATTGTGATGGCTAGATGACTGCATGAGAGCGTCTCTAAAACAGCAGGTCTTATGGATGTCCCTGGTTTACTACGTACGGTTAGTACCTAGAAATATTAGTAAAAACCGATGCATTGTTGACAGGGTTATGAACGAGAAATATGATTGATGCACATGAGGAGTAAAGGCTAGCCGGTCTGATCTTTCCCACAGAAAAGCTACTGTAGCACAAACTGCTGTCTATGATAGATAGTTGTCAGATCACAGAGAATCCTAGCTTGCTGCAGGCCAGTCAGAGTGCCCATACTGACCCCCGTCCATTGCCGAAAGCACATACTATGAGCATCAGAACTTAACCCTGGAGCAATGGGGGAAGGTGGCCTGGTCAGATGATTCGTTTTCTTTTACTGCTTGAGGGAGAAGGCAAGCTGAGCGAGGCAGTGTGATGCTTTGGGCAATGCTCTGCTGGGAAGCCTTGAGTCCTGACATTCATTTGGCTTTTACTTTGACATATAACACCTCTCTAAACATTATAGCAGACCAAGTACTTCATAGCAATGCTATTCCCCAATGGCAGTGGTGTCTTTCAGCAGGGTAATTTGCTCATTATTTTGTTCAGGAATAGTTTGACTCTTTAAGGACCCAGCCTATTTAGGCCTTAAAGGGGTTATCCAAGACTTATAATGCCCCCCCAAAAGCCTGGGCCCCTCACACAGATTATACTTACCCCACTCACCGGCACCCACATCGCTTTTGATGCCAAAACGGCTGGCGCTGCATCTCCTCATCGCGCGGATGAAAACATCCGGTGATGGAGGCAGCCAATAGCAGGCCGAGATGGAAACGAGGCTCCCTAGCGTCACCCGTGATGTGAGGGAGATGCAGCGGCGGCCGTGCCGGCATCAGAAGCGACGTGGGTGCCAGAGAGCAGGGTAAGTATAATCTGTGTGTGGGGCCCGGGCATTTGGGGGGCATTATAGGTCTTGGATAACCCCTTTAAGGAGATGAGACCATGTAATCTTCTGATCTCTAATGTGATATACTGCAATACTACTGAACTGCAATGTATTGCCTTTCAGCATAACAGTAATAGGCATCCTCATAGGCCCTGCCTCTGTGGAACACTATTGTATACCTGAATATACTATAGTCAACTTCTGGTCCCATATCAATTCCTATCGCTAGATTGAAAGCTTCCGATATGTCAACTTGCCCTAACAAGTAAACACCTTTAAAGCCTCTTTCACACGGGCGTCGCGTGTGAGGGCCGGATAGGAAGAGGGTGCGTCGTGGTAAAAAGCATGATTTTTCAGCGCAAGTGCAAATGCACTGAGAAAAATCAGCATGTTTGGTACCCAGACCTGAACCTGGACTTCTTCACAGTTCGGGTTTGGGTTAGGTGTTCTGTAGATTTTATTATTTTCCCTTATAATATGGTTATACAGGAAAATGATAGCATTCTGAATACAGAATTCTTAGTAAAATGTCCATTGAGGGGTTAAAAATACCCCATCCACTTGGTCGCGTAGCGGATCTTCTCTTCTTTCTTCAGGACCTGGCAAAAGGACCTTTGATGACGTCACTGTGCTCATCACATGATCCATCACATGGTCCAGCCAGGTCCTGAAGAAAGAAGAAAGAAGAGGAGATCCGCTACACCAAGTGGATGGGGAGAGTTCAATTTGTTTATTATTTTTAACCCCTCCTCCATCCTTATTTTACTAAGCATTCTGTATTAAGAATGCTATTATTTTCTCTTATGACCAATAATAAAGATCGGGTCCCCATCCCGATCATCTCCTAGCAACCATGCGTGAAAATCGCACCGCATCCGCACTTGCTTGCGGAAGCTTGCGATTTTCACGCAGCCCCATTCGCTTCTATGGGGCATGCGTTGCGTGAAAAACGCACAATATAGAACATGCTGCGATTTTCATGCAACGCACAAGTGATGCGTGAAAATCACTGCTCATGTGCACAGCCCCATAGAAATGAATGGGTCCGGATTCAGTGCGGATGCAATGGGTTCACTTCACGCATTGCACCTGCGCGGAAAACTCGCCGGTGTGAAAGAGGCCTAAGTCTCTTTTTTCCTCTATTAAGCCTAAAATAATATTATGACAGTGATTATTATTACATACAGTATGAAGTAGCATGCGAATATACTAATAAATGTCTGCCCACTGCTTCTATCCACTTGAAGTAGTGGAAGCAAGTTGCTAATTTGATTGCAACTTGAAGAGGTGTCTGGACATAAATTAGACTGTCTAGTGTGAATCACACAAGAAATGTGTCATTATGAAAATTACATTGCATGTTTCAATGATAACTGAAGACATGATGTTAAAAGGGATGAAGGAAAAGAGGACACTGGCGACTATTTGAGACATGAAAATTACGAAGCATAATGTAAAATGTAAGATTAATCAGTTTTATTGAGGTTGCTCAATTGAGTCAGAAGACCAGAATGAATGGATATAAAGTATGACCAGCAAAATATATGACCACATCAAATACTTATTCTGTCACTCAACCCTCAGGTTAAGCAGAGCGACCAAACAAAAATGTAACCCAGCCAGAATAAAAAAACTGATAAAAAGCATAAAGTGAGATCAAAGATGAGACTAAGGCCTCATGCACACGACCGTTGTGTGCATCCGTGGCCGTTGTGCCGTTTTCCGTTTTCTTTCGCGGACCCATTGACTTTTAAAAAATCGGAAAATGCACCGTTTTGCAGCCGAGACCGTGATCACTGTATCCTGTCCGTCAAAAAAATATGACCTGTCCTATTTTTTTGACGGACAACGGTTCACGGACCCATTCAAGTCAATGGGTCCATGAAAGAACACGGATGCACAGAAGATTGGCATCCGTGTCCGTGATCCGTGGCCGTAGGTTACTTTCATACAGACGGATCCAAAGATCCGTCTGCATAAAAGCTTTTTCAGATCTAAGTTTTCACTTCGTGAAAACTCAGATCCGACAGTATATTCTAACACAGAGGCGTTCCCATGGTGATGGGGACGCTTCTAGTTAGAATATACTACAAACTGTGTACAAGACTGCCCCCTGCTGCCTGGCAGCACCCGATCTCTTACAGGGGGCCGTGATCAGCACAATTAACCCCTTCAGGTGCGGCACCTGAAGGGGTTAATTGTACTATCATATCCCCCTGTAAGAGATCAGGGCTGCCAGGCAGCAGGGGGCAGACCCCCCTCCCCAGTTTGAATATAATTGGTGGCCAGTGCGGCCCCCCCCTCCCTCCCTCTATTGTAATAATAGGTTGGTGGCACAGTGTGCGCCCCCCATCGCCCCCCCTCCCTCCCTCTATTGTAATAATTCGTTGGTGGCACAGTGTGCACCCCCCATCGCCCCCCCCCTCCCTCCCTCTATTGTAATAATTCGTTGGTGGCACAGTGTGCGCACCCCATCGCCCCCCCCCCTCCCTCTATTGTAATAATTCGTTGGTGGCCAGTGTGCGCCCCCCCTGCCCCCCCTTCCTCCCTCTATTGTAATAATTCGTTGGTGGCACAGTGTGCGCCCCCCATTGGCCCCCCTCCCTCTATAGCATTAACAACATTGGTGGCCAGTGTGCGGCCTCCCATCTCCCCCCCCCCCCCCCGATCATTGGTGGCAGCGGCGTTCCGATCGGAGTCTGGCTGCTGCGATGTTCGTGTCCGGCCGGGAGCTCCACCTACTGGTAAGTGACAGGTCTGTGCGGCGCATTGCTAAATAAACTGTCACTTACCAGTAGGTGGAGCTCCCAGCCGGACACGGACATCGCAGCTCCCAGGTAAGTATGAATCTTTTACTATTGTACTATTTCTAAGTAACCATGGCAACCAGGGCTGCAGTAGCGTCCTGGTTGCCATGGTTACCGATCGGAGCCCCAGCGATTAACCTGGGACTCCGATCGGAACTCCGCTGCCACCAATGATCGGGGGGGGGGGAGATAGGAGGCCGCACACTGTCAACCAATGTTGTTAATGCTATAGAGGGAGGGGGGCCGATGGGGGGCGCACACTGGCCACCAACGAATTATTACAATAGAGGGAGGAAGGGGGGGGCGGGGGGGCGCACACTGTGCCACCAACGAATTATTACAATAGAGGGAGGGAGGGGGGGGCGGGGGGCCGCACACTGTGCCACCAACCTATTATTACACTAGAGGGAGGGAGGGGGGCCACACTGGCCACCAATGATATTCAAACTGGGGAGGGGAGGGTCTGCCCCCTGCTGCCTGGCAGCCCTGATCTCTTACAGGGGGATATGATAGTACAATTAACACCTTCAGGTGCGGCACCTGAGGGGTTAATTGTACGGATCACAGCCCTCTGTAAGAGATCGGGTGCTGCCAGGCAGCAGGGGGCAGTCATGTACACAGTTTGTAGTATATTCTAACTAGAAGCGTCCCCATCACCATGGGAACGCCTCTGTGTTAGAATATACTGTCAGAAATGAGTTTTCACGATCTAACTCATATCCGACAGTATATTCTAACATAGAGGCGTTCCCATGGTGATGGGGACGATTCAAGTTAAAATATACCATCGGATTGGAGAAAACTCCGATCCGATGGTATAAAAGGGACTCCAGACTTTACATTGAAAGTCAATGGGGATGGATCCGTTTGAAATGGCACCATATTGTGTCAAACGGATCCGTCCCCATTGACTTGCATTGTAATTCAGGACGGATCCGTTTGGCTCCGCACGGCCAGGCGAACACCAAAACGACTTTTTTTTCATGTCCGTGGATCCTCCAAAAATCAAGGAAGACCCACGGACGAAAAAACGGTCACGGATCACGGACCTACGGACCCCGTTTTTGCGGACCGTGAAAAAATACTGTCGTGTGCATGAGGCCTAAGGCTGAGTTCACACGGGTGAGATTTCCGCGCGGGTGCAATGCGTGAGGTGAACCCATTGCACCCGCACTGAATCCGGACCCATTCACTTCTATGGGGCTGTGCACATGAGCGGTGATTTTCACGCATCACTTATGCGTTGCGTGAAAATCGCAGCATGCTCTATATTGTGCGTTTATCACACAACGCAGGCCCCATAAAAGTGAATGGGGCTGAGTGAAAATCGCAAGCATCCGCAAGCAAGTGCGGATGTGGTGTGATTTTCACGCATGGTTGCTAAGAGGACAGTCTATTCACTGTATTATTTTCCCTTATAACATGGTTATAAGGGAAAATAATAGCATTCTTTAATACAGAATGCTTAGTAGGTAGTCAATTGAGGGTTAAAAAATAAAAAATAATTAACTCCTTCTCCTCTTGATTGCGTAGCTGCCGGTCTCTTCTTACTTCTTTAATGATGGACCATGTGATTGGACCATGTGATTGGACCATGTGATCTGACGTCACCACAGGTCCTTTAGCCGGCAGCTCATGATTAAAGAAGTAAGAAGAGACCGGCAGCTCTGCGATCAAGAGGAGAAGGTGAGTTCATAATTTTTTCTTTTCTAACCCTCAATTGACCACCTACTAAGCATTCTGTATTAAAGAATGCTATTATTTTCCCTTATAACCATGTTATAAGGGAAAATAATAACATCTACACACCACCTAACCCAAACCTGAACTTCAGTGAAGAAATTCGGGTCTGGGTACCACAGTCAGTTTTTTATCATGCGCGTGCAAAATGCATTGCACCCACGTGATAAAAACTGAACAACGGAACGCAATCGCAGTCAAAACTGACTGCAATTGGGTACCTACTTGCACGGGTTTGCCGCAGTACACTCGGGACGCATCCTGAACATATCTGTTAAGGCCTAGTTCACACTTCAGTTATTTGATCAGTTATTTCCAGTTATTGTGAGCAAAAACCAGGTGCGGGTCAAAAACACAAAGCTGGTGCAGATCTCTTTTTTTTCAAAATGTGTTTATTGTTTTGCCGTTATATCAATATACAGGTATAATACAGCATAACCAGTAACAAAGTAGTACAAATGAGGCAATACAACCATCATAGGACAAAAATGACAAAAGGAACAATATTCCTTACCCCCCCCACCCAACAATCCTGTGCTCCAACAGGACACAGTACTTCGGGGAGGCCTCAAGTGCTAGCAGAAATTTGAACAGGTGTGCGTCCATGAAGAACCTCATATAAATACCATGTGGTATGTTCGAAATGTAAAATAAGTTTATACTCAATGGAAGTGGAAAGAGTGGGTATGAATAAAGAAAATTTTTCAAAAAAATTGGATGGTCATTTTTTCTTTTCTGATAAAGTCAAAATCCAATCCATATTAAACAGGAATGTTATTTTAGCTTGGCTAAAACTGATAGTTGGTATTTCTGGATCCAGTCATCGTTGTAGAAGGCTTTTTTTGGTAGCAGCTGCCCAAACATGTAATAACGCTTTATCCTGTCTGGGAAGTCCACGATGCTCCTTAGAAAATATATTAAAGATAGCCCATTGAAGAGTGGCAGTGAAAGTTACATTGTAGGTTGTATCGCACCTGCTCCCATTAATCTTGAACACATGTGCACCCCAATAAATGATGGTATAGGTCTATATCGGGCATATTGCATTTAGAGCAAGAGTAGGTAGAATCAGAAGACATATTTTTTTTAATGCTCGGTGTCACATATGTTCTATGGAATATCATCAGAGCCATATCTGTATAGCTGCTAACTAGGGAAAGTTTGTGTATTTTCAAAGTGGCCTCTAATAATGTTTTAACTTCCAAGTTTGGAAAGTGCTTGATCCACTTCTTCGGGCCTGTGGTGACTGCATCCCAATCTATTAGTGGTTTGAGAAATCTGAAAATAGTGCTAGTGGAAGAGATCTGAGTTCGGACTCTTTTAACCCCTTATGGACCGGGCTCATTTTCACCTTAACCACTTCCCATCTGGGCCATTTGCCCCCTTCCTGACCAGGCCTAATTTTGCAAAACTGACATATCTCACTTCATGTGGTAATAACTTTGGAACGCCTTTATTTATCCAAGTCATTCAGAGATTGTTTTCTCGTGACACATTGTACTTCATGATAGTCATAAATTTGAGTCAAAATATTTCACCTTTATTTATGAAAACATCCCAAATTTACCCAAAAATTTGAAAAATTCGCAATTTTCTAAATTTCAATTTCTCTGCTTTTAAAACAGAAAGTGATACCTCATAAAATATTTATTACTTAACATTCCCCATATGTCTACTTTATGTTGGCATCATTTTGGAAATGTCATTTTATTTTTTTAGGACGTTAGAAGGCTTAGAAGTTTAGAAGAAATTCTTCAAATTTTTAAGAAAATTGCCAAAACCCACTTTATAAGGACCAGTTCAGGTCTGAAGTCACTTTGTGGGGCCTACATAGTGGATACCCCCATAAATGACCCCATTGTAGAAACTACACCCCTCAAGTTACTCAAAACTGATTTTACAAACTTTGTTAACCCTTTATGTGTTCCACAAGAATTAAAGGAAAATGGAGATCAAATTTTTAAATTTCACTTTTTGGGCAGATTTTCCATTTTAATCCAATTTTTTCTTTAACACATCGATGGTTAACAGCCAAACAAAACTCAATATTTATTACCCAGATTCTGCGGTTTACAGAAACACCCCACATGTGGTCATAAACTGCTGTATGGGCACACGGCAGGGCGCAGAAGAAAAGGAACTCCACATGGTTTTTAGATGCCATGTCCCATTTGGAGCCCCCTGATGCACCCTTACAGTAGAAACTCCCAAGAAGTGACCCCATTTTGGAAATTAGGGGATAAAGTGCCAGTTTTATTAGTACTATTTTTGGGTACATATGATTTTTTGATCATTCATTATAACACTTTATGGGGCAAGGTGACCAAAAAATTGGTTGTTTTAGCACAGTTTCTATTTATTTATTTTTACAGCGTTCACCTGAGGGGTTCAGTCAAGTGACATTTTTATAGAGCAGATTGTTACGGACGTGGCGATACCTAATATGTATACTTTTTCTCATTTATAAAAGTTTTACACAATAATAGCATTTTTGAAACAAAAAAATTATGTTTTAATGTGTCCATGTTCTGATAGCTATAGTTTTTTTTATTTTTTGAGAGATTTTCTTATGTAGGGGCTCATTTTTTGTGGGATGAGGTGACTGTTTTATTGGTACCATTTTGTGGGACATACGCGTTTTTGATCACTTGGTGTTGCACCTTTTGTGATGCAAGGTGACAAAAATTGCTTGTTTTGACACAGTTTTTTTTTTTTTTTTTACGGTGTTCATCTGAGGGGTTAGCTCATGTGATATTTTTATAGAGCTGGTTTTTACGGACGCGGCAATACCTAATATGTATACTTTTTTTTATTTGTTTCACTTTAACACAATAATAGCATTTTTGAAACCAAAAAATGATGTTTTAGTGTCTCCATGTTCTAAGAGCTATAGTTTTTTTATTTTTTGAGAGATTTTCTTATGTAGGGGCTCATTTTTTGCGGGATGAGGTGACGGTTTTATTGGTACCATTTTGTGAGACATACGCATTTTTGATCACTTGGTGTTGCATATTTTCTGATGCAAGGTGACAAAAATTGCTTGTTTTGACACAGTTTTTTGGGGGGTTTTTTTACGGTGTTCACCCGAGGGGTTAGCTCATGTGATATTTTTATAGAGCTGGTTTTTACGGACGTGGCAATACCAAATATGTCTATTTTATTTTATTTTTTCTATTTTTTTTTTTTATTCCTTACTTGGGGACCTTTTTATTTTTACATGTGAAACTTTTTTTATTTTATTTTTTCAACACTTTATTTTTTTATTTTACACTTTTCGTCCCCCATAAGGTCATACAAGACCTCTGGGGGACATTTGCTTCACTTTTTCTTTTTTTTTCACTATTGATTTCTCCTGTAACTGGGGCTGACATAGTAGCCCCAGTTACAGAAGAAATTCACCCCCCAGAGAGGCTGTACAGCGCAATACTGCGCTGTACAGCCTCATAGCAGGGCTGATCGAGGTCTCCGTAAGACCTCACACAGCTCCTGCAGCTCCGGTCCCGGCGGTCACATGACCGCCGGGCCGGAACAGGAAGCGCACAGCGCTTCCTGCTCTGCAGACACAGCGCTCGGCGAGCGCTGTGTCTGCAGCGATCCGGAAGGCAGGGACACCTGGGCACTGTCCCTGCCTTCTCTCTGGGTTGCCCTGCTGTCACTGACAGCGGGCAACCCGATCAGCAGCTGCACGATTAGCGTGCAGCTGCTATTTCTGAAAGGACGTTCAGAAACGTCCGTTCAGAAATAGAGGTCCACCCATAGGACGTTTATATCCTATGGGCGGACTTAAAGCGGTTAAGGACCAGGCCATTTTTTGCAAATGTGACCAGTGTCTCTTTACGTGGTGATAACTTTAAAACGCTTTGACTTATCCAGGCCATTCTGAGATTGTTTTTTTTTGTCACATATTATATTTCATGAGACTGGTAAAATGGAGTAAAAAAAATAAATATCATTTTTATTTATAAAAAAATACCAAATTTGCCCAAAATTTTGAAACATTAGCAAATTTCCAAGTTTCAATTTCTCTACTTCTATAATACATAGTAATATCTACAAAAATAGTTTTTACTTTACATTCCCCATATGTCTACTTCATGTTAGGATTATTTTAGGAATGACATTTTATTTTTGGGGGACGCTACAAGGCTTTTCAAAAACCTACTTTTTAAGGACCAGTTCAGGTCTGAAGTCACTTTGTAAGGCTTACATAATGGAAACCACCCAAAAATGACCCCATTCTAGAAACTACACCCCTCAAGGTATTCAAAACTGATTTGATAAATGTTGTTAACCCTATAGGTGTTCCACAAGAATTAATGGAAAATAGAGATACAATTTAAAAATGTTACTTTTTTGGCAGATTTTCCATTTTAATATTTTTTTTCCCAGTTACAAAGCAAGGGTTAACAGCCAAACAAAACGTCATGTGTCCTTAAGTACCAGGACAACATGCCGTACCGGTACGTCATGTGTCCGGAAGAGGTTAAGAAATATATTTAGGCATGCCCCTTTCGAGTCTCTCGGAATATTGTTCATGCATCGTTGAATGAAGCTACGGGCCTGTATATAAATTGGTTATAAGTAGGGATGAGCGAACTCGAACTGTATAGTTCGGGTTCGTACCGAATTTTGGGGTGTCCGTGACACGGACCCGAACCCGGACATTTTCGTAAAAGTCCGGGTTCGGGTTCGGTGTTCGTCGCTTTCTTCGCGCTTTTGTGACGCTTTCTTGGCGCTTTTTGAAAGGCTGCAAAGCAGCCAATCAACAAGCGTCATACTACTTGCCCCAAGAGGCCATCACAGCCATGCCTACTATTGGCATGGCTGTGATTGGCCAGAGCACCATGTGACCCAGCCTCTATTTAAGCTGGAGTCACATAGCGCCGCCCGTCACTCTGCTCTGATTAGCGTAGGGAGAGGTTGCGGCTGCGACAGTAGGGCGAGATTAGGCAGATTAACTCCTCCAAAGGACTTGATTAACTGATCGATCTGCAGCTGTGGATCATTGAGCTGCTGATCCTCAATTGCTCACTGTTTTTAGGCTGCACAGACCGTTTGTCAGTCTCATTTTTCTGGGGTGATCGGCGGCCATTTTGTGTCTTGTGGTGCGCCAGCACAAGCTGCGACCAAGTGCATTTAACCCTCAATGGTGTGGTTGTTTTTTGGCTAAAGCCTACATCAGGGTGAAGCTGTCACACCAAGTGCATTTAACCAGCAATAGTCTGTTCATTTTTTGGCCATATACAAAATCAGGGGCAAGCTGCGCCTGTCACCAAGTGCATTTAACCCTCAATGGTGTGGTTGTTTTTTGGCTAAAGCCTACATCAGGGTGAAGCTGTCACACCAAGTGCATTTAACCAGCAATAGTCTGTTCATTTTTTGGCCATATACAAAATCAGGGGCAAGCTGCGCCTGTCACCAAGTGCATTTAACCCTCAATGGTGTGGTTGTTTTTTGGCTAAAGCCTACATCAGGGTGAAGCTGTCACACCAAGTGCATTTAACCAGCAATAGTCTGTTCATTTTTTGGCCATATACAAAATCAGGGGCAAGCTGCGCCTGTCACCAAGTGCATTTAACCCTCAATGGTGTGGTTGTTTTTTGGCTAAAGCCTACATCAGGGTGAAGCTGTCACACCAAGTGCATTTAACCAGCAATAGTCTGTTCATTTTTTGGCCATATCCCAGTCTAATTCTGTCACTAAATCCATACCGGTCACCCAGCGCCTAAATACTAGGCCTCAAATTTATATCCAGCTAAATCTGTCCCTAGTGCTGTAGCTGGGCGAGTTATTTAGTGTCCGTTCAAGCACATTTCTTGTTCTGGGTTGAAATACAATTCCCAATTTAGCAATTTCATAATTTAGTGGTTCCTGCTATATCAGAGCTATTTGAAATCTATCCCAAAAAGGGTATATAATATTGAAGGTGCACATTGGGTCATTCAGAATAACTTCACACACACCCGCTACTGTGTATTTCCAAGTCTAATTCTGTCACTAAACCCATACCTGTCACCCAGCGCCTAAATACTAGGCCTCAAATTTAAATCCCTCTAAATCTCTCGTTACCCACCGCTGTACTGTTGTTGCTGGGCAAGATATTTAGTGTCCGTCAAAGCACATTTTTTGTTCTGGGTTGAAGTACAATTCCCAATTTAGCAATTTCATAATTTAGTGGTTTCTGCTATATCAGAGCTATTTGAAATCTATCCCTAAAAGGGTATATAATATTGAAGGTGCACATAGGGTCATTCAGAATAACTTCACACACACGCTTCTGTGCATTTCCAAGTCTAATTCTGTCACTAAATCCATACCGGTGACCCAGCGCCTAAATACTAGGCCTCAAATTTAAATCCCTCTAAATCTCTCGTTACCCACCACTGTACTGTTGTTGCTGGGCAAGATATTTAGTGTCCGTCAAAGCACATTTTTTGTTCTGGGTTGAAGTACAATTCCCAATTTAGCAATTTCATAATTTAGTGGTTTCTGCTATATCAGAGCTATTTGAAATCTATCCCTAAAAGGGTATATAATATTGAAGGTGCACATAGGGTCATTCAGAATAACTTCACACACACGCTTCTGTGCATTTCCAAGTCTAATTCTGTCACTAAATCCATACCGGTGACCCAGCGCCTAAATACTAGGCCTCAAATTTAAATCCCTCTAAATCTCTCGTTACCCACCGCTGTACTGTTGTTGCTGGGCAAGATATTTAGTGTCCGTCAAAGCACATTTTTTGTTCTGGGTTGAAGTACAATTCCCAATTTAGCAATTTCATAATTTAGTGGTTTCTGCTATATCAGAGCTATTTGAAATCTATCCCTAAAAGGGTATATAATATTGAAGGTGCACATAGGGTCATTCAGAATAACTTCACACACACGCTTCTGTGCATTTCCAAGTCTAATTCTGTCACTAAATCCATACCGGTGACCCAGCGCCTAAATACTAGGCCTCAAATTTAAATCCCTCTAAATCTCTCGTTACCCACCGCTGTACTGTTGTTGCTGGGCAAGATATTTAGTGTCCGTCAAAGCACATTTTTTGTTCTGGGTTGAAGTACAATTCCCAATTTAGCAATTTCATAATTTAGTGGTTCCTGCTATATCAGAGCTATTTGAAATCTATCCCAAAAAGGGTATATAATATTGAAGGTGCACATTGGGTCATTCAGAATAACTTCACACACACCCGCTACTGTGTATTTCCAAGTCTAATTCTGTCACTAAACCCATACCTGTCACCCAGCGCCTAAATACTAGGCCTCAAATTTAAATCCCTCTAAATCTCTCGTTACCCACCGCTGTACTGTTGTTGCTGGGCAAGATATTTAGTGTCCGTCAAAGCACATTTTTTGTTCTGGGTTGAAGTACAATTCCCAATTTAGCAATTTCATAATTTAGTGGTTTCTGCTATATCAGAGCTATTTGAAATCTATCCCTAAAAGGGTATATAATATTGAAGGTGCACATAGGGTCATTCAGAATAACTTCACACACACGCTTCTGTGCATTTCCAAGTCTAATTCTGTCACTAAATCCATACCGGTGACCCAGCGCCTAAATACTAGGCCTCAAATTTAAATCCCTCTAAATCTCTCGTTACCCACCGCTGTACTGTTGTTGCTGGGCAAGATATTTAGTGTCCGTCAAAGCACATTTTTTGTTCTGGGTTGAAGTACAATTCCCAATTTAGCAATTTCATAATTTAGTGGTTTCTGCTATATCAGAGCTATTTGAAATCTATCCCTAAAAGGGTATATAATATTGAAGGTGCACATAGGGTCATTCAGAATAACTTCACACACACGCTTCTGTGCATTTCCAAGTCTAATTCTGTCACTAAATCCATACCGGTGACCCAGCGCCTAAATACTAGGCCTCAAATTTAAATCCCTCTAAATCTCTCGTTACCCACCGCTGTACTGTTGTTGCTGGGCAAGATATTTAGTGTCCGTCAAAGCACATTTTTTGTTCTGGGTTGAAGTACAATTCCCAATTTAGCAATTTCATAATTTAGTGGTTTCTGCTATATCAGAGCTATTTGAAATCTATCCCTAAAAGGGTATATAATATTGAAGGTGCACATAGGGTCATTCAGAATAACTTCACACACACGCTTCTGTGCATTTCCAAGTCTAATTCTGTCACTAAATCCATACCGGTGACCCAGCGCCTAAATACTAGGCCTCAAATTTAAATCCCTCTAAATCTCTCGTTACCCACCGCTGTACTGTTGTTGCTGGGCAAGATATTTAGTGTCCGTCAAAGCACATTTTTTGTTCTGGGTTGAAGTACAATTCCCAATTTAGCAATTTCATAATTTAGTGGTTTCTGCTATATCAGAGCTATTTGAAATCTATCCCTAAAAGGGTATATAATATTGAAGGTGCACATAGGGTCATTCAGAATAACTTCACACACACGCTTCTGTGCATTTCCAAGTCTAATTCTGTCACTAAATCCATACCGGTGACCCAGCGCCTAAATACTAGGCCTCAAATTTAAATCCCTCTAAATCTCTCGTTACCCACCGCTGTACTGTTGTTGCTGGGCAAGATATTTAGTGTCCGTCAAAGCACATTTTTTGTTCTGGGTTGAAGTACAATTCCCAATTTAGCAATTTCATAATTTAGTGGTTCCTGCTATATCAGAGCTATTTGAAATCTATCCCTAAAAGGGTATATAATATTGAAGGTGCACATTGGGTCATTCAGAATAACTTCACACACACCCGCTACTGTGTATTTCCAAGTCTAATTCTGTCACTAAACCCATACCTGTCACCCAGCGCCTAAATACTAGGCCTCAAATTTAAATCCCTCTAAATCTCTCGTTACCCACCGCTGTACTGTTGTTGCTGGGCAAGATATTTAGTGTCCGTCAAAGCACATTTTTTGTTCTGGGTTGAAGTACAATTCCCAATTTAGCAATTTCATAATTTAGTGGTTTCTGCTATATCAGAGCTATTTGAAATCTATCCCTAAAAGGGTATATAATATTGAAGGTGCACATAGGGTCATTCAGAATAACTTCACACACACGCTTCTGTGCATTTCCAAGTCTAATTCTGTCACTAAATCCATACCGGTGACCCAGCGCCTAAATACTAGGCCTCAAATTTAAATCCCTCTAAATCTCTCGTTACCCACCGCTGTACTGTTGTTGCTGGGCAAGATATTTAGTGTCCGTCAAAGCACATTTTTTGTTCTGGGTTGAAGTACAATTCCCAATTTAGCAATTTCATAATTTAGTGGTTTCTGCTATATCAGAGCTATTTGAAATCTATCCCTAAAAGGGTATATAATATTGAAGGTGCACATTGGGTCATTCAGAATAACTTCACACACACCCGCTACTGTGTATTTCCAAGTCTAATTCTGTCACTAAACCCATACCTGTCACCCAGCGCCTAAATACTAGGCCTCAAATTTAAATCCCTCTAAATCTCTCGTTACCGCTGTACTGTTGTAGCTGGGAAAGTTATTTAGTGTCCCGTCAAAGCACATTTTTTGTTCTGGGTTGAAGTACAATTCCCAATTTAGCAATTTCATAATTTAGTGGTTCCTGCTATATCAGAGCTATTTGAAATCTATCCCAAAAGGGTATATAATATTCAAGGTGCACATTGGGTCATTCAGAATAACTTCACACACACGCTTCTGTGCATTTCCAAGTCTAATTCTGTCACTAAATCCATACCGGTCACCCAGCGCCTAAATACTAGGCCTCAAATTTATATCCCGCTGAATTTGAATACAATACATTGGGCCAAATAATATATTTGTTGTTGTGGTGAACCATAACAATGAGAAAAACATCTAGTAAGGGACGCGGACGTGGACATGGTCGTGGTGGTGTTAGTGGACCCTCTGGTGCTGGGAGAGGACGTGGCCGTTCTGCCACATCCACACGTCCTAGTGTACCAACTACCTCAGGTCCCAGTAGCCGCCAGAATTTACAGCGATATATGGTGGGGCCCAATGCCGTTCTAAGGATGGTAAGGCCTGAGCAGGTACAGGCATTAGTCAATTGGGTGGCCGACAGTGGATCCAGCACGTTCACATTATCTCCCACCCAGTCTTCTGCAGAAAGCGCACAGATGGCGCCTGAAAACCAACCCCATCAGTCTGTCACATCACCCCCATGCATACCAGGGAAACTGTCTCAGCCTCAAGTTATGCAGCAGTCTCTTATGCTGTTTGAAGACTCCGCTGGCAGGGTTTCCCAAGGGCATCCACCTAGCCCTTCCCCAGCGGTGAAAGACATAGAATGCACTGACGCACAACCACTTATGTTTCCTGATGATGAGGACATGGGAATACCACCTCAGCATGTCTCTGATGATGACGAAACACAGGTGCCAACTGCTGCGTCTTTCTGCAGTGTGCAGACTGAACAGGAGGTCAGGGATCAAGACTGGGTGGAAGACGATGCAGGGGACGATGAGGTCCTAGACCCCACATGGAATGAAGGTCGTGCCACTGACTTTCACAGTTCGGAGGAAGAGGCAGTGGTGAGACCGAGCCAACAGCGTAGCAAAAGAGGGAGCAGTGGGCAAAAGCAGAACACCCGCCGCCAAGAGACTCCGCCTGCTACTGACCGCCGCCATCTGGGACCGAGCACCCCAAAGGCAGCTTCAAGGAGTTCCCTGGCATGGCACTTCTTCAAACAATGTGCTGACGACAAGACCCGAGTGGTTTGCACGCTGTGCCATCAGAGCCTGAAGCGAGGCATTAACGTTCTGAACCTGAGCACAACCTGCATGACCAGGCACCTGCATGCAAAGCATGAACTGCAGTGGAGTAAACACCTTAAAACCAAGGAAGTCACTCAGGCTCCCCCTGCTACCTCTTCTGCTGCTGCCGCCTCGGCCTATTCTGCTGCTGCCGCCTCGGCCTCTTCCTCCGCCTCTGGAGGAACGTTGGCACCTGCCGCCCAGCAAACAGGGGATGTACCACCAACACCACCACCACCACCTCCGTCACCAAGCGTCTCAACCATGTCACACGCCAGCGTTCAGCTCTCCATCTCACAAACATTTGATAGAAAGCGTAAATTCCCACCTAGCCACCCTCGATCCCTGGCCCTGAATGCCAGCATTTCTAAACTACTGGCCTATGAAATGCTGTCATTTAGGCTGGTGGACACAGACAGCTTCAAACAGCTCATGTCGCTTGCTGTCCCACAGTATGTTGTTCCCAGCCGGCACTACTTCTCCAAGAGAGCCGTGCCTTCCCTGCACAACCAAGTATCCGATAAAATCAAGTGTGCACTGCGCAACGCCATCTGTAGCAAGGTCCACCTAACCACAGATACGTGGACCAGTAAGCACGGCCAGGGACGCTATATCTCCCTAACTGCACACTGGGTAAATGTAGTGGCAGCTGGGCCCCAGGCGGAGAGCTGTTTGGCGCACGTCCTGCCGCCGCCAAGGATCGCAGGGCAACATTCTTTGCCTCCTGTTGCCACCTCCTCCTTCTCGGCTTCCTCCTCCTCTTCTTCCACCTGCTCATCCAGTCAGCCACACACCTTCACCACCAACTTCAGCACAGCCCGGGGTAAACGTCAGCAGGCCATTCTGAAACTCATATGTTTGGGGGACAGGCCCCACACCGCACAGGAGTTGTGGCGGGGTATTGAACAACAGACCGACGAGTGGTTGCTGCCGGTGAGCCTCAAGCCCGGCCTGGTGGTGTGTGATAATGGGCGAAATCTCGTTGCAGCTCTGGGACTAGCCAATTTGACGCACATCCCTTGCTTGGCGCATGTGCTGAATTTGGTGGTGCAGAAGTTCATTCACAACTACCCCGACATGTCAGAGCTGCTGCATAAAGTGCGGGCCGTCTGTTCGCGCTTCCGGCGTTCACATCCTGCCGCTGCTCGCCTGTCTGCGCTACAGCGTAACTTCGGCCTTCCCGCTCACCGCCTCATATGCGACGTGCCCACCAGGTGGAACTCCACCTTGCACATGCTGGACAGACTGTGCGAGCAGCAGCAGGCCATAGTGGAGTTTCAGCTGCAGCACGCACGGGTCAGTCGCACTACAGAACAGCACCACTTCACCACCAATGACTGGGCCTCCATGCGAGACCTGTGTGCCCTGTTGCGCTGTTTCGAGTACTCCACCAACATGGCCAGTGGCGATGACACCGTTATCAGCGTTACAATACCACTTCTATGTCTCCTTGAGAAAACACTTAGGGCGATGATGGAACAGGAGGTGGCCCAGGAGGAGGAGGAGGAGGATGAGGAAGAGGGGTCATTTTTAGCACTTTCAGGCCAGTCTCTTCGAAGTGACTCAGAGGGAGGTTTTTTGCAACAGCAGAGGCCAGGTACAAATGTGGCCAGCCAGGGCCCACTACTGGAGGACGAGGAGGACGAGGATGAGGAGGAGGTGGAGGAGGATGAGGATGAAGCATGGTCACAGCGGGGTGGCACCCAACGCAGCTCGGGTCCATCACTGGTGCGTGGCTGGGGGGAAAGGCAGGACGATGACGATACGCCTCCCACAGAGGACAGCTTGTCCTTACCCCTGGGCAGCCTGGCACACATGAGCGACTACATGCTGCAGTGCCTGCGCAACGACAGCAGAGTTGCCCACATTTTAACCTGTGCGGACTACTGGGTTGCCACCCTGCTGGATCCACGCTACAAAGACAATGTGCCCACCTTACTTCCTGCACTGGAGCGTGATAGGAAGATGCGCGAGTACAAGCGCACGTTGGTAGACGCGCTACTGAGAGCATTCCCAAATGTCACAGGGGAACAAGTGGAAGCCCAAGGCCAAGGCAGAGGAGGAGCAAGAGGTCGCCAAGGCAGCTGTGTCACGGCCAGCTCCTCTGAGGGCAGGGTTAGCATGGCAGAGATGTGGAAAACTTTTGTCAACACGCCACAGCTAACTGCACCACCACCTGATACGCAACGTGTTAGCAGGAGGCAACATTTCACTAACATGGTGGAACAGTACGTGTGCACACCCCTCCACGTACTGACTGATGGTTCGGCCCCATTCAACTTCTGGGTCTCTAAATTGTCCACGTGGCCAGAGCTAGCCTTTTATGCCTTGGAGGTGCTGGCCTGCCCGGCAGCCAGCGTTTTGTCTGAACGTGTATTCAGCACGGCAGGGGGCGTCATTACAGACAAACGCAGCCGCCTGTCTACAGCCAATGTGGACAAGCTGACGTTCATAAAAATGAACCAGGCATGGATCCCACAGGACCTGTCCGTCCCTTGTCCAGATTAGACATTAACTACCTCCCCATAACCATATATTATTGGACTCCAGGGCACTTCCTCATTCAATCCTATTTTTATTTTCATTTTACCATTATATTGCGATGCTACCCAAAGTTGAATGAACCTCTCCTCTGCCTGTGTGCTAGGCCTAAATATATGCCAATGGACTGTTGCAGTGGTGGCTGACATGAAGCCTGATTCTCTGCTATGACATGCAGACTAATTCTCTGCTGACATGAAGCCAGATTGTCTGTTACGGGACCTCTCTCCTCTGCCTGGGTGCTGGGCCTAAATTTATGACAATGGACTGTTGCAGTGGTGGCTGACGTGAAGCCTGATTCTCTGCTATGACATGCAGACTGATTCTCTGCTGACATGAAGCCAGATCGTCTGTTACGGGACCTCTCTGCTCTGCCTGTGTGCTAGGCCTAAATATATGCCAATGGACTGTTGCAGTGGTGGGTGACGTGAAGCCTCATTCTCTGCTATGACATGCAGACTGATTCTCTGCTGACATGAAGCCAGATTGTCTGTTACGGGACCTCTCTGCTCTGCCTGTGTGCTAGGCCTAAATATATGCCAATGGACTGTTGCAGTGGTGGGTGACGTGAAGCCTCATTCTCTGCTATGACATGCAGACTGATTCTCTGCTGTCATGAAGCCAGATTGTCTGTTACGGGACCTCTCTGCTCTGCCTGTGTGCTAGGCCTAAATATATGCCAATGGACTGTTGCAGTGGTGGGTGACGTGAAGCCTCATTCTCTGCTATGACATGCAGACTGATTCTCTGCTGACATGAAGCCAGATTGTCTGTTACGGGACCTCTCTGCTCTGCCTGTGTGCTAGGCCTAAATATATGCCAATGGACTGTTGCAGTGGTGGGTGACGTGAAGCCTCATTCTCTGCTATGACATGCAGACTGATTCTCTGCTGTCATGAAGCCAGATTGTCTGTTACGGGACCTCTCTGCTCTGCCTGTGTGCTAGGCCTAAATATATGCCAATGGACTGTTGCAGTGGTGGGTGACGTGAAGCCTCATTCTCTGCTATGACATGCAGACTAATTCTCTGCTGACATGAAGACAGATTCTCTGTTACGGGACCTCTCTCCTCTGCCTGTGTGTGCTGGGCCTAAATATATGCCAATGGACTGTTGCAGTGGTGGCTGACGTGAAGCCTCATTCTCTGCTATGACATGCAGACTGATTCTCTGCTGACATGAAGCCAGATTCTCTGTTACGGGACCTCTCTCCTCTGCCTGTGTGTGCTGGGCCTAAATATATGCCAATGGACTGTTGCAGTGGTGGCTGACGTGAAGCCTCATTCTCTGCTATGACATGCAGACTGATTCTCTGCTGACATGAAGCCAGATTCTCTGTTACGGGACCTCTCTCCTCTGCCTGTGTGTGCTGGGCCTAAATATATGCCAATGGACTGTTGCAGTGGTGGCTGACGTGAAGCCTCATTCTCTGCTATGACATGCAGACTGATTCTCTGCTGACATGAAGCCAGATTCTCTGTTACGGGACCTCTCTCCTCTGCCTGTGTGTGCTGGGCCTAAATATATGCCAATGGACTGTTGCAGTGGTGGCTGACGTGAAGCCTCATTCTCTGCTATGACATGCAGACTAATTCTCTGCTGACATGAAGACAGATTCTCTGTTACGGGACCTCTCTCCTCTGCCTGGTGTGCTGGGCCTAAATATATGCCAATGGACTGTTGCAGTGGTGGCTGACGTGAAGCCTCATTCTCTGCTATGACATGCAGACTGATTCTCTGCTGACATGAAGCCAGATTCTCTGTTACGGGACCTCTCTCCTCTGCCTGTGTGTGTGCTGGGCCTAAATATATGCCAATGGACTGTTGCAGTGGTGGCTGACGTGAAGCCTCATTCTCTGCTATGACATGCAGACTAATTCTCTGCTGACATGAAGACAGATTCTCTGTTACGGGACCTCCCTCCTCTGCCTGGGTGCTGGGCCTAAATATATGCCAATGGACTGTTGCAGTGGTGGCTGACGTGAAGCCTCATTCTCTGCTATGACATGCAGACTGATTCTCTGCTGACATGAAGCCAGATTCTCTGTTACGGGACCTCTCTCCTCTGCCTGTGTGTGCTGGGCCTAAATATATGCCAATGGACTGTTGCAGTGGTGGCTGACGTGAAGCCTCATTCTCTGCTATGACATGCAGACTGATTCTCTGCTGACATGAAGCCAGATTCTCTGTTACGGGACCTCTCTCCTCTGCCTGTGTGTGTGCTGGGCCTAAATATATGCCAATGGACTGTTGCAGTGGTGGCTGACGTGAAGCCTCATTCTCTGCTATGACATGCAGACTAATTCTCTGCTGACATGAAGACAGATTCTCTGTTACGGGACCTCCCTCCTCTGCCTGGGTGCTGGGCCTAAATATATGCCAATGGACTGTTGCAGTGGTGGCTGACGTGAAGCCTCATTCTCTGCTATGACATGCAGACTGATTCTCTGCTGACATGAAGACAGATTCTCTGTTACGGGACCTCTCTCCTCTGCCTGTGTGCTAGGCCTAAATATATGCCAATGGACTGTTGCAGTGGTGGGTGACGTGAAGCCTCATTCTCTGCTATGACATGCAGACTGATTCTCTGCTGTCATGAAGCCAGATTGTCTGTTACGGGACCTCTCTGCTCTGCCTGTGTGCTAGGCCTAAATATATGCCAATGGACTGTTGCAGTGGTGGGTGACGTGAAGCCTCATTCTCTGCTATGACATGCAGACTAATTCTCTGCTGACATGAAGACAGATTCTCTGTTACGGGACCTCTCTCCTCTGCCTGTGTGTGTGCTGGGCCTAAATATATGCCAATGGACTGTTGCAGTGGTGGCTGACGTGAAGCCTCATTCTCTGCTATGACATGCAGACTGATTCTCTGCTGACATGAAGCCAGATTCTCTGTTACGGGACCTCTCTCCTCTGCCTGTGTGCTAGGCCTAAATATATGCCAATGGACTGTTGCAGTGGTGGCTGACGTGAAGCCTCATTCTCTGCTATGACATGCAGACTAATTCTCTGCTGACATGAAGACAGATTCTCTGTTACGGGACCTCTCTCCTCTGCCTGGGTGCCGGGGCCTAAATATCTGAGAATGGACTGTTCCAGTGGTGGGTGACGGGAAGCCAGATTCTCTGCTATGGAACCTCTCTCCAATTGATTTTGGTTAATTTTTATTTATTTAATTTTTATTTTAATTAATTTCCCTATCCACATTTGTTTGCAGGGGATTTACCTACATGTTGCTGCCTTTTGCAGCCCTCTAGCTCTTTCCTGGGCTGTTTTACAGCCGTTTTAGTGCCGAAAAGTTCGGGTCCCCATTGACTTCAATGGGGTTCGGGTTCGGGACGAAGTTCGGATCGGGTTCGGATCCCGAACCCGAACATTTCCGGGATGTTCGGCCGAACTTCTCGAACCCGAACATCCAGGTGTTCGCTCAACTCTAGTTATAAGTAAATGCTGGGAACCGTTGGGAGGCTTCTGAGAAGAGGAGAACAGAGTAACTGGAATCTAGCATATCAAGAACCCAAATACATCCCTATGATGCTAGGGTGGTATATATCCTGGGTGGTTTGCCCTCCAAAAACCCTGGGTTACCCAAAAAGGGCTGAAAGAAAGTGTGTGTGCTATCTAGTTTACTGAGTTTCCTAACTTTATGCCAGGCCTGAATAGTATTCCATAAAACAGGAAAGTCCCGTATGTTATGAGGAAGTGTAGTTTTTGGTAAGTGTAGGAGTGCTAGAAGAGAAATGTAAGGGAAGAATTTTTTTCCATATCAACATTGGCAAATTGTTTACCACACATCCAGTCAATAACATATCAGAAGTTGGCCGCCAGGTTATATAGTGAGATGTCAGGGAAGTTAAGCCCTCCCAATATTCGTGGTTGCTGTAGTTTATATAAACTAATACGACTCCGCCATGAGGAGCTCCAAATGAATTGCCTAAAAGTTCTCTGAAGAAGTTTAATGTCCGATGAGTGAAGCAATAGGGGGAGAGTTTGGAATAGATAGAGTAGTTTAGGGAAAGCCACCATGTTAAGGAGGTGACATCGGCCAGAGAAAGCTAAAGTAAAGTGTTGCCAGGATTGAATTTAAGAAATGATTGAGGTGATAAGAGGACGGTAGTTCAGCTTATACAACTGGGTGGGGTTGGCTGCCAATTTAACCCCTAGGTAAGTAATAGATTCAGAATGCCATTGAAATGGAAATGAATTACCCCAATGGTTTCTTGCTCTACGAAAAATAGGTAGCGCCTCTTAGTTATGATAATTGACCATAAAGCCGGAGATAGCACCAAATCATGTTATAATTGACCTTATCTCTAGGATAGCCTGACGTGGGTTGGAGATAAATAATAATATTTCATCGGCAATGGCTAATAGTTTAGTTTCCACTGATCCTGTGTGGATACCATGGAACAAAGGGAGAGATTGTAAGACTCTAATCAAACGGTCTAGAGTTAAATTAAATACTAATGGGGATAATAGGCATCCCTGTCTCGTTCCTCTGCCTATAGAGTTAACCCATATTGTAGAGTGGGGATTATGATACATCATCTGGACAGCAGTACAAAACATGGGGCCAAAGTGTCATAACCTAAGGATTTCCTGAAGATTCCTCCATGACACTTGATCGAAAGCCTTGTCAGCATCTAGGCTAACCAGGATGTTTCTGCTTGATGATATCGCCCCAAATGCTGTCCGATGTTGCATGTAATAGATCTCCCTAACATAAAACCCATTTGTAAAGGATGTATAATATCTAAAAGAATTGTTTGAAGTCTGTTTGCTAATATTTTAGTGAATATTTTAAAATCTGCATTTAAAAGCGAGATGGGGGTGATAAGACTCTACCAATAGGTGATCTTTACCGGGTTTTGGAAGAACCGTTATGCAGGCATCATTAAATCCGTTGGGAATAGTGTTAGAAGTGATGATGTGATTATACAGTGAGCATAGATGAGGGCTCAGAGTGGAATTCAATCATTTATAGTATTCATTCCCAAAGCCATCTGGACCCTGTGCCTTAGAAAGTTTGAGAGCTTTAATAGTGGCTGAGATTTCATCCTGACTAATAGGGGCATTCAAAATTAGTCTATGGTCGTCTGACAAGGTGGGTAAGAGATTAGCATTCAGAAAAGGGGACCCTAAAGGCATATCTTCTGGGGGTGCTGTATATAAGGATTAAAAAAAGGATCTAAATTGATCTCCAATCTCCGTATGGTGGAATATGAAAGAACCTAGGTGTAGCTTCAGTTTAGAGATTTTTGTAGCGGATCGAAAAGGTTTGGTAAGGGAAGCTAACAGTCTGCCCGGTTTATTACCCGAACGGAAGAATTTATGTTTTTGGGATTTCACATCTAAAAGTGCTCGCTCATGTGCAACTGCCTCAGCCTCCATTTTGGCATTTAAATATTGTTGTTTTGTTTCAGGATTGTTATGAAGCTTACATTTCTTGTATGCCTGAGTAAGGGTTTTCAGGGTGGAGACTAGTGAGGCTGTTAATTTTTTCAGTTTGTGAGAATAGGAAATTATCTGACCACGGATAACTTCCTTAGAGGCGGCCCAAAAAAGGTTAATGTTTTCCCTATGTCTCTCATTATCAGAGGCATCAGTTAACCAGAAACCGGAGATCATATTTTTAAAATCCTCTGAGTGAAATAGGTATGATGGAAAGCACCATCTTTTTGAAAGGGGAAAAGGCGTAGTTAAGGTCAGCTCAAAAATTACAGGTGCATGGTCTGAGATGTAGATATCCATGATTCGGGAAGACTTCAAAAGATGAATGGAGGTATGAGGGATTAACCAGTAATCAATCCTCGCATGAGAGTTGTGGGCATGTGAGTAGTGTGTATAGTCAGAATCTGTGGGATGTAGTAATCGCCAAGGGTCTATCAGATCTACGTGATCCATGAGCATTTGAATAGCATTGCTATCAGTGGTGAGGAAAGATATACCCTGATAAGATCTATCTAACGACATATCATAAACATCATTAAAGTCCCCTCCCACTATGACATTATTTACATCCCAGCTGGCTATAGCTGTCAGCAAAGATGCAAAGAAGGCCCTATTGGAGACGTTAGGAGCATATAAGTTTACCAGACAGTAGATTGTACCTTCATTAATAACCATTGCCAGGAGATACCTGCCCGCCGAGTCCTCAATAGTCTCCAATATTTCGTGTTGGATTAGCGAACTAATCAAGATAGCTACGCCTCTCATTTTCCTAGAAGAAGCTTCAATACAGGTTGGGAACCTCTTATTACGCAGGGGTGGATGTTTCCTCTTGACCCAGTGGGTTTCCTGTAAAAATACAATATCTGATTTAAGGTTATGCAGATGGTTTAACACTTTTTTACGTTTGGAGAATTAAGGCGGTTAATATTTCAGGTACACCAAGTTAAAGTGGGGATGTTAGACACGGTCACATTGGTAGTGCTCGCTATTTAACAGATACCACTAAGCGGCCAAAAGTGATATGAATGGGACCGGAGCTCTGTTAAGATGCGGCCATTGCGAAGCGCTGCCTCCCGGAAGATCCACCGCTGCAAATCTTTTCTTATACCTCTCTGTGTAGCCTCCACTTCTTGTTTTGGCTAACAATCACTGATGGAAATAACTGACCGAATAACTGATGTGTTAACTGGGCCTAAGTATGTAGGCTCCTTATTATCATGTATGCCCACATCATAAAATAATTCTAACACTCAGCCCCTTAGGTAGTGGTACCAAACTGAAACATTAACTAACCCAACTAGGAAACGTTTGTCCAGCTCACCTATTCAGCATGTAGTATCCCATGTGCCCGGAGTCAAGCCAGCAAGTTCCTGGACGTATAGGCAAAGTAAAAGTAAAAGGACGATTCCGGCACTTATTTTTCTTCCCATAAAATCTTCCTCTTTATTAAATCATATCATATGCAGAACAGTATCACAAACAAGCAGTTGTTTACGCGTTTCGGAGACCTTCTCCTTAGTCGTAAACTGCTTGTTTGTGATACTGTTCCGCATATGATGTAATTTAATAAAGAGGAAGATTTTATGGGAAGAATAATAAGTGCCGTAATCGTCCTTTTACTTTCAATTAACCCAACTACTATAAAAAAAATCTGCAAAGGATCATAATAATTTTGTACTTTGATAAGAGACTCTGAGCACTCTGTGTTACCACAAATGATGACTATAAAGATGAGAGAAAGTATATAGGATCTTCTTCATGTATGATGATCAGACACTCAACCCTCAAGTGTCATGGAACCATGAACCAGACGTACAACAAGAGATAAGTGGAAATAAGAAGGCTTTATTGAAAATCAAGCTGTAGCAAAAGTCCAAACGGATGGCTAAACCGAAGCAGGGTCTTGCGTAGCCAGAGATCAGGAACCAGAAGGGTAGTCAGACGAAGCCTGGATCAGGAACCAGCAGGGTAGTCAGACGAAGCCAGGATCAGGAACCAGCGGGGTAGTCAGACGAGGCCAGGATCAGGAACCAGAAGCAGCAGCAGTCTTAGAAGCATGTGAACACAGGAGGACCAAGCAAGGAACTGAAGCCACAGACCTCCTATATATATGAGCTAGGCATCCAGCTCCTCCCAGTGGGAAGGAGAAGCCGTAGGGTGGGAGGCTACAAGAAACCCAGAAACCAAGATGGCCGCCAGCACATGTCAAACGAAGGAGAACAGCAAGAAGGTAAGACCATGACAGTACCTCCCCCTCAAGGGCCCCTCCTCCGCGGAGTAAGGAACGGTTTCTGAGGGAAGCGTGCGTGGAAGGCTCGGAGCAAAGCAGGAGCATGGACATCTGCGGAGGGAACCCAGGAACGCTCCTCTGGACCATAACCACGCCAATGGACCAAAAACTGCAACCGACCGCGGACCAGGCGTGAGTCCAGGATATTGCTCACCTCATATTCCTCACGATTGCCCACTTGGACCGGACGGGGCCGAGGAACCGAGGAAGTGAAACGATTACACACCAATGGCTTCAACAGGGAGACATGAAACACGTTGGAGATCCGCATGCCAGGAGGAAGCGCAAGGGCATAGGCTACCGGGTTTACCCTGCGAAGCACTCGGAAGGGACCAACAAAGCGAGGCGCCAGCTTGGGAGTGGGCACTCGAAGGTTGAGGTTGCGGGTGGACAACCATACACGGTCTCCGACCTGGTAGGAAGGAGCGGGCGCTCGTCTGCGATCAGCCTGGAATCTCTGGCGCTGCGCAGAGACCTCAAGGGACCTCTGGATCTGTATCCAAGAAGCACGTAGGACGGAAAGGTGATCCTCCACAGCCGGAATATCCTGGGGAGAGAATACCTCCGGTAACACGGCAGGTTGGAACCCATAATTGGCCATGAAGGGAGACGTCCCAGAGGAAGAGTTCACCGCCGTGTTCCTGGCAAACTCAGCCCAAGGCAGGAGGTCAACCCAATTGTCTTGGTGATCGGAGACATAGCAACGAAGGAATTGCTCCAAGGCCTGATTGGATCGTTCTGCGGCCCCATTGGACTGAGGGTGGTAGGCCGAGGAGAAAGAGAGATGAATCCCCAACTGGGAGCAAAAGGCGCGCCAGAACCTGGACACAAACTGACTCCCCCGATCCGACACAATCTCCTTGGGCAAACCGTGCAACCGGAAGACCTCCCTGGCAAAAATCGTGGCCAACTCTTGTGCAGAGGGTAACTTCTTGAGAGGAACACAGTGGCACATTTTGGAAAACCGATCCACAATCATGAGAATGACCGTATGGCCTTGGGATGCAGGGAGGTCCACAATGAAATCCATCCCCAGGTGTGACCATGGGCGCTCCCCGGTGGCTATGGGTTGCAAAAGGCCCAACGGAAGGTGCCAAGGGGACTTACTCTGGGCACAAACGGAGCATGCCGCTACATATGCGGCGATGTCGGAACGTAGAGAAGGTCACCAGAACAGACGTGAAACAGCCCAGGACAGCTGATTCTTTCCAGGATGCCCCGCGGCCTTGGAGTTATGGTAGGTTCGCAACAACCGAGTGCGCAACTCCTCAGGCACAAAACATCTGCCGTTGGGTCTCCCAGAGGGAGCACCAGATTGAGCCGCCAAAATCTGCTCACCCAGGGGAGAGGTCAGGCTGGTGCGAATGGCGGCCAGGATCTGATTCGGAGGTATGACCGAAGTCGGAATCGACTCCTCCCCGGACAGCTCGGAGTACTGCCGTGATAAGGCATCCGCTCTGATGTTCTTGGAACCGGGTAGGTAGGAGACCACGTAATTAAAACGTGACAAGAACAGAGCCCATCTGGCCTGACGTGGTGTCAATCTCTTGGCCTCAGAAAGGTAGGTCAGATTCTTGTGGTCCGTCAGGATGAGAACCGGAACCACCGAACCCTCGAGCAAGTGCCTCCATTCTTTAAGGGCCTGCACGATGGCCAATAACTCCCTGTCACCAATCTGATAGTTGCACTCCACGGAAGACAGTTTCCGGGAGTAAAACCCACAAGGAAGCAGAGGACCCTCTGGTGTTCTACGCTGAGACAGAAGGGCGCCTACTCCCGTCTCAGACGCATCCACCTCGAGGACAAAGGGCAACCCAGGGTTGGGATGCGACAGAATCGGAGCCGACACAAAGGCGGACTTTAGAGCCTCAAACGCTCGGATGGCCTCGAGCGGCCAGACCTGGAAATGACTGCCCTTCCTGGTCAGATCCGTGAGAGGCTTGGCTAGCATAGAAAAGTCCCTGATGAACTTCCGATAATAATTGGCGAAGCCCAAAAAGCGCTGCAGGGCACGGAGACCACTGGGCTGGGGCCACTGTAAGACAGCCGAAACCTTCTCAGGATCCATGGAGAACCCCTCAGCGGAAATGATGTAACCTAAGAAGGTTACCTGGGATCGGTGAAATTCGCATTTCTCAAGCTTACCGAACAGCCTGTTCTCTCGTAACCGTTGCAACACTCGTCTGACATCCCTAATGTGGGCCTCCATGGATTCAGAATATACCAAGATGTCATCCAAATAGACCACCACACACTGCTGCAACAGGTCACGGAAAACATCGTTGATGAATTCCTGGAAGACTGCGGGCGCATTGCACAACCCAAAGGGCATAACCAAGGATTCATAATGACCGGTCCTGGTGTTAAACGCGGTCTTCCACTCATCGCCCACCTTGATCCTTACCAGGTTATATGCCGCCCTCAGGTCGAGTTTGGTAAAGACCGTGGCCCCTTTGAGGCGATCGAACAGTTCGGAAATCAAGGGTATCGGGTAAGCGTTCTTGATCGTGATGCGATTGAGACCCCTGTAATCGATCCAAGGCCTCAACTCACCGCCCTTCTTTTTCACAAAGAAAAATCCAGCCCCTGCCGGGGACGAGGATTTGCGAATGTGTCCGCGTGAAAGCGCCTCCCTCACGTACTCCTCCATGGCCTCATTCTCCGCTACCGACAGTGGATAGACTTTGCCACGAGGAGGAACGGCACCAGATTGTAACTCTATGGCACAATCGTATGGGCGGTGCGGAGGTAGGGCAACCGCGCGCACCTTATCGAATACATCCCGGTACTCTTCGTATTCAGGAGGCAACAGAGAGTCCGAGGAAGTACACAGCAACTTGACAGGCCCATGGATGCAACTAGCCCCACACTGCGGTGACCACGAGAGGATCTCGGCCGACTCTCTGTGAACGGCACCAATGGCTATCCCCACTGCCTCAAGGGGTCTGCCGTCTATCGCCTCAAGAGCCAGTGGGGAACCTCGAGGCTGCAGAGGAATGGAATTGGCGGCAGCGAACACACTATCAATGAACAAACCACCAGCACCAGAGTCCACCAACGCCTGGGTCGTCACCGAGCCCCCGACCCAGGAGAGGACAACAGTGATCAGTGGTTTGTCAACACGGGAAACCGGGGACGAGGAGACTCCATCCAAGATCTGCCCCCGACAGGATCTCAGGTGCGAGCGTTTCCCGGACGGTTCGGACATGCCAACCGAAAATGCCCACCGAGACCACAGTACATGCATCGGCCCTCGCGTCTCCGGAGTACCCTCTCCCCCTCGGACAGGCGAGCAAACCCCAGCTGCATGGGTTCACCCCCAGACAAGTCATCCCCAGGAGGCGTGGGAGGAGAGGGAGGCACGGGTGGGACAGCAAACGTAGGCGCCAATCTGTTAGAAGACCTCCGCAGGCTCTCCTTAAAGGAAGGTCTCTCCCTGAGTCTGGTGTCTATCAAAATCAGGAAAGAAATAAGAGACTCGAGCTCCACTGGTAGGTCCTTAGCTGCAACCTCATCCTTCAAGGCATCCGAGAGGCCATGAGAGAAAGCAGCGACCAGAGCCTCATTATTCCAGCCCACCTCTGCTGCCAGGGTACGAAACTCAATGGCGTATTCAGCTACGGATCGTGAACCCTGTCTGATGGACATAAGGAGCTTCGCAGCAGAGGCAGCACGAGCCGGCACATCGAATACCTTCCGAAGAGAAGCAACAAAACCGGAAAACTCGGCAACCACCGGATTGTTGTTCTCCCATAAAGGGCTGGCCCAGGCCAAGGCCTTGTCCGAGAGCAGCGAGATCAAGAAGCCCACCTTTGATCTTTCAGTAGGAAAGGCATGTGGCAGCAACTCGAAATAAATGCCCACCTGGTTAAGGAAACCTCGGCACTGAGTTGGCTCTCCCCCAAAGCGCTGTGGAAGGGGGGCAGAACCGGTCATACCCCGAGACACCGCAGGCGCAGCAACAGGTGCCGGGGTAGACTCTGGCGCAACAACCGGAGCGGCAGTAGGAGCGGGCCCAGGAGCGACAACCGACCTATTGGCAACGGAAGCAAAATGAGCCGTGCGTTCAAGCAGGGTTTGCAACGCCACAGCGAACCGACCCAACAGGTGATCCTGCTGATCAAGTCTGGCAACCAGCGTAGGTAGCGAGGATGGCCCTGTACCGTCAGAATTCATGGCTTGGTCCTAATGTCATGGAACCATGAACCAGACGTACAACAAGAGATAAGTGGAAATAAGAAGGCTTTATTGAAAATCAAGCTGTAGCAAAAGTCCAAACGGATGGCTAAACCGAAGCAGGGTCTTGCGTAGCCAGAGATCAGGAACCAGAAGGGTAGTCAGACGAAGCCTGGATCAGGAACCAGCAGGGTAGTCAGACGAAGCCAGGATCAGGAACCAGCGGGGTAGTCAGACGAGGCCAGGATCAGGAACCAGAAGCAGCAGCAGTCTTAGAAGCATGTGAACACAGGAGGACCAAGCAAGGAACTGAAGCCACAGACCTCCTATATATATGAGCTAGGCATCCAGCTCCTCCCAGTGGGAAGGAGAAGCCGTAGGGTGGGAGGCTACAAGAAACCCAGAAACCAAGATGGCCGCCAGCACATGTCAAACGAAGGAGAACAGCAAGAAGGTAAGACCATGACATCAAGTTAGGCCGAAGGACTATATATAAAACTGAACTCAGCAATAACTAAAAAATATTTGATTGGGAACATACTAGGGGACCAAAGTAAGTATATAAGCTCTTCTCCATCATATATGGCCACATAAAATGCTAGGTAGAAGGACCAAACAAAATCATGAACATGACCGTGAGCACAACCATCTCTGTGTTACCAAACAGAGAGACTTCAAACAAGATGAGATTAATTAATGTAGGATCTTCTGCTTCATTGATTAGAGCATTTATTAAAGTAAACATTCAATGTGTTAGTAGCACAGATGTGGACTCACTATATCATCATTAGTAAGTCAGGATCAGAGTCTGATTTGATGAATGATCTAAGTAATGCCTTTGAAAAGAAGGAATGGACAACAAACTAGCAAGGATCATGAACAAGCATATCACACAACACAATATATCTGCATGTTTAAATATATCAGCTGGTATCGAGCAGCATGGAAACCTACCTCTCACTTTGTTGTAACACGTGGTGTGATGAGCTATTGATATGGTGCATACTTCTGTTTTACAAGGCTGACAGTAATGATAAGTCCAATATGAGCCTAAACTAGGGACCAAGTGACAGTGATATGGTTGTGAACCCAGTGCTGTGATGACGTAAGTGGACATTAGTATTTTAAGCTGGCAACAGATGGGGTGCTCATATATCGCATTTGGCTGATAAATCACTGGTTGGGAGACTTGCAATAGAAATTACATAGATTTTATGGAAAGTTTTATGGTGTTTTCCAGGGAATCATTTTATTTAAAAACAAGTTTAATAAAAGAATAATTACTCACCTTACTGATTCCCCCATCACTGCTGGTTCACCATTTCTTCTCCCTGCCCCTCTCCACTTGGACTCCAATCAGTCCTGGCATTCCAAGTCATTTGCAATGTCTCTAGTCTGAGACCAAGATGTGAAAAGGATGGGGACCAAAGCAGCGGGCAATCAGTGAGGAGAATAATGATTGTTTTTTATAACTCATTCTGACCCAGTTTTTAAGTAAAATCATGGCCTTGGAAAAACCCTTTAAAGATTCTATCTATCTACTTTCTATTTTGTTTTATTTGCGTCAGCAATAATATTCAGGTTAGGTGTGGTACCTTTAACAGCCATCGTAATAATACCATGGCATGAGTGTTTTGCACACAAACATGGATGCAGATAACCGGGACCATGTTTACAGCTCACACTGCCCTAGATCAGTGTTTCCCAACCAGACAAAGGCTGTCCGGGCATGCTGGGAGTTGTAGTTTTGCAACAGCTGGAGGCACACTGGTTGGGAAACACTGCCCTAGATGCTAAGAATCAATACGTCCCATTAAAGGCTCATTTACACTCCAATTATTGTCATGATTCACAAATTTTAGGAAATCATAATTATAACTGGTCAGTGTTAATAAAGGAGTAGATCAGTGATAAAACTATTATTTGTCATATTGTAAAAGTAAATGTCGAGCGGACAATTAATAAATGTAAATGTTGCAGTTACATTTAAGAAAGGCATCAACACCAAGTGTACAATAAGGCCCTTGTATCCAGTGGTGTGAACTGTGCTCCTTACGAGTCATGTGCTCTACTGGGAAATACAGGGCATACTATTCCAGAATTTGGAATCTGTATATATAAATTAGATCAACCCGCCAAATGAACCCACCTATGACTGGATAATACCACCATATCATGACTGGTTAACGCCACCATGCTATGACAATAATACTACCATACCATAACTAGTTAACACCACCATGCTATGCAGTGTTGGACTGCCCACAAGAGTACCAGAGATCTTCTGGTGGGCCCAGGCCCCTATACCATAGTGGGTCTAAAAGGTACAGGAGAAAAAAAGATCTGGAGCTGCCTTTGGAGACAAAAAAAAAATCCACTAGGGTGTATTTCATTGAATCAAAATCTTTTAGACTTTATCAATTATATGGGGGTTGGGCCCCGAGAATAATTTCCTCTGGTGCACCAGAGGAACCCCTAGTCTGACACTGTGACTGGATAGCACCACCATACTGTTGCTAAATAAATCACATTACAGGGATTTCGATATTACTGCAATACTGTAAGCAAGTATTACCAATATGCTGAGACTATGACCTCTTCTCTTATATCCTATGAACACCCTGTACCCCGCTAGTACTATGAGACTTTGTGTCTTATATACTGTAACATGTTTCTCCTCTTATATACTATGACGCTCCTGCGTCCTCCCTATATACAGGTCCTTCTAAAAAAATTAGCATATTGTGATAAAGTTCATTATTTTCTGTAATGTACTGATAAACATTAGACTTTCATATATTTTAGATTCATTACACACCAACTGAAGTAGTTCAAGTCTTTTATTGTTTTAATATTGATGATTTTGGCATACAGCTCATGAAAACCCAAATTTCCTATCTCAAAAAATTAGCATATTTCATCCGACCAATAAAAGAAAAGTGTTTTTAATACAAAAACAGTCAACCTTCAAATAATTATGTTCAGTTATGCACTCAATACTTGGTCGGGAATCCTTTTGCAGAAATCACTGCTTCAATGCGGCATGGCATGGAGGCAATCAGCCTGTGGCACTGCTGAGGTGTTATGGAGGCCCAGGATGCTTCGATAGCGGCCTTAAGCTCATCCAGAGTGTTGGGTCTTGCGTCTCTCAACTTTCTCTTCCCAATCTCCCACAGATTCTCTATGGGGTTCAGGTCAGGAGAGTTGGCAGGCCAATTGAGCACAGTAATACCATGGTCAGTAAACCATTTACCAGTGGTTTTGGCACTGTGAGCAGGTGCCAGGTCGTGCTGAAAAATGAAATCTTCATCTCCATAAAGCTTTTCAGCAGATGGAAGCATGAAGTGCTCCAAAATCTCCTGATAGCTAGCTGCATTGACCCTGCCCTTGATAAAACACAGTGGACCAACACCAGCAGCTGACATGGCACCCTAGACCATCACTGACTGTGGGTACTTGACACTGGACTTCAGGCATTTTGGCATTTCCCTCTCCCCAGTCTTCCTCCAGACTCTGGCACCTTGATTTCCGAATGACATGCAACAGTCCAGTGCTGCTTCTCTGTAGCCCAGGTCAGGCGCTTCTGCCGCTGTTTCTGGTTCAAAAGTGGCTTGACCTGGGGAATGCGGCACCTGTAGCCCATTTCCTGCACACGCCTGTACACGGTGGCTCTGGATGTTTCTACTCCAGACTCAGTCCATTGCTTCCGCAGGTCCCCCAAGGTCTGGAATCGGTCCTTCTCCACAATCTTCCTCAGGGTCCGGTCACCTCTTCTCGTTGTGCAGCATTTTCTGCCACACTTTTTCCTTCCCACAGACTTCCCACTGAGGTGCCTTGATACAGCACTCTGGGAACAGCCTATTCGTTCAGAAATTTCTTTCTGTGTCTTACCCTCTTGCTTGAGGGTGTCAATGATGTCCTTCTGGACAGCAGTCAGGTCGGCAGTCTTACCCATGATTGCGGTTTTGAGTAATGAACCAGGCTGGGAGTTTTTAAAAGCCTCAGGAATCTTTTGCAGGTGTTTAGAGTTAATTAGTTGATTCAGATGATTAGGTTAATAGCTTGTTTAGAGAACCTTTTCATGATATGCTAATTTTTTGAGATAGGAATTTTGGGTTTTCATGAGCTGTATGCCAAAATCATCAATATTAAAACAATAAAAGGCTTGAACTACTTCAGTTGGTGTGTAATGAATCTAAAATATATGAAAGTCTAATGTTTATCAGTACATTACAGTAAAATAATGAACTTTATCACAATATGCTAATTTTTTTAGAAGGACCTGTATTATCAACCCCCGTGACTCCCCTTCTATATACTATAATAACCCCTCTATGCCTCCCTCCAATATGCTTAGATGCCCCTGTGTCTGCCCCTATATACTATACTGAGATAAACGTAGTGATGTCATAGTGCGGGGATAATAAACACAATGAGGTCACAGTACACTGTGATGTCACAGTTAGAGATGAGCGAATCGAAGCTGACGAAGTGGAATTCGATCTGAATTTCAGGAATTATTCGATTTGCACTGAATCCGAATTTCCTCACCGCTTCGTGGTAACGCATCGCATTTTTTCCTAAAATGGCTGCTGCACGTGTGAGGGCATGGAGCAAGGAACTCTGGGAAGGCGGGATCACCCATAATGCCATGCATGCAGCCAATCAGCAGCCAGCCAGCCCTGTGATGTCACAGCCCTATAAATAGTGTCAGCCATCTTAGATTCTGCCATTTACCAGTGTACTTAGTGCAGGGAGAGACATCAGCAGGCACTAGAGACAGTGCTAGAAAAAACTTCATTGTGCTAAAAAAACGATTTACAAGTGCAGGGAAAGATTATTGAAGGTGTAGGGAAAGGATAGGGAGGAATCATTCCACAGCATTTATGTAGAACAGGGTTCAGTAGGGGAGTTTACAGCTTGTGTAAAGGGAACAATCCTATTACACCTTGCTGCACTGACTGGGGACCCAAATGGCCATTATACAGCTCTAATTTCAGCAAACCGTTCTTGTTATTGGGTGCACGTGCTGTTTGCCCTTGTGCGGTGCAATTATATGCTCGAAAGCATTTTTTGGCTTGTATTAGTGGGAAACAAGGGCCTATTAGCCGTTGTGTGGTGAAGTGCGAAAATTACAGCACTTTTTGTTGTGCATTAGTGGCAAAAGTAAAATATATTTGCAGTTCAGCAGTGCAGTTATATGCTCTAAAGCGCTTTTTTGCATGTATTAGTGGCACAAAAAAGTATTTGCCGTTGTGTGGTGAAGTGAGAAAATTACTGACTTTTTGGGGGTATTTTTGGGGTATTTTGGCATTAGCAATACTAATGGATTACTGACCAAATGCTGACCAAGTGAAGGCGGATGCTCCACAGACAGGATCCGTTTTTTGGGGTTTATTGTTCTGATGGATCAGAGGAAGAGCAAAATAATCAGTGACGTGAACACAAACTTACTGCTGACACCCTCTGCACTCTGTCGGGGGGCTCTACTTCTATAAGTGATTAATAGAACAGGTTCTGTAGACATCTATGTGGAATCAGCTGACAAGGGGGTAAAAGGAGTGCGCTTCTTCTTGGTGCTAGCATCGACCTCTAAGTCTGGGTTCACACTTGAGTTATTTGGTCAGTTTTGGCCCCGTGAGTGCCCAAATAAGTGACGTGTGCAGTGATTCTAAGAGCGTCCCCTGTCATCTGCATGTCATACTGACTGACAGTATTACTTCACTACCCCAGCACACTTCCTATGCATGTTACTGCAAGGCACACTGTTCTACACCACTATACAGGCTCTCTGCAGCCAGGAAATAGCTGTTTTTTAACTCGATTCACCGCAAATAAATTCGGATTGAACCGAATTTTTTCAAGAAATTCATTGAACCGGCCGTCTGTAGTCACAGTAGAGAGACAATAAACACAATGAGTTCACGGGACAGGAGGATCAGCACCCATGCTCTACCAGCCCTCCATTCAAACTTTGCGATCATACAGTAATCATTCATTTATCCCCTTTCCTGGGAATAGGTGCTAAATCCTGTGGATAAGTAATATGCCCATAAGGCACTGTTTCATGATGGTGGCTTAGGTCTCTACTATAGAAAAGTTACAAGCGTAGATCTCTTTGGATGCCATAAACTATCTCCACCTTCTTGCAGCCACAGATCCTGAGATCAGCAATTCCAGCCTCTTTTTTTACATAGCATATATAATAACATAAACACAATAGACATGACCTCTTTCTTGAGCCTTGACTCTCACGTATAGATGAGCTGTATACTGTGTTTTGCCTTTAACCAGATATTGCCCAAAAGGACATCAGTACGGTCACACTGTATGTTAGCCTCATTTGCTGTGAAGGTTAATTGTGTCAGGCTGCAATGCTCACAGTACATGGTGCACATTACACGGATTTCTGTTTGCAATGTAATTTTCCTTAAGAAAGTTTTTTTCTTTCTTCTTTTGCATGGTTTATAACAATGCCTCACGCTTCCCCCCACTGTAATTGCTGCAGTGAATATAACTATCTGCATACAGATCTAGGATTTGGCTTTGTCACAATCCCTCACCTTGGGGGAGAGAAGCACTCCCTCCTCCTCCTCCTGCTCTACCCTAGCCTGTCTGACAGGAGCTGGGCTCACAGGACACACCTCTCCTGCCAGCAAGCCTTGTGCTTCTACCTGTTCGACTTCCACTGTAGGACACTCTTACTACTGTACCAGGCATATTTTAATTCAGTAGAGACATGGAGCAGAGGACTTTCCTACATCTTAGGGGAGTCAGACACACTCAGTCTATGACTGCTGAGGCCTAATTCACCCTCAAAAGAGCCAATCCCCTTAAGGTAAGTGACAAAATTTATTTTTATTTGCAGAAAGTAACCTTGCTGATAGAAGGTGCTTGGGTAGGAAAGAGTTAGCTCTAGTGCATGTTGCAAAAGACACAAAAGCATTAAAACAGGAACGTAGGTCAAAAAGTAAAAAGAGTATAGCAAAACAAAGGGATAACAAAAGAGAAGCTTATAACAATAGGACTGTGCCAGAAGGCACAAGTGAGAGAATACCAGGAAAAAAAGGAGAAATAAATTGGTCATTATTAGTGCTGGTGGGAGTCCTACAGCAGTGGAGGATGTATATCCTTAAAATGCAGAAACATTCAAAGGGAACTTGAGTAAAGACTTTAATGATTCCATTACACAAATAACCCTGGCATTGTTAAGGATTGTGGATAGTCTTAGCTCCAGACTTAAGCACCCTACAAAGATTTAGGAGCTCCTCATGGATGTTGAATGAAGTATGAGCTAGAAGCTTGAGGTCTTCTTCTGGTTTGGCAGAGGAAATGTATATGTCGGACATCTATGTATAATTTTAGGAATAGTGTACTGACAGGTACACCAGAAAACCATCTGGGCACATGACATGACTAATGTCCGCTTCCAACTAAGTTTGTCTTTCTATGAACCTTGGTAAATATTAATTAAGAATATGGGAACTGACCAAACCTGCTAGTGGCATTCTGGATCTTTGTGTTGCAACTGTCGCTTCTGCTAAGGAACGTGTCTCGGAGCTGATGAGCAATGTCTGAGAATGCCCTTGGTAATTTGGATAATGGTTATGAGATTTTGATGTTGCATGTGGAAAAAATGTTGTTGGGTAATACAGTATATTAGAATAAGTTGCTCTTAGATATAAGGTGGTTGCTTTGGCAGATCAAACATGCAGGAGGTGTGACTTGATTAGACTTTTACATAGTTTTTTTCCCAAGTTTTACTAGAATGATGTATGGTCTCAGGAAGATAGCCAGTGGAGCACACTCAACAATATCTGTACATTGGGTGATATAGTTTCCAGTAGTCAGGCTTTAACAAAATGTTTCTGGTGTATTAGTGAAGCAGAACTTTTGTAGGTCCTGTCTCTCCTTGTTTAGTATAAAGGTTGTGGGATTTTTTTTATTTCTTTTAAGCTCACAGAGTCATCAAAGAAGAAGCAGATAGGGACTTTTGATAATCTGTGTTTTTCATTATACCAAGATGGGAATTATAAGGTTTCTTGAGTGTTATATGTTATATGTACAAGCCACAGTGTGACATGGATTTTTGTCCTTTCCCATAACCGCACATGCACATAAGAGGCGTGTTGTATTATCCTCAATAAGGTGCTCATAAGACTGCAATGGGACACCACTGTACCCCTTCTATTTTTTCAGAGGTTTACTCTATAGGGTTTGCGGTGTGCTCCATCACATATCATATCATGCAGCTGCTCTTTCTTCTCGGGGCACCACATGGGGTACATGGCTCCACCATGCACTCCATGAGCCACCAAAGTCTTGTACGTGAGTGTCAATTGCCTAATAAACAAATATAAAAGTAATAGCAAAAATCTAAAAAGGATAAATGCACATCTCTACTCAATAAAAAATACACAGTACTATAGTTGAAATGCACAGTACTACTTACACTATGACTCGAGGTCTTAGCACTTGATTTATGAGATATAAAACATATCCATGAGACATCGGTAATTTCCTGTTATGTGCAGGATGACGTTTGATATTTTTTTTTACCTATTCCAATGCTGTGTTTTTGCACAGCACTACTTCTCTTGATTGATATGTTAAGTATTGTTCTCTGCCTTTCTTACTCTACAAAAGTTAATGCACTCCAGGGTCAATTTTTGAATACAGACAATGTTTGCAACGCCCTATTTTAATGGACATGTCAATCAACAAGTGTTCTATGTCTATAGCTTGCCATGCTTGCATGTCAGGGTTACCAGAGGTCTATAGTCTTTTTGACTATAGTGCTGTATTATTATACATGTAGCAAGTGATAGTAAAAGTGAATGGTGGGTTCTTTTGGTACATTAGTAGCAGAGAATGATGTGAGTATACAACACTGCAGAATATGTTTGTGCTTTATGTAAAATGTATTAAACTGTGTTTTTGTGTTTTTTGACTTGTGTGTGTGTGTATATATATATATATATATATATATATATATATATATGTATATATATATATATATATATATATATATATCACCCCAAATAAGGCTAAATTCACCTCACTGGTAACCTGATCCAGCAGGCTGTTCCAGCAGAGAACAGCCTGCCAAGTTCACCAGATACTGCTGCCGGATACACCGCCGGACCACAAAAACAATAATGGGATTTAGGAATATTTTAATTTTTTTTATGGCTGAAGCCCAGCAGTCATGTCAGAAAGCGTCCAGACTGATCCCATTATAGTCTATGTGGTCCAGCAGTGAAGGCAGTATCCAGCAATGCCGAATCCCGCGAACTCTGGCAGGCTGTTCTCTGCCAGATCAGGTTACTGGTGATGTGAACGTAGCCTGACACGAGCATGTCCTGGTCTATATTGTTACATTAGTACAATAAACATCTATTATGTGAGTGGGCACCACCAGATTTATGCTGGGGCTCACACCAATGTGACCCAGGGTGATACATTGCCAAAAAAAACTATTGTTGTTGCCACATAAAGATCTTATCACCCAACAAACAAGCGTTTTCTCGTTTGTCGGGTGATTTGAAGCACCAGCTAGTTATTACCAATATATGGCCTTATCCTCAGTCCACCTCTGCCAAACACCTCTTATGCTGGCTTATCTCCCTGAGAACACATTGAAATCCAACATGCCTGACCCTTCTTTCCCCCGACACCTGTCGTTGAGTGAGAGTTGGGATACCCCCATTCACATTAGATGGTTGGTCATTCCTGTACAAGGTGCAACATACAAACTTCAATAAGCTCTTACAAAGCGATTCTATTAAAATGTCATGCCTGACCCTTCTTTCCTCCGACACCTGTCATTGAGTGAGGGTTGGGATAGATGGTTGGCCATTCCTGCCATTGCCTGATATACTTCTAATGTGCATGGCCAACCTAAGTCTAATGTATCTACTGTACTTTAGAGTTTTTAACAGTTATCCAATGTGAAGAAAATCATTACAGTGTCAAGAACCGAGGGGTGAAAACAACTAATGAATAAAAAAATGTGATTGGAATCCCTGATGGGAAAGTAGTATTCACTTTATAATATCTGATTATTCAAATGTAGTAGAGCTAATTTTGCTATTTAGCATAGCTCATTGTGGTAACACTATATGCTATCTAAAGTTTTATATAGAACTAGGGGGTGCAGCTAGGCATGGCTGGCATGACATGTGGCCCAAATGCTAGCTCCTAGAACTTGTGAGACACTCTGCCTTAGCCAGGGTCTTTAGATACAGGGCTAAGGCAGCAACCTGAATCTCTGCCCCAGGCGAAGAACAGTCTAGCTACTGCATGATGTACAAATAGGGCAGCTATAAAGTTCTGAGTTACAAATTTTTACTCTGCTACATTTATGTGGTAAAGTTAATGCACCTGTACAAGGTGCACCATACAAACTTCAATAAGATCTTACTAAGTGATTCCATTAATTCCATTAAAATGTCATTATTTTACCTACCATGGTAATTGCATCTACCCATCCCCCACCATCACAAAAGGGTGTTGACAATAAGTAGTAGGGGGTGTGAATGTGGTCAATGGAAAACCAAAGTATACTTAAGGAGAGAGGGAAAGAAAAAAAAAACTTGAGCCGTGGAGGACGTGGGGGAAGGGCAGTGTATAGGACTCAATGCCAGGCCGCATGTGTTGGGATGGGACTGAACTCCTACCCCTGGCTTGTGTCAATAAGACCCTACAGATAATCTCCTCATTATGAATTGTTTTGTGTCTCAGTTCACTGGTGAACCCTGCACTTATCTGATGGGGACTACTCGAGAAGATCTCACTGCTCGTGCAAGCCATTGCTTTCTATTCAATAAATAAATATTACAAAGGGTATGGAAATACAGGCAGCATGGACGTCTTTGTTATTTCACTCCGGATGCTCGAGGCTCATGGTGTTGTACTCACTTGTGTATTCTTCCATTAGCCTAGCTAATAAGAGCTATCATATTGCACTTCCCTTTATGATTGTGTTTTCCCAGGTAATCTAGATGTGTCTGGGTTGATGTAAGGAAGTATTTCACACTGGTAGATAGATACTTACACCTTTCAGCGCCAAAAAAGTGGTAGATAACTTGCCAAAGACTTTCAATTTCTGTTGGCAGATCCCATTGATTTCAGTGAAATTGGCCCATAAGTCACTTCTGTAGGGTCTGCCATGTTATCTCTTGACAACTACCATTGGGGGACACAAGGAGTGGTTGGGTTTTTACCTTTCTGAGATGGCATCATATGGAGTCTGGCAAAAGCTGAATAATAAGGCTAGGTTCACATCTCTATTGTGTACTCCGGTTGTCTGTTTCGGCATAGTTGGACACCGCCGGATCCCCTTTCACTCTAATGGGATCCAGCAGGTTTCTGACATAAATACCAGCTTTCTTCTGGAGAAATTCAGCTGCATTTGGTAATTTTAGTGAATGGTGATCCAGCGGTGTCCAGCTATGCTGGATACGGTGTAGTCCTGTAGGCAGTTCCTCTGCCGGAAAAGATTATTGGAGTACACAATGGAGATGTGAACGAAGCATAACAGTATCCAAGTGTCCAGCAGACGATAGCCAATTTGAAGTTGATGGCAATTACCTGCCACTAGGATTTTTTTTCTTATAAGCTGATTTTCAAATAACCTATTACATCTTTTCGATGATATTTCCTTTGTATTTTTCTGCCATCAATCTTTTATGATTTTATTTAAATATTGTTAATGGTTTCTGGATCTTTAGAGAGGTGACTAACCTGCTGAAATGTAGACAACAAGGACTTTACTTGTAAATGGACTGACAATAATCACAATATCTATAGGGATAACTATACATATTTTAAGATCTATTTTGATTGGAAATCCCCTTTACACTCAGGGTCAGGATATACAATGTCATTTGCAACACTAGCCCTTTTTCTGACATCTACACAGATGAGTTCCCCACAACAGCTCTGAGATGTCAGTGATTAACGACATCTTTAAAATGTTTTTTTTTTGTGACACGTTTGGTCGGCTGCTTTGGTTCCAACAAGCAAACCTTGCCCCTATACTGAAATGGTACATGTTTTTGTACCATAGCAACTAACTGACAAGACATAACCCCCACTGTGCTTTTTCATAAAACAACCTCTGTGCAGGTAGCAACAAGGCTCACATGATTAGCCCAAGAAAATGTATGACTTTAAATGGCTAAGAGAGCATCGCTCTCTAGAATACAAAAAATGCTGAATATTATTTGTTATCTAATCCTATCAAGTTGTGAACAGTTTTTGTTACTGACAACCAATATGACCTACTCCCACAGGGGTTGTCTATCTGCTTTCCCAGTGGAAAATGAAACCACCACTAGGAGAACATACTATATGGGCAAATGTTTGCATGTGCACAGGGGCCTAGTTGGTAGAACCACCCCCTGCCACTTATGTCACCCAAACCCACCAATTTCAGCAGGACCAAAAGACCATCTAATGTGTATTTTGACTCTCCATCAGTGACAGATATTTAGGAAGATAAGGATTAGGCAAGTTCTCTGCAGAATTCTTTGAAATTAAATGTATTATAACATAATGACAGTCCATTCTGGCTCATAGAGGAGGGTCCTAAGTGGTTCTTAATTAGACAATCCCTTTAAGAAACTGGTCAAAGGCAAGGAGATGTCTCACCAATAACATCTGTCAATGGGGCATAGAGAAGCTATTCTGCCTTTCTATGAGAAAAGACATGGACCAATTACATTTCTCTGAGAATTACAATATGCTGTAAATCTCTTTTAAAGGCTCGCAAGAGCTTCTGTTTGTAGTGCTCATTATCATCCCCTACATGGTCCAATTAGTGGCCCTAAAGTCCCATCAGAAAAGTCAGGCAGTGTGTGGCCATCTTATGTCAGACACTCATGTATTATTGCAGTTAAACAAAAGTCCAGTTTACTAAATTGTGTGATTTTATTGCCCCAATCAGTGCCAGGCTTGGGTTTCTTAGGCCCACCAGATGAAATAATTCCAAGGACCCACCCTCCATCTGTACAGAACATGTGCACCACCACTTTTAATGACATCACAACCTTTGTTGCTATTATTTCAAATACAGGACTTAACTTCAGTAAGGAATAGGTTTTTTGTGAATCTTCCCATAAGTAATAGACCTTAGCAGCAAGTGATACACCCCTAACTCCCCTCCACACTGGGTTGCTTTCAGCTGGGTCTTGGAAGCAAATAATTGTAGACGTACTGGAGATCCCCTAGTACTCTGGTAAGCCAATCCAACTTCAGTCCCAATAACCTAACATCTAAGATGAATTTTGACAAAGGTATCTAATAGCTACATCCCATTGGGGTAACTGTCTATGGCCATGCTGGGCTCAGACATAAAACCATTTTAATTAATTTTAGAGTTATCAGATTAGTAGGAATCTCCCCAAATAAAAGTTTGTACATCATGTTTTACTGTCATCTCAGTAATCTGTCCGAACCCGTTTAGCAATTCAACTTGTATATTTCCATATCAGGTCTTCATATGCCATTTCCATGTAAACAGATCATTAGCACAACTCTATGATCATTAAATGTAAAGTGCTTGATCTTAAGAAAACTGTGTCTGATTATATTATGACTTTTAGAAATTTCAAAGCTGATGTAAGGTTGATTCCTCTATAATTTATTCTCTCTAATGTGAGGTGACACATGAGTCATGATCCCTGCACCTTTAAAATTACAGCATAATTTGTGTTTGTACTCTGTGATCTATATCTTTTCATTAGGCTTGTCATCGTATATGACCAAATGCTTGTTTTTTATTATAATCTTAGGCTACTTTCACACTGGCGTTTCTGGGTCCGCTTGTGATATCCGTTTCAGGGCTCTGACAAGCGGCCCAAAACGGATCAGTTTAGCCCCAATGCATTCTGAATGGATAAGGATCCGTTCAGAAGGCATCAGTTTTGGCTCCGTTGCACTTCTATTCTGCTCTGGAGACAGACACCAAAACGCAGCTTGCAGCGTTTTGATGTCCGCCTGACGATGCGGAGCCAAACGGATCCGTCCTGACTTACAATGTAAGTCAATGGGGATGGATCTGTTTTCCCTGACACAATATGGTGCAATTAAAAATGGACTTAGACTTTTTTGGAATGAATAATGCAAACGGATCCGTTCTGAACAGATACAAGCGTTTGCATTATGGGTGCGGATCTGTCTGTGCAGATACAAGATGGATGCGCACCGAACGCAGGTGTGAAAGTAGCCTAAGCAGTCATCAGATATACTAGTTTAATCGAACAAATCATTTACTACCAAGTCTTCAGTTTTACTAACTATATGCAGATGTAAAGCTTAAAACTATCAGTTTGGATTATTTTTAATAATTTCTAGGGACAGGGATGTTAAACATTCTTGTAATGTACTTTATTACTGACAGATGTTTCTTTGTACTAGAAAACAGGGCATAATAGTCTTCTAAAAAGCTCTAATGGAGAATTGCTGAGGAGTCAGTCTTCAGCATTTTACTGAGCGCTGAAGACCCCTGTTTGTAACATACAGAATTTTCCAGCCTGCCTCGTCACTACTCCAGTCCATCACTACGTATATGTGCCCATCACATTCCTATCTGACTTGTAGCACATAGGTGTCTTCAGGACTCAATAGCACTGAAGACTGAAAGCAGGCTGTCCTTAGCGGACAGCTTTGCTAAGAAGACTCTTTGAACCAAAATGACAGTTACACTTTAAATCCAAGTGTAACTGATGATAACCTCAATATTCCGATGCAGGAAGCTGAGATATGTTTCGTGGGATCCTCAAACTCTAGAGCTGACGCTATGGTTGTGACATGTAGAGAAAACTCACCTCTGAAACTTACTTAGAGGGGATTGCATGGATGGTTGTATGGACACCTTAAGTTTGTCTCAAATCTCCTATTTGATGTTCCACTTCCTCTAAACTCAAAACATCATTTTGTACGACCTAAAGGGAATGTTCGTTCATGTGCTAGAGTTAAATCTAGTCCTCCTGGTCATAATTACACTACCCAAATTAGGAAAACATTATCAAAGGGTAGAAGATCAAAGGAAGAAGGGAACACCAAATCCTCTAGTAGGAGATAAGGTGAGGCTGGGCAAAGCTCATTTAACAAATTCAGGTCCGGCTGAGTCTGTTTAATGACCTTTGCTTGATCATGAAGAAAGATTGCAATGCAACAGTGAATAATTCAATCAATATCCTCACACAGAGCCGGCATACTAATGTTCAGGAACGTTGTAGTATGACATATTACTACTACTGACACCATATTCTGCTGAGAAAAAAAAGAAAAATACCTAATAGACTATTGGATTTGGAGCCCAGGACTTTCCAAAATAGTCCAAAAATGGTATCAACTTATTAATATGGTCTTCAGCCTTTTCAATGTATATACAATGTTTGTGATTGTAACTCTTCATCGCGTCCATTTCTTCCCTTCCCATATCCCTTCAGCTATTCCCAGTGTATTCATCTTATGTAATGATTGGGTCACATTTGCATATAACTTTTGTTGCAATCACTTGTTCAAGTTGAAGGTTCAGGTTAATTAAAGGGGTTGTCTTCTGAGACAATGATAGGACATGCCCCCATTGTCTTATAGGTGCGGGTCCCACCACTGGGACCCGTACCTATATCGGGAACAGAACCTCCCGAAGTGGGGGCTGGAGAACTCCAGCCTGGCCACCATCAACTGCTCTCTCATAGAAATGAATGGGAGGGCACCGCGCATCACAGGCCACTGCTCCTATTTACTTCTATGGGCCAGACGGAAATAGCTCAGCCAGCACTCGGCTATTTTTAGCAGCCCTATAGAAAATGAATGGAGGGCGGCTGTGCATGCGCATTGCGCCCTCCACCACTTTCCGGGCTCCATTCTCAGTCACACCGCTGGGACATGCACCTATCAGACAATGGGGGCATATCCACCTGATATTTGGTTTTACATACACATTGTAGATTTAAAGGGAACCTGTCATGTGGATATTTGATTATAATCTAACTAATTACATACAACCATTAACTACTAAAAAGTGCCTTAGATGTATTCACTTACTGGTGTGACAGGTGGTTACCTCATAATATACACACAAAGATGCCGCATGCCACATGCTAATGAGCTGTTTCGAGTCCGGCGTGAGGTCATCGAGTCCAGCGTATATTTAATTCAGAGCTATAGCCACTCCCCTGCCCACCTGCTGCTGATTCATATGGAAAATAACTGTCATTCAGCAGCAGGTGGGCAGGGAGAGTCAGGAGCTCATGAATATTTATGACTCATCATTATCAGCTGGAGCTTTTCAATACAAGATGTTGGCAGATTGACTGGGTCAATTAAAGAAAGTGACCCAGCATTTTGATAAGCAAATAAGTCACTTATTTATGTTGCCCTTAGTTAGGACACCATAAAACTGGTGACAGGTTCCCTTTAAGACAAGTGATAACGTCATCATCTTGCCTGGTACGTGCTGGCAGTGGGCATACTAACATCAGGCTTACACCCGTCACGAATCCTCGTCATATAGCTTGTTTTTTGATTGCCAATACCTGTGGCGACAAGACTTTTGACTTGCCTAATTTGTGTGCTTGGGAATCAACTCAGGTCTATGCTTGTTAATGTTACCCGCCAAACATATTATTCCGTAAAGAACGGACACAACATATTGTGCCAGTACAGAGACAGGTGCGTATACACAGCAGAGCGCCTATATAACAACAAAACAGTTGAAGCACTTAAAAGTAACATTTCTATAACAGCGGTGGACATCGGAGACCAGCCATTGCTTTAAGAGAGATTATCAACATTTATAGGAAACTAAATTCTTCTTAATATCGCCACCATATACAGTACACTAGCTAAAAGCCGGCCAAACCTGATGATTTTAGCTGACAAATGTAACATGAGGTTTCCTGTGCCTGTCTGCCGCCTAATGGCAGATATACAATCTGACGTCATGGTCCTTCATAACCTCAAGAGATAAACTACTGTTGACACTGAAATACACATGTATATGGTAGAGAAAGGAGAATTAGCTGTTCTGTCTATACCTTGAGCATGGCCAACTTGACTTGAAGTGATGGGTGGTCAGAGACAGATTGGTTGCTAAGGAAACCTTGCCTGACAGCATTGCAGTTGTTAGGCAGGATATCCGTAATGCCCTAACAACCAGTTTCAAGTGATGTGTTTTCAAGAATAAGAAAAAAGAAACATAACCACTCATGTCCATGGGCTGTATCTAGTATTGCATCTCAGCTTCACTTGCAAACACAAGACAAACTTTTTTTTTTATAATGGAAAACTGTCAGTGATCAAAAAGTGTTACATATCACTTATAACTTATATACAGGAACATATCTGACCTGTAGCTGCTTGGGGTTTGTGCAAGGAAAGAACTTCTATTCCAGATTCCAGGTTGTCACATTTGATGTACAGATGTTGGTATCAGCCTCTCTACCATTGACAGTCTTCAAGAGTACCTGAAGATTGATTGTATAAGTTCCAGTCCTTACCAAACATTTCCATCTCTTTTTCATGACAGCAGTTTAAGGGTACTTTAACACTTGAGGCAGAGGATTCCGGCAGGCAGTTCCATCGCCGGAACTGCCTGCCGGATCCGTCAAAACGTATGCAAACTGATGGCATTTGTCATACGGATCAGAATCCATATGACAAATGCATTGAAATGCCGGATCCGTCTCTCCGGTGTCATCCGGCATTTATTTTTTTCACATTTTTTTCGGTCTGAGCATGCACAGACCGCAATGCCGGATCCTTTTTGCCGGAACACTCGGGGACGGATACGGCATTAATGCATGTCATTGGGAAAAATGCCGGCAAGTGTTCCGGAATTTGAAAAGGCAAAAAGACTGAACTGAAGACATCCTGATGCATCCTGAACAGATTGCTCTCCATTCAGAATGCATTAGGATAAAACTGATCAGTTCTTTTCCGGTATTGAGCCCCTAGGACGGACCTCAACACCGGAAAACAAAAACGCTAGTGTGAAAGTACCCTTAGCCATCTTCAAAGTTAAGATCAAGTACAGGATAGTCAGTCAAAGATGTTATGACCCTTGGAGGAGATTTTTTTTCAAGTAAACTAATGTTCACCTGTTTCACAGAAGTCCTTGCAGAGAGAACCAAGTGTATACTTTATATGTTAGGGTGTATAGGACCGTGCTTCAAGTATATGGGTGAGCAGTGGTGTAGCTAGAAGGGGCATGTGATCTGGGCATTTGGTGTCGGTGGTATTTCCATAAGTCATTGTTCTTTTGGCAGGGCATTTAGGTTATTAAATTTGTAACCCTCTTTAATAACAGTAGGTTTATTAAAGGAGCTTTCGAGGACCAGGAGTGCTTTATAGATATTAGCATCCTCAATGGTGCTCACAATCTAAGTTCCCTATCAGTTTGTCTTTGGAGTGTGGATATCCAAACTCCAACTGTCCCCAATGGGGCTCACAATCTAAGTGCCTTATCAGTACCCAAAGGAAACCCACATACAAACTCCATGTAGATGTTGTCCTTGGTCGGGATTTGAACCTAGAACCCCATCGCTGCAAAGCACCAGTGCCACGGAGACACTGTGCTGCCCATATCCTCAGGATAGGAAATCAATATCAGATCAGTCTGACTCCCAGGAACCCTGCAGATCAGCTGTTGGAACAGGCCGCTGTCTCTAGTGCACGTTTCAGCCTCTTCCTAGGCCAGTAATGTTACATTCATCAGTCATATGGCTGTGGCATGACTGCCAAATAAATGGGTCTGAACTGCAATACCAAGTACAGTTGCTATCCAATGGATGGCGCTGTGCTTAGTAAACCTCACAGGAGCCTCATGAAACAGGTGATCAGTGAGAGTGCAGAGGGTTGGACCCCCACCAAGCTGATATTGATGACCTAACTTTAGGATAGTCCATCAATAACATCTCAAAAAGCCCTTTAACACGTAATATTGTAGGTATTTACAACATCTTTAGGCAAAGCCTTTAGTGGTCATCTAGATGTAATCTGTACCCTTCCCTTGGTATCAATATCCTTGTACACCCTCACCTTAGCTGATCTCTTCTAACATAGATCAGGCAAGTAAATAAAATTTGATAGGTGACCATGACAGAAACTGATTTTGAGAATTCTAAGTTTTAGGATATTAGATCGCTAGATAATCAAGTGGACTAAGAATAAAGGATATATGAGATTAAAGGGATTGCACAAAATTAAAAAGCATGGCTGCTTTCATCCATAAAAAGGCACTACACATGTTCACAGGTTGTGTTTGGCACTGCAGCTCATCCTTATTCACTTTATCAGAACTGAGAAGCAATAGCAGATACAAACAATGGACATTGTGGCACTGTTTCTGGAAGAAAGCAGCCATGTTTTTGTAATTCTGAACAACCCGTTTAAGAATGTGTGAAGTCGTAGCTCATTAAAGCACATATGAGGCGCCCATCCATTAAAAAATGACCTTATCAAAGTTCATCCAATTTTGAGTATTTATCTAAACTGTCTGACCATCGTGAAGGACTGTCCGAGTCCATAATTTTACTAATGCACTGTTACTTTAGATTGAGAACAACTTAATTAGAATGGAAATAGCCTACGTGTCTTATATCCATTGAAGCTATACGCTCACCTTTACACCACTCATCATGTAGTTAGAGGGTCATGATTAGTGAGCATCTAGAGGTAACTCATTCCAACACGTGCCATCACTGAACCTGCTCATTCTGTCAAGAACATCAAAGTAACTAGTTTTTCCGTAAATTCTCCTCCCCAGCCCCCCTGCTTCTCTTGTCCTATAATAAAGATTTGGCGTTGCCTCCTATTCCTCAGTGACCCCAGGCAGAATGACTGCAATAAAAAGGCTGTGTAACCAGAGAATTTGCTCCCAGCATGTCTATAAAAGCAAGAGGCGTGTGCTTACAGGTTTTACTAGGCTAGTTTTGGGAAGCTTGTGGTTTGGGCTGAGTGACACTTTCATAATGCTGGGTACAGGAGCAAGGAGACAGGGTCAAGCTGGCCTCATGTTCTAGAATACCTCGTCTTCTGTAGTGCGAACATGTAGTAATCCTTTATTCTTCTATAGAGCACTCACTGGGCGTTAAGTGTTACAAATGAAGATGTCACGCATCAAGCATGTCTGGGAAAAACGGACAGAGAAAAATGTTGCCGAGTTAGGCATTTCTCACTGATCTAGGTCTTACTTGTAGCCTAAACTGAGACAATATTCATTAGAAAGCAATTTGTTTATATCAATAGGATAAAGAAAAAAATAACCCAGACATAAAGAGCTATAGACTTTAGACTTATCAAAGACCTAGAGGCTATTATTGCAATTTAACCAAAAATGGGATAACAGGAAAATCTATCGATCCTACTCTATGTGGTGTAACAAGTGGGGGAAATCAGGGGTGTAACAAGCGGAGGAGCTGGAGGGACATGTGCTTAGGGTGTTAGATGCCAGATGGGCACCAAGAAATCACTGTCTTGGTCGGTATTTACAGATAGATAGATATACTTTTAAAAAAGAAGCAGTGTGGCATTTAGCTTATCAGCACATGTTCGCTTCTCTCACCATTGGCAATCAGTTGCTGAACACTAGGGAAAGATGAGTCTAAGTCCGAATTTCTCCTGCAGAAGCCACAGCAGGGGAAATGTAGTATTACGTGCCAGCCTTTCACATGAATGCTCATCCATGTAATGCATGCATGCATTAGGTTTGCCAAATTGGCTTTCCATTCTGACAGATGGAGGTCCTCAGGGGCGTAGCTAAAGGCTCATGGGCCATGGTGCAAGAATTTAGCTTGGGCCTCCCTTCCCTCAGAGCTTTGTGGCCAGGGAAGCAAAGTTTATTTGAATTGAGTGGCACAAAGTTCAAAACTTGGTCCATGTCCTACCATTACCTTGTCTTTGTCTTCCATTAATTTGTTCTTCTCAGGACAGTAAAAGTGCTGTATAAGCAATAATTTCTCTACTGGATGAAATTTTACCCCTGAGCAACTACTGCTATCATTTATCATCTGGTGATCAGCTTCATCAGTTGTCAACAGTGACTTCACCGATCCCTGAATGAGCTGGTACTGGTCTGCAATGAAAGCATGACTGTACATGTTCTTTTGAACTTGGACATCTGAGAAAGCCTGCACCCAGTGGACAACCCACTAAGAGATCTATAGGACAGCCCCGTCTTGACATCATTGTGTGATGTCAACCGATTTAACAGTCCTTTTTAAAAATCTAACACATAGACTCATATATTGACCATATGTGCTGAAATGGTCAGCGTGTAAGAAGTGGCACATTCTCTGGTTCTTAGCTATTAGTAACAACTGGCCTGGGTGTAAGTATGTATTTCTTAAACTACAACTCCCACAATGCCCTGCGTAGGCTGATAGCTATAGGTTGCTCGGGCATGCTGGGAGTTGTAGTTTTGCAATAGCTGGAGGGCCGCAGGTTGAGCATGCCTGCTCTAGACTGTTGCAAAACCTACATATGAAACTCAACACTGTTTCTTTAAAAATAAGTATATGGAATAATTCATCTATACTGTATATTGTAAATTGAGTTTCTATAAGGCCTTGGTTCCCCAGCCATGCACAGCTATACAAAGTAACAGTGTCAGACATAGATATTAGGAGGCTCCTGTGCAAGAAAAGAACATAGGCGTATTAGTGTTCAATGGCTACAGTAGTTTATCAAGAGCAAAGAGCTCATCATAGCCCTCTATACATCTAACAACAACTCTCTATATAGTCAGTCCTTCATCTATTGGATTAGAATCCATAGATTGAGATAGAGTGATAGACTAGATAGATAGATAGATAGATAGATAGATAGATAGATAGATAGATAGTTTGCCTTTGTAAATGCTTAGAAGGCTGGAAAAGATAAATGAACAATATAAATTCCGACTTGCACAACTTGTCAACAAGATAGATTTGCTAGCAATTCATGGGCAGATCATAGTGAAGAGTGTGCTTCATTGAAGGAACACACCTGGCAATCATAGGGAAAGAATACACGTCCAGTTCAGTCTGTAATGTTTGTTTAATAATGTGCAGTATGTTTAATAGGTTCACAGATGTGTGTACACTAATACATAACCAGATGACTAATCATTCAACATTGTTGCCGTGGTCTTCAAATTTCTTCACAGGAAACTCTGCATCCTTACTATTCAAACCATCTTCATGAAAGGCCTTAGGGTATGCCAATACATGACTGGATTAGATGAGAGGACTTGTGTAGTGTTATGTTAATTGGTGGGTGGTGCAAGGGTTTCTTGTTTTTTGACTCTTTGTTGCAGTGGTCAGTGGTGAGGAGGTCTTGGTTGGCACTTATTAAGGATGGGGGCAGGGCTCATTGGAGGTATGGGAACTCACTGTCATAAGGAACGTTTGGTGGTTGCTCCTGCTTAGAACAGTTCCAGGGGAAAATGTTCAAAAGGAACCATTGGTGGTGTACCCTGCCATATTTGTCAACCCTGATATGTAATGATTAGGAGTTTTCAATCATATCTGACTTGCAGATGGATATAACTGTATGGACATACAATTCTGTTTAACCTCTTAGATGCTGTGGTGAATAGTAAGACTTTCTCCCACTCTAGCTACATACGGATAGATAGAACTGCCCTTAACAGGAAGGATTAGGAGTGGAGCCCCTAAGGTGGTAGAGAACCTGGGACATGTACGAATAGTGTCCTCCCTATGATCCAGCCCTGCAGATGGGCAAATCTGGCATTTAGAGTCCTTATGTTACCTTATGTACCCACTATTTTAAGCCAAGTATATCACTCCAGTGTCCGAGACACACCAGAAGCAGCGATTATCTTTCGACTGTCTGAATTATGAGTAGGATGCCTCTTTTATAAACAAGACTTGCCTAATGCTGATAAGTAGATTAAATTAGTTATTCACCCTCAGACAACTTGAAGGGTTTTGTTTCTACACACTATTCACTTAATACAGGACTTTATCTATCCTACCTTCTTATCAACCATTATATTTCTATCAGATACAAACATTCAGCATCTCGTGAAATATGATACATCCAGAGATTAATCTGCAACAGAATAATGTCTTTATCTTTCTTCTTACCAGCCGTTGTGGATTTCATTCTGTAAACTAGAATAATAGTTTTTTGCAGAGCTTTATCTATGTCAGGAGAGGTTATCACATCTCTATGGCATGCATAACATGTGAAGATAAATACTCCAGCATTTAACTCTGCATTAATATGTCTGGAACTGTGATTTTCTATTATTAATGTGTATAAATATTCAGCAAATCCCTTCCGTAGCTTTGTATTCAGAATAGTTTCAAACACAGAAGAAGCAAGGCTAGGGAAATTCAGATCCTATACTACTCACCTTACCTGATGAAGAAACTAAAGACCCCCATACACATTAGTGTATTGTCAGATGAACCTGCCAACTGTGGCAGGTTAGGACGACAGTTTAATGTGTATGGGGAGCTCCCAAGGTTAGGGGTATTTGGATATTGTCTGGCAGCGGCTTTCACCCCTCTCCCGATTGAATACACATACAAGTTCGGCTGAGCTGAACATGCATGTGTATGAGAGAGTTGTGAGGGAGTTGGGAGAGATAGCTTTTGGCAAAACGATCATTTAGCCAATTATCTTTAGGTAGTCTCCAAAATTGCCATTTGCCATCATCTTTTCAGTAAAGGTATCAACAACTTAGGATAAGGTTAGAGAGCCATCTGTGGAGTCTCTGGTAGGTCCAGCTTCAGACAGTATAACGGAGCTCAGTCACAACAGGATTCAGAAGGCCTAGTAGCTACGAAGCCCATGAAAACATGAAAGACGATCACATACGGCTGGGGAGGGGTTAATTTTTTGGGGGGTTATTAAAATAGTTATTATCGAGTCCAGTCCAATGGACCGAAATAGAGGACATAACAATCCTGCAGCTATGGTGTAACAATTGTGGTAGCAGGCATTGTAGCTGCTATAGGGCCCAACAGCTGAGATGCAGATATCTATGGTTAAAGGAACTGCTGAGATAAAGTGAAGAGGTAGAATATGTTATTGCTAACAGTGGGTATTGTACTGTTGTGAAGAAGTTTTCTATCGGGCTTCATGATTTCTTGCTACACCTGCAGTGTGCCTGTCTTCTGATATCCATCCACAACAGGGAATGTGAAGTCAAAGAAGACAACTCCATCTGAAGCTGACACTTGACAGGCTCCCCAACGCCAGAGATGCCTATATAAAAGAATGAACTTTTGTGATTGTGTCAATGTGACTTAGCTGAAGGGTTAAGCATCCCATCCAGGATCGGTGGTGTCGTTGATGCAGGCCGTTACTTAGGGAAAGCAGTTGACAGTTAGACTCAGCGGTTATTTTCCTGTATTCACTAGCACATAGATTTGGAGTACGATATAGTAAACATCAAGAAAAATGTGGTATTACATAGCACTCAGTCCTACAAAGTGGGTATTGCTGTTTGCTGAAGCTCTCTACTTTGACTGCAAAATACCCTCTATGATGTCCTAATAAGACATACAGTATGGACAAGGGTCGTTGTCCTTGTAAAGGTGTCACCGATTACCCCATGAAAGAGTGAAATGCTCGTTCATCAGGTAATACAATTGGTCTTGTGGACACCTAAATCATCATTTGTCTGCAGTAGATAGTGCCATCTAAACAGCCTTAGCCATCAGCAAAAAATTATTGTGTATGAGGACTAGCGATGGCATTAGTTATCGCTCCTCCCCATACTGACAAGCAGAAGATTGTCGAGAAGGAACGCTTCCTTCCCGACAATTGTCTGCTCAATTGAGCGGTGTAAAGGGGCCTTAAGGACATAAAGCAAAGGCAAAGAATTTGAAATGTAACAGGGGTGATCTCAAAACCCGTGCTGAACTTTAACATATATTTGGGTACTTAAATTCTACCCTCAGATTTAAACCTTATGGGGGTCCAATGGGCAGACACCGCTATTTACATAGCAGGTATCTATCATCTATCTGTTATGTCCGTGAGGAGTAATTTGTGGACTCAAATGGTCTATGCATTCTTCTTTCCCAATCATACGTGATATGCATCAGTCTGCTTTGCAAAGGTCACAGAGTCAAAAATGAGGCACAGCAAGGGATGGTTTATACATGTCTCAGCCCGCAGAATGCCTATTCACGCCAGTCATTTCATGAAACAGAACAGGGCTCATTAGTGTGACATGGCAGCCTTCATTATAGACTTGAAACTTGTCAAAACTGTAGTGTACAGGTAGTAAAATATTTTATTCCATTCAACTGCTTATTTCCTAATGGCAAAATTGGCACCAGCCTAAAGGCATCTTATTATAGTGGCTGTAGCCTTTACCTGTAAGATGGAAGGATTTAACACAGTTTCTGTGAAAACATATGCATTTTTGACCTATGTCAATTTCAAACTTTTTATTGTGTCATTCAATATAACACATAACAGAATATATATATATATATAGAGAGAGAGAGAGAGAGAGAGGATTCGTTCCCCTTATTATGTTACCTATGTTAAGGAACTGCATGCAGAGTAATTCCCTAATAAATGTCTATTATCAGAATCACCCCATGGGCTGACAATAGAGCAGAGTAAAATTATACTGCATTTGCTACAAGTTAACATGTTTTTCAAGCAGCCGGGGCACATGAGGTATTCAGTTTCAAGAAGCCTGTGAAATCTGCACAGAACTGGTATGACACAATGTTACCTGCTGAAAACAATCTGTTCTGAACATGTCCTAAATATCAATGGTTTCTCAACACAGTTAACATAAGTGATTATTCCTTGTACTGGCCAACCTTATTAGATTTTATAGATATTTAAACTCAGCATATATTTTGTTGGCTGACGTTTGCAAAACTAATGGTAACCATCTGCATCCTGAACTTTACCATCTAGGCCCATACACCTTGAAGAGGTGGCAGCCAAATGCTCATTAAGCCAACAGCTCTGTCTCCCGACTCCCCCATACACATACCTGCTTAGTTTGTCTAAGCATATATGTATGTTTAATGGGGAGAGAGGAGAAAGTGGCAGCCTGACACCTTTGGTGGTGGCCTATATCCCGAGAGAACAAAAGGAACAGGCATTGAAATTAAAAGCACCCGATTCTTCTATCCCCTGATATAATGTGTGATGCCATGTGTGGACATTATTGTCAATCGGCCAACAATACTCTATTTTGTATAAAGGCCTTAACTGGGATCTTAGTTTTCTAGACCTCCCTATTTTTCTTCACCAGCTTAAAACAGTGTGAGTGACAGGAAAAGTAATCGGGGATCATTATATTTCTCCAAGATTACTTCCTGGAGCCTAGTACACATATGAGAGGATATATCTCTTCCAGGAATAGATGGATGAGATATAAGGAATCCAGGAAAGCTGAGTATACCTAGCGATGAGTAGTTTGTTAGGGTCTGTTGTAAGTCCTGTTTTCAAGTCTGGATTTTTATGGAATTGTTGGCAGGTTGGTAGTGGGGCTTCTCATTCCCTTCCTGGCCAGTACAAGTTTTCTTTGAAAACAGTCCAGCTTATTAGTGGGCAATTTGGGTGCAAGCTGTGCACTAGAGAGAGGGCCACCTTAGGAGACAGAACCTGTCTGGAGAGACTGGTACTGTTATTACTATCCTCAAAGTGGACATTTACTCCTACTGTGAAGTAACACACATTATTGTAATTTTGTCCTAGTGGTGGGTAATAAGCTACATTGTATAGTCAGGGAAATGTATATGCTTAGTTAAGCTAGTGCTAAAGTAATCCAGCCGGGTGTTATGGCAGAGGAACATTCTGCCAGAGTTCTCCGGATCTGGAATAGGCTAGATAGTTCCTCATGCCCTCTGCACGTCCTGCCGATTTCCGGCATTTATGCTGGGAAGCGGCTTTGATCCCCACTGGTTCCAAGTATAGGCATTGGGCTCTGGAGGTGCTACACTGGATCCAGAGAACTCCGGTAGGCTGTTCCTTTGCTGGATTGCTTTAGCGCAAGTGTGAAAGTAGCCTTAGCACTCAGTTAAGCAGCAGTTTATCTGAGTTTTGGGCCCAAATGTACAGCCTATACATTTATCTTGCGCAACAAAAATAAAGAACCAACAAAACCCTGTTTGAAAGGGGCTCCTGAGTCACTGTCACTGACTGCATTGGATACATTTTACCTACCGGTACAGAACTAACTCCCACACCTGTATAAATCAAGAACATTTTGGATTACGCAAATTGTAGCAACAGATACCAACCAAGAAATGTATTTAGATCAGGTTGGATGCAGTGCAGCACCCTTATATACACCAAGGGGTGACTCTTGAGTTAACCATAATGAAGGCTCCATACTACTAGGGGTTAGTGTCCCTTTAAGCTGCTATTCTATATTCTAGTAGTTAATGGACAAGATTCTAATCAAATCAAACATATAACTGCAGAAAAGTTTACTCGACTGAACTGAACTTTCAGTTTGTGTGCATTGAATTCTAGTTACATGCCTTGATTTATGTGTAATGCTTCTGAAAAAATAGGCTGTCAAATTCATTTCTGTTAGAGGAGCAAAAAAAGGTTACACTGTGTTCCCAACTAGTTTAAGGAGATTGGTCACTGATGTTTTTTTAATAATTGAAACCAGATTCTGAAACATATTTTGTGTAATCTATTTTTATTTTCTGATCATAGATGTTTTATTCTATTTTCTATACATGATTATGGGAGCAGCCTCCTTGCCTGAACTTCTGTCCAAGGGAGTCTGTCACCTCATTTTCCCCTATTAAGCTTCTAGCAGTATTCTTCTGTACACCAACAGCATTCTAAACATACCTTTACTAGCATGTGTGGGAGTTGCTTGCAGCATAAAATGTTCTATATGTGCTATGCAAATTAGGCCAATTAGTGTCATGAGGGAGGGGCATTATCCATGGTGCATGAAGTCAAGCCGTCCTGTCCTAAATGTACATAGCTCTTCCCCTATTTTCTCTAACGCCCTTTCCCTCTCTCTGCAATGTAATTCATCCCCCTTGGTGAAATGCTGTCCAGTGCCATCTCATTACAATCAGTGGGGGCTTTGGCTTCACAATTTGTAATGCGTGTGCACCATCGGTCTGTCAAGAAGCACTTCAGACCTGTTGGAAGAAGAGGAGTAAAGGCCTCAGTGCCTTCTTGTCAGTGAAGTAGACCATTGCATTTACATGCAGCGATCTCCTCCACTGTATGTGGAGGAGAGATCACTGATGCCATCGGCTCGTCCCCATATACTGTACAATCATTGCTTGCCAGCAGCAGAGTCTGTTTCAAAGGCACAATCTACTGCCGGCAAACGATGATGTAGGTGACCACATGGAAGATCCAATTACCCAATGAACAATCGGGTAATCAGCGGCACCTTTACACCGCTTCCTAGGAACGCTTGTTGGCAATTATCTGGCTGATGCTCAGCCAGTGTAAAGGGGTTTTAATTGTGGACATCAGCTTCACAGCTCCTGTGGAGGCCTGTGGAGCGCTGCTTGACTGTGCATGTGCATTACAAGTTGTGAAACCGATGCCCACATCCACAGCTGTGTTTGTAATGTGCAGGAGCCTGACAGCATTTCATCAAGGGAAATGAATGACGTCACAGGGAGAGAGGACAGGCACTAGTGAGGAGAGGGGAGGATATATGAATGTTTAGGACAGGGGGGCTTGGGCTCATGCTAGGACAGGGGAGCTTGGGCTCATGCATGATGGATAACGCCCCCGTCTGGGAACTTGCATAAAATTATGTTATATGCTGCAAGCTACTCACACAAATGCTAGTAAAGGTATGTTTAGAAGGCTCTTTTGGTGCACAGTAGAACACTGCCAGAAGCTTAACAAGGGAAAATGAGGTGACAGGCTCCCTTTAACAACATTTACATGCTTTAAAGCATCCACATATACCATAGGAACCAGTAGACTGGAAATGTTCACTGTCGGAGTGTTGTTGTAGACATGTTCTGTGACCTGTGAAGGCCGTTGTGCAAGGAGGGGGAATATACAGGTCCTTCTAAAAAAATTAGCATATTATGATAAAGTTCATTATTTTCTGTAATGTACTGATAAACATTAGACTTTCATATATTTTAGATTCATTACACACAACTGAAGTAGTTCAAGCCTTTTATTGTTTTACTATTGATGATTTTGGCATACAGCTCATGAAAACCCAAAATTCCTATCTAAAAAAAATAGCATATTTCATCCGACCAATAAAAGAAAAGTGTTTTTAATACAAAAAAAGTCAACCTTCAAATAATTATGTTCAGTTATGCACTCAATACTTGGTCGGGAATCCTTTTGCAGAAATGACTGCTTCAATGCGGCGTGGCATGGAGGCAATCAGCCTGTGGCACTGCTGAGGTGTTATGGAGGCCCAGGATGCTTCGATAGCGGTTCAGGTCAGGAGAGTTGGCAGGCCAATTGAGCACAGTAATACCATGGTCAGTGGTTTTGGCACTGTGAGCAGGTGCCAGCTCGTGCTGAAAAATGAAATCTTCATCTCCATAAAGCTTTTCAGCAGATGGAAGCATGAAGTGCTCCAAAATCTCCTGATAGCTAGCTGCATTGACCCTGCCCTTGATAAAACACAGTGGACCAACACCAGCAGCTGACATGGCACCCCAGACCATCACTGACTGTGGGTACTTGACACTGGACTTCAGGCATTTTGCCATTTCCCTCTCCCCAGTCTTCCTCCAGACTCTGGCACCTTGATTTCCGAATGACATGCAAAATTTGCTTTCATCCAAATAAAGTACTTTGGACCACTGAGCAACAGTCCAGTGCTGCTTCTCTGTAGCCCAGGTCAGGCGCTTCTGCCGCTGTTTCTGGTTCAAAAGTGGCTTGACCTGGGGAATGCGGCACCTGTAGCCCATTTCCTGCACACGCCTGTACACGGTGGCTCTGGATGTTTCTACTCCAGACTCAGTCCACTGCTTCCGCAGGTCCCCCAAGGTCTGGAATTGGTCCTTCTCCACAATCTTCCTCAGGGTCCGGTCACCTCTTCTCGTTGTGCAGCGTTTTCTGCCACACTTTTTCCTTCCCACAGACTTCCCACTGAGGTGCCTTGATACAGCACTCTGGGAACAGCCTATTCGTTCAGAAATTTCTTTCTGTGTCTTACCCTCTTGCTTGAGGGTGTCAATGATGGCCTTCTGGACAGCAGTCAGGTTGGCAGTCTTACCCATGATTGCGGTTTTGAGTAATGAACCAGGCTGGGAGTTTTTAAAAGCCTCAGGAATCTTTTGCAGGTGTTTAGAGTTAATTAGTTGATTCAGATGATTAGGTTAATAGCTCGTTTAGAGAACCTTTTCATGATATGCTAATTTTATGAGATAGGAATTTTGGGTTTTCATGAGCTGTATGCCAAAATCATCAATATTAAAACAATAAAAGGCTTGAACTACTTCAGTTGTGTGTAATGAATCTAAAATATATGAAAGTCTAATGTTTATCAGTACATTACAGAAAATAATGAACTTTATCACAATATGCTAATTTTTTTAGAAGGACCTGTATGAGCTGTGGTATCACCTGCCAATGGTAGACCTTGAGTTATCTACTGCATTATCTGAAGCCTAACGGTGACTCTGTGTTATACAAAAAAATCTAAATATGAATATATACATATAGGTAGCTCCTTCTAGTGAAATTGGTACAGTGTATGTTGCTCAGTAGAATAGTATATATTGTTTCACTTAACTGTTTACTTATAGCATCACTATCTCTTGTGTTACAAGGGGACATCTTCTTTCCTCTACCCCTCAGCCTAGTGCAACCTCTCACCAGACCTGCGGCCCCCCAGCTGTTGCAAAACTACAACTCCCAGCATGTCTGAACAGCCTACAGCTATCAGCCAACAGCAGGGCGTGGTGGGAGTTGTAGTTTTACAACAGCTGGAGGGCCGCAGGTTGAGCATCCCTGATCTATAGAGTGTTTAGGGTGGATATGCGAAGAAATATAAGAAAGGGGAGGTGAAATTAGAAAATAACCTCCAGGACTTTCACCCAATGTGGGCCACCAAGCCTTTTGACATCATGGATATAAGGAATCTGGAAATTATAAATCCAATTATATAAGCAATCACAACAATTGTATTGACTAATAGAAAGTTTTAGCAGACTTTTTGGGTTATGTAGCAGGCCATCCAGTAGAGCTCAAGGTCTTTTGAAGATAGTCTCAACATGTCAGCTCTACCTGTTAATGCAGTTTTTGTGCCAGAATGAATACATTTAATAATCAGATTAAATATTCAGAAGGTAAAAACTTGCAAGCTCATCATATGTTAGCTCTGCTGGCTAAGGTGTCAAGTTTATGGATAAGAAAATTAGATTTTTTGACCTAAGTTCTTAAGTTTGGAAATTCATTTTGCTAATGATAGTTGGATTAGATTTCTATTAATACTCCAGTCCACACAATGAAGGTCTTGTTAGTTTTCCCGGTTCTTTATCCTTTTTTCCCACCAGTTGTGTGCACAAGCCACCCACGGCCAGACTCTTCTCTCAATGGCAAACAGGATGTTTTGGGGAAACTTCACTCCGCTGGCTGCTGATAGCAGTTACATAATGAACAGACTTGTGATATCTAAGTTGTTGGGCAGTGTAAAAGACAAGCACACACCACACTTCAGTGAGCAGTGAGTTGACATGTGTCAACGTAAATGCCGAAGCAGTGACAGACTTAACAAGTCAATTAAGTTTATGACCACTTTGGTGATTCTCACACACACCACCCCAAGTGACATCCAAAGCCATGAGTGTCATTATGAGCCAAATCCCAGTTTCAAGATCATCTATCACTTATATAAGTCATATTTAAGTGGCATGAGCATATATGGAAAGAGTCATTAAAGGTTTTAGGGTAGACCTACCATTGTTCAGTAACAAGTATGTTTCTTCATCCAAGGTTGCCTTTTACGGTACATTTGACTAGAGTTTGGATACATTTTTGTTATCTATTTCATGTCTTGTTTCCCAACATGAACCTAGCATGAAGGTGGTGGAGGTAGTAGAACCAATGATCAAGCATATCAAAATTCAAAGCAAAATAAGTTGAGCCTGTAGTTCATACAGGAGCCCCTTACATTGAAAACATTTCTTCTTGTGACATCTTAAGGCATTACCAAATCACTAGCCCTTCAACCACTGTGTTATAGTCTAGGGTTGTACTGGCCCACGAGAGTACCAGAGGATCTTCCGGTGGGCCCAGTCCATGAAGATATAATGGGCCTCAAAATTTGAAGATAAAAATTGCATTTGGAGCTGCCTTTTGAACTAATCACTGTCCACTTGGGTCTATGTCTTAGGTTTTGAATCAATTAGACTTTATTGGGGTTAGGGCCCTGGGTGTAATTTCCTCTGGTAATCACTCAGCTTGCGGGAGTGTGTTTTTAACAGAGAGAGAGGTAATTACTTCCATAATTTTTTTCCATAAACCTAAAGAAATCTCTACAAGTATGTCAAAACAGTTTATACTGTTGCCTCATCCCTGCTACAAGTCCTCTTTCTGCCTTCTGGTTTTCTTGTGCTCATCGGTGATGAGCGGCAGGGGCAATATTCGAATTTGTGATATTTCACGAATATTTGGGTCAATATTCGTCATATATTCCCGAATTCGAGAATTCATGATCTCCAGTCATTATTTTGCGATATGAAAATTTGCTGATCAACACTACTCCTAAATCAAAGATATTGCAGCCTACTAATTGGCCCACAAGCAAGAAGACATAAGGGATCATGGGTACTGATGAAAAAAAATCTAGAATATTCACGATTATGAAGATATAGCACTATATTCTAGATATTCGCGAATTCTCGAAGTGCCAATATTCACGATAAAAATTTGCGATTAGAATATTCGCGATCAACACTAGTGCTCATCTGCCATATCTCTCTACTATATTCATAAAAAATGGCTGCTGCTGTTTCAAAATGCCTTCAAATGTTGCTGCAGTCTTGCCTACAAGTCCCAGAATACTGCTATCCTAAGAGGGAGAGTGTAACTGAGGGTGGGCATTCCCTCCATAATGTAGTTTCCACCAACTGATCCTCCCCTGGGCAGTCTGTATTCTCATAATCCTGACAGGACCTTATGATGTCACTTGGTCATATGACCCATCATGACTTGATCTGGTCACATTACCATGGGATGTCAAAAGGTCCTTGAAGCTTAGTGATTCTAGGCATTCTATGCTGGGGTGGAGGAGGGGAGGATGTAGTGGGAGGAATGAAGATCTGCTGAGGGGTGGAGGTACAGCAGATGACGATCTTCCTTTAGACTCTGCTTGTAGTTTCCATCTGCACAGGAAGGGTTATATCGGCTTCCTGGGGAAGACATAAGTATAAGGACAGAAAAGTTAGTTCTATCTATGTCACATGATGCAGTAACTGAAAATGAAGATGTGGATTTCTGTATAAATACAGCATCTAAAACTGTAACTTTATTAGTAAAAGAGGTTTAATATCTCTTTGAAATGCAAGTCTGAAAAGAAACATGGAAGTGTTTTTTTTAAGTGTCTGCTAGACTTCTCTTGGATACCTCTGGTAGGAAGAAAGAATAACCCATGGTGAAACTTAATATGCCCTTCTTTCCCTTGAATGTCTACGATCATGAATGTCTACGATGAGATGCAGGACAAAACCTGGCACATTCAAAACTAAGCCTGTGTCAATGAAACTGGCGGGTGCAGCCGGATTTTATCTAATGTGCATGGGAGTGATTGTAGGCTGTGAAAATTCAAAAGTTGATCTAGTTCGATTTATAAAAATCAGCCAGAGCAAAGCAAAGAAATACATACTGAATAGCAAAATTGATTTAACGTGTACCAATATTAACCACTCTAATGTTCCATCCATTCACCAGTTAAAAAAAAAACATGGAGCATATTTTCCCCTATTTCCCACCAGCCTTATCATATGCACCATGTACAGGGGGGCCCTGGAAAAATTACTAAAAGTTGCTCCACTTTGTAGACAGCTCCAAATTGATGGAAGGCAGGGCCAAGACAAGTAGGCGAGCTCAGCAATACCATAGTGTGGCACATTAGATCACTCCAAAAGAGCCAAATACCTGTCACGGTGGGGAGTGGGGGAAACCCCCCACCGTACAATGTAAAATGGATAGGGGTGGCAGCTAGACCAGGCTACCAAGAAAAGGAAGCTGGTCACCTCCTATAGCATCCCTAAATCCTGCCCTGTTCGCCTAACTGTATGAGCCAACCCTTAAGGTACGATGACCCATACACTGGAAACCTCAGAACCCTGAAATCCCTGAATATTCCTGAAGTTAGGAGACAGGGACAAGAGACAACCAGGTTCATCCAAGACACGGATGAACCAGAACCAGAATCTCCACAGGCCTAGCTGCAGGGAAAAGTAGACGACTGAATATAACTAAAGAGCCGGCAGGTAAGAACACCAAAAACACACTTACTTGCCGCAGACACCATAACTGGAACCCGTGCATAAGTACAGGTGCCCACACCCCTAAATAGGACACCGTACAAACAACACCACACACCGGAATCCAAGCAGCACTGCAACCAGAATTATGGTTCACCCCTCTGGGAGGTATCAACATACCGGGTGACGTATAGCATACATGCAGGGATCAACACCAACAACAGCCTAGACATGTAACAACCAACAAAACGTTTCACACACCCAGAACATAAACCCACACCACACATACAACAAGTGAGGGTAAAGGTACATGGAGGGTACATAAGGGAGGACAATTTATGTTCCATAAGGTGGCCCTCAAGGACTGGGCAGATACACCCGGGCAAGGAGCAAAGCTACAACACCAAGCAAGGCTGTAGTACAACTGCACCCAGCCAGCAAGCCACAGATATATATCAAGCCCGCAGCCACACCCAGGAAACCCCTTAATCCCCACTAGCATGAAGATTAACCCATTGCTCACAAAACAGCAGGAAGGCAAACCTTAAAGGGGAAGTGCACATGCAAACTGCCAACAACGCGTTGCCACCGGCAAACAGTCTGCATGGCAACCGCATCACAGTCAAACACCAATATGACTGGGACAATACCACAGTCCATCACAAAATACTGCCGCCAGCAGCACAAAATACATCCCCAAAAACTTCCAGCGGTCATGAGGAGAGCTCAGGCGGCCCCCAGGGCATCGGCCCACCCGGAATTTTTCCTGTAAGGTCTATGACCAATCCGCCCCTGACCATGTGTCACCACAGAAAGCACTAAAAAGAATATTCTAACATAAATCTTATAGCCAAGAGAGGGAAAAGCAAATATCTGGATGTTTGTTTAAGAAAGGGAAGTCATAGTTTTTGCTTTGATGAGTTTTAGTCACATGAATTAGATGAAAGCATACATCCGCTATTTGCTGTAGACATTTTGTTTAACTATTCAGTCTTTTCATATCTAAGTAAAGTGCAATTGGTTGTACATGACAGTATAACTATAATAAGCATATATTATAGTTGTCTGACTGCAGTTTGCACCCACCATCAAGTTCTCTCCTAAACTGTCTTAAAGGTCCCTCACACACACACACATTGTTTTCGGTGGGACTGGTGTACACTATGTGAATTTCAGTGACCGATCCTTTTGTTTTCCTTGGAGATAAACCGCTTTTTTCCTGTCTCTCCACTGAAAACACACATACAGTCAACTGATCATGCATGTGTGCAAGTCGGGGGGGGGGGGGGGGAGTTTAGGACATTGAAAGTGTATGGTCACCTTAAGACACAGTAAATGTTCTTGCAGAAATAGCACCACACCTGTCCACAGTCTGAGTACAGTATTGCAGCTGAGCCTTATTTATTTTGGTGTGGCTGAGCTGCAATGTCAGAAAAAAAACATGGAAAATGTGACACTGTTTTTGAATAAAAGTAGAAATGTAGCAACCCATAAAACCCTATTGTATTCTGCCATTGTGCATAGGGTGAAATCTGTGACTAGTTCTCATGTAACATTATGCAGATTTTGTTCTCAATTTGGTGTAGATTTTCATTGTGGAAAATCTTCCCCATGTGCCAGTCCTATTGTATGGGACCAAATCATGGCTACGCCTTGTACATTAATTATATTTGTCCCATCCACCCAATTAAAGTACAGATGATCTTTGCCAAAAACTAAAGAAAATAATTTTCCGATGTTACCAAAACTTACTGTTTAGGTCCCCCTAGAAACTGGACCAGTAAAATAGGTATGTTAAAGAAAACCTGTTCTATTAAGATTGCAGAAGTGAAACCACAATTAGGGTGTGTCTTGGCTAAGTTCCCGATTATAAACAAGTTAACTGGTTTTCAGTACTTAGTCAGCATAACAGTTGATTTTTATTTTTTATTTTTTGTTAGCCTTTATTTCAAACTTTTTATGGATATTAACCCTACCCTTTTTTGTGTAATCAATGTAGCAAGAATATAAAAGCAAGCAAATATAGAACTACAAATAAAACTATGTATACTGAATAGCTGAGAAAACCAATTAGATGTATTTTAGGTGACCAGCAAACCTTGGTTGACTTTAGCCCCCTACAAGAGTAGATAATGATTTAAAAAGTCATAAAATCAAGTAAAAGTGATCTATTATCTATTATAAAAGCACCGAACGATCGAACAAGCGATAATTGTTCAGTTTCTCATTCTTGTTACACCTAAATTATCATTCATCGTCCAGAATTCCAGAAGTGTAAAAAGATATCCTTTTCAGTACAGATGATTCCACAGTGAATGGACATCACCCACACTTTTAGTGTAAATGCAACTGTTTGCCCAATAAACTATTTATTACACGATCGCATTCACAAATTTTCATGATACTCCATGCATCTAAAGGGTTGTCCTCATCAGGATCATTGTAATTCTATAGATACAAAACTAATGCAACTAGGCCAAGCCATAATGGTGTCTTGGTTGCCCACAAAAAAATGGGCCCTTATCCACAATAAAAGGGTAATAGAATTGGCTCGACATACACATTACATCCATCAAAAAAGAATTATATATGTTATTTGACATTTGATTGGATGTTTAGATTATTTTTGGTCTTATAACGTGTCTTTGTTCCATTTTTAGGGAGACATTACACAATGGTTGGCTTTACCATCACCCAAGAAGTCCTAGTTATTGTCATATTGCTGCTTCATTATACATCTACTGAGGAAAGACCCAACAATGAGGACTCTTCTTTGAGTTTCACCCAGAGTTTGTATCATACAACCATCTATGAAAATTCTGCTCCTAAGACTTATGTATTGAGCCAAGTAAGGATGGGCATTTACTTGAAGGATCCTCAATGGACGGTTAAGTATCGGATTGTGTCTGGAGACCCAACTGGACTTTTTAAAACAGAGGAGATGGTGGTTGGGGATTTCTGCTTTTTGCGCATAAGGATAAGGAGTGGCAATACAGCCCTATTAAATAGAGAAGTTAAAGACAATTATCATCTACTCATTCTTGCCTCAGAGAAATCCTTAGATTATGAAGCACGGACTAAAGTTACAATCCAAATTTTAGATATGAATGATCTAAGGCCTCTCTTCTCAACAACATCATACAAATTTACAATTAATGAAGATGCTCCTCTTAAAACTATCATTGGTAAGATAAGTGCCACAGATGCGGATTTCGGACAGAATGCTATGTTCTATTATACCTTTAACACCAAGTCGTCACTATTTAGTATCCATCCAACAAGTGGTATTGTCATGCTAATTGGCCACTTAAACGCAACCCATAGAAATGTTCACAAGCTGGAAATTTTAGCTGTTGACCGTATGAGAAAAATTGCAGAGGGTAATGGATTTGGGAATGTAGCTTCATTGGAGGTATTTGTGCAGCCAGCCCCAAGGAAGCCTCCATTTATCTCATCTGTTACAACAGCCATGGCTGACTCATCTGATAGGCTCCTTTATGCCACTGTGGTCATGGACTTCTTAGATCCAGGGTGCAGTATAGATTCTGTTGAGATTGTTGATGGAGATTCATTTGGTTACTTTAAAGTGCTAAGGTCATATGTGGGGAAAAATGAATTTACTGTGGTATCAACTGCACAGATAAACTGGCTAGAACATTCACAAGGCTTTAATCTAACTCTTAGAGCCAAAGACAAGCGAAAGCCACCAGTTTATTCCCCCCTCAAATCAATTTACATCCCTCCATGGAGATATGCCATGGCAAGATTTGAACAGGATGTCTATAAAGTACAGATTAGCGAATGCTCCCCTCCCGGTACTTCAGTTGCTATAGTAAAAATTCATCCAGCAGCTCCAGTGGGTGGATATTATTTGAAAACTTCTACTGATAAGTTTCGACTTATGAGAAACAGTGGTTTGATTCTCACCAGTAAACATATGGATGTAAAAGATCATTCTCAGTTCAATTTAGAAGTTACAGCACTCGATGGCCAGGTCTCCACTACTGTTATTATTGATCTTATAGACTGCAATAATCACTCCCCTATATTCACTCAGTCCAAATATGATGGAACATTCAATGAAAATTCTCCTATTGGAACAAAGGTATTAAAAGTGTCAGCAACTGATACAGACACTGGAAACAATGGCAAGGTAAATTATAAGCTGGTTAGTCCGAAATTTGCTCCATTTATAATTGACCCAATAACTGGAGTTATTTCTAACAGTAAGGTGCTTGACTATGAGTTAAATCAAAGAATATATTATCTGAAAGTCTGGGCATCAGATCTGGGCTCACCTTATCGTAGACAAAGTGAAGTTTATGTTTCTCTCATCATGAACAATCTAAATGACAATGCTCCAGTTTTTGAGAAGGTCAACTGCAATATAAGCATTACAAGAGACATGTCTATTGGGGAAAAGGTGGCTGAACTCTCAGCAGTGGATGTAGATGAGCTTCAGACCATACGGTACCAAATTCTATCTGGCAATGAGCTACAGAAATTCCGGTTGGATCCAACATCTGGAGAAATTACAATCAGAGGTGACTTGTATGACCCAACATCTTCACATTCTTATTTCTCATTAGTTGTTACTGCCAGTGATGGAGAAAATGAAGCTGTGTCCACATTTATTAATATTACAATATTAAATGAAGGTTCTCCCAGATCTGCACATTGTGAAGAAACTGGTGTGGTTAACAAGATAATGGAGAACATGAAAAATTACTTCAGTTTACAACCTGAAAAGCAAACCTTTGAGGAGGACACATCATTTAACAACCATCTGATAAATAATCATGCACCTCAATTTGATGACAATTTTCCAGTATCTAAAGATGTGAATGAGGATACAGTTGTCAATTCTTCCATTGCTTCATTGACTGCCACTGACCTGGATTCTGGATTGAATAGCAAGCTAGTCTATGTGATATCTGATGGAAATGATGATGGCTGCTTTGAGATCAACATGGAAACGGGAGAACTGATTGTTTCCTCACCTTTAGACCATGAATCCACAAGTTCATATATTCTTAATATTACAGTTTATGATCTTGGAACACCTCAAAAATCATCTTGGAAACTTCTAGCTATTAATGTGTTGGATGTAAATGATAATGAACCAAAGTTTCCTTCATCTGGATACTGTGTGGTGATACAAGAGGATGCTAAGATTGGTAGTGTTGTAGTTAAAGTAAAGGCAAATGACATTGACAAGGAAGACAATGGCTGGGTAAGGTATTCACTTCTAAACCCAACTGATAAGTTTACCATTAACAGTGTCACAGGTGACTTAACAGTTAAGAGCATGTTAGACAGAGAGCTGTTGCCAAAATATAAACTTAAAGTAGAGGCCAGAGATCAGTCAAAGAAAGATAGGCAACTTTTTTCTGTGACTGATGTTATTATAACACTGGAAGACGTCAATGACAATGCCCCATATTGCCGACCAGTAACTGCCAATGTAAAAATTGCAGAGGACATTCCCATAGGAACTGTTTTATACTTTGTAGATGCTCAGGACATTGACTCTGGACCCAATGGAGAGGTATCTTATACCCTGATTAACAATGAGCAAGGGATATTTAGTGTGGAAAAGTTTACGGGTGCTTTGATATTAGAAAAAGAACTTGACTTTGAAACTAGAACTTTCTACAACTTGACTGTCAGAGCTACAGATGCCGGCCACCCATTTCCACATTCTTCTATATGCCACGTGGAGGTAGAAGTGCTCGATGTGAATGAAAATCTACAAACACCTTTATTTAGAACATTTGTCTTCTCAAGCTCAGTATTGGAAAATTCTCCACCTGGGACACTAGTCCTTTCAATCACAGCTCAGGATGAAGATAAAGGGAAGGATGGTGAAATACGTTATTCCATAAAGGATGGAACAGACGTCTCCGTTTTCAGCATAGATGAGGAGACTGGTGAGTTACAACCAGATGATGTAAATGTTAATTGTATGTCTCTTTTATCATAACATAAATACTCTGCCTGATATGATAAAATCCAATTTAATGTAATTCCATTTGCATAATATGCCTTTGTGTGGCTTCAATGAAGAAGGTAGTGGTGGGACTTCATGTGAAAATGATATGTATAGACAGTTGTTAGTAATACAGCACTGGCTTTGGCCCTATTTGTAGCACATTTATGAAACATTATCAGCATGTACACTAGGAAAACCTCCCAATGCATATAATCAACATATCATCCTGAAGTATACAAATGTATGCTATGCAGTTTCATTGATTCCCATAGTAGAAGAATGCATATCATGTGGTAAACGTTTCTTTGCTAGAGTCACTTGTAATTCAATACACTGAAAAAAAATGAGAGACAACTCTTTTGGCATATGTCAGACCCATTATATCCTATGAAAACATTTGGTGTGCACATGGGAGTAATGTCCTATGTGTGTGCTTAAACATAGGATACAAATGTGATGTGAACATAGCCTAAGATGCAGTTTCTTCAACTTGTATATGAGATGATCAGACACTCATCAGTATAGGATTCTATTCCTTTTTTCTTAGTCCTCATGCACATAACCATATTTATCCTCCGTGTGCTATTTGCATGTTTACATTGTATTACAAAATGTGTAATCTAACTGTAATTCAGCAGTAATCATAGCATTGGTGTACTTTTCAGGGTCTATCAAGACAGAGGCTCCTCTAGACCGGGAGTCTACTTCTCGTTACTGGTTGACCATCTGTGCTACAGACTTGGGTTCCATTCCACTGTCTTCTGTGGCTGAAGTCTACATTGAAGTTGAAGATGTAAATGATAACATCCCTCAGTTATCCAAGGCTGTATTTTATGCTTCTGTGCCTGAAAATTCTCCTCCCAATGTTTCCATCCTCCAGCTAGATGCCACCGATGCAGATTCTGTTTCAGCTGGCAAACTTTCCTTCCATTTCTCCAGTGGAAATAATCAAGGGTTTTTCATGTTAAACCCAAATACTGGTAAGTTAAAATATATTGGTTTAGTATGTAATTTTTCATAATCCAGGCTATTGTCTTTTGCATGTTGTCTAGGACTTGTGTTACTGCCAGTAGTCATAAGTATAGAGAAATGATTGGAACCATTATATTCTACGATCCATCTTGGACCACCCTCTTCTGATATTCACAGCAATCTAGTAATGTGGAGACGTATTCAAAGTGAGTTCCTTGCAGACCACTGTTTCTCCACGTCCTAATATAAGTACCACCTACTGGAACTAAGGCTGAATTTGGGTCAAAAGTCTATTCAAAAATGTGTGAGCCCTTTGTCAAAACCTACCGAGTCATGCATATGTGACTATGTATGGTAATTTTTTGAGTTATGACTGTGAATGCTGTAATAATTCCCTAAAAATAATTGAAATAGGTCAAAAGTTATTAAAAATCTAGAATTAGCTTTTGAACAGCAACTTATTCAGACTAATATAGTTTTTGATACTAGCGGACTCATCACATTTTAAACCTGTCCTGCCCTTGACTTTTATAAATCTTACTCCTCCACATAACCACTCCCAAAACCGCACACTGATCCTCACTCTGATCCACTGTGTACTATGAAGCAGATTAGATGAATGACGTTGCTGAAAATGTTTGTTTTACCTGCTTACACTTTCACTGTAAATTACAGTTTAATCATTTGCAGCCCATCTTTTTTTCATGAGTGCATTAATGTATCACAAAAGACATCTTTAAAAATGCATTTCAGGACTTGATGTTCCCATAACACAACTCTCTCTTTCTAGGAAGCATTACTGTAAGGCTTGTGGTAACAGGTGCCCATATGACATTGAGGTGATAGAAAACATATTTTAACAGGGGCATAACTATAGGGAGTGTGTTAGCTGCCTCTGGGCCCTGGGGCTTAAAGGGTCTGATGGCTGTTATAGCTAATGAATGTTGGCCCTGGTAGAGATTCTACATTGGTGCCCAGGAGCTTGAGGTTCTCCTTTGTATTTCTGCCTATTTTTGACTCTTGTATGAATCCCAATGACAGGATGTGCATTCATGGTGCTTAATATTGTCATTGGAAAAATTTGAAAAGCTTGTTGCCAAAAGTTCTCAAAAGTGAAGCCACTAGAGAAAATATGATACTAAAATAATTTGATATATTCAGTCATTAATGGTTGCACTGGAATTTCTATTAATGCACAATGTTAAAGGGGTTTTCTGAGACTTAAATACTGATGACCTACTCTCTGGATAGGTCATCAGTTTCTGATAAGTGGGGTTCGACATCCGGGACCTACCACCAATCAACAGTTCGAGCAGGCATCAATTTACGACGGTGTGCTTGGTGAACAGAGAGAAGGCCGCGACATACACAGGAGCACTGGTGCCTTCTCGAACAGCTGGTCGGCAGGGACCCCGGGTGTGGAACCCCCACCGATCAGGTGGATAGGTCATCAGTATTTAAATCTCAGAAAACCCTTTTAACTATCTGCGTTAAAATTAAAATTAAACTCACCTCATCCACTTGTTCGTGCAGCCCGGCTCATCTTCTTTCTTCTTTTTTGAGGACCTGGGAGGAAAAGGACCTTTGGTGACGTCACTTTGCTCATCACATAGTTCATCACCACGGTGATGGACCATGTGATAGACCATGTGATGAGCACAGTGACATCACCAGAGGTCCTTTTCTTCCCAGGTCATCAATGAAGAAGAAAGAAGACGAGCTGGGCGAGCTGAACGAGTGGATGAGGTGAGTTAAAATGTATTTATTTTTTTAACCCCTCCATCCCTAATTTACTTAGCATTCTGTATTAAGAATGCTATTATTTTCCCGTATAACCATGTTATAAGGGAAAATAATAAAATCTACACAACACCGATCCCAAACCCGAACTTCTGTGAAGAAGTCCGGGTTCAGGTCTGGGTACCAAACATGGCGATTTTTCTCCCGTGCGTGCAAAACGCATTAAAACGCTTTGCATTCGCGTGGAAAAATTGTGCATTTTCCCGCAACGCACCCGCATCTTTTCCCACAAGGCACCTGCAACGCCCATGTGAACCCAGCCTTCTAATCGTAACTAGATAAGACTTGCCTAATGCAGAGAGCTAAAATACCAGTTGACCTACTGTATGTGCTTGGCTTTTTGTACCACTAGCTTGACATCTGCACCATACTGTATGATCCTTACATTATCATATACATGACTTAAAGGAACATAAATAGTACCAGTGTCCTTGGGTGCAACTTGGATGTGCAAGTCCAGCATCAAATGAGCTTTTCCCTGCTTAAAGGTGCATCTTCACTTAATAACACCCCACATGTGATATATTTTTTCATAATAATAATAAATAGACGTGCACTGTGATATTATTTAGAACTAGGCTATCGGTTTATCACATCAAAATTCCACCCAGTGCATTCAAAATGGATATTGATTGGGTTCAAAAGATCATAAAAAAGAGTCCAAGTTTGGATGTTCTATCTTGGTCATATTATCATCACATTACATTTCTTTTAAATGGGCATTTCTTATTGTAAAATCTTGGATACGCCATAATATTATGATAGATGGGGGGCCAACATCTTGGACCCCTGCCAATGCTGATAATGAAGAGACCTGGGTCCCTCTGACTTTTTGCTTGCACAAGGATCTGCAACAATTTGGTGGTAGAGGTAGGTAAGTAGAGAAGATAGTGGTAAGATTGTCTAATATATGCCAAGTCTAGCTGGCAGCATGGCAAGCAGCAGCTTGCTTCCAAGTGGTACAAAGGCATATTAAAATCTAAACATACCGATTCCTTTTTTTTTTCCTCTGACATCTGCCATCAAGGACCACTCTGGGGACCCCAATACACATTAGATGTTAGGCCAATCATGCCAAATTTGGCAGATTTGGCCAAGTTTCATCTAATGCAGTCATTGCTTATAGGAGAAGTGTTGCCTACCTTATTTGCCTTATAATTTTTAGGGAATTTAATAGTACAATCCCCCAATGTTATTTATCAGTCATTCTAGGCCTCCAAAACATCTTATATTGTAGGATCTGCAAGACATGAGTGACAAGTCAAGGCTTCAAGAATCTCTTCTGTAATTTGTCAAGAATGCAGCAGCTAAAATTTCAGAATGATAGTTTACTGTTAGGAACATGACACAATGATGATAGTGGCAGGAAGGTGGGCAGAAGTAATTGCACCAATTCTGTCATACTCATAACTGATCCATCAGAAAATACCATGCTCTATCTATCGGTATGCTCGAAAGACACAAAGCCTATTGTAAGGGCCGAACCTGGATTTTCTGTGCTCTATTGTTCACTTACAGTGGCAAAAAAGCCTCCTCTGAGTGAAAATGACAATTACTGCTGTGTTCTCTTCTCACTCTTGGACTTGTACATAATTGAGGGAGGCAGCAGTTAAAATGTGTGTTTTAGAAACAAAAGCCTGAAGGATTTGTACAAGATGCAGAGTCTAATGACAGGTTGAGGCTTGTTTGGTACAAGGGATAGAGTCTGCAGAGCACTACATGGGCTGCACTGAGAGCCTTACAAGGAGAGAAGATGCATGTGGTGCCTGTAGCTCTGTATCCCTCCTGGGCTAGAGTGGCCCATCAGAGTACCTAAGGATCATCCCTTGAGCCAAGAGTCTATTTCTTGAATCACAAAAAAGATTACAATGTGGTTAAAAGTGGGCAGGGACACAATCTGTATAGATCGTAGGTGTTTTCATTAAGGTTGGGTTTGCACTTCAGTTATTTGGTCAGTTGTTTCCATCAGTTATTGTGAGCCAAAACTAGGTGTGGGTCAAAAACACAGAACATGTGGAGATACTTTCATTATCCCTTATCTCTGTGGAGGCTTCACTACTGGTTTTGGCTCACAATCACTGATGTTGCACGCATAGGGAGTCTGCTGTGGTAGTGAAATAATACTGCGAGTCAGTATAATATGCAGATGACAGGGCCCGCTCTTAGAATCACTGCACACTTCACTTATTTGGGCAGTCACAGGGCCAAAACTGACCAAATAAGCTCAAGTATTAACTCAGCCTTTCAGGTCGATGTTAGCAGCCAAGATGCACACTCCTTTTACACCATCGTCAGCTGATTCCATCTAGATGCCTACAGAGCCTGTTCTATTAAACGCTTATACAAGTAGAGCCCCCCGACAGAGTGGAGAGGGTGTCAGCAGTAGGTTTGTGTTGATGTCAATGACTATTTTGCCCTTCCTCTGATCTGTCAGAACAATTACACCCAAAAAACGGATTCTGTCTGTGGAGCAAAAGAGGTGCAGAACAGCGTGACACCGCCATGCCCTGCACATGTGGTATGCTGGAGGGGCACTGTGAATTGTCCCTGCAGTGGAGGCTGAGGACACGGTGGAGGATGAGGAGGCAGAGTTGGACATTGTCGCAGGACCAACGGCGTGACAATGTGATGGCGGAAGCAGCGTCACCTGGCCAAGTTGCTGGTGTGGCTGTGCAGGAACCACATTCACCCAGTGGGCCATAAAGGACAAGTATTGGGACAGCTTGGGACTCTCCACCTCGGCTCGGCACAAACCATCAGTTCTCTAAAAGGTGCAGAGTCCACCACTTGAAAAGGGAGGGCCTGCAGCACCAGCAACTTGGTCAGGAGCACGTTCAGCTTCTGCGACATTGAATGAGTGCGCGCATACTGCTGTCTCTTGGCTTAACAAAAAACTGCCACACCGCTGAGTAGGTGATTTTACCCCCAACACTAAGCACTGACTGACTGCTACCGCCACTGTCTCCGTGAACCTGTGCACCGCTACTTCCCAGGCAGGTAGGCTCCTATGAAGCGGGTGGTTTACCCAGGGCACGTTTGGCTACTGACCTCCCACTGCTGCCACCCTGCCGACTCACGGCCATGCTAGCTGCTTGCTGGCTCCGCCACTGCCTCACAGGCAAGTTGCCACCCTCTTCTCCCAAGCCACTCGGTCTGAACCGCGGGACGCCACCACCTCTGGGCCCTTTGTATTCTGCTGGACCGGACTCTCTGCAGATCCCCTGTGTTTGTCTGCCTTGTCTGGCAGTGTCTGCTTGTTTCCTCTCTCGCAAACGGGGCGGTCGCCCCCCTCCTTGGATCTTCAGTGTTGGCTGGGAACTGGTTACAGGTTTGAAGTTGTAAGTATTAAATATATGTTGCTTCATGTCCTCCTCTGCCTCCATGTTTGGCCCCACCTCCCCCATTCCCTGTGTAATTGTTTTCCCAATCTCCCAGCTTTGTCTATGCATTTATAGGGAATATGGGACAGAAGGTTAAAATTTCTCAACTTTATAAAGTGTTGCTTAAAACACGATTTAATAATACACGTTCTCTGGGACAAAAGGCTTGGCAAACTGATCTTCCGGGAATTTCCCTCGAAGATTGGGATAATATATTTGCGAATTTAAGTTTAGTTTCTTATAATTTGAATCACGTTTTGGTTCAATTTAATATTTTGCACCAAATCTACTGTATATCACACCTTTATGGCTTAATAAATGTGGTTTAACCACCTCAGCCCCCTAGCTGAAACACCCTTAATGACCAGACCACTTTTTACACTTCTGCACTACACTACTTTCACCGTTTATTGCTCGGTCATGCAACTTACCACCCAAATGATTTTTACCTTCTTTTCTTCTCACTAATAGAGCCTTCTGGTATTTCATTGCTGCTGACAATTTTACTTTTTTTGTTATTAATCGAAATTTAACGAATTTTTTGCAAAAAAATGACATTTTTCACTGGGAAAAGTTGTCTTTTGCCAAGATATTTCTCTCACCCAGCATGGGTATATGTAAAATGACACCCCAAAACACATTCCCCAACTTCTCCTGAGTACGGCGATACCAGATGTGTGACACTTTTTTGCAGCCTAGATGCGCAAAGGGGCCCACATTCCTTTTAGGAGGGCATTTTTAGACATTTTAGATCCCAGACTTCTTCTCACGCTTTAGGGCCCCTAAAATGCCAGGGCAGTATAAATACCCCACATGTGACCCCATTTTGGAAAGAAGACACCCCAAGGTATTCAATGAGGGGCATGGCGAGTTCATAGAAATTTTTCTCACAAAGTCTCCCTTTCCGCTAACTTGGGACAAAAATTTCAATCTTTCATGGACTCAATATGCCCCTCAGCGAATAACTTGTGGTGTCTACTTTCCGAAATGGGGTCACATGTGGGGTATTTATACTGCCCTGGCATTTTAGGGCCCCTAAAGCGTGAGAAGAAGTCTGGAATATAAATGTCTAAAAAATTTTACGCATTTGGATTCCGTGAGGGGTATGGTGAGTTCATGTGAGATTTTATTTTTTTAAGTTAGTGGAATATGAGACTTTGTAAGAAAAAATAAAATAAAAAAATTTCCGCTAACTTGGGCCAAAAAAATGTCTGAATGGAGCCTTACAGGGGGGTGATCAATGACAGGGGGGTGATCAGGGAGTGTATATGGGGTTATCACCCCCCCTGTCATTGATCACCCCCTGTAAGGCTCCATTCAGACGTCCGTATGTGTTTTGCGGATCCGATCCATGTATCCGTGGATCCGTAAAAAACATACGGACTTCTGAATAGACCCTTACAGGGGGGTGATCAATGACAGGGGGGTGATCACCCCATATAGACTTCCTGATCACCCCCCTGTCATTGATCACCCCCCTGTAAGGCTCCATTCAGACATCTGTATGTTTTTTACGGATCCACGGATACATGGATCAGATGCGCATAAAACATACGGACGTCTGAATGGAGCCTTACAGGGGGGTGATCAATGACAGGGGGGTGATCAATGACAGGGGGGTGATCAGGGAGTCTATATGGGGTGATCACCCCCCTGTCATTGATCACCCCCCTGTAAGGCTCCATTCAGACGTCCGTATGTGTTTTGCGGATCCGATCCATGTATCCGTGGATCCGTAAAAAACATACGGACGTCTGAATGGAGCCTTACAGGGGGGTGATCAATGACAGGGGGGTGATCAGGGAGTGTATATGGGGTCATTACACCCGTCATTGATCACCCCCCTGTAAGGCTCCATTCAGACGTCCGTATGTGTTTTGCGGATCCGATCCATGTATCAGTGGATCCGTAAAAAACATACGGATGTCTGAATGGAGCCTTACAAGGGGGTGATCAATGACAGGGGGGTGATCAGGGAGTCTATATGGGGTGATTAGGGGTGATCAGGGGTTAATAAGGGGTTAATAAGTGACAGGGGGGTGTAGTGTAGTGGTGTTTGGTGCTACTTATTACTGAGCTGCCTGTGTCCTCTGGTGGTCGATCCAAGCAAAAGGGACCACCAGAGGACCAGGTAGCAGGTATATTAGACGCTGTTATCAAAACAGCATCTAATATACCTGTTAGGTTTTAAAAAAAAATCGCATCTCCAGCCTGCCAGCGAACGATCGCCGCTGGCAGGCTGGAGATCCACTCGCTTACCTTCCGATCCTGTAAACGCGCGCCTGTGTGCGCGCGTTCACAGGAAATCTCGCGTCTCGCGAGAGGACGCGTATATGCATCCAGGAGGAATGAATCGACCACCTCCAGGACGCGTCCCTGCGTTCGGCAGTCCAGAGGCGGTTAAGGGATACTTCTAATTCGCCACAGTGTGATTTATCTGGGTCGGATCACTTGCATATGTTTTGGTCATGTATAGAGTTGAAACAATATTGGGGGGCAATTCATAATATTATTATCTGGGAATTGAAAGTTGAGATTCCGTTTACGGTGGAATGTTGGGTACTGAGTGACCTCACCAAGGTAGAATGTCCAAAATATAAAAGGATTCTTTTGATTAAAATAATGTTCTTGGCGAGACTTTTGATTGCTAGGGTTCTGTTGGAAAGAACAGACAGGATTACTGGTTCTCAAAAAGCTTAGAATCAACATTGAAAAATATATGGCATCAGAGGTGTGTGAGGACGCCTTTACGATAGGCCGGGTATGCCATCCAGGGCAGATTGTATATGTGGGCGACATACAGAATATAACTAGGAAACAGATTGAAGAATGGGGACAATTCAATTTGATAATTGGCGGCAGTCCTTGTAATGACTTATCTATGGTTAACCCGCACCGGAAAAGCCTTTATGGGGTCAGTGGACAAGTTTTTTTACATTACACGGTTACTCAATAATGTGTTGCCTAAGACAGGAGAGAATTGGCCAGTCTTCTGGTTATTCGAGAACATGGTTGCTATGGAGAAAGATTTCCCAAAAACTATTTCTCTCCACCTGGAGACGAATCCTGTCAAGATTGACGCAAGTGTGGTATCGGCTGTTCGTCGAGCCAGATGCTTCTGGGGGAACCTGCCTGGCATGAACAGGCCTCTAGTAGCTACAGACAATGAGAAGACAAAGCTTCAAGATTGCTTGGAGCCCGGAAGAGTCGCAAAGTTCATCAAGATTTAAACCATAACTACCAGCTCCTGGTCTCTTCGCCAGGGAAAACATCACGAGTTCCCAGTCATCATGGATGAGAAGGAGGACATCCTGTGGGGCACAGAGATGGAGAGAGTCTTCGGATTCCACCCGCACTATACGGACGTCTCAGAAATGAACCGCTGCTCCTGACAGATGCTCCTGGGAAGGTTATGGAGCGTCCCATTCATCCGGCATCTATTCGCCCCGCTGAAGGATTATTTTGAAAGTGTGCAGAAGCCACACGGGGCCCCCACGCTGCAGATTTATCATGGAGACACTGGATTTTATAATATTACATTATTATATTAAGAAAAAAAAAATTAAGCCGCTTCGTCACCTGGCTCCCAAGTGCAATCGCCTACATCATCATCATTGAGTATTGTCTGCACATCACTGATGCCCTCCTCAACTGTCTCTGGGTCAGGAGTCTGACCGCTCGCAACACCAGCTTGCACGCCACTCTCCTCATCACTACTTGCCCGCCTAGTAGAGGAAGCGGCGGATGTCTCCTCCACATCTTGCCTGGCCAGTAGCTGCTGAATGTCTTCTAGTAGCTCATCCTAACTGTATAGTGGAGCTGAGCCCACAGCATACAATACTTCTCTGGCTGAGGGAACAGAAAAGGACAGAGGCAGGTTGAGGACAGGTGAGGGCACAGGGCCTGCTCCCGGGCCATGCCAACTAAGCGTCGTGTCAGAGGAACCTACCGACTCTTGGCTGGGGTGTCTGATGTCACTTGGAATGAAGGCTCTTGAACATATAACTGCACCACTGAGCGGCAAATATATTTCACTTTGCCACTAAAACATGACAAAAAGGGCTGTAATTTTCGCACTTCACCACACAACGGCTAATAAGCCCTTTTTTCCCCACTAATACAAGCGAAAAAATGCTTTAGAACATATAATTGCACCGCGCAAGGGCAAACAGCACTTGCACCCCAATAACAAGAATGGTTTGCTGGAATTACAGAGCTGTATAATAGCAATCTGGGTCCCCAGTCAGTGCAGCAAGGTGTAATAGGATTGTTCCCATTACACAGGCTGTAACCTCCCCTACTGAACCCTGTTCTACATAAATGCTGTGGAATGATTCCTCCCTATCCTTTCCCTACACCTTCAATAATCTTTCCCTGAACTTGCAAATCATTTTTTTTAGCACAATGAAGTCTTTACTAGCACTGTCTCTAGGGCCTACTGACGTCTCTCCCTGCACTAAGTACACTGGAACATGGCAGAATCTAAGATGGCTGACACTATTTATAGGGCTGCGACATCACATTGCTGGCTGGCTGCTGATTGACTGCATGCATGGCATTATGGGTGATCCCGCCTTCCCAGAGTTTCTTTCTCCATGTCCTTACACGTGCAGCAGCCATTTTAGGAAAAAATGAGATTTATTACCATCAAGCGCAAGGAAATTTGGCTTTGGTGCGAATCGAATTTTTCCTGAAATTCAGATCGAATTCCACTTTGTCAGCTTCGATTCGCTCATCTCTAATTACCGCCAAATTATACAGTACCTCTGTTATGAAACCATAATATACTCATATGCATGAGCCATAAAAATTCTCACACTCACAGATATTTAACGTAAAGTTTTCAGTTTCCTGCCTGGATTGGTCACCTTAGCAGAAACTTTGGTAAATAGTGTGATAATGTTTTATCTTACAATCCTAAATATTGAAATTGTAACACCAAGAAGGAATTATAGAATTATTAGAATTATGGAATTATAGAAATCACAAGATGGATAGATATGTTAATGATATAAAATGATTTAAAAAAAACTGGAAAAAAAAATATTCAAAACATCTTGATTTATTCAGTATTGAGGATGAGCGCCACGCGCAGAAATACACACACTTGCACAACTTAGCATGTTATCAGTTGATATCCCAGATGTGCTTGATGCAAGACAAGTCTGTAGATGCTGCAGGCCATGGTAGGCACGTTTAGGTCATGGAGGCTGCTCACAGTACCACAAGCAATATGCAGCCTGGCATTGTCCTGTTAAAAAATGGGCCCTGGGATACTTTGGAGAAATGGCTGTTACCACTGGTTCCACTACCAAATCAATGTTAGTGTACCTTAAATGAAGACAATAGGGGTCCAGCTACTGTACATTATGCTACCCCCATAGTTCCTGGAGTAGGACTAGTGTGTCATTCTCTTGTGAAGGCCTCTGCTCATGTGGTCTCCAGACCAATCTCTGGCTATCATTGCATTCAAGACATAGGCGAGACCCATCATTGAAGAGCATAGACCTCCATTCCAGCCTCCATTGCCATTTTGCTGTGCACCATAATAGACTGTAGCTGGACATCTGTCTTGTAGCTCAATGCCGTGCAAACAACTTCTGACAGTTTGTATAGACACTGTTTGCCACCCTAGGTTTGGCACATCCAGTTTCACTTGTAGTACAGAATGGATCACCACATTCCACTCTTATAATCAAACAATCCGTCCATACAGAGGTGTTCTCCCAACCACCAGGACACACAACATTGAGTGATAAACCAAAGTCTCTCAAGGTTCTGTCCCTCTCAGTTTGCAACAAGTGGTGATAACTGGCACATTGACAAACAGAAGGCATCATGCAGTCATCCCGTATGACTTTATCAGATTTTTTTAGGTCTCGTGGCCCCATAGCAACTTTGCTTTAAATCTAGCTGTTATGCCCCTCCTATATGACCTATATTGGAGCTAGGTGCTTGAAATTTGATCATCTGCTACTTTCTCAATTTGTATAACCTTACAGTTTGTCCTTCTTGGTGTTATAATTTCAACGTTGACCACTGTAACACATAACATTGTGAATACATTGTATATTGACAACTGCTGAAGGATTAAACATATGCCCTGTAAAGCCTCTATCTGAAGGCCTTTCTTTTCACTGGTGATAATGTTTACCATGTACTGTAGTTGTGTAATTTAAAAGCTCTTTGACAGTCACAAGCTCAATTGACTGGTTATGTCACCCTTTAAAGTGACAGCACACTTGCTGTACAGATATCTTATAAAACCATAGTTCACATTGGCCAGCAAAGCCTTTACAGAGACTGTTAGCCGGGGTTTAAAGGGGTTTAAAGGGATTAGGAAAATTACTATGATTTTCTTTTCCCAGAAACTGTGCCACTTTTGTCTATTGGCTGAAGTAGGGTATTTCCAGCTCAGCCTTATATACTGCATTTGTCCGTGGTATGTTGCTGTGTATGTTGATGCAGCTTATCTACATTGAAGTCAATGGAAACGACCCATATCAATTTCACATGCAATGTTAAAGGGTTATCTAACCTTAAAATGTATCACCTGTCTTTAGGATATTAGATTGGTAAGGGTCTGACTCTCAACAACCCCACTGATTAGCTGTTTAAGGGGCCATGGTGCTCATGTGGATGCTGAAGACTCTTCATTGTTTAGATCGGTCCCAGGAGCGTTGCTAGGTTGAAACATTCAGGGCTTGGGCCCCTGATGTTTTGGCCCAGGCCCTGAATGTCCTACCTGCCAAATAGATACAACTGTATTGCATGCCCTGCAAGAGCTGAAGAACCTGTGATGACATCACAGTCCATGTGATCAGTTCTTAATGCAGTAGCTGAAAAGGACCTGCGATGATGTCACCATCATGTGACCAGTGCAGGAGAGGATGGCTCAGCAGTGAAGAGAAGTCCTGGGAAGAAGCTGTGGTGAGGTCTGTACATGAGGAGAGGTAAGTGAAGGGGTAGATTATTCAGTGTGAGAGACAGAGCAATGTTGGGAGTTGTAGTTATTTAACTGGGACTCTATGTTAGGGCTGAAGGGAGGAAAGTTATTTACATGGACAGTGGGTGGAGTGATGTTATTTACACGGGACTGAAAGTTGAGAGGGTGATGTTATTTACATGGGAATGCATGTTGGAGGTGGCTGTGGGAGGGCGTAATATTATTTTTATGGGACTGAATGTTGAGGGGTAATGCTATTTACATAGGACTGCATGTTGGATGTGGCTGGGGAGGGGGTGATTTTTATTTACATGGGACTGTATGTTGAAGGTGTCAGGGGGGGTGATGTTATTTAGATGGGACTGAATATTAAGGGTGTGATGTTATTTACATGGGACTGTAGGTTGAAGGCGTCTGGGAAGGGGGTGATGTTATTTACATGGGACTGTAGGTTGAAGGCAGCTGGGGAGGGGGTGAAGTAATATACGTGGGACTGTATATTGGAGGGGTGGTGTGATGTTATTTACATAGGACTGTATTTTGAAGGGGGCTGTAGATAGAGAGTGATGTTATTTATATGGGACTTTGTATTGGAGGGGGCTGGAGAGATGGTGTGATGTTATTTACATTGGACTCTGTGGTGAAGGGGCTGAGGAATTATAATTTCTGAGGACAGTAAACGGAGGAATACAACTACAGGGGGCACTGCAGGGAGCATTAAAAATACTGGGGGCACTTCATGGCGAGCATTATAACACTAGGGGGCGATATAAATACTGGGGGCACTGTGGGAACATTATAACAGTAGGGGTGATATACATACCTGGGGCACTTTAGGGTGAGTATTATAACAGCAGGGGGCATTATAAATACTGGGGACATTAGGCGTTCTCATTACTACTGGGGGCTCTATAGGAGGACTTATAGATTCACATTATTTCTACTAAGAGCACTATCGGGGGCCTTATTATTACTGAGGGGTCTGTAGAGAGCTTTATTACCACTGGGGGAACAATAGGGGGTCTTATGTCTATTGTTGGCTCTGTAAGGGCATTATTAATACTGGGGGGTTGTTCTACTAATGGAGGCACTCTTGGGGAGCACTATCACTGTTGGAGGCACTGTAGGGGGCAGTATTACTAATGAGGGCATTCTAGAAGGAAATTACTATTGGGACTATAAAGAGCACTATTACTATGGGGGGCGCTCATTTTCCTTCAGAATAGTATTTGGGGGTATTGGGGGGTACAGCGAGCAGCAGGATAACAGTGGGGACTCCAATAATTGGAATGTTAGGAAGCTAAGATGTCCGTGTGTGACACTGTACAGAGATGAGGCACGGCTGAGAGAAGTTGTACGGACCAAATGGAGAAGATGATGACAGAGAAGATCTACATCAGAGAAGACGTTACCTGGGAGGCACTGGATGTGAGCGGTACGTGCTGCTGTATAGCAAGTACAGCAAAATGTCTTCAGTGCTAGTGTTTTCCGGGGGAAGGGGGTTTGGTTGGGGGAGTGCGTTTGGTTGACTCAGAGAATTGGGCCATATGCATTGGGGCTTGGGCCCCAGATCTTTTGAGACCCTAGCAATGCCCGGACTGTACTTATAGTAGCAACAGTGCAGAGTATTACAGCTTTGTTCCATTCACTTATAGACCCCTATTGATATTAATAGTCTATCCAAAGGATCGGGCATCAATTATAAAGGGTTGGACAACCCCTTTAAAAGTTACATCATTAGACACCCATCCATGATGACAATATAAAGTGGGTAATATAATTGCACTTTATGTATCGACCATGAAAAGACAGAAAAACTGTACAACTTTAATTGGATCAAGGAGTCTTCTGGTCTAGGTCTTAGCAAGCAACTAAACATGGGGCCCCATAGCAAGACGTGACCACCTTCAACAGTAAGATCAGAGCATGAAAAGCTCATGATTATTATTGTCTTCATTTCTGCCGTGTCTTTTCCCCAATGCACAGGAATATCTTACAAAGGGATGTCATAATACAGGGACAAAGCTCACAGTGTTGTTACATCATAGAGATAATACAGATAGTGATATATCTAAGGAATAACTCATAAATTCTCAACATAGGAATGATAAGCATAGTGATGTCACAGTGGTGGGAAATTATGTACAATGAGATCTCATCATAGAGATAATTCACATAGTGTTAAATTTATCTAGTAATGTTACGGCTAAGCAGCTATGTAAACAGTGATGTCACAGTACTGCAAAAATGCACATAGTGATGTCACAGTAAAGCAATTATGCCAATAGTGCACATAGTGGTCACAGTGATATCACAGCACAGAACAAACAATGATGTCACAGTACAGGGATAATACAGTGATGTTACAGCACTGGAATATTCCAAAAAGTGACTGTGAAGAAGGGGCATAATGCACACAATATGGGGCTTAATTGTTTGTGGTGGGCTTGAACATGAATAGTGGATGCTATCTACAGTAGTTCTGTATGCCGTTAACCTACGGCTACCCTAACAAAATTCCTAAAAACGCAATTAGCAGATGTTTAATCCAAGTAAATGCAAACCTCTTAAAGATGCAAGTAGACAAGAGGTTACATGTTTAACATACCTAGCTGTACGAAGTAAATAATTTCACACAATATATAAAGTGTGGAACCTACAGTGAATTGGTGCCAACATTTTTGATGGTTCCTTTGTGAAGGAGAATATTTGGGGTTAGGCAAAGCTATTTTCTGCTTGTCTGCACCCAGCACCTACAGACTATTTATTTGTAATAGTAAACATTATACCATGGGGAACTTTTTTCAAGTTGGCATTGATAGCCTATCCTGTATGAAGTAGGTTAAGCCCTAAAATTCCTGGCTTTCTTTCACACAGATAAACAGCCCAACAACCTTTGGTGAAAGGTTCTGCTTAACAAATAACAATACCCAGCTGATCCTTCCTTCTGCCTGTCCCAACACGAGTTGCGCGCTAACAATGCTGAGCAGCTATTCACTATTGCTGTAGGCTCAATGCTCCCCTCCCACACAGCTGTGTCCTTTCAAGACTGTGTAATGTACCTGTACATAAAGGAAGAACAGCTTGTGTAGACTTTGTTTTAAAGACGACCTCTATTTCCCAATCTAGGAGCAATTAACATGGAGCTGGACAACTACCATTAAGTCTTTCGAAACTGGAACTTGTACCCTCAATCAAATTTAAGATTGAAAATTATTGTTTAGAAGGTTCATGGTCATTAGATGTGTTATTAGTCATCTCTTAATAGTATTTTTCAATGTGTTCTATTATGACTATTGTCATTTGTAGCTCTGACATACAAAGCACCATAGGATGTGATATGTATCGGTATTCTTGCCACTGTGGTACGTGCAGACTCTATGAAGGATTCAGTTGAGGTTTACCACATGCAAGTTCATAATCAGTCTTCTTAATGGTATCCTTGGCAACAGACTACAAACTGACAGCTTGTAGTCTGATGATAAGGAGCTAGTGAAAATTTTAAGTAGCATGCCGCATTTTAGAGCCATGGCCTTTAACCACTCAAGCTGTTGCGGAACTAAAAATTCAGCAAGGCTATGTATGTCTAGACATTCTGGCAGTTTCACAACAGCTAAAGCCATAAGTTGGAAACCATTGTCTTATACACCCCTTTTTCACTGCATAGTACCAGCTCTATCCTTCTCTGCTTGGTTTTGGTACCATATAGTTTGATTTGTGACAATTCGTTAAGACCAATCACTAGTCAGCAAGACTGGTCATGTGTCCTTCATGGTACTTGCTTGGCTCACTTGGGACTTCCTGAGATGGGGTTCCAAAAACTACCAGGTACCAAGTGCTATCTGCAAAATGGTCTAGTGAAAAATATCCATCTGAGCTGGTTCCATGCAGTGGAAAAGAGTTTTCAGGTAACTTTATGTTTTATTCATAAAAAATGTCAGGTTACAATGTCAGGTTACCGCAAGGTGGTATCATAAAGCTTTAAGATTTTATAATTATCTTTTTAGGTTTAATTTCTACAACTGAGAAACAGCTAGACCGAGAAAATCGTGAAGAACACATTCTTGAGGTAGGACATTGGTTGGGCTTACATAATATTCTAATGTGCGGTCAGTAAAATCATGTACACTCTGATATTTATATGAGCCCTGTTTTTAAGTAATTTATGTGGATTTTTTAAATGTTATAATTCGCTTTGTAAATTTATATCATAGGTTAGGATTATAATCAATATGTTGCCTTTCCCACAGGTCACAGTGTCGGACAATGGGGTGCCTACTCTTCAGTCCTTCTCTCGTGTTGTCATAAACGTTTTAGATGTAAATGACAATACTCCAACATTCTCCCAGAAACTGTTCACTGTACAGCTTCCAGAACGTGTTACCTCGTCCCCACCTTCTCCCATCTACAGACTTATAGCTATGGACCGAGACCAAGGAATTAATGGCCAAGTGACATACAGTATTCTGGAACAAAATGAAGAAAAATTTATTATCAACTCCAACACTGGTGTCATCTCATCTGCTGCTTCATTTTCATTTGGAGAGTATAACATATTGACGGTAAGTTAGGGAATCTTGAGAAACAGTGTTGCTCTGTCAAACGCATTTTTTACCTCCAACAAAATATCATATTAGGAATCACTTCTTCTTAGACCCTATAATTATCCATCTGAAATGCAGATACATCAAAGAACACTGACCTGTCATAGGCTTTGAGAAAGATGCATTTAATGGTTTATGGCTGTTTCATTTACCATATTTTAGAGAGCTTGAACTAAATTGGAAAAACAAATGTCAGTGACTTGTGGATGGTATTGAGCTCCATTCTCCATTGCAATAGCAGACACAACCCATACACAGGTCTGACACTATTTCATAAAAACAAATCGAATCATCAAACAAATAATTTATTATTCAATTTCCTGGAATTGACCACATGAATTTTGTCAGAATGTATAGCACCAATGCTTCAAAGTTAAATATTTTTGTTTGTTTGTTTTGTTTGTCCAGGTAAAAGCTACAGATGGTGGTAATCCCTCTCGATCTTCCACTGTGAGATTACACGTACAGTGGATCAAAAATCCAGGACCTTCAGATGAATCACTAGCATTTGATGAGCCACAATTTGCTTTTGAAGTTATGGAAACCGATCCTGTGAACCATATGTTGGGGCTCATCAGTACAGAACCGATGTACAGTCAATGTTGGTTTGATATAACAGGTAAAGTTCACCTTTTTTTAACTTAGTATAGAATCAAGGAAGATGGCTTTTTTGTGGCTTCCACAGATTTCAGTTAAATTTAATGGATTCATTTATATGTCTAAAATTATATACACTGGAATTTGGAGCTCATTGAAGGTAAAGCTATTGCATGTAGCTTGTACATAATCTTCCTACAATTTCATATTACGAAGCCATGCACAGTTCATGTGCCACCAGCAGCGTAACTTAAAACTCTTGGGCCCCAGTGCAAAAATCTGTGACAGGGCCACACCTGCCATACAACATTTATAGTACTTGTGTCTGCTTTAGGAGCTGCGGGGCCTGAGTGCAATTGCTACCCACTTCTGTATCCCTTATAGCTACACCCATGGTGCTTTTAGGGGAGCATGTTATGGAACATGCCATGATTTTTCCTATGTATGTATGTGTGCATGTATTCATACAGTACATATATGAAATAAGTGTCACACATTTACAGTATGAGTCCATAAAGTTCGGTGTGTGATGAATTAGGGATCCACAGAACAACTATATTTATGGTATTATGCATTAATCAGTGCAGTTGTCATCTCAGTTCTACTCACTACTCAGTTCTGCTCACTGGTCTTTGGGGTCTAATTTATTTGCATGTTCTAAGACATTTACTTCTAAATTGGTCTAATCAACTCCCAACCTATGACATGTATACACCTAAAGAGTCATATCACTGGTATAATTTGAGATAATAACAAAACTAAGTGTATGGACATAGCAAGAATTAACTTGCAAACATGAAACACAAATACCTATACATGATTCCTTAAAACCAGTATAGAAATGTGATATACACCTTCCTCAGAAGAAGCTCAATAGGACAACTAACTTTTTTTTAAATTTCTGTTTCAAGGAGGCAACAATGACCTAGACTTTGACATCGACAAGAGCACAAGTGGTTTGCTCATTGCTCAGCCTTTGCAGTCAAGAAGAAAATCATTCTATAACCTTACTGTACAGGTCACAGATGGTTCCCGTTCAATAAGCACCCAGGTAATCTTTTATTATGTCATTTTATATTGTTGTATATAGTCTCCAGCTTTACTACTACTAAAAACCTCAACATACAGTAAAGATGAAACAGTTGCATTATTTTTCTTTGCGCAATTATGAAATAATAGTTATACATGACCAAAGCCTGCCGGTTTCTAGTAGGAGTTGTCTATGATCACCTTCCAACCACATTTTCAAGCATACCTGAAAATCATTTTGGAAGAATATTTCAGACATTTCATACATCCTGCAGTACTGGTCTAAATCCCTAAAACCAGCAGGCATATGAAAATATACTTGGCCAGGTCCTTACTGTCTTGCACCAAGCCAACAGGCTTATCCATAGCAATGACCTTGTATCGGAAGATACACAAACTGGCACTCTGTGGCAATATATGGATGTAGTAATAGATTCTTACTATACTCTTCCCTTTATGGGTGCAAGGTCCCAGCCAAGCCCTACATGATTGCTTGCCAATGTTTTCAAAAGAATTAAATTATGGATGAAGCCTATCATCCTCTTTGTAATTAGTATAATTACAACTCTTCAGTAAATGTTTGTGAATCAGCAAATGCTTATACGGTATACATACTTGTTTACATTATGAAGAGGCCTTAATCTGCAGGTACATATTTGTTGACATGGTAAATTATTGATCTTCTGCATAGAATAGAAGATCCTCATTGTAATCTGGTTTATTTACTAAACTTCCTTCATAGGTTCACATCAATGTCCTTCCGGTTAATAAACACCGTCCAGAATTTGTACAGGATCACTACACAATTCAAGTTCCAGAGGATGTGCAGTTCGGTACGGAGGTGCAGAGAGTAAATGCGACAGATGATGATAGTGGGACGAGTCTGGTTTACACTATACAAGGTAGTGCAGACCCAAGAAGTTCCAAAATGTTCAGGATGGATTCCTAAAACTGGTGCCTTGTACACCACAGAGACGATGGACTATGAGTCAATGCCAATTCATATTCTAACTGTTATGGTATGTACTACAGTTTCACAAAAACCTACCAGCTGTACTAAATACCTATAAGCTTTAGACTAAGTTGCCATGCGCCCACCAGAGAAATAATTCTGAGGGCTTACCTGCAATCTATGCAAAACATGTGCATGTCCCCTTTAATTGCATTGTAATCTTTGTTGTCTTTGGTCACACACATTAGGCCACAATAGCACTTGAATGAAACAAACATCTCCACGATGTTTGACCACGCTGACAGAGCAGCGTCCATTGATGATAACAAACATATTCTAAGTAGACCATAGATTCGTATAACTAATATGTGCATTTTCATTCTCCTCTAGGTGCGAGATCAGGAAGCTCAAACCAAGCGTAATTTTGTACGAGTGACAATTCAGGTAGAAGACATTAATGACCATTCACCTCATTTCATTACATCTGCGTATGAAGGAACTGTTTCTGACTCATCAACTGCAGGAACTGAGGTGCTGCAAGTACGTGCTACAGATAAGGACCAAGGACTTAATGGCAAGATCCAATACTCCATACAGTCAGGTGGATATTCCAAAATACTTACAGTGACGTTTTAATTAAAGTTTATTTAGATGAGTGGTTTAGAAAAACAATCTTAGATACCCTTAAAGGCATTCTGAGTGGAGGGTTCCCCATTTTAAGCATCCATTAATTAGTTGAACCTACAAAGAGCTTTTCTCACTTTGGAGGACCCAGGATATACATGCATTACACTTATAAGTCTCTAATACCAAATTGCACTATGCAATGCATCATTTCTCCTGTGGTGGTGCGGCAGAGGAATTAAACAGAAGTACTTGCTGCCAGGTTACCGGCAGATTACAGCTAATCACTGTGGTTTCCAGCAGAGGGCCAAACTTGTGATCATCTTATTTTCAAGGAACCTTCTAGCAAATTGCTAATAATTCTGAGCCCTGTATCTTGTGGAGACTCAATCGATAGTTTATAATATTATAGTATAATTGTCAGTAGTTGTCTAAAACATATATTCTGGATCTTCACACAAATGCACTGACCGGATTAAAACAATAGTTTGTTAAACTGGATAAACAACTACCTTCCTTGATTGAGACCTTAGATTTATTATCACAAGAATGTGGTGAGAGCAGGATGGTAAATAGGTTCAAGACTGCTGACTTGACATTCCTGTCTTGTAATCAGCCGAGTACCAGGGGCGTAACTACCATAGCGGCAGACTATGCATCTGCTATGGGGCCCAGGGCAAGAGGGGGCCCAATTCTGATCATCCTCTCTTCTACTCGAGGTTAAAACTTGCTCATGACTCTGCCCTCTAAAGGAACAACTTTGAGCAAATGAGGCAGTGGAAAAAATAGCCCAAGGGTCATTGAGGGGTTATTAGGCGTAAACGCTTCTGTCCTGTGTTAGGGGCCTGGTTTGATCCTTGCTATGCGGCCCTTACTTCTCTATGTACAACACTGCCGAGTACTATTCACTTGTGCCATACCAATGCCACTCCATGCCTATAAAAACGAAACATGCACACAGTTTATTGTGCGTAGAATAAATATTCAGTTATGAAAGGTACGCAGATTAATTTAACAACAAGCCTAATCCTTATAGCCTTGCAAGAAAAAGTAAGGACATGTAGCAGGACTGTACTTTCGGTAGGGGTCCAAACACGATCAGCTGATTGAAATGGCCACGGCACTCTATTATTTACTCAGGCACAGCGGCTCAGCCTGGAACTGCAATTCAGATCCATTCTAGTGAGATGCAATACCAGGCACTGCCACATTCAGACCCTGGCTTTCGTTGGTAACAATATACTTTTATTATGTAAATATGAGAAAAACATAGTTGCATGTAAAACAAAGGGGGTTATGTGGCTGTAAATAGATATATATATATGCATATATATATATATATATATATACTATATATACGGTATATAGACCATGGATTAAAATGATAAGTCAATACTCACCACAACGTACCCCTGGTGCTCCCGTTCTGATGCTTTATGACTCCTCAGCAGTCTCTGCTCTTGACACACAAGAAAATGCCCACTCAGCCTATCACTGGCATTGAAGGCCTGAGTGGGCATTTTCTGTGTGTTGAAAGGGATCAGGAAACAGAGATCGACAGGGGACCATGAAGTGTCAGCAGAGCCATATCTAGGCTTTCCCATGCCAAAGGTTAATTTTGCTGACCTAGCCCTGTCTTGAATTAGCCTACCCAAGACAAAATGACCTCTTGGCACCCACTGGCTTTCAGCACCCAGGGACATGCCCTTCCCTAGTGATATCTCAGAGTGTCAGAATTGGAACAATGGTGGATATGTTTGGTGAGTAATTGACTTATTTTATTTTAAGCCATGGAGAACTTTAAATGTTGTGCTCCTCAATACCAGGTACAGCCCATGGACAAAGACAATGTTGCTTCTGTAAAACAAATTTTTTTTTTTTCATTTTTATACAAATAAATATTTATGCATGACATTATTTATTGTTCCTTGACAGGTAACAATGAAGGATATTTTAATATCGATGCCTCTTCAGGTCTGTTGACCCTAGCAAAAGCACTGGAACAAGCTATGAAAAGCCAATTTTCCTTGACAATCCTTGCTGTAGATCAAGGCACTCCACAACTTCAAGATGTTTCCATAGTCAACCTGCAAGTCAAATCAACTGATGCATCACCACCAAAATTTATCTCTACAGAACATGTGGTGGAGATAAGTGAATCAGTACCTATTGGCTCTTTTGTCGCTATGGTTTCTGCAACCAGCTGTTCCTCCATCAATTATGAGATCAAGGATGGGAACAAGGAAGGCGTCTTCTACATAAATTGCTATTCAGGAATCATCACCACTCAAAAAAGATTGGATTTTGAAACAACCTCATCTTACCAACTCAAGATACGCAGTTATAGCTCCCTTGGATTTTCTAGTGACACAACAGTTTTTATCTACGTCATTGACGAAAATGATAACTCCCCTGTCTTCTCACAAACATCTTACTTTGGTCAAGTTAATGAAGATGCTCCCATTGGAAGCATGGTGACCAATTTGGACCTCACTCCTATGATTATTCAAGCTACTGACAATGATACAGAGTCCAATGCTTTGTTGAGTTACCAAATACTAGACCATGAAATGCGTAATTACTTTAATATCAATCCAAGTATGGGAACAATATTTACAGTGGCAGAGCTTGATTATGAGCAGACCACACAGTTTTCTTTCTATGTACATGTATGTGACTCAGGAAATCCAAGTTTGTATGCATCTCAGCCAGCCAAGATTACCATCCAGGTCACTGATGTCAATGACTCCCCACCTCAATTCCTGCAAGATGTGTATGAACTGATTGTATACTTACCAGTTTATAACCAAATGCAACTTCTCACTGTTTCAGCTGAAGATAAAGATTCCAATGTGGAGTATAGCATCTCAGAAGGCAACACAGATAGTGTATTTTCAATTGATCCCAACAATGGTCTTCTTGTTGTAAGTGATTCTTCAATCTTAAATTCTTACTGTGAACTCTCAGTAAAAGCTTGGGATGGGATTTTCCAAGATACTGCAGTAGTAAAAATTAATGTGACTGAAATGCAAAGAACCAACCTTAAATTTGATCATCCACTTTATACAGTCAATGTTACGGAAAATGATTCTCGCATCTTGGATTTAACAGTGGTAGATGTGGTGGGAAACCAACTAAATGAGCCAGTTTATTTCTCTGTTCTTACTTGTACAGAGCATTTCCAGATGAGTGTATCTTCTGGACTCCTCCAGACTAAAGGCTTGGAATTTGACAGAGAGTATCAAGACAAATTTGAGGTGGTGGTGGAAGTAAAAGATAGTAGAAATCCACCCCGTGTGTCTCAAAGTCGGGTCAAGGTGTATGTAGAAGATATCAATGACAATGCTCCAGAATTCATTAACACCCCATATTATGTAGCTATGGAGGATGACCTAGAACCTGGAGATGTTATTTTCCAGGTGTCAGCTATAGATAAAGACCTTGGGAAAAATAGTGATCTGACATACCAGTTAAAGAAGATTACAAATATTTTCGGATTGATCCTTCACTTGGAGATATTATTCTGAAACAACCCTTTGACTATGAAGCATTAAATCAGTATGTTCTCAAGGTCATTGTCAGAGATCATGGTAAAATTGCATTGCAAGCTGAAGAAGAAGTCGTCATCATTGTCAGAAACAAATCAAACCCAATTTTTCAGAGTCTGTACTATAAGGTGACAGTGCCAGAAAATGTGCCAGCTTATACTCCTATATTACATGTCCAGGCTCGGAGTCCAGAAGGGTTCCGTGTGATTTATAATATTGTTGAGAATGAGGCCCTTAGTCTATTTAGCATAGATTTTAAGACAGGATCCCTGAGTGTTTCAGGGCAATTGGACTATGAAACGAAACCAAATCATCTTATAACTGTAAGAGCTACTGATTCAGCCTTGGGTTACTTTTCAGAAGCAAAGATCTTAGTTATTGTGGAGGATATTAATGACCACTCACCAGTCTTCTCACAGTCAGTCTACACTGGCCATGTCCTGGAAAAACTACCCCCTTACAAAGCTGTCATTCAACTTCTAGCTTCAGATCAAGACTCTGGGAAAAACCAAGAGGTTTCATATCATATTATAGGAAATGACACAGAAGGAGCTGATGAATTCTTTCATATAAACCACAAAACAGGTGAAATCTCCACTGCCCAAGAGCTGGATTATGAAAGCACCCGTCAGTTTCATCTCAAAGTGAGGGCTACAGATAATGGTGTGCCTCCTCTGTACTCAGATGCTCTGGTTATCATAAATGTTACTGATGTAAATGACAACCCTCCAAAATTCAGGCAAGAGCAGTATGAGGCCAATGTAAGTGAACTGGCCAACTGTGGACATATTGTGGTCAAAGTCCAAGCTCTTGACATGGATAACATTGATGCTGGTAAGCTGGAGTATCTGATCCTTTCTGGCAATCACCAGAGACATTTCACCATAAACAAAGCTTCTGGAGTTATAGCCCTTTCAAATCTGTGTAGAAGCACTTTAAATGTGTCTTACCATTTACAAGTCTCAGCATCAGATGGTGTCTACAGGGATATTGTACCAGTATATATCAATATCACTTATGCAAATAAGCATACCCCGTCCTTTCAACAGGATGTATACGAGGTGGAACTTGTGGAAAATGCAGAAATAGGAACAACAGTGGTTGAAGTGAGAGCAAATGATCCTGATGATGGACCTTATGGGACTGTGAAATATATGATAATTAATAAACTGGCTTTAGAAATGTTTTCAATAGATAATAATGGCCATATAGCAACTTTGAGAAAATTAGATCGGGAGAATGCAACGGAAAGATTTATAGCTATTAAAATCATGGCCACAGATGGAGGAGGAAGAGCTTCTTTCTGCACAGTCAAAATTATTGTGACAGATGAGAATGACAATGCTCCAGTTTTCATAGCAAATGAGTATGTACTATCTGTCCAATCTAACCTTAGTAAAGGAACCCCAATTATTCAGGTGGTAGCTTACGACGCTGATGAAGGGCAAAATGCTGATGTCACATATTCTATAGCTAAATATGATGAAGATCTTGTTCAGATTAATCCTTACAATGGTACTATCATAGCAAAGAAAAGTCTTTTTGGATTAGAAAACAAAGATATTAGTTTTACAGTTATCGCAAAGGATGGGGCACCACCCAACTGGAGCTCACTAGTACCTGTTCATCTTCATATTGTGCCAACAGAGGTCACTTTGCCAAAGTTTACAGAAGCACTATACAGCTTTTCAGCATCTGAAGATCTGCCCACAGGTTCAGAAGTGGGTTTGGTGAAAGCAACAGCTGCAGAACCAATAATCTACAGTCTGGTAGAAGGAACCACCCCAGAAAGTAACAAAGATGGGGTGTTTAGTTTAGATAAGCACACAGGAGCAGTGATTATGAAGAAAGGTGTAGACCATGAAACAACCAAATGGTACCACATAGATGTTCAGGCTAACTGCCCTCACTTAGGGAAAGAGTTGGTGAGTTTAGTCTCAGTGAGCATTCAAGTGAAAGACATTAATGACAATCAACCTGTTTTTGAAGCAGATATTTACAGAGCTTCATTAGTGGAAAATATGCCTGCAGGAACTACTGTCATACAAGTTACTGCCAATGACCAGGACACAGGCTACGATGGGATAGTATTTTACAGTCTGAAAGGAGATAACAATGAGATCCACACTTTATTTACCATCGATACTGACAGTGGTTGGATCACAACACTTAAGGAGCTTGACTGTGAGAAACAAGAGGTATACCGTTTTTATGTGGTGGCTTCAGATCAAGGCAAAAAAATACGTCTTTCTTCAGAAGCACTAGTAGAGGTCACAGTCACTGATGATAATGATAACCCTCCAAGGTTCACCTCTCAGATATATCGGGGATCTATAGCTGAAAACAGCCAGCCTGGACAAGTTATAGCAACCATCAAGACATGGGACAATGATATGACCGAAAGCAACAGGAAAGTCACATGTTACATAACAGGTGAGCATTTTCACATTCCACAATCAAATTTTCATCATATAAACCTTCTAAAGTGCATGGAAATTTTATCTGTCTCCATAATCTATATATGTTCCATGTATTTTCAATAGAAATTATAATGTTCTGTTGACAGATGGAGACCCATTTGGCCTTTTCAGCATTAATGAACTTGGGAACCAGTGGGTAATTTCATCCAAAAAACCCTTGGACAGGGAAGAGACAGAGAGACATTTTTTGAGTGTGATGGCTTCTGATGGGAAATTTCAAACTACTACTGATGTGGAAATCACTGTGTTGGACATCAATGACAATAGTCCTCATTGTCGTCAGGTAAGGGGTTGATGTGGTAAATACAGTATGTGGTGTTAATGAAACAATATAATATTAGTATATTTCTATAAATTAGTTCACAGAGTATTGTTTTACATTGATGTGCCAGAGTAGTTCTTGAATTAGATTTTTCCAGTCTTAAAAATGTAATATTTTTTGTGAATGAGTTATTTTACATAAAAGCAAGAAAGGACCTTTGAAGGGGTTGTCTATTTTGGCAGATTCCTCATTCTGGGCAGACCTGCAAAGGAAAGGATGCTTACTTGCTCCCTATTTCTGGGTCCCGGATTGTTTTCTCCCCAGCTTCGGCTGTCTTGCTGAGTTCCCCTACTTTTACGTTGACCCTGCTGCAACCAATGTCTGGCTGGAACGGTGATCTAGCCCCCTTGCATCATGTCAATTAGTCATGTGACGTAATGGGGCATCAAAGTAGAAGTTAACAGTGGGGAACCCGACAGAGGCAGCCATGTGCAGGGAGAAAAGAAACTGGGACTAAATGGTGGGGAGCAGGTAAATATGTTTCTCTTTGCAGGTATAGCCAGAAAGGGGGTCTGCCAAAAACAAACCTTTAAGGTAGGAGAACTATAATTGTGAGTTTTATGTCTGCTATTTTAGGGATTTGTCCCCAGTTTTGCCCCCAAAAATCAAATTGGCAACAAGAACTTTTGCATTTGGAACTTTTTATATAGTCACAAAAAACATTACCAGCATAGCACCCCAAATGCTTTCATTACTTCTGTAATGAAATTAGATCAGAATTGCTGCAGAAAAAATATATATTTTTAATAAGTTATATTAAGAAATTAGTCTTAAAGGAATTTTCCAGGCAAAATATATGCACCATGTTATGCCTTGTGCTGTGCCAAGATAATGCTCTGCCCCTCTGTTCTTGAGTTTTGAAGACTGTTATACAGGGAATTACAGCTAATTTACAGTAGCTGGGCTGAGGTTTTATAAATGTTGCTACAGAGAAAGACCTCTAAAAGACGAAAACTACTATGGTTCTGTCATGCCACATTTTTCATCACTCTCCCCACTGACTTAGATAAGAAGATCTTTATTGTTTAGACTGCTTCTGAAGAAATGCACATGAAGGGGTAGATCAATGCTCTGATCACCCTGATAAGCAGCAGCATCTCGATTCGTGTCTTGTTTGAGTGCACTGAGGAACTGGCTCCTCTCAGTAAGGAGGAGACACCTAGTCGTCACTGATCTAGAAATAACACCAGCATTACAGAACAGTCGCTCCTATTCAGCTCTGTTTGGGATTTCACATTCCTGAAACGGTTGAATTGCTTCCATGGAAAATATAAAGAGACTAAGATAATTTTCTTTTTATCAGATGCTTTACCAAGCAAGGGTAGCTGAAGATGCGCCCCCTGGTGTATTTATCCTCAAGATATCAGCCAAAGACTCTGACCTAGGTCACAATGCCATGGTCACTTATAGACTTTATGGGCTTGGAGATGATCAGTTCCGACTGGATCCATATACTGGTAGGTATTACCAAATACTGTTGCTTTGTGTTTTTATCTGACTCATTTCTATATAACTTATGTATGGTTAATTACAATCCAAAGTCAGTTAAACATTAATTTGACAAATGCCATCCTGTCTACTTTTAATTTCCATCCAATACTCAATACAAACTATGGAAATTACTCTCTTGGGTCAATCCATTTATAGCAAAAAATGGCATATAACCAGTTTAGACAGTCACTCTGATCTATTTGGCTCTGACTCCACAGACCCCTACCACTCACAAGATTGAAAGTTGCAAGCATCCTTTGGCACAGTATTTGGAAGGCAATGGTGCAATGCAGTAAAAAATGTAAATCCTTGGCTTTCCACAAATTGTCATCACTTGTTATTGGAATGTATACATAAGTATAATAAATATATGAAAATACCCCTTGACAAATCTGTGTTACATTAAGCTTCAAGCACTTGTTCTTTTATTACGTACAACAGGTGAGCTTACAACATTGGCTCCACTGGACAGAGAGAAGAAAGCTTCTTACCACATGCTTGCAAAGGCCACAGACGGAGGAGGACTGTCATGTCAAGCAGACATCATCTTGTATCTGGAAGATGTAAATGACAACGGCCCTGTATTCTCTTTGGATCACTACTCCGTCACTGTGTTTGATAATACTACTTTGAAGACTCCAGTTGCAGTGGTTTTTGCTAGAGATCCTGATGAAGGTAATGCAAGATAATTATGCTACTGTACTTGGGAGTCAAAATGGAGATATTGGTGGGCAAATTCTGGGATGGAATTTGGTAGGATTAACAGACATGACTTGCTTGAATAACCTTAGCTTACTTTATGATAATTTACATCACATACGCGTGTGATCCAAATAGCTATGTAAGTTGGTGACATTGGGGCAAGTACAATATTTTTCTTGGTAAACTGTTTTGTGGATTTTGTGCTTTAGGTTTAAATTCTGAAGTTCGATATTACTTCAAAACCTCTGCCAATGGACTTTTCATAGTAGACGAAAACACTGGAGTGGTATATCTGGAAAAGCCTCTAGAAAATATGGAAGACCAAGTAATTGAGTTGAACATCTGTGCAGCAGACCGTGGTTTGCCCCGTCCACTTTCAACATGTCTACCCATTTCGGTATCTGTAGTGTCTCTGAGTTATTACCGATCAGTTTTCGGGAACCCTGAAAAGCTTATATTGCTGCCAGAAGACCAGGCTGTAGGGTCAGAGCTACTGAATCTTTCAGACTTGAGTCAAGATTTGGAGGACAAAGCAAAGATCACGTATGAAATCTTGAGTGGGAATGAAAATAAGATGTTCCTTCTGCACGATACAGGTAGAGTAGTCTGCATGATGAGATGTACTGTATAGATTCAGAATGACTAGAGACTGTTCATATTCATGGAGGGACAACTTATTTTTCGTACTCCAGGAACCAGCCTTAGAATTCTTCTCTCCCTCTAGGCAAAATCTTCATATTGTAAATGAGTAAAACTACTGGCACCATTGAACCCCACAAACATCAGAGTAGCCCTAGTGCCGAAAGTTGGTGCCAGAACTACACAGCCCTGTCCATTGTGTATTGTACAGAGCTGGTAAATGCAGCCCTGCTCCCATTCACTTCAGTGAGAGCAATGCTGCAGTTATCATCAATGTAGCTGTGTGGTATTGCAGCATAGCCCCAAACACTTTTCTGGGACTGAGCTGCAATATCCCATACAGCCAAATAACAATAGTGGTGCTGTTTCTAGAAGAAAGCTGCAGTGTACTGTTTATCTAATCTTATAAACCCCTTTAATACTGGATTTGTGCTTCCAAATTTAGCATACCCAATACTTTTCACTACTACGTTAATTCTTACCTTTTATCCATGATGATGTCATTACTTGTTCAATGTACTTCTAATTATATCCAGATACTTGGCAATCCCTTTTATACACTAATTTCTGTTACAGGCAAGTTATACTTGAACAAGAAGTTGGATTATGAATCTCAGCATCAGTATTACCTGTCAGTCGAAGGTACAAGGGCAAGTTCTCCACCCATGAGTGATGTAACAGTCCTTGTGGTGAACATAACTGATGTAAATGACAACAAGCCCATCTTCAACCTGGAGGAATATGAGGCCGAAATCAGAGAGGATGCAGTTGTGGGTGATCTAATTGTGATGGTAAGAAAGGGGAGTCTTTAAAATGAGTATACACTAAAGATAACAGAGCCACGCATGATGTTATTGTCTTTGGGTTTCCAGCTATGCCATTTTAAGACAACGCACATTTCCATAGTGACATTTCAGTAGGTTCTGAACATCATAGTGTTTTTAGCCTTTATTTACGCCATGAATAAGTCCTGGGGAGGGAATTATTAGATCATTAGAATGAGGTGTGTAGCTATAGGCAGGGCAGAGTCAGCAGTTGCCCCCAGGTCCTGGTGCCTGAGGGGGTCAAAGGCCCCTTTGTCACATAAGACACCAGTATTATAAATTTCCCATAGTACCCAGCTACATATTTTTCATTGAGGCCCAGTAGCTTCAAGTTACACCTCTGATAGAAATAGTTATAGCAGGAGATGAGTGTGTTGATCTTGTAGGAGGCAGTGACTAGGCATACTGTAACGTATATTGTGTTGTGTATGTGTATTATATATAAGATTAGTTTCATTCTACATATTTTCTATAGGTATCCGCTGCGGATCTGGATGGACCAAACAATAATAAAGTCACTTTCCAGATTGTGAGAGGTGACCCTCTTGGCCACTTTTCAATACACCCAGAGCGAGGAGATCTGAGAGTTTTAAGTCGACTGGACAGAGAGAAGGTGAGCGTTTTCCCACAAAGTGGTTGAACTTGTCTTGCTGACTTCAAAAACGAATCACTTTAAGCAGAAAGCACAGAAATATGCAGGGCATGTCTAGTTCCGTTCTACAGGTTATTTTTAGAGTTTGATTCAAAATGTTACGTTAGCTTTGAAGTATGTATGTTCGGTTCTCCTCAATTTACTCTTAACATGCTATGTTGTTTCTATATAGAATGTTCTATCACAGGGATGCCTAACCTGCGGCCGTCCAGCTGGTGCAAAACTACAACTCCCAGCCTTCCTGGACAGCCTGGAGCTTTTAGGGCATGCTGGGAGTTAAAGTTTTGCAACAGCTGGAAGGCCGCAGGTTGTGCATCCCTGCTCTATCACATTAAAACATCGTTTTCTGTGCATATTAGGAAATGTTACTCTTCTCTCTTACATTGTGTTTCAATCCTCTTTTTAATCTAAAAAGAGACATAGGCAAACTGATCTTGTGAATGTGATGTACAAGGGGTTTTTACATGACCATAAACATCATGACATACAAGACATAAAATGGTATACATAGACTGCAAGAATTAATTAAAGACTGATAGAATGTATGCAACAGGGAGTAGCTCTAGGTAGTTCACATTTCCCATGCTTGCACTCCCTTTCTCAGCAGCAGAATGGAATGTAGGCACTGCTTACAGCAACTGTTGGGGTCCCCTAATATGTAAATCTGTTCCTATTTTTTCATCGTTACTAGAAATCCAAATATTCCCTCGTGGTACAAGCTACAGACAATGGTATTCCATCTTTCTTCAGTGAAGCACTTGTCCATGTACATTTACTGGATGTGAATGACAACCCTCCCATGTTCTTACAGTCCAACTATAGTCTTGTACTTCAGGTATGGATCACCAACACTATATAAGCTTCTTTGTCAATGTTTTCAGATTTTTCTTTGTTTAATCATCACAATTTTTCTTTAGGATGGTTCTCCAGCTGGTACTAGTGTCATGACACTTATTGCAACAGATAAGGATTCCCCCAAACATGGACCTCCCTTCAACTTCCGAATCCTTCAAGGAAATGAGAAGAATGTGTTTCATATCAGCCAAGATGGAATCCTATCTACAACATCACTTCTCACCAGAACTCTGAAGGAGAAATATCTGTTAAAGATCCAGGTAAGAATGGGTTCATAATGTTTTAAAACATAATTAACCACAATTCCCTTCTTTATAAATCGCTAGAAGATAACGATAACATGATACATAAACCTAGATTCACAGCATAGTACATGAACAACAGTCTTAATCTCTCAATGGACAAATCTGTAAGTAATATGGCTGTATAAAACATAAGGCTTGAGCTGAGTAGACTGCAAGGTCATCTATATTAAAACCAGTGATGACTTTTTCAAGAGTGCCATTCAAATAGAAATCCATGAGTTATGTGTCCTCCATTTACAAGTGAGGTTTCTATTGACTATGTTGCGGCACTTACAAGTTGTATTATAGGACCCAATGTTATAGCCTATATGTGTAACAAAAGCATGTAAATGTATCCAAAACTGAACTTCTAAAAGAAGTAACCATCCCTTTTTTCTAATTATTCTTTTAGGTTACTGACAGTGGCACCCCACATCTCTCTTCATCCACTTTTATCAGTATTCAAGTCATTGACCAAAGCAGACACCCTCCTACAGTATTGCCACTAGAAATCTTCATCACCAGTAGTGAAGTGTCTTTCCATGGCAGTGTTTTGGGCAAGCTTCATGCTACAGACCAGGATCTCCATGACACACTAATGTACAGATTGGCTGAAGATGAAAGGAAAAGGGGCCTTTTTTCTGTAGGGATAACAGATGGAAAAGTTATAGCACTACAAAGTCTTCACCAAGGACATTACTTCTTCAATGTGACAGTCACTGATGGGACATTTTCATCCACAGCTCTTGTACATATCTATGTATGGTGTTTTAGTGAGGAGGCTCTTCAGCAAGCATTGGTTTTACGTTTCAAAAACCTATCTCCAGGAGACTTCATAGGTGACCACTGGCGAAGTTTTCAAAGGTTCATTGGGAACCTTCTAACAATAGACCGCCAACAGATTCAGATGGCCAGTCTACAGAAGGATGAGGAGTCTTTGGACCTTGTTTTGGTGACTGGAACAGGTTCCAACTCATATGCAAGTCCTCAGATTCTTTCTGAGAAAATCCATGCAGCAAGACATGAGCTTGACCAGTCTGTGGGGTTACACATCGACAACATATTTTACCTGCCTTGTCATGGAGCCCAGTGCAAAAGCCGCACATGCCATGAAGTAATAAAGCTGGACCAGTCAGTACTATCCTCTTACAGCACTGCTCGACTGAGCGTTATTACACCACAGTATAGTCTACAACAAGTCTGCATATGTAACAGTAAGTCTGTTACTGTATGTTGTTGTTTTTTTTTATGGAAGGGAGCATGTAACTATTTCTGTACAGTTATTTTGGGCTCTCCATCAAGAAGACAAGGAAAACAGATCAATTGTCTGCTAATGTCTAAAGTCTTATCTAATGTATCCCTCTTCTTTTATCATTAGGTACAGCTTTGCGGTTTGACAGCCACAGTTTTTTGTATTACCGCCACAATGTCTCCAGAGGATGGAAAGTCAAACTACATATTAAGACCCGCCAACCCCAGTCTGTTTTGATGCAAGTTAATGGTTCATCCTCTTTTCTGTTGGAGGTAAGTTAAGATGTTGTACTGTAAATGCATCAGCGGTATGCATGAAACAGTATCATTTAAACTTTATTCAGGTTAATATTCAAGTAATTAAAGGGGTTCTCTGGGAAATCATAAAATTAAATGACTGAAAATACTGAAATATTACTTTATTATAAATATATTCCCAAATACCTTTCATTAGTTATAATGGCTCATTTTGTCTAGGAAGCAATAATCAGCGAAAATAATATGGCCACCATCCTATTAGTACACACAAAACCGATCCTCATCACAGAAAAGGACAAGTTATTTCAGAGCACTGAGCTAAAGAGCTGCCTCATCATCCTTTCTGCTCTGCTTGGGGACCATGATCCTGATTACAGCTGATAAAATCTCCAGCTGAATCTCCGTAGGAATGAAGTTCAGAGAACGGATTGGTAGGGATAAGGTTAATGAGCAGCAGCACTTACACACAGTCTCCTTTACCACAGTCTCACATTACCGCAGGCTGGCTTGTCTATCCTCTCTGTACTTCAGAGTACTGTCTTCTCATAAACTCCATTACTACAGAGATTCAGCTGAAGATCATATCAGCTGTGCTCAGGATCATAATCCCTAACAAGCAGAGCAGAGAGGAGGCTGAGGAAGCTCTTTAGCTCAGTGTTCTAACTTGTCCTATTGCGTGATTATGACAGGTTTTGTGTGTGCTAATAGGACGGCTGGCATTTCCCCCCCTTGATGATTGTTCCCAAGCCATTATAACTAATGAAAGGTATTTGGGAATGTATTTATAATAAAGTAATAGTTAAGAATTTTCAGCCATTTTATTATGTGAATTCCCAGAGAACCCCTTTAACTAACTGCATTCATTAAATGGCCCACCAAAGTGTGACATTCTGGGGCGAAAATATGTCCCACCCTTTACAAACAAAATGTCATATGACATTCTTGAAAATTGATATCAGGCTTCCTTTAAAGTCCTACTCCACAGTCATGGCGACACATGATACTGGCACCAAATTCTTCCTATAAAAATATGTCCAATTTCAGAATGCATCTTTCACCAAATAATTTACCTCTCACTTTCACCTGCAGAGATGCTTTACCAAACATAAGCCTGTACCTACTAATCAAAAAATTGCTTAAAGCGGTTATCCGCTTAGAAAACCGCACCATAGATTTATAGGATGTGTATGTTATTGCAGCTCAGCTCTACTCAGTTGAGACTGAGCCACAACGTCAGACATAGATTATGAACCAGTGTGGTGCTTAGAAAAAAATAAAAAAAACTTTAAATGAGGACAACCAAAGGCTGACAATTTTCTGAGAAGACTTTTCACTAGCTAAATAGTATATATAGCTTCTTTTGTCAAGTTGTTACAAATCTATGAAGACATTATCAAGACATTTTATCTGTATTTAGGTAAGCTGGGTCACCACAAATATGACTACCATACTATCTATTACTAGGGTTCCCACTAGTCAGTTTTACCAGCCAGAGGCCGGTATATAGAAGTGCCAGTAAGTTTCAATAGTGACACCCCATTGCTACTAAGGGCTGTATCGCTATATCTCGTAGTTATTTGCATCTCTTGTTTTAAAGCTAAGAATCTATGCTTTAAACCAAGACTGGGACTGCAGTGCTTGCCACCATACAGCCTGAGATAGTCTGATAAATCTGATCAGTTGTAAGATCAGTAATACCTGCAGATCTCACTCCTGACTTGAAATCTAAATGATATTCCTTCGGCAGTGATATATCTCCTGGTGTAGCTATTAAAGGGGTTGTCCAGGATTAGTATGACTGCTGTCTTCTAACAGGTGTGTGGCGATACCAGACACAACCTATGGACAGGTGTGGTGCTGTTTCTGGTAGAAAGCAGCCATGATTTTCTAATCCTAGAAAACCCCTTTAAACAGCCTGAGATATAGGGGGTCATTTATTAAGACTGGCATTTTAGACATGGGTCTTAATAACCCCTGCTCTAGCAGTCTAGCGCCAGCCTCTACACAACTTTGGTGCCTCCACCGCCGGTCTAAATGTAAGCCACCTTCCTTGCTGGCTTAAATTAATTTAGAACATTTTCTACGCCAAAAACAGGCATATAAGATGATAAATGAGACAGGCCTGCTGGCCCGTCCCCTTCCCCACACACACTACGTATAATTTTTTAGACTTGCCATAGGCAGGGAAAATCCACAGATTGTGATGCATATGACCTTTGGGCTGCAATATGCGAGCAAGTGACCCCCATAGTCGTTAAAAGCAAGGAGGTTACTGAAAATTAGTGTCAATTCTATGTGCCTCCTGCTGGTAATACAGGCAAAACTGGTGGTTTACCCACTCGAGGGCAACCTTAGTGTCAACTCATATATCTAGGTGCTATTCAACCCCAGGGCTGGGTTAATGTTGGCATTTTTAGTTCTATTGTTCTGCTCCATTATAGAAGCAGAACTATGAAAATAATGGACGCAGCGTTTCTGTCAAATAATATAAATGAATACCACATTACAGTACCTATTTACTATAATAGGATCTGCCATTTCACCTGACAAAAAAGAGCACAATTTTGTCTGTATTTTTTACAGAATCTACAATGAAGGCTCCTAACGGAGCCTCCAAAGCAGACGGGCATGGAGCCTAATGGAGACCTCTGAGCATGTAAAATCTGGCAAAAAAAAATGTTCAAATGAGCACAAATTGTTTAAGTTAAGTTGAGTTGTTAAGATAAAGAACAGAAAATGGAAAACTTGTTTCCACTATTATAACCATTGCTTTCAATGGTGTAACGTTAGTATCAGCTTGACTCTGTTGCTTCATGTCTCCGTTATTTTTGATGAATGTCTGCAGGATAATGGAAACACGATGGAAAGGAGTTTTCCGTTTTTTGTTTTTTTTTACCAATGACATTAATACATCCCGTCTAGAAATTGGAGGTGTTCTGTTTGTATTCATTATATCCTTTGTATGCCATATAATGGATCATGTTTTTCTGGTGCTCTGATGGCAGAGAACAACAAAAAAGTCGACATAAATGTAAACTGAGCCTAATCATTTCCATCATCAATTTCCTTCAGTCAGAAAAGGCATTTTTTCTCACTGTCACCAACAATTGTTTGCAATTAGTCTTACAAAACAAACCAATATGATAAACCAGGGCAAACTGTTCTCCTGCATAGGGCCACATGGATCAGGGGCAGCACTGAAATAGGTATAGGGGATGTATTTTTCCTGACTTTGTGGTTATTTACTTCTCCATAAAAGCTTATTCAATTATACCTGTGCAAAATTTCTCATTGCATTATATATACCATTACCATACCATGTTAATCAGCAGTTTAATAGGGTTGATTCTGATGGCATGTGCTCTTTAACCACTTCCCATCTGGGCCATTTGCCCCCTTCCTGACCAGGCCTAATTTTGCAAAACTGACATATCTCACTTCATGTGGTAATAACTTTGGAACGCCTTTATTTATCCAAGTCATTCAGAGATTGTTTTCTCGTGACACATTATACTTCATGATCGTCATAAATTTGAGTCAAAATATTTCACCTTTATTTATGAAAACATCCCAAATTTACCCAAAAATGTGAAAAATTCGCAATTTTCTAAATTTCTATTTCTCTGCTTTTAAAACAGAAAGTGATACCTCATAAAATATTTATTATTTAACATTCCCCATATGTCTACTTTATGTTGGCATCATTTTGGAAATGTCATTTTATTTTTTTAGGACGTTAGAAGGCTTAGAAGTTTAGAAGAAATTCTTCTAATTTTTAAGAAAATTGCCAAAACCCACTTTATAAGGACCAGTTCAGGTCTGAAGTCACTTTGTGGGGCCTACATAGTGGATACCCCCATAAATGACCCCATTGTAGAAACTACACCCCTCAAGTTACTCAAAACTGATTTTACAAACTTTGTTAACCCTTTATGCGTTCCACAAGAATTAAAGGAAAATGGAGATCAAATTTTTAAATTTCACTTTTTGGGCAGATTTTCCATTTTAATCCAATTTTTTCTTTAACACATCGATGGTTAACAGCCAAACAAAACTCAAATTTATTACCCAGATTCTGCGGTTTACAGAAACACCCCACATGTGGTCGTAAACTGCTGTATGGGCACACGGCAGGGCGCAGAAGAAAAGGAACTCCACATGGTTTTTAGATGCCATGTCCCATTTGAAGCCCCCTGATGCACCCTTACAGTAGAAACTCCCAAGAAGTGACCCCATTTTGGAAATTAGGGGATAAGGTGCCAGTTTTATTAGTACTATTTTTGGGTACATATGATTTTTTGATCATTCATTATAACACTTTATGGGGCAAGGTGACCAAAAAAATTGGTTGTTTTAGCACAGTTTCTATTTATTTATTTTTACAGCGTTCACCTGAGGGGTTCAGTCAAGTGACATTTTTATAGAGCAGATTGTTACGGACGTGGCGATACCTAATATGTATACTTTTTCTCATTTATTAAAGTTTTACACAATAATAGCATTTTTGAAACAAAAAAATTATGTTTTAATGTGTCCATGTTCTGATAGCTATAGTTTTTTTATTTTTTGAGAGATTTTCTTATGTAGGGGCTCATTTTTTGCGGGATGAGGTGACGGTTTTATTGGTACCATTTTGTGGGACATACACGTTTTTGATCACTTGGTGTTGCACCTTTTGTGATGCAAGGTGACAAAAATTGCTTGTTTTGGCACAGTTTTTTTTTTTTTTTTTTTACGGTGTTCATCTGAGGGGTTAACTCATGTGATATTTTTATAGAGCTGGTTTTTACGGACGTGGCAATACCTAATATGTAAACTTTTTTTTATTTGTTTCACTTTAACACAATAATAGCATTTTTGAAACCAAAAAATGATGTTTTAGTGTCTCCATGTTCTAAGAGCTATAGTTTTTTTATTTTTTGAGAGATTTTCTTATGTAGGGGCTCATTTTTTGCGGGATGAGGTGACGGTTTTATTGGTACAATTTTGTGGGACATACGCATTTTTGATCACTTGGTGTTGCACCTTTTGTGATGCAAGGTGACAAAAATTGCTTGTTTTGACACCGTTTTTTTTTTTTTTTTTTACGGTGTTCACCCGAGGGGTTAGCTCATGTGATATTTTTATAGAGCTGGTTTTTACGGACGTGGCAATACCAAATATGTCTATTTTTTTTTATTTTTTCTATTTTTTTTTATTCCTTACTTGGGGACCTTTTTTTACATGTGAAACTTTTTTTTATTTTATTTTTTTCAACCCTTTATTTTTTTTTTATTTTTTTTTACACTTTTCGTCCCCCATAAGGTCATACAAGACCTCTGGGGGACATTTGCTTCACTTTTTCTTTTTTTTTTCACTGTTGATTTCTCCTGTAACTGGGGCTGACATAGTAGCCCCAGTTACAGTGGAAATGCACCCCCCAGAGAGGCTGTACAGCGTGATTCTGCGCTGTACAGCCTCAGAGCAGGGCTGATCGAGGTCTGTGAGAGACCTCACACAGCTCCTGCACGCTCCGGTCCCGGTGGTCACATGACCGCCGGGCCGGAACAGGAAGCGCACAGCGCTTCCTGCTCTGCAGACACAGCGCTCGGCGAGCGCTGTGTCTGCAGCGATCCGGAAGGCAGGGACACCTGGGAACTGTCCCTGCCTTATCTCTGGGTTGCCCTGCTGTCACTGACAGCGGGCAACCCGATCAGCAGCTGCACGATTAGCGTGCAGCTGCTATTTCTGAAAGGACGTTTTAAAACGTGCTTTCAGAAATAGAGGTCCACCCATAGGACGTTTATATCCTATGGGCGGACGTAAAGCGGTTAAGGTGGCCATAAACCTTAGATAGCTCTGACCACCCCAATATATACTTGTGATCTCAATAGGGATATGATCGTGTCTAATCTTCCATGAGAACTAAGGATTAGTCATATTAAAACTGATATGTCTAATCTTTCTCCTCCCCATTCATATTAGATGGTCGGCTGGTCAGATATTTATGGGCATCTTTAGGGCCTACCATGAGAGTATGATTTGCACTATTATCATTGTAAACACAGGTCATATCGTTAAAACATGCGTTTTTAAAGGGAGTAAAGTAAGCAAGACCAATAGAAACTGTCCCTTACATGTGGTTATAGGCTCCAAATGAGTTTCACATATGGTTGTCCACTGTTGGATCTAGTGTTAGGACCTAAATCCACCAGAGGATCCTAAAGCACAACTTTTTAGGTTAGCTTAAGGGTTATCTCCTCAAGAGAACCTCTTTTTAAATTGACGTTTCTATGATCCTCACCAATGGCAATTTAATAATTAAATGAACGGCCATCTAGATAATGCTTGGATCCACCTCAGTGGGAGGCATGTCTTTAACATTTTGTAGCTCATAAAAAAATTTGTCTCAAAATTTGTTTGCACATAATGTGTTTGCTATATGTGCTGGTTCTGTTTCTGCTTGCTAATTGCTTGTAGATTTGGCGTCTGGTATAACAAATAATTAAGTCAGTTTTCTGCGTTTCTTCATTATGTTTGTGTCCTTGAAGAATTCATTATTACACAATCCCTTTAGTTAACATGCTAATAACTATGCTGGAAATAGAGCAGAAATGTTTAAACTACCCCACTGGTTACTTTGAGTACTGTTCATTCATGTGTAACAGCATTTGCTGTTCTTTCAATGATAAAAAAAAATATATATAAAATGGTGTTCAAGTGTGAACATTCACATTAAAGGGCTTGTCAGGAGGATAAACAGTAGGAAAATGTAGAATGGGAAAAAAACAAAACATGCAATTAACTGTGTGTCAAGAGCCACCAGGGAGCAATGGGGGATTCCAGTGTTATGGTGGCACTCCATGGCCACCACTGTCCCGCTATCAAGAGCTGGCAAGGGCGTTGCATTTCTCACCTTGCCCCTGCTCAGTATCCTGTCTCCCATGCTACAGGCTGCGGTCTAGTTGCAAGGTTTCTTCCCATGTGTGCATGATAGAGACCTTTCCCTGCAGCACTACAAGGGTTAATGCCATTTCTGATTCAGTGCTCAGCTTCTTGACTAATGAGCTCAAATATAGCTGTGCTGTTGACCTCACTTCCTTGACCATGTAATTGGTCTCTACAAATATTGGTCTCTCTAGCTTGCTGGAGCATAAGAGCTGTTATTTCTTTGTCTTCTTGTGTACGGATTCCAGATTCCAGATTTGTACGAACTTACCCAGCCCTGACCTCTGTCTGTTTCCTGAATATGTTTATTGCCTGTTCCCTCTGTGCCATTCATCAATGCAGCCAACCACACTACGACTATTCCAAGTGGTAGTGATCTGGTGGCTCCTCTACAGTGAAGTCACTGTATAGATTTTAAAGGGTGTATACCAGGGGACCGCCCTTAGATCTAGCCCCAAATCAAACCAGTTGGTTGCCACGGTGGTTCTGCAACCACCCAGTAGGAGATGGAATGGCAGCAGTGGACTAATGAAGTACAGTGATGCTTGAAAGTTTGTGAATCTTTTGAATTTTCTATATTTCTTATAAATTTTACCTAAAACTACAAGAGATTTTCACACAAATCCTAAAAGTAGATAAAGATAAGTAAAAAATATTAGGCTTATTTATGTATTGAGGATAATGATCCAATATCACATACCTGTGAGTGGCAAAAGTATGTGAACCTTTAGGATTAGCAGATAATTTAAAGGTGAAAATAGAGTCAGGTGTGAGTAGGCAACCTATTTATTTAAAGAACAGGGGTCTATCAACTTCTGATCTTAACAACAAAACAAAATATTTGTGGAAATCTAACATTGCATGAACAAAGAAGATTTCTGAGAACCTCAGAAGAAGAGTAGTTGATGCTCATCAGGGTCAAAAAGGTTACAAAACCATCTCTAAAGAGTTTGGACACTGATCCACAGTCAGACAGATTGTGTACAAATGAAGGAAACTGAAGACCATTATTACCTACCCCAGGAGTGGTCAACCAACAAAGATCACACCAAGAGCAAGGCATGTTATAGTCCGTGAGGTCACAAAGGAACCCAAAGTAACCTCTAAGCAACTAAAGGCCTTTCTCATATTAGCTAATGTTAATGTTCATGAGTCCACCATCTGCAGGACAATGAGCAACAATGGTGTGCATGGCAGGATTGCAAGGAGAAAGACACGCCTCTCCAAAATGAACATTGCTACCCATCTACAGTTTGATAAAGATCACCTGGACAAACCAGAAGACTATTGGAACAATGTACTGTGGATGATGAGACTAAAATAGAGTGTTTTGGTTTAAGTGACAAGCGTTATGTTTGGAGAAAGGAAAACTCTGCATTCCAATATAAAAATTTCATCCCGTTTGTGAAATACAATGGTGCTAGAATTATGGTTTGGACCTGTTTTGTTACATCTGGGCGAGGATGGCTTGCCATCACTGATGGAACAATGGATTCTGAATTATACCCGCAAATTCTAAGGTAAAAGGTCAGGACATCTATCCATGAGCTGAATCTCAAGAGAACGTGGGTCATGCAGCAAGATGACAACTCTAAGCAAACAAGTCATTCTAACAAAGAATGATTAAAGAAGAATAAAGTCAAAGTTTTGGAATGGCCAAGTCAAGTCCTGACCTTAATCCAATAGAAGTGTTGTGGAAGAACCTAAAGCGATAAGTTTATGGAAGGAAACCTACTAACATAACAGAGATGAAGCTGTTTTGTACGGAGGAATGGACTAAAATTCCTGATATGCAGAACTAATCAAAAATTACCGGAAATGTTTATTTATTGCTGTACAAGGGGGTTACACAATACTTAAAGGTTAACATACTTTTGCCACTCATAGATGATCATTTTCCTAAAGAAATAAATGATCAAGTCAAAAAATGTTGTTTTATTTGTTTGATTTGCTTATCATTATCAACCTGTAGGATTTGTGTAAAAACCTGATGTAGTTGTAGGTCAAATTTATGCAGAAATATAGAAAATCAACAACGGACAGCCTCTAAACATAGATTCCGCTTGTCTTCAATCTCAAACACAGAGATCCACAATTTACCTTTGTTTGTATAAGTTTGTAATGTAAGTTTATTTCATTTTTTTCTCTTGACCATTTTACAGCTTGATAACGGTTACGTACATTATAAGCATCTCTGCCAAGGACTTTCCACCCAGAATCTGTTTTTGGAGACATTGGTAAATGACGGAGCTTTACATAGTATTATGCTGGAAGTAACAAGTTCTTCTGTCAAATTCCATGTGGATGGTGTGGACATGGAGCAACCTCTACCCACATGCATTGGGAAGTCATCTCACCTGATCATTGGTGGACTCATACAAGACGACGGCCTTGTCTCTAAAGGATTTCATGGTTGCATGGATAACATCACCATTAATGGACAAACAGTGGCAAGCCTGGGATCAGCTCTTCATCAGAAGAACATTATGCCATGCTGTGAAAATACTCAAGCCTGCAGCCAGGAGCCATGTCCAAGTGGCAGAATGTGTGCAGAGATGGTAAACGGAGGTAATTACTTGACTAAAAAGTAACAAGGCTAAGAAGAGATGTCTGATCAATGTTTATTATGAAAATATATTTATATACTTACATTACCTTTTTCCTACAGGTTATTCGTGTCTCTGTCATTCTCCATTCTTGGGTCCTAAGTGTGATCTGGGTATAGACCCATGTGCCATATCTTCTTGTATGCAAGGTAGAATGTGCACATCCATCTCCAATGGTTTCACATGCAGCTGCCCTCCAGGATTTCAAGGTGAAAGGTGAGGATCCATCACTACTATATAATATTATAGTAGCCAAGTAGTCATGCAGCTTGTATGGGAAAAAACAGCAACCAACAACAAGTTGGCCACATCACCTTTTCTCCAGCTCTGCATTGGGTGGGGAGCAAACAAGCATCAAGTGTTCTGGTCTCAAGTGGTTAAAGGGTTTCTGTCATGAGAAATAACGTTATGTAGCTAACTGACATTAGCGATGTGCTAATGTCATCAGTACATAACAGTATGCTTTATAACCCCCTGCCTGCTGCTGTTCTCTAAAAATAAAGAGTTTTAAAATATGCTAATGAGCCTCTGGGTGCTACTAGGGCATTGCTTTAGCACCTAGAGGCTCGGTCTACGCACCTTTTGGCACGCCCAGGTCCAGTTGATTGACTTTTGACTTCTCCTTAGTGTCCCGTAAAGCCCTCGCCTGCGCCGTCCCATTTAGTATTCGGCGCAGGCGTAGAAGGAAGGAAGCCGGCAGCAGGAGCGCGTTCTTCACTCACTGCGCCTGCGCCAAATACTAAAGGGGACGGTGCAGGCGTGGGATGAGGAGAACTATGAGGAGAACTCGAAAGTCAATCAACTGGACCTGGGTGTGCCAAAGGATACATAGACCGAGCCTCTGGGTGTTGAAGAGAACGGCGGCAGGCAGGGAGTTATAAAGCATACTGTTATGTACTGATGACATTAGCACATCGCTAATGTCAGTCAGCTACATAACGTTATTTCTCATGACAGAAACCCTTTAAGGGTTGTAATGGTGCTTTACACAGATTTTAAAGTAAACCTGTCATCAACTTTGTGCTGCCCATACTAAGGGCAGAATAAAGTACAGACAGGTGAGTTGATTTCAGCGGTCTGTCATTTATAAGTTAAAAGTAAGTGGTTGTCGAGAACCAACATCACAATTATTGCAGACTAGGCCTGGAAAAGAGTCCCGGCCACCTGAGAAGAGTCATGGTTATTCATAAAGTCCTGCTCTCCTGCCCACCTGCTGATGACTGACAGTCTTCTACCCAGTTTTCTCCCTTTCTCTCTAGGAGAGAACTGCCAATCATCAGCAGATGGATGAGAGATTATGAATAACCAGGACTCTTCTCAAGTAGATTTGACTCTTTTCCAGGTCTGTTCTGCAATGATTATGATGCTGGTTCTCAACAACCACTTACTTTTAGCTCATGAGTGACACACCGCTGAAATCAGCATTTCTGTCACTAATTTATGCTGCCCTCAGTGAGGTCAGCTTAAAGTTGACGACAGGTTCCCTTTAATTTTCCATTTGGAAGATGCTTTCTCCTGATGTCATTGTCACCTCTGCTCGCTGAGCAATACTGTACACACAAGTGTTACATATAATACAGGGCGCAAAATGTTTTCTCTGAAATAGCCCATTAACTATATTTGATGCATCCTAAAGACCTTAATTTTACTAGAACAATTATAAATGTTCTCTTTCTTGCAGATGCTGTCAAGATGGTTCCTGTGGGAAGGCAGACCTCTGCACACCCAGCAGCACATGCAATTGCAGTGATATTAATGGTGGGCAGCTGTGTGCTGAAGTAGATGGCCCTGAAAGAGATAGAAGATCCCTTATATCCGGAACTCAGGAGATTGTCGAAATCCTAGGAGGGGTACTTGCAGTCCTGTTCTTAGTGGGACTTTTTGTCATCTTTAGAAAACGCATTTGCAGACGGGCTGGAAGCCACAAACCTGCCCCACAAGAAGACCCAGACTTAAAACAATACATATCCAGAGACATAGGTGTGGGCACCCAAGGGGCACCAATGGAACTTAACCTTCTCAGTTCTGTACCTCGAAACCAGTTGGATGCGGAAGGTCAGTCAAGGAGAAACAATGTTCCAGAGCTACTTACCTTCTGTAAACCACAGGGGACCCGGGGCCCTGCTGTCTGCAGTGTAGCACCCAATCTACCTCCAGCACCTCCATCCAGTTCTGACAATGAGTCCATTGCTAAAAACAACTGGGATTGTGAAGAGAGCAGTAAGTGTTTCTTCTATATTCTCAAATACCAAGCTCAACTAGATGGAAGGGCAGTAACCAAGGGAAGGCTTTATTTACACTGGCATTTCTCGGTGATCTTATTACTTTTGGATCTTGGAGAATATCAATAGGCCATCGGTGTAAGCATAGACAAAGAGAATCCACAACCTAATAGGATCTATTACATCCATATGGTTTAAAATGGCAGCTGGAAGGAGACAGTACATCAGCCCCCTTGGTGCATCTGGTTGTCCAAGAAGGCCCAGGCTCCTTAACTTGCATATTATATGGCAACATTTTGGATTCCTAATAAGGGGATGGCGAAGAATAGGCACCCACTAATGTTTGTATGTTATGGGATCTTATAGATGCCATTAGGTGGTACATTTAAATGGGAATAAACATGGATTATCAATAGATACTTTTCCCCCTCCTTCATTGACGTTAAAGCATATATTTGGGGTCATTAATAAATCAGCAAATATGGCAGAGGATTATATGGCTTGGGCCTCATCCAGACCTGAGTGAATGGACCTAGTATGATGGCCCACAGAGTCCTTATGGCTCTGTACAACTCTGTGTGCTGCCATATGTGGTATGCCCTTGATATGACATGTACTGGAACATACCACATCTCATTCCATATGAACCCAACAATCTGTTTGCCTCTGTATGAAATTGGGAGCATACACTTTTACAGTAGGGCCCCATAGACATCAATGAATAGCATATCATGGCTCAATACAACTGTGCTTGAACCCTTTCGCATATGCATCCTATTCTATATACAGTCAAGTTAGTCATGAATGTATTTTATTATATCTGATATGAAAAGAAATACGCAAACTTGCCAGAAGAACTGAACATATATCTTAACTCGGATAATCATGATAATATGTCCAGTCCACCTGTTTGATTGTATAGAGCAGTGTTTCCCAACGAGTGTGCCTCCAGCTGTTGCAAAACTACAACTCCCAGCATGCCCGTACAGCCAAAGGCTGTCAAGGCACACTGGAAGTTGTAGTTTTGCAACAGCTGGAGGCACACTGGTTGGGAAACACTGGTATAGAGAGTAAAGTCGGGTCACGCTTGGCATCTTTGTGGCAATTTACCACTGGGCTGTCTAGAAACTACTCAGTGGAAGGGAAATTCAGAATTCTGGTGTTAAATGGACACAGATCTCCTGCAGTTTCTACTGAACCAAACATATATCACCGTATGTTAATCTGCAGGCACATTTTTAAACATATGTAACTGATCACTAAAGCTCATCTTAAAAATTACACTTGCCTAAGGGGCTTTTCACATAATGCTTTAGCGCTCCACTGAGCTTTCCACCAGGGGGTTATGTTTGAATACCCCAAAAAAAAATTCAAACATATCCCTCAGCAGATCTATTTAGTTCTGTCGGTTTACATTTAGTTTTTTCTTTTTGAGTCCACAATAGCAGAGTCGATCACACTATTGTGCCTTCAAAAAGACTTACACAGATGGAAGTCCTGTCAGACAGAGTACAAAGTTTCAACTTTTCAGCTCTGCTTCGTTGAAGTGAATGGATCTGCTAAATACATTTAAATACAGTTTTTTGGTAGTCAATCTTATCCCCCAAGTGGAAAACTGATTGGAGAGCCCAAATCTGATGTCTGTATTAGAAGACAGTACTACAATAAGTAGACATGATGTGCTACTGACACCTGGTGGATGAAGTTAGTGACAGCAGCAAAGATGCTACTTGTTGTCACTCGTCTTAATTGGAGGTCTGGAATTCCCCGTAGTGTACCTACATGTTTTGATTGACAGTCCTGACTCTCTGTAAGCTCCAGGAATGCCAAGGTGATTTTGTTACCTGTGTAAGTTAGCTCTGGGAGTGGAAGGCTACAACATTATCACACATTCGAGGTCTAGTGACAAGTAGTCTAATTAATGTAATTTTCTTTTCTCCTCTGGCAAGGAGACTTGGCTTCTGTTTTTTATTAACCCAGCTTTCTAAGTCTCCTGAATTGCAGACCTACCTAGATGAGCTTGATATGGAGATGGGATGTATAGCTACATTAATACAACCCCTGCTGGATCTATAATGACAATCATATTGGTTGTCACTCCATTTTCTCATAAATGATTAGCACCAAGAGATGATAAAACATAATTTTTACCATGTTGATATAAGACAACAACTTAGGGACTGTGGATTTTTGATCCTAGGTGGAAATATCCTTTAAGAGCTAGTAGTATACTTTACAGCTATTACCCTCATTCTAATGCAGATTATTTTCTTGTGTTCTAGTGTATGCGGGTGATTCATCATTTTGGCCATCCAGCTATAGTCCTGCAGAAATACAGAGATATCCACAACCGAAAACTTCGACTGCCCCCCCTATTCCGCCCCTTCCAAGAGAACCAGAGCAAGAGCCCTTATTTGGTGGATTCCCCTTTCCTTTACAACCTAACCACAAGAGAGCCCCAATACCTCCTTGTTATAGCAACCGGAATGTGGATGATTTTTTTCCACAACCATCTACCTGCCAGGACCAATACACTGCAATTAGCTATTATCCCTCACAACTCACACAGCCCAAAGGCCAATCTTACCCAGCCAAGGATGGACTCCAGCGTCTTAATGTACGACTGAGCGTGGCACAACCATCCTATGCAGACTGTGGTGTTCCACCAATGCCGAATTCAAATTACCAGGCTCCAGATCTGGCAGAAAGTGACTATGGCAGCTGTGAAGAAGTCATGTTTTAAAACTGACCAGTGCTTTGGTTACAAAGAGATACATTTGGAAATGGTCATAAGAAGTACTAAAGAAAGCAAAGGAAAGAGGCCATACATAACATCACTGCAGAAAGACCAGTTGGTATTCTGCAACTATACATTGGGGACCGCCATGGGGTTCTCATCTGTGCCATCATAAGGAGAGCTTGTGTTTCAGCATCTCAGTGCTGAATAATCTTGAAGAGAAAATGTTCATCCAGTGTGTGCATAGAGGAACTATGTACAGACCGTAATATCTTGCAGTAAGATAGTACAGAGCTCATATATTCCTATAAAATGCTGTGCATGACACATTTAAGTCCTGGTGACCCTAGAAAGCTGCACGGCATACAGTATTACCTCTGGCAGGGAATGTTGTTTTGAGCCCTTTGAAGGTAACCTCACCCTGAAGTCTTTTTTTATAGCAAAGAACCCATTTTGAGGCACACTTTCACAAACCAATACAATTAACTTATTATTATTGAAACTATGTAGGTGCACATTGGAGAAGCGGAGGCAAAACTCAGCATTTTTATATTTGTTTACTGTAGGTTGCTTGCATGATAAAAGCAGTGTTATATCAAAAGACAAAAATGCTGCCAAAATTCTAGGAATAGAGAAGTCACGGACCAAAATATATATGGCTGGCAGCTCAGGTACAATAAGGTCTGCAACGACTAATGAACTTACAGGACATTTATAGTCCCATCGCCAGAGCACATCAATGTACTAACTCACAGTGATATGGCAAATTATGTATATTGTATATGCTGCCACTGGGGCCCTGAGGGCATTGGATGCATCTATTCCCTCCATATTGTTATATTCCAACTTTTGGTGTATATAGCTGTATTTTTAAAAACAATAAAATATAATTTTTTATAAATAGTTCTGTTAACATAATTGCATGTATATTATCGAGAAAAAACAAGCTTTATTTCCTAAAATCTAGCAGTGTGCTTTATTACTGGACAGCAGAGTGGCATAAGGTGTTGCATAGTGATCTTAGGGTACTTTCACACTAGCGTTATTCTTTTCCGGCATAGAGTTCCGTCAAAAGGGCTCTATGCCAGAAAAGAACTGATCAGGCATATCCCCATGCATTCTGAATGGATAGAAATCCGTTCAGTTTGCATCAGTATGCCTTCCGTTCAGTCACTGTCAGGCGTTTTGGCCGAACATAATACCGCAGCATGCTGCAGTATCATGTCCGTCCAAAATGCCTGATCAGTCGCCGGAATGCCGGATCCGGCATTAATTCCCATTGACTTGCATTAGTGCCCGATCTGGCATTGCAAAACAACTGAAGGATGGACCTGTCCTTCCAGTCTGCGCATGCGCAGACCGGGAAAACTGTGAAAAAGACTGCAAGACGGATCCGTCCATCCACATGACAAGCGGAGAGACGGATCCATTCTTGCAATGTATTTGTAGACGGATCCGCACCCGGATCCGTCTACAAATGCTGTCAGTTGTCACACTGATCGGCGGATCCGGCAGGCAGCTCCGATGATGGAACTGCCTGCCGGATCACACTAACGCTAGTGTCAAAATAGCCTTAGCAGATCATTTACAATAGATTTAGGTCTCATGCACACAACTATGTTATGGCTCAGGTTAAGTTCTTTTCTGTACGGAGGTGTAATATGGAAATTATAAAATCTACCGGCAAATACTGTACAGAGGTTTGTCAGGTTTCATCAGATACGTCCCCAATACATTTTCCTCCAGATATACTATAAGGAAGAAAAATAAATACAGTGATGTCACAGTGTCAGCCTAGGAATATTTGTCACAGTGATGTCACAGTACAGGTATATTTCACATAGTGATAGTGATGTCACAAAACAGAAATTACACACAGTGATTTCATAGTGCCTGGATAAAACAAAAAGATGCACAGTGATGTCACAGCTAATAGCTAAGGACTACAGTGAGGTCACAGCATAGGGATTATAAACACAGCATCATGATACAAAGATAATGCACATAGTTATGTCACAGTACTGGGGTAAGGAACACAGGGATGTCACAGTACAGAGGTAATTAACACAGTGATGTCATGTTACAGAGGTAATAAACACTCTGATGTCACATTACAGAGGCAATGGACACAGTGATCGAGCAGTATAGCAGTAATAAACACAGTGATGTCATGTTACAGAGGTAATGAACACAGTGATGTCATGTTACAGAGGTAATGAACACAGTGATGTCATGTTACAAAGGCAATGGACACAGTGATCGAGCAGTATAGCAGCAATGGACACAGTGATGTCATGTTACAGAGGTAATGAACACAGTGATGTCATGTTACAGAGGTAATGAACACAGTGATGTCATGTTACAGAGGTAATAAACACTCTGATGTCACATTACAGAGGCAATGGACACAGTGATCGAGCAGTATAGCAGTAATAAACACAGTGATGTCATGTTACAGAGGTAATGAACACAGTGATGTCACATTACAAAGGCAATGGACACAGTGATCGAGCAGTATAGCAGCAATGGACACAGTGATGTCATGTTACAGAGGTAATGAACACAGTGATGTCATGTTACAGAGGTAATGAACACAGTGATGTCATGTTACAGAGGTAATAAACACTCTGATGTCACATTACAGAGGCAATGGACACAGTGATCGAGCAGTATAGCAGTAATAAACACAGTGATGTCATGTTACAGAGGTAATGAACACAGTGATGTCATGTTACAGAGGTAATGAACACAGTGATGTCACATTACAAAGGCAATGGACACAGTGATCGAGCAGTATAGCAGCAATGGACACAGTGATGTCATGTTACAGAGGTAATGAACACAGTGATGTCATGTTACAGAGGTAATGAACACTGTGATGTCATGTTACAGAGGTAATGAACACAGTGATGTCACATTACAAAGGCAATGGACACAGTGATCGAGCAGTATAGCAGCAATGGACACAGTGATGTCATGTTACAGAGGTAATGAACACAGTGATGTCATGTTACAGAGGTAATGAACACAGTGATGTCACATTACAGAGGCAATGGACACAGTGATCGAGCAGTATAGCAGTAATGAACACAGTGATGTCATGTTACAGAGGTAATGAACACAGTGATGTCATGTTACAGAGGTAATGAACACAGTGATGTCACATTACAAAGGCAATGGACACAGTGATCGAGCAGTATAGCAGTAATAAACACAGTGATGTCATGTTACAGAGGTAATGAACACAGTGATGTCATGTTACAGAGGTAATGAACACAGTGATGTCACATTACAAAGGCAATGGACACAGTGATCGAGCAGTATAGCAGCAATGGACACAGTGATGTCATGTTACAGAGGTAATGAACACTGTGATGTCATGTTACAGAGGTAATGAACACAGTGATGTCACATTACAGAGGCAATGGACACAGTGATCGAGCAGTATAGCAGTAATAAACACAGTGATGTCATGTTACAGAGGTAATGAACACAGTGATGTCATGTTACAGAGGTAATGAACACAGTGATGTCACATTACAAAGGCAATGGACACAGTGATCGAGCAGTATAGCAGCAATGGACACAGTGATGTCATGTTACAGAGGTAATGAACACTGTGATGTCATGTTACAGAGGTAATGAACACAGTGATGTCATGTTACAGAGGTAATGAACACAGTGATGTCACATTACAAAGGCAATGGACACAGTGATCGAGCAGTATAGCAGTAATAAACACAGTGATGTCATGTTACAGAGGTAATGAACACAGTGATGTCATGTTACAGAGGTAATGGACACAGTGATCGAGCAGTATAGCAGCAATGGACACAGTGATGTCATGTTACAGAGGTAATGAACACTGTGATGTCATGTTACAGAGGTAATGAACACAGTGATGTCATGTTACAGAGGTAATGAACACAGTGATGTCACATTACAGAGGCAATGGACACAGTGATCGAGCAGTATAGAAGTAATGAACACAGTGATGTCATGTTACAGAGGTAATGAACACAGTGATGTCATGTTACAGAGGTAATGAACACAGTGATGTCACATTACAAAGGCAATGGACACAGTGATCGAGCAGTATAGCAGCAATGGACACAGTGATGTCATGTTACAGAGGTAATGAACACTGTGATGTCATGTTACAGAGGTAATGAACACAGTGATGTCATGTTACAGAGGTAATGAACACAGTGATGTCACATTACAGAGGCAATGGACACAGTGATCGAGCAGTATAGCAGTAATGAACACAGTGATGTCATGTTACAGAGGTAATGAACACAGTGATGTCATGTTACAGAGGTAATGAACACAGTGATGTCACATTACAAAGGCAATGGACACAGTGATCGAGCAGTATAGCAGCAATGGACACAGTGATGTCATGTTACAGAGGTAATGAACACTGTGATGTCATGTTACAGAGGTAATGAACACAGTGATGTCATGTTACAGAGGTAATGAACACAGTGATGTCACATTACAGAGGCAATGGACACAGTGATCGAGCAGTATAGCAGTAATGAACACAGTGATGTCATGTTACAGAGGTAATGAACACAGTGATGTCATGTTACAGAGGTAATGAACACAGTGATGTCATGTTACAGAGGTAATGAACACAGTGATGTCACATTACAAAGGCAATGGACACAGTGATCGAGCAGTATAGCAGCAATGGACACAGTGATGTCATGTTACAGAGGTAATGAACACTGTGATGTCATGTTACAGAGGTAATGAACACAGTGATGTCATGTTACAGAGGTAATGAACACAGTGATGTCACATTACAGAGGCAATGGACACAGTGATCGAGCAGTATAGCAGTAATGAACACAGTGATGTCACGTTACAAAGCTAAAAAACATAATGATTGAACTAAAAGCTGAAATGAATGAGTCCACATCCAACCCGCATAAAATGCAAATCGACGGCTGCAGACTGAAATTACGGTCATATGCATGAGGCCCTAGAGTGGCCACGAGGGCACTTTAAGCAATTAGAGCCCATTGCGGATCCGCAAAAAAAAACGGATGACGTTCCGTATGGCATCTGGGTTTTTTGCGGATCCGTTTTTTTGCGGATCCATTGTAATAATGCCTATCCTTGTCCGCAAATTAGAAAAAAATAGGACATGCACTATTTTTGCTGTCCGCATTTTTTGCGGACCCATTGAAATGAATGGGTCTGCATCATATCCGCAAAAAAAACAGAACAGACACGGAAACAAAATACGGTCGTGTGCATGAGGCCTTAGGGTGCTATCATGCATAGGTATTAGCGGCTGCACTTGGACTTGCCATTATTTCAGTTTGCAAGTTCAGATGCATCACAGCAATTAGCAGTAAACCGTGAGTGCTATCTTCAGCCGATAACGCCCATTTGTGGTCGGGGCACTCACGAAAGAAGGACTCCTACCTGCTGGCTAGCTAAAGCGGTTAGAGTTATGCCGAAACCGCGACGTTGAAGGGATAGCTGAAGGAGGCCATCCCCTTGTTGTGAAGCTGAGATTGAGGGTGGGTAGGGTGGGAGAGTTTGACACGTCGTTCATTGAAGGAGGGGCAGAGGTGCCATGATATAGGCAACCGTGCCCCTCCCACAAGTACAGGTCAATTAATCGGCCTTAACACGTGTAGCTCCTTTTTAATTACACTTCTTTATATACCCTATTAAAGGGGCTCTCAGACCAACAAAGCAATTTTACTCATGGCCATAAAGTGCTCAGCTGAGGGTCCCCTATGAACTAGAAGTGTGACGTCTCTGTCACGGGACGCCGAGGCGCTCGCTCTCCTCAGCACCGTCGGCGTCCCATCTCTGTGCAGGAGCAAGGATGCGTCCAGCGTCCTCGTCTCCTAGGTGATAGGGGGCGGGACGGACTGGCCATGCACGTTTCTTCTGCACGGCCGGCGTTCTCAGTTCCCCCGGCAACCAGGGGAGGTCTGAGCACCGAGCTGGGCACTCGGTGCTCAGCTGTATTGACTAGTGTGGGTCATGTGGTGCTGGCCACGTCATATGACCCCAGCTAGCCAGTATTTAACAGGCAGCCTGCTGGCCCCAGGTTGCCTGTTAATTAGGTTCTTGGCGATTTTGTTTCCTGGCATACTTACCTGTTCCTGTGTTCCCTGATGATCCTCTGCCTGCTCCTCCTGTACTGCGCTGCTCTCCTGGTATTCTGACCCCAGCTTCCACCTAAAGATTCTTTGCGGACTCCTGTGGTACTTCATTACTCTCCTGGTATTTGACCTCCTGACTATTCTCTGCTTTATCCTTTTGTACTGCGTTGCTCTCTTGGTATTGACCTGACCCGTTCACTATCCGTTATTTGTCTTGTCTGTCCTACCAGCACGTATTCTAAGCTAGGGACTGCCGTCCAGTTGTCCCCTGTCATTAGGACTTGCGAGGCAAGTAGGCAGGGCCAGGGGTGAGGGTGGAGCGCAGTGGTCACTATTCTCCCCCCTGTGTGTGTATTTACGTGACCATTACAGTCTGACCCATTATCACATGCACCACAGCAGCCATTCACAGGCCTCAGTGGTAACAAGCAGCACCAGAATACTGAGGCCAGTTAATGGCTGCAGCGGTGCACGTGATGAAGGACGGGATATCACAATTTCAGCAGACAGTGAAATGGAAGCAGGGGCCTTAGCATTGGAACATAATTGCTGTGAATAGGTAAATGTCTTTTCTTTTAATTTTTTTTAGGCTGAGCACTTTCTGGCCATATGTAAATTTGTTGTGGGAGTCGGACAACCCCTTTAAGTCATAATGAGCTATTAGAGAGACATTCCCCAATCAGGAACCCACCCTCCATTAACCAGAACAAAAAAAATGCTGAAAAAAGGGGCTCACACTCTGGAGGATTCCCTGTATCAATATTCTCTATTAATTTCAATGGTTGCTGCGTAACATTTCGCACACAAACACCAAGTAGTCCAAGTGTAGAAGGAGAAGCTGTCACCTAAAAAAGGACAACACCCAAATACATATCTGATATCACCATCAGTATCAGCATTGTTCCTGAGGTTACTATAGTAAGTTTCTGCTAGTTAGTCGGGCGGTGGGCTGAAAGACACAGTTTTGGATTATCACTAATTAATTTTTCTGGATTACAGGATTATTAGAGATCATCATACTGAAAAAATATAATAATTTCTAGACAAAATTGAATGTTTGCACAACAAATGTTCAAAGATGTGTCCATGCATTAAGTTTCCAGTCACCTGCTGTCATCTCAGCCCATCAATTATGTCACACATTGCCTGTTTGATGTGAGGAATCCCACATGAAGGTCAGCAGGTGCAGTCAGTCATTTTATGAGGAGCCACCTATAATTTCAGGTCATCTTCGTTAGTTTCAAGTGGTGGAATCCTGTTTGAATTAGTTACGGTCTTATATGATCAAGACATAGAATACCAGGAATTAGAGACATCAATGGCTGCTTGTATGATGACATCATGTAAATAGACACAAGTTGGGACAGTGACACAATGACTTAATGATAGGACAAGTTTCAGCAATCCCTGTACAATAGAAGAGATGGTTAATAATCACCTTCAACACAGAGTGCAACTCTATGGACTTAACAGGACCCTTGAGGTGTCACTGACGTATACCTGTCACTTGGTGATTTGTCAATGACCCAAGACTAAGGAAAGAATTATATAAAAGCACCCATACTTCACTTTAAAGATCATATTAGGCGTTTGGGGGTCATAACTGATTGATGTTGAAAACTGGTCAAGTTACCCATGACAACACTACCTGTGCTGCATTCAGGGTTGGAATGGCCCACCAGAGGATCGTCCTGTGGGCCAAAGCTATGACAGTAATGGGCTCCTTATAAAACAGGGCTCCTATAATACAGCAAAGCATAATCTGGAGCTGACCTTGGAACTGTTATGGAATATTGAGACAAAATGGATACTTGCTTGTTGAGAACTATACTTTAGCTAAAATGGCGGCCAGGCACCCAGCCAACGCCTAGAACAAGAATCTTACTTTCATGCTTCATTATGTGCCTTAAGACAGTTTCTGTTCATCTCAAGCAAGCAGCTTCCCCCATCTGAAAGTGGGGAGGGGGGAACTTCTTCTTGCACATAGACGTGACAGAAAATACAGAGTTTATAGCCAATAGAAAAGATATACGCCACCTTACACCCCCCACTCCTTCCTGTTCTATATTTTCTGTCCTATATACTGTCTGCTGTTTCGCAATAAACCAGAGATCTTGCTTTGACCCCCAGCTCTGTGTGTCTCAGTTTGATCTTTCCGTGCACGTATTCATTTAATATTGATTTGGAGCAGTACGTCAACCGAACAAGCAGCTTGAACAGATCCAAAACAGAACCAATAACTACCAGGTATAAAACCCTATTGACAAGTCCTTAATTACTTAAAGGTGAACATACATATACTTTGTATATACAGAGGGTAGTCCTTCAGAATGAACATAAGCAAATTCAGTCCAATGCTTGGTGTATTGTGGCAGTTCATCTGTGTCATATGAATATTGTGAAGATACATATCATTGTCCATATCCTATGTAAAGCTGGCCATTCACATTAGAATAATTTGGCTGACCAAGCAGAGTTCATTAGGATTGGTTGATCTAATGTGTATGAGGGCCTCCTGATATTCCACCAACAGCAGATGTTTAAATCCAAGATCATACCCGGAGAGGTACGACAGCAGCTTATTATCTCACCTCATGCACACTGATAACTGTTGGCTATACTAATACCTTGTATAATGGCAGCTGGTTTGTGGACAATGATGTAGATAATGATTTGGATCCCCTATAACAAAATTGTGGCTACAATTCAAGAACACAGAACCTAAAGTGCACAAGACAAGGATAGTTTTTTAGGGATGTTTAGTCACAGCAAAGACTTCAGACCCATCACCTTTACTGACATGTCCATTTTAGTAAGTACTTGCAGTGCCCCTGCAATAACAATTCTGGGGCATATGTTCTTATGACTCTATGTTGTGCCATTGCTCTATTAGTCCTGCTAGATGTTTATGCAGAAACGACACTGCCAGCACTAATTGGACAGTGTCAGACCCAGATGGACCTTTATTCATAAACTTCTAGTAGAAATAAAAGTTATGGCATGACATAGAGTCATAAGAATAAATGTTCCATACTTTTCATCCCATGTGGAATTTAATTACTTACTAAAACAGACATGTCAGGAGAGGTGAAAGGTCCTCCTCTATTTGGTATACAGTTACCATATTCTTCCTGACAGCCATAACCAGAAGTGTTGGTTGAGCATATGAATATCTGCCACAAAACTTTGGAACAAATTACAGAAATGATAATTGTCAAATGGAGCTCTAAACCGTATAAAGGTATATTTAGAAATTAGTGTAGAATTTTGGGCCTAACTGTCACGAGGGTATCGAGAACCACGCCTGACTCCGTTATACCCGGGGTCAGGAAGTCGCAGCGGTTGGCTGCACGCTCTATTTAAGATAGGGCTGTTTTCCTTATGGTAGCTTTCTGGGTTTGCTTTGCAAACCCTTTTGGCTCACTCAGGGATCCGTAGCTCCTTCTCCTCAGCTGTTCCTTGTCCAGCACTCTCAAACCTCCTTATATTCCTCTCTCACACTTCTCTGGTTGCCAGAGATAGAGCTTCCTGCCTGGACATCTATTCTGACCCACTGGAGCTGCGTTGCTGCGTTCTCGGATGGTTGTTTCAGAACGCTACCCTCCGGATCCCTGTTGGACCTTTGTGGACTGCTGTGGTCGCCCACCTGGGTGTATGTGTTTGTCTGTCCTCTCCCTGGTGTTTCCCTCTTAGTGTCAGTGGTGCGGACTAGCGATCCCACCGGCCCGTTCACTATCCAGGGCTCATTTCAGGGAAAGCCAGGGTTTAGGCACGTGATCGCCGCACGGGTGAGGAACCCGTCTAGGGACGTCAGGGCAGTCAGGTGCCAGCCGCAAGGTGAGTTAGGGGTCACCACCTTTCCCTCTCCCTTGGGCAGGGCTTTCCCTGTTTTCCTCCCTGTGTGTGACGCCGGTCATTACATTATCTCTGGCCCTTATTTTGTGTAGGTAAAAAATTAAATAAAAATAAAAAAATATTTTTTACCTACTTACAATCCAGTATGGATCAAATTGCTGCTCTGTCCAAACAATTTCGTGGCCTGTCTTTGGAGGTGGTAGGATTGAAGGCGTCGGTCCTCCAGCAACAGCAGCAATTACAACTGACCGCAAGCCCAGCGGTTGCTACTGGTAACCAGGTTGTTGCGGAACCCAAGGTCCCTCTCCCTGACAGATTTTCTGGGGGAAGGGACAAGTTTTTGACGTTCCGTGAGGCCTGTAAGTTATACTTTAAACTGCGCCCTTACTCCTCTGGTAATGAAGATCAGCGGGTGGGGGTTGTTATTTCCCTGCTGCAGGGGGACCCGCAGTCCTGGGCGTTCTCTTTACCTACTGATTCCCAGGCTCTTCGGTCAGTGGATGAGTTTTTTGGGGCCTTGGGTCTCATATATGACGACCCTGACCGAGTAGCACTGGCTGAATCAAGATTACGGAGACTCTTACAAGGAGAGCTGCCGGTAGAGGATTATTGCTCTGAATTCCGTAGGTGGGCTACGGATACCCAATGGAACGACCCGGCTCTCAGGAGTCAGTTCTGCTCTGGGTTATCCGAAAGGGTTAAGGATGCGCTTGCATTATATGAGACCCCCGTTTCCCTTGATGCGGTTATGTCCCTTTCTATCCGTATAGAGAGACGCCTTAGGGACAGGTTGAAAGAACCGGAGAAATTGGTAACCCCTCCCAAGCAGCAGTTAGTCTGTACGGACTTAGACGAGCCTATGCAGCTAGGAGGAACTACTAGTCAGGTCCGTCCTCCTGAGGCTCGCCGTAGGCGTGGGGTTTGTTTTTTTTGTGGGGAGAGGGGTCATTTCATTAATGTCTGTCCTTCTTTCCTCAGAAACAAAAGACCGTCGGAAAAACTACTAACCCCAGGCTGTGTGGAGGATGTCAGCCGGGGGGTATACGTCTCCTCCATACGTACATCGCAATTTGTGTTGCCAGCGGTTATTATTTTTGGTGATAAGACGGAGACTATTTCTTTCTTTCTAGACAGTGGAGCAGGGGTAAATTTGATAGATGCCAATTTTGCCCGCTCTTTGGGTTTGTCTCTCTGTACGTTACAGAGACCCATTCCCATATTCGCTATTGATTCTGCTCCCCTGTCTCAGAGAAACCTCACCCACATCGTTCATAATTTACACCTCCGGGTAGGGGACCACCATAACGAGATGCTTTCAGGTTATGTTCTGGAGGGGCTTCCCACTCCGGTGGTGCTGGGCCTTCCCTGGTTGGTAGCGCACAATCCAGTGGTGGATTGGCAGGCCAGGGAGATATTGGAGTGGAGTGAGCAGTGCAGAGAAAATTGCTTAAATAGCAATTGCTTAGTCGCCTCCATAACTACCCTACCTACATTTATTTCGGATTTTGAGGATGTTTTTTCTGAAAAAGGTTGTCAGAAGTTACCACCTCATCGTCCTTATGATTGCCCGGTTAACCTTATTCCCAGCGCAAAATTACCCAAGACCAGGTTATATAATCTTTCGGGTCCAGAGAGACAAGCCATGAAAGATTATATCTCCGAGAGCTTGGCTAAGGGATACATCAGACCCTCTTCTTCACCCGTGGCTGCAGGGTTTTTCTTCGTTAAAAAGAAAGATGGGGGGCCTGCGTCCTTGCTTAGATTTTCGCGAATTAAATCAGATAACCATCCGAGACCCATACCCTCTTCCTCTCATTCCTGACCTGTTTAATCAGATTGCGGGTGCTAGGTGGTTCTCCAAACTTGATCTTAGGGGGGCCTACAATCTGATTCGTATTAAGGAGGGGGATGAGTGGAAGACAGCGTTTAACACCCCTGAGGGGCATTATGAAAATCTAGTTATGCCTTTCGGTCTGACCAATGCTCCTGCCGTCTTTCAACATTTCGTTAATGACATTTTTAGTCATCTAATCGGCAGGTTTGTGGTAATATACCTAGATGATATTTTAATTTATTCGTCTGATCTGAAAACACATGAGGTGCATGTCAGACAAGTACTGCAGGTCCTACGGACGAATGAATTATATGCTAAGATTGAAAAATGTGTCTTCGCCGTTCAGGAGATACAATTCCTGGGTTATTTTTTATCTGCGTCAGGTTTCCGTATGGATCCTAGGAAGGTCCAGGCAATTTTAGATTGGGATCTTCCTGAGAACCTCAAAGCACTACAACGGTTCTTGGGCTTCGCGAATTTCTATAGGAAATTCATTAAAGATTATTCACTTATTGTAAAACCGCTTACTGATATGACTAGGAAGGGGACTGATTTTTCTAAATGGTCTGACGCCGCTAAAATTGCTTTTTCCTCTCTAAAAGAGAGGTTTACCTCAGCACCTGTACTAGTCCAACCTGATGTCTCTCAGCCTTTTATTGTTGAAGTCGATGCGTCAGAGGTGGGAGTGGGGGCTGTGCTGTCTCAGGGTCCGTCTCCTGGCAAATGGCGTCCTTGTGCTTTCTTTTCTAAAAAACTATCTGCAGCAGAAAAGAACTACGATATTGGCAATAGGGAACTATTAGCTATTAAACTTGCGTTTGAGGAGTGGCGTCACTTCTTAGAGGGGGCAGTCCACCCCGTCACTGTGATTACGGACCACAAAAATCTCCTGTACCTCAAATCAGCTAAGCGTCTCACCCCTAGACAGGCTAGGTGGTCGCTATTTTTTACCAGGTTTAACTTTGTGATTACCTATCGTCCTGGGGCAAAGAACACCAAGGCTGATGCACTATCTCGTTGTTTCCCTGGAGGGGGTACTGTGAGTGATCCGGTGCCCATTCTACAAAGAGGAGTGGTTGTCTCTGCGGTACACTCTGTTTTGGAGGGGAAGGTGCTAGAGGCCCAGGGGGACGCCCCGGTCTCTTGCCCCTCAGAGAAATTGTTTGTACCGTTGAACCTACGTTTCGAATTATTAAAGGAACATCATAATTCGGCACTTGCTGGGCACCCGGGTAGTAAAGCAACCTTGGAGCTATTGTCTCGTCGTTTTTGGTGGCCAAGGTTGCGTCAGGATGTATTCGATTTTGTGTCTTCTTGTTCTACCTGTGCGCGCGCAAAAGTTTCACATACACGTCCTGCAGGGTCTCTATTACCACTCGTCATTCCCAATAGACCGTGGACACATCTGTCAATGGATTTTATCACTGACTTACCTTTGTCTGCGGGTAAAACAGTTATTTTGGTAGTAGTGGACAGGTTTAGCAAAATGGTACACTTCATTGCGTTACCCGCACTACCTAATGCTAAGACTCTTGCTCAGGTATTCGTCAGTGAAATCGTGAAGCTTCACGGGGTCCCCTCCGATGTTGTTTCGGATCGGGGTACCCAGTTTATTTCTAAATTTTGGAAAGCTTTTTGTTCCCGTTTGGGGGTACACTTGTCCTTTTCCTCAGCTTTCCATCCTCAGTCGAATTGACAGACTGAGCGTACCAACCAAAACCTTGAGACATATCTAAGATGTTTTGTGTCTGAAAACCAAGAGTTGTGGTCATCATATTTACCGTTAGCTGAGTTTGCCATAAATAATCGTCGTCAGGAATCCACTGGCAAGTCACCATTTCTTGGTGCATATGGTTTTCATCCCCAATTCTGTACTTTCAAAGAGGGGGGGTCTTCTGGGGTTCCCGAAGAGGAACGTTTTTCGTCATCTCTTTCATCGGTATGGCAGAAGGTGCAAGCTAACTTGAAAAATATGGGAGGTAAATACAAATGCATGGCTGATAAGAGACGGTCGCCAGGTCCGGACCTAGGAGTGAATGACTATGTGTGGTTGTCTACTAGGAATATTAAATTGAAGGTTCCCTCTTGGAAACTGGGTCCTAGGTTTATTGGCCCTTACAAAATTGTAGCCATCATCAACCCCGTGGCTTTTCGCCTGGAGTTACCTCAGACTTTTAAAATTCATAATGTTTTTCATAAGTAGTTACTCAAAAAATATGTTCCACCTCTAGAACCATCACCGCTGCCACCCCCTCCTGTTGTCGTGGATGGTAATCTAGAATTTCAGATATCCAAAATTGTTAATTCTCGTCGGGTCCGCCGCTCTCTTCAATATCTGGTGCATTGGAGAGGTTACGGTCCCGAGGAAAGAATGTGGGTTCCTGCGTCTGAGGTAAACGCCGACCGGTTAGTTCGGGTTTTTCATGCCTCTCATCCTGAGAGACCTGGTCCTGAGTGTCCGGAGGCCCCTCGTAGAGAGGGGGGTACTGTCACGAGGGTATCGAGAACCACGCCTGACTCCGTTATACCCGGGGTCAGGAAGTCGCAGCGGTTGGCTGCACGCTCTATTTAAGATAGGGCTGTTTTCCTTATGGTAGCTTTCTGGGTTTGCTTTGCAAACCCTTTTGGCTCACTCAGGGATCCGTAGCTCCTTCTCCTCAGCTGTTCCTTGTCCAGCACTCCCAAACCTCCTTATATTCCTCTCTCACACTTCTCTGGTTGCCAGAGATAGAGCTTCCTGCCTGGACATCTATTCTGACCCACTGGAGCTGTGTTGCTGCGTTCTCGGATGGTTGTTTCAGAACGCTACCCTCCGGATCCCTGTTGGACCTTTGTGGACTGCTGTGGTCGCCCACCTGGGTGTATCTGTTTGTCTGTCCTCTCCCTGGTGTTTCCCTCTTAGTGTCAGTGGTGCGGACTAGCGATCCCACCGGCCCGTTCACTATCCAGGGCTCATTTCAGGGAAAGCCAGGGTTTAGGCACGTGATCGCCGCACGGGTGAGGAACCCGTCTAGGGACGTCAGGGCAGTCAGGTGCCAGCCGCAAGGTGAGTTAGGGGTCACCACCTTTCCCTCTCCCTTGGGCAGGGCTTTCCCTGTTTTCCTCCCTGTGTGTGACGCCGGTCATTACACTAACACACAGTGGTGAAGATTCACTTTAAAGAGGTTGTCGGGAATCAAGCGAGCCCCACAAACCCACTTTAATTACATATAACACCCTTGTAGGGAGAAGGTTTGTAATATACTTACCATTCCGAAGTTGTCTGGATAAGAAAACCCAGAAACCCAGTCACGTGACTCTCCTCTTTTGAAAATCCAGCTTCCACCAACATGTCTTTTACGAGGTTTGCGGCCTGAGCTATAAATGAGACCACACTTCCAATGTGGATGGGGCCAGAACAATTATTTTTCCTGGCACATCTGCAGATGAAGTGGATTTAGGAGTTTGACTATGAGGCAGGCACACAAATAGTTCGGGCCCTACCCAGAGTAGAAGTGACGTTCCATCCATACCCCTTGCCGGAATCCTGGTAAAGGACGTGAAGTTGTCAGAAGCTGGATTTTAAAAAGAGCTGTGTCAAGTGACTGGGTTCCCTAGAGTTCAATTCTCACAACTTTGGAACAGTAAGTATATTACAAATTTTCTATTACAGACAGGGCCATATTTCCCACTAGGTACTGGAGGTCTAGTGCCTAAAGTGAGGAAACTTGCAGGGGGAGACAGAACGAAGTAAAAATTAAGGGGGTCATTTATCAAACTGGTGTAAAGTAGAACTGGCTTAGTTGCCCATAGCAACCAATCAGATTCCACCTTTCATTTTCCAAAGGAGCTGTCCAAAATTAAACGTGGAATTTAATTGGTTACTATGGGCAACTAAGCCAGTTCTACTTCACAAAAGTTTGATAAATGACCCCCTAAATACTTATATATTTATATTGGCTTCTGTTTGAGGCATTTCCGTCTGAGATCCTTTTTTTTTAGACCGAGGGAAAAAAGTACTGCGTGTACGACTTTTTTTCTGTCTAAAAAAGGGATCTCAGATGGAAATGGCCCAAACGGATGCCAAATAATGCAACAGGATTTTTTTTTCTCTCTCTCTCTCTCTCTTCTGACGGATCAGGAGAACAGAAAGCTTGGGATTTGAACTCACCGTTATTATGCATTCCATTATTGTTTTCCTTTATAACATGGTTATAGCGGAAGATAACGGAATCCATAAGACGGGAATCAAAACAGAAACTTTTAGAGGCATTGCGTTTTGATCCATCATAATGGAAGTCTATGAGCAAGCATAATTGCTCCATCTGGTTTCCTTTATGCAGGACTTAGCCCTGCATAAAGGAAACCAGACGGATCCGCTCATCCCTACCTCTGAAATATCCTGCACAGTCTATTGGTTCTGCAGGAGCAGTCGGTCTCTGCCCCCTCTCCTGCTGTCTGACAGATGGTGAGGGGATAATAAGCTGCCCATCTCATGACCCAGCCTGCAAAAAAAAATTGTTATTGGCAAGGTATAATGTCTAAAGGTAAGTGGATTATAGTGTGCAATTTATGTGTCCAGTGTATGAATGTAATGGTGCAGCGTATGTAGGCTTGGACTTGCCCACAGCCCAGGGGTACAGATAAATTCCCTGATGGGTCCATAAGCAAGATGGGCCCATAGTCTCCCACCCACTGCACAAGTGGCACATAACACATTAGACTTAGGCCTCATGCACACGACCGTTGTGTGCATCCGCGTCCGTTCCGTCATTTTTCACAGTTTAGCGAAGGTCCCATTCATTTCTATGGAGCTGTGAAAAAAAACTGATAGTCCTCAGTTTTTTCTCCGCGTCCGTGATCCATGATTCCAGTCCGTCAAGAAAATATAACCTGTCCTATTCTTGTCAGTGGAAAACGAAGGACGGACCCATTCAAGTCATGGGGTCCTTAAAAAAAAAACGGATGCACAACTGGTATGTCATCCGTGTCCATGTCTGTTTTTTCTACAAGACCTTGGTGCAATAAAATTACACTTTTCATTAACCTTCCTTTTTTTCCCCCTGTCAGACAAAAAAAAAGGTAGACACAAGGAAACACAACTGAAGCAAAATCGGACACGGACCACTGAAGCCAAATCACTGACAGTGAAAAAACACTGTTGTGTGCATGAGACCTTCCAGATAGGCAGCTTGCAGCCTAAATTCATATAAAAAGTAGGTAGATTATTTAAGAAACCTGTGTACCCAGTATATTATTATAGATGCAATCAGGTGGCTGAGATGACTTCTAGGCACAGAGGCCACCAGCCAGTATCCTCCTTTTCCAGGGACCTGCCTTCTCAAAGTCGCTGCAGGGACCCCCATAAGCAATCATCTTGTAGCATCTTGTTGCTGTGTCAGCAGGTAATATTTGAATGTACTGTATCTGTACGGTGGGCCCCCAAAATATTTGTGGTGGGCCCTAGGCACTTCAGTCTGACACTGAGCATATGTATACATGCATTAGAGTGTGAGTGAAAATATGCAGGATTTATCAGTGTATTTACGCTGGAATAAATACATTGAAAAATATGGTGTTCAGGATGAGCACCATGTTGATAAAGCACATTGCAACTTTTTTTCTGACCCATAATAATCTATCAGATATATAGCACTTGGCTTCAAGTGTAACTGTCGTTTATTTTTTTTCTTCTTAAATGTGAATTTGAGATTATATTCTTGATTGCGAAAATCAGCAATGTATTATTCGCATAATGCACGCGAAATACCAGCGTGGGTCACTTATGCTACATTTTTAAAGCTGCTAGAAGTTTCCTAAGACTGGAGAAAATGGTTGGCACGGCAGAACATTAGAATAGCTTTATGTGCAGATAGAGTGCTCCAATATATTAGCGCTTGCAAATTTTCGGTAATTAATGATGCGCATATTTTCTCGCTATACGTGCAACATGTATAGTTAGGGGCAGGCAACTTTTCTATTGGTTGCTAGGGATGTTGCTAAGCTGTGACAAAGCCTTCTCATTGGCCCACAAACAAAAAAAAACACGAATATTCGTCATAACGAATATATAGCGTTATATTCTAAATATTTGCGAATTCTCGAAGTGCCGACATTCGCGCTAAAAATTCACTTTTCGAATATTCACGCTCAACACTATTTACCACCCTGTCCGTCCCCTCTTGGCAGAAGTGGGCTGGCCCGACTTCCTGTCTGGAGGGGGAGTTCTAGTGAGTGATGAGGGAGGAAAGAAGTCCATGTGCTCTTTCTCCTTAGGTCTCAGGATCCAGAGACTAACCGATCTCCGTGAGATTTATTGCTTCTGCTACACAAAGAAAGGGAGAATGAAAGAGAATCTGCAGTCCAACCATAGGAGTCAGCAAGGTAACCTGCCACTACAGCTATACAGACTGCTGCTTGTAAGGGATTACTGTGGCAGGCGCAGCACTATGAATCCCTTTTGGGCTGTGGCATTAGAAGAATTTTGATATCTCTGACTTTTAGTCTATTAGGCTACTTTCACACTAGCGTTCGTCAGTCCGCTCGTGAGCTCCGTTTGAAGGAGCTCACGAGCGGACCCGAACGCCTCCGTCCAGCCCTGATGCAGTCTGAATGGAGCGGATCCGCTCAGACTGCATCATTCTGGCGGCGTTCAGCCTCCGCTCCGCTCGCCTCCGCACGGCCAGGCGGACAGCTGAACGCTGCTTGCAGCGTTCAGCTGTCCGCCTGGCCGTGCGGAGGCGAGCGGATCCGTTCAGACTTACAATGTAAGTCAATGGGAACGGATCCGCTTGAAGATGACACCATATGGCTCAATCTTCAAGCGGATCCGTCCCCCATTGACTTTACATTGAAAGTCTGAACGGATCCGCTCAGGCATCTTGCGCACTTAGAAATTTTTCTAAGTTATTAATGCAGACGGATCCGTACTGAACGGAGCCTCCGTCTGCATTAATATGATCGGATCCGTTCAGAACTGATCCGATCAAGCGCTAGTGTGAAAGTAGCCTAACTCTGTAATTCCTCTAGCGCCGTTCTATGGAAACAGTAGGTTTAAAGAGCACACCAAATGCTTGAAATAACTTTTTTATTAACTTGAACTTTTCTTCATATAACACTGCCACCTCCGCAGCAGATAGTCCATGTACAAAACACGTGTTGCATAAAGATTCATAAAATTGCAGTATGCATAAGATGGTTCAACTGTTCGATCTTGTCATTCCACATAAAATGGTGGAAATATTTATTTCTTCAGTATCTGTACTCTCACTTTAAATTATTTAATAACTTTATGATCTCTCTGAGAGGTATATCTGAGGTTAACCAATAGTTCACTTGCTCTACTTGGTTTGCAATTTGCTCTATACAATTGCTTATGATCTGGTATGAGCAGTTTGCATTTGTATGCAATTTGTTTGGATTGTATGATTGTATGGCTCAGTAGTTTATTTGTATGCAATTGAATTTGTGGTTTGGTGGAACTGTAAGTAGACACACATATAACCAGTTCAGTATACAGTTCTAATCACTATATTAACAGTAGGACCTCTATATAGCTGTTTTAAATACCTATTTTGGCTTCTTGCTTCCATAAAACACAGCTCTTAGTGGAGTGTGTGTCTGTTTAGCTTCTCTCTCTGGTGAATAATGATTCCAGCAGCTCCTGCTAGGGGAATTTCCCACACAAGCTGTGTGTGAGGCTGGCTGTGATTGGTCAAGACTCCTGCCCAGAAGCAGTTTAACTCTATGCTTTCTGTTGTGTCTGCTGTGTTATTGAGCTTACCTTAAATTATATAATGAATCTTAAAGGCACAATATCTTTTTCTGCTTCTGTGGGCACAAAATATAACTTTTACATGACATCCAAACATGAAATCACTGTAAATAACTCTGCTTTTGTCTTTAACACACAAACATAGGAACTGTATTAAGGTCATGGGCAGGTCTAGCTGTATAAACATATAAGCTATGTTAGCAACCTAGGACAGGTCTTAGCTGGCTAGCTACAATTACGGTTAAGACACCTATCACATTTAACCATGTCCTGGCCAGGTGTGCTTCTAAAACCTGTATCCTGCAGTGGACATTACAGCCATAATTGACAGATTACAGTTGCTAGACATAGATTCTAGATATGCATACCAAGAGAACCATTATTTGCCACTTTGCAGGCCTTCATACCTCACCATCTGGTAAAAGGATTTGTACTGAGAGAGGTACTCCTACCATACCATACGCTCCATTGCACTACCACACCTCCTGCCAGACACCCATACAATACCAGCATCAAGGGCACCCTAAACTACCATCAGGCAGGAGACCCAACTACAGGGAGTGCCCCTAGGGAAGAAAGGGTGCACCCTCTTCTCACTGCACTGGGCTAGAGAGTGACAGTCTGAAGGAAACCATTGTGACATATCCTATAGTCAGAGCCACTACCACTCTCATCCTCCGCTCTGGGTGCCGCACGATATACTTTATTTGTTGATTTTGTACTTTTTAATTACAAAACTGTCTCTGGAGTTATCCCTAATCCGTCTTCACAGTGCAGTACAGAACAGTAACGATGCTCCTCCTCACTGTTGTTGAGCCTTACTGCCTCTCTCCTATATAGTGCAAAAACTAACTATATATCATAAAAAAGGTATACATTTTCATAAAAAATGTGTGAATGCAGGGGCGTAGCAAGGGCACACCTGGGCATATCATTTAGATGGTGAAGTAGGGTAGGAAGCCGTCCACTCTCTGATTCACTGTGTTGCAGCACTCCCCTGCAGTCCACACATCGCAATGCTGGGCTGTGTGAGAGGGGCATGCAGGCCTGGAAATCAGCCTCCTCCTACACAGCCTAGCAGCGCAATGTGTGTGTCGTCTCATTGTGCAGCTGCTGGTTAGCACCGGATGTGCTGAGCATCAGGGAAACAGGTGGGCATTTGGGTGTTTTTTTTAAAGGGAGTCTGTCATCAAAGTTTCACCTTTTTAACCCTTCCCATAGCTTTCTAGCAGCCTTACAGTTAATAAAAACGTTACCTTTATGACCAATCCTGGACTTATAAAACCAGCAAAAAACATCTTAGTAGCATATGCAAATGAGGGCTCGCAAGTGCCCAGGGGCGGCGTTACCCTCGTAGGTGCCCAGCTAGCTCAGCCTTATCGTCGCTTCCCCCCGCCCATTCTTTCCCTCTGCCCGCCCATCCTATCCCTCTGACCGCCCATCTACTTACGTCTTGTTTCGCCGAGATCCCACGCCTGCGCACTCAGTCCGTCGGCCGGCGCATGCGCACTGCAATGCCCATTCCTTGTACGGCATCACAGTAATTAATGCGCATGCGCAGATGGACCGCCTCCTTTGTGGTGTTTTTGCGTCGTTAGCCGTATAACGCATTAATTGCTGTGATGCCGTACAAGAAATGGGCATCGCAGTGTGCATGCGCCGGACGACGGACTAAGTGTGCAGGCGCGGGATCTCGGCCCCCATCATATCGTCGCCACTCCTAAATAATTGTAAAAAGGTGGTTTGTGACTATTTTTACTCCGACAACAGGCTAAAAATGACTGACATGACTGTCACTACCCAAACCGAATCAGAGCTCTCTATCTTAGGAAATAAATAGAGGGACTCCAAAAATTAACAAAAATTGAAAGACCTTGTCTAACACTTAACGCCAAAACCATTGTACATCTGCATCACCTCGCATGCCAGGTTACTGCTGCCGCGACGAGCATTACAAACCTTCAGGTGCCTGCAACGTCTCCATCTTCTTAGACAAGGTCCCCCCTACGACAACGGCCTACACTGAGCACCAACGCCCCCAATAGAATGAATAGGACCCTGTCTATTGCATCCTGTAACTCAGAGAAGAAAATGTCTAAACCAAAAACGATAGGATGTACACGGTAGCATCAAATTACAGTTGTCACCCTCTAGTCTATGGAGAACCACTACTCCACCCCTAGCCCTAACATGCCCGTTTGCATGTTTAATAACACTATGTGGCAGTGGGGCAGCCTGTCTGTAGCCAGTACCACAGGTGCCATTGTCCTGGACACCTCCCAAATGAATGTCCAAACGCCTCCCATGACTTTGTCTGCATCTGCGATGATCATGTCTGGATGTACGTCTGTGGCTGTCTACACTGGAAGGCGACTAATCCACCTGGTTTCTATGTCTACAGGATCCACTGGAACGTGACCGCCCACTGTGGTCCGATCTCCAGCTGTGAGACCTACTGAATGGACTCCAACTGGCTCCACACCACAGTCTTAACTCGAGAAAGCCATGGAACTGTGAGCGCCCCGACGACCTCAGTCACTGACAGCTTTGGAATCATGCACCAAAGTATGGCCGTCAATAGGACTAAAACGTTGCCTATACTGTGGGGTGTCGGGGACAGCTTCTAATTCAGAAAACTCATCACTGCTATCTGGAGCAGCATAGAGGTATCTCTGGTGGCAAAAGCCTGTGCATCACTGAAGCAGGAGCATTAGCAGCAGCTGGTAAGGCATCAGATGGGGCAGGAACAGGGGGCAGAGGAGGAGGGAGACCAGCATCAGCTGCATTTGAAGGCAATGACAGTTGGTCAAACCACCTACACAGTCTGCCAGATGGTTTTAACACAGACTACACCGCCACAGGGGGCACAATAAGCTGTGTCACTGCTGAGGAAGGAGGGAATTGTACAAGCGCTACTTGTAGCGGGACCATTACAGCAGTGCTGATGTTGGGCACATTCACAGGGGGCCTGGAGATGGTGGCAGATGGAGGTGCCACTGGAGCTGCCAACTTCTAATATTTTATTCAGAATAGAACATAAATCACGGAACAAAAGTTTAAACTGAGAAAATGTACCATTTTAAGGGAAAAATATGTTGAATCAGAATTTCATGGTGTCAACAAATCCCCAAAAAGTTGGGACAAGGCCATTTTCACCACTGTGTGGCATCTCCCCTTCTTCTTACAACACTCAACAGACGTCTGGGGACCGAGGAGGCCAGTTTCTCAAGTTTAGAAATAGGAATGCTCTCCCATTCTTGTCTAATACAGGCCTTCTTTGTTGCACCTTCCTCTTTATGATGCGCCAAATGTTCTCTATAGGTGAAAGATCTGGACTGCAGACTGGCCATTTCAGTACCCCGATCCTTCTCCTACGCAGCCATGATGTTGTGATTGATGCAGAATGTGGTCTGGCATTATCTTGTTGAAAAATGCAGGGTCTTCCCTGAAAGAGATTACGTCTGGATGGGAGCATATGTTGTTCTAGAACCTGAATATATTTTTCTGCATTGATGGTGCCTTTCTAGACATGCAAGCTGCCCATGCCACACGCACTCATGCAACCCCATACCATCAGAGATGCAGGCTTCTGAACTGAGCGTTGATAACAACTTGGGTTGTCCTTGTCCTCTTTGGTCCGGATGACATGGCGTCCCAGATTTCCAAAAAGAACTTCGAATCGTGATTCGTCTGACCACAGAACAGTCTTCTATTTTGCCACACTCCATTTTAAATGATCCCTGGCCCAGTGAAAACGCCTGAGCTTGTGGATCTTGCTTAGAAATGGCTTCTTCTTTGCACTGTAGAGTTTCAGCTGGCAACGGCAGATGGCACGGTGGATTGTGTTCACTGACAATGGTTTCTGGAAGTATTCCTGAGCCCATTCTGTGATTTCCTTTACAGTAGCATTCCTGTTTGTGGTGCAGTGTCGTTTAAGGGCCCGGAGATCACAGACATCCAGTATGGTTTTACGGCCTTGACCCTTACGCACAGAGATTGTTCCAGATTCTCAGAATCTTCGGATGATGTTATGCACAGTTGATGATGATAGATGCAAAGTCTTTGCAATTTTTTGCTGGGTAACACCTTTCTGATATTGCTCCACTATCTTTCTGCGCAACATTGTGGGAATTGGTGATCCTCTACCCCAGTGTTTCCCAACTAGTGTGCCTCCAGGTGTTGCAAAACTACAACTCCCAGCATGCCTGCACAGCCAAAGGCTGTCCGGGCATGCTGGGAGTTGTAGTTTTGCAACTGCTGGAGGCACGCTGGTTGGGAAACACTGCTCTACCCATTTTGGCTTCTGAGAGACACTGCCACTCTGAGAAGCTTTTTTTTTACCCAATCATGTTGCCAATTGACCTAATTAGTGTTAATTGGTCTTCCAGCTCTTCGTTATGCTCAAATTTACTTTTTCCAGCCTCTTATTGCTACTTGTCCCAACTTTTTTGGGATTTGTTGACACTGTGAAAATTTTAATCAACGTATTTTTCCTTTAAAATGATACATTTACTCGGATTAAACGTTTGATCTGTCATCTACGTTCTATTACAAATAAAATATTGACATTTGCCATCTCCACATCATTGCATTCAGTTTTTATTCACAATTTGTTTAGTGTCCCAACTTTTTGGGAATCCGGTTTGTACTACTCTCATTATCTATTCAGTAAAGAGATACTTCATTTATTGCAAGCAATCAGGTCTGGTCATTGACTACATTAAACTTACCAGCCCTTCACTTGCACTCCTGACTTGCACCCTGCCAACCATATTATAGTTTACACAGTGAAGTCAGGCAGGTAATGTTCTCCTGGAATTTGCCAAACCTAGACTCATCAATCAGACTGCAAGATAGAGAAGCGTAATTTGTCACTCAACAGAACAGGTTTCCACTGCTCCAGAGGTTTCCACACTACTACATCAAACACCTGGCATTGCGCTTGGTGATGTAAGGCTTGCATGGCTGATCAGCCATGGAAACTGATGCCAAGAGCACCTGGGGCGCAGTTTTTGTGCTGATGTTGATGCCATCGGAGGTTTGGACTCTGCAGTTATTGATTTTATGCACTATGCAGCTCAGAAGATGTTGACCCCGTTTTGTAATGTTATATGGTCTACCACTTTGTGGCGGCATTGCTGTGGTTGCAAAACATTTCCACTTTGCAGTAATACTTCTAACAGTTCATGGTGGAATATCTAGGAGGGAAGACATTTTGCAAACTGACTTGATGCAACGGTGGCATCCTGTTACAGTACCAGGCTTGAATTAGATGAACTCTTTAGAATGACCCATCCTTTCACAAATGTTTGTAAAGGCAGACTACATGGCTAGGGGTTGGATTTTATACACCTGTGGCAATGGGACTAAATAAAACACCTGAATTCAATTAAAAATTTGTTTCCCATATAGTGTACATTCCATAGGTTAGCAAGAAACAGGGGAGATGGAACGGAAGGGAGTAAGTATGTATGCAGGATCAGACTACACATGGCTTGTTTGTAGTCTGTAACCATAAATACAGATGCAGATATTTAGGAGCAGTGATGGCCAGTTCGCAGTGTTCGCCTAGGAACACATGCGATCTGCCATCTTTATTGCCAAGTCCAGCGATGCAGAGGTAAGTCCTTACCTGTGCCCCGAGCCACTCTGAAACACATGCGGTCACCGGGAGCAGGCAGTTCCGAGAACAGCCCGATAAAGGCTGTTCTCGGAACTGCCTGCTCCCGGTGACCGCATGTGTTTCAGAGTGGTTCGCGGCACAGGCACAGGTAAGGACTTACCTCTGCATCGCTGGACTTGGGAATAAAGATGTAAACATCACTGTTTAGGAGTCATAAACAGAAAATGGTAGGTGATTTGAATGTTGAACATGAATGTTGAACATGCTTGATCTTGTTGTTCTCTGAGGCATCTTCTAGTGACTCCTCTTTCCCTATTGAGATCACATGCATGCTTGGATGAGCCAAGTGTGCATGTGTATGGGGAGGTTAGGAATATTAACTAAGCATTCAGCTAACACCTATTAAACGAGTATGGCCACTCTAGATGCACTGGTGATGACAGAAAATTAGAGTTTTGCTCATCTCTAGTTCGAATTGACAATGCAATGGGTCTAGATGTTATCACGTATTTGGTGTCAATGATGGATTAGGGGCAAAACCTGATGATAAGTTTGCTTTTTTAATTTCATAGGACAGAATCCAATTTATGCACTATCCCTTAATATATAGGTTTGGGTGTACACAGAAATCATGAAGCCCCATAGCCAAGGCCAGAAATCCTAAAAGTAGATAAAGATAACCAAATCAAACAAATGAGAAAAAATAAATATTAGACCTAGACCTTTGGGCTCCCCTATGGCTTCAGAGCCCGGGCCCACCGGAGCATCGTCTGGTACTCTGGTGGGCCAGTCCAACGTTGATTGCTATACTGCCTGGCACTGTCATTACATGCTACATGACCTGTGATCATATGGTCCTTCTAACAGGTTCTCAAGACACTGCTATATAATACTGATATAGTTATTGCAACTGTTATTTCAGGTGGTGGTTCTCCCTTTAGCAGGTGTACTTATTTGTTCCAGTGATGCTGTAGCACGGCATGGTGGTGGAGAAGTTTCTGACTTGGGAGCCATATTCAGGGATGTAACTAAAGGTTCACAGCATCTGATGTACAAGAGCAGCTTGGGCAACATGTACAACTTCGCCACACATTTGTCTGCTGCAACCCCTCTGTACCTTTTCAGCAGCATCGCCACTAAAATGTGACCCATTGATGCAACACTAGCAGTCCGGTCCTTGCTAGTGTCTTAAAAGATCAGAGACACAAGCCCCAAGACATATGTTTTGTCTTTTCTTTCTCCTCAAAAATATCTATCTATATCTATAATACAACTTTTCTTATATGGCAGATACAGTGGCTCAGCTCTATGCATGGTAGTATACCTCCATAAAACAATCACCAGTTAAGGTTCCAATGCCAGTTCTACACAATGAAAGACACTACTCTTAAATTTAAAACTGATCCCAGATCCCAATTTTAAGAAACGAGAAGCATCCCTTCAATAGCCAGTGGACAAGTTTTAGAAGCTGATTAAAGAAAGAAAGCATACACAATTTATTAGAGATGTCACAGAATTTAGGGAATATCAGGCATATCAATTTGAGCCTAGATCTATAGCACCTATTGATTCAGAGGTCTCCACCTCTGATCTTGACTGCTCAGATTCTGAACATAGTCAATACTGTAAAATGGTGGAACAGGGAAGGGGTCACCCATTCTCTAGAGGCCAAGGGAGAAGATGGCAAAAACGGGGGGAAATAGAGATGAATGATTACTGGTGGGGCTGTCTGGAGAATCATCCTCTGCCTCTACCTTTACAACACTAGTTTTGAACAACCAAACCTCTTTTTTAGAAAAAGGCCGACTCCTTTACCATTTGCAAGGTTAGATAAAGGGGGGCCACAACAGATAACCAGGATAATATGCAAATTATCAACTTGTCGTCTAGAGAGATTGAGATTTTATTAAAGAAAGGTTTATCTTTTGTACCCACAACCAGTTTTAACATTTTCACGTGGGTTAAAAAATTGCACCTCTTTGTGAGGAAACTCAAGTAGCACAAATTTTTCAAAAATACAAATAGACGCACCTGCAAGGATCTGGGTATCTCTGAATCTGATATCCCAAACCTACAGTTACTTGTTGATTTATTTGACCAAGATTTCCAGAAACCTGGTGAGACACCATTACAGATTTGCGACCTAGGAGCACCAGATTGCTCCCCTTGGTCAATTTAGACTATATCAATATTTTCTTGCAAATAGTTGTCTCCAACTTGGAAGGAATGGATGCGAGAAGGGGACGTTTCCAAAATGTATTTCAGGTAGAAATGGAGGCCCTACTTAATTTGGAGAAAGATCACTCCATCAAATCCTTGGATAAGAGAGTGTAATCTGGTGATTATGCAGCAACCGGGCTACAGATGTGGGCTGTTGGGTGTAGTGGTTGGTACTCATGTTTCTGCAGATCCCTGGGCCAGCATGCAGTGACGGGAAGGATAGCACTGGAATCCTGTGGGGAACACTCTGGTGTTGAGGGATCTCCTGCCAGATGTTAGTTGAGGTGCCCTTGGTGGTATTGGGTTTTAGGTACAGCTAAGGCAGGGTCTCTGAGATTCGCGACGCCAGCACCCTTGTGTGCAAATGAGGTGTTGAAATAAAGAGGAGTCATTTTTTATAAATAACTGGAACATTTATTGTTAATCATTTGCCTTGAGGTAGATGTAAAGGTTCATTTACAGTACAGACCAAAAGTTTGGACACACCTTCTCATTCATAGAGTTATCTTCATTTTCATGACTATGAAAATTGTAGATTCACACTGAAGGCATCAAAACTATGAATTAACACATGTGGAATTATATACTTAACAAAAAAGTGTGAAACAACTGAAAATATGTCATATTCTAGGTTCTTCAAAGTAGCCACCTTTTGCTTTGATTACTGCTTTGCACACTCTTGGCATTCTCTTGATGAGCTTCAAGAGGTAGTCACCTGAAATGGTCTTCCAACAGTCTTGAAGGAGTTCCCAGAGATGCTTAGCACTTGTTGGCCCTTTTGCCTTCACTCTGCGGTCCAGCTCACCCCAAACCATCTCGATTGGGTTCAGGTCCGGTGACTGTGGAGGCCAGGTCATCTGGCGCAGCACCCCATCACTCTCCTTCATGGTCAAATAGCCCTTACACAGCCTGGAGCTGTGTTTGGGCTCATTGTCCTGTTGAAAAATACAAAACGGATTCCAAAAAAGTTGGGACACTAAACAAATTGTGAATAAAAACTGAATGCAATGATGTGGAGATGGCAAATGTCAATATTTTATTTGTAATAGAAAGTAGATGACAGATCAAACGTTTAATCCGAGTAAATGTATCATTTAAAAGGAAAAATACATTGATTTAAATTTTCACGGTGTCAACAAATTCCAAAAAAGTTGGGACAAGTAGCAATAAGAGGCTGGAAAAAGTTAATTTGAGCATAACGAAGAGCTGGAAGACCAATTAACACTAATTAGGTCAATTGGCAACATGATTGGGTATAAAAATAGCTTCTCAGAGTGGCAGTGTCTCTCAGAAGCCAAGATGGGTAGAGGATCACCAATTCCCACAATGTTGCGCAGAAAGATAGTGGAGCAATATCAGAAAGGTGTTACCCAGCGAAAAATTGCAAAGACTTTGCATCTATCATCATCAACTGTGCATAACATCATCCGAAGATTCAGAGAATCTGGAACAATCTCTGTGCGTAAAGGTCAAGACCGTAAAACCATACTGGATACCCGTGATCTCCAGGCCCTTAAACGACACTGCACCACAAACAGGAATGCTACTGTAAAGGAAATCACAGAATGGGCTCAGGAATACTTCCAGAAACCATTGTCAGTGAACACAATCCACCGTGCCATCCGCCGTTGCCAGCTGAAACTCTACAGTGCAAAGAAGAAGCCATTTCTAAGCAAGATCCACAAGCTCAGGCGTTTTCACTGGGCCAGGGATCATTTACAATGGAGTGTGGCAAAATGGAAGACTGTTCTGTGGTCAGACGAGTCACGATTCAAAGTTCTTTTTGGAAATCTGGGACGCCATGTCATCCGGACCAAAGAGGACAAGGACAACCCAAGTTGTTATCAACGCTCAGTTCAGAAGCCTGCATCTCTGATGGTATGGGGTTGCATGAGTGCGTGTGGCATGGGCAGCTTGCATGTCTGGAAAGGCACCATCAATGCAGAAAAATATATTCAGGTTCTAGAACAACATATGCTCCCATCCAGACGTCATCTCTTTCGGGGAAGACCCTGCATTTTTCAACAAGATAATGCCAGACCACATTCTGCATCAATCACAACATCATGGCTGTGTAGGAGAAGGATCCGGGTACTGAAATGGCCAGTCTGCAGTCCAGATCTTTCACCTATAGAGAACATTTGGCGCATCATAAAGAGGAAGGTGCAACAAAGAAGGCCCAAGATGATTGAACAGTTAGAGGCCTGTATTAGACAATAATGGGAGAGCATTCCTATTTCTAAACTTGAGAAACTGGTCTCCTCGGTCCCCAGACGTCTGTTGAGTGTTGTAAGAAGAAGGGGAGATGCCACACAGTTGTGAAAATGGCCTTGTCCCAACTTTTTGGGGATTTGTTGACACCATGAAATTCTGATTCAACATATTTTTCCCTTAAAATGGTACATTTTCTCAGTTTAAACTTTTGTTCCGTGATTTATGTTCTATTCTGAATAAAATATTAGAAGTTGGCACCTCCACATCATTGCATTCAGTTTTTATTCACGATTTGTATAGTGTCCCAACTTTTTTGGAATCCGGTTTGTAAATGATGGTCCAACTAAACGCAAACCAAATGAAATAGCATGCCGCTGCAAGATGCTGTGGTAGCCATGCTGGTTCAGTATGCCTTCAATTTTGAATAAATCCCCAACAGTGTCACCAGCAAGGCACCCCCACACCATCACACCTCCTCCTCCATGCTTCATGGTGGGAATCAGGCAGGTAGAGTCCATCCGTTCACCTTTTCTGCCTCGCACAAAGACACAGTGGTTGGAACCAAAGATCTCAAATTTGGACTAATCAGACCAAAGCACAGATTTCCACTGGTCTAATGTCCATTGAAGCTGTGTATCCACCTGACTTCTCCATAATGCAACTGATGGTCCCAACCCCATTTATAAGGCAAGAAATCCCACTTATTAAACCTGACAGGGCACACCTGTGAAGTGAAAACCATTTCAGGTGACTACCTCTTGAAGCTCATCAAGAGAATGCCAAGAGTGTGCAAAGCAGTAATCAAAGCAAAAGGTGGCTACTTTGAAGAACCTAGAATATGACATATTTTCATTGTATATAATTCCACATGTGTTAATTCATAGTTTTGATGCCTTCAGTGTGAATCTACAATTTTCATAGTCATGAAAATAAAGAAAACTCTTTGAATGAGAAGGTGTGTCCAAACTTTTGGTCTGTACTGTACATGAAATAGGTAGTTGTCTTGTAATCCATACAAAGCACATCACAGTTATCTGTGGCTGCAATCCTAGAAACAGGCTCTGGTCACACTCAACTTCTGGCTGACTATCTTCAAGGTGTGGAGTAGTGATGGATGGCCGGGATGATGCGCGAACCCGATCAAGTGTTTGCAAAACGCAAGTTCGCAGAGGACCCCATTCACTTTAATGGCAGGCAATCCCGTCCTGCAGCGCGTGATCCCGCAAGACCTGACACTGTAGGTCACGGGTCTCGCGGGATCACGCGCCACAGGATGGGATTGCACACCGAAGTGACTGAACTCATGCCCATGTAGCCCGCAAGTAGCAGATCAGTGGAACAAGTACAAGGTGGGTGGGGGGATGATCTGTGGGGTTGCCCAGACGGCTAGGCCCTTCACAGTAGTTATTAACCCCTTTCAGCAGTCCCCCATTCACTGAAGGGGGAACTGCTGAAAGGGATTAATAACTACTGTGAAGGGCCTCCCCCCCTTTCACAGTAGTTATGCCCAGATATGTGCCCCCTTCACAGTACTTATGCCCAGATATGTGCCCTCTTCACAGTAGTTATGCCCAGATATGTGCCCCCTTCACAGTAGTTATGCCCACACTGCTTCTAACAGAGGCTCACTAATGGCTGCTGAGATTAGATCACCCCATACGAGAGCATTGAATCAATGCTTTCCTATGGGGAAAAATTTGACCCTGGAGGTCATCATGCAGGGTGTGAGGACGTCCAGCGTCAGATACCAGACCAAAGGTCTGTTTTAATCCAGGAAGCCCTCAGGTGGCTGCCGGCCACTAAAGGGTGACTTATTGCTGCAACGTAAACAATGCAGTTTCTCTAGAACATTGCAGCAAAAGGGACACTGTACCCAGACCACGTCAATGAGCTGAAGTGGTCTGGGTGCCTTTTGTGTCACTTTAACTTTGAAATCTTATTAAAGATTGTGTAGGGTGTGGCTGGAGGCGGGGCATGGAGGCGGGACAAGGGTGGGGCTTGCAGCAGAACATGGGTGGGGCCTGTAAGGGGGCCCTTGATTTATTTTGCCCGGAGGCCCTGAGGGTTCTCAGTCCACCCCTGGCAACAGCAACACCTAGTGGTAACTCATGTGAAGTGGTGGTTTACCAGCCTGTTATAAGGAATTACATCAATATACATAGCATATCATGACATTCTGCAAATACCCTTAAACATACAGGACCCCACTACGGATACAGAGATCCAACACAGCATTTTCTTTCTGACCTTAAATGCTTACTTGATGTAGGCCTTAGGGACAGGGTTACCTGTCAGTCAGAATATCAGTTTGCCTTGCCGAATTCACCCCAGATTGCCACCTTCTATGGATTACCAAAAATACATAAATCCCCCCTTAAGGGTCAGCCCAAAGTATCTGGGGTGGACTCGTTGCCACAAATTAGTGATATTTACACTGACAAAGTGTTATGTTTTAGCGCTCCCATCATATACTCGTGATACAATGGATTTTCTCTGGAAAATCAAATCTCTGAATATTGAGCCATCGTGTTTTCTAGCGAGCATAGATGTGAAATCCTTATATAGTTCAATCCTATATGATTGGAGTTTGGTTGCTGTTACATACTATTTAAAAACATTTTTTACTTGGAATTTCTTTGTCATCTGGACTGGGATAAAAAACATGAATTTTATCTCTTCCCATAACAGCAACGATATAGGTCTCTCTTTCACATGAGAAGTACACTTGGACTCCATTACATTCCTCAACGTGGAAGTTTGGAAACAAGGGGGCAAATTGGTCTCTATGGGTGTTTTTGAACCCCACGGCAACAAACAGCCTTCTTCATTGGAACAGCCACCACCTGCCGAACCTCAAAAGAGGGACACCCAAAGGCCAGAATCTAAGAGTCTGTAGAAACTGCTCTGACACTGAATGAGTTCACATAGCAGCCAGGAAGATGTACAAAATGTTTCATAGAGGGGATATCCAGATTATATTCTGCATGAAGCATTTTATAATGCACAGACACAGAATAGGAATGACCTACTGGCAGGGGCGTACATAGAAATCACTGGGCCCTATAGCAAGAATTGAAATTGGGCCCCCATTCCCCGTTTAGAGCCCCTCCGACTACCCATTCCAGGCCTCTCTCTTTGTTCCATGAACTATTCTTGCTGCTGCGTTTTATAATTTATGCCTTCAGGGCCGGATTGGGATTACAAAACAGCCCTGGCACACAAAATAGGTATAATAGATGCAGTGTGTACAGATGTATAGTATATACAGCAGGGTACTGTTATGTGAGGTACGAGGTATAATAGATGCAGTGTGCACAGGTATATAGTATATACAGCCGTGTATTGATATGTGAGGTACGGGGTATAATATATGCAGTGTGTACAGGTATATACAGGGAGTGCAGAATTATTAGGCAAGTTGTATTTTTGAGGATTAATTTTATTATTGAACAACAACCATGTTCTCAATGAACCCAAAAAACTCATTAATATCAAAGCTGAATATTTTTGGAAGTAGTTTTTAGTTTGTTTTTAGTTTTAGCTATTTTAGGGGGATATCTGTGTGTGCAGGTGACTATTACTGTACATAATTATTAGGCAACTTAACAAAAAACAAATATATACCCATTTCAATTATTTATTTTTACCAGTGAAACCAATATAACATCTCAACATTCACAAATATACATTTCTGACATTCAAAAACAAAACAAAAACAAATCAGTGACCAATATAGCCACCTTTCTTTGCAAGGACACTCAAAAGCCTGCCATCCATGGATTCTGTCAGTGTTTTGATCTGTTCACCATCAACATTGCGTGCAGCAGCAACCACAGCCTCCCAGACACTGTTCAGAGAGGTGTACTGTTTTCCCTCCTTGTAAATCTCACATTTGATGATGGACCACAGGTTCTCAATGGGGTTCAGATCAGGTGAACAAGGAGGCCATGTCATTAGATTTTCTTCTTTTATACCCTTTCTTGCCAGCCACGTTGTGGAGTACTTGGACGCGTGTGATGGAGCATTGTGATGGAGCATTGTCCTGCATGAAAATCATGTTTTTCATACCTTGCAGACTTCTTCCTGTACCACTGCTTGAAGAAGGTGTCTTCCAGAAACTGGCAGTAGGACTGGGAGTTGAGCTTGACTCCATCCTCAACCCAAAAAGGCCCCACAAGCTCATCTTTGATGATACCAGCCCAAACCAGTACTCCACCTCCACCTTGCTGGCGTCTGAGTCGGACTGGAGCTCTCTGCCCTTTACCAATCCAGCCATCTGGCCCATCAAGACTCACTCTCATTTCATCAGTCCATAAAACCTTAGTCTTGAGATATTTCTTGGCCCAGTCTTGACGTTTCAGCTTGTGTGTTTTGTTCAGTGGTGGTCGTCTTTCAGCCTTTCTTACCTTGGCCATGTCTCTGAGTATTGCACACCTTGTGCTTTTGGGCACTCCAGTGATGTTGCAGCTCTGAAATATGGCCAAACTGGTGGCAAGTGGCATCTTGGCAGCTGCACGCTTGACTTTTCTCAGTTCATGGGCAGTTATTTTGCGCCTTGGTTTTTCCACACGCTTCTTGCGACCCTGTTGACTATTTTGAATGAAACGCTTGATTGTTCGATGATCACGCTTCAGAAGCTTTGCAATTTTAAGAGTGCTGCATCCCTCTGCAAGATATCTCACTATTTTTGACTTTTCTGAGCCTGTCAAGTCCTTCTTTTGACCCATTTTGCCAAAGGAAAGGAAGTTGCCTAATAATTATGCACACCTGATATAGGGTGTTGATGTCATTAGACCACACCCCTTCTCATTACAGAGATGCACATCACCTAATATGCTTAATTGGTAGTAGGCTTTCGAGCCTATACAGCTTGGAGTAAGACAACAGGCATAAAGAGGATGATGTGGTCAAAATACTCATTTGCCTAATAATTCTGCACTCCCTGTAGTATATACAGTAGTGTACTGATATGTGAGGTACAAGGTATAATAGATGCAGTGTGTACAGATATATAGTATATATAGTATATACAGCAGTGGACTGATATATGAGGTACGACCTGTAATTTATACCTCATACCTCACGTCAATACACTGCTGTATTTACTCTATACCTGTACACACTGCATCTATTATACCTCGTACCTCGCATATTACACTACCGTATATACTATATACCTGTACACACTGCATATATTATAACTCGTACCACACATATCAGTGTACTGCTGTATATACTATATATCTGTGCACACTGCATCTATTATACCTTGTACCTCACATATCAATACACTGCTGGATATACTATATAGCTGTACATATTGCATCTATAATACTGTGTAATATATGCAGTGTATATATATATATTGTAGCAATGTGAACATTGAAGTGTTTTCCCCAGGCTCCAGTCCGGGACCTAGGGCATGCTCATGTCCAGGGATCCTATTTAATCCTGCTACTTGTTCTTGGGTGTGTCTCACTCTGGAGAGTGTGCAGACAGAGGCCTGGTGAGGCTCTGTCAGTGTGGTCTCAGATAAGCCAGGCTGAGGGGCCACGAGGCTATGCAATAGCCTGGACTTTGGGGGACTTGCACACAGAAGGCTGGAGTGGCTCTGTGTGGTCTGAGCCAGGAGGGCTGAGAGACCACGATTCCCCAAGAGACACTGGTGTGGGAGCAGCCTGGAGGCTGCTGAAGGTTGGGCTGGGAAAGCCGCATCTCATCACAGGTGTGAACTGTGCTACGCTTTAGGTGAGTCAGGGAAACCTATGTGTTTAGTTAGGGCCCAGACGGGCAAGGTATTTTATTTTGGCTTTGTGTGTTTTTGCTTTATGCCGTGTGCCACAATAAAGCACAGTTTGGCCCCTAAATCCTGGTTTCTGTGAAGAAGTGTGTGTTTGCAACCCCTGGAAAAGAGCTAATCCCCTACATTTGGTGTCGGATGCGGGCAAGCGTCCCTGCTGAAAGGAGATAACTGGTTGCTAGGGGCAACGGCAAGAGCAGGTGCTGCTGAATTCTGCTATGTTGCAAAGGAAATTGCTGTGTGGATTTAAAGGGCCAGCAGCCCTGGGAAAGAAACTTTAATGTCTGCAATGCAAAAGAGACTGTGGCCCAGATTCAGGTAGATTTGCCCATTACTTACACCTGAGCCGCTCAGCTGAATTTCTCTGCGCTGGAGCAATTTTGCCAAATTGCCACCTGATTCAGGAATCGTTTGTTCATTTAATTTGCTCCTGTTTAAGGCAAAGCTGAGGGCGCAAGGCCGTGCAAGTCAAAGTGGGTGTGCCCCTATGTAAATGAGGAATTTTCGGCTCAGCAGAGGTTTGCTAGCATAATTTCAGGGCAAATCCTGCTCAGCTGCTTGCACTGAGCAAATAAATAGGAGCAGACTTGCGCAGGTTCTTTGCTGAATTTCATCCTGCTTTTTCCTACCCCCCCCCCTGAGCAAGGAAATTCAGCCCTTTTGCAAGACATGGCACCTCCCAAAGGGACCAAAATAAGGAAGGCCAACTTTGTGGCTGCAGAGATGGACATCCTGATTGCTGCACTCCAGCAGCATAAGGAAGTCCTATATGGTGCCCAGCGGGCAAACACCACCATTGCCCAAAGGAGGGCTATATATGAAGCCATTGCCCTGGACATCAATGCCCTGGGTAATGAAGTGCGTACCTGGGATGACATCCAGAAGAAATTAAATGATATGAGGCGCAGGGTCCGTGAAAAACTGGCTCTTATCAGGAAGCATACCGGTGGCACGGGAGGTGGTCCGCGATGTATGATCCGGCTCAATCAGGAGGAGCAGCTTATTGCACAAACGTTCGTGCAGGAGCAGGTGGAGGGACTTGAAGGGTACGACTCCACTGTTGGGAACTTGGGGACTGGTAAGTTATTTTTCTTTCATATCTGCTGTGCATCATGGGAGGGGGTACAAGTGAACATATGAGAAGTGTGTTGCACCAGCAAAATATGTCGTTTTGGTGTCATCCACAGGTGGTGATGAGGAAGAAGAAGCTGGGCCGTCTTCGGCTGCGGCTCGACCCAGCCCATCCAGACCAGAGCCAGGGGTCCAGTCAGGCCCCATGGACATTCTGGCTATGCTGGTCCAGGAGGAGATCATACCGGGGCCAAGTATGGAGGAGCAAGTGGTATTGGAGGAGGATTCCTTTTTCCTCATCCAGGAGGACTCTGGCTCCCTCCAGGAGGATACCACCATCCCTGTGCAACCCACCACCCCCCCGCCCAGCACGTCATCCCCCTCCAGGGCAAGCCCCTCCCTTGTGGACCCCTCCCCTTCTCCCTCTGTCCGTGGCCGAGCCTCTCCTCCCAGGAAGGCTCTGTCCAAAACGAGGCATATATCCTCCAGCCTCCGTGACGGTCTGCTGGAGGAGCAGGCCCTGCAGACCCGCCATATAGGGGCCATGGTGGGAGAGGTGCGTCGTCTGGCGGACAGCATGGCATCCACCTCCACCTCTATGCAGCATGCCCTCACCCTGCATGAGGACCGGGACAAACATGTGGCACAGAGCCTGGGGGAAATTAGTGGCAACTCTAAGGCCATAGTCACCTGCTTGGTGGCTCTGGAGACCACACCAGCTTTGTTAAGCAGGATGACAGCTGCGGTGGAGGCCAATACCGCTGCTGTGCAGGCCAACACCGCTGCAGTGCAGGAGGAGGCGAGAGTTACCCGCCGGCATCAGCGGGATACCACCACCCGCCAAATGCGGATGTTGGCCCAGACCAACACCATACTTGCCCGCCTGGCCAACGCCATGGAGGGCATGCAGCCACCACCTGCAAGGAGTGTGGAAGTAGGGGTTGATGCTCCCCCCCCCCCTCCTCCCCCCACCCCTCCATCCCCACCCCATGCCTCCTCCGCACCACGGAGATTGAGGAGCCAGAGCCGGGGCACCCTTGGCCCAAAGAAAAAAACAAAAAAATAATTTTATGTCTACATTTTTTTGCTCAACACAATATGATTTTTTTATTATTTTTCGATATGCTCAGGGTATGAGATTATTTTTTTTTTATATGCTCAGGATATGAGTTTTTAGATTTATTTGTAGTCCCTACACACGGTGAGGAGTGTATACTACAGTGTGACTGGTGTGTGAATGGGGGGGGGGGGGTGGCACTCCTGCTGGAAAAGGGGTGTCACCCTCTGCCATGTGAAAGGTGTATGAATGGACAGCAACATAATTGGAGCCTTGACGCGGCGTTGCTGCTCCCTAATACCATGGGGTATTGTTGGGTCTAATCCAATTGGGGGTGCATGTGTCGGGTGTGTGCTAGGGACTACAGTGGTGTACATACATGCATTATACTTGTGACAAGATCAGGGTGTGTTTAATGTGCAAAGAGACGTTCCACAAGACCATTCCGGATTGCTCTTCCCTCAGAAGATCCGGTAGTGTTTCTTGGGGGGGGGGGGGTTGCGTGGTTCGGGGGTAAGGTCATTGCGTAGCTCAATGTGCATGCCCCTTCTTTGAGCTAAATTGTGGAGAATACTACATGCCCCTACGATTTGGCATACAAAGTTGGGTGAATACAATAGGGTCCCCCCTGATTTATCCAGACATCTGAATCGAGATTTAAGGATGCCAAATGTGCGCTCCACCACCGCACGGGTACGTGCATGGGCTTCGTTATATCTTTCCTCTCCTGGTGTTTGAGGGTTACGAAATGGGGTCATCATGTGAGGTCCCAGGGCATAGGCAGAGTCACCTGGAAGGGAAAATACAGGAGGATGTTAGTCGTGCATGTGCCCCTTGTGATGTGTGCATCATGGGGGGGGGGGGCAGTCATACCTGACACCCATGTCACTCACCAATCAGCCAGCTGTCTCCATACATGTTCTGGTCAAACTCGGTTGGGATGGGGCTGTGTCGGTAAATAAAACTGTCATGGCTTGACCCTGGGTGTTTGGCACGGACATGCCATATGAGGCCATGTGCATCCACAATCATCTGCACATTTATCGAATGCCAATGTTTCCTGTTGCAGTAGATATGCTCGAGGTGCCGGGGGGGGGGGGGGCGTAGTGCCACATGGGTACAATCTATTGCACCCACAGTGCGTGGAAATCTGGCTAATAAATAAAAATCACTGATTGCCTTCTGCCGCACGTCAGCCGTGGTTGGTTTGATAAATTGTGTGCCCATTCGTCTGAGTATTGCAGGGATCACTTGGTGCACACACCTGCTCATGCTGGATTGGGACATCCCCGCCACCACTCCACCTGTGCGCTGAAATGAGCCAGTTGCCAAAAAATGAAGGGTTGCCACTACCTTCACCAGTGGCTGCACTGCCTGTCCCCGATGGGTCGGGCTGCTGATGTCATCCTGCAGGATTGTTACCAACTCAAGGATGACTTCAGGGCTAAAGCGAAACATGCGATACACCTCAGTATCAGTCATCTGAAAAAGGTTGTAGCGCCCTCTGTAAATCCTCTACCGTGCCCTCCTACGAGTCGGCTCAGTCAATAGAATATCAAGAACCATAGCTGCCCCTGGCATGTTGGTGCACAGATGTGAGGTCCCGAAAATGTGGGTGCTCTGCTTGTTCAGATCGTCTGTCTAGGTGCTGCTGAAGTTGCGCGCTCCTTCAGATGACATTTGGCCATCTTTTGCTAACTTGCCCCTGCTTTTAACAGGAGCAAGTTTGCCCAGGGAAAAAAGCTTGCACGCTTCCAGCGCAAGATGCGCATCACACGCGCATGTTTCTGAATCATCGGCAGTACCTAATTTGCATATTCGCTGAGGGAATTCCATGAAGGCGCAACTTACACCCCGCGCAAAATTGCACGAAAATTGCGCAGGAACAGCTAGGCTGCGTGCGCGGGAAAATGGCCGCATTTCAGGCTTAACTGGTTTACAGAATCAGCCGCAAATTTGCATAGGAGCAAATCAGTACTTGCGCGGCGCAAATCACACTTGTTCCCGCGCAAGTGCTTCTTGAATCTGGGCCTGTGAATGCTGAAATTGTCTCTTGAGAGTGAGACACCTGGAGGCCGGCTCTCTGTTAGTGGACTTGTTGCTGAAAAATTTTCTGGTGCCTGGGCTGTCTGTTGCTATGGGGTGGATGGAGGATCTCACCGAGCAGCTGAGGCAGGCCAATCTGGAGGCGCAGCTGCAGCTAGCCCTGAATAGAGGGTCCTTAACGCTGTATGGACCCTGCACAAAGTTCCAAGAGGTCGGCAGTGTGCTGGGAACGACGGAGAAAAAGCAAAGATATGCCGTTGCCAAGGGCAACCGTCGGGAAGAAAAGGAGGTGGAGAGTGGTGCAGCTCTCAGGAGATCCTATGTTTCCTGCACGTGTGCGCAAAGTCCTAAAGGGTGCGGATGGAGTGACTGTCTGGAGAATGGCTGGAGTCAAGGCCAAGGCGTTTCCCGTGGCAACTACTGTATTAAGGAGAAGGGTGATGACCGTGCTGGAGATATTCCTGGACTCCCCTCATCTCCCGTGAGTGCCGAATCCGTGACGACAATCGGTAAGATCGTTCCGATTATCCCGTGTGTAACAGACCCAGTGACATTGAGCAGGCGGCAGTTGCCACCCGCTGGGTCGGTGGGTGATATGTCACCGAGGCTAGAAACTGTCTCAAAAGTGTGTGACCATATGAAAAGTAATATAATGCTTAGTGTACGGGACAGTCATGCGGTTAATAAGAACTGTAAGATGGTTCTCACTGAGTGTGAGACTGCCGTGAGAACTGGGACTTATGGACTTGCTGGGAGAACTACCCTCACGCATGAAGGACTGTTGGGCCATGGTTTCCCGTTGTTCCGTGACTTGTGGGGAAGTGGAAACACTTCTGCAGTCAGTGATGAAACTCCTGCAGAACTGGTACCTAATCCTTTAAGTGAAGTGACCATTAGAGACAATGGTGCCGATAAGGTGCAAGGTGATTGTGCCAGGTTGGCGGAAATGCGTAATGAAAGGGGGATGTCATGTGAAATATCTGATGTTGATAACATGTCTTTTCCGTTGCAGGCTGTGGTCAGGGGAGAAGCGCCCCCTGGTGGTAAAAATGCAAATGATGATGAAGCTTTATTTTCTTCATCTGCTATTATTCACGAAGAACTTTATGACTTGATCAGGAGGTTTGAAGAATTGCATATAAGTAATGTGAACCAGGCACCTGAAAGAGAGCCTGAGCAAGTGCAGGTGGTTCTCACTGAGGGGGAGTCTCCAGTGAGAACTGGGTATTGTGGACCTGATGTTACAAATATGTTCTTATATGATGTGATGTTGGGTTGTGATAACGTTTTGTTGTTATGGGGCAAGGTAGACACTTCTGCAGATAGTGACGAAACTCCTGCAGAACCTGTACTTGCCCGTGTAAATGAAGGTCTAAGGGAGCTGCACATTGACTGCCATAAGGAAAGAATATTGCCTATTGAAAACAATGATGCAGAAGTGCAGATAAATGTTGTGAGCACTGAGTGGAGCAATCGTACTCTGGTGAACATGCAAGAAAGGGTAGCAGTCCTAGAGGGAGTATCACAAGTACCAGAGGTGGACATGCAGTCTCCACAGTGTTTTATGGTCCATAAAGTAATGTCCCAGGTAGGGATTAACTCGGCAGTGCCCCTAGAAGTCAGCGTTTATAATGACACCAGTGACATAGGCGAAATATGCGCTGTGGCCATTAGCAACTCCGAGAAGGAAGCTACCAAGTCAAGGTATTGCAAAATTCAGGCGGTCACTAGTAGAGACCAGACGACAGTTATACCTGACGTGACGAGAGCTGAGTGGGGAGATGGCAGCCTAGTGTCTGAGACCTATACCCAGGCAGGGGTAGATGACCTGACGCGTCAGTACAGCTGCAATCCTGAAGATTTTTCTCTCTCCACACAGTCCCTAGATATGATAGAGAAGGGACTAGATGTCTTCACAGAGTCACCGAAGAAGACTGCAGTAGATACAAACAAAGTGCTTAAAGAGACCCTGCGTGGAACCCCCACAGGGTGGCCAAAAGAGAATGGTGATATTCCTACATCGGCTGCAGCAGAGCCAAGTGAAGAGCATCTGGTACAGGAGACACTCTCCTTGGCTCGATCCCTTGAAGAAGTGCTTGAGGAGCGAGAGGCCACTGAAGACGCAGAAGACTCTGAAGTTGGCTCCAAACCTGAAGAAACCCCTACTGAGAATAATGGTAAAGGGGTCCAGATATGTGGAAAAGGAGCGAGACATAAGAAACCTGCTCTGCAGAAGGAGCCCCGCAAGGCAAAAGAGAAGGGGTCTGGACACGACCATGACTGGGACCAGTTCAGTCAAGAGTTGCCGCAGTCCAAGAAAGCACGTGAGGGGCCTGTGCAGAAGCCAGGAAATATAAAAAGACAGTACCTGCTCATGAGAGGGGCAAGAAAATCCCAGAGGCCTTGTCAGCTCTGTAATAAACTCATGAGTGTGACAAACCAAGCACTGATGGCATGGGTCTGGCAAAATAAAGGGAAGCCTCTGACGCGGACCACATCTTCCAGGGGGAAGGTTGAGCCAGGCGATGGCAAGAAAATGCGGATGCCCTGTCACGAGCATCCAGTTGGTACATGTGTTCACCCCCACAGGTTTGAACAGAGGGGGGGGATATGTAGCAATGTGAACATTGAAGTGTTTTCCCCAGGCTCCGGTCCGGGACCTAGGGCATGCTCATGTCCAGGGATCCTATTTAATCCTGCTACTTGTTCTTGGGTGTGTCTCACTCTGGAGAGTGTGCAGACAGAGGCCTGGTGAGGCTCTGTCAGTGTGGTCTCAGATAAGCCAGGCTGAGGGGCCACGAGGCTATGCAATAGCCTGGACTTTGGGGGACTTGCACACAGAAGGCTGGAGTGGCTCTGTGTGGTCTGAGCCAGAAGGGCTGAGAGACCACGATTCCCCAAGAGACACTGGTGTGGGAGCAGCCTGGAGGCTGCTGAAGGTTGGGCTGGGAAAGCCGCATCTCATCACAGGTGTGAACTGTGCTACGCTTTAGGTGAGTCAGGGAAACCTATGTGTTTAGTTAGGGCCCAGACGGGCAAGGTATTTTATTTTGGCTTTGTGTGTTTTTGCTTTATGCCGTGTGCCACAATAAAGCACAGTTTGGCCCCTAAATCCTGGTTTCTGTGAAGAAGTGTGTGTTTGCAACCCCTGGAAAAGAGCTAATCCCCTACTATATATATATATATATATATATATATATATATATATATAAATATATACACAGAGCAGTGTATTGATGTGAGACATAGAAGGTATAATACTATAGATGCAGTGTTTACAGAAATATGTGGTCAGTTATACATTATGGTCACTGTGTGTGTGAGGTACATGAGGTAGTGGTCACTGTAACTGTCTGTTAGGGGTTGAAGGACTTGTGATGATGTCATCATAGGTCCTGGCAGATGTACCTTTCAAAACTAGGAACTATACCATTTTTGGTGCAGTTTCTTTGCTACATCCTGCAGGATCTGTGATGTTGAAGATTATGTCATCACAGGTCCTGGCAGATGCACTGTTCTAACCTGGGAACTACACTTTACACTGTGCAGTTCCCTTACAGGACCTGTGATGACATCATCAAAGGTCCATTAGCTCTAGAAAGATAGACAGAAGTATTTAGGGGCGGGGCCTCTCCTCCACTGCGGGCCCCTCTTCCTCACGGGCCCCATAGCAGCTGCGTGGTCTGCCTATATGGTAGGTACGCCACTGCCTACTGGTCCTCAAAAAACCTTCTCCAACTGACCAAAAAGTAATTAGGCTCATTTCAACTTATGATGCAGCAAACAGGGAGACCAAGGAGATTATTAACAAATATTGGTCCATTCTTTTAATGGAAACTGAACTCTCAAATGCTATTTTAGAGCACCCCAGTATCACTTATCAAAAGGGTACTGTCACGGGTAATGGGGAGGAGATAACACCCTGGCAATCTGAAATTCAAGATTACCGTCCACCAAGACAGGAGCAGGAAGTAAGGAGGACGGTTCAGCAGGTTTAACAAATCTTTTCAGCAATGATTTGAGAAAAACATTATGAATTTTTAAAGCCTGCGGAAGTTCAAGATGAAAAGCAACCGGACCGCCTAACGCAGGATCGCGGTCCGGAGGCGGCAGTGTGAGGCAGAGTCACGCATATACGCGTCATCTCGCGAGACGCAAAAGTTAGAGGGGGGTTACATCATCAGCCTGCCAGCCAATGATCATCGCTGGCAGGCTGATGATTTAAAAAAAATAAAAATCACAGGCCATTTAACACCTTATATTTATAAATATAAGGTGTTAAATGGCTTCTCTGCTCCTCTGCTGATTCTTTTGGTCAGTTGGTCTCAGCAGAGGAGCAGACATCACAGTGAGTACACCAAACACCACACTTAGCCCACAGATCACCCCCCATCACCCCAATTAACCCCTTGATCTCCCCTGTCAATCACCTAGTGAAAGGGAAAAAAGTGATCAGTGTAAACTGTCACTTTTTTTTTTCCACTGGTATTGACTGATCGGTTTTAGGCCCCTTGGTTAGGTAGTTAGCGATCGTTTAGCGCCCAGCCCACCGCACCGCAATCACTGATTCGCTGATTAGTGTATCGCTAATCAGCATTTGTACTTTTATAGTATCTGTAAGTGATCAAAACTGATCACAGTCAGATCTATAATAGTATTAGTGTCACCTTAGTTCGCCCTCCACCCAAACGCAGTGTTTGCCCACACGTGCGTTCACCCACGCCCGCCGCAGTGACAAAATTTTTCTTTACAAGTGCTGCGGCGATAAAAAAGTCAGTTTTGATATTTTTTATCAATCGCAGCGGCCTCCGGTACTTCGCTGGCCTCCCATTTGTAAGACAGGCTTGCTTTTTTTCTTGGGTAGTCTCAGGGAATACCCCCTAAATTTAGTAGTCCAAATGTCAAACAAGGGGTATTGTTCTGAACCTGTAGAAAGCAGTGACAGTCTGCCCCAAAGTTCGGACAAGGAGGTTGAGGTCCCTGATACCAACAGCGTACCCGGCCCCGTGTTGCTACACCACAGGTTGTGCAGGATCCGCTTCAAGGGCAGCAGAGTGGGGCTGGCGCTGTTGGATTACGTGGTGAGGCATACACCAGCAGCGCAGCACACCCTGGACCTAGTACCAGCACTGCCGTACTACATGGTGAAGTGGCGAGCACCAGAAGGGCAGTTGAAGCTGGTACGGCGGCACGTGCAATAGTTACCCCGTCGCAGACACCGCACAGACAGGCCCGTAGACCCCCTAGAGTCCCTGAGGTGCTGGCAAACCCTGATTATCAGTCCCCAACTTCAGCCACACCATTAGTTCCCCCTTTCACCGCCCAGTCTGGAGTTCGGGTTGAGAGAGCACAGATCGGTTCGGCACTGGGATTTCTTGAGCTGTTCTTGACTGCAGAGCTCTTGGACATAGTCGTGGCAGAAACAAATAGGTATGCCACTCAATTTATAGCCGCCAACCCGGGAAGCTATTATACCCAGCCTTTCCGGTGGAAACCCGTCCAAGTTTCCGAATAAAATTTTAAGCTCTGTGGCCCTTTCACAGAGCTTGACAAAAAAAAAAAAACTTCCATGAACTCACTATGCCCATCATGAAATATCTTGGGGTGTCTTCTTTCCAAAATGGGGTCACTTGTGGGGTAGTTATACCGCCCTGGCATTTTAGGGGCCCTAATGCGTGAGAAGTAGTTTGAAATCAAAATCTGTAAAAAATGGCCTGTGAAATCCTAAAGGTGCTCTTTGGAATGTGGGCCCCTTTGCCCACCTAGGCTGCAAAAAGTGTCACACATGTGGTATCGCCGTACTCAGGAGAAGTTGGGGAATGTGTTTTGGGGTGTCATTTTACATATACCCATGCTGGGTGAGATAAATATCCAATTTTTTTATACAAAGTTGGCATTTGACCAAGATATTTATGTCACCCAGCATGGGTATATGTAAAATGACACCCCAAAACACATTCCCCAACTTCTCCTGAGTACGGCGATACCACATGTGTGACACTTTTTGCAGCCTAGGTGGGCAAAGGGGCCCACATTCCAAAGAGCACCTTTAGGATTTCACAGGCCATTTTTTACAGATTTGGATTTCAAACTACTTCTCACGCATTAGGGCCCCTAAAATGCCAGGGCAGTATAACTACCATGCAAGTGACCCCATTTTGGAAAGAAGACACCCCAAGGTATTTCATGATGGGCATAGTGAGTTCATGGAAGTTTTTATTTTTTGTCACAAGTTAGTGGAATATGAGACTTTGTAAGAAAAAATGTGGTATCGCCGTACTCAGGAGAAGTTGGGGAATGTGTTTTGGGGTGTCATTTTACATATACCCATGCTGGGTGAGATACATATCTTGGTCAAATGCCAACTTTGTATAAAAAAATGGGAAAAGTTGTATTTTGCCGAGATATTTCTCTCACCCAGCATGGGTATATGTAAAAAGACACCCCAAAACACATTGCCCTACTTCTTCTGAGTACGGCGATACCAGATGTGTGACACTTTTTTGCAGCCTAGGTGGGCAAATGGGCCCACATTCCAAAGAGCACCTTTTGGATTTCACAGGCCATTTTTTACAGATTTTGATTTCAAACTACTTCTCACGCATTAGGGCCCCTAAAATGCCAGGGCAGTATACCTACCCCACAAGTGACCCCATTTTGGAAAGAAGGCACCCCAAGGTATTCCGTGAGGGGCATGGCGAGTTCCTAGAATTTTTTATTTTTTTGTCACAAGTTAGCGGAAAATGATGATTTTTTTTCTTACAAAGTCTCATATTCCACTAACTTGTGACAAAAAATAAAAACTTCCATGAACTCACTATGCCCATCACGAAATACCTTGGGGTGTCTTCTTTCCAAAATGGGGTCACTTGTGGGGTAGTTATACTGCCCTGGCATTTTAGGGGCCCTATTGTGTGAGAAGTAGTTTGAAATCAAAATCTGCAAAAAATGGCCTGTGAAATCCGAAAGGTGCTCTTTGGAATGTGGGCCCCTTTGCCCACCTAGGCTGCAAAAAAGTGTCACACATGTGGTATCGCCGTACTCAGGAGAAGTTGGGGAATGTGTTTTGGGGTGTCATTTTACATATACCCATGCTGGGTGAGATAAATATCCAATTTTTTTACACAAAGTTGGCATTTGACCAAGATATTTATGTCACCCAGCATGGGTATATGTAAAATGACACCCCAAAACACATTGCCTAACTTCTCCTGAGTACGGCGATACCACATGTGTGACATTTTTTTGCAGCCTAGGTGGGCAAAGGGGCCCACATTCCAAAGAGCACCTTTAGGATTTCACAGGCCATTTTTTACACATTTTGATTTCAAACTACTTCCTACACATTAGGGCCCCTAAAATGCCAGGGCAGTATAACTACCATGCAAGTGACCCCATTTTGGAAAGAAGACACCCCAAGGTATTTCATGATGGGCATAGTGAGTTCATGTAAGTTTTATTTTTTGTCACAAGTTAGTGGAATATGAGACTTTGTAAGAAAAAAAATTCATCATTTTCCGCTAACTTGTGACAAAAAATAAAAAGTTCGATGAACTCACTATGCCCATCAGCGAATACCTTAGGGTGTCTACTTTCCGAAATGGGGTTATTTGTGGGGGTTTTCTACCGTCTGGGCATTGTAGAAGCTCAGGAAACATGACAGGTGCTCAGAAAGTCAGAGCTGCTTCAAAATGCGGAAATTTACATTTTTGTACCATAGTTTGTAAACGCTATAACTTTTATCCAAACCATTTTTTTTTTACCCAAACATTTTTTTTTTATCAAAGACATGTAGAACAATAAATTTAGAGAAAAATTTATATATAGATGTCATTTAAAAAAAAAAAATTACAACTGAAATTGAAAAATGTCATTTTTTGGCAAAAATTTTGGTAAATTTCGATTAATAACAAAAAAAGTAAAAATGTCAGCAGCAATGAAATACCACCAAATGAAAGCTCTATTAGTGAGAAGAAAAGGAGGTAAAATTCATTTTGGTCGTAAGTTGCATGACCGAGCAATAAACGGTGAAAGTAGTGTAGTGCAGAATTGTAAAAAGTGAACAGTCACACAGAATCACCCACTCTCAGGTCCGGACCACTCATACCTCTCTTGTCAGCCAGACGTTTATACTTTTTGTCCATTTTTTTTAAGTTATTATTGTTTAGAATTTTCCAAATAGATGTCAATGAAGAGGAAAATCTTTCCTCTTCTGGTATACCAGAAGTCTCAGTACCAGAAAATGTGCCAAACTGCGGATGGAACCCATATTCTCCAAAAAACTGTGACTTATCAATGGACTCCTGTCTACGGTTATTTATGGCAAACTCGGCCAATGACAAAAATGAAGACCACTCAAATAAGTCTCTAGATTCTGGTTAGTGCGTTCAGTCTGTCCGTTCGACTGAGGATGAAAAGCCGAAGAGAAGGACAATTGGACCCCCAGTCCAGTACAGAACGCCTTCCAGAATCTGGAAACAAACTGAGTCCCCCTATCAGACACCACATCAGAGGGGATACTGTGTAGTTTGACAATGTTATCAACAAACACTTGTGCAAGAGTTTTAGCATTAGGTAGACCTGATAATGCTATGAAGTGCGAAATCTTGCTGAAGCGATCAACAACCACCGGAATCACAGTTTTCCCTGAGGAATTAGGCAAATCTGTGATAAAGTCCATGGACAAATGAGTCCACGGTCGAGATGGGATAGACAAGGAAAGTAGAGATCCTGAAGGCCGAGTATGTGTCACCTTGGCAAGCGCACAAGTCTCACAAGCTGACACAAAAGCCCTCAATACATTTACGCAACCCTGGCCACCAGAATCACCGGGAAATTAGATCAACCGTGGATCTGCTCCCAGGGTGTCCCGTAAGAACAGTACTGTGATGTTCTTCAAAAACCTTGTGCCGTAGTTCCGATAGAACAAACAACTTCCCTGGAGGACAAGAATCAGGTGCATCTCCTTGGGTCTCCAACACCTCTGCCTCAAGTTCAGGATAAAGGGCGGATATAACCACCCTATCAGCTAATATTGAGCCGGGGTCCTGCAAACCCCCCTCCCAAGGAAAGTTATACGACAAAGCTTCCGCTTTGACGTTCTTAACCCCATGGCGATAGGTGACAACTAAAATAAATCTGGGAAAAAACGACTATCTAATCAATCTGCTTTGGGTTCAGACGTTTAGCAGACTCCAGATAAGCCAGATTTTTGCGATCAGTAATTACCGTAATGATATGAATCGCTTCTACCAACCAACGACGCCATTCTTCAAAAGCCACTTAATGGCCAGCAACTCTCTTTTACCTACACCATAATTTATTTCACCGGTAGAGTGTTTTTTAGAGAAAAAAGCACATGGGTGCTATTTGCTAGGAGAAGGACCCTGCGATAAGACTGCTCCAACCTCTACCTCAGATGCGTCAACTTCCACAATGAATGGCTGTGACACATCAGGTTGCACCAGTATAGGAGCAGAAGCAAAACATTTATTTACCGCATGCCTTATCAGACCAGACTGAGAAATCTGCACCTTTCATTGTAATATCTGTTAATGGATTAACAACAGTTGAGTAATTCAAGATAAATTTATTGTAGTAGTTGGTGAACCCCAAAAATCAGCGCTTTCAGATTTCGGCACAGACTTTTTCCAGATCCGTACGAAAACGCGAAGATGAGAGTAGGTAACCCAGGAATTGCACTTCTGGAACCGCAAATACACACTTCTCCATCTTGGCATACAATTTATTCTCCCTTAGGATCTGTAAGACCTGTCTCACATGATCCTGATGTGTCTCCATGTCAGAGGAATACATTAAAATATCATCCAGACATGCCACCACAAACCTGCCCACCAGATGATGAAAGATGTCATTGATGAAATGTTGAAAAACAGCAGGAGCATTGGTCAACCCAAAAGGCATGACCAAATTCTCAAAATGACCTTTAGGGGTATTAACCACTTCAACCCCGCTAGCTAAAACCCCCTTAATGACCAGGCCACTTTTTACACTTCTGCACTACACTACTTTCACCGTTTATCGCTCGGTTATGCAACTTACCACCCAAATGAATTTTACCTCCTTTTCTTCTCACTAATAGAGCTTTCATTTGGTGGTATTTTATTGCTGCTGACATTTTTACTTTTTTTGTTATTAATCAAAATATAACGATTTTTTTGCCAAAAAATGACATTTTTCACTTTCAGCTGTAAAATTTTGCAAAAAAAACTACATCCATATATAAATTTTTTGCCAAATTTATTGTTCTACATGTCTTTGATAAAAAAAATGTTTTGGCAAAAAAAAAGAATGGTTTGGGTAAAAGTTATAGCGTTTACACACTATGGTACAAAAATTTGAATTTCCGCTTTTTGAAGCAGCTCTGACTTTCTGAGCACCTGTCATGTTTCCTGAGGTTCTACAATGCCCAAACAGTAGAAAAACCCCACAAATGACCCCATTTCGGAAAGTAGACACCCTAAGGTATTCGCTGATGGGCATAGTGAGTTCATAGAACTTTTTATTTTTTGTCACAAGTTAGCGGAAAATGATGATTTTTTTAATTTTATTTTTTTCCTTACAAAGTCTCATATTCCACTAACTTGCGACAAAAAATTAAAAATTCTAGGAACTCGCCATGCCCCTCACGAAATACCTTGGGGTGTCTTTCCAAAATGGGGTCACTTGTGGCGTAGTTATACTGCCCTGGCAATTTAGGGGCCCATATGTGTGAGAAGTAGTTTGCAATCAAAATCTGTAAAAAAATGACCGGTGAAATCCGAAAGGTGCACTTTGGAATCTGGGGCCCTTTGCCCACCTAGGCTGCAAAAAAGTGTCACACATCTGGTATCGCCGTACTCAGGAGAAGTTGGGGAATGTGTTTTGGGGTGTCATTTTACATATAACCATGCTGGGTGAGAGAAATATCTTGGCAAAAGACAACTTTTCAATTTTTGTTATACAAAGTTGGCATTTGACCAAGATATTTTTCTCACCCAGCATGCGTATATGTAAAATGACACCCAAAAACACATTCCCCAACTTCTCCTGAGTACGGCGATACCAGATGTGTGACACTTTTTTGCAGCCAAGGTGGGCAAAGGGGCACATATTCCAAAGAGCACCTTTCGGATTTCGCAGGCCATTTTTTACACATTTTGATTGCAAAGTACTTCTCACACATTTGGGCCCCTAAATTGCCAGGGCAGTATAACTACCCCACAAGTGACCCCATTTTGGAAAGAAGACACCCCAAGGTATTCCGTGAGTGGCATGGTGAGTTCCTAGAATTTTTAATTTTTTGTCACAAGTTAGCGGAAAATTATGATTTTTTATTTATTTTTTTTCCTTACAAAGTCTCATATTCCACTAACTGGCGACAAAAATAAAAAATTCTAGGACCTCGCCATGCCCCTCACGGAATACCTTGGGCTGTCTTATTTCCAAAATGGGGTCACTTGTGGCGTAGTTATACTGCCCTGGCAATTTAGGGGCCCATATGTGTGAGAAGTAGTTTGCAATCAAAATCTGTAAAAAATGACCGGTGAAATCCGAAAGGTGCACTTTGAAATCTGGGTCCCTTTGCCCACCTAGGCTGCAAAAAAGTGTCACACATCTGGTATCGCCGTACTCAGGAGAAGTTGGGGAATGTGTTTTGGGGTGTCATTTTACATATAACCATGCTGGGTGAGAGAAATATCTTGGCAAAAGACAACTTTTCAATTTTTGTTATACAAAGTTGGCATTTGACCAAGATATTTATCTCACCCAGCATGCGTATATGTAAAATGACACCCCAAAACACATTCCCCAACTTCTCCTGAGTACGGCGATACCAGATGTGTGACACTTTTTTGCAGCCTAGATGCGCAAAGCGGCCCAAATTCCTTTTAGGAGGGCATTTTTAGACATTTGGATCCCAGACTTCTTCTCACGCTTTAGGGCCCCTAAAAAGCCAGGGCAGTATAAATACCCCACATGTGACCCCACTTTGGAAAGAAGACACCCCAAGGTATTCAATGAGGGGCATGGCGAGTTCATAGAAAAAAAATTTGGGTTGCATAAGTTAGCGGAAATTGATTTTTTTTTTTGTTTTTTCTCACAAAGTCTCACTTTCCGCTAACTTGGGACAAAAATTTCAATCTTTCATGGACTCAATATGCCCCTCACGGAATACCTTGGGGTGTCTTCTTTCCGAAATGGGGTCACATGTGGGGTATTTATACTGCCCTGGCTTTTTAGGGGCCCTAAAGCGTGAGAAGAAGTCTAGAATATAAATGTCTAAAAAATGTTACGCATTTGGATTCCGTGAGGGGTATGGTGAGTTCATGTGAGATTTTATTTTTTGGACACAAGTTAGTGGAATATGAGACTTTGTAAGAAAAAACAAACAAAAAAAAATATTTCCGCTAACTTGGGCCAAAAAAATGTCTGAATGGAGCCTTACAGGGGGTGATCAATGACAGGGGGGTGATCAGGGAGTGTATATGGGGTGATCGCCTCATATACACTCCCTGATCACCCCCTGTCATTGATCACCCCCTGTCATTGATCACCCCCTGTCATTGATCACCCCTCTGAAAGGCTCCATTCAGACGTCCAGAGGAGTTTTACGGATCCCCGGATCGGATCCGCAAAACACATACGGTCGTCTGAATGGAGCCTTACAGGTGGGTGATCAATGACAAGGGGGTGATCACCCATATAGACTTCCTGATCACCCCCCTGTCATTGATCACCCCCCTGTAAGGCACCATTCAGACGTCCGTATGATTTTTACGGATCCACGGATACATGGATCGGATCCGCAAAACGCATACGGACGTCTGAATGGAGCCTTACAGGGGGGTGATCAATGACAGGGGGGTGATCAGGGAGTGTATATGAGGTGATCACCCCCTTGGCATTGATCACCCCCCTGTAAGGCTCCATTCAGACGTCCGTATGTGTTTTGCGGATCCGATTCATGTATCCGTGGATCCGTGAAAATCATACGGACGTCTGAATGGAGCCTTACAGGGGGGTGATCAATGACAGGGAAGTGATCAGGAAGTCTATATGCGTGATCACCCCCTTGTCATTGATCACCCCCCTGTAAGGCTCCATTCAGACGTCCGTATGTGTTTTGCGGATCCGATCCATGGATCCGTGAAAATCATACGGACGTCTGAATGGAGCCTTACAGGGGGGTGATCAATGACAGGGAAGTGATCAGGAAGTCTATATGCGTGATCACCCCCTTGTCATTGATCACCCCCCTGTAAGGCTCCATTCAGACGTCCATATGTGTTTTGCGGATCCGATCCATGTATCCGTGGATCCGTAAAAATCATACGGACGTCTGAATGGAGCCTTACAGGGGGGTGATCAATGATAGGGGGGTGATCAATGACAGGGGGTTGATCAGGAAGTCTATATGCGTGATCACCCCCTTGTCATTGATCACCCCCCTGTAAGGTTCCATTCAGACGTCCGTATGTGTTTTGCGGATCCGATCTATGTATCTGTGGATCCGTAAAAATCATACGGACGTCTGAATGGAGCCTGACAGGGGGGTGATCAATGACAGGGAAGTGATCAGGAAGTCTATATGGGTGATCACCCCCTTGTCATTGACCACCCCCCTGTAAGGCTCCATTCAGACGTCCGTATGTGTTTTGCGGATCCGATCCATGTATCCGTGGATCCATAAAAATCATACGGACGTCTGAATGGAGCCTTACAGGGGGGTGATCAATGACAGGGGGGTGATCAATGACAGGGGGGTGATCAGGGAGTCTGTATGGGGTGATCAGTGGTTCATAAAGGGTTAATAAGTGACAGCGGGGGGTTGTAGTGTAGTGTTTTGTGTTACTTTACTGAGCTACCTGTGTCCTCTGGTGGTCGATCCAAACAAAAGGGACCACCAGAGGACCAGGTAGCAGGTATATTAGACGCTGTTATCAAAACAGTGTCTAATATACCTGTTAGGGGTTAAAAAAAAAACATCTCCAGCCTGCCAGCGAGCGATCGCCGCTGGCAGGCTGGAGATCCACTCTCTTACCTTCCGTCCCTGTGAGCGCGCGCGCGTTCACAGGAAATTTCGGCTCTCGCGGGAGGACGCGTATATGCGTCCACCCAGAAGAGCAGGACCGCCGGCAGGACGCAATCCTGCGTACGGCGGTCCGGAGCTGGTTAAAGGCCATCTTCCATTCATCCCACATCTTGATCCTTACCAGATTATATGCCCCTTAAAATCCAATTTAGAGAACACCTTGACACCGACAAACTGATTGAACAAATCTGGGGTCAAAGGAGGGGGATAGGGATCATGGAAAGTAATGTGATTAAGCTCACAGAAGTCCAAACATGGCCTAAGAGTTCCGTCCTTTTTTTTTAACAAAGAAGAACCCTGTAGCTACTGGTGATTTGGATGGGCTAATTTAACCTTTAGGCCTCATGCACACGGCCGTTGTTTGGCTCCGCATCCGAGCCGCCAGTTTTAACCCTAACAATTTTATCACCAGGTCCAGGAGTGACTTCCCCCAACTGCACTGGCTCATCATCAGACATGGGCTCAAGTGCCTCCCTACACAGAGTGTCAGAAGAGGCCGCTTGCCCATATGATAGTGCGTCCTAAGCGAGAGGAACCTTAGATCTCTCCCTCAGGCGTCTATCAATACGTACAGCCAGAGACATGGCTGCCTCCAATGACTCTGGATATTCGTGATATGCCAAGGCGTCCTTCAGGTTCTTAGATAACCCTTGACAGAATTGACTACGGAGGGATGGGTCATTCCACTCAGTATCAGTTGCCCATCTTCTAAATTCAGAGCAATAAGACTCCACAGAATGCTCTCCCTGCCGTAAGCCACGCAACTTAGTCTTGGCCAGGGACACCCGATCTGGGTCATCGTAGATAAGCCCCAGAGCTCTGAAAAATTAATCTACCCAAGACTGAGCGTAACCTTTCAGTAACGAAATAATAATCCTCACTCTTTGACTCTAGTCCCCAGAAGAGTTAGGACGAATAAAGTTGTCACTTCCCCCAGAAAACCTATCCAGGAGAGCGACCATAGGTTCAGGGCAAGCCTGGTTCTCGCTGCTGGAAGCTGCCGCCTGTGGTCTCTGAAACTGTGAGACGGCCGTGTGGAGGTGCCACCAACAAAGACAGTCGCTGCATATGATCGACCAGTGCAGAAACAGTATCCATCGCTGCACTGACACAAACAAAATGACGTTTTTTGGGTGGTTAATAATGTCGCGGATAACACCAGATAGCACACGGAAGGAATAGACCGGAGTCTAGGCCTCCAAGCTAAGGGAGAGGGATGGTGACCTCCTAGGAATCCCTAGACCGCTCCCTGACTCCTGCCAGTATGAGTAGAACCTGAAGGTGGAAATACTCATACACTGTAACCTTAGCCCTGGAGACCCTGGAAGGCCCTAGGAGTGGTGGCAGGGAATGAGACTACTGGTTTCTCCCCAGATGAAGTAACCAGCGTCTCCCTTAGGCCTAGACAACAACACAGAAGCAAACAACAAAATGCAAAACAAAATGCACTTAAAGAAGAATGGAGAAGCAGGAGATACAAAGGAACAACACACTAGCTCAACCAACTCCAGCAGGAAATATCAACCGCATGGTAAGGAGTGTAAGTCAGAACTAAATAGAGCCTCAGTAATGACCACAAGCTGCACTTGACAAGAGGTGTGGTCATTACCAAACAAACATTGCAAGATGAAAACAGAGAGACTGTCAGATACCCTAACGTGCCGCCAGTTTCTCAGATCTTCTCACCTCTGTCATGGGAGGAACCGCGACAGGTAGGAGTCTAGGAGATAGACTGATTCACAGCCATTATTCCTGCCCAGTAGGGACAGGAACATGTGTAACGCCCCAGTGTGGCATTACCACTTCTTCACCCCGCTACTGTCTTTAATGGGCTAATATCATGTCATCTTGTGTATTTATTTAAGGTTCACTACACTGTGCATTCCTATTTCTAATGCAACTGTTATGTTCACCTGTAATATGCCTGGTTCACCAAACACGGCAGAACTGTACCTAGACAGAATAGAGCTTTTCATTCCATTCTAACCCCCCCCCCCCCCCCTCTCTGTGGAGAGAAGTCCCATTTCCTGCAGGAAGGGTGGGCACAAGTTCTAGTTAGTTCCAGCTTACACCCTTAGCAGGGTATGCTGGGCACGTCTCTGCTGGACGTGCCCAAGCCAAACCAAGCCAGCCAGAGCACCTTCAGCTCTGCTGGTAATGGAGGCTAAAGCTTGAAGCCTCAGGAGCCAGGAGGAGAGTTCCCTGGCCTAATCAAGAGACAGACTAAAGGGAGAAGTTGCATCATACAGCGAAAGCAAAGTTATACAGTCAGCCTGTCAGTACAGCAGTGCAAGAGAGCAACAGATGTAGCAGAGATGAGTTTGCCTGCCAGAGTTTTAATGCTAAAGTCTGCTGGGACCAAGAAAAAGTTGGAAGATTGTTTCTGATGAAAGTTTACCAAAGTAAAGCTGCTTTTCAACTGCATCCTAAGGTCTGGACTCAAGTTATTCTTTTATCCCTCAATTATTCCCCCTATTTGCTGCTTCGGAGCCAACGCCTGGGGTACAGCCATATCCAGGTAGGAGCACCGTGACACACATAAAGGGACATTTTAGGCCACCCTATACCACTCAGCCATTCCTACACCTGGGTACCTAATCCTCTAATAGGGCCCCTGGGGGCTCCCGTTGCACATGGCTTGATCGCAAGCCTCTGAGTATGTTTCGCTGTGGTGTATGCAAAGCATGTAGATATGTTGCAGTCACCAAAACTCATACCTCATCTGATCTATAGTTTCAGGATTGTTGTTACCTGCAAAACTAAAGGTGTTGTGTATTTGTGTAAATGTCCATGTCCCCATGATAATATCGGCAAAACCTGATGCGAGTTTAGACATAGAATTTGGTGTAAAGTAGAACTTACATAGTTGCTCATAGCAACCAATAAAATTCTGACGTTCATTTTCTATAGGAGCTGTCCAAAATGCAAGGTGGAATCTGACTGGTTGCTCTCTCAGGACATCAATGGGGAGGAACATCCCCTTGTTTTCCTGAGCCGCAAACTTACTCCAGCCGAGACTAGGTACAGTATAGTGGAGAGAGAGTGCCCTGCCATCAAGTTGGCACTCAAGTCTTTCCGCTATTATCTGTTAGGGAGAAAGTTCCATCTGGTAACTGACCACTCTCCTCTCAAGTGGATGAGCCAAGCCAAAGAGAGGAATGCTCGGATCACCAGGTGGTTTTAGTTTCTACAGAACTTCAAGTTTTCCGTGGAACATAGGGCAGGCAGGTTACAGGGAAATGCAGATGCCCTGTCCCGGGTACACTGTCTGGAGGGTGTTCACCCCCTCAGAGTTGAACAAAGGGGGAGGTATGTAGGAAGGCGCAAGGGGTCATCATTGACGAACGATATGTGTCACCGAGGTTCCTGGCCTCAGTGAGGTAAGAGCCAGTAATTTTAAGTGTCAGCGGCAGCTAGTGCTGACTGACACTTGGATATTTAGTGTGGCTGTAAAGCCGATCCGGGACAGCTCTTATTGGGAGCAGCCAAAGTGCAGGGTGGGTGGCTGTTCCCCATGTTCCAAGCCGCATTTTGGTTAGGGATATAAAACCCAGCCAGCTGGGTGTGGAGTATCCTCCATTTCACAGTGGATCTGTGGAGTCTCTGTGGTATGAGATCTGCATGATGTAGTGCATTTTCATAAGTGTACAGTATTATCTAATGATATTATAGCCAAAATGAATGCTCGTTGCCTTTAAGAATGAAATCAGGTTTTACCAAAGTTCTGTTATGGGACTGAAGAGGACAAGATGAGTTCATGGCAAGTTCAGTTTGCATAAGAGTTATAGTGAATATAAAGGACATTGTATTTTAAAAGTTATTGTTAAAAGATATGGATTTATCTATAGGGAGTATACTGGCTTCTCCAGACATGTCTGTCTGAAGGGAACAATGCTTGTTTCCTTGCTAAGCCATGACAAGATAAGAATTTATATCCTTAAGACACATCTGGTGTGTGATGTCTATTCATATTTTCACAAGTATTATATATATTCATGTGTGCATTTATTTAGCTTTTTAGTATGAACATATCAATAATTCATGTATAATATGCAATATTGATATATAGTATAAGCAAATATTAAGGTATACTTTATGCCGTGTGTATCTCACTGGGTGGATATAGTCTTAGAAGGTATAGAAAGTACTAAGGTTTTCTGCTAATGGAAGTTTCTCAGAAAAGCTAATATTTTCCAGGCATCGTTACTCAATAGTTTGGACAGTTAGATATACAAACCCACAGTGCAAGTGTAAGGCCCATTGTATTTCTTATCATACCTATAAATTCAAGAGTCTAGGAAAATCATAATGGTACCAGTAGGTCTGGAAAGATTAATTCAGAGTGTCAGAGAAGTATCCCTCCTCTTTGATATACGTTGAGAAAGGTTAAAGGGTACATAATAAAATAAAGTCACGTTATATAAGTTTTCACTTAAAAATATGTTGTACAACAGTGCCATCTGGAGGTAGATGGAAAATATTATATTATTTTACCATTTTTTTTATACCATGTCAAGGGTTAATATGACGTCATTGTGTTATTAGCATACGAATACACCCACCTTACATGATTTGAAATCCCTAATCCAGAAGGGGATGATTCTTAGATAAGGTAGGGAATAATTACTCGTGTGCAGAGCATCAGGGGCTCAAGAAAAAAAAAACTCACAAAGGAAACTGACCCCAAGAAAGATATACCAAAAGAAACGTGGATTATATTTTGACTACTAGGAAAGTCCTTGAGAACTGGTCCTGTCTGAAACTCTGTCTATCTTTCACCCGGTAACGTATACTATGCTTATCGCTCATTATATTAATAAGATATTTATCTCGGTATATAGCCAAAAGTCCCCATACTGTAGCAATATATAGTGTTAGGCACCTCCATAATGCTGATTATTCTCTTAGCAAAGATGCATATTGCTAATGGAAGATCTGACATTATTTGAAAAGAGGAATAAACCGTTGGGAAGTTATATTCCGTAGTATGATTGCCGAGTTGGATATTTTATCATATTAATATCATATATTTTTTATTGATCATAGGGAAACAGAGTCAAGGGATAACATTTATTTGTCCTATATTAATCTGTGTTTTGTTATAGCCTGTTTGATAAACAGAAGATCCTAAGTTTCTCCTGGTATATAAATTATTGGTCTGCTTGTTAAAAGTATAGCATTGGTATTTTGTCATAAGTAACTTTAAAGGATAACTGTCATATTATTATTGTTTTTGCTAAAGTGTAGGACAAGTGATAGGTAACAATTTTGCAATAGACTTTATTTAGCCAAAACATTTATATTTGGTAGAAAACTGGGGCTGAATAGGCCCTTAGCAGCACTCTTCAAAAGAGCATTGCTAAGGGCCATCCGTCTATTAGAAAAGACAGGCTGTGCAGACGCTGTGCTTCTGACTCGTGCTTCCCTGGGAGACAAATATTATATTTTTTGATCCTCTCTTTTATATGAAGATTCTTTTTATATAGAAGCTATTCGACAATGATGTGTGCCGTACTTGGGGACTGCTACTGCCAAAACCGCTGACAAGGTGAATGCTTTTTGTTCTGTGCACTTGCCATGGTGTGAATGAACACCAAGACGGCAAACTGTCATTTTTGTTTATGTGTAAATAAACACTGCACTGTTTAAGTCAAAGACTTTGTATTTGCCTCTGTACTGCATCCGCTAATCTGCCTGCCAGAGTGAATCCCCACTATATATATATATATATATATATATATATATAATCTCTATCTATCTACACAGTATATATATATATATATATATAGTGAGACAAATACATGCATAGACAATAGGTACCTATACGTACACGTAAAGACACACATTTTATATATATATATATATATATATATATATATATACAGTACAGACCAAAAGTTTGGACACACCTTCTCATTCAAAGAGTTTTCTTTATTTTCATGACTATGAAAATTGTAGATTCACACTGAAGGCATCAAAACTATGAATTAACACATGTGGAATTATATACATAACAAAAAAAGTGTGAAACAACTGAAAATATGTCATATTCTAGGTTCTTCAAAGTAGCCACCTTTTGCTTTGATTACTGCTTTGCACACTCTTGGCATTCTCTTGATGAGCTTCAAGAGGTAGTCACCTGAAATGGTCTTCCAACAGTCTTGAAGGAGTTCCCAGAGATGCTTAGCACTTGTTGGCCCTTTTGCCTTCACTCTGCGGTCCAGCTCACCCCAAACCATCTCGATTGGGTTCAGGTCCGGTGACTGTGGCAGCCAGGTCCTCTGGCGCAGCAGCACCCCATCACTCTCCTTCATGGTCAAATAGCCCTTAAACAGCCTGGAGGTGTGTTTGGGGTCATTGTCCTGTTGAAAAATAAATGATGGTCCAACTAAACGCAAACTGGATGGAAGAGAATGCCGCTGCAAGATGCTGTGGTAGCCATGCTGGTTCAGTATGTCTTCAATTTTGAATAAATCCCCAACAGTGTCACCAGCAAAGCACCCCCACACCATCACACCTCCTCCTTCATGCTTTGCGGTGGGAACCAGGCATGTAGAGTCCATCCGTTCACCTTTTCTGCGTCGCACAAAGACACGGTGGTTGGAACCAAAGATCTCAAATTTGGACTCATCAGACCAAAGCACAGATTTCCACTGGTCTAATGTCCATTCCTTGTGTTCTTTAGTCCAAACAAGTTTCTTCTGCTTGTTGCCTGTCCTTAGCAGTAGTTTCCTAGCAGATATTCTACCATGAAGACCTGATTCACACAGTCTCCTCTTAAGGCCGAATGCACACGGCCGTGTTTGACGGCCGTGAGCAGTCCGTGGAACCACGGGCTGGATTCCTGCTGAGAGCAGGAGCGCACGGTGTCATTGGTTGCTATGACGCAGTGCGCTCCCTGCTGCCGCCACAGTACAGTAATACACTGGTATAGATCATACCAGTGTATCACAGTATTGCGGCGGCAGCAGGGAGCGCACGGCGTCATAGCAACCAATGACGTCGTGCGCTCCTGCTCTCAGCAGAAATCCAGCCCGTGGTTGCACGAACCGCTCACAGCCGTCAAACACGGCCGTGTGCATGAGCCCTAACAGTTGTTCTAGAGATGTGTCTGCTGCTAGAACTCTGTGTGTCATTGACCTGGTCTCTAATCTGAGCTGCTGTTAACCTGCGATTTCTGAGGCTGGTGACTCGGATGAACTTATCCTCCGCAGCATAGGTGACTCTTGGTCTTCCTTTCCTGGGGCGGTCCTCATGTGAGCCAGTTTCTTTGTAGCGCTTGATGGTTTTTGTGACTGCACTTGGGGACACTTTCAAAGTTTTCCCAATTTTTCGGACTGACTGACCTTAATTTCTTAAAGTAATGATGGCCACTCGTTTTTCTTTACTTAGCTGCTTTTTGCTTGCCATAATACAAATTCTAACAGTCTATTCAGTAGGACTATCAGCTGTGTATCCACCTGACTTCTCCACAACGCAACTGATGGTCCCAACCCCATTTATAAGGCAAGAAATCCCACTTATTAAACCTGACAGGGCACACCTGTGAAGTAAAAACCATTTCAGGTGACTACCTCTTGAAGCTCATCAAGAGAATGCAAAGAGTGTGCAAAGCAGTAATCAAAACAAAAGGTGGTTACTTTGAAGAACCTAGAATATGACATATGACTTAATAGGATGGAAGAACTTCCTCCGTCTGTTCCTACAAACCTTTACCTTACAATAACCACACCGACACCTTCTTTCTTTGGAGAAAATGACCATGACGGCCGAACTTTATTATTCATATACAATGATAATAATCACAATAATAACAACAGACACTTTAACACAACCTTCAACGTCATGACCCGCTGCACCATAACAAGGATCCTGGAGGGCAACCCAAACAAGCGTCATCTTCCTCAACCGTCTCACCATATACTTCAAGCTTACCCCTGGCCGCACTCACCGACCCAAGAGCACCAAATCCTTGAAGTATCCACGCAACTCCTCCTGTAGGCCTTTTAGCCCAAACAGGAGCCCCATCCTCAGCATTGCCAAACCACATGAGATGCAGGCTCCAACATGTCCCGCATCTCTTAACCATTGTATTGCTCCCCAGGATCCCATATAACTCAGCCACAGAAGACCACAGGTGACACCTCACCTGTGGGCGTCCTGCCACACCCTCAGGGCCGTCTCCAGACCTTCCTGAATGCCCAACGCCCACATGTCCATTCCAACATCATTAAGGTGCACGCCATCCGCTCTCAAGAACTGAGGCGACGCCGCCTCCAATTCCCTATGACGCACCACTATCCCACCTTGCCTGCGCACAAACCGTGCAACCTCCTTATTCAGTTTTGCCCGAGCCTTATTAATACGCTCCACCGACCTAGCAAACCGCCAGCTACTCCTCGCCACCACCTCAGACCATACCAACAAAACATCCGGAAAATCCGCCAACAGCCGCAACACATCCAGCTTAATATCCCGAATGACATCACGCGAACGACGTACCCCCAAATCATTCCCACCAACGTGCAAAACCAAAATATCCGGAGGCCGATCCAACTGCACATTCAAATGAAACTCGGGCAAAACCCGCCCCCACAGAAGCCCCCGCAAACCAATCCACCTAATCTGCAGCACAGCCGCCGAGAAGCCCAGTTGACGTCCATTCCTCCGTACATCCGCTCGCAAGGCCCCCCAATGAACATACGAGTGCCCGAAAATCCAAGCCAAACAAGGCGCCGACCCTGCAATAAAACAAACACAATTAACCACAACCACCAACCAAACAACCCACATCATCCCCACACCCCTCACAACAGATGAGGCCGAATATAAGAACGAAAACAATCAGACTCCCAGCGCCCAATACGCCGAATAACCTCCTCCCCCAGGCCCCACCTGGCCGCCTCGGTCGCAGCCCCAATCCGAAAAGAGTGAGAGGCATACTCCTTAGCAGGTAAACCCGCGGCCGCCAAACACTTCCGAAAAACAGCGACAAACTGAAAACGCGACAACCGCGAACCATCCCGATGAACCAACAACGTCCCCAAGCCACCGGGCCTAACCGCCAAGAAATCCCTTACACACCGCACAGGACAAAGCAAGGACCCCACCATCGGCCTCAGCCACAAAACCACCCCTTTACCCTCCTGATCCGTCTTAGACCTGCGAACATAACACCGCAAAACACCATCCACCTCTACCACGTCTTCCCACAACAAACCCCCGTCACCCTTGCGACTAGCCGCCACCAATTCCGATATGCGAAAAGCCCCAAAAAAGGCCAACGTAAACGCCGCCCTAAACAGACACACCTCGAACTCCGACTCACAAATCGACCCCGCCGCAGTCCACAGCATCTGCAACACCGCCAAGGACACTGGCCTACGGGTGTCCCTCCGCACCCGTCCCCAACGATAACCCTTCAACGCCTGCCGCACCATAAAACACCGAGACACATCAGCGATGCCCCGCAACCGCAACCAAAACGCCACCGCCGCTACCCTCTTCGACGCCACCGAAAAGGACAGACCATCAGCATAACACGTGCCCACCCAGAACACCAACAACGTCCTAAAATCCTCCAACGAGCTACAACCACCCACCTGCTCTATCAAAGCCTCCCACAACGACCACACAGAAGAGTAAGCCGACCACGTACCGCTACTAATCGACCTCCTAATCAAGTCCGCTGAAACCCCAAGGCCACGCTCCAGAGCCACTGGGGACAGGGCAACCCTCGGACCTCGGCACCCGGCGCCAGACCTCGAAAACGCTCCCACTGAAATCGAGAAAGGGAATCAGCAAGTGAGTTATCAACACCCGGAACATGAACTGCAACAAAACAGGCATTCAACTGCAACCCCCGTAACACCAGATGCCGCAGTAGATTCAACACCGGCGGCGAGTTGGCGGACTGACTGTTGATCGCCTGAACAACACCCATATTGTTGCAGTAAAAGCGCACCCGCCGATTCCTAAGCCAGTCCCCCCACAATTCAGTAGCCAGAACAATCGGAAAAAGCTCCAACAACACCAAATTGGAAAGAAAACCAGCCCGTTCCCACTCCACCGGCCACGCCTCCGCACTCCACTTCCCCCTGCAAAAAACACCGTAACCACACGAACCAGACGCATCCGAAAACAAGTCCAAATCCACATTACTAACCCCCGCATCCATTCACACAGACCTGCCATTGTAAGTCATCAAAAAAGACTCCCATACCGCCAAATCATCCTTCACAGTCCCCGGCAACCGCAAATAATGAAAAGGCACAGTAACACCCGCAGTCGCCAGAGCCAAACGACGGCAAAAAACCCGCCCCATCGGCAAAATGCGACAGGCGAAATTCAACTTACCCAAAACCGACTGAACCCGCTTGAGCTGAACCTTCCTAGCCCGCCTCAAAAACGCCACCTCCTGCAACAGATCCAGCACCTTGTCGCCAGGCAGACGACATTCCATAGCCAAACTATCGATCTCAATCCCCAAAAACTTAATGACAGTGGACGGGCCTTCCGTCTTATCCACGGCCAACGGCACGCCAAAACGCGCCGCCACCCGCTCCATAGTATGCAGCAAGACAGCACACACCCTGGACCCGGCCGGGCCCAAAAACAAGAAATCATCCAGGTAGTGCAAAACAGAGCTCCACCCCGCCTCCTGCTTCACCACCCACTCAAGAAAACAACTAAACAACTCAAACAAAGAGCACGAGATCGAACACCCCATGGGCAAACAACAATCCACATAAAAACAACCATCCCATCGAAAACCAAGCAGATGGAAACTATCCGGGTGAATGGGCAGCAACCGAAAAGCCGCCTCGATATCAGTTTTAGCAAGCGGAGCGCCATGCCCAAAACGCCGCACCCAACGCACCGCCTCGTCAAAAGACGTGTATGACACTGAGCACAACTCCTCCACTATCCCATCGTTCACCGACCCACCCACCGGAAAAGACAAGTGGTGAATGAGCCTGAATTTATTGGGCTCCTTCTTAGGGACCAAACCCAAAGGGGAAACCCACAAATCCGGCAAAGGAGACTCCGCAAAGGGGCCGACAACCCTACCGGCCGCAACCTCCTTCCCAATCTTCTCCCCTACCACCGCAGGAAAACGCAAAACCGAAGACAAATTCCGGGGCGCAACCTGAGCCCCGACCAAACCACAAGGAATAACAAACCCCACAGTAAACCCCTTCAACAACAACCGAGCCGCCTCCCTATTTGGGTACGTCCTTAAATACGGCTCCATCTCTCCCACCCTCACCGGCGTCGCCCCTTTTCTGCACAATCTCGGATCCCTTACCCTTCCCCCGCCGGAAGCATCGAGACAGGCTATGGGCCCGGCCGCAACCGGAGCACTCATGCTTATACCTGCAGTCGGACAAAAACCGGCAATGTCCCTCGTTGAACTGCCAACAACAACCCTTTCTAGCCCCCCCTGGAGGCTCCGCAGCCGAGGCACCCCCGGCCGCTCCACGAAAGGGCTGAGACCCCCCCCGGGGCGCCGCCATCAACCGCATCCAGAGACCAATATCCTTATGGTCCCAACGAATGCTGGGCCTGACCGCCTTCCGCTGCCGGAACTGCTCGTCATACCGCAGCCACGCCACACCCCCATACGTCCGATGAGCCTCCCCCACCGCATCCATATAGCAAAAAAGAGCCGAGCAGTGCTCAGGCGCCTTTTCCCCCACCACGCTAGCCAAAATCGCAAAGGCCTGCAGCCAATTCTGAAAAGTCCGCGGAATCAACCAATACCGCCTCCTTTCCTCCTCCTCCTTCTTACTCTCATCCGGCTTACCCCTGTCCAAGTTAAATTTCTCCAACGGAAGCAAGGAAAAAATCTCCACATATTCATCCCTCCATATCTTCTCCCTGACCTCCTGCTTCAAATGAGCCCCCAGCGGCCCCTCAAAACACACGTAAATCTCGCCTTTCGCAGCATCCGCCAACCTAACACCGTCGCCCACATCACCCCTAGGCCCAGCCGCCACTCCGGAACCCGAGGCCACCACATCAACCCCTGCGCCCACGTCACCCGCTCCCAACACACCCCGTGCCGCCCCTGGAACCAGCGCCACCTCCGGAGCAGAAGACCACACCGCCGCCGGCGACCCAGCATAACCCGGACCCAACCGAGACAGCAACGCGAGCATACCAGACAACACATCCCGCACCAACACCTCAGAACCCCCCCCCAGCCTGCACTACATCACCCCCAACAGGAACCGGACACGAAGATCTCTCACCTGGCCGTCCCCGGAAAGAACCACCGGCAGCCGCAAGCGTTCCTCCTGGTACCACCGACGGGAAGTCACTCCTGGATGGCTCAGCGTCTCCCCCGAAGGAGCCGGACAGACCGCCAGCCGCAGATCCGTCTCCCGGGTCGACTTCACCGTCCTCCAGCGGCGACGACTCCCCTTCGGACTCAGCGCGCAGGAACCGGACATCCTCAACGCCCGTCACAGCAGAGGCCCCCGCACCCGGCCGCAGATCCCTCTCCAATGCCAAATCCGGACTTCCAAGCTCCACAGCAGGGAAACTGTGAGCCGCAGTACCCCGGCCACCACCAGAGGGCGCTGTCCCCTCAACAGTCCTGGGCAAGGTGCCATGACGCCGACCCACCACTAGAGGTCGCGCCGCACTCCTCACCACAGCAGCAGAAGGACTCCGAGCCACGCTCCCTCCGCGATGAAGCCGCCGGTCAGAGGACCCCGACCGCGGCGCCTGCGACACGTCCCCGCCGACACCCTCAAGGCCCAGGCCAGCCGCAGACCCAGCCGTTCCGTCCCCGCCGTCAGCAGGTAAGTCGTGACCCCGCGCCGCCCGCGGCTCCTCCAGCGGCGAGGCAGCCGCACTCCTCCTCTCACTCACCCTTGGAGACCGGGAGACGGAACCCGGACCGGACCGTCCCTCCCCCGCCAGCCGACCGCATCGCGCCGCATTCCTCCCGCTGCGCCTGGGGACCGCATCAGCCCTCGCAGACCGCAGCGGAGGGTGCCTTGAAGGACTCCGGACCCGCCGGCGCACACGCGGTGTAGCCTTTTCCCCCACCACGCTAGCCAAAATCGCAAAGGCCTGCAGCCAATTCTGAAAAGTCCGCGGAATCAACCAATACCGCCTCCTTTCCTCCTCCTCCTTCTTACTCTCATCCGGCTTACCCCTGTCCAAGTTAAATTTCTCCAACGGAAGCAAGGAAAAAATCTCCACATATTCATCCCTCCATATCTTCTCCCTGACCTCCTGCTTCAAATGAGCCCCCAGCGGCCCCTCAAAACACACGTAAATCTCGCCTTTCGCAGCATCCGCCAACCTAACACCGTCGCCCACATCACCCCTAGGCCCAGCCGCCACTCCGGAACCCGAGGCCACCACATCAACCCCTGCGCCCACGTCACCCGCTCCCAACACACCCCGTGCCGCCCCTGGAACCAGCGCCACCTCCGGAGCAGAAGACCACACCGCCGCCGGCGACCCAGCATAACCCGGACCCAACCGAGACAGCAACGCGAGCATACCAGACAACACATCCCGCACCAACACCTCAGAACCCCCCCCCAGCATGCACTACATCACCCCCAACAGGAACCGGACACGAAGATCTCTCACCTGGCCGTCCCCGGAAAGAACCACCGGCAGCCGCAAGCGTTCCTCCTGGTACCACCGACGGGAAGTCACTCCTGGATGGCTCAGCGTCTCCCCCGAAGGAGCCGGACAGACCGCCAGCCGCAGATCCGTCTCCCGGGTCGACTTCACCGTCCTCCAGCGGCGACGACTCCCCTTCAGACTCAGCGCGCAGGAACCGGACATCCTCAACGCCCGTCGCAGCAGAGGCCCCCGCACCCGGCCGCAGATCCCTCTCCAATGCCAAATCCGGACTTCCAAGCTCCACAGCAGGGAAACTGTGAGCCGCAGTACCCCGGCCACCACCAGAGGGCGCTGTCCCCTCAACAGTCCTGGGCAAGGTGCCATGACGCCGACCCACCACTAGAGGTCGCGCCGCACTCCTCACCACAGCAGCAGAAGGACTCCGAGCCACGCTCCCTCCGCGATGAAGCCGCCGGTCAGAGGACCCCGACCGCGGCGCCTGCGACACGTCCCCGCCGACACCCTCAAGGCCCAGGCCAGCCGCAGACCCAGCCGTTCCGTCCCCGCCGTCAGCAGGTAAGTCGTGACCCCGCGCCGCCCGCGGCTCCTCCAGCGGCGAGGCAGCCGCACTCCTCCTCTCACTCACCCTTGGAGACCGGGAGACGGAACCCGGACCGGACCGTCCCTCCCCCGCCAGCCGACCGCATCGCGCCGCATTCCTCCCGCTGCGCCTAGGGACCGCATCAGCCCTCGCAGACCGCAGCGGAGGGTGCCTTGAAGGACTCCGGACCCGCCGGCGCACACGCGGTGTAGCCTCGGGGCTCAGGCGCTCCGGAGGGACCGACCGCCTAGCCCGGGCAGGCCGCACAGCTTCATCCGACACAGGAGGGGGGTTCAGGGCAGCGAGCACAGTCTCCTGCAGACGCGCAGCACCGTGCACCTGCACCGCAGCCCTAACCGCAGCCATCAACTCCTCCAGCGAAGACATCCTAAACGCGCTTGCTTTTTCTAAGACTGCCTAAGCCCCTCCTATACCCACATCTATATACTGCCCGCGAATCTGTTGACCCTCCTCTTCCTCCCTTAAACCGACCCCTAGCCATGATTAACCTTAACCCTTTCCCATCCTGCAGTCTTCCCCCTAAGTCAAGCCGCACTCCATTATGGCTGCGCCTCATTCCGTCGCTTTCATTTTCATTGTATATAATTCCACATGTGTTAATTCATAGTTTTGATGCCTTCAGTGTGAATCTACAATTTTCATAGTCATGAAAATAAAGAAAACTCTTTTAATTAGAAGGTGTGTCCAAACTTTTGGTCTGTACTGTATATAGATAGATAGATAGAAAAAGAAAAAAAGCAGCACACAATAAACGCGGGTGCAAATCCTCCTGAGGACCTGAGACCAAGATTCCAAATGTATAGAGAAAAGAAAAAAAGGCAGCACTCCAAATTGTGATGAAAAAAGCAGATGGTTTATTCACCCATCTAGCAGCAACGTTTCAGCTCTCTCCTTGGAGCCTTTGTCCATCTGAATAACACGTGCAAATCAACATACATAAATAGTGCAAGCAATTGTCAATTACTTGCACTATTTATGTATGCCATTATGCACATGTTATTCAGCTGGACAAAGGCTCCAAGGAGAGAGCTGAAACGTTGCTGCTAGATGGGTGAATAAACCATCCACTTTTTTCATCACAATTTGGAGTGCTGCCTTTTTTTCTTTTCTCTCTCTCTACATATATATATATATATATATATTGAGATAGTGACAGATCTCACAGAGGTGAGAGGCAAAGAAGGGGTAGATAGTGCAGCCCACACCCCTATTCCACCACAGGTGAGACCAGCTGGAGGTGCTCGGGCTGGCATAAAGCACTTCCCAGGGTCTCAGTTTGGGGGAAGGAGATTCATTGTGCAACAGGGTCCTGCTGGAGGCTCTGTATTAATGGTCTCAGCCAGACTTGCTGAGGGACCACGGGGCTAGGTGCTAGCCGGAGCATTGGGGGATGCCGTGACGCCTGGGCGCAAGGGTCACGAGGCCAGAGTCGGAGGGCCTACTGGGCCACACTACCCCATGAAGGGACTGGATGTGAGACAGTGTGTGAACAGGGCTCTGTACAGCCAGGCGGCTGTGGGACACCGGGCTGGGAGAGCCGCTTGTAATTACCGTGTGCGAACGGTGCTTTAAGTAAGGTAGGAAGATACCTTGTTTAGGTAGAGCTCCGCCGGGCAGGTGTTTATTTTGTAACTGGAAACTGGACAACCCTTTTAATGTTACATTACATTTAATCGACAAACCATTTTCAGATACCTCCTGCTTCGGGGTACTGTACAACCCATATCCATAGTTCTATTAGGGAATTCTGAGTTAATAGAGGGTGACCTCTGTTTAGGATCCTCATCTCTTGCCCACAGTGGAGAGCAATTACAAAGAGTGCCTCTATCAAGAGCGTGTGATAGGACAAGGACACTGAGTAATGCGCATTTAAATGGGTTGGCCTCTCCGGTTACTGCAGTGCTGCTCCCATTCACTTCAATGTCAATACACAATGGATGGAGCTGCATAGTTCTGGTGCCTATTTCCAGTGCTGGAGCTACTTATGAACAGCTGATCAGCAGGGATTTGTGTGAGGTGACGGACCCCCTTCCCCTTGATCAGATGATGGCCTATACTGTAGACATAACAGGTTTAATGCCAGATAGCTGATCATGGTAGGTCCCAACAGAGGATCGCTTTGTCATCAACTTATTGTCATGGAAGCCTTCTAACAAATGGTGACTTTCCAAAAGAGACATCATCATTACTACAATTCCACTCCCAAATAATACCACCATACACCACTAAGTAATACTGTGTGTTTTAGTTTGCTAATGGGGTTAAGGCTATATTAGTCAGGCACATTGTCTGCCAGATAATCACTAATGAGCATTCGTCATCTGGCAGTGTGAAACTGCCACCAACTACCCGATAAACGAGCAAACGTTCGTTCATTGGGCAATCAAAATGTTTCAACACGTTTAAAAGTCATTGTTTGCAGGCAGCAGATCATGGTGTCTAATCATGATCTGCTGTCGGCAAACATTAATTCAGTATGGGGAAGAGCGATGGTGTAACTGCATGTAATAGCAGCGGTCTCCTCCGCTAACGAGCAGGTGATTGCGCTTTCCTCCCGAAATTCACCTTACTAATCTGGCTGTCTAATACAGTCTATACCTTCTGGTAGCACTTTCTAAAACTGCTCTTACCACTCCATTCTAGTCTCAGAGTAGAGGTCATTAGAGATGAGCGAATATTTAAGACATTTGATTCGCCAGTTCACTGAATTTTTGTGGAAAAATTTGGTTTGATCAGAATATATTTGTGGCGAATTACGTTAGAAAATGGCTATTTCCTGGCTGCTAAGAGCCTTTATAGTGGTGTAGAACACTGTGCTTTGTAGTAACACGCATAGGGAGTATGCTTTGGTAGTGAAATAATACTGTGAGTCCGTATGACATGCAGATGACAGGCGTCACTCTTAGAATCACTGCACACTTCACTTATTAGGGCAGTCAAGGGGCCAAAACTGACCAAATAACTCAAGTATGAACTCAGCCTTACGGGTCGATGTTAGCATCAAGAAGAAGCGGAATCCTTTTACACCGTCACCAGCTGATTCCACATAGATGTCTACAGAACCTGTTCTATTGAACGCGTATACAAGTAGAGCCCCCCAGACAGAGTGGAGAGGTTGTCAGAAGTAAGTTTGTGTTGACATCACTGATCAATTTGCCCTTTATCTGATCCATCAGTACAATAACCCACAAATGGAGCATACGCCTTAACTTGGTCAGCATTTGCTCAATAATCCATCAGTATTGCTAATGAAAAAAAAAACAGGAGTGGATCTAAAACAGAGATGACACGTTAATGGATTATTTGCATGTCTTCTGTGTTTTGTACCCACTCCTGCTATTGGCTTCCAAATCATAAGCCAATTCTGATGGGATCATACAGGCCTTACAGATGCTACACAGACAGGATCCATTGTGCGTCTCATTTTTCCTTCCTTCTGACAGATCAGAAGAAAGGTCAAATAAATGATGATGTCAGCTAGGGCAAAAGGCAAAATAGTGGCACAGTAATGAAGTGGGGAGGGTGGGAACAGCATGAGAAGTCCACAGAGTGGACCTATGACATAGTGGTGAGGTGGAAGCAGCATGAGGAGACTGCAGAGTGGCCCAATGACAGAGTGTAGAGGTGGCGGCAGCAACAGCATCAGGAGGAGGCCACAGAATGGCAAGGTGACATAGTGTGGAGATGGCAGCAGGATACTACAGAGTGGCAAGGTGATATAGTGTGGAGATGGCAGCAGCAGGATACCACAGAGTGACAAGGTTACATAGTGTGGAGATGGCAGCAGCAGCATCAGGAAACCACAAAGTGACCCAGTAACAGAGTGGGGCGGTGGGTGGCAATACCAGTACCTGCTGACGAAGATGGTTGAAAGAAGGAGCACTTGGCATCAGATGTGTGGCAGGTTGCAGCATCAGAGTAGTTGCTGAGGCAGGTAGCTGGAAGAAACCGGTCTCTTTATAAAAGTGTTTGTGTGGCACCATGAATGATCTAGTCTGATGCATCTGAAATTGGTGGTTGGAAATCCTGGCTGATCCTTGCTTCATCTTGACAAAGGTCAGTGTCTCCACATTTTGGGTGGACAGGCGAGTTCTCCTTGGGGTAACTATGGCCCCCACCACACTAAACACCTGCTCTAATGCCACACTACAGCTTTTCCAGGGCAAACTTGGCCAGTTGCGGCCACAAATCCGGTTTGGCTGCCCAGTAGTCCAGCGGATCTTCAATGTAGGGTGGCAGGGTGCGGTACAACTATGCCACCACCTGCTTGTTAAGGTCCTGCTCCAGGTCTACCTGCTGCTGCTGGTGAGTAGTTTCTTCACTATGCGGGTGAAGAAAGCTGCTCATCAGCGACTGTAGACTCAGGCTGCTGCTGATGGAGCTGGTAATGCTCCTGCCACCCCACCCCTCCCCGGCAGCCATGGCAGTGAAATGTGAGCGCAGAGGGCACCCCCGGTCAGACCTGCGAGAGGATGGACAATGGTGCAGCTAGACAGCGGCCAACTGACTACGTAGGATGTCTATGTAGTCGTTCAGTTTGTCCTCCCTCTCAGTGGGTGTAAAAAAAGGCCCCCATTCAAGACCGGTAGCGAGGGTCCAACAAGGTGGAGAGCCAGAAGTCATCCCTCTGCCGAATAGTGACAATTCGGCTGTCACTACGCAAGCAAGTGAGCATGCATTGGGCCATTTGTGCAAGTGACTTAGAGGGACTCCCTTCCTCCATCACCACTGCATACTGCCACGCTGTGTCTGGGTCATCTGTCTCATCTTCCTCATCGCCCTGTAGCTCCTCTGGATGCTCCTGCTCCTCCTCTCCTGTCAGCTAAGTTGAAAAACCAGCAATTTTGCTACACATTGCCTGTGCTCCAATGTCCTCCTCCCCTTCCAGCCCTCACAGGGCTCATGTTGCTGTGAGATCTAGGCACCACGTCTCCAGTCCCCTGACCAGCCATTGTTACCACCATCTGTTTCAGGACATGAAGCAGTGGAATGACGTCGTTCATCTCGTAGTCCTGGGGACTGGAAAATAATGTGGTGTACTCAAAAGGCCGGAGCAAATGGCAGGTGTCACGCATGAGCTGCCACTGGCTAACATCAAAGTTACACAGGGGAGTACTCCTATCCGCTTGCATCATTAAGAAATCATTGATGGCCTTTCTCTGTTCGTATAGTCAGTCCAACATATAGAGCAGGCATCCTCAAACTGCGGCGCTCCAGCATTTGTAAAACTACAACTCCCACAATGCCCTGCTGTAGGCTGATACCTGTAGGCTGTTCAGGCATGCTGGGAGTTGTAGTTTTGCAACAGCTGGAGGGCCGCAGTTTGAGGATGCCTGATATAGAGTGTGGAATTCCAATGGGTGGAAACGTCACATATCAGCCTATGTTGGGGGATGCCATTCTGCCGCTGCAGCTCAAGGAGGGTGTGCTTTGCAGTGTGCAAGTGGCTGAAGTGCATGCATAGTTTCCTGCCCATTTTTAGGATGTCTTGCAGATGGGTGGAAGACTTCAGGAACTGCTTGACAACCAGATTGAACATGTGTGCCATGCAGGGCACATGGCTCAGCCCTCCTTGATGCAGCGCTGACACAATGTTCTTCCTGTTGTCGGTCACTATAGTTCTGATTTTGAGCTGTCGGGGAGAAAGCCAGGATTCGATTTATTGATGAAGGACACGGAGCAGTTCCTCCCCTGTGTGACTCCATTCGTCCAGGGAAACGAGGTGCAGAACAGCGTGACACCGCCGTGCTCTGCACATGTGGTATGCTGGAGGGGCACTGTGACTTGGCCCTGCGGAAGAGGCTGAGGACACGGTGGAGGATGAGGAGGCAGAGGCAGACATTATCGCAGGACCAACGGCGTGACGTGTAGCCGAAAGCGTCATGACCTGGTCAAGTTGCAAGTGTGGCTTTGCAGGAACCACATTCACCCAGTGGGCCATAAAGGACATGTACTGTCCCTGACCGTAGTTATAGCTCCACACGTTGGCACTGGGATGCACTTTAGCAGACACCAACAGGCTCAAGTACTGGCCCACCTTCTGTTCTATATATTTGAGCAGGGCTGGCAACACCAGCAGGATCGCAGGGCTGGTAACAACAGCAGGCTAGAGGGAGGTGGCAGACAGCTAGTTTCCTACCTGCGATTCTTTCCTTCTGCAGTATTTTTTTCTGGGGAGGTTCGAAGGGCGCCCTGACTGAGCATAGGGAAAGCAAGCAGGGCCTAGACTGAATGGAGGACAAGTGGATGAGCTGCCTCAATGCCCGATAAGCTGAGTCTGCAGATGTAGGGGGCGGGGCCTTCCATGGGCTCCCTATAGCAGCTGCGTGGTCTGCCTATATGGTAGGTACGCCACTAAGCTTGGGACTCTCCACCACAGCTCGGCACAAGCCATAGGTTCTCTGAAAGGTGCAGAGGGAGGAACTGCAGTATCAGCAACTGGGACAGAAGCACGTTTAGCTTCTGCGCCATTGGATGCGTGCACGCATACTGCTGTCTCTTGGCAATCGCTTTGGTGATTGATTGCTGATGGAATGACTGACGAGGAGAAGAGAAGCAGGAGCATCTGGACCAGCAGAAGATGGGAAGAACAGACAGCTCTTTTCGGCTGAGGTGGTGGAGCCTTGACTGGGTGAAACCGGGTGCGTGCCACTGGGTGATGCAGCGGCTGCTGCAGCAGGCTGGACCACATCGGATCCACGGTTCTCCCAAGCCACTTTATGGTGACTCTGCATATGTTGATGCAGGGCCGTGGTGCCAACATTGGCACCCTGGCCATGCTTCACCTTCTGCCCACATATTCTACATATTGCCATGGTAACCTCCTCCGGCGGCTTAACAAAAAACTGCCACACCGCTGAGTAGGTGTTTTTACCCCCAACAGTCCGCACTGACTGACTGTTACCGCCGCTGCCTCTGTGAACCCCTGCACCACTACTTCCCGGGCAGGTAAGCTCCTGCAAAGCAGGTGGTCTACCCTGGGCACATTTGGCTTCCAACCTACCACTGCTGCCACACTGCTAACTCCCAGCTATGCTACCACCTTTCTGGCTCAGCCGCTGCCTCACGGGCAAGCTGCCACCCTCTTCTCCTGATGATGATGAAGCCTCTTCTGCACCCGGCTCCCAAGTGCAATCGGCATCATCATCATTAAGTAGTGTGTGCACGTCACTGATGTCCTCCTCAACGGTGTCTGGCTTAACACCACCTCCCACGCTCATCACTACTTTCCCACCTAGCGGAGGAAGCGGCGGATGTCTCCTCCAGATCTTGGCTGAGCAGTAGCTGCTGACTGTCCTCTAGTAACTCTTCTTTGCTTAAAAGTGGAGCTAAGCTTACAGCATATAATACTTCTCGTGGTGAGGGAACAGAAAAGAACAGAGGCAGGTTGAGGACAGTTGAGGGCACAGGGCCTGCTCCCGGGCCATGCCAACTAAGGGTTGTGTCTGAAGAACCCACCGACTGTTGGCTGGGGGTGTCTCATGTCACTTGGGATGAAGTGGATGACCGAGTTAACCAATCAAGAACCGCTGGGTTGCTGGTCAAGACATGACTGTTAGATGACACCGAGAGCTCAGGCCAATCGCTGCGACTCCTGCTGCCACGCCTCCTTACTCTGCTGCGACCTCTGCCTGCACCAGAAGCATTTATGCCTCTGCCACTCCTCTGTTTAGGGCCTGGCACTTCTCTATCTGACATACTTTTACCTGAACTAAATAAATAAAAAGCAAATTAAAACACCCCCAAAAGCGACAAAAAACATTTTTATTTTTCTACTGAAATAGGCCACTAAACACTTTCAACACATATAACTGCAGAAGTGAACTGAGAATATATATTTTTTTTGTACTGAAATAGGCCACTAAACGCTTTTAGGATAAATTAATGCACCAGTGAAGTGCATATATATTTTTCTTTCTGTACTGAAATTGGCCACTAAACGCTTTTACCACAAATACCTGCACCAGTGAAGTGCGTATATATTTGACTTTCTGTTCTCAAATAGGCCAATAAACGCTTTCAACACATATAACTGCAGAAGTGAACTGAGAATATATTTTTCTTTTTCACTGAAATAGGCCACTAAACGCTATTAGCAGAAATAAATGCACAGAGTGAAGTGTGTATATATTTTACTTTCTATTCTCAAACAGGCCAATAAACTCTTTCAACACATATAACTGCAGAAGTGAACAGAGAATATATTTTTCTTTCTGCACTGAAATAGGCCAATAAACGCTTTCAACACATATAACTGCAGAAGTGAAATGCATATATATTTTTCCTTTTTGTACTGAAATAGGCCACTAAACTCACCACAAATAAATGCTACAGTGAAGTGCGTATATTTTTTTCTTTTGTTAATGAACACTTTCACCACATATAACTGTAGAAGTGAAATGTGTATATATTTTTCTTTTTCCATAGATATAAGCCACTAAAGGCTTTTCAACATAGCACTTGCACCCCAATAACAAGAACAAATTGTTGGAATGCCAGAGCTGTATAATGGCTTTTTGGATCCCCAAATAATGTTTCCCTGCACTTGCAAATAGCTTTTTTTTTCACAATGAGGTTTTCTAGCACTGTCCCAAGCAACTTCAGATGTCACTCCCTGCACTAAGATACTGTGAAATGAATCCTCCCTATCCTTTCCCTGCACTTATAAATCGATTTTTCTTTTTTTTTTTTTTTTTTTTTTTTTTACATTTAGGTTTTTTCTATTGCTGTCCCTAGCGCCTTTCACGTCTGTCCCTGCACTCAGAACGCTGGAAAATGTCTGACTCTAAGATGGTCGTCGTATTTATAGGGCTGTGACATCACAGGGCTGGCTGGCTGCCGATTGGCTGCATGCATGGCATTATGGGTCAGCCCACCTTCCCAGAGTTCCTTGCCCCATGTCCTCACACATGTAAACACCATTGTAGCCACTATTTTAGGAAAAATTGCGATTTGTTACCACAAAGCGCGAATAAATTTGCATTCGTTGCAAATCAAATTTTTCCTGAAATTCAGATCAAATTCCACTTCGTCTGATTCGATTATCTCTAGAGATCATCCTGCAGTTCTTCTCCATGCTGTTAGGAAGGTTGAAGGACCTGTGATGATGCTCTGTACAGTACCTTTACTAGATGTACAGGACCTGTGATGCTGAAGATAATGTCACCACAGGTCCTGGCAGATGCGCCTATCTAACCTGGGAACTACACTATTCTTCGTGCAGGTCCCATTAGCGTCGAGCCAAACAAATTGACTTCAATCTGAATTTCAGGAAAAATTTGATTTGCCACAAAGCCGAATTTCCTTGTGCTTCATGGTAATGAATCTATTTTTCCTGAAGTGATGGCAGAAAGGCAGTCGCAGCCATCTTGTTTGAAGATACTGCGCGAAATCTAGCATGGGCTGATGTGTAACGTCATCAGTGATTATGTCACCACGTCACCGTGTGAGATTTCACGCAGTGTCTTCAATCAAGATGGCTGCAAAAGCCTGTCCGAAAGCAAATAGATAAGGTGAGTATGTATTTTACTTTTTGTTTAACCAGATTAACCTCTGAAAGGCCTCAACTCTAGCATCAGATGCCGCGATCAGCGATGAATTCTGTGTGGTTCAATGACAGTTGTGGTAATGTGAATAGTGCTGGAAGGTGTGTTGTCCCACTGCAGGTGCCTCAGATGGGTGAGACAGATACAATCCATAGAGTGGCAGTAGTCTCAGCAAAGCATAGTTTTCTGAGACATTTTTGTATACATTTTCTGGGCTGGATTTTACTTGGACTGGTGGCTAGGTTGGTAGAGGGAGTTGCCAGTCCATACCCTTCTAGTACGGGTTTTCTTTTCTACCTGAGGTGATCGCAGGTGAGGCCTGCTGTAATCAGGCTGGCATAAAGCGCCTCAGAGTAGGTCAGTCTGAGAGAAGGGAGAGTTTCTGTGATACTGGAGCATAGGCTCTGTGAAGCCTATGCGAAGCCTGATCTCTCCCCTGTGTGGACTGACGCTTGATGAGTGGAACCTGCTAAGGCTTGGAGCCTGAGACCCTGACACTAAGCGGTACTTAGCGGGGAGTTAGGGAAACCTATATGTTTAAGTAGAGCCCAGAGGGACAGGAGTTTATTTTTGGTTTGGTTTATGTTTTGTGGTGCTGGGCCTTCACCTTACCCAGTGAATCATAACTAGGGTTGCCTGTATTGCCGGAGTGTGATAAATAAAGCAACACTTGGACTTTAACCCTGTGTCTGCAAGAGAATCTGTCATCGCCGCCAATCCTGAGAGTATAATCCCTTACACAGTGTTCCCTCTCATGGCTCCTGCTACATACAAACGAATGTGCTTTTATGACAAAATAATTCATCATGAATCGAACCTCTTTGTGAAATTCGGCGAATCAGTGGAATCCAATTTTTCATAACCTCGCTCAACGCTAGTTCCTTTGCTAGATATACAGGACCTGTGATGACATCATCACAGGTCCTTTAGCTTTCCCCGCTGATGATAGGAATAGTATACTGGAGTGGAAGGTAAAGAGTGTAATTAGGGGATGGGGCCTTTGGTTCACTGCAGGCCCCTTTTCCAGAGGGGCCCCATAGAAGCTGTGTGGTCTGCCTCTATTGGAGGTATGCCACTTGTTTCCAGTCATATTTGTTCTTATTTTTTATGCAGTCTTATTTATAAAGCACATACAAACCAATTCTCCTCTGCCTGTGGAGAAACGCATTCACCTATCTGCTCAATTATCAAGAGAACACAAGAGAACGGTGACAACTGGAAGACTGAAGAGCAGTAGAAATCATTATGCTGGTCCTTTTGATGCCTGCACAGAAATACACAATTTAGAAGATTTCAATTTAAGGATCAGCGCTGGCTCTTATATCCTTAATGCATGGTTGTAGATGAAAAAGATGACTTGAAGGGGGTTTACTGTCCACCCTTGATCTGACAGAGTAACAGCAATAACAGTAAGCAGCGGATTATGACAGCTGAGAATCTATAGATGCATTCATATAATCACAGCTCTCACACTGAAGGGAGAGTCGTTCCTCTGGACCATGAAGAGCCGAATGGAGAAACTGATAAATCCCACCCATACTGTGATGTAAGGAAGTGGAGACAGATGAGTTTCATTTGTATTTCTTCTGTCGACACACTGAAGTAAAGAAGGTACCAGCTACAAGATGTCTTGACTGTAGGTAGGAGACAAAGCATGCACTGCTGTCAGGGGAATGGAACAGGTGGCCCCTACTCAGAGCCAGCACTCAGCTGGGGACCCACAGGAGGAGGAAGAAGAATATCCCAACTGGGTGGTCAGCATGCTCACTACAATCCTCATTGTGACTATCAGTGGTGACATTTTTGGGAACCTTCTGGTCATCTCATCTGTCTTCAGGAACAAGAAACTTCGTAAAGCAGGTGCACATAATTTATTAAAAATCATTTTCAGTTTTAGACATTCTCATCCATTTCATGTTACGTGTTGAATGAATCAGTCATTGAAAGAAGTTGTCCACTTGAATGTAACCTTCTGCACACAGCTGTGATCTCGGAAAACTAGAAAGCTAAGATTTCAGAATTTGCTCTTTTTTTTTTTTGTCTAACTCAGGTTAATTTTTAGAATTTATCCAAAATTTCTTCAAAATTAATCATTTTCTTCCTTCTTATGAAGTTTTTTTAATATGTTATATTCATTTCTAATATACTAGACTGGAATTCATAGGTAACAGGATGGGATTTTCATAGTGCCATATATGGACACAAGAATTACAGGTACCATATCCTTGGAGTAATTTTACGTTGAATCCCAACCAGAAACATTTATCAACTACCAGCGACCTCCCTATTACCGCTGGGATCCCCCAATCCATAGCCTGCTCCAATCACAAGAAATCTGTAAGAAGGAGTATGAATGGAGTGGTCAGCTGTTTCCATAACTCCAATAGAGTTTGAATGGAAAGGTGGTGTGCATGTTCAGCCACTGCTCAGCTCAAACACCTCCTCACTGCAGCGATGGGGTTGGCGGTGGATGGAGGACTGCGGTCCAGCAATGATAACCCCACAATATAACATTTAATAAATAGGTGATGCAGGTTTATGGCTGGGATACCCCTTTAAAGGAATTGGCTGGGATTTGAAAAATTCAAAGCCACACAAAATTGTGCTACTTTTGTTCATAGGGTGTTGGGTATTGCATGTCAGTTTCTCTTATTTGAATGGTGATAAAATGTAATCTCAGACACAAGCCATTGACAATAGTGACACTTTTTCTGAGAAAAAGAATCTGACTCCTTTTTTTAATACTAGAGAACTTCTAGATACTAGTCTGCTCCAATTCCTCCCAAAACGCCTGCCAGGTTTCCAGTCTAGTCTATTTTGGGCAGCCAACAGATGTAATAACATTCTATAAAGCTGCAATGTTCTACCACATCATGTTAGTACTGACAAGAGAGATGCCAGACGCATGACATGTGACTTCCTAAATCAGAATGACACCCGGACACTATGAGATTATGACATATTAGCGGCAGAAATCTATGTCATCGATTATGCGCCAGTCATATTGAAGAAGCAGACTCACAGAGTACTCAGCCAGTCACATTTCACTACTGTCACTGGTAAGCTTCAAAGAATGGGATTTGCTCAAGTACAACGTTTGACTTAAAGATTACCCTAAGTGTTTTGACCTTCGCTGCCTAGTAAAGCAGAAATTCATGTCATTTCTGTGGTTTTATCTGTTTGACATCTAACTATTGATCTATCTATCTAATTTCTGTCTATGTATCTATCTCATATACAATATCTCATATCCATGTAATATCTATATATTATTTATATATTATCTATCTCATCTAATATCTATCTAATATATATATCTGTTTATATATCTATATATCTATCTCTCTTTAAAATTATCTATCTTTCCTGGACTTCCTATGGTAGCACAGTCACAACTAGGTACAACTAGACAGAAACGGGTTAATAAGCAGTAATGATCAATCAATTAACTAATCTAAGCTGAGCAGGAGGAAGAAGCCAGTGTATTTTATTTCTCTCTACAGTGCTGCCCAAAATTATTCATACCCCTGGCAAATTTTGACTTAAATTTACTTTTATTCAACCAGCAAGTCATTTTTTTGACGGGAAATGACATAGGTGTCTCCCAAAAGATAATAAGACGATGTACAAGAGGCATTATTGTGGAACAAAAATAAACATTTCTCAGCTTTAATTTACATTTGAGAAAAAAGTGCCCAGTCCAAAATTATTCATACCCTTCTCAATAATTAATAGAAAAGCCTTTATTGGCTATTACAGCAATCAAATGCTTCCTATAATTGCAGACCAGCTTTTTGCATATCTCCACAGGTATTTTTGCCTATTCATCTTTAGCAATGAGCTCCAAATCTTTCAGGTTGGAGGGACTTCTTTAGCTCCCTCTACAGATTCTCAGTTGGATTCGTCTGGACTCTGGCTGGGCCACTCCAAAACGTTAATGTTGTTGTCTGCTAACCATTTCTTCACCACTTTTGCTGTGTGTTTTGGGTCATTGTCATGCTGAAATGTCCACTAGTGCCCAAGGCCAAGTTTCTCTGCAGACTGCCTGATGTTGTCATTGAGAATCCTCATGTATTGCTCTTTTTTCATGGTGCCGTTTACTGTGATTAGGTTCTCTGGTCCATTGGCTTAAAAACATCCCCAAAGCATTAGGTTCCCACCACCATGATTGACAGTGGGGATGGTGTTCTTTGGTTTGAAGGCGTCTCATTTTTTAACGCCAAATGAAGGAAACATCATTGTGACCAAACAATAAAATTTTTGTTTCATCTGACCCTAACACAAAAGACCAGAAGTCTTCTTTGTCCAGATGAGCTTTTGCAAAGGCCAAGCAAGCTTTTGTGTGTCTCTGGAGAAGTGGTGTCCTCCTTGGTCTGCAATGTGCAGTGTCCATTGGATTGTCTGCCTTGAGACATTGCCAGAGCCCAGATTCACCAGGATGGCCTTGGTGGTGATCCTTGGATTCTTTTTCACCTCTCTGACTATCCTCCTGGCCAGCACAGGTGTCACTTTTGGCTTCCAACCACATCTTTTGAGATTTTCCACAGTGCTCAAATGTAAATAAAAGCTGAGAAATTGTTTTTTTTTTCTACAATAATGCCTCTTGTAAATCGTCTTATTATTTTTTGGGAGACACCTATGTCATTTCCCATCAAAAAATTGCTTGTTGGTTGAATAAAAGTAACTTTAAGTAAAAATTTGCCAGGGGTATGAATAATTATGAGCAGCACTGTAGGTCATGAGATAGACCAGATCTTCCAATATAATGAAATCCCAGGATCCTGCCATCTTACCGAACTGTATACAGGGAGTGGTCTCAGCTCGAAGGTGCAGTAGATGGCGCTTCCCTTGAATTTTAATACATTGCGCCTCTTGCAGCACATTATCTACTCCTTTTACACTTCTCCAGCGCTTTCAAAACCTTGCCTGGCTCCCTGTCTGTGTACCGCCTCCTTGCTCTGTGAGTTAGGTGTGGTGATACACTGAAGCCTATGCGGGTCTATGTGACTTTCCTAAAGCATGTACTGTTAGGTACAGCTGAGCCGATGATACAGTGCATTCATGGAATTACGCGGCGTGATGCTAGATTGAATGGGTTGTGACTTCTGGTTCTGTATGAACCGATGGCGTACTCAGCCAGCAAACTATGTCCTCTACTTATAGGAGTAAGACAAAACCATGTCAGTGTATTTATCATAGCTATGTTCACTCTGCCGTATGTTACCTGGTGGTATGCATTATATCATGTGATATTACTGTTAGTTCTGTGCTATGCTGCACTCAACTGTCGGATTACACCCTCTACTTACCCAGGTAAGTAAGGCAGACAATGTGCACCTACCATAGTACATGGCATTCTATGGCTGGGCTGGGCTGGGCTGGGCTGCGCTTCCCTAGGAGATGTCTCTGCTCTGACTATGTGATCACCTTCAGAGTTTTCATGCTGTGTATGTTTTCTTATTAGATGTCTGTCTCTTATGGTGAAGCTGAATGTGCCTTCACTTGTGAGATTGCAGCTGTAAGGGGATTTTCACACTCTCATTGTAAAAGATCCGGCAGGCAGTTCCGTCGCAGGAACTGCCTGCCGGACCCGGAAATCCATGTGCAAACGGATAGCATTTGTAGTCGTAGACGGATCCAGATGTGAATCTGTCTCACAAATGCATTGAAACACCGTATCCATCTCTCCGGTATCATAAAGGTCTGCGCAGAGCGGAAAACCAGATCCATTTTGCCGGAACACTTGGTGCTGGATCCGGCTTTAATGCATGTCAATGGAAAATAATGCTGGATCCGGCATTCCGGCAACTGCTGCAGTATTTTCTCCGGCCAAATACCGTAAAGAGTGACTGAACTGAAGACGTCCTGATTAGGGATGAGCGAACCCGGACTGTAAAGTTCGGGTTCGTACCGAATTTTGGGGTGTCCGTGACACGGACCCGAACCCGGACATTTTCGTAAAAGTTCGGGTTCGGTGTTCGTCGCTTTCTTAGCGCTTTTTGAAAGGCTGCAAAGCCGCCAATCAACAAGCGTCATACTACTTGCCCCAAGAGGCCATCACAGCCATGCCTACTATTGGCATGGCTGTGATTGGCCAGAGCACCATGTGACCCAGCCTCTATTTAAGCTGGAGTCACATAGCGCCGCCCGTCACTCTGCTCTGATTAGCATAGGGAGAGGTTGCGGCTGCGACAGTAGGGCGAGATTAGGCAGATTAACTCCTCCAAAGGACTTGATTAATCGATCGATCTGCAGCTGTGCATCATTGAGCTGCTGAAATTCAATTGCTCACTGTTTTTAGGCTGCCCAGACCGTTTGTCAGTCACTTTTTACTGGGGTGATCGGCGGCCATTTTGTGTCTTGTGGTGTGCTAGCACAAGCTGCGACCAAGTGCATTTAACCCTCAATGGTGTGGTTGTTTTTTGGCTAATTCCTACATCAGGGTGAAGCTGTCACACCAAGTGCATTTAACCAGCAATAGTCTGTTTATGTTTTGGCCATATACTACATCAGGGGCAAGCTGAGCCTGTCACCAAGTGCATTTAACCCTCAATGGTGTGGTTGTTTTTTGGCTAAATCCTACAACAGGGTGAAGCTGTCACACCAAGTGTATTTAACCAGCAATAGTCTGTTTATTTTTTGGCCATATACTACATCAGGGGCAAGCTGCGCCTGTCACCAAGTGCATTTAACCCTCAGTAGTGTGGTTTGTCAAGCTGTCACACCAAGTGCATTTAACCATCAATAGTGTGGTTATTTTTTGGCCATATCCCAGTCTAATTCTGTCAGTAAACCTATACCTGTCACCCAGCGCCTAAATACTAGGCCTCAAATTCATATCCAGCTAAATCTGTCGTTACTGCTGTAGCTGGGCGAGTTAGTTAGTGTCCGTTCAAGCACATTTCTTGTTCTGGGTTGAAATACAATTCCCAATTTAGCAATTTCAAAATTTAGTGGTTTCTGCTGTATCAGAGCTATTTGAAATCTATCCCTAAAAGGGTAGATCATATTGAAGGTGCACATATGGACATTCAGAATAACTTCACACACCCACTACTGTGCATTTCCAAGTCTAATTCTGTCAGTAAACCCATACCTGTCACCCAGCGCCTAAATACTAGGCCTCAAATTTATATCCAGCTAAATCTGTTGTTACTGCTGTAGCTGGGCGAGTTAGTTAGTGTCCGTTCAAGAACATTTCTTGTTCTGGGTTGAAATACAATTTCCAATTTAGCAATTTAACAATTTAGTGGTTTCTGCTGTATCAGAGCTATTTGAAATCTATCCCTAAAAGGGTAGATCATATTGAAGGTGCACATAGGGACATTCAGAATAACTTCACACACCCGCTACTGTGCATTTCCAAGTCTAATTCTGTCACTAAACCCATACCTGTCACCCAGCGCCTAAATACTCGGCCTCAAATTTATATCCAGCTAAATCTGTCGTTAGTGCTGTAGCTGGGCGAGTTATTTAGTGTCCGTTCAAGCACATTTCTTGTTCTGGGTTGAAATACAATTCCCAATTTAGAAATGTAAAAATTTAGTGGTTTCTGCTGTATCAGAGCTATTTGAAATCTATCCCTAAAAGGGTAGATCATATTGAAGGTGCACATAGGGTCATTCAGAATAACTTCACACACCCGCTACTGTGCATTTCCAAGTCTAATTCTGTCACTAAACCCATACCTGTCACCCAGCGCCTAAATACTAGGCCTCAAATTTATATCCAGCTGAATTTGAATACAATACATTGGGCCAAATAATATTTTTGCTGTTGTGGTGAACGATAACAATGAGGAAAACATCTAGTAAGGGACGCGGACGTGGACATGGTCGTGGTGGTGTTAGTGGACCCTCTGGTGCTGGGAGAGGACGTGGCCGTTCTGCCACATCCACACGTCCTAGTGTACCAACTACTTCAGGTCCCAGTAGCTGCCAGAATTTACAGCGATATATGGTGGGGCCCAATGCCGTTCTAAGGATGGTAAGGCCTGAGCAGGTACAGGCATTAGTCAATTGGGTGGCCGACAGTGGATCCAGCACGTTCACATTATCTCCCACCCAGTCTTCTGCAGAAAGCGCACAGATGGCGCCTGAAAACCAACCCCATCAGTCTGTCACATCACCCCCATGCATACCAGGGAAACTGTCTCAGCCTCAAGTTATGCAGCAGTCTATTATGCTGTTTGAAGACTCTGCTGGCAGGGTTTCCCAAGGGCATCCACCTAGCCCTTCCCCAGCGGTGAAAGACATAGAATGCACTGACGCACAACCACTTATGTTTCCTGATGATGAGGACATGGGAATACCACCTCAGCATGTCTCTGATGATGACGAAACACAGGTGCCAACTGCTGCGTCTTTCTGCAGTGTGCAGACTGAACAGGAGGTCAGGGATCAAGACTGGGTGGAAGACGATGCAGGGGACGATGAGGTCCTAGACCCCACATGGAATGAAGGTCGTGCCACTGACTTTCACAGTTCGGAGGAAGAGGCAGTGGTGAGACCGAGCCAACAGCGTAGCAAAAGAGGGAGCAGTGGGCAAAAGCAGAACACCCGCCGCCAAGAGACTCCGCCTGCTACTGACCGCCGCCATCTTGGACCGAGCACCCCAAAGGCAGCTTCAAGGAGTTCCCTGGCATGGCACTTCTTCAAACAATGTGCTGACGACAAGACCCGAGTGGTTTGCACGCTGTGCCATCAGAGCCTGAAGCGAGGCATTAACGTTCTGAACCTTAGCACAACCTGCATGACCAGGCACCTGCATGCAAAGCATGAACTGCAGTGGAGTAAACACCTTAAAAACAAGGAAGTCACTCAGGCTCCCCCTGCTACCTCTTCTGCTGCTGCCGCCTCGGTCTCTTCTGCTGCTGCCGCCGCCTCGGCCTCTTCTGCTGCTGCCGCCTCGGCCTCTTCCTCTGCCTCTGGAGGAACGTTGGCACCTGCCGCCCAGCAAACAGGGGATATACCACCAACACCACCACCTCCGTCACCAAGCGTCTCAAGCATGTCACACGGCAGCGTTCAGCTCTCCATCTCACAAACATTTGAGAGAAAGCGTAAATTCCCACCTAGCCACCCTCGATCCCTGGCCCTGAATGCCAGCATTTCTAAACTACTGGCCTATGAAATGCTGTCATTTAGGCTGGTGGACACAGACAGCTTCAAACAGCTCATGTCGCTTGCTGTCCCACAGTATGTTGTTCCCAGCCACCACTACTTCTCCAAGAGAGCCGTGCCTTCCCTGCACAACCAAGTATCCAATAAAATCAAGTGTGCACTGCGCAACGCCATCTGTGGCAAGGTCCACCTAACCACAGATACGTGGACCAGTAAGCACGGCCAGGGACGCTATATCTCCCTAACTGCACACTGGGTAAATGTAGTGGCAGCTGGGCCCCAGGCGGAGAGCTGTTTGGCGCACGTCCTTCCGCCACCAAGGATCGCAGGGCAACATTCTTTGCCTCCTGTTGCCACCTCCTCCTCCTCAGCTTCCCCCTCCTCTTCTTCCACCTGCTCATCCAGTCAGCCACACATCTTCACCACCAACTTCAGCACAGCCCGGGGTAAACGTCAGCAGGCCATTCTGAAACTCATATCTTTGGGGGACAGGCCCCACACCGCACAGGAGTTGTGGCGGGGTATAGAACAACAGACCGACAAGTGGTTGCTGCCGGTGAGCCTCAAGCCCGGCCTGGTGGTGTGCGATAATGGGCGAAATCTCATTGCAGCTCTGGGACTAGCCGGTTTGACGCACATCCCTTCCTTGGCGCATGTGCTGAATTTGGTGGTGCAGAAGTTCATTCACAACTACCCCGACATGTCAGAGCTGCTGCATAAAGTGCGGGCCGTCTGTGCGCGCTTCCGGCGTTCACATCCTGCCGCTGCTCGCCTGTCTGTGCTACAGTGTAACTTCAGCCTTCCCGCTCACCGCCTCATATGCGACGTGCCCACCAGGTGGAACTCCACCTTGCACATGCTGGACAGACTGTGAGAGTAGCAGCAGGCCATAGTGGAGTTTCAGCTGCAGCACGCACGGGTCAGTCGCACTACGGAACAGCACCACTTCACCACCAATGACTGGGCCTCCATGCGAGAACTGTGTGCCCTGTTTCGAGTACTCCACCAACATGGCCAGTGGCGATGACGCCGTTATCAGCGTTACAATACCACTTCTATGTCTCCTTGAGAAAACACTTAGGGCGATGATGGAAGAGGAGGTGGCCCAGGAGGAGGAGGAGGAAGAGGGGTCATTTTTAGCACTTTCAGGCCAGTCTCTTCGAAGTGACTCAGAGGGAGGTTTATTTCAACAGCAGAGGTCAGGTACAAATGTGGCCAGCCAGAGCCCACTACTGGAGGACCAGGAGGATGAGGATGAGGAGTAGATGGAGGAGGATGAGGATGAAGCATGGTCACAGCGGGGTGGCACCCAACGCAGCTCGGGCCCATCATTGGTGCGTGGCTGGGGGGAAAGGCAGGACGATGACGATACGCCTCCCACAGAGGACAGCTTGTCCTTACCCCTGGGCAGCCTGGCACACATGAGCGACTACATGCTGCAGTGCCTGCGCAACGACAGCAGAGTTGCCCACATTTTAACCTGTGCGGACTACTGGGTTGCCACCCTGCTGGATCCACGGTACAAAGACAATGTGCCCACCTTACTTCCTGCACTGGAGCGTGATAGGAAGATGCGCGAGTACAAGCGCACGTTGGTAGACGCGCTACTGAGATCATTCCCAAATGTGACAGGGGAACAAGTGGAAGCCCAAGGCCAAGGCAGAGGAGGAGCAAGAGGTCGCCAAGGCAGCTGTGTCACGGCCAGCTCCTCTGAGGGCAGGGTTAGCATGGCAGAGATGTGGAAAACTTTTGTCAACACGCCACAGCTAACTGCACCACCACCTGATACGCAACGTGTTAGCATGAGGCAACATTTCACTAACATGGTGGAACAATGCACACCCCTCCACGTACTGACTGATGGTTCGGCCCCATTCAACTTCTGGGTCTCTAAATTGTCTACGTGGCCAGAGCTAGCCTTTTATGCCTTGGAGGTGCTGGCCTGCCCGGCGGCCAGCGTTTTGTCTGAACGTGTATTCAGTACGGCAGGGGGCGTCGTTACAGACAAACGCAGCCGCCTGTCTACAGCCAATGTGGACAAGCTCACGTTCATAAAAATGAACCAGGCATGGATCCCACAGGACCTGTCCATCCCTTGTGCAGATTAGACATTAACTACCTCCCCTTAACCATATATTATTGGACTCCAGGGCACTTCCTCATTCAATCCTATTTTTATTTTCATTTTGCCATTATATTGCGAGGCTACCCAAAGTTGAATGAACCTCTCCTCTGTCTGGGTGCCGGGGCCTAAATATATTCCAATGGACTGTTCCAATGTTGGCTGACGTGAAGCCTGATTCTCTGCTATGACATGCAGACTGATTCTCTGCTGACATGAAGCCAGATTGTCTGTTACGGGACCTCTCTCCTCTGCCTGGGTGCTGGGCCTAAATTTATGAAAATGGACTGTTGCAGTGGTGGCTGACGTGAAGCCTGATTCTCTGCTATGACATGAAGACTGATTCTCTGGTGACATGAAGCCAGATTCTGTGTTACGGAACCTCTCTCCTCTGCCTGGGTGCCAGGGCCTAAATTTATGACAATGGACTGTTACAGTGGTGGGTGACGTGAAGCCTGATTCTCTGCTATGACATGCAGACTGATTCTCTGCTGACATGAAGCCAGATTCTCTGTTAAGGGACCTCTCTCCTCTTCCTGGGTGCTGGGCCTAAATATATGACAATGGACTGTTGCAGTGGTGGCTGACGTGAAGCCTGATTCTCTGCTATGATATGAAGACTGATTCTCTGCTGACATGAAGCCTAGATTCTCTGGTGAATGAAGCCAGATTCTGTGTACGGGACCTCTCTCCTCTGCCTGTGTGCTGGGCCTAAATTTATGAAAATGGACTGTTACAGTGGTGGGTGACGTGAAGCCCGATTCTCTGCTATGGGACCTCTCTCCAATTGATTTTGGTAAATTTTTATTTATTTAATTTTTATTTTAATTCATTTCCCTATCCACATTTGTTTGCAGGGGATTTACCTACATGTTGCTGCCTTTTGCAGCCTTCTAGCCCTTTCCTGGGCTGTTTTACAGCCTTTTTAGTGCCGAAAAGTTCGGGTCCCCATTGACTTCAATGGGGTTCGGGTTCGGGATGGGGTTCGGGATGAAGTTCGGATCGGGTTCGGATCCCAAACCCGAACATTTTCGGGAAGTTCGGCCGAACTTCTCGAACCCGAACATCCAGGTGTCCGCTCAACTCTAGTCCTGATGCATACTGAACGGATTGCTCTCCATGAAGAATGCATTAGGATAAAACTGATTTTTTTTCCCGGTATTGAGCCCCTAGGACAGAACTCAATACCGGAAAAGAATAACGCTAGTGTGAAAGTACCCTTACACAGCTTAATGCCTGGCAAGTAGCAGCTTGGGAGACTGTTTGGAAATCCCTGATTCTGTTGACTCTCTGCTCTAGGTATTTAAAATAAAAACTCCAGGAACACGTTTTAGAAATCCAAGAACTATTTCTGCAATCTGTTGTTTCAACCAGGTTTATTGTTTGGTCCTAAAGTAGAGAAATGTCTTTGAACAATGTCAAAGGAGTCAAGTCGTAGACACTAAGAAGTGCACCCTATTAGATCCTTTTAGGCTGCTTTCACACTAGCGTTCGGGTTTCCGTTCGTGAGCTCCGTTTGAAGGAGCTCACGAGCGGACCCGAACGCAGCCGTCCAGCCCTGATGCAGTCTGAATGGAGGCGGATCCGCTCAGACTGCATCAGTCTGGCGGCGTTCAGCCTCCGCTCCGCTCGCCTCCGCACGGACAGGCGGACAGCTGAACGCTGCTTGCAGCGTTCGGGTGTCCGCCTGGCCGTGCGGAGGCGTGCGGATCCGTCCAGACTTACAATGTAAGTCAATGGGGACGGATCCGTTTGAAGATGCCACAATGTGGCTCAATCTTCAAGCGGATCCGTCCCCCATTGACTTTACATTGAAAGTCTGGACGGATCCGTCCCAGGCTATTTTCACACTTAGCTTTTTTTAGCTAATATAATGCAGACGGATCCGTTCTGAACGGAGCCTCCGTCTGCATTATTATGGGCGGATCCGTTCAGAACGGATCCGCCCGAACGCTAGTGTGAAAGTAGCCTTAGGGATAAAAAGAAGATCCTCAAGTTGAGGCTCAGCCAGAAAATGTCAGATCTTTTGACACTAGGCATATGGGTATGACACCAGTAATATGGGACAGGCTAAAAAGAAAAAAATATATATTTTCTGTATGATCCAACCCCATCAGACACTTGGGTCTCCGCAAGAATAAGAAAAATTTATCCACCTGAGTTTAACAGAAGATTCCTTCCAAATGCCTTTGTACCGAAAACAAACAATCCAGGTGTTCTTCGTCTTCAAGTAGTTTTGGAAAATTAGGTATTAGAAGGGATAAAAAAAACCTGATGAAGAGGAAATTCTAAATCAATGTCAGGCGGTTATTGGAGAAGGACAATATCCTGACGACAATACATCTCAGAGATAGTCAGGTCCAATAATATTGGGACATCAACACAATTCTAAAATTTTGGGCTCTATACACCACCACAATGGATTTGAAATGATGCGAACAAGATGTGCAGAACTGCAGACTGTCAGCTTTTATTTCAGGGTATTTACATCCAAATCAGGTGAACGGTGTAGGAATTACAACAGTTTGCATATCTGCCTCCCACTTGTTAAGGGACCAAAAGTATTGGAACATAATAATAATCATAAATCAAACTTTCACTTTTTAATACTTGGTTGCAAATCCTTTGCAGTCAATTACAGCCTGAAGTCTGGAACGCATAGACATCACCAGACGCTGGGTTTCATCCCTGGTGATGTTCTGCCAGGCCTCTACTGCAACTGTCTTCAGTTCCTGCTTGTTCTTGGGGCTTTTTCCCTTCAGTTTTGTCTTGAGCAAGTGAAATGCATGCTCAAATCGGATTCAGGTCAGGTGATTGACTTGGCCATTGCATAACATTCCACTTATTTCCCTTAAAAAACTCTTTGGTTGCTTTTGCAGTATGTCTTGGGTCAATGTCCATCTGCACTGTGAAATGCCATCCAATGAGCTCTGTGGCATTTGGCTGAATATGAGCAGATAATATTGCCCAAAACACTTCAGAATTCATCCTGTTACTTTTGTCAGCAGTCACATCATCAATAAATACAAGAGAACCAGTTCCATTGGCAGCCATAGATGCCCACGCCATGACACTACCACCACCACGCTTCACTGATGAGGTGGTATGCTTCGGATCATGAGCAGTTCCTTTCCTTCTCCATACTCTTCTCTTCCCATCACTCTGGTACAAGTTGATCTTGGTCTCATCTGTCCATAGGATGTTGTTCCAGAACTGTGAAGGCTTTTTTAGATGTCGTTTGGCAAACTCTAATCTGGCCTTCCTGTTTTTGAGGCTCACCAATGGTTTACATCTTGTGGTGAACCCTCTGTATTCACTCTGGTAAAGTCTTCTCTTGATTGTTGACACACATACACCTACCTCCTGGAGAGTGTTCTTGATCTGGCCAACTGTTGTGAAGGGTGTTTTCTTCACCAGGGAAAGAATCCTTCAGTCATCCACCACAGTTGTTTTCCGTGGTCTTCCGGGTGTTTTGGCGTTTCTGAGCTCACCGGTGCGTTCCTTCTTTTTAAGAATGTTCCAAACAGATGTTTTGGCCATGCCTAATGTTTTTGCTATCTCTCTGATGGGTTTATTTTGTTTTTTCAGCCTAATGATGGCTTGCTTCACTGATAGTGACAGCTCTTTGGATCTCATCTTGGATCTCTGGACCTTTTATCTGCTCATTGTAATTGGGATAATGAGGGAATAACACATACCTGGGCATGGAACAGCTGAGAAGCCAGTTGTCCCATTACTTTTGGTCCCTTAACAAGTGGGAGGCACATATGCAAAACTGTTGTAATTCCTTCACAGTTCACCTAATTTGGATGTAAATACCCTCAAATTAAAGCTGACAGTCTGCAGTTAAAGCACATCTTGTTTGTTTCATTTCAAATCCATTGTGGTGGTGTATAGAGCCAAAAATGTTTGAATTGTGTCGATGTCCCAAAATTTATGGACTTGACTGTATCTACCTGTGCATCCCCATGTTACCCAACCACAAGAAATTTCTCAGAATCACAGTATATACAAACTTGGACATTATTTTGCTATAATTCACTTGCCTGCCCATCATCTGCTCCCAGAGTTTTTACCAAGATCACAGTAATTTTTACAGGGTCCCTCAGGATGTAAGGTGTGACTGACATCTCCCACCAAACAGCTTCTGATGGATCTGTATACAACCATGCATCTGTTACAAAATCAATGCCTCTGGATCATTTACAAGGGGTCACACTCACAACTAGTGTTAAGCACATTGAGATTTGGATCCTAGATCTGAAGTCGATTCGCTCCAAACTTCATTTTATTGCTGTACAGAGACTCGTGTCCGTACAGCATTAAAATGTGTGCACTCCGGCGAGACTTTTGTGAATAACTTCGGCCATCGATTTTTTAACTCTAAAACGATGCAATCATGAAGTGGACGAGTCACCTCTTTCCTCAACCCAAAGTCTTGAATCTATCTTCATCATACAGGTAATCATACAGGTAATACTATGGTCCATATCTCATAGACAATATACACTCTCCTTAGAACTGATTTCACAAGAGCCTACAGATGGGGATTTTTGGATGTATCCATAAACTCGCCAAGAACTGAATTTGTGGCTAAAACCCCAGCACCCACTGCATGGCATATTTTTAATTCGCCAGCCTAAGGAAAGTTTTCACTATGGACAGGGCCGGTTTTAGATAAAATATGGCCCTGGGAAAAATCTAAATTGGGGCCCCAAATCTTGTAATAATGTACTAACAACACAGTTACATTCTGTCGATTCCAGCGCTCCCTCACAGATTTTCACCCTTATGGCCCCAGAATATGCCACATGCCCCCTCCCCTCACAACAATGAGTTCCCCTTACTCACGGCATCTGAGAGTGTTAAAAACCGGAAGCGTGGGATTCCTCTTCAGGCACGCTTTCCCCCAGAGGAGATCAGGGAAAGCACCCTGTTCTAAAAATGAGTCGCAGCCTGTACTAGGCTTCCAGGCTCATTGTTAGTATATCCCAGTTCAGGCCACTAGATGGCAGCACTGAAATGTGATAAAGTGATTTCTGTACAGAATAATGGAGCAATTTACATCTGATGATTGTAAGTTGTGGTCCACTTGGGGGACTTAACAAAAAGATAAAAAAAATGTAAAAAAAAAGTTTTGAAAATATAAAAAAAAAAACATAAAAATGTAAATCACCCCCATTTCCCAAAAGAAAAAGAAACCCAAAAAATATAATTATGGGCATCTCCGCATGCAAAAGCGCCCATACTATTAAAATATTTTTTTTTAAAGTAGACCACTGAGGAAGGGAGAGTAAATCTACCCGAAACGCATATGGTGAAATAAGTGATGTACCTGCATTGAAAGTCCTCCGATAAAATTGTATAGCCATACTAAAAAATCTCTACAGGAAAGGAACAAACATCCTCTTTTTGAACGCTGCACAGAAGGAAATCGCGGAAAAGAGTATCAACTCCCGCGATCTTTGGAACTCCCGCGGGATTCGAACTAGCTTGTCTCAAGGAGCAGGTGAACAAGTCGGCGGACATCTAAAGCTTCGTCCAAGCTACCGGGAGACAGCAGACACCAGATGGTAAGCCGAACATTGATTACAAGTCTACCTTTACTGATAAGGAAAGTGTTATAAGAGACCTCAGTCCAGTATCATCTGAACTCTGTGGACAATATATGAATACACTGCGTTCCTATGGTAAATGTACCCACAACATCTGAAGTGACTTTCACCTTCCTAATCTGGGATATAGACACAAAGGAAACCCCTTCTCTCTCTTTTTGAAATAACAGTATATACGAAGTCTAGGTATATTAATTGAAGAACTTCGGCACGATATATACCACAGAAGTTACTGATTGCTTTTCGTTTATGTTATTGTATTTTTACAGTATTTTTAAAATTCTATATTTTATGGGGATATAGCAATAAATATTTTCTGCACACCTCAATCTGGTTGCCAAGTGTATGAGTGCCCGCTCATTTTTCTATTTCTATTTTACATTTCCCTTAGAGGGTTGGGTGTTTCCCTCTACTTGAGCTTGCAGCACCATACCATAACTATTAACGAGTGAGCCACCACAACCTACTAATACTTCTACATTAAGGGCAAAATCCTTAACAACTGGGCTGTAGAGCTCAATGCTATGTTTTTGCTGAAAAACCTCATAGAAGTTTCTCTTGTATTATACAAGAGAATCTTCTATGAGGTTTTTCAGCAGTAACTAAGCTGTGAGCTCTATAGCCCAGTGGTTAAGGTTTTTACCTGTAATGTAGAAGGTTGTGAGTTTTAATCCTCACGCAAACAATTTAAAAATACTGGTTACATAAGTTAAAATGGTTGGTGTAGGCTAATACGGGTGTTATTTGATCATATTTTACGTTTTGCTAAAAAAAAAATCTCAATAAAATCAAGTTTTTCACTGTTGGAAACACCCTGTGTATTTAAGTTTTATTTAGACTATTTTAAAAAGTTTCTGTATGGATTTGAACACCCTTCTACATTAAGGGCAAAAACCTTAACCACTGGGATGCTATGTCAATGCTGAAAAACATCATAGAAGTTTTTTCTTCTGGTAAAAACAGCATAGAAGTTTCTCTTGTATTATACAAGAGAAACCTCTATGAGGTTTTTCAGCATTGACATAGCATTAAGCACTATATACACACTATATTTATATACACAGGTTGTCCCTAAGCATAATAACAATGCTTGGGAATACCCCTTTCATGTTCATAAGACTGACTCCATATATGGACAAATGCATATATGGAGTCAGAGCAGGGCCTCCTAAGCTGGGAAATTCCCCACTCTGGTGTCTAGACTGCATCTGCCTGGCAGGACTGAAGCAGGGGGCCCCTTAGAGGATTGAGGCCCTGGGCAATAGCCCAGTTTGCCCCTCCCCCCCAATGATGGCCCTGACTATGGATGACTCCTGCAACTTGGGTGTGCATGTAGACAGGTTCTAACTGCAGAACATGTGGCTCAAGAAGATGGGATTGTCATCCAACCCGAAAGATCTCAGGGCAGTCAGACTGACTAGCTCACTTTCAACCTTACCTTCGCAACCACCAAATGCTTGTTTAGTCAAGCTAATTTACTAAACTGTTTATATCAAGAAACAGGCTGCAAAGAGCTATATCCAGAGGAGTGGGGTATAAACTCTACAATCTTCTCTCTGGAGTTTGATAGGCAGAAATGTCTCAGGGTGTGGAAGCTGGCAAGGACAGCCTGTTATACCTAGGATTTCCACTGAGATTATTAATGCTATGCTAGTTTCCTGAAGACCTTTAACATTTTTGTGGAATGTATTAAAAAACCCAATTCACTTCACCACCATCAAGGCCTTCTTGCGATTGTCTATAGTGTCAGCTGCACTGACTAAACATCATTTTAAAACATTAGGCTGGAATCAGATGACCGTTTCATTTTCCATTATGCTCAGTTGTGCACATTTTGCATTTGTTTTAGCCTTTTCTGTCTGAGATTTGTTATTTTAGATGGAAAAAAGTCCTACACATTAGTATTTTTTTTTTTCTGTTTAAAAAGACAGATCTCAGATAGGAATGGCTAAAATGGATGCAAATGCTTAAAAAACAGGATCCAGATTTTTTGTTACATTTTTTTTTTAATGTTGAATGAAGAATGAAGAACGAACTGGTGATGTGAACCCGGCCTTAGAAGATTCTTTGCTTAGGGTCATCATTTTCAAGATCTTTTTGATAGTTGTCCTCACATTTGCAAGGCATATTAGTGAACTACTGGATTTGTCATACAAGGGACCTTATCACAGAATTCTAGGATCCACAAGGTCAGGGCAGGAGGAATGGCATTGTATATGCCTCGATTTACAATAGAATATTTGAATGTAAACTTCTGTCCCACCCACTTGAACACTGGTTTGTAGGTCCCATTTGTGACTGTGCTGCCATAAGACATCCAGGAAAACAAATTTATTTACCTTAAATTTTTATTTCCCATAGTCCATAGGCTGCACAACTTTACCTCTCTTTAATAAAAATGCAATATTGCTTTATAAAAATACACTGGCGCCTTCCTCATGCTCAGCTTTATAGGGGCCATGGTGATTGATTGATTGATTGATTGACTGATTGATCATTACTGCTTATTAAGCTGTCTCGACTCAGTCTAGTTGTACCTAGGGGGCATTAACCCATTTGTGACTTTGCTACTGTAAGACTATAGAAAATGAAAATTTCAGGTAAATACATTTCCACTATCTATCTGTCTATGTATCTATCTCATATCCAATATCTATCTATCTCATATCCATGTAATATTTATCTATTATATATCTCATGTCTAATGTCTATCCATCTAATATTTATTATCAATCTAATATCTGTCTATAGATTTTTCTCATATATATGTATATATCTAATTATCTATGTAATATATATTTATTATCTATCTATATGAAAAAAGATTGCAGCAATGTTGGGAGTGCTGCTCTTTTATGTAGACAGCTTGGCCTTTGTATCTGGGCCCTGGTCAATGGCAACCAGTCTCCATATTTGAAGTGTTGCTTTCTTAGATTTCTATCTAAAGATATGGAAGAAAAGGCAGCACTCCGACTTCAGTGAAGAAAGTGGATATTTTATTCACCCAATATGCCCAGAATTGTGTGAATAAAGAAATCTACTTGACTAGGGTATTGTCGAATTGCTCTCTCCCTCCTAGCTACCACCAACCCCAACTTCCCTTATCCCCAAGAAAGACACTTCAGCCAAAAGAGGATTTAGTTGGCCACAGCAGCCATTTTATTAACAAAAACACTATAAATACCATATAACAAATAACACCCCCAAAGGTCTTTTTTTCTATAAGGCCCCTCCAAGACCAACAACATTCCTAACAGGGGAGTGTCCTTGGTGCCCCAAAACCTGGTGGAAATCTGCCCCGCCCCTCAACTTAATTACCTCTTGCCGCCAGCTCAGAGGCAGAACTGTGCAAACATGGACTACAACCTGGGCAGATTCCCGCCATCTCATTCCTTCAATTTCAATGCCTGAGGCCAGAGCCCTCTTGGCTCCCTTCCCACCACTCCAGAGCCACTATTTCACCAACTTCAAGGACCCCCCCCCAACCGCCAAGGCCACTATGACTAAAGAATGATCTGGCCAACCAACAGCAACCACCTATCTGGCCCCCAACTATACCAACAAACCCCCTTCCCCCCAACTGTGAAGGCACTGTTCCCATTACTGTGCCCACACAAAATGGCCCCTTTCCTGCCTTCAGTCCCCTTTTTAATCACCTTCACCCTTCCCACCAGCTACTCTCCTCCCAATGCCACCCTTAACCCCATGCCTACCAGTTTCCCCCACTCCCTCCAAACCAGTGATGCAGGCCTCCCAACAGGCTTGCAGCCCAGGTACCGCCTATCCTTTCTTCACTGAAGTTGAAGTGCTGCATTTTCTTTCATATCTTTTTACATTGCAAATCTGGGTCCAGGATCTACAGAGCAATTGCACCTAGCATTTGATTAGGAGTGCTGCTATTTTCTCTTCTCTCTGTCTATCTACCTATTTATCTACCACAGAAACAGCAGCAGCATAATGAAAAAAACGAGGAGATGGGTCCAATCCCTTACTGACTGTACACTATATAATCTATATTTTGATGTATCTAATAGCTATATTCTAATATCTATCTATCTATCCTTCCATAGTAACATAGTTTATAAGGCCGAAAAAATACATCTGTCCATCCAGTTCGGCCTGTTATCCTGCAAGTTGATCAAGAGGAAGGCAAAAAAAAACCTGTGAGGTAGAAGCCAATTTTCCCCACTTAAGGGGGAAAAAATTTCTTCCTGACTACAATCAGGCAATCAGAATAAATCCCTGGATCAACAACCCCTCTCTAGTAGCTATATCCTGTAATATTATTACACTCCAGAAATACATCCAGGCCCCTCTTGAATTCCTTTATTGTACTCACCATCACCACCTCCTCAGGCAGAGAGTTCCATAGTCTCACTGCTCTTACTGTAAAGAATCCTCTTCTATGTTTGTGTACAAACCTTCTTTCCTCCAGACGCAGAGGATGTCCCCTCGTCACAGTCACAGTCCTGGGGATAAATAGATGATGGGATAGATCTCTGTACTGACCCCTGATATATTTATACATATTAATTAGATCTCCCCTCAGTCGTCTTTTTTCTAAAGTGAGTAACCCTAATTTTGATAATCCTTCAGGGTACTGTAGTCCACCCATCCAATACCTATTATATAATATCTGTCTGTCTATCCATCCACCTATCTTAGTAGCAATTACACATATCAAACAATGATAAATAGTTGAACAATTTGGTTTTGTGGAACATATCTCAAACAAATGAAAGTAAATTGTTTTAATGGCATATCTTTCCCAGTTCAAGCAGAGGAAAAAAACTATGGAATCATAAATAAAAAAAAATAGGACTTGGTGGTCCGACCACTGGGACCCCGACAGATCACAAGAATGGGTGCTCTGTACCATGAAATGCGTAAGTCAGCAGAAAAAGCATGCACCATGCCACTCCGTTCATTCTCTATGTGATTGACAGAGGACTTACTGCTCTATTTATTTTGGGGTACAGAGCTCCCATTTAAGTGATTGGTGGGGGTCCAAGTGCTCAGAACCCCAAAAATATAATATCTGCTATCCTATGGATATGGGATAACGTCTTATAACCAGGACACCCCTTTATTGTTGCTGTTCTGGTGTCCAGTGAGTAACTCACCCCTGAAGTTTCTTGGTTAACATGAAGGCTCAGACTAGAATTAACATCCCTCTCACACTACTGTTCCTTTGCCCCATCTCTCTCATAGACTACATCTCAAGGTTCCACATCTCTCTTCCCATGGTCCGACTTGGACTGTTCCCCATGCCTCCCTCTGTAATAGACTGATTGCCGATTGCCATGCCCCCTTCTCTCTCACACAGATGCAGTACCCCAGAGCAGCAAGTACCTGGTTTGTTATTTAATGTTATGCAATGTTAATGTATTGTTATGTATTATACTGAGCATAGCTGTGTATGGATGGCACAACCAAGGTTAAAACTCCTGGTTCAGCCGTTTGCAGAAGGTTGGATGGGGATCCAAGATCTGCCCCAGCATAGTTAGTCAGTCTTAGGAGAGAGTCCAGAGCCCTTCTCAGGCCCAGAAAGTTCCAGAGACTAACAAATCACAGTGAAAGTTACTGCAAGATCTACAGGGAGAGAAGGAGAGAAAAGGAGAAGCTGGAATTTACATGGCCAAGCATAGGAGTTAGCAAGGTAACCTGCTACTACAGTCATTCTGATTTTGCTACTGTGAGGGACTCCCTTCACACTTGGACACGTCCTGTCCAAACGTGCCTTCATGACCCTGTATCCCCACAGTGGACATGGACACTACAGCCATTATTGTCAAGGTACTGTTGTCAGCCATGGACTCTACTGAGAGAGAATTTAGCAAGATAGAGAGGAAAGAGGGCCATAGCTCTCAGCATTGCCCAATCCATACATTGCTATCTGGGAGAGAATTGCACTGTGTACAGTTGTAACTGTGTCTTGGTATAATTGGATGTACTACAACTCCTATTTTGTACTACAGTAAAAAAAGCTTTTTATTCTTCTACCACTGGTCTGGTTTTCTGACTCCTACACCATACATGCCCTGCCTTGCACCCATCCAAACACCTAACATCAAAGGCACCCCATCTACCATCAGGCAGGAGCCCATTAGTGTTCCCCCCTCCTTTCGCTGCATGTCCCAAGGGACCAACGGTGTGAAGACATCTACCGTGATTGACTGTGACATTTTCTGAATCTTCAAAGTAGAAGAGGGTATGACTCCTGATAAAAATGCACATCATCCAGGTATGATGTGATGATGCTGGACCACTAATAGTTAGAAGAGAATTTTGATAATTTGGTAACTTTCTATATTTGGTTTCACAATAGTCACGCATATATATATATATATATATATATATGTATGTATATCAATGTTGCTTCTGTCTTCTGCAGGAAATGCTTTTCTGGTCAGTCTTGCAGTGGCAGACCTACTGGTGGCATGTTATCCTTACCCGTTGGTTCTTCTTGCAATTTTCAACCGTGGCTGGAGAATGGGACACACTCATTGCTTGTTAAGTGGATTTTTTATGGGACTTAGTGTTATAAGTTCAGTCTTCAATATAACAGGCATTGCCGTCAATCGATACTTCTACATCTGTCACCACAGCTGCTACTCCCGTCTGTTTTCCAACACAAGCACCATGTTGTATGTGGGACTGGTCTGGACATTAGCTTTTGCAGCCATTTTACCAAACCTCTTTGTTGGATCCTTGCAATACGACCCAAGAGTCTTCTCCTGCACATTTTCTCAGTCAGTCAGCCCATTGTATACTATTGTCATTGTGATTCTCCATTTCTTTTTACCAATTAGTGTAGTGAGCTTCTGCTATCTTCAGATCTGGATACTAGTTCTCAACAGTCAGCATCGGGTGAAACCAACAAGACAGGTCCACATCCGGACATGGCCGAACAACATGCAAAGTTTTCTCACTATGTTCATAGTTTTTGTGCTCTTTGCTGTATGCTGGGGACCCCTGAATATCATTGGGTTCTTGGTGGGCTTGAACCCACAACTAGAAGAGTCAATTCCACCCTGGCTTTTTGTTGCAAGCTATTTCATGGCTTATTTCAATAGTTGCCTCAATGCTGTAGTATACGGTGCTCTAAATAAGAACTTTCGAAGAGAATATAGGAGAATTATGCTGAACATTTTCCAGTTGGCTTAAAGCTGTTGATTATTTTATGTAATTTCCTGTTTTATTCCAAAATAAAAAGACATAATTTGAAATGTACATTATCTTTAAGAGCTAATTAAAGGCATAGTCCACAACATGGTGGTTTTCTTCCAAATTGGCACCATACCTGTCCACAGGTTGTGGGTGATATTGCAGTTTAGCACCATTTACTTCAGGGAAGCAGATGCAACAAAATGACGGTTGTGGCGCCGTTTCTGAAAGAAAGCAGCCATGTTTTCTAATCCTGGAAACCCCCTTTAAGCAAATCAGTATGGTATTATGTGAACAAAAGCCATTTATTCAAATGGGTCACATTTATGGTTTAAAAGAATTGTCTAGGGATTGGAGAAACTTTTGAATGAACTCTAAAGTTTTCCATATACATTCATTAAGGATTTCTCATGATTTTCCACTGTTTGGTTCCTTGAATGTATCTCAGCTTACAGACCTGTCTAATGATGCATAGCTGTATTTGCCACTAGGCACTGGAGGTCCAATGTCTAGGGTGGCACCTTGTGTGTGGCAACACTAGTTGACAGGCCAAACAGAATGTGGTGGAAAGGTGAGAGTGTGACTGAATGAGGGACAGTATCAAAAGCCTTTGCAAAAACACTACATCCACACCCGCCCCTCTGTCCAAGCTTCTACTCACCTCTTCATCAAAACAAATCAGGCTAGTCTGACAACTTTTGTCCCTGGTAAACCCATGCTGGTTATCACTTATGATATTATTAACACTCCCATACTCCAGTATATAGTCCCTTAAGAGTCTTTCAAGCAAAGGTCCTATCACAGAAGTTAAATGGGTTGTCTCCCTTCAGCAAGTGGCATTTATCATGTACAAAAAGTAAATACAAGCCACTTACTAAGGTATTGTGATTACCCATATTGCCTCCTTTGCTGGCTTGATTCATTTTTCAATTCCCTTATACACTGCTCGTTTCCATGTTTATGACCACTCTGGAATCCACCAGTGATGTCATGCTTGCACACTATAGGAAAAAGCGTCTCTGGTGGACCGTGGAAGTGCCCACCAATGATGGAATGCTCGGTGGTCGAAACATGGAAATGAGCAGTGTATCATGTGATGGAAAAATGAATCCAGCCAGCAAAGGAAGCAATATTGACAATCCCAATACATTAGTAAGTGGCTTATATTAACTTCCTCTACATAATAAATGCTATTTGCTGAAGTGAGACAACCCTTTTGAGCTTAAAGAGCTATAATTACCTGTGGAGGACCTGCAGCCCTTTTTGAACATGGGCACCACATTTGCCTGTACCAGTCCCAAGAGAATCTCTAACAATTATGAACAGGAGCACAGAAATAACTGGACATAAATGAACATAAATTTGTAGCTGCTGCTGGCCATACCCCTTTAACGAAATGGGCGAGGGCAGAGTGAAAACTGTGAGATGCGACAATTTTTTTTAAAGTCACAGTTAGAAAGTTGCCACTTTTTAGCTACACTTCAGGTGCTAGATGATAAATGGATGCGGGAAAAACGCAAGGTAATACAGTATCCGGCAAAGTGTGTAAGATTTCATAAATCTCATGTACAAGTCTGCTTTTTCGTCTGTGCAGTAATTGACCTGCCATGCAGATTTTGAACTCTGCTACATGACAATTCTTTGTGCAGCTCTCTTATGCCAATTTCACCCTTCTCAATGCAAGGATGAGATCTGCGCCAAAAGTGCATCAAATCTGCAACAAAAAAAGTGTTGGTGTGGATTTGGTGAAAAAACATAGGGTTCATTCACACGTCCGCAAAATGGGTACACATCCTGCAATTTTACAGAACAGGTGCGGACCCATTAATTTTCAATGGGGCTGGAATGTGCTGTCCATATCCGCATTTGCGGATTCGCACTTCCATTCTGCAAAAAAATAGACCATGTCCTATTATTGTCCGCAATTGCCCTTACCAGTGGAAACCTATTGCTGGTCAGATATAAGGACAAGAGGGATGTCCTTATACTGTCCACAATTCACAGTAACGGCATCACCCCTGTCCCTGTGCGAGGTACCGCGATAATGGTCCTCAAGCCCGGTTGTATCGTCGACTACAATCGGTATATGAGAGGAGTTGATCTCTGATCAAGTCCTCAAGCCATATAATGCCATGTGCAAAACCTGGGCATGGTACAAAAAAGTTGCAGTCTACTTGGTGCAGGTTGCCTTGTACAACTCTTTTGTACTATCCCGAAGCCCTGGCAGCACAGGGACATTCCTCCAGTTCTATGAGGCAGTCCTCAAGGCCCTGATCTTCTCTGACCGGGAAAGAGCAGGCCGGAGTACCTCAGGAACTGGAGGCACCCGGATCGTCCCTGGCCAACACTTACCAGGTGTGGTCCCCCATACTGTTAAGAAGGGACGGACCCCAAAAAAGTGCAGAGTGTGTCACAGGAGGGGGATACGGAAGGACACCACTACTCAGCGTGACACTGCATTGTCGGTTGCTTCAGAAAGTGCCACACTTCAATAGAGTACTAAATTTATATCCCAATTTAGCCACTGACAATCGGATTAAAAAAAACTATGGTTCTCAGACTTGAGACACAAAAAAAAATTAAAAATAAAATTAAAAAATTTTATTTTGTAAAACTAAAATAAATAAAAAAAAGTTGACATATTAGGTATCGCCATGTCCATAAGAATCTGCTCTATAAAATTACCCCATGACCAAACCCCGCAGATGAACAAGGTAAAAAAATTAAATAAAAATGGTGCAAAAAAAGGTAGTTTTTTGTCACCTTACATCACATAAATTGCAATAGCAAGCGATGAAAAAGTCATATGCCCCCCAAAATAGTGCCAATAAAACAGTCAACTCATCCCGCAAAAAATGAGCCCCTACCTAAGATAATGGGCTAAAAAAATAAAAATAATGACTCTTAGACTATGGAGATACTAAGATACTATGTTTTTTTTGTTTATAAAAAGATAATATAGTGTAAAACATAAATACATTTTTTTTAAAGTAGACATATTAGGTATCGCCGTGTCCGTAAGAATATGCTCTATAAAAATAACCCCCCTAACCCCTCAGATGAAACTGTAAAAAAAGAAGAAGTTTGAGAATTTAAAGTTTTGGGCAAATTTTCCATCTCCTTTGCCAATAACTCAATTGGGATATGGTGTAAATAAACCAGTCCAGCAAAATCTGCCTTCCAAAAACCATAACGCGCACCTTTCCCTCTACACCCTACTGTGTACAGTAGTTTACGACCACATATGGGGTGTTTTTGCAAACTACAGAATCGGGGCAATAATATAGCATTTTGTTTGGCTGTTAACCCTTGCTTTGTTACTGGAAAAAAAATGGAAAATTTGCCCAAAAATCTCAATTTTGAAATTTTATCTCCATTTGCCATTAACTCTTGTGGAACGCCTAAAGGGTTAACGACGTTTGTAAAAATCAGTTTTGAATACCTTGAGGGGTGTAGTCTCTAGAATGGGGTCATTTTTGGGTGGTTTCTATTATGTAAGCCTCACAAAGTAACTTCAAACCCGAACTGTTCCCTAAAAATTGGGTTTTTGAAAATTTCTGAAAAATTTCAAAATTAGCTTCTAAACTTCTAAGCCTTCTTACGTCCCCAAAAGCTAAAATGTCATTCCCAAAATGATCCAAACATGAAGTAGACATATGGGGAATGTAAAGTAATAGCTATTTTTGGAGGTATTACTATGAATTATAGAAGTAGAAGACATTGAAACTTTGAAATTTGCAATTTTTTCCAAAATGTGGGTAAATTTGATATTTAAAAGAAATAAATAAAAATGATTTTCATTTTTTACTTCATTTTACCAGTGTCATTAAGTACAATATGTGACGAAAAAAACATTTTAGAATGGCCTGGATAAGTCAAAGCATTTTAAAGTTATCACCACTTAAAGTGACACTGGTCAGATTTGCAAAAAAATGGCCTGGTCCTTAAGGTGAAATATGGCTGTGTCCTTAAGGAGTTACAGGGGTTGGGCAAAAATGTGTGTGTGTGTGTGTGTGTGTGTGTGTGGGCGAGGGGAGGAATTGTAAAGGAAAGACTACTGATCTGCTTCCTGGCACTGGTTCCCAGCTCCTTATTTTCCCAGCCTACAACGCTTCGTTGGGCTCCCTCAATGTAAACATCCGATGTGACATCACTGCAGCCAATCACTGGCTGTGGTGGATATCAGATCCCCTTACATTATGACACCATTTGTCACAAAATAATGCAGGGTTCTCTGAACTGTTGTTTGGCTGCGGCGATGTCAAACCAGATGCTTACCTCAAGGAAGCCCAATGGAGCGTAGCAGGCCGGGAGAAGAAGGAACAGATAAGTAAGTTTCCCTTTACAGGTCCGGTAAAGCGCAGAAGGAAAGGTTGCCAACCCCTTTACATTTCTTTGATATGAACACTCAAAATTGTTGCTTCTGCAGTATATGGTGTGAACTAAGCTCTATAAACACGCAGAATGGCATCTGTGCACAGATAACGTGATGGCTCCCCTCTGACTCCCTCCCCCGTTATGTATTAAATGGAGGGGGTTCTTTGGCGCGGTGATGGAAGCAGTAAGAGAAAAGCTAGAGATTCAAAGCTCTGCAACTCCCTATCCTGCTCTCGTTCCTTCCTGTCTTTTTCTCTGTACTTCATTTCATGGGACAAAGCAGTGCGAGGAAGGATCAAATAAAGTGACACAAGTGATCTTAAGGGGATCCTGCCAAAATACAAAATGGGCGATCACCAGTCATAATGAGAGTTTTTTTATATATATATATATATATATATATATATATATATATATATATATATATATATATATATATATAATTTTATTGCAACCCATGAGAGGTGGTCTTCTGTGTATGGGATTACCAGCATGTATACTTTCAATACATAATATAAATCTTAGAGAAGGGAATATGATCCCAAACACTCGAAAACCTCCCGTCTCCAGAGCATTCTCCATTATTGACATCATTCAGTACGTGGCGTGTAACAGGTCTCATAGGAATGTATGTGTCCATAACAACCACATTGACTGATTTAATATGTCAATTACAGTACAGCTTGGGATGGAGTATAATATAGGATGGGGAAAAAAAATAATGCTATCAAAATTTGTAAGGTAAACGTCTCTACAAATGGCTAATATCACGGAAAAGTGAGGCGCTAAAACTAATAAAATGTATTAAAGCTATTAAAAACAAGGGATTGTGTCAACACGTATACACATATACACACACAAGACACTTGTCGCCTAATGTATCGATGGGAGGTAACTAGGTCCTAGATTGGTTAGGCATGAAAGACCCTTGGTCAGTTTAATACTGCTAATAGATATGCCGATAATTATTCATACCCCAGGCAAAAATTACTTGCTGGTTGAATAAAAGTAACTAAGTCAAAATTTGCCTGGGGTATAAATTATGGGCAGCATTGTATGTCAGCTAAAGATCCTAATAGTCCAAAGCAGTGAGTGGCGATAGTTTATCACCATTTGAGTTAACTTCTGACCTCACTAGGACCTGAAAGCCTCCTACCCTACACTAAATAGAGCCCCTATATGCTACATAAATGCTCAACGCGTTTCATCGTATTCGAATCATCAGGAGCAATTTTAGGCAGGAAGAACTCTTAGTGGAAAAACTTGCACTGTCACACAGGTGTAACGTGACAGCGTATCGGCACTGTGGCGAAAACCGACGAAATATAAAGGGGAGGAGCGACACACCCATCGGGGGGGGGGGGGGGGTAAGTGACGCACAGCCAATGAGACACAAGGGGGAAGGGATCGACAACACTCCGTGCCTCAGAGACAGCGCGCGATAAGTCCCCAATGCCGGCTGTCATTGGAAGATAACAGGCACACATAGGCAGGTAACCGCATGGCCAGCAATAGGGGAGGTGACTATAATAATCACCGCTCAGGGGCGTAGTACTATACAGAAGAGGTACAAACACTGTATCCAGAAGGAAATCAATAAATCATAAATTCCATTAATTACAAAACGTACAGTGTATAGTGTAAGTATGGGATTTCTGATCACCCCATACAGTGCAAATACCACATAGGAGTCAATACATGAGCGTGGGACAAGGAAAAAAGGAACATTAGATCTGTATGTCAAACATCAGCCTGTGGGGTATAATGTGAATGCCCCTGAATCAAACAGACTATCTGCTGATAAAACATGCATATGAAATAGGATCGTTAAGTCCCAATGGGCGAACTGTATTCAAACAAAAAGTCCATTGGTCTTCTTTCTGAAGAACGTGTTGGTCATAATTACCTGCTCTTGGGGACGGTCTCACAATTTCTATGCCCTGAAAAGAGAGAGAACGCAGGTCGCTGGCATGATGTACATTGATATGACGTGCAATTGGGGTATCTGCATTTTTTTTAAATGTTGTTTACATGTTCCCCAATCCTACGGTGAAATTTGCGAATCGTTTTGCCGATGTATTGCAATTTACATGTGCATGTAGCCAGATAGACTAGGCCGGACAATCTACAATTAACAAAGCACCGAATGTTAAAAGATTTTGCTGTGGCTGTGCTCGCAAAAGGGCACCCAATTTAATAAATTTGCACGCCACGCAGCCACTACATCTAAAAGGTGCCTTGCAGAGAATTGTTAAACCATGTACTAGGGCTTGGCGTCTGAAAGAACCTGTAAACCAGACGGTCCTTCAAGTTACGTCCCCTGCGGTAGGCGATAGCTGGATAAGACCCCAGTGTCTGTACAGAATATCCTGTACAGTGAGGGTACTGATGGAAAAAAAATCTAGAATATTCGCGATTATGAAGATATAGCACTATATTCTAGAGCTTCGTGAATTCTCAAAGTGCCGATATTCGCGATAAAAATTTGCGATATTATGTATAGTAATGAATAGGCTAGAGACATGACAGGGAAACTGCCAGGATACATGATTAAGTCATGGTTTATTCTGTGTGGGAAAATTATGGTCCATGATTAGGTCATGTGCATTATGGTGTGCAAGGTAATGTGCATAGCGGTACATGATTGTAGTGTACAGCATGGTTGTGCAGAATTGTTCTAGGCAGTACATTTGCATCCTTATGAGCTTTTGACCCTCTTAATCTCATGAATATATAACATGATTCCACGATTAAATAATGTGCATGGTGGTACTTGATTAAGTAGCGTACAGCACTACGGTTATGCAGCATGGTTCTGGATAGGACACTTTCCTTGTTTTAGGCTACAGATCCTCAATCACATGTACATGATTATGTAAATTAGTCAGGGATGTGTTATTTATTGGGCCTAACTTGGCCCTATGTGGGGTCACTGGACCCTATATAGTAACAGTCAGAAGTTACAGAGGATGAACGTATCACAGTAAAAGTATTGCATGTGTGGTTATAAAACACAATTGTGGCAGTTAGTGCATTAGTATGGGTAGTTGATAGGTTGCTGATGGAAACAGTATGTAGATATATAGGGTGGTGATGCGCAGATAGAAAAGTTGCAGTTAGTAGTAAAAAGATGTTAGGATCGGCAGGCTGGATGTGAGAGGGCATGTAGGAGGCATATGGATAGAGAGAGCAAGAGACAAGCGTATGGATTGAGGGCGCAAAAGCACAGCATCTCCTTACCTGGTCCAGTGTGCGGCTATGGGGTAGTCTGGTGTACAGTCAAGGCCAAAAGTTTTGAGAATGACACAAATATTAGTTTTCACAAAGTTTGCTGCTAAACTGCTTTTAGATCTTTGTTTCAGTTGTTTCTGTGATGTAGTGAAATATAATTACTCGCACTTCATACGTTTCAAAGGCTTTTATCGACAATTACATGACATTTATGCAAAGAGTCAGTATTTGCAGTGTTGGCCCTTCTTTTTCAGGACCTCTGCAATTTGACTGGGCATGCTCTCAATCAACTTCTGGGCCAATTCCTGACTGATAGCAACCCATTCTTTCATAATCACTTCTTGGAGTCTGTCAGAATTAGTGGGTTTTTGTTTGTCCACCCGCCTCTTGAGGATTGACCACAAGTTCTCAATGGGATTAAGATCTGGGAAGTTTCCAGGCCATGGACCCAAAATGTCAACGTTTTGGTCCCTGAGCCACTTAGTTATCACTTTTGCCTTATGGCACGGTGCTCCATTGTGCTGGAAAATGCATTGTTCTTCACCAAACTGTTGTTGGATTGTTGGAAGAAGTTGCTGTTGGAGGGTGTCTTGGTACCATTCTTTATTCATGGCTGTGTTTTGGGGCAAAATTGTGAGTGAGCCCACTCCCTTGGATGAGAAGCAACCCCACACATGAATGGTCTCAGGATGCTTTACTGTTGGCATGACACAGGACTGATGGTAGCGCACACCTTTTCTTCTCCGGACAAGCCTTTTTCCTGATGCCCCAAACAATCGGAAAGAGGCTTCATCGGAGAATATGACTTTGCCCTAGTCCTCAGCAGTCCATTCACCATATTTTCTGCAGAAGATCAATCTGTCCCTGATGTTTTTTGGGGAGAGAAGTGGCTTCTTTGCTGCCCTTCTTGACACCAGGCCCTCTTCCAAAAGTCTTTGCCTCACTGTGCGTGCAGATGCACTCACACCTGTCTGCTGCCATTCCCGAGCAAGCTCTGCACTGGTGGCACTCCAATCCCGCAGCTGAATCCTCTTTAGGAGACTATCCTGGCGCTTGCTGGACTTTCTTGGACGAAGCCTTCTTAACAAGAATTGAACCTCTTTCCTTGAAGTTCTTGATAATCCTATAAATTGTTGATTGAGGTGCAATGTTAGTAGCCACAATATCCTTGCCTGTGAAGCCATTTTTATGCAATGCAATGATGGCTGCCCGCGTTTCTTTGCAGGTCACCATGGTTAACAATGGAAGAACAATAATTTCAAGCATCACCCTCCTTTTAACAGGTCAAGTCTGCCATTTTAACCCAATCAGCCTGACATAATGATCTCCAGCCTTGTGCTTGTCAACATTCTCATCTGAGTTAACAAGATGATTACTGAAATTATCTCAGCAGGTCCTTTAATGACAGCAATGAAATGCAGTGGAAAGTTTTTTGGGGGATTAAGTTAATTTTCATGGCAAAGAAGGACTATGCAATTCAGCTGATCACTCTTCATAACATTCTGGAGTATATGCAAATTGCTATTAAAAAAACTTAAGCAGCAACTTTTCAAATTTTCAATATTTACGCAATTCTCAAAACTTTTGACCACGACTGTACAGTGGTGGGGGATTGTTGGCGTGTTTAAGAGCACTGCCCCAGAAGTGATGGTCCAATTGGGAGCGGAGCTAAAGTGACTGACTCATGAGGAAAGCTCTCATTGGATAGTGTTGGCACAATGCGATGAGGCGGCCGGACATGCAGGCATGCGTGGTAGCGTCAGTGATGCCCGGGGCTCCATCTTGGATAGGGGTATATCGCGTCTCTATTGTGAGGGAGTCAAAGACATGCGCACTAGGGTTCATGGGAGCCGGCACCATTAGCATTGTGGGCAAAGTGTTTCTATTAGGGCTCATGCACACAAACGTATTTTCTTTCAGTGTCCATTCCATTTTTTTGTGGACCATATTCTATTAATTTCAATGGGTCCGCAAAAGAAACGGAAGTTACTCCCTGTGTATTCTGCTTCCGTATGTCTGTATTTCTGTACTGCAAAACATGTCCTATTATTGCCTGCATTACGGACAAAGATAGTACCTTTACTATTAGGAGCCTTTACTATTTTTCCAAAGGCAAAATACTTACAGACGTGTGCATGAGGCCTTAGTATAGAATTACCATTGGTATAAAGTATATATGGCTGTGGCTTCAACATAAGAGAACTCCAGTGTGCAAGTGAATTATGCTGTGGAGTGGAGGAAGTTAACCATGATGGAGATAGGATATATATATATATAACTTGTGTACGTGGCAGTTGCTCTCAGTGTTAAACCTCATCTTCCACTTCTCTTCCCAAACCTCCAATCTATCCAGATCCCTCTGTAGTAGTATACTGTCACCTTCCATGGTAATTACTTTACACAGTTTAGTGTCATCTGCAAAAATTTATATTTTACTGTGCAAGCCTTTGACAAGATCATTAATAAATATATTGAAGAGAATAGGGCCCAATACTGACCCCCGAGGTACCCACTAGTGACAGTGACCTAATCTGAGTGTGTACCGTTAATAACCACCCTCTGTTTTCTATCATTAAGCCAGTTACTTACCCACATAAAGACATCTTCTCACGAAGAAAAAACTTGTGGTGCAGCTTCCCATAAAAACTTGCAGCTTTATTAATAACAATATAAAAACTGTTATCCAAACACCAATCACATACAAGATCCACAATGTCACATCGTGGATCTTGTAGGTGATTCGTGTTTGGATAACTATTTTTTTTATTGTTATTAATAAAGCTGCAGGTTTTTATGGGAAGCTGGACCACAAGTTTTTTCTTTGGATTACGTTTACACAATGAAGTCCGGACTGGGGCCGTGCTTCCGTGAAAGCAACAAAGGTGAGAGCGGTCTTATATATATTTAGACATCTTCTCACAGTCCAAGTGTTTTCATTTTATATACTAACCTTTTATGTGGTACCGTTATCAAATGCTTTGGAGAAGTCGAGATACACAGGTGAAACTCGAAAAATTTGAATATCGTGTAAAGCTAATTTATTTCAGTAATGCAACTTAAAAAGGTGAAACTAACATATGAGATAGACTCATTACATGCAAAGCGAGATATTTCAAGCCTTTTTTTGTTATAATTTGGATGATTATGGCTTACAGCTTATGAAACCCCAAAGTCACAATTTTGAGGTACCCTTTGCTCATGGATTAATTAGCTGACTAGAGTGTGACACTTGGAGCCTAGAATATTGAACCTTTTCACAAAATTCTAATTTTAAACTGCATTAATGCAATTCCTTTTAATTTGCATTACTGAAATAAATGGACTTTTCCACGATATTAAAATTTTTGAGTTTCACCTGTATGACATCCATTGACTCACCCCAGTCAAGTCTAGAACTTACCTCCTCATAGAAACTGATTAAAATTAGCTTGACATGACCGATCCCTCATGAAGCCATGCTGAGATAGTGCTATATGCTTATTTCGATTCAGATATTCCAAGATAGCATCTTATAGAAAACCTTCATTTTACCCACGACAGATGTTAAACTTACTGGCCTATAGTTTCCAGGCTCTGGTTTTGACCCCTTTTTCGAATATTGGCACCACACACTCTCAATATTGAGTCCTTAAATATCAGAAATAAGGTTCTGTCTATGACATTACTTAATTCTCTTTGGATACAGGGTGTATGCCATCTGGTTCTGGCAATTTGTCTAGTTTAACAGGGAATTTACTTTTACATCCTGCATTTCATCCGACAGTTTATTTTCCTTCGTGAATACAGTGGAGTAAAAGATATTTATTATATTAGTTGTTTCTCCTCATCACTCTGTAACGGGCCGGGTTCAGCCTCTCAAAGTGTGTCAACTTGGCAAAATGTCTTCAAGTGTATTGTAGCAGCATGTTTAGCAGTCAATGATCTTTCATCAAAAGGTATACTACCCAAAAGTAGCTTCTAAGAGCCTTTTAATAGGGCAACAGAGAAAGCACTTTCACACTCAGTCTAATTCAATCACACCTGTGATCATTTACATATCTGACAAAGACATAACTACCTGAAGAGTTTCCCAGTAATCTCAAATTTCTATCTGAGTGCGTTTTTCTTTTCAATTTGTGTATTAGTATGAATTTAGAAGTAGAGATGAATGAACGGAAGGTGTCAGGGCTGCTTTACCTACTAATACTGTACTGCTCTATGAGGTTACTATGCCAGCACTGAGAGGAGGGAGAGGGAGCAAGGAAGCTACTGAACATGTTAGTCCACCTCTGAATACAGGAGAAGGTGGACCAAAAGGATAAACAGCAGAGGGCGCTATCAGACTAAAATGTTCATGAAAAAACTAAATATTTCAATATTTTTAGTGCATGTACATGCTCTATTTATTGTAGAGTAATACATTTCATGGGACATCCCTTATAATGACATTGTGTCTCATGAGGACCAGCAAAAGGAATCTGTAATCTGAACACATGATAACAAGCAATACACGTAAAAAATAACTATTGTATTCCTAGAGCTGAGAGCACTAATCCTTCTCATATATTACCTTCTCCTTTTAATTACTTATACTTGGCCTTTATTTGGTGTAGAATGGCAGTGACCCTCCTATAATGCATTATACACTTAATCTTGATAGCCAACTGACAAGATGACATTGCTGAAGGTCTTTGATCAATATTCTCTGTCCTGAAAATTCTTGCCAAGGTGATCGTAAAAGCAAATTTTAAATTTATTATTTATTTAGTAAACATCAAAACAAGAGAGCTCCAAATTACAAAAACGATATCAGTACAAGGCCTAAATCTGACATTAAAAAGTAGAATACAAAACATACATGTTAAATAATCAGCCTGTAAAACAAAGTGCATTCCTCTGAAGACCTCTCTGCCGGCCCCTGCTGACGTGAGCATTTAAAGAGGACCTTCCATTTGAACTTCCTAAAATCACTACCTCACACAGTAGGCCAAGATTAGGAGTTGTCACCGTGCTCTTTTTTTTTTTACTGATCCGCTCCTCTGTTGCGGCACCGTGCCCCCGGTCAGTTTTGGCATCCTGCATTCTAATCCATAGCATCGGTACAGGGAGGAGGAGAAGACAGATGCTTTCTCAGGGTGCGTCTCCTTCTCCCTGGCTGTGAGCTGTCCAAACGCATCGGACCGTGCCACAACCATTGAGAAAAAACAGCTCACCGTCTCCCTGGCTGTGACACAGTCCGGTACGATTGGACCACACCACAGCCAGGGAGAAGGAGCCGTCCCCTGAGAAATGCAGCAGTCTCCTCCTCCCTGTACCCTACTGATTAGGATACAGGGCGCCAAAACCAAACGGGCGGCACAGCGCCGCAACGGAGGAGCTGATCAGGAAAATAAATAAATAAAAGCGCAATGGCTTCTCCTAATCTTGAGTGAGGTAGTGATTTTAGTAAGTAAAAACTGATGAAAGGTCCTCTAAGTCCTCATGAAATAACAATTGTGGAGCACCTTTCCATAGTGCTTTGCGTTGTGCTGTTCCTCGGTTATCCTTCCAGGAAAACTGTGAATAAACGTACACTTCCTGTAGTAACACACTGGGTTTAAAGCAAACATCATGTAATGCTGTGTAATCTGCCAGCAGAAAGATATAGAACAGGAGGAGCTGAGTTTTGAAGTCCAGGAGACGGTCCTATCAGTGATTGACAGCCTTCCCTCTATAACTGTGTATACAGAGATAGCTGTCCGTCACTAATAGGACCACCTCCTGGAAAAAACTAAATAATCAGGAATTTAATTGAATAAAATACAGAATCTTTTCCCACAAAACTATATATCAATCTGCTCAGCTCCTCCTGTTCTATAACATGCTTCTAGCAGATTACACTGCATTTACATGGTGATAGGTTCCCTTTAACTGCTCCCCTTGCCAATGAGGTATGTTGGACACTGTCCGATGTCAATGTGTAGGGACATGCCCAATAGGAACACCCAGTTATGAATTTGTCCTTACATTTGCAAGAGGAATAACTGAGGAACTGTGAAACATAGAAGAGTAATAACATGCTATAGAATTGTTATTTTATGACGGATCACATTTTCCCAAAAAATGTCAGGGGAGCTGTCCTCTTTACTGAAAATTAGCCGTTACCGTTAGGTTGTGCAAACATTGAAACTTATGACCTTTTAAGATGACAAGTGATGTGTTTGATCAGTGAGGGTTCAACCACTGAGACCCCACCAAACAAGAAATAGTCCCTTGTCCCCATCTGAATGGGTGTGGTTCCCAGCGGTAAGACCTCCATCAGATACTGTGGCTAGGTAATGAATTTTAATCTGGTCACAAGCCCTTTAACCTTCACAATAAGGCTACATGCACACGACCGTATGTGTTTTGCGGACCGCAAAAAAAAAAAAAAAAACGGATGACATCCATATGCCATCCGTTTTTGTTTTTTTGCGGATCCGTTGTAACAATGCCTAAAACGGACAAGAATAGGACATAAAGATGCGGACAGCACACAGTGTGCTGGAGGAAAAGACCGGCACTCACTGTATCTTCTGTGAACTCAAATCTTTATTGGTCTGTTGCAGTTGGGTTGTTTCCGCACGTTTTTCTGTTATTTGCTTTTTGTTTAGTTCATCACCAAGGTTACCTGATGTCACTTCCGCTTTGGCGGTCTATTTAAATCATGTGTGCTATACTGTTTGTATGCCATTACCTGTTTGAGAAAGGCTCTTATTGTGAGCCGAAACGCGTCACAGAAATCTATATCTATATGTGACCAATAAAGATTTGAGTTCACAGAAGATACAGTGAGTGCCGGTCTTTTCCTCCAATACACGTGAGATCGCCATCTCGGACGCGTGCACCACGCTCTTTTGATCGGAGTGCCGGCTGATCGTTACATGATTGGCACACAGTGTGCTGTTCGCATTTTTTTTGCGGACCAATTAAAATAAATGGGTCTGCATCCTATCCGCAAAAAAAACACGGAAACAAACAACGTTCGTGTGCATGTAGCCCAAGACTGCACAAAGAAAGGCTGTCACCGATTTGGGTATGCTATCCTGCTTACCAATCTCCAAAGTCCCGCTGCTCAATCCTTTTGAGGTGCAGGTAGGTCATCAGTAACTGAACTACATGCATAATCCCTTTATTATCTTAGGCACTACTGACGTAAAGTCCAATCAAGGCTAATGCTCATACAAGACTGTCAATTTCCAGTAGTATGTCACATGATGCTATAAACGACCACCTCTTATATGCCCTATAGGGTATATTAATCTAATACAGAGGGGCACCTTCTATTAGATACTACCAAGAGATAACCTATGTGTGTCCCTGTCTGAAATAGACTTGAGTACCAATGAAGCAGAAATGAATCCAATTCTTTTGGAATGCATTGTTCTAGGCCGAACATCATGAAGAGCTGTATCAAACTCAACTGTGTTACCTCTCCACATCAACTGACAATGGCGGACAGAATGAGCCTCCATTTTAGGTTCTTTTGCCACCCAAGAGAGAAGGGCCCTAAAAGGCTATGTACACCTTTGGGGGCAATTATATATATATATATTTTATTACATTGCACTTATTTTGAGCTAAAAATAATTTTTTCAATTGGTTTTTATTAAAAATATGGCGTCCTCTTTTCTGTACAGAGCTCTAGCAGAACGATTTGGATCTTCTGTCTTTTCTGTCAGATCACAAGCAGCCAGACTCCTTATGTCTGCTCTCTGACGTTATAAACACTCATTATATTATAGTTCTTATCTTACTGATAATATTGTGTTTTAAATAAGTGTTTATGACCTCTTAGTAAACTAGAGATAAGGGTTATTAGATGAACAGCAGAAAGTGAAAGTACCAGTCACACAGCTAGAAAACTAGTCAACCCTTTGTGACAGAATGGCTCAATATTTTTAATAAAGGTCAACTGAAATAGTGATTTTTAGCCAGAAATGAGTAAAATGCAATCGTAAACTAAAATGTCAATGGTGAAACCGGTGGAGTTTGAGAGAGACGCACGAAAGAAGCTATTCTGAGGAGTAGTTGTCTTAATGTTTTAACCACAAGGCTCAACTAACAAAATTGCATTACCAACCTGTGGGATCAGGAAAGCCTTTCTTAACACAAGATTTCCAAATCAAACAAGTTAATACCTGATTATTCCCTTGGCACTAAATATAGTGCTACCTACAATCAGAGATGGGGCATGCCACATGGGTTTATGAATATTTCAGGACATATCATACCATAGGAGTGTATGAATACCTCAGGACATACCATATGGATATGTATGGACCCCTCCCCTTAACAGATTCCCTAGTAGCAGTCTATAAGTTGCTGTGATTAGGTTGTTAGTGGTAAACAAGTATCCCTTTAAGGCTTCTGTTAACACATGTGTGCAGTATAGCGTGCACAGAAGCCAGCGTATTACAGCATGCGTAGAATTATCTCCACGTGACCATAGCTGCTCAGTTTTGCACCATATGTAAAAAGTATAAGAGATTGTAAACATCACTTGTAGTCCAAATTCTGTAATAGACTAGGAAAGTAAATGAGTCATTTACAATAAGCGCAGCGTCCAATGGGAGTCTGTGTTGCTGCTCATATGGAGATTTTTTTTTCCAGCTAATCGGGGGGCTATGTAGCCCCACTGCGGAAGCTTATCTCAAAGGAGGAGACGTTGAAAGTGAATGCACCTGTTCCTTCCCTCCACCAACATTTGCCAGAAAATATTGGGATTGGCCGCCAATAGTGTAACGTGTGGAGGCCTTCAGTCAGCCCTCACATAGTAACATCTTCAAGGCGGATTGCAACAAACATATAATAGTTAGGGAGTACATACATTGGCGTCTGATAGCAGGAAGCGTAGAGTACAATGCATTACAATGACAGCATAAAAGCCCAGGTAAGGGGGTTATGCAGGGATTAGAAAAACAAGGCTATTTTCTTCCAAAAACAGTGCCACACCTGTCCAATGGTTGCGAGTGGCATTGCAGCTCAACCTCATTCACTACAATTGAACTGAGCTATCCTACTAGGCTCAATCCATAAACAGGTGCCACACCGCATCTGAAAGAAAGGTCCCTACAGCTGGCATTCACAATGTCACTGGGTGGGGGAAGGATTTCCTGGCGTATGCCTCCAACAGTAGCCTACAAGGGCGTCCATCGCCCATAGGCTCCCATGTATACCATGTGCTACACATTTCTACTGAATGCCTCTGCATGGAACAGCTTTTTGCCATACAAAAGAGTTATACCAATGCCCTCTTTTGGTCTCCATCGGGTGAATGGGGGCCTATGGGTGCACTAGACATATGAGCCAGGACTCTACAAAAACGGTGTGAAAGCAGTCCTACTGGGAGATGTAAAGATGGAGGTTACAAACCCTGGCATCAAAATGTCAGACACACAAACATTCAACTACTTTTCCATTCACAAGGCCCTTTAGCTGAATAATAGTTAGTTTTCCCATGAATTCCATGTCTGACCACACCATTGTTAATGTATTCCATCGCAGCTTTACAGACAATCAAAATGTAGATTACATTCCAGCACTTCAAAGGCTCAAGCAGGAAATTAAGTGAGATGATTAAAGACGACCTGCCATACTGTAGTGCTCACTACTAAATAGGGATTGGATTGCCAGTCTGCAGAGCTTCATAACCACGGACAAAGCTACGGCACATTACCTATCATGGCGACCAAGAGAGAAATAAAAAAAAAAAATATACACATACACATTTTTTTTCTTTTTAACAGAATAAGACCTCATGCACACGACCATGCCGTTTTTTGCAGTCCGCAAACTGCGGATCCACAAAAAACGGAAGCCACCCGTGTGCCTTCCGCAATTTGCGGAACGGAACGGGCGGCCCATTGTAGAAATGCCTATTCTTGTCCTCATCTTTTGCGGCCCCATGGAAGTGAATGGGTCCACATCCGAGCTGCAAAAACTGCGGCTCGGATGCGGACCCGAACAACAGTTGTGTACATGAGGCCTAAGGCAGAGTTCACACACAGTAGCTGTATGCCACGCAGACAATCACCATGTGGCAAAACCGCGCAAGCTTCACTGTGAATTGCCACAGTGTGGTTACTGTGTCCGTGTGGTTTTCACAGGTAAAATATGATTAACAAAATGTAAATACTGTGCAGCCAAAAACTGCATTGCAAAAACATGGCAATTTTCGGTAAAAAAAAAAAAAAAAAAAAAAACATGCAGTTTTGGCATGTGGTACACTGCATTACATTGGAACCTGTCCTGGAAAAAAAAAATTCTGTCATGGTCCATCACAAAATGCGGGCTGCAATGCACGAACACCCATCGTGCAGCAGCCGCAGCGGATCGCGGACCCATTCACTTTAATGGGTCCGCGATCCGGCCTTTCCGCAAAAAGATAGGACATGTTCTATCTTTTTGCGGAACGGAAGTACGGGACGAAACCCCATGGAAGCACTCCGTAGTGCTTCCGTAGGGTTCCGTTACATGATTCCGTTCCGCATCTCCGGATTTGCGGACCTATTGAAGTGAATGGGTCCGCATCTGTGATGCAGAATGCACACGGAACAGTGCCCGTGTATTGCGGATCCGGCTGAACACTCATGTAGACACATCCTTACATTCAAAAAGGGAAGTTAATCTATATTTACTACAATTTTTTTTTTTTATCGATTACAAGATATTTTAGCTCCAGGGGAATACTGGAGCGCTTTATTAAGGCAAGGGCTATGCAGCGACACTGGTCAGGATTGCTGAGTAACGGTGATCCCAAATAAATGAATGGGATAGCTGCGGCAGTCGCAAGAAATCCAACACGGCTGGATTTCTTGTTACTCCTGCGGCGATCCCATTCATTTCTATGGGATCACCGGTACTCAGCGATCTTGTTCGCGACCAGTGTCGCCGTGTAGCATTTACCTAAATGTGATTTGAGTTTTCCCCCCAAAAAAAGTGCCTCTCCATAGGCAGAGTCTGGTAATGCAGCAGCACCCCATTAATCTGAATGGGGCTGAGCTTCAATACCAAACACAGCCTATAGACAGGACTGGCACAGTTTTTTTTAAATAAACAGCAGACCTTTTCTAATCTCTAAAGAATGAGAATAGAAGCAATATTAACTACAATTTACAAAAGATTAAACATATAAAAAAAAAAATATATCACTAAAAATAAATTCTATTTACTGTTATGAAGGCTCATGAGGGAAAATAACGCTGTTACTTTCAGCAACACCGCCACTCTTGGCAACGGGCTTTCCATAGTATTGCACCTTTTAAGTGAACCGTGCCACAATTGGATCAGGTTTGGAAAAAAATTGCCATTTTTTAGTCCCATATAACCCTTTTGGGGGGGGGGAGCTGAACCACAACTTCTTAGAATATGGACACCATGAATTACTAGGTTGCCCAAGTGTGGTGAAGGAACCGTCTAAGATTTCTGGCATTGTGAGCAGTTATAAAATATAACTTTTATATAGTTCAAGCAGCAATTTGATGATGTTAGCGTCTCTGAACCCCTGTCAGGGGCCCCAAAGAGATCCGCTGGTTTTGTTTAACATAATGGCGTTAGAAATGGTAATTCCAGTTTTTTAATTTAAAGGGACTTTCTGGAATTTTTATATTGCCAGACTATCCGCAGGATCAATATGAGATCGGCGGGGGTAGGACACACCAGAAAGCTGTTCAGGAGCCTCAGTAACCAGCTCCTTCCACTCCACAATGGATAGTGCTGTGTAGTTCCACCGCCGGAACTATTCCCAAATTGTTTATGATCTGCAGGAATGCTGGGTGTCCAACACATCATTTGGATAAGCTATCAATATAAAAATCCTGGAAAAAACATTTAAAGGGGTATTCCCATAACTGACATTTATCACCTATCCACTATGAAAAGCAGATGAAAGTACCTGATGCTGCTCCATTTAAAGTCTATGGGGATAATAAAACTGCTGAGCACTCTGGCAGTCCCATAGACTTGAATTGAGAAGTCACGTGAAAGTTCAAATTCTCCTTCATTCAACCTACTCACCACGGTTCTGCAGTAAAGGGGAACAGAGCACTTTTGCCATTATTCACCAATGCACTTCCTATTCCAAGACTTGTCATTCTATTCACTCCATGTAGCCCAAGTAAATTTTATTTAAAGACCATCTGTCAGCAGATTTGTACCTATTAAACTGTCTGGCCTGTACAATGTACACTTGGCAGCTGATGGCATCTGTGTTGGTCCCATGTTCTTATGTGCCCACATTGCTGAGAAAAATTATATTTTAACATATGCAAATAAGCCTCTAAGAACGAGGACGTTTCTATTACACCTAAAGGCTCAGCTCTCTCTGCAACTGCTGCACCCTCTCCACTTTGATTGGCCAGACATTGAAAAAGTCATCACACCTGGCCCTGTCAAAGTGGAGAGCGCATGGCAGTTGCAGAGAGAGCAGAGCCTCTAGGAGTAAAGGCAACACCCCCTTTGCACCTAAAGGCTCATTTGCATATAACAAAACATCATTTTTCTCGGCCATGTGGGCACATATGACCATGAGACCAACACAGATGCCTTCAGATTCCAAGCACACATGTAACAGGTCCGCCAGTTTCATAGGAACAAATCTACTGACGGATGTCCTTTAAAAGAGTGTTCTATATGGACCACCCCTTAATATATACCGTATTGTAGATAACAAAGGGGCACTTCCCCACTTGGAACCCCTTTCTTTAAGCGAAAGCAATGTATGACCATGTCCAGGTGCCATGCCAGGGAAAATGTCCACAGCTTCCCCTGCTGTTATCAGATGAGCATATTGGGTTTTAACAGCCCATACAGATTGGTAAAGTACTAGGATCACAGTCCTTTTAAGAGAAAAGTTATCCTGTACACCCAAAAAACTTTTTTTTGTAATGGGAATCTTGTAGACATCGATACAGGAAAGGATTTTTTACAGTTCGAGTAGTCAAACTATGGAATGGGCTACCCCAAGAGGTAGTAGCAGCACATACAATGGCAGCATTTAAAAAGGGCTAGATGCTCATCTAAAATAACACTGAGGGTTATCAATTATTTAGGTTAGGAAAGACATTTTCATAATTAACTATGTAATAATAGAACTATCCTTGTGTATTTCTTACATTAAACATAAATCCTCATTTTTTGGAACAGAATTGGCAGTATTAGTCATTTTTTGGGTGAGAGCAACAGAAGAAAAGTACACCTCTCATGGAGCAAGAAGACAATGCTCCGACTCATTTTACACGGCTGGACACTTACCACAGGTGTAGCATATTTGGCAGCCACCAGGTAAAATAAATACATTCACTAATATTGAGACCAAAAATATATAGATGGAACATTCGTGGAACCAAGACATGGAGCTCTGTGCCTCATTGCACTGCGTATAAAGTGGCATTGACGTGACCTGCACTGGAATCTGACACAATGAGCTCCCATAGGGTCACATAGGTCCCGAGAACAAACCCTATGAAGCCCACAAGACTGATGATAATGTCCTTGGCTATGACCCAACGGCTAAGACATTCTGAGTAGTAAGTGGCTATTTCCAGGAGAGGTGGAATGATGAGAGCCAGTGCACTGCTGCTGATGGATCCCACCAGTGAGATGACCAGGTCCAGCCGAGGAATGAGGATTGCCAAGACACCTGGGGAGTAAATGCAAATGTCAGAAAGTTTCACACATGACTATACTGATAAACATGTCAGTAACATTATGTTCCACCACCAAGCAGGATATATATGGTAATGCTCTACCAGTTCCAGATGGCTGGAAGGTACGTCCATGTGATGACATCTCCTGAACCGACCGCGGCATCATAGTGATCTGTGATGCTGTCAGCTCCAGTCCCCATTGAACTGTACTCACATGGATGCACTTTGACCGCTCATACCCGTGTGTGAAATTGGCCTAAAGGTTGACTATGGGTTACCATTTCAGGAGATCACATATACATTCCTATATACGCCATTTTATGCTTCTTCTCACTGTATACTCCCATCACCCAGATATTGCTCCAGTATATGTCTGCCATACTTATTATCCCCATTACCTGCTACTGTATGGAGGTTGCCATGTACAGACAATGATGCAATGACTGGGCCTTCCCTTTTATTCGGAAGAGCAAAAAGCTGCGCCCAAAGGAGTTCTTTGACAGTTTTTACGCCGGTTGGTATTGTACTCTAGCACAGTTTGGCCATGCTGCCTAGTTGGCATTGCCCGGCTGGTGGTACTTATTAAATTTCTATTCTCATTTTCTCACAGATCCTGTAGTGTTGCTACATTTCCTTCTGTGACTAATTTTTACCATTGTATTATTACTGTGGTCAATAGCTTCTTTTTTTGTGTTATTTGGTTGCTGTACAGGAGGGCATTTTCACATGGCGGCTTCACCGAGTGTTTGAAACAGGGCTCTTAGGCTACTTTTACACTAGTGTTTTGGCTTTACGTTTCCGAGATCCGTTCAGGGCTCTCACAAGTGGTTTAAAACGGATCAGTTTTGCCCTAATGCATTATGAATGGAAAAGGATCCGCTCAGAATGCATCAGTTTGCCTCAATTCCGTCACCATTCCGCTCTGGAGGCCGACACCAAAACGCTGCTTGAGGTGTTTTGCTGTCCGCTTGACGAAACTGAGCCAAACGGCTGACACAATCTGGCACAATAGAAAACTGATCCGTCCTCCATTGATGTTCAATGGTGTTCTAGACGGATCCGTCTTTGCTATGTTACAGATAATACAAACGGATCCGTTCATGACTGATGCAGACGGTTGTATTATTGTAACGGATCCTTTTTTGCAGATCCATGACAGATCCGCCCAAAACGTGAGTGTGAAAGTAGCTTTATCTGTACTATCCTGTCGGCTCATAAACACTTATTTACAGCTGGGTTCACATGTTTTTGTTATCGATTTTCATTGTAAAAAATATTACTTCATTATACACATTAACGTATACATTTTGCAGGACGCATGTACCCACGCTTTTCCATCCTGCAAAGGCCAACTTATACGTTAACATATACATTTTTTACGATGACACTCTATAGAGACAGATGTCACTGTATGGCACCTGTCAGAGGCATCCATCAACATAAATGTTTGACAAAAATGTAATGTGAACCCAGCCTTAGGGCCTGTTCACACCTCATTTTTGCTGTACGTCAAGCAGATATGTTGTTTAGACACACAGTATAAAAAAAAAAGGAAAAAACAAACAAACACAGATGTATGCAATTTTGTGGCCGTCATTAACATATTTGCATACATTTCAATACGTTTGTGTCAGTCTTTTAAAAACTGACGCACTTTTTCCACCCAAAGTAGCGGGAAAATGTCAGTGCGTCTTGTGGGGCGAATACTAACGAGTGCTTCCATTATGGCATGATGATGCCTGTCTGGCCCAGTCAATCAAAGTGCAGAGGGTGCGGCAGTTGCAGAGAGAGCAGAGCATTTAGGTATAACGACAACGCCCACATTGCTCCTAGAGGCTCATTTGCTCATATTAGGGTACTTACACACTTGCGGTAGTGGATTCCGGCAGGCAGTTCCATCACTGGAACTGCCTGCCGGATCCGTCAAAACGTATGCAAACTGATGGCATTTGTCAGATGGATCAGGATGCTGATCCGTATGACAAATGCATTGAAATGCCGGATCAGTCTCTTCAGTGCCATCCGGAAAAACGGATCTGGCATTTATTTATTTTTTTCCGTTTTGCCGGAACACTCGGGGCCGGATCCGGCATTAATGCATTTCAACGGTAAAAATGCCGGCAAGTGTTCCGGAATTTTCGACAGAGATAAAACCGCATTATTATCTCCGTCTTGAAAAGGCAAAAAGACTGAACTGAAGACATCCTGATGCATCCTGAACAGATTGCTCTCCATTCAGAATGCATTAGGATAAAACTGATCAGTTCTTTTCCGGTAATGAGCTCCTGTGACGGAACTCAAGACCGGAAAAGAATAACGCTAGTGTGAAGGTACCCTTAAACAATGATTCTTCTCAGCAGTGCAGTCACATAAGAAGATAGGACCAACACAGACGCCTTCAGCTGCCAATTGCACATGCAACAGGTCAGCCAGTTTTAAAGGCACAAATCTGCTGACAGATGCTCTTTAAATGTTCATGGAAATTTATATAAAAAAAACAAAAAAACATATGTATAATTAGGTATAGGTCCTTCAAAAGAAACCGTAAAACAAAAAAAAACTACAGTAAATGCATTATGCAAAATAAAAAGAAATGAAAACCAGGTCTTTGGCCTCTCATTCTATAAGTTCCATTGGGAGTCAGCAAGTAATCAAGTGAAGTGGATTACCAGGTAACGCACGTGGATGAGAAAATCCCGTCAGTACCTAATGGATAAAGGCCGCTGCGGTCACTGCCCGGACAAGTCATGGGAGACAGTGCAGGAAAAGAAGCTCTGCTCACTGCAATCACTTAATGCAGAAGGAAAGGAGACTGCAGAACATGTGGACTCCCCATTACTATGATGACGGAGTCGTGAGTGATTATAGCGTGTTCTTCTACCCAAAATCATCCATCGTGTATTGTCAAGCTTTAGATTTCCTACACACCCTTCTAAAGATGGTAATAACCAGATACATAGGTGGCCATAGGAATTCACATTTATTATGGGTTTTTGATACTACATTTGGTCACCCATTAAAGTCAATGGGCCAGATTTAGCATTAGCTCAAGTCAGAATAATGTAGTGAAAAAGTCGCGAATTTTTGCGCAATCGCTAAAACTGCACAAAAATTTGCTACTTTTTTCTGTTTTGCACTATGCTCGCCAGTTTTCTGAAAGTGGGCGTGCTTTCTTATGTAAATGAATCTGTAGACAGTTTTACTATTGCGACAATTTAAAAAGTCTTTTTGATTTCTTACAACTGTTGTGGCAGTATCATAGAAACTTTTAGGCCGCCACACAACCTTATTGATCTTCATTAAATGTGATGAAGGTAGAGCTACACTTTGTCCATGAGACTTGTTGTAGCCAAACTCACAGTGTAGGCCTTAGGCTACTATCACACTGGCGTTTGGCTTTCCGCTTGTGTGATCCGCTCAGGGCTCTCACAAGCAGTCTAAAACTGATCAGTTTGCCCTAATGCATTCTGAATGGAAAAGGATCCGCTCAGAATGCATCAGTTTGCCTCCGTTCAGTCTCCATTCCGCTCTGGAGGCAGACACCAAAACGCTGCTTGCTGCAGCGTTTTGCTGTCCGCTTGACGAAACGAAGCCAAATGAATCCGTCCTGACACACAATGTAAGTCAATGGGATCCGTTTTCTATTGTGCCAGAGAAAACGGATCCGTCTCCCAATGACTTTTAAATGGAGTTCATGACGGATCCGTCTTGGCTATGTTACAGATAATACAAACGGATCCGTTCATGAAGGATGCATGCGGTTGTATTATTGTGACGGATCCGCCCAAAACGCGAGTGTGAAAGTAGCCTAACCTTAGCCTTTCAACAGTCTTCGACACAGTGATCAGAATTGTTATATATGAAAAAAGGAGGCCCCAGATCTGAGATCTTTACAATGTTATCATGGATAAAATCATGGACCCTTTGACTACAATGTTACACAGTTCTCAGCATTTCAATGGTGCCAATTAACGCCTCCATTGACTTACTGTATCTTTGGCCTCGTTTTCGAGCTATGCACGTTTTATTTTTCCGTTTAGTATCCCCTTGATCATGGTGACTAATGTTCAGTACTTTTAATATCTGCTATTAAGAAAATAACCACAATTTTGAATGTCAAATGTAGAAATTGGTTTCTGGACGGTTTCTCAAAGTCATCCTGGAAACTTTAGAGTTTCACCTTCTATAGGTCCAGAGTCATGAATATTCACTAGGAAACGCTCTACTTTAAACTGCAATATGAAGATTAATGTCATGCTCTAGCTGAAATAAAGAGCTGTCCAAAAGAAAGGGGAAGGGGAAAAGGAGAGAAAGGCGTTAATCAATACAATAATTGAAAACTCACTCTATGGGAAGCGACAAGGCGAGCGGCAAGGAGACCAACTCGTGGTGCTAGCATTTCATCTACACATCAACCCTGACAGCCTCATAATGGGATTGAGAGAAATTCTGACACAAAAAGAGGTTACATGTGGGGTTCAGAGGTCTGTGGGATTCTGGGAATTGCTCTCTATAGACACAGCAATATTTCATAGTGCATCAAATTTCACCAATGTCCTTCAGTTTTCCTTAACATCTAAAAAACATTAAGAAATATGTAGTAATTTGCGTCCAGTTCTCCTAGTACCAGGGAATATCATTGACAGACCACTGATGAAAAATAATGCAGAATTCTTTTCACAGATTGCCTTAGCAAACTTTGCATTGGGTCACCCAAAAACTGACTAAAAACCAGACCAAGTTCTTGGCCAGTCCCTTTAAGACCCAGAAAAGCCAGTTTAAAAGGCTGGCTAAGGCATCGGTAACTGGAGAAGTCTCTAATTTGCTCATTCTCCTGAATTATACACACAGCAGAGGAGCCATCAAATATTCATTGGTTTCCCCTACACCACTGAAAAGGGGCTGACCTGTCAAATAAGATCACTCTCTCTTTCTGCACCAGTGGCTTTAGTGGCTGCTCGGTGGGTTAGTCTGAAAGACGGAACACTCAGAAGGCACATTAGGCCAAACCTGGTGCTCTTAGGTCTGGAAGAGCTTGAGAAGAGCGAAGACTGCTAACTAGAACTGAGGCAGGCCAGGAAGCCATAGTCAAGCTGGGGAAGTGATACATTACATCTCTGGGCCTAGGGCAAAAGGGCAAAGCATAGCCAGTCTGAAGAACAAATACACAATATAGTAAACTAATGGCTTGTTTACAGGTTTAAGGCATTTTGGAAGATATATAAAAAAATATAAGGTTCAATATCGTATCATTTAGGGAGGCCATAGAGGCCATGATCTTAACAAGCAAGGTATCTGTGGATCGCTACAGCTGAATAATTTGGATCAGGTGCTCTTGGTCTGAGTGACCCACCCAGCCACAGGGAAATGATCAATATGTAAGAGATAGACCAGGCACTCAAAAATAGAGATGAATTAAATATCATTTAATTGAGCTTCCTGAAATAACATTAATTCATAAAGGATAGCAGTATTAAAACATATACAACATAAATGGCAGCAATAATTCATAAATATAAATAATTCATAAAATAGCAGCATAAACCCATACGCGTTTCGGGGATGTTACAAATAACCCCTTCCTCAGTGGATCCACTGAGGAAGGGGTTATTTGTAACATCCCCGAAACGCGTATGGTTTATACCTTGCAACGGCATGCTGGTTAAAGAAGTCCCTCTGGATCCGAAGTAAAGACAGCCATATCGGAGGACCGACAATCTTTGGAGAGAAACAAAAGCTCCGATGACAGGCAACTTTAACAAGCGCACGACCAGCTGAGATCAACGCACAATCAGCTGACATCTTGTTCATTGCGAATCGCCAAGCCCGCACAAAGACAGGGGAACATCGATCAGACTAAGGTAATACTGAGACAGTAACAACAAGAGGTGGGACGCCACCGCAGCATATTGCCGCACTGTGTCACTTAGTCTTCCCTGTTTTAAGGACTTGCAACATTAATCTGTGTGCTTGCCACTAAAATACAGTGGCAATATTACCTGGAACTAAAAACAACTGATAATATAATTATCAAAGAGCAATATTCGGACATCTAGGAGGATCAGCACTGATAAAGCCCCAACATATGGATTGCGGTTGTCCACAGGTTGGACTTTGATTATTGGCTGCTAGTAACTGCACTCTGTTTAGTACATGGACTGCGGCTGTCTATATTTGCACTGTTGCACTCTGTTTAGTACATGGACTGCGGCTGTCTATATTTGCACTGTTGCACTCTGTTTAGTACATGGACTGTGGCTGTCTATATTTGCACTGTTGCACTCTGTTTAGTACATGGACTGCGGCTGTCTATATTTGCACTGTTGCACTTTGTTTAGTACATGGACTGCGGCTGTCTATATTTGCACTGTTGCACTTTGTTTAGTACATGGACTGCGGCTGTCTATATTTGCACTGTTGCACTTTGTTTAGTACATGGACTGCGGCTGTCTATATTTGCACTGTTGCACTTTGTTTAGTACATGGACTGCGGCTGTCTATATTTGCACTGTTGCACTTTGTTTAGTACATGGACTGCGGCTGTCTATATTTGCACTGTTGCACTCTGTTTAGTACATGGACTGCGGCTGTCTATATTTGCACTGTTGCACTCTGTTTAGTACATGGACTGTGGCTGTCTATATTTGCACTGTTGCACTCTGTTTAGTACATGGACTGCGGCTGTCTATATTTGCACTGTTGCACTTTGTTTAGTACATGGACTGCGGCTGTCTATATTTGCACTGTTGCACTTTGTTTAGTACATGGACTGCGGCTGTCTATATTTGCACTGTTGCACTCTGTTTAGTACATGGACTTGTCTATATTTGCACTGTTGCACTTTGCTATACTGCGGTTCTCCATAGATTTGGACCCTGATAATTACTGCTGCTACAAATTGCACCCACCGCTGTTACTCAGATAATTGTTTTATGAAAGTTTATGCTGCTATTTTATGATTTATATTTATGAATTATTGCTGCCATTTATGTTGTATATGTTTTTAAAACTGCTATCCTTATGAATTCATGTTATTTCAGGAAGCTCAATTAAATGATATTTAATTAATCTCTATTTTTGACTGCATATTTTGAGTGCCTGGTCTATCTCTTACATATTCCATGATCTTGCTGACTTTTGCTAAAGACATTCTGGCAGCTGGTTCAGGAGTTTGCTGGGGTGACACGACACAGCGTGTGGGAGACACATCATGAGGGCCACGCTCTTCTAAAGATCTGGATACTTCAGGTACAACTGCTTCTGGCACATGCAGCAGTGCCGCAGGTTCAGCTTCATAAAGAAAGCCATGTTTAAAGGGGTTGTCTGACAAATGTGATAAAATAATAAAGAACAAATAGCTGCCACTTAATCCCACGCTGTTTCCAGTACGGCCAGTCCAGGCGTTACTTCCTTTATGTTTACAGTCTGCACCGGTGATGTAGCGCGTGGGGCGCTCTAACGTCACTCTGGAGCGCCCCGGGAGCCGCGCGGGCGGTAAGTATACTGCTCCCCCACTCCCCACTACTACTATGGCAACCAGGACTTTAATAGCGTCCTGGCTGCCATAGTAACACTGAACACATTTTGAAGACGGATCCGTCTTCAAATGCTTTCAGTTCACTTGCGTTTCTCCGGATCCGGCATGTAATTCCGGCAAATGGAGTACACGACGGATCCGGACAACGCAAGTGTGAAAGAGGCCTTAGACTTTTCCTGCCATTTATCAGCGCAGTGAATGCAGGTAGGATATTATAGCTAAATGATCAAGTACAAGGTAGATAAACCATATTGGTATTCAGGTTAAATAGCTGTGTCGGCACTTTGCGATAAATAAGTGGGTTTTGTGTTGCAGTTTGGGCACTCGGTCTGTAAAAGGTTCGCCATTACTGGTATAGAGTATCGCAATTGAATCAAAATGTTGGTATCGTGACCAGGGCCGGTTTTAGACAAAATGTGGCCCTGGGCGAAATTAAAAGCGGGGCCCCAAATTCTGAAGTACTGCATCAACAGTCACATTTATTCACGATGCAAACGGAGAAGTCCCCACCACGGCCCACGATTAGTTGCAGGCAGCATGAAAATGGATGATGACATCCAGGGACCTGAGCAGAGGTCGGAGAACACCGGAGCCGAGAGCCAGTGTCAGCAAGCAGGTAAGTCCCAGTTCACACTTCAGTTGTTTTTGACCTGAATCTGGTTTTGGCTCACAATAATTGATGGAAATAACTGAAGTGTGAACTCAGCCTAAGGGCTCATGCAGACAGCCATTGCTTGTCTGCAATATGTGGGCACAGACCGTGTGCTTACCATATCACGGATGCGGATCCATTCACTTAAATGGTTCCGCAATCCAGAAGGTGCGGTGTGGAATCTCCGTGCCTCCGCACAACAAACAAAAAAAAAGAACAGATCATGGACCCTTTCAAGTTGAATGGGTCTGTTTCCGTCTGCGGCAACTGCATGGATGGTGCCCGTGCACTGGGTACAACAAATTGCGGTCCGCAATGCACAGAACGGACGGTTTCTGTTCAAAAGCCAGATTTAAAAAAATTAAATAAAAATGCAATGGCTCAGTAATAAGGAATGCAAATGATACACACTGTAGCTAAGCAATTTATAGACTACCAACAGGCAGGGAGCCTTGATAGACAGACATGAGAGACACACAGACATGAGAGAGATAGAGAGATAGAGAGATAGATAGACAGACAGACAGACAGACAGTGTGGGGTTTCGCTCTGGTAGACAGGATTAGCGGACGCAGTTTAGCGGCAACAACAAGTTCTTTGGATCAAACAGTTCAGAGTTTTATTCACACTTTAGGCAAGTGACAAAACAAGCAGTCATAAACAAGCAAAAAGTCACCTTGCTGTGTTGGTGGTGGTAATTCACACCATACGGCAGTTCTGCCTCAAAGAGCCCTTGAACATAGCAGAACCAACCTGTTTTCACATCAAACAGGTAGCAAGCCTTCATCCAGACACAAGGCTCCCAGATCCCAACACTATCGTGTGCTATCGATAGGTGTGATATACTTATAACATATTATCTAACATAGAAATTATATTATAGTGTATTTGTATTGTGCAGCAGTTCTGTGCGGTTCTGCTGCGATACCGCAGCTAGATAGAGGGACAAGCGCTATTGGAGTAACTAATTGCAACGGGTGTGATATACCTGTTGCCCCCCCAAAAAACTTGAGGGCTGCGATATATCTTCTTCTGCAAAATCCTGATTGAGGGGTGCTATATACCGGTTTCCGCCAAATACTGATTGAGGGGTGCCATATACCGTCTTCCACTAAATACTGATTGAGGGGTGCTATTGATATATACCTTCTTCGCCCAAATACTGATTGAGGGCTGCAATACACCTGCTTCCACAAAATCCTGATTGAGGGGTGCTATATACCCGTTGCCGCCAAATACTGATTGAGGGGTGCCATATACCTTCTTTCACAAAATACTGTTTGAGGGGAGCTATTGCTATATACCTTCTTCCACCAAATACTGCTCTTCTCTACGGACTTAGGCCGAGGGTTATTTAGAAAATGACAGGCAGAGGAAGAAGCAGACCGTTCCGCAGGGATGGTAGGTGTCGGGCAGGTGCACCAGGCCAGAGCCTAAGTGGAAAGTTGGAGAAGGCGCGTGCGATAACTTCAAAGGGCGCACTAGAGTTGATTGAGTGGCTCACTCAGCCTACCGCTTCTGCACCCTCCTCACGCTCTGCTGTGTGCACCTCCAAAGACACCACCACCACCATAGCCCCTCCACTCGAGTCAGAGGAATTATTTTCCCATTCATTCCCAGACCTTACTGATGCACAGCCATTCTTGGCATCAGATGAGAAAGAGGGAGGTAGCAACGGTTGCCACCCAGAGGTCTGACGACAGTACCCAGATCAGTCCAAGGAGGGTGATCCCGCTGTTGCTGCCTACTATGAGATCTCTAATGTCAGTGGTGGTGAAGGTGACAATGATGACGTGTCGATGGACGTCACATGGGTGCCCACAAGAGAGGAAGAGGAGGTGAGTTTAGAGAGAGACGGAGCAGCAAATAGAGAGGAGAAGGAGGAGAAACAGGCAGAACTCGCAGTGCATAGGAGGTAAAAAGCAGACTCCACCTGGCCTACCATCTCCGAGCCTAGTGGGAGCAATGCCATCAGAATGCACAAAGCCAAACTCCCGGCACTCCACGTCCTGCCTCTTCTTCTCCTCTCATTTGTCCTCCACTCCACCTTCCACCTTGCCGTCATCATGTTCATCTGGCACAAGGCAGGCTTCCATGGTCCAAATGTTCAGAAATAATTATGACGCCGGAAAATCCTCTTGCCCAACGGCTGACCGCTGGCTTGTCGAAACTGCTAGCCCGCCAACTACTGTCATATAAATTGGTGGACTCAGAGGCATTTATAAAATTTGTGCCCATTGGCACACCGCAGTGGGAGGTCCCCGGAAGGAAATACTTCTCCCAGAAGGTCATCCCTGAACTATATGGCCACGTTCAGCGACAAGTTAACAACTCTCTGGTACACAGTGTCGGTGCCAAGATACAACTGACCACAGACAAGTAGTCTAGCAAACACGGGCAGGAAAGGTACATAACCTTTACTGCCCACTGGGTGAACCTTCTGACGGCCATCAAGCATGTAACCCGCCGTGGCACCAGTGTGTATTTGGTGTTACCGCCACAGATTGCATGCAGGCCTCTTCTCCTCCTCCTACTCCATCCTCCGTCTCCTCCTCGGCTGACTCTTCCTTTTCCACTGCTACCGCCTCTTCTGCTGCACCCCCCAAGCTCCCCAGAACCTATTCAATGTGCCAGGTGAGACGTTGCCATGCTGTGCTGCGGCTTTTGTGCCTGGAAGCCAAGAGCCACACCGGTCCGGCACTCCTTTCAGCTCTGTGGTCACAGGCCGATCAGTGGCTAACCCCGCTCACTTTGACAGTTGGTAAAGTGGTGTGTGACAATGGTGCTGAGCGCGCTTAAGCAGGGCAAAATGACACACAGGCCGTACATGGCACACGTCCTGAACTTAGTCGTGCAGCGATTCGTTGCCAAATACCCCGGGGTCCAGGACGTATTGCGCCAGGCCAGGAAAATCTCTAGCCATTTTAGATCTTACACGGCCATGGCTCAGCGGCAACACCACTTGCCATGTCTGATTTGTGACTGCACGACTCGCTGGATCTCCACCTTGTATATGCCTGATAGGCTGCTTCAGCAGAAACGTGCCATTAACGACTGCCTGTACGAACTTTGCGGCAGGACAGGTTCTAGGGAGCTTGTTTTTTTTTCACCGTGCCAGTGGCTGCTCATGTGCGACGCATGCAGACTTCTGTGGCCATTTGATGAGATCACCAAACTAGTCAGTCGCAGCCAGGGTGCCTTATGCCTTCTTTCTGGAGCGTGCATTGCATAGTGTCATTGATCAAGCCGTCGAGGAGCAGGAAGATGAGGAAGTCGCAGTGCTGAATGAATTCCCAGGGGGGCTACTCCATCTGAGACAAGTCAGCTGGAGTCTGAAGAGGAGTCAGAGGAGGATGGTGGCTGGGGGGAGGCGGAGGAGTAAGAAGAGCAGGCTTTAAACTTTCCGGGGATCCCTGGTGTTGTCCGTGGCAGGGGGGAGGAGACAGAGGACGACATACTCCTGGGCGATGAGCAGGAGCCAGGGCACTCTACCGCTTCCAATTTTGAAGAGGGACCCCCGTATAAAAAGCATAAAAGTCAAGTACCTGTAATGGGTGGCAACGTACTTAGACCCCCGGTACAAACACAAAATGGCGGACATGATGTTACCAGCATAACAGAGGGCTGTCAGAATGCAGAATTTCCAGGCCTTGCTGCGAGAGATGCTGCATTCTGCTGTTGCGGGCACTGGCAGAGGAATTTCCACCCACAGCGAAACAGGGGCGGGTACCAATCCTACCACGCTGGCAAAAAGAGAGTGGTTTGAATATTTGTTGGTCACTTCAGATAGGAGATCATTTTTGCAGCCAAACCATCGACAGACACCCGCTGGATCCAGCCTTAGGGAACACCTAGACCGACAGGTATCCGACTACATCGGGTTAATGGCCGATGTGGACGCTCTGAGAAGCGAGGAACCCCTTGACTACTGGGTGTGCAAGCTTGACCTGTGGCCAGAGCTGCCACAATTTGCCATGGAACTCTTAGCTTGCCACTCGTCCAGTGTCCTATCTGAAAGAACGTTCAGCGCAGCAGGGGAGATTGTGACCGATAAGAGCACTCGCCTAGCTCACGACAGTGTGGACTACCTCACATTTTTAAAAAATGAATGAGGCATGGATCTCGGAGGAACACATGCTCCCTTGCATCAGACAGAGGGGTCGGTACCTCTTCTCTTAGAAAACCCGGCTGCGGGCTGTCTTCTGTACAGGTTTCCCTATCTTTCCACGGTTTGAGTAAATTCACATGGTAAACCTGCTCCGGCTTTCGCCACCCTGGCTGTTGTACCATGTAGTTTACATCTCCAAATTTTCTCGAGTACCTCGTAGGGCCCCTGCCCCCTAGCCAGGAACTTACTGTCCACGGTCGGCACCAGAAACAAAACCCGATCACCCGGGTTAAAGATCCGGAGCCGAGCCTGCCGAATATAGACCAGACTCTGGGCTCGCTGAGCTGCCTCCATATGCTCCCTAACAAGAGGCAACACTGTCTCTATCCGATCTTGCATCTGGGTAACGTACTCAATGACACTTTTGTGGAGTGGGTTGTTGTTCCCATACCTCTTTGGCCACATTCAAGAGACCGCAAGGGTGTCTGCCATTTAGCAGTTCGAAGGGCGAGAACCCAGTAGAAGCCTAGGGTACCTCTCGCACTGTGAACATGAGACAGAAAGAGGTCCCAGTCCTTCCTATCTTTAGAAATATATTTTTTAATGTTTGGTTAAACTGTTCTACCAGACCATCCATTTGCAGTGAGGTAGTATTTTAAGTCTCCGTGGATGTACATCACCCCGACTTTCCGGCCAGTATAGTCAGTGGACCGCAGCAGGGTAGCCCTTACTAGGGTCCGGCAGAGCGTCTCCCACTTCCACCTGGCACAAGTAATCTAGAGACTCTGGGGTACCTGTTGCACACACCCTTCTGGCATATAGTGACTGACGATAGCTATAGTTAGTGTCCATGGGGTCAACCTGATGGGTACAGTTAGCCCTTACATGGCCAGGCTCCTGACATCACCCGCAGACTATCAGAGCCAGGTCTGCCGTGGCTACATCCCGGGCTGGTTTTATTGGCTCAAATCTCCGGGCCTGGGGTGGAGATTTCCGGGGTTTGCCGACCCCTCTCCCGACAGAACCCTCCTTTAGATACCTGGTAGCTTCATAGCGTTCCACCATCTCAATGGCATTGCCAGGAGACACCTGACCGATCCAGTGCTGGAGAGGGTATGGCAAAGCCCTCCAGAACATATCGGCTAACAGACGATCCAGCATAGAAGTGGGACTCAGCAAGTCAGGCTGAAGCAATTTTTGCAAGAGTTATAATACTAGGGTCTTGCAGGCTCAGCCGGGTTGAACCCCCGCTGATGCACCTGCTGGGCCCGGACCAACACATTCACCCCCAGTCTTGCCACAGTCTCACCCTTTACTTTCTGGTAGTCGGCCGCTTTATTGTCCGGCAAGTCAAAATACACCCGCTGGGAATAAAAATCCGGGAACGGTGCGACAACCTCAGCCCACTGGTCACGGGGTAGTTTTTCCCTGATGGCAACTTTCTCGTACATCGCCAGATAGGTTTCGATGTTGTCTGCGGGGTCACCTTAGGAATCGCGACACAGACTGCTTTCCGGGCATCGTGGACGCTTGGGGTTGCTCCTGCTGTCTGCAAAGCCATCACGTGTTGTAGCAGCAACTGGTTAGTCTCCTGCTGCTGCTTAATAGTCTCACGTTGCTGCAGGTTTGTCTCTCGCTGCTGCAGATTAGCCTTCATGAGGGTCTTCACAACAACCTCCATTTTGTCGTGGGGCACTGGTTGTAATATAGTTGGTTTAAATGTACGACATACAACCGTGCCTGAAAAATGCAAAAACCAAAAATAAGCCTCACTGCTCTTGCCCGCATCCTCCACCAATTGTGGGGTTTCGCTCTGGTAGACAGGATTAGCGGACGCAGTATAGCGGCAACAACAAGTTCTTTGGATCAAACCGTTCAGAGTTTTATTCACACTTTAGGCAAGTGACAAAACAAGCAGTCATATTCAAACTAAAAAAGTCACCTTGCGGTGATGGTGGTAATTCACACCATGCGGCAATTCTGCCTCAAAGAGTCCTTAAGCATAGCAGCACCAACCTGTTTTCACGGCAAACAGGTAGCAAGCATTCATCCAGACACAAGGCTCCCAGATCCCAACACAGAGACCTCACTTCTAAGCCCAGCTGCCTATTTAAGGACAGCCAGGTGCTGCCAAAACCCAGAACGGCACTTCAAATCCGCTCCGGTATTTGACCTCACCTGGCTGTAAATCAGACCAGCAGCACATACTGGGAAAAAAATACCTGTTTTCCCAAACCAAACCTCTCACTGTGTCACAATAAATAGATAGATAGATAGATAGATAGATAGATATTAGATCCCCCCCCCCCCCAAAAAAAAACACAAGTGGTACAGCAGGAGCAATGTAAGTGACGCTGTGCTATCAGCTCTGGAAGTGATCCAGCATCCAAGTAACTAGAACAGAAAATTAGACGCTGCTCCCAAAAGTTGTTTAAAGATCTTGTTCTTTAATCACCAATGCGACGTTTCAGTCGTCTTACCAGGACTTTTCTCATACAGTATTATAAGGCTTAAGAAAAGTCCTGGTAAGAGGACTGAAACGTTGCATTGGTGATTCAAGAACACGACCGTTGAACAACTTTTGGGAGCAGTGTGGAATTTTCTGTTCTACATAGCTAGATAGATAGCTAGATAATGAGATAGATAGCTAGATAATGAGATAGATAGCTAGATAATGAGATAGATAGCTAGATAATGAGATAGATAGCTAGATAATGAGATAGATAGCTAGATAATGAGATAGATAGCTAGATAATGAGATAGATAGCTAGATAATGAGATAGATAGCTAGATAATGAGATAGATAGCTAGATAATGAGATAGATAGCTAGATAATGAGATAGATAGCTAGATAATGAGATAGATAGCTAGATAATGAGATAGATAGCTAGATAATGAGATAGATAGCTAGATAATGAGATAGATAGCTAGATAATGAGATAGATAGCTAGATAATGAGATAGATAGCTAGATAATGAGATAGATAGCTAGATAATGAGATAGATAGCTAGATAATGAGATAGATAGCTAGATAGGCGATACATAGGTAGATAGATATGAGATAGAGAACATTATATTTAGACAATTTAGTTCCAGGCAGCATATAGTAAAAAAAACAAAAGAAAAAAAAAAAAACAGCTACAGTGGGGGAAGGGGGTTGCAGAGGACAGGTCCTGTATATCCTCCGCAGGCTGCCTCCCCTCCTGTACCTATCAGGTTACGTCTGCCAACTAGCAGCCCTGGTCATTTATTGCAGCACAGAGAGGAGAGAGGGGCCAGCAGCACATACCGTATTTTTCGCCGTATAAGACGCACTTTTTCCCCCCCAAAAGTGGGGGGGAAATAGCAGTGCGTCTTATACGGCGAATGTAGCCGATTTTGCTTAGTTTTCAATGATACACCCGCCGCGATGCCGTGCGGCGGGTATATCAGCTGTGAGGGAGGAGGGGCTGGGGGCGGCATCTGCATTTATAATGACAGCGGGGCCCGTGCAGTGACTGTATTCTACTACACGGGCCCCGCTTACTGTACAATCATATCCCTAATACCGTAGTTAATTGTTGTGTGCACTGCATGTAAAAGCATAATGAGCGATGATGAGCGCTATTACTTACAATTAGAAGCGCTTGCCGTTCGGAGCAGGGAGGAGGGAGGAGGCAGGAGGCAGGCCGGGAGGACGGGCGCTGGCAGTGTGAGTCATACGTCACGCGCCTGAGCCGCCTGCTTCATGAATGAAGCAGGCGGCGTGGGCGCATGACGGATGACTCACACTGCCAGCGCCCGTCCTCCCGGCCTGCCTCCTGCCTCCTCCCTCCTCCCTGCTCCGAACGGCAAGCGCTTCTAATTGTAAGTAATAGCGCTCATCATCGCTCATTATGCTTTTACATGCAGTGCACACAACAATTAACTACGGTATTAGGGATATGATTGTACAGTAAGCGGGGCCCGTGTAGTAGAATACAGTCACTGCACGGGCCCCGCTGTCATTATAAATGCAGATGCGACCCCCACCCCCATTATAAAAGCAAATGCGACCCCCACACTTATGGAGGGGATCTGTGGATGACACATAGCATAAGATGCTATATATGTGTCATCCACAGATCCCCCCCATAACTGTCATACACAGATCCTCATAACAGCGCCATCCAGAGAGGATCCCCTATAAGTGTCATCCACAGATCCCCCATAACAGTGCGTCATCCACAGATCCCCATAACAGTGCATCACCCACAGACCACAATTAGTTCAAAATATTTTTTTTCTTATTTTCCTCCCCAAAAACCTAGGTGCGTCTTATACGCCGGTGCGTCTTATACGGCGAAAAATACGGTATGTCAGGTCATTAGAGGGTGACATTCTGAACTCACCAGTAAACCACAGGAGCAGGCTAGAGGAGGCCATTACATTCACAGTGCAGGGCCTCCGGTGAGAGAGAGGAAGGGGGCGGGGCCAATGTCTGCCTGACTGCAGCACCCAGCTCCTCACTACAGCATAAGGACCCTGTGGGCCACAGTGTGCAGCAGACTGTGCTGTCTGTGACCTTCTCAGGTGCGGCCACCAGCTCTCTTCCACTTCTGTCTGGGCAGCTCAGCAAGGGGCCCCCCCATTTAGGAATGTGGGCCCTGGGCAATTGCCCCGTTTGCCCACCACTAACGCCAGCCCTGATCGTGACAAGTTGACAACCCTACTCCATTGTACTGCTGGAAGCTTAGACAAGGTAGGAGAGCAGCACTATACACTATATACACAGATAAAGCCCTTTATACAGAGTCTCCATCACTTCCTGGAGACTTAAGATGGCCATACACAGAAGACTAAAGTCACTCGGAATGGCAGATTTCAGCCGTTCTAGCCGACTGTCATTTGAAAGAATAGTGCGAACGAGCATTCGTAATCGCAGACTCTTGTCTGCCGAAAATGCAATCCACCATGCTGGAAACCATCGGCCGAAACTGCATGTTTATGGCATGATCGGCCGAATTCAGCCCATCACTTGCTATTGTGCTCAAGCTCCATGGAGTCCGTTTTTATTTTTAAAAAATGAATGCGGCTGATCATCATCTCAAATGTATGGCCATCTTTAGGCTTATATTAGACGCGCAGATGAAGCAGACGACTGTCAGGAGGGAAGCGCTCCTTCCTGACAATGGTCTGCAGAGGAGACCACTACTACTACATGCAGCGATCTCCTCTACAGTATGGGGAGCAGTGATCGTAATGCCATTGTTCGCCCCCATACTGAATTTGCCGGCAGCAGATCACGATTACACTGGCAAACAATGATTTTTAAACCTGCTAAAAGATTGTGATTGCCCAATAATCAGCGGCAGTATTACACAGGCAGATCATTGCTAACGAGTGCTTATACGAACGCCTGTTAGCGATAATCTGCACGATTATGTGCGCGTCTAATATAAGCTTAATAATCAGTTTATTTCAGCTGCCATAAAGAGCACACACCTTACTGTACTGACTACACAGGAAATACAGCAATAAAATAGTGGTCATCAATATGGCCGCCCCTATTTTATAAATTAAAAAATATATATATGTCTGCAATATATACATAAAAAAGACTGAACACATTATTTATCATTTATACACTTAAATGTGATTAATGAAACTAAAATTAAATACATGACCAATTCTCTTTAAAGGGGTTGCCAAAAATAACTAAAAACTCCAGCAAGCTGCACTAAATATAAAGTAAGGGCGTCACCATCGCTCTTGTTGCACCCAAGCTCTGCTCCTTTCTGTGGCCAGCCACTAAGTCACTGCTTTGATTGACAGGGCCAAGCAGTGGCAAAGCAGCCACGGAGGGGTGACACCTCATTGCACCAGAGCCTAATTTGCATATTAAGATAAGGAGATCGTCAGTGACAGATTCCTTTTAAGATCAAACCCTTAGTTAGGTTATCTTACTGAAACATGGTATTCCTGAAAGAGAATTTCCAAAATATTAATTAATAATGAAATTGTTTAATGGGGTCTTCTCATCGAGTGTTCTGAATGTGGCCCCCAGGCACTGCTGGTACACTTGGCAAAACACAGATTTAGGCCTCATGCACACGACCGTTGTGTGCATCCGTGGCCGTTGTGCCGTTTTCCGTTTTTTTTTGCGGACCCATTGACTTTCAATGGGTCCGTGGAAAAATCGGAAACTGCACCGTTTGGCAGCCGCATCCGTGATCCGTTTTTCCTGGCCGTGAAAAAAATATGACCTGTCCTATTTTTTTCACGGCCAACGGTTCACGGACCCATTCAAGTCAATGGGTCCGTGAAAATCACGGATGCACACAAGATTGTCATCCGTGTCCGTGATCCGTGTCCGTGATCCGTGTCCGTTTTTTCCTATCATTTAAATGGCAAACTTGACTTAGATTTTTTTTTCATTTTTCATGTCCGTGGATCCTCCAAAAAACAAGGAAGACCCACGGACGAAAAAACGGTCACGGATCACGGACCTACGGACCCCATTTTTGCGGACCTTAAAAAAAAACGGTCGTGTGCATGAGGCCTTAGCCTGAGGAATCTGAAGCAAGACAGACTTGCCTGTTCTGGCTCTTAGAAGGGGGCATCCCCTCTATGAGGTCCATGTGACCTAATATGACATATGGACAGAGGAACTCTTCATAAGGCAACCCCTTTATTTACAGAGAGAAAAAAGGGCAGTTTTTTTTTTATAGAAAAACAAACTTACATGTGATACAAACGAGAGCTGCCCTAACAGAAAGGTCGACCAACAGCCCCCAGCGCTCTCCCACTCGCGAGGTGGCTGACGGGACTATTATTTCTGCAGCCACATAGAACTGCAATGCGAAGGAGATGAAAATTCCAAAGGAGTACAGCAACTTCACCGACTGATATAACCTGCAGAAAAGAGAATGGCCATATTGACCAAGAAAAGGAGTCAGAAGACATGTCACACCGGTCTGTGGCTAAAAGCTGGGTTTCTCACTCTGTAGTCTGATACTGCCAACATTCACCACCTGTCCCTTACTTCTTACTAAGATACATTCAGTAAGCTGGTAAGAAGTGTGAGGCTACTGACGAAATGACTACAAGTAGCTTAGTTTTAGATGTGTAGGTGGCCATACCCTTTAAACAGCATTACACTGCAGATCAGCTATGGGAGCATAGCCCTGAGCACAAGTCTTTAGGAACCCAACTAAAGACTGACATTTCATACAAATCTAAGAACATGGCTGATCTTTTACATGTGCGGTTGGCAGCTGGAGGCATCTGTGTTGGTCCCATGTTCATATGTGCCCACATGGCTGAGAAAAATGACGTTTTAACCCCTTAAGGACCCGTGACGTACATGTATGTGACATACAACTGGATGTGACTTAAGGACCAGTGATGTACATGTACGTCACTATGTCCGTGGGTCTCTTGGGAAGGATCGAAAGGGGGGGGGGGGGGGGTTAATTGCGGCTCCATGCCTGCTCTTACTGGAAGATCGCTGCTATTAGCCGGATTCCCACACGTGCGCATCGCAGTTCCGGCTGCGATATGGAGCTGCAGAGGAGGGGGGGGGGGGGGGGGGGGATCATCTGGAGGTGACCGGTGCACCTGTCTCCTCTTAGGTCAGGCAGGGGATACTAGTGTTGCTATTGGCTGGAACAATGCTCCAGCCAATGGCAGCGCTGTAGCTGAAGAGGCAGAACCTCCCTGCATGCAGCCATTCTAGCTGGCGACTGCATGCAGAGAGGTCTGTGCTTCTCTGTGCTGCTTGTTGGCTTGATGGGACTTGTGGTGCACACCACAGCAATGTATCCCCTTTCCTGCTGAAAAGAAGAAAAGTAGAAGAAAGAAGAACAACATCTGGAATAGCTGCACAGATTTTTTTCTTCATTTGCAGCTGTTCCAGATCCCTAAACCACCCTTTGTCACTGTCCCTTCCCGTGGATAACTATTACACCAGCATACTCCTATTCTGCCAGAGGTTCTGTGGCTTGCGGCACAGAGTGCAAAAATCAGAGAGGCCTCCTTAGACTCCTGGTAGGGCAGCCACTGAGAATGGGTAAAAGTAGGGTTCTCCGCAATGAGAACATGCTGGTGGTTAAGTACAAGGACAAGAGGGATGTCCTTGTACTGACCACCAGTCACACTAATGCCAGCTCCACTGTCCCTGTACGTGGTACCACTACCACTGTCCTCAAACCAGTTTGCATCCTGGACTACAACAAGCACATGGGAGGGGTGGAAATTTGCACATTTTTATATTTTTTTCGTAAATTTGGTATTTATTTTAATAAATAAAAATGACATTTTTTTACTTAATTTTACCACTGTCATGAAGTACAATATGTGACGAGAAAACAATCTCAGAATGGCCTTGATAAATAAAAGCATTGAAAGTTATTACCACTTAAAAGCGACATGTCAGATTTGCTAAAAATGGCCTAGTCCTTAAAGGGAACCTGTCATGTGGATATTTGATTATAATCTAACTAATTATATACAATCATTAACTACTAAAAAATACCTTAGATGTATTCACTTACTGGTGTGACAGATGGTTACCTCATAATATACACACAAAGATGCTGCATGCCGCATGCTAATGAGCTGATTGGAGTCCAGCGTGATGTCATTGAGTCCGGCGTATATTTAATTCAGCGATATAGCCACTCCCCTGCCCACCTGCTGCTGATTCATATGGAAACAAACTGTCACTCAGCAGCAGGTGGGCGGGGAGAGTCAGGAGCTCATGAATATTCATGACTCATCATTATCAGCTGGAGCTTTTCAATACAAGATGTTGGCAGATTGACTGGGTCAATTAAAGAAAGTGACCCAGCATTTTGCTAAGAGAATCAGTTACTTATTTATGTTGCCCTTAGTTAGGACACCATAAAACTGGTGACAGGTTCCCTTTAAAGGGTTTTTCCCCACCTTGCTAATTCATCCTCACCTGCAGCCAGCTCTCCTGTTCACTTCCTGGTTTCCTGCTTCTAAGGCTGGGCGAGCTTAAGCAGTTTGTGTGAAGCCCTGCCACACCTCCTTCAGACATCACACTCCTTGCGTGCTCCTTCATGTGTCTCCTATGGCCATCGCTTCTCTCCCGAATCCCTGGGCCGCGCTAGCGCAGAAGACATTTTTTTTTTCCACCCAGCCAGCCGCTCATTGCAGTCCTGAGAGCTCACTCTACCGCGCATGCGCAAAGCTGATTTCTTTAGTGCCGCATCTCATACAGAGCCACGCTGCATACAGGGCATGCGCGGCTCTGTATGAGACGCGGCACTGAAGAAATAAGTCTTGTGCCTGCACGGCCGGCTGGGTGAAAATAAAGTGTCTTCTGCGCAAGCGCGGCCCATGAATTTAGGAGGCGAGTGGTGGCCGTATCTATAGGATACCATATGACAATGAGGTAGGAGGGAAAGAATTTTATCAAGAAGGGTGGGAATTCGCCCATACATTATATTTACAAAAATGATCACTGGCACATCATTAATAGATTAAACAGTGATCATTGTGATGGCAGTGTGGAGGCTCCCTGTAACAGCTGATCAGTGGGGAGAAGGGACTCGGACCCCCGCCGATCTGATAGTGATGACATTGCCATTACACCTAGAAGCTCTGAACTACCACCCCCTCTCCACTTTGATTGACTGGGCAGGCTGGCGTGATGAAGTTTTCACTTCCTGGCCCCATGAATTAAAGTGGAGAGGGAGCGGAAGTTGCAGAAATAGCAGAGCCTCTAGGTGCAATGGCAACGCCCCTGTTGTTCCTAGAGGCTCATTTGCATATATTAAAATATTCTTCTTCTCAGCAATGTGGGAACATGGGACCAACACAGATTCCTTCAGCTGCCAAGCGCATATGCAACAGGTCAATCAGTTTCATAGGTACAAATCTGCTGACAGGTGCCCTTTAATTTTGGATATTTACTTTCTGGATACTTTCATCTCAAATGATTGATTTAGAACTGGGAAGCATTGTGGCACTTACCAACAATTGGGCAAATTCAGGGTTATGCTGGCCCTAATATCAGAGCCAAATCGTAAATAGCCAAGCGTCCCCATGCTGATGTAGAGAAGTGTTACAAATCCCATGCCGACATACAACACCAATGGAAACTGATGAGGGATCTTCATCTTGTTTTCTAAGGGCAAGACCTGGAAAAAGAAAGGAACACAACTCAGCGCTCAATAGGAATCTGCAGTCAGCCACACTTGTCTGAAGTTTGTGTGTAGGCTAAGGAAATATTTAAGGACTATTTAGAGCCTCACTGAGGACAAGGACTGAAAAAGCATACAACACTGTGGAACATGTTGGTGCCATATAAGAATTTTCCAAGACTAGATCTATAGAGTTCAGGCTCCATTAGCACTGCTCAGTGATGAATATCATTGGAAATCTGGGGCACTGTAACCACATTCCTCAGCTGCTGCAGAACCTCAGTGAGAAAAGAGGTGCTTCAGGTCAACCAAAGAGTGCAGCGGTTAGACCTGGTAAGAAACCATATAACACCTTAGGGCTCATGCACACGACTGTGGGCTGGATCCACATTGGGTCTGCATTTTTGTGTGGATCGCACGTGCGCCTATTCATTTGTATGGATATCCAATCCATGGATGTCACCCGTGTCTGCATCTGTGCGACTGTTCTGCAAATTATAGACTGTCCTATTCTTAGCAATTTGTCGGACAAGAATAGGCATTTCCACAATAGGACCTGCAGAAAGTGAGGGATGCACACATCTGGCATCAGTATTTTGCGGATCTGCGGGTTGTGGATTGCAAAACTGCAATGGTCTTGTTCATGAGCCCTTACACCGAGTTATACGAATATTAGAAGTCTCAGAAGACTAGGGAGTGCCTTTGGTTTTTACACGGCCAGAGGGCTTGCAATATACAGTAATTAGAAGAATAGTAGAACTTCCAGCAGAGTGTACACTATTCATATATTACCACACAGCAAAACTTCAGTCTAAATGGACTGTCAGCTCTCTGCTCTAGGGCCAATGACCTATCCTAAAAACCTATTTTAGGATTGTGGTAATTAACCTGCAATTAGCTTTGTTTTACAGCATCGATAAATGCCTGCATAGGTTTAGGCTTGTAAGGCCTCGTACAGTGAGCTGACTGTAGGCCCTGAGGGGCGCCCTCATCATCAGTACAGTCCTGGAAATTCTCAACTCCTGATCTTGAGCATTAACCTATCTCATCTGGAATCATTAGTCCTGTCCAGGATCAAGGATCTTAATGCTCCAGCGTCAGTGGAAAGGAGCAGATGCCTATCAACTTGTGCACAGTGCCAGAAGGAATCTGATCTCTGTAGGATCTAGGACTGTTGCATAATATTAGAAGGGCAACTCGGGGGGGGGGGGGGGGGAGTGTTTAAATTACCTAAAGCAAATCTGGGGGATTTTCAGGAGTAAATTCCCCCCATAGCTTTCTTAAGAATACGTTCATTCTGCCATGATTTTGATTTGTTTGTGTCACAGAGCCATACGCTGCTTTAGTCCCATTCAAGGGGGCTAATCTGCATGCAGTGACCAGCCACGGTTTCAGCACAGAAACCTTGTTAAGAAATGGTATAACAATTGTTTTGTTTTTTAACTATGCCCTTATATTAAGCTTTTTAGTTGGGCATCCTCATCTAAAACTCACCGTGTGAAGATACCCTAAAAGTACTACTAAAGGGGGCCATGTGGGGATTCCCTGCCATTTCCAGCACTGACAGTCCGATGCTCACCTCTAATCTACGTATACAGGCTGCAACGATGATGTAGCTATACAAGGCATGTGACCACTGCAGCCAAATCACTGGCCTCAGCAGTGTACAGCTTGAGATCAATGAAGCCAGTAATTGGAACAAACCTGAGAGAGGACCAAAGCCGCACCCCTAGAAACTGTAGAGGACTGAGTGGGCGAGAATATTGTCTTTTATTATTTTATTACATAGTAACAGTTTGTAAGGTTGAAAAAAAAAAAGACATCTGTCCATCCAGGTCAGCCCGTTATCCTGAGAGGTTGATCCAGAGGAAGAAGAAAACCCTTATGAGGTAGAATCCAATTTTCCTTATTTTAGGGTAAATTGTATCATTTTATAAAGCAGCTCGTGTGTATTGTGGGCATAATCCACCAAGAACAGCGGGTTCAGCCGATAGTCCAATGTTTGTGGGGAGCTCCAACTCTCCCCCAAAACATGATGTCGGGAAAGAGAAAGATCAGGCGAAGCGAATATTTTTTCGTCCTTTTGTTCAAAATCCTTTTGTGCTCCCTGGAGATAAGCCACCTCCAGAAGTGTCTGGTAGCAGCCTTCTCCTCACTGAATACACATAAATGTTTGGCTGAGCTGAACGTGTATGTATATGGAGGAGCTAGGAGAGATAGCTATCAGCTACTGAATATGTACAGTCATCCTTCTTCAAAAGTCCACAGAGGTAATACGTGCCAAACAAACCTGAAATGTATGCCAGCTATGGAATGAGAGATTTTAGCCATGAGTTACACCAAGTTTCTGGCGTAAATTCTTATAAATTTGCTAGACCAAAGTCAGCCATCTTCCAAATGCTTATGTATATTTGGTTTGTACAAAAATGGTGCTTTTTGTATACCAGGAAAGCTATCCTCTATAATATGTGTAGTGTTACCCAAACACTATCTTACAAGCAACGAGGGCAAAAGCCAAATGTTAAGAGAAGGACATCGCCTTCGCCCCCTCCCCCATTTCTAGGCAAGTAATCTAACATAATAACATACTGTTGCCTTCTAAAGACCACACCGGGTCATAGATAAACACGGTACTACAGACCGACATGCCTTAATTCGTCTCATTATACTCTATTCAAAATCCATGCAGCAGCTACGCAATCTCACATCTCTTATTTACACTGGTTTGTAAATTTTCCATTTTATGATGAGGATCTGTTAGTGCCTTCAAATTTCTCTGCAATATGAGCAATCCAAGAAAAATGCAATGCGTCGGTCATACTGGGTATACATTATAATCGTATGAATGTAATTCAGACTCCGGTAAACGGTCAGTAATTTAGTACAGGTAGTTCAGATGGAAAACACCCCAATCCGACAGGAAAACGCAATCTCCAGTCTCATCCAGTGGAGCACAGACACACATGAATGTAGTGTGGTGTTTACCACTACAATAAACCCAAGACCAAATTAACTCTCCTACAGAAGGAGGAAAACCACTTCTCTAGTGCCATCTATAGGGAACTACCTTGTAAGTCAATGTCCAACCCATTAAAAGGCTATGTATACCTTCTGGACAGTTTTTTAAAATTATTGTATTGTATTTATTTCGAGCTAAAAATCTTTTTTTTCAACTGGTCTTTATTAAAAATATGGAATCGTTTTTTTGTGTATATAACGGAGATGCTGTAGTAGCAGCCTTTGGATTTTCAGTCTTTTCCATAATCTGGGTAGCAGCCTATGGATTCTCTCTCTTTTCTGTCATCTGGTGAGCAGATGGACTCCTTATCTCTGCTCCCTGACCTTATAAACACTTCTTATAACAAGTTCTTATCTTACTGATAAGAATGTGGCTTAAATAAGTGTTAATGATCTCTTAATAAACTAAAGAGAAGGGTTATTAGATAGGCACAAAGTTAAAGTCACACAGCTAGATAAACTGCTAACTCTTTGTGACAGAATGGCTCAATATTTTTAATAAAGGTCAATTGAAAATATGATTAGCCAAAAAGGAGTAAAATGCAAATCTGCAAAAATCAAAAATTGCCTCCAAAAGAGTACATAGCCTTTAAAGGGAACCCATCTCCATGCAAATACAGTGTAATCTACAGGTAGCATGTTATAGAGCAGGAGGAGTTGATTCAGTATAACGTGACGTCAAGGTGGCGGTCCTATCAGTGATTGACAGTCTTCCCTCTATGACTGTGCATACAAAGCTAACTGTCAATCACTGATAGGACCACCTCCTTGACGTCAAAGCCCAGAATGATCAGGAATTTAAACAAATGAAATACAAGTTATACTGAATCTTTTCCTACAAAACTATATGTCAATCTGCTCTGCATTTCCTGCTCTAGAGCATGCTGCCTGCAGATTACATTGTATTAACAATGTGACAGGTTCCTTTAAAGACAAAACCATGAATAAGATATCAGCCAAACCAGAGACAATGCTTTTTAATGGGTCAGACAGAGCAGCTACTCACAGGTGACACTAGAGAGATATATCTATCTATCTTCTAGACAGCCAATACAGTAAACTAATTTTGCTTGTAAGACTTCTTATAGCAGCTGGATCTCAGCATGGAGAACCAAGACCTTCCAACATCATCGAGTTGAGGGACAATGCCACTAACTTGTAGTGGTCACCAGAGTACCAACTATTGCTCAAGGAGTATCAAATCGTAAACAACCAGAGTGAGAGGGCTCAGAAAGCTGAACAATATTTGAAAACCTAACTTTTATTATTTATCAATAAAGATAATGCAAGTATTAATTGAGTAGATAACATCAAAAACAAACACAAAATGAAAAAAGTGGAAAAAAAAGAAGACCAAACTTGAGTGGTCTACAGCACTGCTGCACAAGGGATCCAGAAATGTCATCTTATCACCACTGCATGCAAAATGAATTAACTGGTATAGATCAGAAAATGGCATCAGGACATATAATCCAGGAGATCTGGCCCAGTTTAGGTAAGGTAGCTAGCTAGCCTTATGTGGTCTATAATACCCCGTTCTGGTTCTCAAGGAGAGTATGTAGCAAACCCTTGGAAGTGTGATCTCACTGGAATTGTCCCTCGTGCTAACAGACTCTAAAAATCCCTATGCGGGTGACAAGCCCTGCCAACCATAAGAGCCTTTAATCATCTCCACCATAACTCATGGAGACCATGACTCTCCATATAACTAACCACACCTCTACCTACAGCAGCAAGACTTCTACATACTCCATTTAAAGGGTATACCTCATGAAGAAAATGCCTTTTGAAAACAAAGCTTTGATATTATTCTAAAATCGGGTAAGTGAGTGCATGTATACAAAGACCCAGTAATGGCTCCATGGCCCTGTACCACCTGATTGCAGTAATCTCAGGGGCTCTGGTAACTACATAATATGTGATGCTTGCTTGCCATCACATTGTGCAGCCAGATGACATCTAGCAGAAGTTATATAAATTATTTAAAATTTAGTGCAGGATGTTGGAGAACCAAAAGAGAGGCTGCAGACTGTGCCTATGTCACAGGCAGAGTGCAAACACCAGCCCTCTGCAGGGAAGGGTAACGGCAAAAGCCTTGCTGGCTGGTTTCTTGAGACCCGAGCATGTGGTTTTCTAACCGTTTGCAGCTCCATAAACTAATATTACAAGCGGCATTACTAGAACTAGACCAAACCAAACTCATTTAGAAACTACAAAAAGGTTGACGTACAGGAAACAGGAGGGTGTCTGGAGGAGAGTCACTGACAACAGAATACACAGGACGAAGATGATTAGCAGTGGTCACCCAGTGAAATCCTGCACGGTTTGGCTGTTATTTTATCATTTATTATAATAACCCTACAAAAGATTGCAGCAATGTGAAACATCAGTATAAGACAAAAGTCACATGGCACTATGATGTTCACCACCGTTTCCGTTTTAAGGGGTATTCCATTTATGGCAAGTTATTACTCTATCCATTGGATAGGAAATAACTGTGGGGGTTCAGCTGCTAGGATCCCAATTGATTAGAAAAATGGTGGGGGGTCTTATCTCCATGTTCCCCCCATATGGAGCAGCAGATCAAGCTTGCACACTACCATTCCATTCAAATTCTATGGAAATGCTGGAAATAGCCAATTACAGTGTATGGCTATCTCCGGAGTGAACAGAGCAGCAGTGCACATGCTCGAATTCCTCTTCATTCATATGGGGAACACAGGACCCCTGTTCTTGGAGCAGGTCCCTCACGATCTAACAGTTAGCTTGTCACTGGAGTAACCCATTAAATTACTGCAAGGCTGTCACCAGAGCCTGCTGCTATAAATGGGGACTGCAGTGGGGAATCTGAAAAGCTCAGTTCTATTGGTTAAAGGACCGTGTCCAGAGAGTTGTAGTCAATGATTCCTATTCAGAATGGTCCAGGGTGATAAGTGGTCAGTGGCGCACCTACAGGGGGGGGGGTCTGCCGCAGCACAGGCATCTGTATCGCTGTCCTAAGGAGATCATTAGATATGGAGATGAGCACTTCCACAATGGAAGTGGGGTCTCCTACGCCCCTTTTTTTTTATCCTTCAGGGCCGCACCGCCGATCACCACAGGCGGCGCGGCCCTGGATGCAATTGCGGGCATTCGCGGCGGTGGGGGGGGGGGGGGGGCGTAGGAGATCACCACTTCCATTGTGGAAGTGCTCATCTCCATATCTAATGATCTCCTTAGGACAGCGATACAGATGCCTGTGCTGCGGCAGGGGAGGGAGAGATGTGTCCCTCCCCTGTTCTTCTGATAGGCCGCAGGCACTAATGCCTGCAGCCTATCAGTGGCCGGCTCTGGCGGCGCGATGAAGTCATCATCGCGCCGCCTGAGCCGGGCAGCACACAGCAGGGACACAGGCCGGAAGAGGCCTGCATCGCTGCTGATGGAGGCAAGCATCAGTGTATTTTTTTTTATTTTTATTTTGGAGGGGGGGGGGGGGAGCTGGCACTATGGGGGCACTAAAGGGGAGAACGGCACTATGGGGCATCTGGTGGTACTTTTTGTTTGGGTGGCACTTCTTACTGGCACATTATGGGGGGGCACCATGGGGAGAGGAGCACTATGGGGGCTCTAAAGGGGCTTTTTTCTTTTTTTTTTTTTACATATTATGGGGGGCACTATAGGGGAGAACGGCACTAGGGGGCATCTGGTGGCACTATAGGGGCATTATTTGGGGGGCACCATGGGGGAGAGGAGCACTATGGGAGCTCTAAAGGGGCTTTTTTTTTACACCCTATGGGGGGCACTATAGGGGAGAACGGCACTATGGGGCATCTGGTGGCACTATAGGGGCATTATTTGGGGGCACTATGGGGAAGTGGGGTTTCTAAAGGGGCCTTTTTTTTTATTGGCACATGGGGGCATTATGGCATCTTGTGGCACTAAGGGGGCATTTTTAACTGGCACATTATGGGAGGCACTATAGGGGAGGGCGGCACTATGGAGGAGTGGAGCACTATTGGGGCATATGGTGGCACTTTGAAGCGGCAATTTTTACTGGCACATTATGGGGCGGCACCATGGGGAAAGGAGCACTATGGGGGCATCTGGGGGGTCTAAAGGGGCTTTTTTTTATTGACACATTATGGGGGCACATAGGGGAGAATGGCACTATGGGGCATCTGGTGGCACTATAGGGGCATTATTTGGGGGCACTAAGGGGAAGTGGGGGCTCTAAAGGGGCCTTTATTCTTATTGGCACATTATGGGGGCATTATGGCATCTAGTGGCACTAAGGGGGCATTTTTTTACTGGCACATTATGGTAGGCACTATGGGGAAGAGGAGCACTATTGGGGCATATGGTGGCACTTAGAAGGGGCATTTTTTACTGGCATATTATGGGGAACACTATGGGGAAGGGGGAGAGGAGCACTATGAGGGCATTTACTAGGGCACTATATAGGGGTATTTTATACTGGCATACATTATGGGGACATTAGCTCAACAGCGGGCACTAAGCGGGGGTATTTCATGTACTGTCATATTGTAGGGAGAATTATTAGTACTAGGAGGTATTATGCGGAGCTTTGCTAATACTGGGGGGCTATGAGCAACATGATTACTAGTATGGGCACTATAGGGGCATTATTACTACTAAGTGTGCTCTGGCAGAAAATTATTTCTATTTTGGGGAGCCCTGTTACTTTGGGGGGCACCCTGCCACGTTATCAGCTTAGCACAATAATTTTGGGGGGACATTATCTTTATACTATTAGTGTCTGGGCGCAGTTATTTTTTTAGAGCACCATGTGCCAATAATTGTTGAAGGGGGCACTATCTGTGTGGTAGTAGTATTTCCAGGGGGACTGTTTCTGCAGTATAGTATTGGGGGCACAGTATTGGGGCACTATCTGTGTGGTAGTAGTATTTCCAGGGGGACTGTTTCTGCAGTATAGTATTGGGGGCACAGTATTGGGGCACTATCTGTGTGGTAGTAGTATTTCCAGGGGGACTGTTTCTGCAGTATAGTATTGGGGGCACAGCGGGCACAGTATTGGGGGATGGCAGGAAAGGGTGTTCAGAAGATGTGAAGATGATGGAAATGTGGGAAACTAATGTCTGTTTGTTAATCTCTGCAGAGCCGGGAGATGGCTGAAAAATCATCAGGCCGGTCTGGTCTGAATGGAGAAGATGAGGAAAGAGAACGTCTACAACAAAGGTGACATCACTGGATGTAAGAGGTATCTGGCGGTATGTAGGAGAGGAGATGCTCCGGCTCCTCCCCCTGCCATTTGCAGAAGGAGGATTCAGAGCTGGGTGAGGACAGCCAAAGGAGGCAGCAGGCAGATGGTTGGGGGGGGGGGGGGGGGGGGGAACCACAGGTCTTCAGCAGGATCTGGGGAGGGAGGAGAGCGGAGGAGGAGCTTCCTGGCTGTAGCCTGCTGTCTATTGTATGATGTGAAGAAGGCAGTGCAGCCAGGACAGACACTCCCCTCTCTCCGTATGATGTGTAGAGACAGGCCGCAACTATAGAATGTCAGCTGTACAGTGTTTGTTGGGCGTGGTCTATTATATGTAGGAGGGGCTATAAAAAGGGGCGGGGCCCAATTTTTATCTTCCTACATAGCTTTTAGAATCGCCAAGTAAAAGAATCAGCGCAACACACTACACCCCGTCCCTGCAGTTTTAAATATAAAGGGGGCTTTGAAAAATTGAATTGGCACAGCACACTACACATGCCACATTTTTTTGCCTTTCGGACTCCCCCTAGACAAAATTCCTGGGTGCTCCCCTGTAAATGGTGTACCCCAAGGTTCAGTGCTGGGTTCTCTATTATTTTATTTATTAAGGATATCGAGGACGAGATTAATAGCACCATATCTATTTTTGCAGATGACACCAAGCTATGTAGTACTGTACAGTCTATGGAAGATGTCCACAAACCACAAGCTGACTTGAACACTGACTTGGTAGTAATAATCTCCAAGCATCATATGTCCTAGGTGATGTAACACTGGGAGAGTCACTTATAGAGAAGGATTTGGGTGTCCTTGTAGATCATAGATCAAATACCAGCATACAATATCAATCAGCTGCTTCTAAGGCTAGCAGGATATTGTCATGCATTAAACGAGGCATGGACTCCCGGGCAGGGAAGTAATACTACCACTTAACAAAGCATTGGTGTGGCTTTATCTGGAATATGCAGTTCAGTTCTGGGCACCAGTCAATAGAAAGGACGCACTGCAGCTGGAAAAAGTACAGAGGAGAGCAACTAAACTGATAAGGGGCATGGAGGGTCTTAGTTATGAAGAAAGATTAAAATAATTACATTTATTTAGTCTTGACAAGAGGGAGGACATGATTAACCTATACAAATATATAAATGGGACATACAAAAAATATGGTGAAAAGCTGTTCCATGTCAAATGCCCTCAAATGACAAGGGGGCACTGCCTCCGACTATAGAAGAAAAAGTTCAGTCTACGGAAGCGTCAAAGCTTCTTTACTGTAAGAACTGTAATTGTGTGGAATAGACTTCCTCAGGACGTGGTCGCAGGACGTGGTCACAGCAGGAACAGTGAACAGTTTTAAAAAGGATTTAGATGAATTCTTAAAAGTATGCTTCTGAAAATGTGTAGAAATCTGAGTCTCACTTCCTTCTGGGATTCGCATCCCCACCTATCCCTTGGTTGAACTTGATTGACGTATGTCTTTTTTCAACCGCATTAACTATATAACTATATTGTTAGGTTATTAGCGGACGCCTTTCATTTTTAAAGCAAGAAATGACGAGACCTTTGTGTTAAAGCCTCAAATTCCCCATCCTTATAATTAGATTTACCAGACGCATAACATAAACATGTATTATTTTCCCCACAATGTCTCTTTATATATACACACACACACACACACACACACAACAGGGTCTGTATACAGCGGGCACGTCCTATACAAGCATTGCTTCACCTGGTATCACACAACTTCAAAGCAATCACCAGGTACAATCCTGTTCCTGTCAATGAGCAGCGTTTCCCACGTCCCTGGCTGGCAGGACCCCTACCTGATAGGGCTGACAATAGTCTTTTATGTATAACACACATGTACATATCACTTTCCATTAAGACTCTTTGTTCTGCGGCCAATCACAGGATATAAGTCTGTAATGGTGTTGGGCATTTTACCTTGAGAATAGCCGACAAAGATATTCTGACAATTAAAGGTTTATGTGCAAGTCAACAACTCTTACACAACCGTCTTACTGACAATGTGAGGAACAAACCCAGGCCTGTGTCATGGATATCACAGAAACGGTCAGCTAAAGAAATGTATTCAAGCTTACCATTAAAAGGCACAGCAATTGGATGTGCTTGAACCCTATTGGCAAGGCATATAATAGCACGGCTCATCCTGAGCCCTCCTGTTTCATGAATAGAATGATAGGATTACAGAGCTATGGCACTTAGGGCAGTAGAATATCACAGGCAGGAACAAGGGATCTATGGAAAGCTGGGCAGGGGGCCTATAGCTACTGAGGTGGCCATCATTCAGCATATACCCACTAAACAGTCCCCTAAAGTAAGAAGGAATCCAGTCCAAGATGGAAAACAAATTGTACGTTATAACAATGAGAATAGTTAAAGGGGTATTCCCACCTTGGAAATGTATGATATTTTCCACTGTCTGTGAATATGTGCAGCTCTTTACACTCAATACTTTGGGCGTTATGGAAACATCTTAATCAATTCTCCACCTAGATGTGGTAGCCGCACCTCCGTTCTCCATCGCGAGACTGGCATCGATCAGACACTTAGATATGCCCTACATGTCCAAATTTGGAATAACACTGCAGCGGTGGTGAGGGAACCAGAAGTAGCGCAGAGAGCAGGGAGCGAGGTAAGTATATTCATTGTGAGGGGCCCAGACGTATGGGGGGAATTTAATAGTCTCGGATAACCCCTTTAACTGTTCTGCCCTAGCTGAGCTTGGGCAGAAAGTGGAGGGGGAGGGCGGCTTTAACTGCTGATATCTCATAAATGGTAGCAGCTAGAAGCATGCAACTGGTCTTGTTTGAAACTGGCGTTCCATACAATACCAAAATGACAGCATGTCAGGTCCATAAATATTGGGACATCAACACAATTCTAACATTTTTGGCTCTATACACCACCACAATGAATTTGAAATTAAACTAACAAGATGTGCTTTAACTGCAGACTGTCAGCTTTAATTTGAGGGTATTTACATCCAAATCAGATGAACGGTGTAGGAAGGGACCAAAAGTAACGGGACATAATAATCATAAATCAAACTTTCGCTTTTTAATACTTGGTTGCAAATCCTTTGCAGTCAATTACAGCCTGACGTCTGGAACACAGACATCAGACGCAGATGCTGGGTTTCATCCCTGGTGAGGCTGCCGGGTCTCTACTTCAACTGTCTTTAGTTCCTGCTTGTTCTCGGGGCATTTTCCCTTCAGTTTTGTCTTCCGCAAGTGAAATGCATGCTCAATCGGATTTAGGTCAGGTGATTGACTTGGCCATTGCATAACATTCCACTTATTTTCCTTAAAAAACTCTTTGGTTGTTTTTGCAGTATGCTTTGGGTCAATGTCCATCTGCACTGTGAAGCACCGTCCAATGAGTTCTGAAGCATTTGGCTGAATATGAGCAGATAATATTGCCCAAAACACTTCAGAATTCATCCTGCTGCTTTTGTCAGCAGTCACATCATCAATAAATACAAGAGAACCAGTTCCATTGGCAGCCATACATGCCCACGCCATGACACTACCACCACCATGCTTCACTGATGAGGAGGTATGCTTGGGATCATGAGCAGTTCCTTTCCTTCTCCATACTCTTCTCTTCCCATTACTCTGGTACAAGTTGATCTTGGTCTCTTCTGTCCATAGGATGTTGTTCCAGAACTATGAAGGCTTTTTTAGATGTCGTTTGGCAAACTCTAATCTGGCCTCCCTGTTTTTGAGGCTCACCAATGGTTTACATCTTGTGGTGAACCTTCCTCTGTATTCGCTCTGGTGAAGTCTTCTCTTGATTGTTGACTTTGACACACATATACCTACCTCTTGGAGAGTGTTCTTGATATGGCCAACTGTTGTGAAGGGTGCTTTCTTTACCAGGGAAAGAATTCTTCAGTCATCCACCACAGTTGTTTTCCGGGGTCTTCCGGGTCTTTTGGTATTGCTGAGCTCACCGGTGTGTGTTCCTTCTTTTTAAGAATGTTCCAAACAGTTGTTTTGGCCACGCCTAATGTTTTTGCTATCTCTCTGATGGGTTTGTTTTGTTTTTTCAGCCTAATGATGGCTTGCTTCACTGATAGTGACAGCTCTTTGGATCTCATTTTGAGAGTTGACAGCAACAGATTCCAAATGCAAATAGCACACTTGAAATGAACTCTGGACCTTTTATCTGCTCATTGTAATAGGGATAATGAGGGAATAACACACACCTGGCCATGGAACAGCTGAGAAGTCAATTGTCCCATTAACAAGTAGGAGGCACATATGCAAAATGTTGTAATTCCTACACTGTTTACCTCAAATTAAAGCTGACAGTCTGCAGTTAAGGCCAAATGCACACGGCCGTGTTCCATGGCCGTGAGCAGTCTGTGGTATCCCGGCCTGGCATCCTGTTGAGAGCAGGAGTGCACGGTGTCATTGGTTGTTATGACACCGTGCGCTCCTGCTCTCAGCAGGAATCCAGGCCGGGATACCACGGACCACTCACAGCCGTGTACATGCAGCCTAAAGCACATCTTGTTGGTTTTATTTCAAATCCATTGTGGTGGTGGTGTATAGAGCCAAAAATGTTAGAATTGTGTTGATGTCCTAATATTTATGAACCTGACTAAGGAGAGGAGATATCACTGTTAGAAATCAAGTCGGAAATAATTGTGGGTAAAACCTGCTTTTAATTTCACTTTCAACTTTGTTCACTGCATCTCGATTTCTAACAGTGATATCTTGCTTTATACTGAACATTCTGCTGTCAGTCTGGTATTGCCTAAAAGCTTGGAATGTCAGCTTTCAAACCATATAATACCAAACCAGATATGAGCAGCTAAAGCAGACCCCTCCCCCTTCCCTGTGGAGGAGAATGAGGGAGCAGCTGCAGAGACACACATTCAAATCTACAATAAAAAAAATAAAAAAATACATTTTTGGGAGGGTTTTTCCAAGGTTAAAGCATGAAAGTGAAAGTGTCAGGTCCTTCACAGCAATAACCCGTTCTGCTGTGGCTAACAGATGAGGATCCTGAGTAGGGGTATTAACTCAGAATACCCCAATAGGTTTTAGACAACCATGTTATCGGTTAGAGAATAAAAATTATTCTTATGCCTATATTGCACACATTATCTTTTCTGACACAGATTATATACTTTACTTCACTGTCCCCATAGAAATACATGTGAGCTAATGCAAGTACTCTAGTGAATACCTTTCAGTGTATGCCCCTTCCCCAACAGGTGTCACACAGTGAAATATATCCAAAGCCTCCTCAGATCAAGGCAAATTGTCACTGAAACCTAATGAGCATGGCATGGTGAAGACCCGAAATAGCAGCCCGAGCTCCCTCTTGGGGCAGCACAATAATCTATGCAGCTGCCATTGTAATATGACGTAATAAGACATTCCATAAGGATTACACCCCTTACTGCCTGATGTAAGGAGGCAGCAAGCCTTCCAAGAAATGGAGCCAAGCAGGCCAAAAGCTCTATACAAGAAATACTATAAGGCTCTAAAAAAAACACAAAAAAACACACAAAAAAAAAAAAAAAAACGTTAGCAGTTTTGAGATGAGAAAAAGACAGGAGTAATCTGTAATTACCAAGGACAGCTTTGATGTTGTGTGTAACCTCTCACTCAGGCCAACGGGGGTAATTTAATCCGCCACATACTGTACCCAGAGCTGCCCCCACAGGCCTTATTTTTAAAGCGGTTAAGCCAGAACTGTGCGGGACACATAAGATGTGTGTCAGTAACCAGTGGAGCGAGAATTTTATCAATGTAATCGGTCCTCTAGTATTATTATGGTTGTATGCTCCACTGTAGACCAATCAGTCAAAACCTTCAAACCAACACAGGCTAAGTGACTAACAGGGATTGTATCATGACAAATGTTGGGATATACTGGGGAGCAAGTGAACAATCAGTTCTTGAAGCTGACGTATTGGAAGCAGGAAAAATGGGCAAGTGTACGGCCTCGTTCACATTTCCGGTTTTTCACCGATGTGCGCAGTCCATAGTTTTCACGGGCAGGATATGTACTCCTTGATTTTAATGTGTCTGTTTACACATCAGTAGTTTTTTTTACTGACCGTGGCTTGGTGAAAAAAAAAAAAATCATACAGACATGCACTACCACTGGTAGGAAATGCTCTGGAAATACACGTTCAGCTGAGCAGGGTCATGGAATATGGATGACACACGGAGTGTAAAAAACAGACACATGGACAAAACATGGAATCTTCACAGATGACACATGAACTGATTTTTTTCACAGACGTCAAACGGACACTGAAATGTGAACAAGACCTCAGGCTCTGAATGACTAACAAAAGCCAATGTCTAGATAACTGGAGCAGAACATCTCCAAAATGGCAAGTCTTGTGGGGCGTTCCGCTATGCAGTCGCAAGTTCTTGACAAAAGTGGTTCAAGTAAAGAAAAGCGTTGAACAGATGACATTTTCAAGGGCACCTAAGGCTCAATGTGCGTCTGATCCATGGAGCCTTTACCTATAGCAATCGGGAATTACAAGATTTGCTACAAACGTTTTGGTGTTAGACACCAAAGGACATCTTCAGAGGTCTCATGGAGTCCATGCTTACACAGGTCAGAGCTTTTCTGGGGGAACAAGGGGGCCTATACAACATCAGGCTGATGGATTGAACAGCTGATCAGGGTAAATTACCTTTTCATTAAGTGACAAATCCGATGAAGACAACCTAGTTTTATATGGAAGCAAGTATGGCTTTTCTACACCCTGGCATTCAGCTGTTAGAACTAGGGATGAGCAAACTTGTGTTTTCAAATTGAGCAAACAAGGTTCAGGTTATCTAAGAATTCTATTATGGATTCCGCTACCTTATGATTCGTGGTAGCGGAATCCATAACGGAATTCTTAGATAACCTGAACCTTGTACGCCAAACTTGAAAACACAAGTTCGCTCAACACTAGTTATCACCAAGGATGAGTCTGGCAACATGAATGTAATGCATGCATGTGCCATTTCCAACAATGTGCAAGCTGGTCTTGCACAGTGGCCCCTGGTTCTGGTTTACAGAGAAGGGTTTGCAGTGGGGCCCCTCTAGAAAATCCAGATAAATGGAGCATACTGTAAGGCACCGTCTTCCTCACATAACTCTTAAAAAAATATTTTCAACTAAATTCCTGAATATAGATTTGTCTAAAAGGTTTTTCCTCCTCTGCTCCTTCTCTCAAACTGGTCTGTGCAATCTAGTGTTCAGTATATTCTGCAGCGCCACCATGGGGGAATTGGGAGCATTACGCTGTGCCCACTGAAATCATCAAGCTGCAATGTATGGATGTGCAGGGCCCTTCATAGAGACAGATGCTCTCTGTAACTGCTCTTCACTCCAACTTATTGAAAAGAGGGGAAGAAATTCTATGAACACATTCTACAGAACACCGCCTTCCTGAAAGCTATCATCTTACCACTCCGATGCCCTCAAAGGCAAAGATGGCTGTCCCAAAAAAGAGAGGATATGTTCGCCAGCTGGCGGCATAGGAAAGGTGCGTCGGATCCGGTATGTCCTGAAAGCAAACAGAGTCATCTCATTAATACACCAGACAGACTCATAAAACATGGATGCTTTTCCCAGGGGCTAGGAACATAAAAGGAACTGACACGTCATTAGCTGGCGATCACTCATCCTACTAGAAATGAAGAAAACTGGAAGGATTTTACACAAAGCCAATAATTCTTTTTTTTAATTCATGGCGGAAGGGAGTGGTTTTATGCTGATTTCCAGGAATGTCTCCAACTTCCAAGAAGGCTGTTGTATGGCAGTGAAATATGTATGAGTTAGTTCTGTACATTTTGTACACATGAATCTAAGTTACAGCATACACTTCTGTTTCATTTGGCATTCTGTCAGATTATGTGCCATATTATGTATTTACTATAATGCATATATTCTCATTAATTTACCTGTTCCTGGGCGCCACTCCCCGATCCTTCTCCTGCAGGCCTGTGAGGCTCCGCTGGGCTCCTTCGATATAAACATGCGGTTTGACATCACGGTGGTGGTGTCCAGCCCCCCTTGCATCATGTGACCATTTGTCATGACGCAAGGGGAGCTGGACATCACCGCGGACCAGATGTTGATATCGAAGGAGGCCAGCTAAGCATCACAGACCTGCAGGAGATCGAATGGGGAATTGGTGCCCGGAAGCAGGGTCATCTTCCCTTTTCAGGTCTGGAAGAATGCACAACCCCTTTGAAAAGGAACCTGTGACTGTAAATATGGTGTCTGATCTACAGGCAGCATGTTACAGAGCAGGAGAAGCTGACCAGATTGAAATATACTGTAGTTTTATGGGATTAGATTCAGTAAAACTAGTATTTTATACATTTAAATTCCTGCTCAATCACTGATGGGACCACTTCCTTGACTTCAAAGAAGAAAATGAGAAGGAATTTAAAATGTATAGAATACTAGAAACCTGGACTACTATGGCCTGGAACCTTATCGTCTTTAGCCACGACTCCAGGTTCTGCTTGGTATCCAACAACAGTCAGGTTCAAGCATGTAGGCCACGAGGTGAGAGCTTCAATCCTGTCTTTGCTGTGGGGCAACAAACTTACCCAACTGCAGGTGTGATGATCTGTGCAGCCATCACATATGAGAGTCCCATACGAGGGACACCAACAGCTCAGTGATATGTGCAGGACATCCTGCAGTCACATGTGTTGCCTTTCATGGTAGGGCTGCAAATTGTCATTTTCAGCAGGATAAAGCTCGCCCCCACCCACACAGAGGGTTCCCCAGGAGTGTCTTCTCAAGATTAGAACACTTTCTTGGCTTGCTGGTGGACAGATTTTATGAGACCAGCTGGGACACCAGCTTCAGCAAAGTTGCTATAAATCTACAGGGCCATCTGCAACATCTGTGGGCAAATATGCCACAGCATACCTGTATGCCTCCATGCCAAGCCATGTCTCATCTTGCATCCAGTCTAGAGGTGGCCCAATAGGGTGCTGGAACCTCTTTTTAATGGTGCAGTTTTCCCCAATAAATGTATATCCTTCGCTCTAATATTGTAAAAGTATAGATCTGTTCCTGGCAAACAATGAAGGAGACATGGCACTGGGGTGCCACAGCTCATTAAATCAGCTGATTGGCTGACCCTCACTAATCTAAAACTGATGGCTATCCCTAAGGCTACACCCTCAGACTATGGGGGAGATTTATCAAACCGATGTACAGTAGAACTGGCTTAGCTGCCCATAGCAACCAATCAGATTCCACCATTCATTTTGACAGCTCCTTTGGAAAATGAAAGGTGGAATCTGATTGGTTGTTATGGGCAACTAAGCTAGTTCTACTTTACACCAGCTTGATAAATCTCTGTATGTTCAACCACTGATTAGTTAAATACTGGAAAGCAGGGTTGCAACATTTGGCCAAAACGCAGCTGTGAATGAGGTTTGCCACTCATTTGTGACAAATCTGGGACCCCCATAATCCCTAAAAACAGGGGACCCCAGCCCCCTTACACCTATGCAATTGCTGCCATGAGCCTGCAGTGGCATCAGCCACTTTATACAACTCTCAATGGCAGTTACAGAAACAACTGTGTACCGCAGTCATGCGATGCAACCCCCATGGAGCTAACACTCATCTCCTATCCAGTGCAGAGGTGATAAATGTTTTCTACTGCAATGGTCCTTCATAACAAAAAAAAAAAGTTTACAAGTTTGTAGCTGTATAAAAAGCCCTACTTAAGCCATATGTTTTAATGGAAAGTTTGATGCAGAAATACCCAACAAATTACCGATACTCACCCTTCCAATAAACTGGTAGATCATAACTACACTCCCCAGCATGGCCAAATTGGCAAGCAGAGAGAAGCCGGACAGAAGGCGGAGGTCCCGGATGAACACCAGAAGGATGAGGAACGGAAGAAAGCACAGGATGTAAAGCCTGGAATCCATGCTCTCTTCCAGCAGCACAGTTGCATTGAAGTTGCAGTCGTTGGTTGTGCCATTGGCGGCGTCTACTACCTTCAAGGAGAAAAGTAATTGACATGTAATGCACAGAAGCTAAACGGATCTACTTTATCTAAGGCATTCTCACCAAATGATCTCTGACATATCCTCCACTACATCTCACTTATAAGAGCAGCTGATGTGCTCCAGAGCTGCTCTTCCTAGAAGGACATCCATTTTGGAGTGATAATGCTTTGCATTCTGGTCACAGCCTCACAACTGTATATACAAATGAATGGTTACTTTCCCATCTTCCTTCACCTTCCTAATGCCCTCTGACCCCAACCAGGTCAATAATCTGAACTATACCACCACAGTCATGTCCATGCCAGGTCTAAGGTTTGGTACATACAGACTTTCCTGGCTGAGGATGACAATTGTATGACACTTAAAGTAGAGTTGGACCAACATAATCCAGATTTAGAAGTTATTTAGCGGTTGTGAAAAGCTGGATGACATTCCCTAATGGTGCAGTTATCAACCAGGGTTCTTCATAACCATCAGAGATTCCAATGAGATAAAAAAAAAAAGGGGTCTGTTTATTTTCCCCAAAATAGCAACACCCCTGCCTATGGGCATTGTATGGAAGTGCACCCACTTTCATTTGAATGGGGTTAAGCTGATATGTTAGAACATCCGGTGTCGGTGGGGGAGCAGCCAATGGCAGACGGGGATGAGCCTCTATGGCGTCACTCGCGCTGCTAGGGAGGCTCGCCCCAGACACCAGATGTTTTCATTTGTGTGCGGGGAGAAGCTGTAGTGGCGGTGCGGGGACCAGAAGCAGCGCAGGAAGTGGGGAGCCCTGCATAATTTCCACAAAATAGTCAAATAAATTAATTGCTTTGACTGGTACCTGTTTTACGTTGTCAGCGAGAAACACAAAGTATACACAGCAAAATCCCAGCTGAGTGAGAATGAGGAAGAAACCGACAGTCCTCCTGTGGCACAAACATAGTAAGAATACATTACAATTCAGTTAGGCCATTACCGGAAGCAGCTCATCTTAGGGATGTGGTTGAAGTAAACCAAGACTAACACAAGTATAGTTCAATGTAAAATAATTTATGCATCTACATTAGGGCTGCACGATATGGGAATTTTGTGCGATTGCGATTAGGGCCCTAAAAATTGTGATAACGGTATGCGATGCGATATTTTAAGGGAATTGTGCTAGAGGTCTATTTGCTTGGATTTTCAAGGCAAAAGCACACACAAATACTGATAATGCTGAAATGTAGTTATGCTTAACTCAAGAAATAAAACAAAATAAAACATCTTTTACTAAATTAAATAACATATTTGCATTTCTGCAAAGGTACAAAATACAAAACTTGCAATTTTCTTTTAATAGCACTGCACAGAACAGATAAATAGAAGAACATTTGTTCATTAAAATAACGACTTTCGTCCAGCACCTCCCCGCACAGTAACTGATGTATCGCCGGCCGTGCTGTGCAGCATAGCGGCCGGCGATACATCTGTGTCAGCCACGTAAAAAGTCAACCATTGCTTTATAAGACGCACTGCCATTCCCCCCCCCCCCACACACACACACACACACACACACACTTTTGGGGGGGAAAAAGTTTGTCTTATAAACCGAAAAATATGGTAATACAATTGCAGCATTTTTAGGTCAGCCAATTGGCGATTGCGATATGGCGATTTATTGCGATTGCTTTGGCGATATATTGTGCAGGCCTAATCTACATACGTTTTAGGAAAACTGCAAGGCTGCTTGGAGATGACAAGCACTGGACTTGACTTAAACCGTAAAAATACTTTTTCCATGCGAAACGCCCAAATACAGAGAAATCACCAAAGCATAAACTTGGGATGAAGATAAAATGTGTTACACAGTTCATCCAGTTCTACATGTACCGCATTTAAAGGGAGTCCGTCACCAACCAGGACCAGTTGTAACCATGTGTATGGCAGCGTGGCTCTCCTATAGTCTTTTACAAATATACCATTATGTCCTAATCAATCTTTTCGAGGCCCCGGAAAAACATGTTTCTATAAATATGCTAATTAGGCGAAAACAGCCCAAGTGGCTGTACTTATCAGTGCTTTAGCCAAGTCACGCACATCAGGAGCCCCACTTCTCCCCTCCAGCTCCCAGACTTAAATTTTCTTCCCTTTCTGGGAGCAGGCAGTAGCTCATCATCAGGCTCCTACATCTCCCAGCAGTGCATTGCAATCAGATCTTCTTAACACCTTCCTAAAACATAGCCCCTCACAAATAATCACCCCCTTCCCCAATTTCCTTCTCCTTGGCTAGAGAGATATATATATCTATATACTTCTATAAATTTAAAATCACTACACCAGCACTGAGAGGCAAGGAAGGCAGCTGGAAAGCTACTGAGCATGTTAGTCCACCTATGAACGCAGGAGCAGGTGGACGCCACTAGAGAGAAAAATTTATTTTTCACCCCATAAGGGAAAATGCCCTTGTGTCTTATGGGGAGAATACTAATGAAGCACTTCCACTATGGAAGCTCTTCATTAGTACTGGAGGACCGGTAAGCAGTGACGGCTCTGTACTCACCTCTTCCTGGTCCTCGGCTGCGCACAGAGTGAGAGCACGCTGTGACCTCATGCGATGCGCACCAGTTCACAGCACAGCAGACGGAGGAGGAGGAGGAGGAGGAGGAGGAAGACATAGCGTGGGCGAGGAGGAGTGGCGATGTCCGGAGCAGGAGAGGCAAGTGATTTTATTTTATTTTATTCCATATGAGGCTGATGGGGCTGAAATATCACTTCTGGGGGCTGTTGACATAAAATGGGGGCTGAAATATCATTGCTGGGGGCTGGTGAGAAGCAATGGGGGCTCAAATAAGGCTGCTGGGGGCCGATATGAGGCTGCTGGGGGCCGATATGAGGCATTGGGCTCTTATCTGAGGTCTGATTAGGGGTTATTTACATTGGGGTCTGAGCTGATGTTTGATTGGGGGTCTGATCTGAGGTCTTCTTAACATTCGGGGTCCGATTCGTGGTCTGACCTGAGGTATAATGAAAGATGTTTTTTGCTTATTATTCTCCTCTTATGGGCTGAAAAATACGGGTACATTAAAAACCTTACAATATTTTTATTGCAATAATACTTCATTGGAAGTGCCTTATTCATTGCACAGTAATACTTGTAAAGGGCTAACCACTTCAGAGGTTAAGAAACCTGAAAGTTTATTTTTTTTTGTTTTATGGAAATGTTAGTATTTTTGGCTAAAAAACATTTTTTTTAATGGGTTTCGTTAAAAGTTTTTAACTATTTGGCTTCTGTTTAATGCTATTTACAGGGAGATCCATAAGAGAACTCATCTGATGGCTCCATCTCAGCTACTCCTGTGTTGTTCTGAGCGATCATATCAAAGTTGATAAAAAAAAACTATAGCCAAAATACATGCATTTCAGTTGAAATAAAGCCTTCAACGGTGTCAACAGCCTTTAAAGGTGTTGTCTAAGATAATAAAAAAAAAAAAATAGCCCAAAAGCAGAGAAAGTGTTAAAAAAAAAAAAAAGGTCCAATACATAGCACTGGAGATACGCCTTATATCCAGTGGTGTATCTTGGTTTTGTGCTGCCCTAGGCGAGACTAAACTCGGGCACCCCCCTAACACGCGGACGCAAAAGGCAGGGGAGGTCGGGAGGAAGTCAGAAGGAGGAGGAAGTAAATCTTTCAACTCCTTCACTATGTGGCGCCGGCGATGCCGCTCGCATAGTGAAAGATCGGATCGGACAAGGGGCAAAAAAAATATTTAGCATATTGTGTAACTATCACTAAGCAAACAAGGCATTTTGCCGCCCCATTGGCAAGTGCCGCCCTAGGCAAATGCCTTGTTTGCCTTGTGATAGATACACCCCTGCTTATATCCCTACAGGACCACCGTAGTAAACCTCTTGTGCTGTAGATCACACGGGTGACTAGCTGCAGAGGGAGTACTTGATATACTTATATTTGTACCATGTCAAATTATTTGACGAATGTTTCTTTATTTTTCTATTGACATAACAAGAAGATCATAATTTGTATCTGCAGCGGTCACGTGGGATATGTGGGCACGTTACTGCTGCAGCCTTGTAAAAAAAGCTTGACAGGGAGGATTGGAGCAAAAAAAAACTGGAGTGGGACATGTGAAACATTTTAATGGCGATTAAAAGGGATGAAAACTGTATGCTGACTGTAGTATGAAGACAAGACCAGCTGAACAAGTGCAATGAAAACTGCAAGTATAGTGTGAGGAACATTCGCAAGTGGTTGCTTGATAAATTGCGCCACCTTGTGGACAGCACATGTATGGCAGCTGCACCATTTACAGCGAGATTACAGTAAGAGTAGGTGATTTGTTTGTCATTCGTCCATTTGTTACACCCATTATTATTAAAAAAAAAAAAATTAACAATATTGTGGCCATAAATAGCACCTGGTGGCCCTGTAGGCATCTAAAAGATGCAATTACACATCATTAAAATTTACTCTTCTGGGCACCAGCATTCCCTTTCAAAGAAAACCCTGCATGACCCCACAATATGGCCCTGAGACATGCTGTCCAAAGAGACATCATGTCTAGTGGTTACACCGCCGGTGGGGTGTTGTCACAGTGAAAAGTCAAAATGTTCTAAGAACCCTTCACACGTCCCTCAACTAATTATAGCTGCAACCTTGGGTCCACTAGAGGACATCATTCTGAGTGCCACCTTCCATAGCTTAGCTTCTTCCTTTAGAACTATATTTTCCTAATTGATGCAGCCATATGAGGACTTGTTTGCGGGAAGTTTAATTTTTTTTATGGCTTTATTTTGGGGTAGATACACAGTATTTAGACCTTTCTACCCCGGGCTGGTTTTCACCTTCCTGCCCAGGCCTTTTTTTGCTTATCAGACTTGAATTTATCCAAGCCATTCAGAGATTGTTTTCCTGTGACACATTGTACTTCATGATAGTCATAAATTTGAGTCAATATTTTTCACCTTTATTTATGAAAAAATCCCAAATTACCCCAAATTTTGAAAAATTTGCAATTTTAAAAATTTCAATTTCTCTGCTTTTAAAACATAGTGATACCTTATACATTATGTATTACCGTATTTTCCGGCGTATAAGACGACTGGGCGCATAAGATGACCCCCAACTTTTCCATTTAAAATAGAGGGTTTGGGCTATACTCTCCGTATAAGCCTACCCCTGAATGCCCAGCCCTCCCTGTCTCCAAGACGATCTTTTCCAGTCCAGGGAACTGACCATGGCACCAGGGCTTCAGTAGCGTCCTGGCTGCCATGGTAACCTATCTTTTTCTTTTCACATTCCCAGTTTCCCACATAGGAACTACTAGGGGCTGGGAAAAGATGGTGGGTCCATTGCCATAAGGCACTGGATGGGGAGGGGGATCTGTGGATGGCACTGTTATGGGAAAGAGGGGGGGGATCTGTGGATGACACTTATGGGAAAGAGGGGGGGGATCTGTGGATGACACTTATGGGAAAGAGGGGGGGGATCTGTGGATGACACTTATGGGAAAGAGGGGGGGGATCTGTGGATGACACTTATGGGAAAGAGGGGGGGGATCTGTGGATGACACTTATGGGAAAGAGGGGGGGGATCTGTGGATGACACTTATGGGAAAGAGGGGGGGGATATCTGTGGATGACACTTATGGGAAAGAGGGGGGGGATATCTGTGGATGACACTTATGGGAAAGAGGGGGGGATATCTGTGGATGACACTTATGGGAAAGAGGGGGGGATATCTGTGGATGACACTTATGGGAAAGAGGGGGGGATATCTGTGGATGACACTTATGGGAAAGAGGGGGGGATATCTGTGGATGACACTTATGGGAAAGAGGGGGGGATATCTGTGGATGACACTTATGGGAAAGAGGGGGGGATATCTGTGGATGACACTTATGGGAAAGAGGGGGGGATATCTGTGGATGACACTTATGGGAAAGAGGGGGGGATATCTGTGGATGACACTTATGGGAAAGAGGGGGGGATATCTGTGGATGACACTTATGGGAAAGAGGGGGGGATATCTGTGGATGACACTTATGGGAAAGAGGGGGGGATATCTGTGGATGACACTTATGGGAAAGAGGGGGGGATATCTGTGGATGACACTTATGGGAAAGAGGGGGGGATATCTGTGGATGACACTTATGGGAAAGAGGGGGGGATATCTGTGGATGACACTTATGGGAAAGAGGGGGGGATATCTGTGGATGACACTTATGGGAAAGAGGGGGGGATATCTGTGGATGACACTTATGGGAAAGAGGGGGGGATATCTGTGGATGACACTTATGGGAAAGAGGGGGGGATATCTGTGGATGACACTTATGGGAAAGAGGGGGGGATATCTGTGGATGACACTTATGGGAAAGAGGGGGGGATATCTGTGGATGACACTTATGGGAAAGAGGGGGGGATATCTGTGGATGACACTTATGGGGAAAGAAGGGGGGGGGGATATCTGTGGATGACACTTATGGGGAGGGGGGGATATCTGTGGATGACACTTATGGGGAGGGGGGGATATCTGTGGATGACACTTATGGGGAGGGGGGGATATCTGTGGATGACACTTATGGGGAGGGGGGGATCTGTGGATGACACTTATGGGGAGGGGGGGATCTGTGGATGACACTTATGGGGAGGGGGGGATCTGTGGATGACACTTATGGGGAGGGGGGGATCTGTGGATGACACTTATGGGGAGGGGGGGGATCTGTGGATGAACACTTATGGGGAGGGGGGGGATCTGTGGATGACACTTATGGGGAGGGGGGGGGATCTGTGGATGACACTTATGGGGAGGGGGGGGGAATCTGTGGATGACACTTATGGGGAGGGGGGGGAATCTGTGGATGACACTTATGGGGAGGGGGGGAATCTGTGGATGACACTTATGGGGAGGGGGGGAATCTGTGGATGACACTTATGGGGAGGGGGGGGAATCTGTGGATGACACTTATGGGGAGGGGGGGGAATCTGTGGATGACACTTATGGGGAGGGGGGGAATCTGTGGATGACACTTATGGGGAGGGGGGGGAATCTGTGGATGACACTTATGGGGAGGGGGGGGGAATCTGTGGATGACACTTATGGGGAGGGGGGGGAATCTGTGGATGACACTTATGGGGAGGGGGGGGAATCTGTGGATGACACTTATGGGGAGGGGGGGGAATCTGTGGATGACACTTATGGGGAGGGGGGGGAATCTGTGGATGACACTTATGGGGAGGGGGGGGAATCTGTGGATGACACTTATGGGGAGGGGGGGGAATCTGTGGATGACACTTATGGGGAGGGGGGGGAATCTGTGGATGACACTTATGGGGAGGGGGGGGAATCTGTGGATGACACTTATGGGGAGGGGGGGGGAATCTGTGGATGACACTTATGGGGAGGGGGGGGGAATCTGTGGATGACACTTATGGGGAGGGGGGGGAATCTGTGGATGACACTTATGGGGAGGGGGGGGGAATCTGTGGATGACACTTATGGGAAGGGGGAGGAATCTGTGGATGACACTGCTATGGGGAGGGGGATCAGTGGATGACAGTGCTATGGGGAGGGGGGGGTCAGTGGATGACACTGCTATGGGGAGGGGGGATCAGTGGATGACACTGCTATGGGGAGGGGGGGGATCAGTGGATGACACTGCTATGGGGAGGGGGATCAGTGGATGACACTGCTATGGGGAGGGGGATCAGTGGATGACACTGCTATGGGGAGGGGGATCAGTGGATGACACTGCTATGGGGAGGGGGATCAGTGGATGACACTGCTATGGGGAGGGGGATCAGTGGATGACACTGTTATGGGGAGGGGGATCAGTGGATGACACTGTTATGGGGAGGGGGATCAGTGGATGACACTGCTATGGGGAGGGGAAATCTATGGATGACACTATATAGCATCTTATGCTATATGTGTCATCCACAGATCTCCCCCATAACAGTATCCCCCAATACACCGACCCTGCCGCTCACAGCAGTATAATATCTAAAGACTTTTCCTTAACCGGCAGTAACTTGAACTTTAAATCAGCGGTATGATCTTTATTACCTTACAATGAAGCTCCGATAACAGGCAGAGCGGGCGGCAGCGTAACGTCATTCACTTACGTGACGAGCCTGCTCCGCCTGCTTCATTCATAAAGTGGGCTCACTCACCCGCAAACCCCTTCGATGTCGCGGTGTTTTTTCCGATGCCGGCGCATACAGCAGGGTTTCGGCTACCGGGAACAGCCAGTCGTAACAGTACGGCGCTGGGCGGCAAGTTACGTCCCGGTGGCCATACTATTACGGCGCTGGTCGGAAAGGGGTTAAAATCCACCATTGCTTTCTGTGTTTTGTTTTCACAGCATTCACCATGCAGAACAAATGACAGCATATTTTGTATTCCGTGGGTCAGTACGATTACTGCGACACTAAATTTACACAGTTTTATGTTTTACCACTTTTGCACAATGCTTTTTGTGTGACCATATTCGGAGAATCACTTTTTATTTTATTTTACCATTGATGGAGCTGTAGGATTGCTTGCATTTGTGGGATAAGTTGTAGACTATTTTGGAGTACGAGACTTATTAACGTTAATCCTTTTTTCAAGAAGAATGAACAATACAAGGTAATTAAGCCATTGTTCATAAGCGTTTTGACAGTTATCAAATTTACCATTTTTTTTTTTATATAAAAGACCATTCCTGTCTGGAAACGATGGCACTTCACTAGTTTCCATCACACAAGTTTATTAAAGTCACCCTCTAGCTCAAGAATTGAACATTAACTGGGGGAATGAATACTTAAATGGTGACCTCATTTTCATCTTTTTAGCTGCAGATTCACCAATTCCTGGGATCCTCTTCTGCCATCCAAGATTACCACACCGCTTGGTAGCCCAAGACACTTACTGCTGCAATTGGATTGGCCAACACTGCTCACGTGAACAGTGCTGGCCAATCCAAGAGCAGGGCTGCACAGTAGGAAGTGTCTTGGACTACCTATGCACGGTGTGCACCACATAGCCTGAGAAACCAAATGGCCATCTTATATGGCAGAAGAGGAGCCTGAGAATTAGAGGATCTGCAACTCAAAAGATGAAGGAGGGCACCAAGTAAAGTGTTCTGCTCGTTCCCCAGTTAATCTGAATTGTTTTCTTGCACCAGAGGGTTGCTTCGGGCACTAGGACAGATACGTATTCCATACCTTCCCCAGACAGCATATCTTCTCAGCCACTGACTTGGAAAGGACTCCATACCATACATCACAGCATCTCCATAGTCCACAAATGGAAGCTGGTTCCTTGGGGAAATAAAATAAGATTGGCATCTTACTACTTGGATTTACGATCTCTTTCTAATTACAGGGATCCGGCCACTGAAACCTCTCCTCCCAAAAAAAAACAAAAAAACAACAATACAAAAGAGACAGCGCCGATAAAGCACAGGGGTTCTTATGTCTTGGTCTACAAAATGTGGGCAGCACAGCGGCTGAGTGGTTAGCACTGAAGTCCTAGGTTCGAATCCGACCAAAGACAACATCTAGATGGAGTTTGTATGTTCTCCCCGTGTTTGCGTGGGTTTCCTCCGGGTACTCCCGTTTCCTCCCACATTCCAAAGACATATTGATAGGGAGCTTAGATTGTGAGCCCCATTAGGGACCACTTCATGCCAATGTCTGTAAAGCGCTGCGGAATATAGTACCGCTATATAAGTGCATAAAATAAATACAAAGAGCTGCCTTAGGGATTGGTGGGGGCCTCATCAGTCTGATGAGAAAAAAATTGAGATATCCTAGGAACATACCACTACTTATGATGATGGGAAATCTCACACTTTAGTTTCATCCATTCTACCATGGCGGGAAGCTGATAGGTTATGTTCACATCTACACCAGATTCTGCCATTTTTACCAGGAAGAATAAATAACCATGCGGCACCATTTTTCCTGTCCAAAACTGATGCAATTTAATCTGACCAATTGGCCAACAAGTCTTTTTCTCTGATCGGTTACATTTCCTACTGATAATGCATACGGTGTAACTTCGACTATATAGGAGACCCTGACAAATACTTACCTCTGACAGATGTGATTTGCACATTTTACCAAGAGGTCCATGCAATGAACAGCGATGATTCCCATAACAACTAAACTCAAAGGACCCAACTGCAAGAGAAAGAAGGAAAAATTTAAACTGAATACACTTAGTCGTGGCCAAAAGTATTGAGACCAACACAATTTTTGGTTTCTCCTAAGTTTGCTGCTTCTGTGTTTTTAGATATTTTTGTGTCAGAGATGGCTTCAGTGGTGACATCTCTCTGGTAGACACATCTCTGCTGAAGATAATCAGGTCATCAAGCACATGTCAAGGAGGAAGAAAACAAACTCCTGGTAACTATGAATCCTTAGCCTAGTGAGGCACTTAGTAGATGTCATCATTACCAGAGAACCCCTTTAAGGACCAATAAGGTTCTGAAGTGATTTTGAGAAATCATAACAGAAAATCACCCAAAAATGACCGAAATCACACAAAGATCACCCTTCAAATTATTCAAAACTCATTTTTGGAACTTTGCTAACCCTTTAAGTGTTTCACAAGAAAAAGTTAAATTTATGATTTATTTTTTGCAGAATTTCCATTTAAATCCTCACTATTGATTACCCTAAGGACTCATGCACACGACAGTATTTTTTTGCGGTCCGCAAAAAGGGGTTCTGTTGTTCCGTGTCCGTTTTTTTTTCCGTGTGTCTTCCTTTATTTTTTGGAGGATCTCCAAAACATGAAGGAAAGTTTAGTTTGCCATGCATATGATAGGAAAAAAAAACGGATGCGGATGACAATCTTGTGTGCATCCGTGTTTTTTCACGGACCCATTGACTTGAATGGGTCCGCAAACCGTTGTCCGTGAAAAAAAAAATAGGACAGGTCATATTTTTTTCACGGACGCGGATGACAAACGGTCCATTAGCCGAGTTTTCCACGCACACATTGAAAGTCAATGGGTCCGCAGAAAATCACGGAAAACGGAACAACGGACACAACAGTGGTCGTGTGCATGAGGCCTAAGTCTGCAGTTCACAAAAACAGCCCATATGTGGTTGTAAACTTCTGTATTGGCATACTGCAGGACTCAGAAGGGCCACATGTAGGGTGTAAATAAACACCCTACATGTGGCCCTAATCTTGTTTAACAGTGCTCAAGAGAGAAAGAGCACCATGTTCATTGGAGTCCTAATATGGCGATTTACACATCTTGTGCAGACAACTGTAGAGGCTCTGGGGTGAAATAATAAATGGAATCCCAGAGAAGTGACCACATTTTGGAAACTCTGCCCCTCAGGGTATTGCTGGAATGTTTTTTGGGAGCTTCACCATGTGTGCCTGAGGTACTCTAACAGTGGAATCTCAAGTGGAATTACAAGTGGTACAATTTTGGAAAATACACACCTCAAGGTATTTTATCAAGGGATAGAGTGAACATTTTGACACCACAGGCATTTTGTAGAAACTAACCCTTTCATGATTGGGCCTGAGAAGGCCTATATGGCCAGGCACTTTTTTGTGGTTTAGCTCACGTGGTGGTTCGGCAACCCTAATTTTTTAAATATATTTTTAAAACCATATGCATAGTTTTGCGTGACTATGGTGACTGTTTCAGTTGGAGTGGGCATTTTTTTTTGTTTCCATTCTTTATTATATTGTTTTCATTTATTTTTTTTAATTTATTTTTGGTACATAATATGTCCTTCAAGAGGTCAATAAAACACCTCTGGGGGTAACGGACACTTTTTTTTTTTTTTTTAAATTGTACAATTTTTTTTACTGTAACTGGGATCCCAGTGGGATATGGCACACAGCTGATCAGGGTCTGCCAAAACACTGCTGCTCTGCTCCGGCCCAGAGACACCTGGTGGTCAAGTGACTGTAAGAACAAATAGAGAAAGCGGTTCAGCCGCTTCCTGTATTCATTGCATAGCACTCACTGAGCGCTATGCACCCAGCACAGAAGGCAGAAGCAGCAATAAACCGCTTCTCATATACAGTACAGACCAAAAGTTTGGACACACCTTCTCATTCAAAGAGTTTTCTTTATTTTCATGACTATGAAAATTATAGATTCACACTGAAGGCATCAAAACTATGAATTAACACATGGAATTATATACATAACAAAAAAGTGTGAAACAACTGAAAATATGTCATATTCTAGGTTTTTCAAAGTAGCCACCTTTTGCTTTGATTACTGCTTTGCACACTCTTGGCAAAATATCATGTTTTAGTGTTTCCATAGTCAGAGCCATAATTTTTTCAGTTTTTCGGCGATTACCTTGGGTAGGGTATGATTTTTGCAGGATGAGATGACAGTTTTTTTAGCACTATTTTGGGGTGCGTGTGACTTTTTGATCGCTTGCTATTACACTTTTTGTGATGTAAGGTGACAAAAAAATGGTTTATTTAGCACAGTTTTTATTTTTTACGGTGTTCATCTGAGGGGTTAGGTCATGTGATATTTTTATAGAGCCAGTCGATACGAACGCGGCGATACCAAATATGTGTACTTTTTTTTTATTTATGTAAGTTTTACACAATAACAGTTTTTTTAAAACAAAATGATGTTTTAGTGTCGCCATATTCTGAGCCATAGTTTATTTTTTTGGGGCGATTGTCTCAAGTAGGGGCTCATTTTTTGCGGGATGAGGTGACGGTTAGATTGGTACTATTTTGGTGGGCAAACGCCTTTTTGATCGTTTTGCTGTTGTACTTTTTGCGATGTAAGGTGACTAGAGTTGAGCGAATACCTGGATGTTCGGGTTTGAGAAGTTCGGCCGAACTTCCCGGAAATGTTCGGGTTCGGGAACCGAACTTTGTCCCGAACCCCATTGAAGTCAATGGGGACCCGAACTTTTCGGCACTAAAAAGGCTGTAAAACAGCCCAGGAAAGGGCTAGAGGGCTGCAAAAGGCAGCAACATGTAGGTAAATCCCCTGCAAACAAATGTGGATAGGGAAATGAATTAAAATAAAAATTAAATAAATAAAAATTAACCAAAATCAATTGGAGAGAGGTCTCATAGCAGAGAATCTGGCTTCACGTCACCCACCACTGGAACAGTCCATTCTCAGATATTTAGGCCCCGGCACCCAGGCAGAGGAGAGAGGTCCTGTAACAGAGAATCTGTCTTCATGTCAGCAGAGAATCAGTCTGCATGTCATAGCAGAGAATCAGGCTTCACGTCACCCACCACTGCAACAGTCCATTTTCATAAATTTAGGCCCAGCACCCAGGCAGAGGAGAGAGGTCCCATAACAGAGGATCTGGCTTCATGTCAGCAGAGGATTAGTCTGCATGTCATAGAGAATGAGGCTTCACGTCACCCAACATTGGAACAGTCCATTGGCATATATTTAGGCCCCGGCACCCAGACAGAGGAGAGGTTCATTCAACTTTGGGTAGCCTCGCAATATAATGGTAAAATGAAAATAAAAATAGGATTGAATGAGGAAGTGCCCTGGAGTACAATAATATATGGTTAAGGGGAGGTAGTTAATGTCTAATCTGGACAAGGGACGGACAGTTCCTGTGGGATCCATGCCTGGTTCATTTTTATGAACGTCAGCTTGTCCACATTGGCTGTAGACAGGCGGCTGCGTTTGTCTGTAATGACGCCCCCTGCCGTGCTGAATACACGTTCAGACAAAACGCTGGCCGCCGGGCTGGCCAGCACCTCCAAGGCATAAAAGGCTAGCTCTGGCCACGTGGACAATTTAGAGACCCAGAAGTTGAATGGGGCCGAACCATCAGTCAGTACGTGGAGGGGTGTGCACACGTACTGTTCCACCATGTTAGTGAAATGTTGCCTCCTGCTAACACGTTGCGTATCAGGTGGTGGTGCAGTTAGCTGTGGCGTGTTGACAAAACTTTTCCACATCTCTGCCATGCTAACCCTGCCCTCAGAGGAGCTGGCCGTGACACAGCTGCCTTGGCGACCTCTTGCTCCTCCTCTGCCTTGGCCTTGGGCTTCCACTTGTTCCCCTGTGACATTTGGGAATGCTCTAAGTAGCGGGTCTACCAACGTGCGCTTGTACTCGTGCATCTTCCTATCACGCTCCAGTGCAGGAAGTAAGGTGGGCACATTGTCTTTGTAGCGTGGATCCAGCAGGGTGGCAACCCAGTAGTCCGCACACGTTAAAATGTGGGCAACTCTGCTGTCGTTGCGCAGGCACTGCAGCATGTAGTCGCTCATGTGTGCCAGGCTGCCCAGGGGTAAGGACAAGCTGTCCTCTGTGGGAGGCGTATCGTCATCGTCCTGCCTTTCCCCCCAGCCACGCACCAGTGATGGGCCTGAGCTGCGTTGGGTGCCACCCCGCTGTGACCATGCTTCATCCTCATCCTCCTCCACATCCTCGTCCTCCAGTAGTGGGCCCTGGCTGGCCACATTTGTACCTGGCCTCTGCTGTTGCAAAAAACTTCCCTCTGAGTCACTTCGAAGAGACTGGCCTGAAAGTGCTAAAAATGACCCCTCTTCCTCCTCCTCCTCCTGGGCCACCTCCTCTTCCATCATTGCCCTAAGTGTTTTCTCAAGGAGACATAGAAGTGGTATTGATAACGGCGTCATCGCCACTGGCCATGTTGGTGGAGTACTCGAAACAGCGCAACAGGGCACACAGGTCTCGCATGGAGGCCCAGTCATTGGTGGTGAAGTGGTGCTGTTCCGCAGTGCGACTGACCCGTGCGTGCTGCAGCTGAAACTCCACTATGGCCTGCTGCTGCTCGCACAGTCTGTCCAGCATGTGCAAGGTGGAGTTCCACCTGGTGGGCACGTCGCATATGAGGCGGTGAGCGGGAAGGCCGAAGTTACGCTGTAGCGCAGACAGGCGAGCAGCGGCAGGATGTGAACGCCGGAAGCGCGAACAGACGGCCCGCACTTTATGCAGCAGCTCTGACAGGTCGGGGTAGTTGTGAATGAACTTCTGCACCACCAAATTCAGCACATGCGCCAGGCAAGGGATGTGCGTCAAACCGGCTAGTCCCAGAGCTACAACGAGATTTCGCCCATTATCGCACACCACCAGGCCGGGCATGAGGCTCACCGGCAGCAACCACTCGTCGGTCTGTTATTCTATACCCCGCCACAACTCCTGTGCGGTGTGGGGCCTGTCCCCCAAACATATGAGTTTCAGAATGGCCTGCTGACGTTTACCCCGGGCTGTGCTGAAGTTGGTGGTGAAGGGGTGTGGCTGACTGGATGAGCAGGTGGAAGAGGAAGCCGAGAAGGAGGAGGTGGCAACAGGAGGCAAAGAATGTTGCCCTGCGATCCTTGGTGGCGGAAGGACGTGCGCCAAACAGCTCTCCGCCTGGGGCCCAGCTGCCACTACATTTACCCAGTGTGCAGTTAGGGAGATATAGCGTCCCTGGCCGTGTTTACTGGTCCACGTATCTGTGGTTAGGTGGACCTTGCTACAGATGGCGTTGCGCAGTGCACACTTGATTTTATCGGATACTTGGTTGTGCAGGGAAGGCACGGCTCTCTTGGAGAAGTAGTGGCGGCTGGGAACAACATACTGTGGGACAGCAAGCGACATGAGCTGTTTGAAGCTGTCTGTGTCCACCAGCCTAAATTACAGCATTTCATAGGCCAGTAGTTTAGAAATGCTGGCATTCAGGGCCAGGGATCGAGGGTGGCTAGGTGGGAATTTACGCTTTCTCTCAAATGTTTGTGAGATGGAGAGCTGAACGCTGCCGTGTGACATGGTTGAGACGCTTGGTGACGGAGGTGGTGGTGGTGTTGGTGGTACATCCCCTGTTTGCTGGGCGGCAGGTGCCAACGTTCCTCCAGAGGCGGAGGAATAGGCCGAGGCGGCAGCAGCAGAAGAGGCCGAGGCGGCAGCAGCAGAAGAGGCCGAGGCAGCAGCAGCAGAAGAGGTAGCAGGGGGAGCCTGAGTGACTTCCTTGGTTTTAAGGTGTTTACTCCACTGCAGTTCATGCTTTGCATGCAGGTGCCTGGTCATGCAGGTTGTGCTCAGGTTCAGAACGTTAATGCCTCGCTTCAGGCTCTGATGGCACAGCGTGCAAACCACTCGGGTCTTGTCGTCAGCACATTGTTTGAAGAAGTGCCATGCCAGGGAACTCCTTGAAGCTGCCTTTGGGGTGCTCGGTCCCAGATGGCGGCGGTCAGTAGCAGGCGGAGTCTCTTGGCGGCGGGTGTTCTGCTTTTGCCCACTGCTCCCTCTTTTGCTACGCTGTTGGCTCGGTCTCACCACTGCCTCTTCCTCCGAACTGTGAAAGTCAGTGGCACGACCTTCATTCCATGTGGGGTCTAGGACCTCATCGTCCCCTGCATTGTCTTCCACCCAGTCTTGATCCCTGACCTCCTGTTCAGTCTGCACACTGCAGAAAGACGCAGCAGTTGGCACCTGTGTTTCGTCATCATCAGAGACTTGCTGAGGTGGTATTCCCATGTCCTCATCATCAGGAAACATAAGTGGTTGTGCGTCAGTGCATTCTATGTCTTCCACTGCTGGGGAAGGGCTAGGTGGATGCCCTTGGGAAACCCTGCCAGCAGAGTCTTCAAACAGCATAAGAGACTGCTGCATAACTTGAGGCTCAGACAGTTTTCCTGATATGCATGGGGGTGATGTGACAGACTGATGGGGTTGGTTTTCAGGCGCCATCTGTGCGCTTTCTGCAGAAGACTGGGTGGGAAATAATGTGAACGTGCTGGATCCACTGTCGGCCACCCAATTGACTAATGCCTGTACCTGCTCAGGCCTTACCATCCTTAGAACGGCATTGGGCCCCACCATATATCGCTGTAAATTCTGGCGGCTACTGGGACCTGAGGTAGTTGGTACACTAGGACGTGTGGATGTGGCAGAACGGCCACGTCCTCTCCCAGCACCAGAGGGTCCACTAACACCACCACGACCATGTCCACGTCCGCGTCCCTTACTAGATGTTTTCCTCATTGTTATCGTTCACCACAACAACAAAAATATTATTTGGCCCAATGTATTGTATTCAAATTCAGCTGAATATAAATTTGAGGCCTAGTATTTAGGCACTGGGTGACAGGTATAGATTTACTGACGGAATTAGACTTGGAAATGCACAGTAGCGTGTGTGTGAAGTTATTCTGAATGACCCTATGTGCACCTTGAATATTATATACCCTTTTAGGGATAGATTTCAAATAGCTCTGATACAGCAGAAACCACTAAATTAGGAAATTGCTAAATTGGGAATTGTATTTCAACCCAGAACAAAAAATGTGCTTTGACGGACACTAAATAACTTGCCCAGCCACAACAGTACAGCGGTAATGACAGATTTAGCGGGATATAAATTTGAGGCCTAGTATTTAGGCGCTGGGTGACAGGTATAGATTTACTGACAGAATTAGACTGGGATATGGCCAAAAAATAACCACACTATTGCTAGTTAAATGCACTTGGTGTGACAGCTTGACCAACCACACTACTGGGGGTTAAATGCACTTGGTGACAGGCGCAGCTTGCCCCTGATGTAGTAGATGGCCAAAAAATGAACAGACTATTGCTGATTAAATGCACTTGGTGTGACAGCTTGACCAACCACACTACTGAGGGTTAAATGCACTTGGTGACGGGTGCAGCTTGCCCCTGATGTAGTATATGGCCAAAAAATAACCACACTATTGCTGGTTAAATGCACTTGGTGTGACAGCTTCACCCTGATGTAGGCTTTAGCCAAAAAACCACCACACCATTGAGGGTTAAATGCACTTGGTCGCAGCTTGTGCTGGCGCACCACAAGACACGAAATGGCCGCCGATCACCCCAGAAAAAAGTGACTGACAAACGGTCTGGGCAGCCTAAAAACAGTGAGCAATTGAGTATCAGCAGCTCAATGACCCACAGCTGCAGATCGATCAATAATCAAGTCCTTTGGAGGAGTTAATCTGCCTAATCTCGCCCTACTGTCACAGACGCAACCTCTCCCTACGCTAATCAGAGCAGAGTGACGGGCGGCGCTATGTGACTCCAGCTTAAATAGAGGCTGGGTCACATGGTGCTCTGGCCAATCACAGCCATGCCAATAGTAGGCATGGCTGTGATGGCCTCTTGGGGCAAGTAGTATGACGCGCCAAGAAAGCGACGAACACCGAACCCGAACCCGGACTTTTAGGAAAATGTCCGGGTTCGGGTCCGTGTCACGGACACCCCAAAATTCGGTACGAACCCGAACTATACAGTTCGAGTTCGCTCATCCCTAAAGGTGACAAAAAAAAAAAAAAATGGTTTATTTAGCACAGTTTTTATTTTTTACGGTGTTCAACTGAGGGGTTAGGTCATGTGATATGTTTATAATATGTATACTTTTTTTTCCCCTATTTTTTTTTTTACTTTATTTGGGGAAAATTACATTTTTGTTTATTTTTACTTGAAACTTAATTTTTGGGGGGGAAAACTTTATTTTTTCAACTTTTTTTTTATTTTTTGTCCCACTTTGGGACTTGAACTTTTGGGGGTATATTCCTTTACAATGCATTCCAATACTTCTGTATTGGAATGCATTGGCTGTATGAGTAATACTGTGTGTATTACTCATACAGCTTCCGGGGCCTGTGAGATCCAGGGGGCTGGATCTCACAGGCTCTTCCCCAGAAGGCAACGCAGATGCCTCAGGAAGGCATCGTGCTGCCTTCCATGCCATTGGGTCCCCCCCCCCCACAGCCCCATGGGGACCCAATGGCACCACTGCTGCACCAGGTAAAAGCTGCAAACCACAGGTCTGAATTGACCTGAGGTTTGCGGTGTTCGCCGACACGGGGTGGGGGGCTCACTTGTGCGTTACGTGAAAATCGGCCCATGCTCAATTTTGTGCATTTTTCACGTAACGCATGCCCCACAGAAATGAATGGGTTTGCGTGAAAATCGCAAGCATCCGCAAGCAAGTGCAGATGCGGTGCGATTTTCACGCACGGTTGCTAGGAGACGATCGGGATGGAGACCTGATCATTATAATTTTCCATTATAACATGGTTATAGGGGAAAATAATAGCATTCTGAATACAGAATGCTTAGTGAAATAGCGCTGGAGGGGTTAAAAAATAAAATAAAAAAAATGTAACTCACCTTAATCCACTTGATCGCGCAGCCGGCATCTCCTTCTGTCTGTCTTCTGTGCTGTGTGCAGCAACAGGACCTGTGGTGACATTATTCTGGTCATCACATTATCTTTTACCATGGTGATGGATCATGTGATGCCTGGAGTGACATCACCACAGGTCCTGTTGTTGCACACAGCAAAGGAAGACAGACAGAAGAGACGCCGGCTGCGCGATCAAGTGGATTAAGGCGAGTTAAATTTAAAAAAAATAAAAATAAAAATGTAACCCCTCCAGCGCTATTGTACTATACATTCTGTATTCAGAATGCCATTATTTTCCCTTATAATCATGTTATAAGGGAAAATAATACAATCTACAGAACACCGATCCCAAGCCCAAACTTCTGTGAAGAAGTCCAGGTTCGGGTTCGGGTTTGGGTACCAAACATGCCGATTTTTCTCACGCGCGTGCAAAACGCATTACAATGTTTTGCACTCGCACGGAAAAATCGCGCATGTTCCCGCAAAACACCCGCACCTTTTCCCGCAACGCCCGTCTGAAAGAGGCCTAAGGACTGTGTTAGTAACAGTTGGGTGCCTGCTGCTGATCGAATGAGCGAAGCTTCTGCACCCGCCTGATCATCGGGCTGTATATGTATGGCGCTGGTCTGGAAAGGGTTAAATGTTTGTCCTAAGAGTCCACAGGATAATGAATAAGTGTCTGATTGGTTGGGGGTCCAACCACATGTTCTCCAACTCACCAATCAGCAGAACAGGGGTCTGTGTCTCCAAACATGAAAGGAGAGGCAGTCAAGAATGCATGCTGATGCTCTATTCAATTCTTTGGGAAGGAAGGGGATGGCTAAGCGACATCCTCTACTTCTCTTCAGCCATCTCCTATTCCTCCTTGATTTTTTTTATTTACCTCATTGGCAGTTTTCTCTTCTCGTCCATACTTGCTTAATGAAGGCCAAGTCGTTTTCAGAAAGCTTGTAGAACAGGGAGATGGCCGTAGACTTGATGGTGATGCATTGCTCCTGCTCATCCTTACGAGTGTCAGTAAACCTTGTTTCACCAGTACACCAGTACGAGCAGAGGCAATAATCCCAGCCTTACGCACCAGTGAGTCTGCCAGGGTGGACTTTCCATGATCCACATGGGCTATGACAGACATGTTGCGGATATTTGCCTTTTTGTCCATGACGGCATGGATCTGGTCACCCGTGAACTTCATCATTTTGGCGGATTGGGGCGGATTCTCTTCACGGGAAAAAGCCGGAGCGGACTGTCTGCCTCCCAGCAGACAACCAGGCGGAAGAGCTCGTCCATACTTGTATCCTACTTCCTGGTTTGTCAGGTGTCTGCTATCAGCAGATCATGTGACACTAACCACACCCCTAGTTCTTACCAATGACACTTCCTACATTACAAGGCTACACTACAGGACGAAACCTAGAGCAACCTAGGGTGCAATGGTCGGCTAATAACTTTAGAATAACGCAGTTTTGCTAAATGGAGGTATTTGGGAAAATGATATAACAGCGATATCGGTTAGGCGGGATACATTTATATTAGAGGCACAAGTCCTTTAAATCTTGGGACTACCCTTATTACTTGTGCAAGGAGACAAGACACTGAGGACTCTGTTCCGATTTACTCAGGTACTATAATACAGAAATATACTGGGATCCAATCCCAACCCCCTTGGAAACTTGTGATTAACCAATCATAATGAAGTAGTACAGCTTTAAATAATATCAGCTTAGACTACTTTTACTTAGCCTGCCAGAGAGTGCTTCTGCTAATGTGAAAGTAGCTTTATGGCTAAAAGCCATTGAGTCACAAGATGTACTATGACCTTTATCTCATATATATACTTCCTGAGTATGCAGGAAACAAAGCTAAACCACAAGCTAGTGGTTAAGATGAGCTTAAAGGGGTTGTTCGTCCAGTCCAAATTTTTGAAAAGGGGCTTCATGTGGTGTAAATGATTCAGTGTGCCCCTCTGGTCTCTGCCGACATGCAGGAAATGTCCGTTCAGACAGGGCACTGCCCACCTCTTCTCTAATAGAAATGAATAGGGCAGTTTATTACAATTTCCTCTCTGGTAGCGCCCCCTGCTGTTTATCCTTCTTAGTGGACTTTATTCATTAGTAGTGGACCAACATTAAGAACGGGGACTCAGTGCCACTTGTTTTATTTAGCCCTTATGTTGGCAGGTGATAAATATTTTTCATGGGATAAGTCCTTTAAAAATGACCTAACAGCCCTGAGGTCAATTTAATTAGTAGAAATGAAGATAAAATAAACCAAGTGACCATCCTGTGCTACATTTCTCCTACACGGCCTATCCAAAGAATAATGACAATATACAAAAGGGAAATGAATTCAGTGGAGGTGAAATAAAGAGGTCACGGAAATTAAAGGGGTATTCCGGTAATGACAACGAAAATCCCACAGAGATGGATGGCAGCACGCCGATTGTCTTTTCTATTTTTGTGATCAGTTGGACCCCTACCAATCTATCTAGTGGAGAAGGGATACATCCTTGTAAACAGAATACCCCTTTAAGCTTAGAATCCAGTAGCTTCAGGCTGGCTGGGTTTGACAACCTACATTGCTCTGTATCAGCTTTGTTCCATGAGATTCTCAGCAACCCAAATAGGAACAACAGGTTTTTTGATCTTTTTGAAAATGAAAAAACAAAACAAACCCGCCCCCCCTAAGAATCACTTATGACTAGAAATAAAAGAAGATTACAGCAATTTGTCATCAAAGCCAAGTGATGCACAAACAAGAAAAAAAAGACAAGCTTTCTGCCGCTCCAGTCATCCAGATAATAAAGCAATCCATACATGAAAGCAGATACGGAGTGTAATGCGAGCAGCGTCCAAATGCTGGCAGCAAGAAATGTGTACAAAGCAGAATGGAAAGAACAGCAAAATGACCTCCATCGGTTGTGTGGTACCTTTTTTCCCCTAAAGTGGGGGGGGGGGGGGAATGTCAATGTGTCTTAACGGGCGAATACTAATGAGCGCTTCCACTATGGAAGCCCTCTTTAGTACAGGAGGACCGGGAGCAGCGAGTGCAGCGTTGCGCGTCAGGTCACAGCACAGCGCATCAGGATAAACAAGAAGAGCGTGCATGTGAGGAGTGGCGGTGGTGTCCGGAGCAGGAGGGGTAAGCTGATTTTTTTTTTTTTTGGGTCCGCTCCGAGCATGGAGGTCTGAATGGGGGTCATTCATATTGGTGCTCTGATCAGAGGTCTGAATGGGGGTCTTATTTCCATTGTGGTTCTGATCTGAGATCTTATTGGGGGTCATTCACATTGGGTGTTTAATCTGAGATCTGAATGGGGTGCATTATTTACATTGGGGGTCTGATCTGAGGTTTGATTGGAGGTTTTATGAGCATTGGGGTCTGAGGTGAGGTCTAAATGGGGTCTTAACATTGTTGGTTTAGTGTGGGGTCTGACTGGGGGTCTTATAACATTGGTGGGTCTGAGCAGAGGTTCTTTTGGGGGTCTTATTAACATTGGGGGTCTGATTGGTAGTCTGTTTATGAGGTCTAACGAATAATATTTTTTATCTTTTCCTTCTCTAAAACCTAAAAATACTGATATATTGTAATTTATTGTTCTCTGCTATCAGCCACTTCAGGGTGGATAAAGGCACTTCATTAGGTCACATATATCAAGTACTAGGAAACTCCAAGATACGGGTGAAGAAAATGAGTAGCTTTACATGCAGGCATCATATTCATGGCATATCCTGTAAATATCTTTTACATGGGTTATCCCACAAAGTATTACCATGCAATGAACTTTTCAAATGAGGTATTACTGCAGTATACATGCAATAAAGGGGTTAGCGCCCCCTGCTGTTTATCCTTCTGGTCCACCTTCTCCTGCATTCACTGGTGGACCAACATGCTCAGTAGCTTCCCTGCTCCTTCGAGAAGCAGCCCAGACACCTTCCATCCATCCATCCCTACTTCCAAATTCAAAGAAATATACAGTAATGACAGTGGAGAAGGAAATTGTGGGGGCATTAAATCCCATATGCATCCCCGGGGCCATTTTCTATGCATCCTGGGAAACGGAGGTGCTCAATGAGAAAGGGAATGTGAGTAAGGCTGAGTTCACACGGGCGAGATTTCCGCGCGGGTGCAATGCAGTAGGTGAACGCATTGCACCTGCACTGAATCCTGACCCATTCATTTCAATGGGGCTGTGCACATGAGCGTTTTTTTTCATGCATCACTTCTGCAATGCTTTAAAATCGCAGCATGTTCTATATTCTGCGTTTTTCACGCAGCCCTGGCTCCATAGAAGTGAATGGGGCTGCGTTAATAACGCATTGCATCTGCAAGCAAGTGCGGATGCAATGCGTTTTTCACTGATGGTTGCTAGGAGATGTTGTTTGTAAACCTTCAGTTTTTTATCACGCGCGTGAAAAACGCATCAAAACGCATTGCACCCGCGCGGAAAAAACTGAACAACTAAACGCAATTGCAGCCAAAACTGACTGAACTTGCTTGCAAAATGGTGCGAGTTTAACTGAACGCACCCTGAACGCATCCGGACCTAATCTGTCACGCTCGCGTGAACTCAGCCTAAGGCCCCATGCACACTGCCGTGTTTCACAGCCGTGTGCGGGCCGTGGAACCGCGGCCTGGATCCCTCCTGAGAGCAGGAGCGCACGGCGTCACTGGTTGCTATGACGCCGTGCGCTCCCTGCTGCCGCCGCAATACAGTAATACACTGGTATGATCTATACCAGTGTATTACTGTACTTTGCCGGCAGCAGGGAGCGCACGGCGTCATAGCAACCAGTGACGCCGTGCGCTTCTGCTCTCAGGAGGGATCCAGGCCGCGGTTCCACGGCCCGCACACGGCTGTGAAACACGGCAGTGTGCATGGGGCCTAAGAGTGTTATTTCAGGAGAATAACCCCTTTAAGATGCCGAGTTGGTGAAATAGAGCAGCGAGGCCCAGGAAACTCAAACTCAATATTTCAGAAATAAAAAGGTTTAATTCATGTTTTTCATACCAGAATGCCAGCATTTTTTACAGCCAGCGGCAGGCCAAGGAGTCCAGTCCCAATGTTCCCTTTTAGTAAATGTATCAGCGTCTGGAACCATCTACAGTAGGAAAATACAGAAAGGGATCACAGCTATCACAATGACCTCAAACCATCCAGATTTACATGGAAGCTACCAGCAAATAGTAGCTCTATAGTCCAAAATAATACAACTTACAGGCCCTTATTAACATGTTTACCAGATTGCACGGTTTCCGCTGCAGTTTCTTCTGTTAATTCTTCATGTGTGGACAGGTACAGTAATTGCACGTTGAAGGCTACAGAGACAGGTCTCTAATTTACAGTCATGCATGGTAGACGTACGCACGACTCCCCCCTTCCACCCCATTTCTAACTTACAGCATGAAATGGGGGGGAATGAGCATTCTAAGATTGAACAAGTACACTACACAGTGCTTCCTGGGGCACAGGTCTAGAAGAAGGTTTAGTTGGACATGTGCTTTAAAAGGGGCTGTCTCACTTCAGCAAATAGCATGTATTATGTAGATGAAGCTAATACAAGGCACTTACTAATGTATTGTAATTGTCCATATTGCTTCCTTTGCTGGCTGGATTCATTTTTTCCATCACATTATACACTGCGTGTATCTATGGTTACGACCACCCTGCATTCCATCAGTAGTGGTCGTGCTCGCACACTATAGAAAAATGCGCCAGCCTATCTGGTGGACAAGACCATGGGAGTGCACGTCACCCGTGCTTTATCCTGTCGTGTGCGAGCATAACCCCCACTGATGGATTGCAGGGTGGTCGTAACCATGGAAGTGAGCAATGTATAATGTGATGGAAAAATTAATCCAGTCAGCAAAGGCGGCAATATGGACAATCGCAATACATTAGTAGTTGTCTTGTATTAATTGCCTCTACATAATATATGCTATTTCCTGAAGTGAGAGAATCCCTTTAAGCTTAGCACTGCCCCATGCTCTCCTGAGTGATTGCATCCTCTGTATGACACAAACAGTATAGAGGGGTTGGTTCCGTAGCAGAATTAGAAGTCAGCTCTTAGTAACTCTGTATGCAGTAAGCTCCCTCTAGTGGTGGTTACAGGTAGCCTGAATGGTGACAACAACCCTAATAAAAAAATAAAAATAAAAAAAAGGGATCTTCATTCGTACAGGTTATTTTACTCGCCGAAACTTATACTTCTTATTAACAGGACCCTGATGTCATTGTAGACCCCACAATTCTTCTTTGGGTTATGGGACTTGGCTTTCAGCACACACCGGAAAACTACAACTCCCATTCCGTTACTCCACACTTGCGTGGAGAGAGCAGAGATCAGTAATGTGATGCACGGGGCTGTCAATCTGACTTGCTGTCATATGATCGGTGACATGTCAACATAAAAAGGGAAGTGGAGGTTAGGCCTCAGTCACATGTTAACGGATACAAAAGGAAGAATCCATGCACCTTAGAAAATAAATATAATAAGTGCTATAAAATTAAAGGGGTTGTCCAGCTTTTTGGAGATTTTTAACTACTGATAGCAGCATAGTCTAACTACTCACCTGCTGGCCGCCGCTCTGATCCAGCTCCCTTCAGATGTCATGCAATCCCCGTCCTATAAGCTTCTGGATGGACAGGGCCATGTGTGCTGCTGCAGCCAATGACTGGCTTCAGAGGTGACATGACAATTAGAAACCTAGGGAGCTGGAATAGTCTGGAGGGGAAAGGGTGAGTAGGATTTTTCTTCAACAGTTAGAGCATGCTGCTAACAGTGGTAAAAATGTCCAAAAGCTGGACAAACCCCTTTAAGTTAAATGAAATGCTTATTAATCTTCGGTCTTTGGACAACCCCTTTACCTCTAGGTCTATGCGGTGGACTCGGAGCTCTATATAAAACTAAAACAGAGCTTTGGCCATTACTATTCTCAGGATGCAATCGATTGAAAAGGTGTTTATTCCCTTCTCAGCCAGGTAATGCCTATCCACAGGAGGCACCATAAATATCTGATAGTTGCAGGTGCCGACCAGCTGCCCCATCCAGACAGAGAATTATTGGAGAAGGGGGTCACACGTGTGGCTCTCTCCATTCCCTTCTATAGAAACAGCCAAGTAGATAACTGTCCTGCCATGAACTTACGTGGTGCTGCTGCTGCCATGTTCTCCAAGCCTCTCGTACTGTCTGGATCTAGGCACAAGGCTGTTGATGATCCCCGGGGCGCTCTCCTCACTGGGACTGGCTTCAGTGGAGCTGTAGTTGTTGTACTCATCGGTTCTCAGCCTGGTGGTAGCCATGACTCCTAGACAAAGGTGTAAAAAAATTTTTTTAAAAGCTTAAAATTACAGTAAGAAAAGTACTTGGCTCCAGAGACAGTTATGGAGAGAAAAACGTACTTAAAAAGGGTTTTCCCCGACAATCAAATACTGGTCATCAGTATCTGATCGCGGGGGGGCCTGGCACTCGGGACCCAGCTGATAAGCTGGTTGAGAAGGCACAGGCACTCACAGTGGCCATCTCACAACCATATGAGATGATGTAAGATGCAGATTTCACATCAAAGATTTTTAAAATGTGACCAGCAGCATTTTCCTCATATAGCACTGACGTATCCCATAGCACTTTATAGACACTAGCATCAAGCTGTCCCCAGTGGAGTTCACAATCTAAGGCCCCCATAAGTGTGGGAGGAAACTGAAGTCCCCAGAGTACCAGGGAGAACATACAAACTCCAAGCAGATGTTGCACCAACCTAGGACCCCAGTGCTGCCTACACTGAGCAGAAGAAACTATCCCTGCCGATCCTGGTTCTTTAGTGCACTGCAGAGATGGGGGGATTTCAGTAATGGCTGAGGGTGCATACAGAAATGTACATAGAAAGGATTGATACACCGCGAGACTGAATCCAGAAGTGGATATCAACTCTAAATAAAGGCAGGAGGTGCCCATTGAAGTGGCCTTGCTTTCAAAAAATGTATATGTCATGTGCCCACCAATTGTCAAACGTTTCCTGAAAGCTCAGTGACCCTTAACCCCTTCTACCCCGGGCCAGTTTTCGCCCTCCTGCCCAGGCCATTTTTTGCAAATCTGACATGTGTCACTTTATGTGGTAATAACTTTGGAACACTTTTACTTATCCAAGCTATTCAGAGACAGTTTTTTCGTGACACATTGTACTTCACGATAGTCAGAAATTTGAGTCAATATAGTTCACCAATCCCGAATTTACCCCAAATTTTGAAAAATTCACAACAGTATCAGTCTAGTTTTTACGGCGTTCCCTATGAGGAACAACTGACCTGTTCATTTCATTGTCCAGGTCACTGTGATTACGGTGATGCCCCGTGGATCTCACAGGCAAGCAGGCTGTAAGCGTATTACAGTGGTAATACACCTACAGCCAATGGATGACAATACAGAAGTATTGTAATGCATTGTAAAGGGGATCAGACCTACAAAAGTTGAAGTCCCAGAGTGGGATAAAAAAATAAAAAAATAAAAAAAAAAAAAAAAAAAGTTAAAAAAATACCGTTCACAAAAAAAGTAAAGTTTCAAGTAATAACTTAAAAAGAAATTTTTTATAGGGAAAGAAAAGTTGACATGACCTCCTAACCTGTAAAAACTTTGCAAAAAAAAATTTGGGGGGTCACCTTACATCACTAAAAGTGCAACACCAAGCGATCAAAAAGTCATATGCACCCTAAAATAGTACTAATCAAACCATCATCTCATCCTGCAAACAATTAGCCCCTACATAAGACAGTCGCCCAAAAAAAACAAAAAAAAAAAAAACACTAAAGGCTTTTAGAATATGGAGAAGCTATAAAAAAAAAAAAAAATTCTAAACTGCTTTATTATGTAAAACTAAAAAACAACTAAAAAGTCATATTTGGTATGGGGTCGCGTCCGTAACAACCTGCTCTATATAAATACCACATTACCTAACCTGTCAGATGAACAATGTAAATAACAAAAAATAAAAACGGTGCCAAAACAGCTATTTCTTGTTACCTTGCCTCACAAAAAGTGTAATATAGAGCAACCAAAAATCATATGTAGCCTAAAATAGTACCAACAAAACTGCCACCTTATCCTGTAGTTTCCAAATTGGGGTCTTTTTGGGAGTTTCTATTCTAGGGGTGCATCAGGGGGTCTTCAAATGTGACATGGTAGCTTAAAATTATCCTAGTGAAATCTGCTTTCCAAAAACCATATGTCGTTTCTTTCCTTCTGCGCAATGCCGTCTGCCCGTACAGCAGTTTACGACCACATATGGGGTGTTTCTGCAGAATCAGGGCAATAAATATTGAGTTTTGTTTGGCTGTTAACCCTTGCTTTGTTAGTGAGAAAAAAAATTTTGATTAAAAGGGAAAATGATGATTACACTTACCGGTAATCGGATTTTCCAGACCCCACGACAGCACCATAGAGAGAGGGATCCACCCCCAGGGACAGGAAACCTACAGAAATAAAAGGGTGGAGCCTCTCTTCCCATTCAGTGGATTACAGAGCAAGAGAGGGACTCCTACACCATTGGTTATTCCGAACAGAACATCATAACTGCTTATACATTGCACAATTATTAACTACATCAAAATATACCAATTTTATTTTATTTTTTTATAGAAGAAACCATCACCAAGGGTGGGAATTAGGAAGGGTGCTGTCATGGGGTCTGGAAAATCCGATTACCGGTAAGTGTAATCATCATTCTTCCCTTCCCCCACGACAGCACCATAGAGCGAATTACAGAGAAAAGAACCCTTCCTAGGGAGGGACCACCGCTTGCAAAACCTTTCTCCCAAAGGAAAGATCAGAAGAGGAAAGTAAATCCAAACGGTAGTGACGGAAAAAGGTAGAAGGTGAAGACCACGTGGCTGCCTTACAAATTTGTTCAATGGAAGCCCCCGACCTTTCTGCCCACGAAGTGGAAACCGAACGCGTAGAGTGAGCCTTCACCGAAAGGGGAGGAGACAGGCCCTCCTCCAAGTAAGACTGAATAATGGCCAGTCTAAGCCATCTGGACAAGGTACTTTTGGTAGCCTTCCTCCCTTTATTTGATCCCGAGAAGAGAACAAACAAAGCAGAAGACTTTCTCCATTCTTCCGTAAGTTTGAGATACTGCAACAAGCATCTCCGTACATCTAGCGTATGAAACACAATCTCTCCCGCATTCTTTGGATGGTCACAAAAGGAAGGGAGAACAATCTCCTGTGATCTATGAAATTTAGAAGATACCTTAGCAGAAAAGGCCGGATCAGGTAGAATAATAACTCTATCATCAAGAATTACCGTAAAAGGGGGATTGATGGAAATGGCCTGCAGCTCACTGATCCTTCTAGCCGTAGTAAGGGCCACTAACAAAACTAGCTTGAGAGTAAGAAACTGAATACCTATAGAATCAATGGGTTCGAAAGGTGCTTTGGTAAGGGAATTAAGAACTAAATTAAGGTCCCACGGGGGCACCCTAGGGGAAGAGACTGGTGTCATCCTATCTACCGCCCTGAAAAACCTAACAATCCATGGATTCATGGCAAAATTTTGCTCAAAAAGGGCAGATAAAGCAGAGACCTGCACTTTAAGCGTACTTTTAGCGAGACCCAAGGAAAGACCCTTCTGCAAAAATTCCAGGACCTGGGAAATAGGGACACATTCTGGCAAATGCTTAGGGTTGAGTTTACTGAACTCCATAAACTTCTTCCAAGTTCTCGCGTAGATAGAAACCGTAACTGGTTTTCTACTTTTTAGTAAGGTCGTGATAAGTTCCTGAGTAAAACCTTTTTTTAACTAATAGGCTCCGCTCAAATTCCATGCAGTCAGATGGAGACCAGCTGCTGCTGGATGGAAGACCGGAACCTGGGACAGTAGATCCGGTAGATCTGGTAGGATCCAGGGGTCCGAAATAGACATGGTTCGAAGCAGCGTGAACCATGCCCTCTTGGGCCAAAAGGGGGCAATCAGGATGACCCTCGCTTTGTCTACCCTGATCTTTTTTAGAACTGCTGGGATTAACTGGAAGGGGGGAAAGGCATATGCCAGAGGGAAGTTCCACTTCAGAAGAAACGCATCCACCCCATAGGGGGATTCACTTGGATTTAGAGAACAAAAGATTTCTACTTTCTTGTTCAGGCTCGTACTGAAAAGATCTATAGTTGGAGTGCCCCACGACCTGCAGATCCTGGAAAATATTGAGGCGTTGAGGGACCATTCCCCTTGTCTTAAGGGGTATCTGCTGAGAAAATCCGCCTGAATATTCTCTTTCCCTTTTATGTGGAGAGCCGAAACGTGACTGACCTGTCTCTCCAATAATGTTAGCAATCTCCCAGCTTCCCACCGTAGGGATACCGACCTTGTCCCCCCTTGGTGATTTACATATGCTACTGTCGTCTGATTGACAGAATTCTTACATGGCCTGTGCCAAGAAGGGCTAAGGAAGCTTTCACCGCCAGTCTGACTGCCACTAACTCTTTCCGGTTGGAGGAAAAGACCTTCTGAGCTGGGGACCATAGACCTTGGAAGTTGTATCCCCGCACATGAGCCCCCCACCCCCAGGGGCTTGCATCTGTGGTCAGGACAATGGGATCCGGGTAGGACCATGGAATTCCCTGAATCAGATTGTCTCTGACCAGCCACCAGGATAAGCTTTTCCTGGTTGTGCCTGAAATTCTTATTCTGACATCTAGCTTTCCCCCGTGTCTTTTGAAGGCTGTCAAAACTTCCGACTGTAGCTGTCGGGAGTGAAGCTGAGCCCATTCTACCGCCGGGATGCAGGAATTCAGAGAGCCCAGTACCGACATAGCCTTCCGAAGAGTCAGGGAGGTGGAAGAGAGGGATTCTATTTGACTCCAGACCTTTGCGATTTTTTCTTCTGGGAGATATGTTCTTTGAGTCTCGGAGTTCAACACTAGGCCCAGGAATTTCTGCACCTTTTGCGGTATCAATCTGGATTTTTTGTAATTTACTATCCATCCCAGATCCTGGAAGGTCTGAATGATATACTGAACATTCTGTTGGCAGACCCGTAAGGAATCTGCAATAACTAGAAAATCGTCTAGATATGGGACTATCAAAATGTTTGTTATCCTCATGAACGACACCATCTCTGCCACTACCTTCGTAAAAATCCTTGGCGCCATGGACAGGCCAAATGACTCCTCTGATATAGTTTTGTCAATACAAGTCTGACACAGCTTCTTGCCATAAGAAGCGGATAAAGCCGCACCACATAGCGGACATTCTTTGTTTTTTCTTTTGGCCAGCACTTTTTTCGGTTTAGGCTGGAAAAAAAGAGAGCAGAAAGCGCAAATCTTAACAACGCAAAAAACCAGACAATAAGCCACTAACCCCCTGAAGATCAAAAGAACTACCAGGATGGGATTCACATCACCCTCAGCAGATTCTTGTCTTCTCTCTTCCTCCATAACAACCTCTGATGGGGGGGAAATATGGAGTCTATACACTTCAGGGATACAAGAGAATAGTATTAAAAACCCTTAAATACTATAAGCCAGGGCCACTCAACTGAAGGCCTCCTACATTGTCTGGCTTCAGACCGTCCTGTACAGGCTCAGGGATCGTCCGTCCTTATCCCCTTAAATAAACATGAGGGACCGAGAACGCCCGGCTCCTTAGTTCCGGAACCGGAAGCACCGATGTGCGTTCCACCTGAATCCGGAAGTGCGCCCTACTCGGCACGCTCCGGAAGTACGTCATCATACTTACCGCGCACCGGAAGTGCGTCACTCGCTCACCGCCTCGGACCCACGTGGAAGCGCTGCACAGCTCCAGTACAAGGTTAGGTGGTAGAGCCCCAGACCCGAGGATAGCCACCCAACTGCGCCAACATGAGGCGCCTCCCATGGGGCAGAGCTCTCCCTGAGAGGTAACCCTCATGCCTGCCGCAGGATACGGAGGGCCCCTGGAGCACCTCCGCATCCTAGGGTCCTGACAGCCTGCCCAGCAGCGCGATGGACCCCGGCAGCAAAACCGTAGCCCTCTAGGAACTCCTAGGAAACAAGACCACGGTAAGACCTGAAAAGGAAACTGTAGGTCTCCCACTCCAGGGACAGGAAACCACTGAATGGGAAGAGAGGCTCCACCCTTTTATTTCTGTAGGTTTCCTGTCCCTGGGGGTGGATCCCTCTCTCTATGGTGCTGTCGTAGGGCAAGGGAAAAATCTGCCAAAAAAGTGAAAGTTCACTACCTCCGCTATCTGACAAGCAGAGGGTTGAGGTGAGAACTTATTTTGCATGTACACTTACAAAGGTGAATCAGATGAAAATCATGGCTGTCAGTAAATAGTGATCCATATTCCTCACAAATTATATAATCATTCCTATGGATTATGGATCCAGGAAGGCAGGGATGAAAAATGAAGACGCAAATACGGAGAAAAAAGAAAAAAAAAAAGAATTTAGATTACACTTACTGGTAATTGGTTTTCTTTGAACCTATGACAGCACCCCTGGAGAGACCGCCTCCTCAGGACAGAAAACAGGAACCAGAATCGCTTTAAAAGAAGGTCCACCCCCTCTATCCCCAGTCCTTTTCCAAGAACTAAGGAACATAACATCCTAATAAAACCTTCTTATATAAATTCTATCCAAGTTTTTTACAATAAAATTTTCATCTTTACATTTTTTTTTTTTTTATTATTACTTTATAAACAAAGTATTTTTAGGGAATGGAATCATGCAGGTGCTGTCATAGACTCAAAGAAAACCGATTACCGGTAAGTGTAATCAAAATTTTACCCTTCGCCTATGACACTGGAGAGTAGGCAAGAATCCTATCTAGGGCGGGACAACAGCTTGAAGTACCTTACGACCAAAAGTAAGCCCTTCATTTGAAGGAAGCTGAAGTCTATAGTGCAAGTAGCACTCCAGCTGGCTGCTCCACAGATCTGCTCTATGGAAGCACAACTCCTTTCTGCCCAGGAAGTGGAGACTGACCTAGTAGAGTGGGCCATGAACCCTAAAGGTGAAGGAACTCCTTTAAAAGAATATGCTAAGGCAAAAGCCTGCCTAATCCATCTAACTATGATATGGGACGAGGCAACAGAACCCTTCTTCGGACCCTGACATAAGAGCAACAAATGGGAGGAGGACCTTCATGGTTGCATGACCTGCAGATACTGAACAATGCATCTCCTAACGTCCAAACAATAGAATACTGACTCTTATTTTTAGGAGAAGAGCAGAAGGATGGTAACACCATCTCCTGGGAATGGTGAAAAACCTGAAAGAGACCTTCGGTAAAAAAGAAGGATCTTTCTAGGACCTAGGTCCTCAAACAAAGTCCTGAACGGATTGCAGTAATTTCTCATCATCTAAACCCATAGAACAGGCATGTCCAAACTGCGGCCCTCCAGCTGTTGCAAAACTACATACTCCCAGCATGCCCTAATAGCTGTAAGCTATCCAGGCATGCTGGGAGTTGTAGTTTTGCAACAGCTGGAGGGCCGCAGTTTGGACATGCCTGCCATAGAAGCTCTAACTGCTTTAGGGCTCTTTCACATCTGCGTTATTGTCTTCCGGCATAGAGTTCCGTCGTCGGGGCTCTATGCCGGAAGAATCCTGATCAGGATTATCCTAATGCATTCTGAATGGAGTGAAATCCGTTCAGGATGCATCAGGATGTCTTCAGTTCCGGAACGGAACGTTTTTTGGCCGGAGAAAATACCGCAGCATGCTGCGCTTTTTGCTCCGGACAAAAAAACTGAAGACTTGCTGCAAGACCGGATCTGGAATTAATGCCCATTGAAAGGCATTGATCCGGATCCGGCCTTAAGCTAAACGTCGTTTCGGCGCATTGCCGGATCCAACGTTTAGCTTTTTTAGAGTGGTTACCATGGCTGCCGGGACGCTAAAGTCCTGGCAGCCATGGTAAAGTGTAGCGGGGAGCAGCATACTTACCATCCGTGCGGCTCCTGGGGCGCTCCAGAGTGACGTCAGGGCGCCCCACGCGCATGGATGACGTGATCACATGGCACGTCAACCATGTGCATGGGGTGCTCTGACGTCATTCTGGAGCGCCCCGGGAGCCGCACGGACTGTAAGTATACCGCTCCCCCGCTCCCCGCTCCTACTATGGCAACTAGGACTTTAATAGCGTCCTGGCTGCCATAGTAACACTGAAAGCATTTTGAAGACGGATCCGTCTTCAAATGCTTTCGGTACACTTGCGTTTTTCCGGATCCGGCGTGTAATTCCGGCAAGTGGAGTACACGCCGGATCCGGACAACGCAAGTGTGAAAGAGGCCTTAACCAGGGCATTAGTGTTCTCAGCATTGAACAGCTGCTTTCCTGCAGACTCGTCCTCAGAAGAATCGTTAGGAGATTGCCATTCCCCTTCTTCCTTCCAACCAGATGATACATCACTGTCAATAGAGGGGGGGGTTAGACGCGGACACAGAGGTACTAGGGTGATTTTTAAACAGGCCGCTAAGGCTACTTTCACACTGGCGTTTTGGCTTTCCGCTTGTGAGAACCGTTCAGGGCTCTCACAAGCGGTCCAAAACGATCAGTTTTGCCCGAATGCATTCTGAATGGAAAAGGATCCGCTCAGAACGCATCAGATCAGTCTCCATTCCACTCTGGAGTCGGACACCAAAACGCTGCCTGCAGAGTTTATCTGTTCGCGATGTGGTGCGGAGCACAATAGAAAATGAATCCATCCCCTATTGACTTTCAATAGTGTTCAAGACGGACCCGTCATGGCTATATAAGACATAATACAACCGGATCTGTTCATGACGGATGCATGTGGTTGTATTATTGTAACAGAAGCATTTTTTGCAGATCCATGACGGATCCGCAAAAAACACTAATGTGAAAGTAGCCTAACAGATTCTTTAACTTCATCACAGATTATCTGCAAGAGACTGACCATCAGAGATGGAGCTTCCTCCCCCATTAACTTGCTTATGCATGCTTGACACAGGGGTATAACCCAGGCAGATGGTAACTTTCTTTTACAAACAGCACCCGCCTTCTCCTTTGATCTGGAGACCTTCCTAGAAGACTCATATCTAGGCACAGAAGATGGCCCCCATGAGCAAATACATAACACTGATGTTAATGGGTAACAACCCCTCTAACCCCACCCTGGTACCGGTGTATCATTGGTGGCTTCAGGGCGCTGAGCCTGCTCCATAATCATACAGCCATAATGGAGGAACTGCCCACTACTGGTCTGCAGCACAGCGCTTCCTCCCTCTGCCAACCAGAAGCGACGTCCTACATGTGCTGGCAGCCGGACATGCGAAACACGGCCCGCAGAGGTCCGATGTACCCAGGAAGGCTGTAACCCGCCCAGGCCGGAAAAGAGACCGGAGTGGGGTAGGAAGAGAAGAGGGCCCAGATTTGTCGCAGCGGCTTACGCCACCCGGGGTAACCCTCCTATACTTGAAAAAGCCTGGGGGCCACGCACCTCTGATTCTTTCAAACAGCGATTCCAATCCCACCTGTCCTTTAGGACAGGAAACAGAACTAGGGGTAGAGGGGTGGAACCCCTTTTAATAAGATTCTAGTTCCTGTTTCTTGTCCTAAGGAGGAGGCGGTCTCTCCAGGGGTACTGTCATAGGCGAAGGAGAAAATCGCTGCACCAGTTAAAATCCTGGAATACCCCTTTAAGGCTAGGACTACACTTTCCATAATGTTATTCATTGATTTTAACTGTTGATTTGAAAGTGTTGTATTGCTTTGTAGTGAAGTTGAGGCTTGATAGTTAAAATCAGTCAGTGATCACAACTCCCAGCACATACTACCAGTTACTGGCAGGTCTTATAGAGCTGGAGGTAGGGCTGTAGTAAACGATTATTTGAGAAATCGAGGATTCTAATAAGAAAAAATGAATTAATGGACTGTTTTCCTTTATAAAAACTCATCAGACCTCCTGCCATCAGTCCACAACGCCCTTCGTTCCCCCCTGTGCGATCAGCCCAAGTGCATCAGTTCCCCCAGTGCCATCAGCTTCCCCCCACCCTAGAGCCATCAGCTCCGTTCCCTCAGTGCCTTCAGCTCTCCCCCACCCCAGTGCCATCAGCCCCTCCTTGCCATCCACTGCCATGTCCCACTCCCCCAGTGCCTCCATGCCATCCATTGCCATGCGATGTCCCCCAATGCCATCAGATCAGCCCCTCCATTGCCATCTGTCCCCCTCCCCCTGTGCCTCCATGCCATCCGCCATGTCCCCCACTTCCCCAGAGCCATCTGCCCCTCCATGCCATCCATTGCCATGTCCCCATCCCCCAGTGCCTCCATGCCATCTGTCCCCCTTCAGTGGCATGTCCCCAGCGCCAGTGAGATAAAATACTTACCTTTCTTGTAGGGGCACAGCTTCTTCTCCGTCAGACAGCGTCGGGTCATAGTGAGCATAAGCACACACTATGACCTGATGATGTGTCAGGATCCAGTGCAGCGCGGTATGGGCCGGCGGATGACCTCGGAGCAGTGAGTAATAGCAAGCGCTTCACTCCCACTCCGTGGTCACATGACACAAACGAATCCTCGATGCAAAAAATTTGCATCGAGGATTTTTTTGTGTCGAATTACTCAATCCAATCGAGTAATCATTTTAGCCCTAGCTGGAGGCTTATTCTACTGGCATATCAATGGAAATCCCAGCCAGGAGAAAATGTTCTGTGCCGTCTGGTACCGGTCCAACGAAGATGCAGAAAAATATTGTCTGGGTTCTCAGCTGGAAGCAATGATTTCTGGGAAGCCGTCCACTTCCAGTAATTGGCTCATTGATATACTGACACGTACGGGCTGTAAACTCTCAAGCCGCAATCACAAGTCTGGAGATTGCACAATCGGAGACCTTTGTACTTCATATAGGGAACATGAAACCAGTGTCATCTCCTGGAGAAAGAGCAGAGTCAGGAGCTGGTCGCACCCCAACGAGCTGTCACAGGGTGCATATAAAACCCTGCAGACATAGGGTACATGCACACGAACGTTGTTTGTTTCCGTTTCGGTTTTTTTGCGGATAGGATGCAGACCCATTCATTTTACTGGGTCCACAAAAAATGCGGACAGCACACCGTGTGCTATCCGCATCCGTATGTCCTTTCCGTAGCCCCGCAAAAAATTTTAGGCATTGTTACAATGGATAAACAAAAAAAAAACGGATGGCATACGGATGTCATCCGTTTTTTTTTTTGCGGACCGCAAAACACATACGGACATGTGCATGTAGCCATACTCAGCACTAGTACAAGGATCCCTGAAGGCATCACAACAGGTCCTCAGAGCCTCCACACATGACCTAACAATACAGGTAAAACCAATACACTGTTTAGTGTCTACTTGCCAACTCTCCCGGAAGATCTTGGAGGCTCCACGGAAAAGAAGAGACCTCCCGGACTCTTGGGAGAGTTGGCCAATCTCCGGGGGGAAGGCGCAGAATTCTCCTGGCACTAGCACTGTGTGTAGCCCTGGGATTCTGCGTTCTGAGAGTAAGCCCTGCCAGCCAAACACCCATTGAGGCAGCAGTGCCAGGTCATGTAAAGAGGGTGTGGCCTGTTTGGAAAGGGGTGTGGTCTGTCAAAAAGGGGCCTTTTTTTTTTTTTTGGGTGGCACACATCGCACACCACACTAATGTGTCACCCAGATCCCACTTGTTAGTACAATGTTGATCCTAAGGGCCTAAACCAGTGCACTGTCTGGAGTGTCCACCCCTGTAAGATATTATTATAACCTACATAGGTTTAAAATTATATGATGATAAATTTAATAATAAATCTAGATAGAAAGAGGTGCTCCATTTTTTAATACACTGCTCAAATTCCAAAAAACATACCATCCTTGTTCCACCACTAGAGGGAGCCAACTGCATACTCATTTGTATTCAGTTCAAATACAGTATAAACAATATGCAGTAAGCTCCCTCTAGTGGTGGCGGCAGGTGGCCTGCAGGTTATTAGGACTTGTCCATATTAATTTGGTTTTCATTCATTGAAAATACTGTGCCCATACAATTAAATGGCTTCATTTTACATTCCTGCCTTTTTACATGTAGTTTTTTTATTCTAGGCACATGGTTTTTATACGCCAGGGATCAGAACATCAGATGTTTAGGTGTAGACACCCACCACCCCTGTCGATCAGCTGTTTGAAGAGGAGGCTGCTGGTTCCCCTTCATTACACTGTACGTGGGGCGCCGCCTCCTCTTCTAACAGCTGATCGGCGGGGGTGCCGGGAGTCGGACCCCCACCAACCTGATAATGATGACCTCTCTTGAGGATAGGTCATCAATATATACTGCCAGGATACTTCCCTGCTCTTGTTAAATCAAATTTAGGTTAAATTAAATTACTTTAGCGGTCCGAAGCGCATCAGTTTGCATTCTGAATAGAAAAGGATCCGCTCAGAACGCATCAGTTTGTCTCCGATCAGTCTCCATTCCGCTCTGGAGGCGGACACCAAAACGTAGCCTGCACCAAAACTGAGCCAAACGGATCCATCCTGGCACAATAGAAAACTGATCCGCCCTCCATTGACTTTCAATGGTGTTCAAGACGGATGCGTCCTGGCTACGCTACAGATAACACAGACGGATGCGTCCTGGCTACGTTACAGATAACACAGACGGATGCGTCCTGGCTACGTTACAGATAACACAGACGGATGCGTCCTGGCTACGTTACAGATAACACAGACGGATGCGTCCTGGCTACGTTACAGATAACACAGACGGATGCGTCCTGGCTACGTTACAGATAACACAGGACGGATGCGTCCTGGCTACGTTACAGATAACACAGGCGGATGCGTCCTGGCTACGTTACAGATAACACAGGCGGATGCGTCCTGGCTACGTTACAGATAACACAGGCGGATGCGTCCTGGCTACGTTACAGATAACACAGGCGGATGCGTCCTGGCTACGTTACAGATAACACAGGCGGATGCGTCCTGGCTACGTTACAGATAACACAGACGGATGCGTCCTGGCTACGTTACAGATAACACAGGCGGATGCGTCCTGGCTACGTTACAGATAACACAGACGGATGCGTCCTGGCTACGTTACAGATAACACAGACGGATGCGTCCTGGCTACGTTACAGATAACACAGACGGATGCGTCCTGGCTACGTTACAGATAACACAGACGGATGCGTCCTGGCTACGTTACAGATAACACAGACGGATGCGTCCTGGCTACGTTACAGATAACACAGACGGATGCGTCCTGGCTACGTTACAGATAACACAGACGGATGCGTCCTGGCTACGTTACAGATAACACAGACGGATGCGTCCTGGCTACGCTACAGATAACACAGACGGATGCGTCCTGGCTACGCTACAGATAACACAGACGGATGCGTCCTGGCTACGCTACAGATAACACAGACGGATGCGTCCTGGCTACGCTACAGATAACACAGACGGATGCGTCCTGGCTACGCTACAGATAACACAGACGGATGCGTCTTGGCTACGCTACAGATAACACAGACGGATGCGTCCTGGCTATGCTACAGATAACACAAACGGATCTGTCTTGGCTATGCTACAGATAACACAAACGGATGCGTCTTGGCTATGCTACAGATAACACAAACGGATGCGTCCTGGCTATGTTACAGATAATACAAACGGATCCGCACCAAACGCGAGTGTGAAAGTAGCCTTACATGGGCTGTGGTATCTTGGGCTAAAAAAATTTTTTATAAAAATGTTTTGGTAATTTGGGCATAAATCCGCTCAGAAGCTCCATATTGTCCATCCCAATAGTGACCCTCGCCTGCCTCCGTACTGCCATTAGCCACATGATAATATTGGCCCTCGCCTCCCCCCGTACTTACATTCTGGGAGCCGGTGTGACACCAGGCGGTCCTCACGCGCTTCCTGCTCCTCCGCTCTGTCAGCTTCTCATCATTACCTCCAGATGCAAACACTACAGTCACGTGAGGCTCAGGTCAGCTGATCGTTGCCCTGACAACTGTCTTTTTTTGTGTCGTGCTTCGAAAAGCTTTATTGTTCTTCTTAGTGTGAACAGTCGCTTCACAGCAGAGCCAGGGAGCATTGGCATTGATGATAATGCTCTTTGCTTCTCTGTGAGATAAAGTGGTCACCGTCATTTTGTAGTAAAAAGGTCGCAGAGAAGCAAAGAGCATTATCATCAATGTTAATGCTCTCTGTCTCTGCTTGGCACTCTTTCAGGCAGTGGATTCCACGCATGGCATCGGCTCCTGTGAAAGAGCCCTTATTTATGCCATTTTTCCTCAAGTATAAAACAAATGGTTCTTGTAATAATATCTCGCTTTGTTTTGCAGGTAATTTTGTGACTAGTTTCTGGACGTAGTTTCGTGTAGTCACCAGGTGGCGCTGTGACGTTATCCGCAGTGGCAGTCTATCGTCGGTGTGGCCACGCGGTGGCGCTGTGGCGTTATGAAAACTATGGTGGCCGTCTATCATCGATAGCTAAAGCTTGCTTAATATGGCCACGTGGTGGCGCTGTGGATGTGTAGATCAGATGATGCTGTATAGTTGGATAGGCAGGTACATACAGGTCTACAGACAACCTACAGCTGTCTTCCATGTTAGAAGCTGCTCATAGCCTACAGAGGGCTGCACTAATGCCATCTAATGGGTACCTGCACCCAATGCGGATTACACACATTTTTCCTGCGCCAATTTTCATTCTGAAAGACCACAGTGTAATACAGTCCCAGCAAAGTGAACGAGGCTATACATAATTCATGCCCACTGTGCTTTTCTTTACGCGCGGAAATTGAGCTGCAGTGCGGATAGGGTGGCCATCTTGCCCGTACGTACTTACCAACGTTTCAGTTGGTAAAATTGGGACATATAGGTCCCTGCCCAGGAACACCCACTTATGGGTGGGGTTTATGTTAGCCCTGCCTATTTTCAGCCCAGCATATTGCAAATTTGCCTGGACTGTCTCTGAAAATTTGGGACAGCCTCACCAAATTTGAGACAAATTGGCTACTTTGCTTCCCCAACCAAAAATACCAGCCGAGTATATGCAGGTAAATAGGGGGCGTCATTTGAGGCATGGCCTAATGCAGGGTGTTATTTGACAATAACGGTTTAATTATATTTTACAGTTTAGCACCTTTTTACAAAAATAAATAAAAAATAAAAATAATTTGCTGTGGTTTGTAATATAAAATGTGGACTAAAATGACACTCCATCCTCAGGTGTTATGAATGAGCTGTTATGGAGAAGCAAAAATCCACCAAACCAGGAAAAAGCCACCTAAGGGTCCATTCACACGTCCGCAAAATGGATCCGCATCCATTCTGCAATTTTGCGGAACGGGTGCAGGCCCATTCATTTTCAATAGGGCCGGAATGTGCTGTCCGCATCCACATTTGCGGATCCGCACTTCCGCATCCGTGCTTCCGTTTCCGCAAAAAAATAGAACATGTCCTATTCTTGTCCGCAATTGCGGACAAGAACAGGCATATTCTATTAGTGCCGGCAAAATGCGGAACGTACATTGCCACTTTCCGTGTTTTGCGGATCCGTGGCTCCGTGTATCCACAAAACACGTTGCGGACGTGTGAATGGAGCCTTAGTGTGCAGCCCTATGCAAGAGCCTAGTTTTCCCTGGTCAGTGCTGTAAAACTAAGGCCCCATTCACACGTCCGCAATTTCGTTCCGCATTTTGCGGACCCATTCATTTCTATGGTGCAGCACGATGTGCTGCCCGGATATGGAATTGCGGACGAGAATGGCATATTCTATTAGTGCCGGCGATGTGCGGTACGCAAAATGCGGAACGCACATTGATGTGTCCGTGTTTTGCGGATCTGTGAATGGACGTTACAGTTACACATTACAGATTATGTGAATAGACCCTAATAGAAGACAATGGTTTCTGCACTTAAAGGGATTTTCCCATCTCAGAGAATGGGGCAATATCGCTAGGATATGACCCCATTGTCTGATAGGTGTGGGTCCAACCTCTGGGACCCACACCTACTCCGAGAACAGAGCCCTGAAAGTCATGGATGGTGCACTGCTCATGTGCAGCCCCCCTCCATTCATTTCTATGGGGTCGCCAAAAATAGCTGAGCACTGGCTCTGCTATTTCCGTCGGCCCCATAGAAATGAATGGAAGCAGTGGCCACACAAGAGCGTTGTGCTCCCATTTACTACTACGGGGAGAGCACTTGGTGGTGGCCGGAACCCGGAAAACCCGGGGTCCTCCGGGCACCGCATTCCCCGCTCTGTTCTCCTAGCGATATGCCCCCATTGTCCCAGATGGGAATACCCCTTTAAAGGGGTTGTCCAGGTTCAGAGCTGAACCCGGACATACCCATATTTTCACCCTGGCAGCCACCCTGATGTTAGCATCGGAGCAGCTCATGCTCCGATGCGCTCCCTTGCCCTGCGCTAGATTGCGCAGGGCATGGGCTCTTTTGTTTACAATAACTGGGTGGAGGCTTCAGATGGGCGGGCTTTAGCTCTGCCCTAGCCGTTTTACTGGCAAGGGCAGCGCTAAAGCCCGCCCATCAGTGCCGGTGACATCACCAGGCTTCCTGGCAGCCCCATGGAGAACCTGGTTCATCACCAGAACTCCTGAAAATGCCTTTGCCCTGTGCGAATTAGCGCAGGGCAAAGGAGAGCATCAGAGCATGAACTGCTCCAATGCTCAAGTCAGGGGGGCTGCCGGGGTGAAAATGCTCTGAACCCAGACAACCCCTTGAAGAGTCCCCACTGATTTTATATATAGAGTCAGTGTTATGAAGTGGAGAATCCCCAAGAACTAATCTGTATGTTTGGGGACACCCCTGTGTATTTAAAGGGAACATGTGACATTGCACATGGTGTCTGAGCTGCAGGCAGCATTTTATAGAGCAGAAGGAGCTGAGCAGATCAATATATCATTTTATGGGAAAAGATTTAGTAAAACTTGTAATTTATACGTTTAAATTCCTGCTCATTCTGGTATTTGAAGTCAGGGAGGCGGTCCTATCATTGACTGACAGCCTTCCCTCTATGAGGAGGTCCTATCAGTGATTGACAGCCTTCCCTCTATGAGGAGGTCCTATCAGTGACTGACAGCCTTCCCTCTATGAGGAGGTCCTATCAGTGATTGACAGCCTTCCCTCTATGAAGAGGTCCTATCAGTGATTGACAGCCTTCCCTCTATGAGTAGGTCCTATCAGTGATTGACAGCCTTCCCTCTATGAAGAGGTCCTATCAGTGACTGACAGCCTTCCCTATATGAGGCAGACCTATCAGTGATTGACAGCCTTCCCTCTATGAGGAGGTCCTATCAGTGACTGACAGCCTTCCCTCTATGAGGCGGTCCTATCAGTGATTGACAGCCTTCCCTCTATGAGGAGGTCCTATCAGTGATTGACAGCCTTCCCTCTATGAGGAGGTCCTATCAGTGACTGACAGCCTTCCCTCTATGAGGCAGACCTATCAGTGATTGTCAGCCTTCCCTCTATGAGGCAGACCTATCAGTGATTGACAGCCTTCCCTCTTTGAGGAGGTCCTATCAGTGATTGACAGCCTTCCCTCTATGAGGAGGTCCTATCAGTGACTGACAGCCTTCCCTCTATGAGGCGGTCCTATCAGTGATTGACAGCCTTCCCTCTATGAGGAGGTCCTATCAGTGATTGACAGCCTTCCCTCTATGAGGAGGTCCTATCAGTGATTAACAGCCTTCCGTCTATGATGCAGACCTATCAGTGATTGACAGCCTTCCCTCTTTGAGGAGGTCCTATCAGTGAGTGACAGCCTTCCCTCTATGAGGAGGCGGACCTATCAGTGATTGACAGCCTTACCTCTATGACAGTATACACAGCTGTCAGTCACTGATAGGGCCGCCTCCTGGACTTCAAAGCTCAGAACAAGCAGGAATTTAAACGAATGGAATGCAAGTTATACTGAATCCTTTCCCACAAAACTATATATGAATCTGCTCAGCTCTGCAGAATTATTCGCATTTTCATGGTGATAGGTACCTACTTTTAAATTGTCTCTGCGGGTTTTGAACACAGGACCTTCTGTATTGAAGACAAAGACCCTTTGAGCCACAGAGCCCAATGCTATAAATAGGAAGATTTTCTCCAGAGTTTCCAGAGCAATGGTCCATGAAAATCACTGGCAGAAGAAGGGTGCCATATGTGTTGTGCTAGTGGTTTTTATGGACCCATAGACTCTAATGGGCATGTTTGATCCGCATCACAGACCAAAGCAGTGCAAGTCTCGATGTTTTTTCCCACTGACCCGCAGTTACTGGTGTGTAAATAAACTGATTCAAATCTCTGGGTATGTGTGTTGTCTGGAGAACACAGAGCTTTAGGCCACCTGCACCTTTGCGGAATACCTGCCGTTTTTCCACGCGGTACCAGTACAGTACCAGTAAAGTGTATGACATTACACAAATGTTATGCACACTTTTCTGCCTGGAAATTGACCTGCCGTGCGGATTTCCAAATCTGCAACATGTCAATTATGTTTGCGGGTTTAGCTGCAGATTTCACCATTTTCCAATGAACTGTGAGATCTGCCGCTAAACTGCATCTAATTTATGCGGATCTTATGTGTGTTCGCCCACACGGATCTGTGTACTGTCCTTGGAGAACACGGACTGCACACGTTTGTGATTCACTTACGTGTGAAGGACACCTTAGTAAGCTCAATGGAAAAAAAAAATCTAACTGGATTTCATTATTATATAATAAAAAAAAGCATGAAAAGAAAATCTGCCCATAGAAAAGTGAGCGCTGTAAGGCCCCATGCACACGGGCCAGTGACCACGCAAAAATTATGAGACATGTCCTATTCTTGTCCGCTTTGCGGACAAGAATAGGCATCTCTATAATGGGCCTCCTGTTCCGTTCCGCAAATTGCGGAAGGCACATGGGCGGGATCTGCAATTTGCGGACCGCAAAAAAATGGCACATTCGTGTGCATGAGGCCCTATAGAAAGTGCATGCTGGTCAAGTTACACGTCTGGCTGGAGGGAAGGGGTTAGGTAGAGAAGTTTGCATGGGGGAGGGTAGCTGTTTAAATGTTTGCCTCAGGCAGCATGAAGGTTATTTGCTTCCTTGGCCCTGACTACAAAGCACTGAGGAAAGGGGGGGGGGGCAAACCCAACCCTTGCATCAGGGCCCATGAGCCTTTAGCTACGCTACAACAGCATCTGGAATCCGTGACTAGACTTTTATGCAGTGTTCTGAACAGCTAGGTGTGAATATAACCTTGCACGTTAAAGAGCACTTAAAAAATTCCCCTCATGATAAACCTTCCCCAAGTGTGAAGGAAGTCGCACATGGCAATGCTGCGCATATTAGCTCGAACAGACGTACAGCTTGCACTACGGGTCCATAATATGAAGCATTAAGAGTGTCAGCGTATAGTACTTCTCTGAAGCGCCATAGTATTCTCCAGAAGCAATGCTCTAGAGGAGAATGCTTCTGTTATATAGAATTAGATGAGCTCTATTTTGGGATATGCTAAACGTGGAGGCCTTGGGGCCTTACAGGATACAGCCTATGCAGCTTCTCTGGTGCCTAAGGAGAGGGGCCACAGGACAGGGCTTTTCCACCCTCCCCATTCCTCCTGGGAGCTCTCCCTCTCCACCACAGAAGGCAAGGTGTAAGGGCTCCGTGCCCGTGCTGCAGTCCGCAATGAACGGGCACCCGCATGCAGATCGCGGATACATTCACTTGTGCATGCACTACTTTTATGCAGTGCGGAGGCACGGCCAGAAACACCATGGAAGCATTCTGTAGGGTTCCGATTCGTGCTTCCGCACCGCATCTCTGGGTCAAGTGAAAGGGTCCTCATCCGTGATGCGGAATGCACACGGCTGGTGACCCGTGTATTGAGGAACCACCGTATGCGGTCCGCAGCATGGGCACGGAGCCCTTACGTTCATGGGTATGAGCCCTAAGAGATGGGAGTATGTGAGTGGTGCTGCACAGCAAGGCCTGAGTGTAGCCACCATGAGACTAAGGCCCCTGTCCCACGAGCGAGCATTCTGCGCGGTTGCAATGCGTGATGGGAACGCATTGCGCCCGCACGGAATATGGACCCATTCATTTCAATGGGGCTTTGTACATGTGTGTTGGTTTTCACTCCTCACTTGTGCATTGTATGAAAATCACAGCATGTTCTATATTCTGCGTTTTTCACGCAACGCTGGCCCCATAGTGAATGGAGCTGCGCGAAAATCGCATCCGCAAGCAAGTGCGGATGCGATGCGTTTTTCACAGATGGTTGCTAAGAGATGTTGTTTGTATACCTTCAGTTGCGCAAAACGCATTAAATCACATTGCACCCGTGCGATAAAAACTGAACGCGATTGCAGACAAAACTGGACGACTGTGCGAAATTGCGCACTTTTCACTAAACGCATTCGCTTGAGCAGACCTACCAACACCTGCTCAGCTCCATTCATCCCCAACCTACCCGGAAAGCAGAGCCAGATCTGATCTCCTACAACTGGGAAGACTTGGCGGCGATACCCCCTGCCTCCCTACCAACTCCCAAAGAACTTCATCGACTGGTTCTGGGAAGACCTCCCGACGGCAGGTAGAGATGGAACCGAAGTCTCTCCACCGGCCCTACAGGGATGCTGGGCAGCTAGCCCAGATCCCCAACTACAGCCAGCGTTACCCGGAGTCCAGACAGTCCGTCTGACCCCCAATCGGCAGCTTACCTTACAGGGAGAGATGACAACCGGTCTCTCTCCCCAGTGGCAGACAGGATCACAGGGAGAGGAGATTGTTGGTCCCCAGTCCCTGCAGCCACCAGCATCACTGGGAGTGGAGATGGTTGCACCTACCCAGCACCAGGCAGCGTTACCGAGAGTCGAGACAGTATCTAATTGGTAGATCCAGTAAACCTCTGGTTTTTGGAGGCTACTGAATCGAGGAGACGGGTTTTTGGGTATGTGGTCGATAGGTGTAAATTTCAATGGATGTTTCTCATTATCAGGCGTGGACACGCAATGTCTAGAGACGCTGTGTTTTTGGTATTGTCTCTGGATATTGGAGGCCACACCCACATTCGATTAAATAGATTACAAAGCTGGATTGGCACGTAATATAGTGTTTTATTTCAAAGGTTATCCCATTTTTGTTTAATCCTGTGACATCATAAGGTCTCTATGGTGTGTGTCTAAACTCCATCGACCATTTGAAGCAGATATTTAATATCTACATCCCTCACAACGTCACAAGGCCCCTACTAAGGATGGAGTTTAGATACAACCATAAATTAAGCAGAGAAACACGCTCAGTGCTCCCTCTGATTCCGCATTATGGTGATTTCAGTCACATTTGCATTATAAATGTAATAATTAAATAATATAATACGCACTTTACTGTGTTTTGTTATGCGTGTGATCACCCGCCGGTCCATAGGAAAATTGTCTTGCATGAAACTGGTCCGGTTGGGGGCCGTTGCTCTAGCAAGATCAGAGCGGAAGCACTTGAGCGTAGGGGTTTTGAACGGAATTTAACTTTTTTTTTTATTGTTTCAATAAGCTACTTTTTTTTTTTTTTACTTAACAACCATTTTAATGAGCCATACATGGGAACGAAACGCCACATCCATAATAAAATATATGAAGGACAAACTGACCAGAAGAGTTATGTAAAGATATTTTATTAAGATATTTCAGTGTCATGTGACATCATTAGTTATCACTATACCTAAAAGAAAAAATACATTTACATCTTGTACTGCCAAGGCATACCTGAGTCTTCCAGAGACCTGCTGACATTAAAGGGAACCTGTCACCTGGATTTGATGTATAGAGCTGAGGACATGGGTTGCTAGATGGCCACTAGCACATCCGCAATACCCAGTTCCCATAGCTCTGTGTGCTTTTATTGTGTAAAAAAACTGATTTGATACATATGCAAATGAACCTGAGATGAGTCCTATCACTGACTCATCTCACGTACAGGACTCATCTCAGGTTAATTTGCATATGTATCAAATCAGTTTTTTTACACAATAAAAGCACACAGAGCTATGGGAACTGGGTATTGCGGATGTGCTAGTGGCCATCTAGCAACCCATGTCCTCAGCTCTATACACAAAATCCCGGTGACGGGTTCCCTTTAAGATGGACACACACGGTCACTCTGCCACTTATTACGTGGACATAGACTGATATTAAAGGGGTATTCTGGTTACATTAAGGTACCTCCTTTCCCCAGGCTTGGGGATAACTATTAGATCGGTGGGAGTCCTACGTATATAAGCTGTACTAGGCTATCTTCAGATCTCCCATAGAAATGAAGCGCCTGAGTACATGTCCAACTGGCTGCTGCCTCCACAGGGTAAGAGGCCCCCGTTCTCATGATTGGTGGGAGTCCCAACTGTAGGACCCCGACCAATCTAATAGTTATCCCATATCCCTTTAAGTTGTTCTCTTTTGCAAAGGTGATAAAATGATATTGTTCAGTAGCATCTTTTTGTAACCACCACCAATGGTCGCCAGTAAAAGAACCTGTTCTTGTTCTTATTTCTTTGTCCTGCTCACTGAGAAGGCCGCACATGCTCAGTTTCATCCTTCAACTACCTCCTAAGCTGTGATACGCAGAGCACAGAGACGCCTCCGGGGCTGCAGCAGAAAAGACACTCCCATTGAGCTGTCAAATCTAGTAGAGCAATAAATGTGGAGATCTTTGGATCCATGTGAGGTACAGGGCTGGTTCTATCTTTGTTAGAAAGAGATTGTCATGTACTCTATGATGTCTGATTTTCAGTTTTTATATTAATCATGGGATAACCCCTTTAAATGTCAAGCTAGTGAGGACTACTAAAGAGGTGGTCCACTTCTGACAGTCTTTTGTGCTTGTAGAGTCCCCAGATCACAGGATGCCATGTCTGGGACACCCAACAATTAGCTATGATCTGTAAAACAACCTGCTAAGAGGTCACTCTGCCACTTATTACGTGGACATAGACTGATATTAAAGGGGTATTCTGGTTACATTAAGGTACCTCCTTTCCCCAGGCTTGGGGATAACTATTAGATCGGTGGGAGTCCTACGTATATAAGCTGTACTAGGCTATCTTCAGATCTCCCATAGAAATGAAGCGCCTGAGTACATGTCCAACCGGCTGCTGCCTCCACAGGGTAAGAGGCCCCCGTTCTCATGATTGGTGGGAGTCCCAACTGTAGGACCCCGACCAATCTAATAGTTATCCCATATCCCTTTAAGTTGTTCTCTTTTGCAAAGGTGATAAAATGATATTGTTCAGTAGCATCTTTTTGTAACCACCACCAATGGTCGCCAGTAAAAGAACCTGTTCTTGTTCTTATTTCTTTGTCCTGCTCACTGAGAAGGCCGCACATGCTCAGTTTCATCCTTCAACTACCTCCTAAGCTGTGATACGCAGAGCACAGAGACGCCTCCGGGGCTGCAGCAGAAAAGACACTCCCATTGAGCTGTCAAATCTAGTAGAGCAATAAATGTGGAGATCTTTGGATCCATGTGAGGTACAGGGCTGGTTCTATCTTTGTTAGAAAGAGATTGTCATGTACTCTATGATGTCTGATTTTCAGTTTTTATATTAATCATGGGATAACCCCTTTAAATGTCAAGCTAGTGAGGACTACTAAAGAGGTGGTCCACTTCTGACAGTCTTTTGTGCTTGTAGAGTCCCCAGATCACAGGATGCCATGTCTGGGACACCCAACAATTAGCTATGATCTGTAAAACAACCTGCTAAGAGGTGTTCAATTTCCCTCCAGCGCAGGAGAAATAACTGCGGGTCCAGAACAGGGCGCCTCCTCTATTAAAGTGACCTTATGGTTCAAAACAAAAAATTCACATTACTTGGGGAATACAGAGAACACTTACATGGTGACCTCCTTTTCATCTTTTGAGCCATGCATCCAACAATTCCCGGACCCCTTTTCTGTCAAGATGGCCGCACCGCTTCAAAGACTACCTGATGCACACTGGGCATCTCAGTTCAAGACACTTCCTGCTATTCTCAGATTGAGAAGCGATACTCACATAAGCAACATCGGATGGCCAAGACCAGAGCTGGACAAACAGGAAGTGCCTTGGACTGTCTATGCGCAGTGTGTATCAGAAGCGTGGCCATCTTTGGTGGTAGAAGGGGGGAATCAGTGGATCCATGACTCAAAAGATGAAAAGGAGGTAACCATGTGTGTGTTCTGTGCATTCCCCAGGTAATAAATGATAGTCTCTGTGGAAGCCAACCAACCTTTCTTGGAAGCAGATATAACTAGATAATGACAGAAGAGGGCATCTCAACGGCTATAAACACTTGTCATATTTTAATTGTGACTGGATTTCTAATGCATTCACATTTCAGTGTAACCCTATATCACTAATACTCTATTTAGTGCTCTAAAATTAATCTTCTATTTTACAGATTTTTCCCATAGAAGCATTGTGTCCCTACTATATACATGTACACATTAAAAATGTTAAAACACCAGGTTAATAAACTTTTACCTTGGTACTGTTAGAAAAAAGTAATAATATGTAAAAGTAAAGTAAAGTTTTAAAGGCCTCAGTGCATTCCATTTATCATTTACAGTATAACATTGTGCTTATGTCAACTTATCATGGAAGCCATATTCGTTGTCACTTTTGTGGTCCCTTGTTTTCTTTAGAGATAAGAACCTGATAGAGAGAGAGTGAGTTTGGCGCAACCAATCTCCTGGTCTTCGTGGCTGATGACAATTTTTATGCGGTAATTGCCTTTGGTGAACCAAGATGGAATAGACAGACTTGGAATTTCAAAGCTGGTGACAGGGAGATAGTAGAAACCCTTCAAAGTAAGGAGAAGACATAATTAGATGCTACATTATGGGTGGTGTCACACATAGCTTTTTGTGGCAGTTTTTGATTCTGGTTTTTGAACCAAAACCAGAAGTGGTTTAGAAGGGAATGGAAATCAATGACAAAGGGAATACATATACTTATTAATTTCTGGCCTTGGCTCAAAAACACTGCACAAAAACCATACATTCCAACTGTCCGGGATCCAGTGAGAGAGTCCCAGAGATCTTCAGCTGTCCTGTGTTCCCAGGACAGCTGATATGTCCCAAAGTCAACTGTATTAGCACCCTGAGGACAGCTCCCTGCTCCACCATTTACGAGCCAGTGCTTTCCCCCGTAGCAGGCGCCATTCAGTGACATCATCATGCCTGCTGAGCTGTGGAGGAGAGCACACAGGCCAAGAATCATTCCCCAGCCAGGGAATCAGACTGTGCACTCCTGCTCAGCTCAGCAGGCGTGATGATGTCACTTCATCGCACCTGCTGCTGGAGAGAATAGGATGTGCTCTGTTCATCGGAGGAACAGGGCTAGGTGAGCATAACTTTATTTTATTAACAATAAGGGACTTCATATTGTATGTGGAGCAGCACTACTGTAAGAGGGCATAACTACTGTGTGGGGGCATTCTACTGTGAAGGGGTACTAATGGGCCATAACTGGGAGCACTTAGGGGACATTTTAACCACTACCCGACCGCCTAACGCAGGATTGTGTCCTGCGGGCGGCCGGGTTATTCCTCCTTGATGCCCTGGCGCGTCATTTCGCGAGACGCAAGATTTCCGATCCGAAGGTAAACTAGTTGATCTACAGCCTGCCAGCGGCGATCATTCGCTGGCAGGCTGTAGATGCGATTTTTTTTTTTAACCCTTAAAAGGTATATCAGACGCTGTTTTGTTAACAGCGTCTGATATACCTGCTACCTGGTCCTCTGGTGGTCCCTTTTGCTTGGATCGACCACCAGAGGACACCAGCAGCTCTGTAATAAGTAGCACCAAGCACCACACTACACTACACCCCCCCCCTGTCACTTATTAACCCCTGATCACCCCCCTGTAAGGCTCCATTCAGACGTCCGTATGTGTTTTGCGGATCCGCACATTGCCAGAACTATATAGAAAATGCCTTTTCTTGTCCGCAATTGCGGACAATAATAGGACATGTTCTATAGGCTCTACAAAAAACACAGTGTTCGCCTGATCAAGCCTGATCTTGCGCGCACACTTGTCCGCCCCACCGCAGTGACAGAAATATATATTTTTCTGATCACTGCAAAAGCATCGTAAAATCGCTGCGGCGCTATAAAGATAACTTTTGAGGGGCATGGTGAGTTCATAGAAGATTTTATTTTTTGGGGTCAAAGTTAGCGGAAATTTATTTTTATTTTTTTGTATTTTCTTACAAAGTCTCATATTCCACTAACTTGTGACAAAAAATAAAATCCCACATGAACTCACCATACCCCTCACGGAATCCAAATGCGTAATAATTTTTAGACATTTATATTCCAGACTTCTTCTCACGCTTTAGGTCCCCTAAAATTCCAGGGCCGTATAAATACCCCACAAGTGACCCCATTTTGGAAAGAAGACACCCCAAGGTATTCCATGAGGGGTATGGTGAGTTCATGTAAAATTTTATTTTTTGTCACAAGTTAGTGGAATATAAGACTTTGAAAAAAACATTTTCCCCTAACTTTTGACAAAAAATAAAAACTTCCATGAACTCACTATTCCAATCAGCGAATACCTTAGGGTGCCTACTTTCCGAAATGGGGTCATTTGTGGGGTGTTTCTACTGTCTGGGCATTGTAGAACCTCAGGAAACATGACAGGTGCTCAGAAAGTCAAAGTGCGTAAATTCACATTTTTGCACCATAGTTTGTAAACACTATAACTTTTACCCAAACCAATAAATATACACTTATTGCATTTTTTTTTTTATCAAAGACATGTAGAACAATACATTTAGAGAAAAATGTATATGGAAATGTAGTTTTAATTGAAAACTGACGTTTTTTTGCAAAGATTTGGGTCAATTTTGATTAATATAAAAAAAAGTAAAAATGTCAGCAGCAATGAAATACCACCAAATGAAAGCTCTATTAGTGAGAAGAAAAGGAGTTAACATTCATTTGGGTGGTAAGTTGTATGACCGAGCAATAAACCGTGAAAGTAGTGTAGTGCAGAAGTGTAAAAAGTGGTGCTGGTCATTAAGGGGATTTAAGCTAGGGGAGCTGAGCTGGTTAACAGTGTGGGGCACTAATGGGGCATAACTGTGGGGGCACTAAGCGGACATTTTAACTATGTGGAGGCAGTAAGGGTGCATAACTACTGTGTGGGGACATAGCTACTCTGTGGTGGAATTAAGGTCCCCACACAGTAGTCTTTGTTGCCCATAGGAACCAATCACAACACAGCTTTCATTTCATAATCTGTTCTTGATAAAATGAAAGCTATGCTATGATTGGTGCCACTGGGCAACAATAAGAATCTTTCTGGTTTTTTTTAGTTTTTTTTTTGTGGTCCAAGAAATTGCACCATATACTGTATCTTTATTAGGCCTCACGCAGGCAACCATATTTTGGGTTCGTGTTCAATCCGCATCTTTTGTGGATCGGACACAGACTCAAGAGAATTTCTCAGATAAAATATGGACAGCACATAGATGTCATCCGTGTGCTGTCCGCATCCATGTTGCTGTTCCTCAGATTATGGAACATGTCAATTTGTGTCCATTTTGCGGGCAAGAAAAGGCAGTTCTAGTGAAAAGAGTGAGGAAACTGTTACGGTTGTGTACAGGAGGCCTAAGGATTAGAGCTCCTTCTGTTACAGAGCTCCTAATATCCTGCTTACCGATAGATAGATAGATAGATAGATAGATAGATAGATAGATAGATGTTCCAGTGTAATTTCAGCCTCACATGTATATATGTAAATAGCTGACATATAGTTTAATGTATAAGGGGCATATAGCAGCTACCGGAACTTACATCGTGAAAGGGACAGTGACACGGTAGTCCGTAAGTGTGCAGAGGTTCTGGACATGGCTGCCCTGGCTGAATTAACTGATCCAGAAGGTCACAAAAATCATCATAGGTGCAGCTTCCAAAATTCTCCAAGCAGGGAATCTTCAACCACTCGCCCATCACTTCTTTCTCTGCTGTAACTTGTATCTATGGGAAGCAAAAGAATAAAAAAATAAGCATTTATGTACCCATCTGACATACCGTTATGGGGTCATGTGGGTGTCACTGTTAGGGCTCATTCACACGGCTGTTGGCTGTTTTGCAGTCTGCAAATTGCAGATCTGCAAAACACGGATACTGGCCACGAGCGTTCCACATTTTGGGCCGGCCCCTAATAGAATAGTCCTATCCTTGTCTGTAATCCCAACAATAATAAGACATGTCCTGTTTCTTTTGCGGAATGGCCATGTGGATATACGCCTCGATCAGTTACATAGCCATTCTGCAGCTCAGTCCTATTCAGGTGACAAGCCTGGCCACTATGCGCTTGTCCGAGTGCTGCTGCCTCCTGATACAGTGGACTTTCGGGTGTGCCAGAGTCAGACACATATAGGATATTGATGAACTGAGGATAGGTCAGCAATACTGCACGTCACTTCCACAGCCCAGGACGGGGAAGGTGGTGTGAACAGGACCAGGGAGTCAAATAATTCTGACCCCGTCCACAGCATCTTCCTCTGTCCTCAGGCTGTGGAGTGACATGCCCATCCATAGACCAGACCAGAAACTGATATTCAGACTGAAAGACGTGACATCAGTGGATGCAGGATTTTCGAAGAGTGGAGCGTCATGTTACTGGGTTCCAGAGCGTCCGATCCATTCAACTTCAAGACCATAAATACACTGGAAAGTCTATTCTGCAGGCTAGTTATGGCTAAATAAATTAGGATCCATTCACACGTCTGCAAATGGGTCTGCATCCGTTCCACAATTTTGCGGAACGGGTGCGGACCCATTCATTTTCTATGGGGACGGAATGGATGCGGACAGCACACCGTGTGCTGTCCGCATCCACATTTGCGGAGCGCGGCCCCTATCTTCGAATCCGCAGCTCCGCAAAAGATAGAACATGTCCTATTCTTGTCCGCAGCTGCGGACAAGAATAGGCATTTCTACAGGGGTGCTGGGCGGGTGTGTTGCGGATCCGCAACACACCACGGACGTGTGACTGGAGCCTTAGTTTGATGGGTCCCAGAATATAGTTTTAAGGGCTCATGCACGCAGCCATAGCCATTTTTGCGGTCCACAACACAAACATCAGCCGAGAAATGGTTCCGGATTCAATAGAGATCCTCTTTAAAACTTCTTCTTTTATTTAACATTCATTTACAGCAGACAGCCACTTGGTACACAAGACACGTTGACGCGTTTCGGGTACTAGACCCTTAGTCGTAACAATACAGCACAGTGAAACACAAAAATTTAAATGGATATTGAGCCCACCCCTCCAAACTTCTGGGGAGGAGAGCACCTTTTCATTGGTTGTTTCACTGCGGTGAACACCCATCGACTAGACTGCTAATCACAGAGTAGATGTCCTTCACATTGTGCTGAAGCTCTCAGACCAACTAACCCCATATGGGGTGTGCCTGGTTATATTTGGCTGGACAATGGAAAAAAGAAAAACCGCACAATGTGAATGATGTACTACATATAAAAACATATGGTGACATTACTAAAATGACCTTATTCATGCCAGTGGATTCTCAACACAAAGGATCTGTTTATTGCCCCTGGGAGGAAGTTATATATAAATAAAAATAAATGTAGATATGAGAACAATTTAGTAATGTCACCATATGTTTTTATAAGTAGTACATCATTCACATTGTGCGGTTTTTCTTTTTTCCATTGTCCAGCCAAATATAACCAGGCACACCCCATATGGGGTTAATTGGTCTGAGAGCTTCAGCACAATGTGAAGGACATCTACTCTGTGATTAGCAGTCTAGATGATGGGTGTTCATCACAGTGAAACAACCAATGAAAAGGTGCTCTCCTCCCCAGAAGTTTGGAGGGGTGGGCTCAATATCCATTAAAATTTTTGTGTTTCACTGTGCTGTATTGTTACGACTAAGGCTACTTTCAAACTTGCGGCAGTGTGATCCGGCGGGCAGTTCCGTCGTCAGAACTGGCCGCCGGATCTGCCGATCTGCCGCTGACTGAAAGCATTTGTGAGACGGATCCGGATGCGGATGCGTCTCACAAATGCATTGCAAGGACGGATCCGTCTCTCCGCTTGTCATGCGGACCGACGGATCCGTCTTGTATATATTTTCTCATTTTTACCGATCTGCGCATGCGCATGCCGGAACGACGGATCCGGCATTCCGGTATTCTGAATGCCGGATCCGGCGCTAATACATCCCTATGGGAAAAAATGCCGGATCCGGCGTTCAGGCAAGTCTTCATTTTTTTTCGCCGGAGAGAAAACCGTAGCATGCTGCGGTTTTCTCTTTTGCCTGATCAGTCAAAATGACTGAACTGAAGACATCCTGATGAAAACTGAACGGATTTCTCTCCATTCAGAATGCATGGGGATAAAACTGATCAGTTCTTTTCCGGTATAGAGCCCCTGTGACGGAACTCTATGCCGGAAAAGAAAAACGCAAGTGTGAAAGTACCCTAAGGGTCTAGTACCGAAACGCGCCAACATGTCTTGTGTACCAAGTGGCTGTCTGCTGTAAATGAATGTTAAATAAAAGAAGAAGTTTTAAAGAGGATCTCTATTGAATCCGGAACCATTTCTTTTTCAAGTTTTCTGCTGATTGCAAAGGGGACCCACCCCAAAGGTTTCAGGAGTCGGGTGAATACATTTGACCAGGAAGGTGAGCTGGATAAAGTGTTTTATTAGGCAAAAACTACTGCCGTGAGCATGAGCCCTAAGATGACGATTCATAGCCCAGGTATTACCCCAGTATGCTTTCCAAGTGCCCTATACAGATACAGTATATGGAGGTCATAGAGAGGTGCCTCCAGTTTGAATTACCATCTATGAGAGCAGAGAGCGGTGGACTCAATGGGGGAAATTCATCAAAACTGGTGTAAAGGAAAACTGGCTTAGTTGCCCATAGCGACCAATCAGATTACACATTTCATTTTTCAGAGCTGCTTTGAAAAATGAAAGGTGGAATCTTATTGATTGCTATGGGCAACTAAGCCAATTATACTATACACCAGTTTCGATAAATCTCCTTCATTATGACTAAACATTAGATACTCATAGTTGCCAACAATCCGGAATTTACAGGGATTGGCCATAATATTCAGAGCCAATCCCAGCAAATTCAGGCTGTCCTGGGCAGAAAATAAGTGGGGCTTATGCAGAGCGCTTGCCCGCTCCTGGGGAAGGGCTTAAAGGGGTTGTCCTTCATGAGTAGCGAGTAGTTGTAATTACACCACGCCGCCGTTCCACAGGGGTGACATAATGCAATGAGCGCCGCCTCCTCTTCAAATAGCTGATCGGCGAGTGCAGGGTGTCGGACCCTTGCTGATCTGATATTGATGACCTATCCTGACAATAGGTCACCAATATATATTGCGGGACAACTCCTTTAAATGCCTTATTTTATTTGAATAGATGCAGTGTGATAAATTTTCTCTGAAAGGCCCACAGTTATCACCTGATCACTGATGGTAAATCCCCCAAAAATGCTCTATCTATGACTGCAATGTGTGAACACAGACTAATAAGATACAGCATGATTTACACTGTCATTGTGCCTTCACAGGTCCCCCAGGATTAAAGAGGACCTTTCACCGCTCCTGACATGTCTGTTTTAATAGCTTCATGCATTTCCCATGTAATAACAATTCTGGAGTCTCTATTCTTATGGCTCTATGATGTGCCATTCCTCTATCATCCCTGCTAGAAGTTATGAATGAATTGCTATTAGCCTTCAGTAAGGGTGCAGAGGGGTAGTAACCAGTTGGGGCTGTGTACGGTCCGCTGAGTTATCAAACCCAGAGAGAATAAAAGAGAGGCGATTCGGAATTGGCCCCGACCTGTCACCACGAGGCAAGTCAAGTCATTCCTGGTAATGGTGGGCTATTATATGAGGTTCGTTCCCCATTTTGCCACTTTAGCAGCTCCGTTGACAGGGCTCTTTAATGGTCCACTGGAATGACCAGACGGAAGAGGCTTTTTCTGCGTTAAAGTCGGTCCTGTGCTGGTCACCGGTTTTGGTGAAGCCCAACTTCAAGAAGGAGTTTCTGGTACAGACCGATGCCTCTGAAGTAGGCCTCGGAGCTGTACCCTCTCAGAAAATTAACGGGGAGGAACATCCCGTTGTTTTCCTGAGCCGCAAACTCACCCCAGCGGAGACCAGGTACAGTATAGTGGAGAGAGAGTGCCTGGCCATCAAGTGGGCACTCAAGTCTCTCTGCTATTATCTGTTGGTCACCAACCACTCCCCTTTCAAGTGGATCAGCCAGGCCAAAGAGAGGAATGCTCAGGTCACCAGATGGTTCTTGCCATTACAGAACTTCAAGTTCTCAGTGGAACACAGGGCAGGCCGCTTGCAGGGAAACACGGATGCCCTGTCCTGGGTACACTGTCTGACAAGTGTTCACCCCCTCAGGGTTGAACAAAGGGGGGAGGTATGTAGGAAGGCGCAGGGGACCATCGTGGATGGAAGGTATGTGTCACCGAGGTTCCTGGCCTCGGTGAAGTAAGAGCCAGTATTTTATGAGTCAGCAGCAGCTAGTGCTAATTGACACCTTGAGAGTTAGCAAGGCTGTCATAGCTGATCCGGGACGGCTCTTACTGGGAGTAGTCAAATTGTTGGGTGGGTGACTACTCCCCATGTTCCAGGCCGGGTTTTGCCAGGCATAAAAACCAGCCAGCACTGCCAGGTGCATGGATTTACCTCCCTCTGACAGTGGAGCTCAGGAGCCGTGTGTCTGTATAAAGGCTTGCTACCTGTTTGGCGTGAAAACAGGTTGGTGCTGCTATCAGCAAGGACGCTTTGAGGCAGAATTGCCGCATGGTGTGAATAACCACCAACACCGCAAGGTGACTTTTTGTTTGAATATGACTGCTTGTTTTGTCACTTGCCTAAAGTGTGAATAAAACACTGAACTGTTTGATCCTAAGAACTTGTTGTTGTCTCTATACTGCGTCCGCTAATCTTGTCTACCAGAGCGAAAACCCACAATAGTAATACCTCCAAAAATAGTTATTACTTTACATTCCCCATATATCTACTTCATGTTTAGATTATTTTGTGAATGCCATTTTATTTGGGGGAAAGTTAGAAGGCTTAGAAATTTAGAAGCAAATCTTGAAATTTTTCCGAAAATTTCGAAAAACCCACTTTTTAAGGACCAGTTCAGGTCTGAAGTCACTTTGTGAGGCTTACATAATAGAAATCACACAAAAATGACCCTATTTTAGAAACTACACCCCTCTAGGTAATCAAAACAGATTTTACTTTTTTGGCAGATTTTTCATTTTAATCAATTTTTTTCCGCTAACAAAGCAAGGGTTAATAGCCAAGCAAAACTCAACATTTATTGCCCTGATTCTGTAGTTTATAGAAACACCCCATATGTGTTCATAAACTGCTGTACAGGCACACGGTAGGGCAGAGAAGGAAAGGAACGCCATATGGTTTTCGAAAGGCAGATTTCACTGGGATAATTTTAAGCTGCCATGTCACTTTTTCTTTTTTTTTAACTCTTTAATAATTCAGAAATAGAATAATATAACAGTCATACTTACAATAATGTTCAATATAACAGAACGCGTATCAGTCCAGTACATATCATACAGTTGCACACACCTTGCCATATCAGTAAACGTCATACTGTATATGAAAGTCGAAGCATTTATTACATTACATTTATTAACTAAGTGGAATGAACAGAGAAATCCTGTATAGTTGACAGGGCCTGGTGCATTCTCGGAACTGTATATTTGCCCCAAACCCTGTCAAACCTTTGAGGTCTATTACGATGCCTGTAAATTACAGAAACATATGGAAAGATCTGGTTTATTTGTGTTTTCCACATGCCTAAATTTGGGACATTTGGGCTGTACCATCTCAAGGCTATACATTTGCGTGCTAGGAATAGCGACTCTCGCAAAAAGATAGACATATAATGGTCCCACTGATCCTCCTCCATTATTCCCAAGAGACACAGGTCAGGGGTGCGTGTAACCCGAACTGGTAGCAGGGTTGAAAGAATGTCTGTCACCCCATTCCAAAATGCAACAATTGGATCACATACCCACATCATGTGCCAGAAGTCTGCCTCCAATTCTCCACACCTTGGGCAGGCCGTATTGGGCAACCTTCCCATTCTATGCAATCTGATTGGTGTGAGATATGTTTGGTGAATAATGTATAGTTGAATTAGCTTGTTACTTATTGCTGGTGCTACTTGTAAATGTGACTCTAATAAATCAGATATTGATTCATCTGTGAGTGTGGGGATTTGTCTTTTCCATTTATCTATTACCTTCAGGGGAGCGGCAAGAGACTTTCACGCAGCAGATGTGAATAGATTGCAGAAATAAGGCCTCTGGGTCCCTGGGTTTTAGCAACTCCTATTAGCGGATACTGGGAGAATTTAGTGTTGGGGTCTGGATAAATAGCTTGTAGGATCGATCTGAGGTGTAAATAGGAACATGAATGTCAAAAAACTTCCTGGTCGTATACATCCCCCCAGGCTGTGCACCCCAGCCGTCTTCCATGTCTCCGCTCCCTTGACCGCCGGTATCCCCAGCAGGGAGTGATTATGCCATAATGGTATTTCAGTAAATTGGGTTGTTAATTTTGCTTCCTTCCAAACTCCCTGTGCCAATCTATGTATGGGAAGCAACGGTTTCTGAGCCTTAGAAAAATTCTCCAGGACTGACCATATTTTATATTTTTTTTTGGGCGATTGTCTTTTTTTGTCCCACTCTGGGACTTCAACTTTTGGGGGTCTGATCCCCTTTACAATGCATGACAATACTTCTTTATTGTCATCCATTGGCTGTAGGTGTATTACACAGTGTAATACACTTACAGCCTTCCTGCCTGTGAGATCCAGGGGGCTGGATCTCACAGGCTCTCCCAGAAGGCAGCCACGATGCCTAAGTAAGGCATCGGGCTGCATTCCCTGCCATCGGGTCCCCGTCAATGCAGCGCAAGGACCGAATGGAAGCTCTCTCCCTCCACACATCGCAAGGGTTAATGCGCCGGCATCTGTGTTTCACCGATGCCGGCGCATACAGCAGGGGTCTGACTATGAGTGACTGCCGGACCCCTTCAGCTGAAGGGACGGGCGCAGCTCCTGCACCTGCCTGATCAGCCTGCCGTAATAGTACGGCGCTGGGCAGCAAGTCACGTCCCGCTGCCCCGTACTATTACGGCGCTACTCGGGAAGGGGTTAAAACAGGCATGTCAGGAGTGGTGACAGGTCCTCTTTAAGGGACCATTGTGACTGCATCTCATATGAACGAAATGAAAATCTGTCTGTCAGAAAAAAAAAAAAAAAAAGAGTGAAAGAAGTCTGTTATTTAAATGAAGCAGCTGAAATGCTGTAAGTGGTTGGCATCATGCCATGATGTTCAGGGTCGGCTCCAGGCTCATGTGGGCCCTTGGGCGATAAATCCCAGTGGGCCCCCTTGAGGCATTATTTTACATTTACATGTCCCTCTGTGGTTCCCACACGGAATAATGACCCCCACTGGCCCCTATACAGTATAATGACCACTAGTGGCCCTTCACACAGTATAATGACCCCCCCACACAGTATAATGACCCCCCCACACAGTATAATGACCCCCAGTGGCCCCACACACAGTATAATGACCCCACAGTGGCCCTCTATTCAGAATAATATCCCCCAGTCGCCCCCCATTCGGAATAATGTCCCCCAGTCGCCCCTCATTCAGAATAATGACCCCCAGTGGCCCCCACACTGGGGGTTAAACTGTATGGAGGGGGCACTGGGCGTTATTATACTGTATGGTGGTCACTGGGGGTCATTTTATTGAATGGGGATCATTATACTAAATGGGGGGCACTGGGGGTCATTCTATTGTGTAAGGGGCCCTCACAGTGTAGTTACCCCCCAGTGGCCCCCTCACATACCTATCATTGCGCAGGGGAGCCGGCGGTCCTGTCATTCACTAACCGCAGCTCATCTCCCTGCGCTCCTTCTCTCCTCCTGTCTGTGCAGGGCAGCAGTGAGACCCACATCATGACGTCACTGTTGGGCCAAGCCTGGAGGAGAGAAGGAGCTGTGCAGTGATGTAGCTAGAACAGACTGGGCCCCACAGCAAATTTTTGTACGTCCCCTGCCGCCCGGTGGGTTCACATCACTTTTTCCTATCGGTTTGATGTATACAAATGTGCAGCACTCCACGTTAAAAAAAATGCATACATTAACGTAATTTTTTTTTTCTACCATGGAACTGTATGGTGAATGGACACCACTGTACGGCATCAGTCTGAGGCATCTGTTAACACATACATTTTTGGTATGCATTAAATGGATGGCAAAAATAGGATGTGAACCCAGGACTGTGTTTCCCAAGCATCATTTTCTACTGGGAAATACAGGGCACAGTATAATACACTAGAATCTATATAAAATAAAGATATAAGCCCTACCCCCAAATGATAATACAATTAGGTGGTCATTTATTATATAGAAATACCTCTATGTTAGCGATCCATTGGGGGATCAGACTATTGACATTTTGTTCAGGGAACGGACTCATGCCCTGTGAGACTCCTGTAAGGATTATTGTTGATTTTATTACGGACTATCCTGGTTTTCATTGTTTGCTGTGCCGGGTCAGCGCCCCAGTTCACCAGTCTTGGAGGAGAACGACGGCCCCTTGTCACCAAGATATACTAAAGTGTGTTTTCATAATGTGAATTTTCATTATACTTGTTATTTATACCTGTATGCTTGTCTGCATGCCTGCCTCTTTTGTGTCTTTCAGGGGACGTCGTCCAGAATGTGTCAAGGCCGACACATATTAAACAAAGGGGGTATACAGCGTCCCACTAGCCTATGTGGGAACTGCAAAAGCTTTTTGTTATCATGCTGTATTAGGGTATCCTGTGATATTCCTATCTACCAGGCTGTCAGGTGCACTACATACATACACCACTAGATGGGGGTAGCACCACAGTATAAATAGTGTAGTTCAGGCCTAGTTAGGGAGTTAAGTCAGTTGAGTGAAGAAGTGGGAAGTGAAGGAGTGAGAGTGCAGCTGTAGCTGTGTTAAATGCAAGGCAATTCAAGAGACAACAGCCATTTATTTAGGCTTCAAGGACCTTTGGAGTCAAGGTGAAGGACTTACTAGCTTCAGGCAGCCTCACCATTAAAAAGCTGGAGAAACAGAACCAGATTAAGGAACTGAATATCAGTGAGTACCTAACTAACTACGCTAGCCTGACACAGTATCATCAGTACAGCCTGTTACTAGGATTTATCACATCCTACTTGCATGTGTATCAAAGACTGTCTTATTGCTGGATGTAAACTGTTCTCAAGAACCTGGTTATAGTAAAGTTTACCGTTGGATTTAAGCCTGCCTCATTAATCTAACTCCACACCACTACCACTCTCAACATTTTGCACCACCAAGGTGTTGGCGTCACGACAAAACCTAAACCAGTGGCCCAGCTGCACAAGCACTCAGCAACCATTCATCATCAAGGGCACCACAATCACCACCTGGCCGGAGTCCCCTGTAACCGAGTGTGGCCCGGAGAATCCAGTGCTGTTCTCCCCTTCACTGCACTACTGGCCCAGGGAGGCGTCTGCTAAACTGTGAGTAACCGATGAACTATATGTACATTCCGGCCCACCGTGAACCTCACGTGTTCTACCCCTGTGGACTGGCACGTTGCAATAATCCAAAAATATATTGGGAACAATTACACTGTATGTACAGAGCAGTGGAATATCAGGTTATGAGCGCTGTCCTTGTTTTCTCTTATATTATGCCCGTGGAACTGGCCATAGGATTACAGCTCGGTCCAAAGATCACAGTAATGACACTTGTTTATGGGGCATATGTCCTCACTATTATTCTCCGCTATCATGGAATGCCATGATGAATGTGTTGAGGATTGCAGGTTACACAGGGTTACAGTCACAGTGACTAGTATACTAACAACAGGGGGTGCAGATGTAACCACCTCCCTCTGCAATGCCTGGGGGTCCCAGAGTTTTAAGTGATCACATCGTGAGTCATGTGGTGCAGTGTACTGGTTTTTTAGAACAGCCTGTAGTGTCCTAAAAATTATCAGCATAGATACGAATGCAGATGTAGCAGAGCTGAATCTGTTATTTAAAGGTTTTTTTATACTTTTACTGTATGTCAAATAGACACGCTATGAATAACAGTCATCTTACCCACTATAACAGGTCCCAGGATCCCTTATTTATACCACAAACGGGGCTCCTAGATGTCAGACCCCCCCATAACATATTCAAGTCATATTTACGTTGTGATTGTACATCATAGTTACATGACAACATAGGCTTCAAAGGGCTGTCCTGGATTTTGACATTGATGGCTTATCTTCAGTCAGGACAGGCTATCAATAGCAGAATGGTGGGAGTCCGAGACCACCACTCTGACAACCTACTGTTTCCGATGGCGGAAGTGGCAGCGCTGTTCCCATTCACTTCAATAAGAGCAGCACTGCAGTTCCAGCACCTGTTCACTACACAGTGCATGGAACTCCATCAGGAGTGCGGGGTGTTGGACCCCACTGATCTGATACTTATGGCCTATCCTGAGCATAGGCCATCAATATAAAAATCTGGACAACCCCTTTAAGGTGCCCATACACATAAGAGTAAAGTTGACTGATTTCAGAAGAACCAGCCCGATCATTCTGTTTTCAAGGGATTTAACCTGCCCGCAGAGACGTCTGACAGCAGCTTAGTCCCCTCTCCCTATTGAGAACACATGCATTCATGGCCCAAGGCAAGCCTGCATGTGTACGGGGGCTTGAGGATGAATAGTGCTCGGATGACAGCTACTGAAGGTGTTTGGCCACCTTTACCCATAGTGCTATGTAACACCAAGAACAGGTATTACAGCTTCCTCTTGCCTCTGCTCTGCTACATTTGGAAAAAATCAGATGTGAAACATCTGACACCAGTATTTGTCCGAAATAATGAAATACATTCAAAATTGAAATGTTTATCAGCTTGCTGCACACATTTTTTACATTTCAAATTAAAATGATTTTGATAATGCAATCCTTCAGGCACCTATTGTAATATACGGGACAGTGACAAGCCTACATGAAGACCTGAAGGGCAGTGTCCGATATATCCAGGGCTGTGTTGTGTGTTGAGTAAGAATATTTTGTATACACAAGGTATTATAGCATGCGCTGCTTGTTGTTAGTAGTACTGTTACACCAGTGTGCTCTTATCTACAACAACGCCACTTTCATCCAGCATGCAGAATGTTGGAGGGCTGATTACCTACCACAGGATTTGTACAGATGTCTATGTCCACCCTTACCTTTCCTCTTGGCTCACGATATACTGAAATGAGTTGCACAAAATGACCCACTTGTATGACGTTGTATGTAAGGCCTCATGCGCACAAACTGTTTTCCGGTCCGCAAAACACGGATACCGGCCGTGGACATGCCGACCTTGGATTTTTCTTCTATAGAAATGTCCTATGCTTGTCCATAAAAAGGACAAGTATCAGACATTCAGTTATTTTTTTGCGGGACTACAAAATTAGTGGGTCCACATCAAGTGTTGGACTGGGATGCCTAGGGCCCACCAGTTTATTCTAAGGGCTCACTGTACAACTACATGCAAATGCTACCTGCTCAGACAGCAGCAAGATGGTCAAGGTGACTGATTATAGGGGTCCCTGAACGATTTTGAGAAGGCAAGTCCCTGGGGAAAGAGGGTTCTTTGTAGCCTACAAGTCATCTCAGCCAACTGATGTGTCTGTAATAAACTGGTTAGTCTCTTAACCACTTCCAGACCGGGCTATATACCCCCTTCCTAACCTAATTTTGCAAATCTGACATGTGTCATTTTATGTGGTAATAGCTTTGGACCACTTTTATTTATCCAAGTCATTCTGAGATTGTTTTCTCAGACACATTGTACTTCATGATAGTCATAAATTTGGGTCAATATATTTCACCTTTATTTATGAAAAAAATTCTAAATTTCAATTTCTCTGCTTTTAAAACAGAAAGTGGTACCTCATAAAATATTTTTTACTTAACATTCCCCATATGTCTACTTTATGTTGGCATAATTTTGTAAATGTCATTTTATATTTTTTAGGACGTTAGAAGGCTTAGAATTTTAGAAGCAATTCTTAAAATTTTTTGGAAAATTTCCAAAACCCACTTTTTAAGGACCAGTTCAGGTCTGAAGTCACTTTGTGGGGCTTACATAGTGGAAATCCCCCATAAATGACCCCATAGTAGAAACTGCACCCCTCAAGTTACTCAAAACTGATTTTACAAACTTTGTTAATCCCTTTAGGTGTTCCACAAGAATTAAAGGAAAATGGAGATGACATTTCAAAATTTCACTTTTTTGGCAGATTTTCCATTTTAATCAATTTTCTTCTTTAACACATCAAGGCTTAACAGCCAAACAAAAATCAATATTTATTACCCTGATTCTGCGGTTTACAGAAACACCCCACATGTGGTCGTAAACTGATGTAAGGGCACACGGCAGGGCACAAAAGAAAAGGAGCGCCATATGGTTTTTGGAAGGCAGATTTTGCTAAATTGGTTTTTAGATGCCATATCCCATTTGAAGCCCTCCTGATGCACCCTTACAGTAGAAACTCCCAAAAAGTGACCCCATTTTGGAAACTAGGGGATAAGGTGCCAGTTTTTTGGTACTATTTTGGGGTACATATGATTTTGAATTGCTCTATATTACGTTTTTTGTGAGGCAAGGTTTTGGCACTGTTTTTATTTTTTATTTTTTACAACATTCATCTGGCAGGGTCGATCATGTGCTATTTTATAGAGCAGGTTGTACGGACGCAATGATATCAAATATGTATACTCTCTTTGTTTGTTTGAGTTTTACATAATAAAGCATTTTTGAAAAAAAATTATATGTTTTTGTGTCTCCATTTTATGAACTCCATATTTTTTTTATTTTTCTGCCGATCGTCTTGTGCAGGGCGTGTTTTTTGCAGGAAGAATTGAAGTTTTTATTGGTACAATTTTTGGGTACATATAATTTTTTGATCATTCATTTTTACACGTTACGGGGCAAGGTGACCCAAAAATTGGTGGTTTTAGCACAGTTTTTATTCATTTATTTTTACAGCGTTCACCTGAGGGGTTAGGTCATGTGACATTTTATAGAGCAGATCTTTATGGACGTGGCAATACCTAATATGTATACTTTTTCAAATTTATTTAAGTTTTACACAATAATAGCATTTTTGAAACAAAAAATTGATGTTTTAGTGTTTCCATAGTCTGAGAGCCATAGCTTTTTTATTTTTTGACCAATTGTTTTAGTTAGGATCTCATTTTTGGGCTTTTTTGGCACTGTTTTTATTTCTATTTTTTTACGGTGTTCACCTGAGGGATTATGTCATATGATATTTTTATAGAGCAGGTTGTTACGGATGTGGCAATACCTAATATGTCTACTTTTTTTTATTTCATTTTAACAGTTTTGAAGCAAAAAAAATCCATTGTCTGATAACCATGTTATAAGGGAAAATAATAGTGATCGGGTCTCCATCCCGATCGTCTCCTAGCAACCGTGTGTGAAAATCGCACCGCATCCGCACTTGCTTGCGATTTTCACGCAACCCCATTCATTTCTACGGGGCCTGCGTTACGTGAAAAACGCACAAAATAGAGCATGCTGCAATTTTCACGCAACGCACAAGTGATGCGTGAAAATCACCGCTCATGTGAACAGCCCCATAGAAATGAATGGGTCGGGATTCAGTGCGGGTGCAATGCATTCAACTCAGGCATCGCATCGGCATAGAAAACTCACCCGTGTGAAAGGGGCCTTACTCAACAGTTTTTATTTTTCAAACCTGATTCTCTTGCTTTACGTATTTCAGGATATCTCAAGCCAAGAGGGAAGGTGATGAAAGACACATCATGGAAAGAGAAATTGTGCAGAAGAACACATAGGTATATTTACTAATACCACCAACATTTCTAAAAGAGGTTATACCAAAAATAAAAACAAATTATCTGGAGTAATGCACACAATTATCTTAAAGAAGCACTACAACAAAAATGTTTATGCTCTGACTTGTTAGAAAGGAACATGATGTAAACTGCAGTGAAGGTAATCTTCTTACCAGTGACTGTATTTGTGAGTTATCCCCTCTCTTCTGATCCTCAGCTGTGTCATGTGACCAGCACTCTTATATTTCAAATAACACAGCATCTAATGTGTAGACACATTAGTTTTTTATGTATTCCCGTGGGAGCTTCAATATCAGTCTCAAAGGAATGAATGGAGAAGTAACTCACTTCCTGTCCTGTGTAGAGGCATAGTGTTGGTCACATGACACAGCTGAGTATCAGAAGGGAGGTTATAACTCACAAATACAGTCACTGGCAAGTCTACTTTCAAACTTGCGTTTTGGCTTTACGTTTGTGAGATCCGGATAAGTTTCCATTCTAATGCATTCTGAATGGAAAAGGATCCACTCAGAATGCATCAGTTTGCATCAGTTCAGTCTCCATTCTGCTTTGGAGGCGGACACCAAAGCGCTGCATACAGCGTTTTGGTGTCCATCTGATGAAACTGAGCTAAACGGATCCGTCCTGGCACACAATGTAAGTCAATGGGGACGGATCCGTTTTCACTGACACAATCTGGCACAATAGAAAACGGGTCCGTCCACCATTGACTTTCAATGGTGTTCAAGGCGGATCCGTCTTGGCAATGTTAAAGATAATACAAACGGATCCGTTCTGAACGAATGCAGATGGTTGTATTATCTGAACAGATCCGTCCATGGCGGATCTGCACAAAACGTGAGAGTGTGAAAATAGTCTTAAGATTACCTTCACTACAGTTTACATCATGTACCTTTCTAACAGGTCAGAGAGTAATTTTGTGGAGGGAGTGCAATGTGTCTGTTACTTTAACTATACAGGATCAATGCAAAAAAAATGCTGCTCTGCTATGTGGTTTTCACCTTTTTTTAGCTTCTTTACTCACATCTGTCTCTGGGAACTCAGCTAGGGTCTCTTCAGCATCTGTGGGCGGGCAACTCTCGTCATATGTGACCGAGAAGCGCCTTTATCTCTCAGTCACCGCTATCAGCTCTTGCTAACCACTTCCTCAACTGTATAGAAAATAGTCCCGTTACCCGTAAACAGAGCCCCACCAACTCGACCAATAGATAGCACTAATGCCCCTCCAGCTTCCTTCTCTGGTGTCTGTTCTGCTTCACATTCTTCTCTCTGAGATCACTACTACACCAGGACTGAGAGGTGAAAGCTTCTATGCATATCGGTCCACCACTGAATGCAGGACGAGGACTACAATATGGAGCCCAGGACAATCCTCTGTCCCCCTGAAAAGAATGCACTGGTAACAAGTCCACATTATGTACACATAGCTGCAAATGGAAAACATCAATAATTGAAACTATTTCAGCACGGAATACATAAAAATACCGTCATTTGTCGAGTGACTTTTTCCCGCATAGGGAGCCATTAGGTTTGTAGTAACAAGCAATTATACAGCCACCGATGTTAGGAGAGCTACCCTTGGCTGGCGCTGCCCTGCTCTCTCCTGTGGGCACAGATGCTGCACTTCTCATTAATCTGCTTCTGCCTAGTACTCCAGCCTCTGTCCCCTTATGGCACACACACACACTTACCTCCGGCCTCTTAAAGGGCCAGTGTGCGCACTTCCAAATCCTTTCCGAGCTAATGGCTAGGAGTCTCTAGGTATTTTAGGCTCCCTCTCCATACAAAGGGTGTCTGAGGCTCCTGGTGAACAGCAAAGGTGTTGAAGTCACCTGCGATTGTTCTGCATTTTGCTTGCATTTATCCTGCGTTTGTTCCTGTTTGTGCTATAGCCCTGCACCGGCCCTACCTGTGTGCTCCTACACTTCCAGTTTTAGTTCTGTTTGTGGTTAAGTTAACCCTGCCCGTCTACCCTGTTCATGTCCTTGTCTCCTGTGTCCTCACTACCACCCAGCCTGCCAGTTTGTTCTGTACTTTATTCATCTACACTACCAGTATGCAGTCCGGATCTAGTAACCAGCATTTAATCCTAACGCTGGGTTCACACCTGAGCGTTTTACAGCGCGTTCAAACGCACTGTAAAACGCTCAACACATGAAAACCAATGCTTCCCTATGGCCCTGGTTCACACTTGAGCGTTTTACAGCGCGTTTGAACGCGCTGAAAAACGCCCTACGCTCAAAAAAGTTCTTGAACTTCTTTGGGGTGTTTTGTCGCGCGTTCCCGTACATAGACTTTTGGGAGCGCGCGACAATGGGCGTTCGCTTGTCTCTGTATGCGCAATTGTAAACGCCGGTACAATCGCGCATACAGAGCGCTCCTTTCAGAACGCTCAGGTGTGAACCCAGTGTTAGTGACTGTTCAGACTGCTCCTGTAGTTTTGGTGCATTTTCTATATCCCGAGCTCCTGATGCCTGCACCAGAGTCCCTGCCCCTGGTGCGTCAGCTGGTATCTACTGGGGCTATCCCAGGAGGAAAGGCCAGATCCTTATACAGGGGTTAAAGGGTGAATACCCGGGGAGCACCAGAATAATGTCCTTACGGTCAGCAGGTACGCCAAACCAATTAGTTGGCACAGTAGGTCCACACTTGCTGATCTGTAACAACAGTAAAGCCGTGGCCAGCATGTAGCAGTGGACTGAACTATATCACACCATAATGGACATATCATGTATATAAAGAAATAAGAACTCACCTTGACTGGAGCGGTCAGTGGTACAGTTGTATTCAGGATGGTAGACACCGTAATTTCTCCAGGGATAATTAAAGGGTCAGGTAGAATAGTAAGAGTTTTTATTTTACCAGGTAGAGTCTCAGCGTCACAATTGGCCCATGAGAAACCATTAATCTGTAAAGATATCACATTACTGTGAAATAATTTAATAGTAAATATCATACTTATTGTATACCCTCTAAGAACGTTGCACCCTGTATCCTTTGATCTGAAGCAATGAAAATCTGCATACTTGGAATAGAATATGTCTACCTTTGCAACAATTTTTTGGAAAGTAAACAATAAAGCAAATTGCAAATAGTCTGCTAAAAATCTAGCGTTTGTGTCTACAGCCCGTAGTCATACATATGCATCACTATGGTAACAGACTACAAACAAACCTTGTGTAGTCTGATCTTGCAGTCAAACTCTCTTGCATCCATTCCCTACTAATTGCACACCCACTAAATGTACGTGAGCAAGAAGTGAAGAGATGGAAGAAAGCATGACTTCAAGATCAGACTACATGTGGCTTGTTTGTAGTCTGTAACCATGGAAACACATATCTGCAATTTTTTTTCTTGATTTTTTAACATACAGTATAAATATTGTTTACATTAAAGGGAACCTGTCACGTTGTACATGTATTCCAATCTGCTAGCAGCTTGGTATACAATAGAAGGAGAGCAGCAGTTTGATGTATAGTTTTGTGGAAAAAGGTTCCGTATAAATTCTATGCAAATTAGCAAAATAACTGCGCCTCTAGTGCTATTTTTTAGAAGGCAGCTAGGCTATAAGTCAATATCCAAGCTGTTATACAGGCCCATCTGGAGACAGATATTTCAGGGTGATTGCCCTTCATCAGTGCAGAGCAGAGAACAGGTTTGGCTGAGTGACAGGCCTCTGTTGGGGATCTGGAGATCCTATTTTCTTATTATGGGGAGCGTCTATTAGGTGTAAGGCTGGGTTCACACGGGTGTTGCGGGTGACGTGCCGGAACAGATGTGGGTGCGTTGCGGGAAAATGCACGATTTTTCCCTGCGAGTGCAAAGCGTTTTAATGCGTTTTGCACACTTGTGAGAAAAATCGCCATGTTTGGTACCCAGGCCCGAACCCTAACTTCTTTACAGAAGTTCCGGTTTGGGTTAGGTGTTGTGTAGATTTTATTATTTTCCCTTATAACATGGTTATAAGGGAAAATAATAGCATTCTGAATACAGAATGCATAGTACAATAGTGATGGAGGGGTAAAAAAAATTAAAAAAATTAAACCCGCTGCCCGGCTTCTCTTGTTTCTTCTTCTTTGAGGAAAAGGACCTTTGGTGACGTCATTTCGCTCATCACATGGTCCATCACATGATGGATAATGTGATGAGCGCAGTGACATCACCACAGGTCCTTTTCCTCAAAGAAAAAGAAAGAAGAGAAGCCGGGCAGCGTGGATTAAGGTGAGCTTAATTTTATTTAATTTTTTTACTGCTCCATCACTATTTTACTAAGCATTCTGTATTAAGAATGCTATTATTTTCCCTTATAACTATGTCATAAGGGAAAATAATAATGATCGGGTCCCCATCCCGATCGTCTCCTAGCAACCATGCGTGAAAATCACACTGCATCCGCACTTGATTGCTATTTTCACGCAGCCCCATTCACTTCTATGGGGCCTGCGTTGCGTGGAAAACATAATACACAATATAGAACATGCTGCAATTTTCACGCAACGCACAAGTAATGCGTGAAAATCACCGCTCATGTGCACAGCCCCATAGAAATGAATGGGTCCGGATTCAGTGCGGGTGCAATGCGTTCACCTCACGCATTGCACCCATGCGGAAATCTCGCCCCGTTTGAAAGAGGCCTAAGAAGTCTTCTCTGGGAAAAAGGTATGGAAATGATCTCTCTTTCAAAAAGAAATAAGAACACTGTATCTCTGTTTTTAATCTCAATATCTCTGGGTTTAGGAGTCCACGGGGCAGTCATACTCAATGATTGACCGCCAACTCACAATTGGCATGGACTGAGATGATCAAACTACAATTTATACTGAATCTTTTCCCACAAAGCTATATATCTGCTCAGCTCCTCCTGTCCTACACCATGTTCCTTTTAGGCCCCTTTCACATGGGTGAGTTTTCCACGCAGGTGCAATGCGTGAGGTGAACGCATGGCACCCGCACTGAATCTGGACCTATTCATTTCTATGGGGCTGTCCACATGAGCGGTGATTTTCACGCATTACTTGTGCGTTGCGTGAAAATTGCAGCATGTTCTATATTGTGTATTATGTTTTCCACGCAACGCAGGCCCCATAGAAGTGAATGGGGCTGTGTGAAAATCGCATGCATCCGCAAGCAAGTGCGGATGCGGTGCGATTTTCACGCACAGTTGCTAGGAGACGATCAGGACGATCATTATTATTTTCCCTTATAACATGGCTATAAAGGGAAAATAATAGCATTCATAATAGAGAATGCATAGTACAATAGGGCTGGAGGGGTTAAAAAAAAGGAAAAATTATTTAACTCACCTTAATCCACTTGTTCGTGCGGCCCGGCTTCTCTTCTGTCTTCATCTTTGCTGTGCACGGGAAAAGGACTTGTGGAAACGTCACTGCGGTCATCACATGGTCCGTCACATGATCCATCACCATGGTAAAAGATCATGTGACGGACCGTGTGATGAGAACAGTGATGTCATCAAAGGTCCTATTCCTCAAAGAAGAAGACTGAAGAGATGCCGGCTGCGCGAACAAGTGGATTAAGGTGAGTTCAATTTATTTTTATTTTTTTAGCTCCTCCAGCCCTATTGTACTATATACCATGTTATAAGGGGAAATAATACAATCTACACAACCTTGAACCCAAACCTGAACTTCAATGAAGAAGTTCGGGTCTGGGTACCACATTCAGTTTTTTATCACGCGCGTGCAAAACGCATTGCACCCGCACGATAAAAACTGAACAACAGAATGAAATTGCAGTCAAAACTGACTGCAATTGGATACCTACTCGCACGGGTTTGCCGGAACGCATCCGGACCCTATCCGGACACGCTCGTCTGCAAGGGGCCTCGTCTGCAAGAGACCTGCAAACGGTGGCTTTCCAGTGGTTGCACAAAAGTTGGAGACCAATAAGTCAGCAAGTTCTGTGGTTAAATTTTTTTTTTTTAGTGTCCATTCACACTTCCGCATAATGGGTCCGCATCCTTTCCGTAATTTTGCAGAAAAGGTGTAGACCCATTCATTTTCATTGGGTTTGCAAAAGATGCGGACAGCACACTGTGTGCTGTCCGCATCCGCACTTCTGTTTGGCGGCCCCGCAAAAAAATAGAACATGTCCTATTCTTGTCCGCAGCCACAGACAAAAAAAGGCATTTCTATTATAGTGTCGGCCATGTGCGGTAAGCAAAAGGTGGAACTCACATGGCCGGTGTCCGTGTTTTGCGGATCGCAAAACAGTTGCGGACTTGTGAATGGACCCTTTATTAAAAAGAATGTATATACCGCACTCATCCTGCTGCAGTCCCTAAGTCATGGAGACTGTGGCCACTGGGACAGCAGTCCTTGCTTACAAGTAAGGCTACTTTCACACTAGCGTTCGTCGGTCCGCTCGTGAGCTCCGTTTGAAGGAGCTCACGAGCGGACCCGAACGCCTCCGTCCAACCCTGATGCAGTCTGAATGGAGCGGATCCGCTCAGACTGCATCAGTCTGGCGGCGTTCAGCCTCCGCTCCGCTCGCCTCCGCACGGCCAGGCGGACAGCTGAACGCTGCTTGCAGCGTTCAGCTGTCCGCCTGGCCGTGCGGAGGCGAGCGGATCCGTTCAGACTTACAATGTAAGTCAATGGGAACGGATCCGCTTGAAGATGACACCATATGGCTCAATCTTCAAGCGGATCCGTCCCCCATTGACTTTACATTGAAGGTCTGAACGGATCCGCTCAGGCATCTTGCGCACTTAGAAATTTTTCTAAGTTATTAATGCAGACGGATCCGTACTGAACGGAGCCTCCGTCTGCATATGATCGGATCCGTTCAGAACGGATCCGATCAAGCGCAAGTGTGAAAGTAGCCTAAGACGACTAACACAATTGACAAAATTGAAAATCCCTTTAAAAACAATAACTTCTATTAAAATAATTTTACAGTAAAATTTACAACGTAATATTTTGATCATGTAAGGAGTGCTAGAACTTACTGATGTGATCCTCCATTGTAGTCGGTTGACTAATATTCCTGAGGCTGTCACCAGTGGCACTACAGCAACACATGCCAAGAGAAAACACATATATGTGTGTGCCATTGTGGGTGAATGCTGCACCCAGTCCAAGGGTCTGCAGTGGTTAACCTATAGATGCTTCTTGCTCTGCACAGCAAATACAGTCCTGACATGCAGCCCCAGAAAGAGGAAGTGCCCTGAAGCAGCTATTCACATGACACTACAGCTCAATAGGTGGCCTTGTTCTGTATTGTGTGACCAGCTGCATCATGGGCAAGACAAATAAGCTGCAGTCGTAGGTGCGATGCTGCCCTCTGCTGTTAGCAAATGCATAATACTCCTTTTGCTAATTTATTTGGCCATAATACACTTCTACATTGCATTCCCACAAAAAAATGAAAGTTTCCTCTTACTATTTTTGACCTTTAAAGATAACTGATATTTTTAAAACTTTTTTATTTTCCTATTGATATGTATAAGTGATTGTGTTTAGGGATCGACCGATATAGATTTTTTAGAGCCGATACCGATAACCTGTGAACTTTCAGGCCGATAGCCAATAATTTATACCGATATTTTGTATCTTATAATATATTATATTAGGCTACTTTCACACTGGCGTTTCTGTGTCCACTCTCACAAGCGGCCCCAAAACGGATCAGTTCAGCCCCAATGCATTCTGAATGGATAAGGATCCATTCAGAATGCATCAGTTTGTCTGCGTTTGGTCTCCATTCCGCTTTTGAGGCGGACACCAAAACGCAGCTTGCAGCGTTTTGATGTCCGCCTGACGATGCGAAGCCAAACGGATCTGTCCTCACTTACAATGTATCATGGGTCTTTAAGTGATATGCTAATCAAACTCCATCACGTTTGATTTCATTGAGAAAACGACTGGTAATTGTATGGTATTTGTACATTATTTTAGTCATAACTTTTAGGTTTTAACATATGTATTTTAGACTATTATAAATAAATGATATACATGTTTACACTAATTGCTCTATATATAACCAGATGGGGAGTGCCTGCTTATTTGAAATACATTTACTTTATTTTTTGTGATTGGGTGAATCACTTTCTGATAGGGATGAGCGAACCCGAACTGTATAGTTCGGGATCGTACCGAATTTTGGGGTGTCCGTGACACGGACCCGAACCCGGACATTTTCGTAAAAGTCCGGGTTCGGGTTCGGTGTTCGTCGCTTTCTTGGCGCTTTTTGAAAGGCTGCAAAGCAGCCAATCAACAAGCGTCATACTACTTGCCCCAAGAGGCCGTCACAGCCATGCCTACTATTGGCATGGCTGTGATTGGCCAGTGCAGCATGTGACCCAGCCTCTATTTAAGCTGGAGTCACGTAGCGCCGCACGTCACTCTGCTAGGGAGAGGTTGCAGCTGCGACAGTAGGGCGAGATTAGGCTGATTAACTCCTCCAAAGGACTTTATTCAGAGATCGATCTGCAGCTGTGGATGATTGAACTGCTGCTATTGAATTGCTCACTGTTTTTAGGCTGCCCAGAGCGTTTTTCAGTCACTTTTTTCTGGGGTGATCGGCGGCCATTTTGTGTCTTGTGGTGTGCCAGCACAAGCTGCCACCAAGTGCATTTAACCCTCAATGGTGTGGTTGTTTTTTGGCTAAATCCTACATCAGGGTGAAGCTGTCACACCAAGTGCATTTAACCAGCAATAGTCTGGTTATTTTTTGGCCATATACTACATCAGGGGCAAGCTGAGCCTGTCACCAAGTGCATTTAACCCTCAATGGTGTGGTTGTTTTTTTGCTAAATCCTACATCAGGGTGAAGCTGTCACACCAAGTGCATTTAACCAGCAATAGTCTGTTTATTTTTTGGCCATATACTACATCAGGGGCAAGCTGCGCCTGTCACCAAGTGCATTTAATCCTCAGTAGTGTGGTTGGTCAAGCTGTCACACCAAGTGCATTTAACCAGCAATAGTCTGTTCATTTTTTGGCCATATACTACATCAGGGGCAAGATGCGCGTGTCACCAAGTGCATTTAACCCTCAGTAGTGTGGTTGGTCAAGCTGTCACACCAAGTGCATTTAACCATCAATAGTGTGGTTATTTTTTGGCCATATCCCAGTCTAATTCTGTCAGTAAACGTATACCTGTCACCCAGCGCCTAAATACTAGGCCTCAAGTTTATATCCAGCTAAATCTGTCGTTACTGGTGTGGCTGGTCAAGTTATTTAGTGTTCGTCAAAGCACAGTTTTTGTTCTGGGTTGAAATACAATTCCCAATTTAGCAATTTCCTAATTTAGTGGTTTCTGCTGTATCAGAGCTATTTTAAATTTATCCCTAAAAGGGTATATCAGATTCAAGGTGCACATAGGGTCATTCTGAATAACTTCACACACACGCTACTGTGCATTTCCAAGTCGAATTCTGTCAGTAAACCTATACCTGTCACCGAGCGCCTAAATACTAGGCCTCAAATTTATATCCAGCTAAATCTGTCGTTACTGCTGTACTGTTGTGGCTGGTCAAGTTATTTAGTGTCCGTCAAAGCACAGTTTTTGTTCTGGGTTGAAATACAATTCCCAATTTAGCAATTTCCTAATTTAGTGGATTCTGCTGTATCAGAGCTATTTTAAATCTATCCCTAAAAGGGTATATCAGATTCAAGGTGCACATAGGGTCATTCTGAATAACTTCACACACACGCTACTGTGCATTTCCAAGTCTAATTCTGTCAGTAAACCTATACCTGTCACCCAGCGCCTAAATACTAGGCCTCAAATTTATAGTCAGCTAAATCTGTCGTTACTGGTGTGGCTGGTCAAGTTATTTAGTGTCCGTCAAAGCAAATTTTTTGTTCTGGGTTGAAATACAATTCCCAATTTAGCAATTTCCTAATTTAGTGGTTTCTGCTGTATCAGGCCTACTTTAAATTTATCCCTAAAAGGGTATATAATATTCAAGGTGCACATAGGGTCATTCTGAATAACTTCACACACACGCTACTGTGCATTTCCAAGTCTAATTCTGTCAGTAAACCTATACCTGTCACCCAGCGCCTAAATACTAGGCCTCAAATTTATATCCAGCTAAATCTGTCGTTACTGCTGTACTGTTGTGGCTGGTCAATTTATTTAGTGTCCGTCAAAGCACAGTTTTTGTTCTGGGTTGAAATACAATTGCCAATTTAGCAATTTCCTAATTTAGTGGTTTCTGCTGTATCAGAGCTATTTTAAATCTATCCCTAAAAGGGTATATCAGATTCAAGGTGCACATAGGGTCATTCTGAATAACTTCACACACACGCTACTGTGCATTTCCAAGTCTAATTCTGTCAGTAAACCTATACCTGTCACCGAGTGCCTAAATACTAGGCCTCAAATTTATATCCAGCTAAATCTGTCGTTACTGCTGTACTGTTGTGGCTGGTCAATTTATTTAGTGTCCGTCAAAGCACAGTTTTTGTTCTGGGTTGAAATACAATTCCCAATTTAGCAATTTCCTAATTTAGTGGTTTCTGCTGTATCAGGCCTACTTTAAATTTATCCCTAAAAGGGTATATCAGATTCAAGGTGCACATAGGGTCATTCTGAATAACTTCACACACACGCTACTGTGCATTTCCAAGTCGAATTCTGTCAGTAAACCTATACCTGTCACCAAGCGCCTAAATACTAGGCCTCAAATTTATATCCAGCTAAATCTGTCGTTACTGCTGTACTGTTGTGGCTGGTCAAGTTATTTAGTGTCCGTCAAAGCACAGTTTTTGTTCTGGGTTGAAATACAATTCCCAATTTAGCAATTTCCTAATTAAGTGGTTTCTGCTGTATCAGAGCTATTTTAAATCTATCCCTAAAAGGGTATATAAGATTCAAGGTGCACATAGGGTCATTCTGAATAACTTCACACACACGCTACTGTGCATTTCCAAGTCTAATTCTGTCAGTAAACCTATACCTGTCACCCAGCACCTAAATACTAGGCCTCAAATTTATATTCAGCTAAATCTGTAGTTACTGCTGTGCCTGTATTAGTGTAATACGGTACCTAAATAGATAGCCAGATAGTGTTAGGTGTCTGTAAAAAAAGGCCTGAATTTGAATTCAATACATATGGCCAAATAATATTTTTGTTGTTGTGGTGAACGATAACAATGAGGAAAACATCTAGTAAGGGACGCGGACGTGGACATGGTCGTGGTGGTGTTAGTGGACCCTCTGGTGCTGGGAGAGGACGTGGCCGTTCTGCCACATCCACACGTCCTAGTGTACCAACTACCTCAGGTCCCAGTAGCCGCCAGAATTTACAGCGATATATGGTGGGGCCCAATGCCGTTCTAAGGATGGTAAGGCCTGAGCAGGTACAGGCATTAGTCAATTGGGTGTCCGACAGTGGATCCAGCACGTTCACATTATCTCCCACCCAGTCTTCTGCAGAAAGCGCACAGATGGCGCCTGAAAACCAACCCCATCAGTCTGTCACATCACCCCCATGCATACCAGGGAAACTGTCTGAGCCTCAAGTTATGCAGCAGTCTCTTATACTGTTTGAAGACTCAGCTGGCAGGGTTTCCCAAGGGCATCCACCTAGCCCTTCCCCAGCGGTGGAAGACATAGAATGCACTGACGCACAACCACTTATGTTTCCTGATGATGAGGACATGGGAATACCACCTCAGCACGTCTCTGATGATGATGAAACACAGGTGCCAACTGCTGCGTCTTTCTGCAGTGTGCAGACTGAACAGGAGGTCAGGGAGGAAGGCTGGGTGAAAGACGATGCAGGGGACGATGAGGTCCTAGACCCCACATGGAATGAAGGTCGTGCCACTGACTTTCACAGTTCGGAGGAAGAGGCAGTGGTGAGACCGAGCCAACAGCGTAGCAAAAGAGGGAGCAGTGGCCAAAAGCAGAACACCCACCGCCAAGAGACTCCGCCTGCTACTGACCGCCGCCATCTGGGACCGAGCACCCCAAAGGCAGCTTCAAGGAGTTCCCTGGCATGGCACTTCTTCAAACAATGTGCTGACGACAAGACCCGAGTGGTTTGCACGCTGTGCCATCAGAGCCTGAAGCGAGGCATTAACGTTCTGAACCTTAGCACAACCTGCATGACCAGGCACCTGCATGCAAAGCATGAACTGCAGTGGAGTAAACACCTTAAAACCAAGGAAGTCACTCAGGCTCCCCCTGCTACCTCTTCTGCTGCTGCCGCCTCGGCCTCTTCTGCTGCTGCCGCCTCGGCCTCTTCTGCTGCTGCCGCCTCCGCCTCTTCCTCCGCCTCTGGAGGAACGTTGGCACCTGCCACCCAGCAAACAGGGGATGTACCACCAACACCACCACCTCCGTCACCAAGCATCTCAACCATGTCACACGGCAGCGTTCAGCTCTCCATCTCACAAACATTTGAGAGAAAGCGTAAATTCCCATCTAGCCACCCTCGATCCCTGGCCCTGAATGCCAGCATTTCTAAACTACTGGCCTATGAAATGCTGTCATTTAGGCTGGTGGACACAGACAGCTTCAAACAGCTCATGTCGCATGCTGTCCCACAGTATGTTGTTCCCAGCCGCCACTACTTCTCCAAGAGAGCCGTGCCTTCCCTGCACAACCAAGTATCTGATAAAATCAAGTGTGCACTGCGCAACGCCATCTGTAGCAAGGTCCACCTAACCACAGATACGTGGACCAGTAAGCACGGCCAGGGATGCTATATCTCCCTAACTGCACACTGGGTAAATGTAGTGGCAGCTGGGCCCCAGGCGGAGAGCTGTTTGGCGCACGTCCTTCCGCCGACAAGGATCGCAGGGCAACATTCTTTGCCTCCTGTTGCCACCTCCTCCTTCTCGGCTTCCTCCTCCTCTTCTTCCACCTGCTCATCCAGTCAGCCACACACCTTCACCACCAACTTCAGCACAGCGCGGGGTAAACGTCAGCAGGCCATTCTGAAACTCATATGTTTGGGGGACAGGCCCCACACCGCACAGGAGTTGTGGCGTGGTATAGAACAACAGATCAACGAGTGGTTGCTGCCGGTGAGCCTCAAGCCCGGCCTGGTGGTGTGCGATAATGGGCGAAATCTCGTTGCAGCTCTGGGACTAGCCGGTTTGACGCACATCCCTTGCCTGGCGCATGTGCTGAATTTGGTGGTGCAGAAGTTCATTCACAACTACCCCGACATGTCAGAGCTGCTGCATAAAGTGCGGGCCGTCTGTTCGCGCTTCCGGCGTTCACATCCTGCCGCTGCTCGCCTGTCTGCGCTACAGCGTAACTTCGGCCTTCCCGCTCACCGCCTCATATGCGACGTGCCCACCAGGTGGAACTCCACCTTGCACATGCTGGACAGACTGTGCGAGCAGCAGCAGGCCATAGTGGAGTTTTAGCTGCAGCACGCACGGGTCAGTCGCACTGCGGAACAGCACCACTTCACCACCAATGACTGGGCCTCCATGCGAGACCTGTGTGCCCTGTTGCGCTGTTTCGAGTACTCCACCAACATGGCCAGTGGCGATGACGCCGTTATCAGCGTTACAATACCACTTCTATGTCTCCTTGAGAAAACACTTAGGGCGATGATGGAAGAGGAGGTAGCCCTGGAGGAGGAGGAGGAGGAGGAAGAGGGGTCATTTTTAGCACTTTCAGGCCAGTCTCTTCGAAGTGACTCAGAGGGAGGTTTTTTGAAACAGCAGAGGCCAGGTACAAATGTGGCCAGCCAGGGCCCACTACTGGAGGACGAGGAGGACGAGGATGAGGATGAAACATGGTCACAGCGGGGTGGCACCCAACGCAGCTCAGGCCCATCACTGGTGCGTGGCTGGGGGGAAAGGCAGGACGATGACGATACGCCTCCCACAGAGGACAGTTTGTCCTTACCCCTGGGCAGCCTGGCACACATGAGCGACTACATGCTGCAGTACCTGCGCAACGACAGCAGAGTTGCCCACATTTTAACGTGTGCGGACTACTGGGTTGCCACCCTGCTGGATCCAGGGTACAAAGACAATGTGCCCACCTTACTTCCTGCACTGGAGCGTGATAGGAAGATGCGCGAGTACAAGCGCACGGTTGGTAGACGCGCTACTGAGAGCATTCCCAAATGTCACAGGGGAACAAGTGGAAGCCCAAGGCCAAGGCAGAGGAGGAGCAAGAGGTCGCCAAGGCAGCTGTGTCACGGCCAGCTCCTCTGAGGCAGGGTTAGCATGGCAGAGATGTGGAAAAGTTTTGTCAACACGCCACAGCTAACTGCACCACCACCTGATACGCAACGTGTTAGCAGGAGGCAACATTTCACTAACATGGTGGAACAGTATGTGTGCACACCCCTCCACATACTGACTGATGGTTCGGCCCCATTCAACTTCTGGGTCTCTAAATTGTCCACGTAGCCAGAGCTAGCCTTTTATGCCTTGGAGGTGCTGGCCTGCCCGGCTGCCAGCGTTTTGTCTGAACGTGTATTCAGCACGGCAGGGGGCGTCATTACAGACAAACGCAGCCGCCTGTCTACAGCCAATGTGGACAAGCTGACGTTCATAAAAATGAACCAGGCATGGATCCCACAGGACCTGTCCGTCCATTGTCCAGATTAGACATTAACTACCTCCCCTTAACCATATATTATTGTACTCCAGGGCACTTCCTCATTCAATCCTATTTTTATTTTCATTTTACCATTATATTGCGAGGCTACCCAAAGTTGAATGAACCTCTGCCTGGGTGCCTGGGCCTAAATATATGCCAATGGACTGTTCCAATGTTGGGTGACGTGAAGCCTGATTCTCTGCTATGACATGCAGACTAATTCTCTGCTGACATGAAGACAGATTCTCTGTTACGGGACCTCTCTCCTCTGCCTGGGTGCTGGGCCTAAATATATGACAATGGACTGTTGCAGTGGTGGCTGACGTGAAGCCTGATTCTCTGCTATGACATGCAGACTAATTCTCTGCTGACATGAAGCCAGATCCTCTGTTACGGGACCTCTCTCCTCTGCCTGGGTGCTGGGCCTAAATATATGCCAATGGACTGTTGCAGTGGTGGCTGACGTGAAGCCTCATTCTCTGCTATGACATGCAGACTGATTCTCTGCTGACATGAAGACAGATTCTCTGTTACGGGACCTCTCTCCTCTGCCTGGGTGTTGGGCCTAAATATATGACAATGGACTGTTGCAGTGGTGGCTGACGTGAAGCCTGATTCTCTGCTATGACATGCAGACTGATTCTCTGCTGACATGAAGCCAGATTCTCTGTTACGGGACCTCTCTCCTCTGCCTGGGTGCTGGGCCTAAATATATGACAATGGACTGTTGCAGTGGTGGCTGACGTGAAGCCTGATTCTCTGCTATGACATGCAGACTGATTCTCTGCTGACATGAAGCCAGATTCTCTGTTACGGGACCTCTCTCCTCTGCCTGGGTGCTGGGCCTAAATATATGCCAATGGACTGTTGCAGTGGTGGCTGACGTGAAGCCTGATTCTCTGCTATGACATGCAGACTGATTCTCTGCTGACATGAAGCCAGATTCTCTGTTCCGGGACCTCTCTCCTCTGCCTGTGTGCTGGGCCTAAATATCTGACAATGGACTGTTGCAGTGGTGGCTGACGTGAAGCCTGATTCTCTGCTATGACATGCAGACTAATTCTCTGCTGACATGAAGACAGATTCTCTGTTGCGGGACCTCTCTCCTCTGCCTGGGTGCTGGGCCTAAATATCTGACAATGGACTGTTGCAGTGGTGGCTGACGTGAAGCCTGATTCTCTGCTATGACATGCAGACTGATTCTCTGCTGACATGAAGCCAGATTCTCTGTTACGGGACCTCTCTCCTCTGCCTGGGTGCTGGGCCTAAATATATGACAATGGACTGTTACAGTGGTGGGTGACGTGAAGTCTGATTCTCTGCTATGACATGCAGACTGATTCTCTGCTGACATGAAGCCAGATCCTCTGTTACGGGACCTCTCTCCTCTGCCTGGGTGCTGGGCCTAAATATATGACAATAGACTGTTACAGTGGTGGCTGACGTGAAGCCTGATTCTCTGCTATGACATGCAGACTGATTCTCTGCTGACATGAAGCCAGATTCTCTTTTACGGGACCTCTCTCCTCTGCCTGGGTGCTGGGCCTAAATATATGCCAATGGACTGTTGCAGTGGTGGCTGACGTGAAGCCTGATTCTCTGCTATGACTTGCAGACTGATTCTCTGCTGACATGAAGCCAGATTCTCTGTTACGGGACCTCTCTCCTCTGCCTGTGTGCTGGGCCTAAATATCTGACAATGGACTGTTGCAGTGGTGGCTGACGTGAAGCCTGATTCTCTGCTATGACATGCAGACTAATTCTCTGCTGACATGAAGACAGATTCTCTGTTACGGGACCTCTCTCCTCTGCCTGGGTGCTGGGCCTAAATATATGCCAATGGACTGTTGCAGTGGTGGCTGACGTGAAGCCTGATTCTCTGCTATGACATGCAGACTGATTCTCTGCTGACATGAAGACAGATTCTCTGTTACGGGACCTCTCTCCTCTGCCTGGGTGCTGGGGCTAAATATATGACAATGGACTGTTGCAGTGGTGGCTGACGTGAAGCCTGATTCTCTGCTATGACATGCAGACTGATTCTCTGCTGACATGAAGCCAGATTCTTTGTTACGGGACCTCTCTCCTCTGCCTGGGTGCCGGGGCCTAAATATCTGAGAATGGACTGTTCCAGTGGTGGGTGACGTGAAGCCAGATTCTCTGCTATGGGACCTCTCTCCAATTGATATTGGTTAATTTTTATTTATTTTATTTTTATTCATTTCCCTATCCACATTTGTTTGCAGGGGATTTACCTACATGTTGCTGCCTTTTGCAGCCCTCTAGCCCTTTCCTGGGCTGTTTTACAGCCTTTTTAGTGCCGAAAAGTTCGGGTCCCCATTGACTTCAATGGGGTTCGGGTTCGGGACAAAGTTCGGATCGGGTTCGGATCCCGAACCTGAACATTTCCGGGAAGTTCAGGCCGAACTTCTCGAACCCGAACATCCAGGTGTCCGCTCAACTCTACTTTCTGAGCAAGAGCACCTTTCCCTGTCACATAGAGGGTGAGCCACTATATTCTTTAAATTTCCCAAATGAACAGATGTTCCATTTGCATCACTGCACATCCTAGTGGAACGTCACAGTAAGTAACAACTACAATCACCATTCTTATCTACTATCACTCCTCTCCTCTGCTGGGCATGCTGCATAGACATCTGCTGCTACTTATATCTAGTGCTGCTCTCTCATTAGTGGAGATCCAAGTCCACTTCGTGACCTTATTAAAACCTCATGGGTGGTTCAATTTGGCAGGGCTGCTTTCTGATTGGTGGAGAAAGCATGGTACTTTATTGTACATCTGAATGGTCGGCAGTGCTGTCAGACAATGATGGAGTCTGAAAACTACTTAATAACTTGTGAGAGTGTAACGTGCAGAGGTCATTGTGCAGGGAGGGGGAGTACCTGTCCTCATAACCTATTTGTAATAGTGGATCTTGTGTTACCCACATCCAGTTTCATAACAGAGTTGCTACTTTTCATCATAATTATCAAGAGCACCCCACATGACTTGGCCCTTACATAAAGCACAGAGACATATTTAAGTAGTAACAGATTTATTGGTGGTGATTGAAGATTGATTTTGAGACAGATGGAATTATATAGAGTCAGTACATAAATAGAGGCTGAATATTAACAAGAGCGTCACTCTATAGGGGCAGCAGTAACAGATCCTGGGAAGACTAGTGAAGTCCTAATGCATCTGTTCATTCTGACCATTGATAACAGCTTTACTTCTGTGCTGCTGATGTGGACATTTGCTCCAAGGTTGCACTTTCGACCAAACCATTTTCACCATCAGCCTTGCATTAGGAACATGATCGCCTCTTTGTTAGGTGCACAGAGCCTGTAGTGCTCAGGGGCTATTCTTTACCAGGACAGGGGATGAAACATGCAGGACAGTAGTATTTCAGGCTGCAACCAAGAAGGAAAAAGTGGAGCTGTCACAAGTTCAATGTATCCGGGCTCTCATAATACCCATTATGGAGACGTGTGAGTAGCATGGCCATACAGATGTAGTAGAGCTGAGTTTGTCATTTGCAACATTGGGGCTGCATTATTTTTGTGCATATCAACAGGTCTCACTTTATTCATGACAAAATCAGATCTGCTGCATCTGTCTTTACAGACTAGTCCTTAAATACATGTGTTTGTACAGTGTGAATGAGGCTGCTAGTGGGGCTGTCGGTGGTATCAGATATAGGGAAATCATTTTGGATATGAAATATCTTCTTTGTCGCAGGCAGCTGCAGGGTCTTCTCTTTACCACCACCAGGAGGAGGTAGATGACAGAGAAAAGGTTAATTTAGCACATCCAATCTCCTTATCTTGGTGGGTCAGAATTCCAGTTACTCTGTAACTCCCATCGGCCATCCAGGATGGCAGAGAAATGTTTGGGATCTTAAAACTGGTGGTCGGGAGAGAGTAGGAACCCTAAAAAGGTAAAACAGAACTGAATTATTATGTGGTACAATGAAACAGTAGGAAGAATACTACTTGGGTCTCCCAATTTTGGGATAAGGATCTGGATTGTACTGCAAAACAGATCTCAGAGGGCATGAGCTTCTGCAAATGTTCTCCAAGATGGGATTTTCTGGAAGTTTTGTGGGCATTCCTGGACAGATCGGTGGGATGTGGTTCAGTGCAGTTTATGTATCATGTTGTGGTGGTCATATTTGTATTTGCCCTTGTCATAGCAGGTGGGAGTTGATAATCCATCATGGAGTATGGGAACCCTGCATTACATTTTTTATATGGATGGTCTTGATGAATTTTTGGAGGCTCTGGGTGGGGTCCCTGGATATTGGAGTTTAGAATTAGGGCTTGTTCACACAACCGTATGTCTTTTTCAGTGTTTTGCAGGCAGTTTTTCAGGTTTTTTTAAATTTATTTCAGTAGTGTTTCCGTTTCTCCGTATGGCATATACAGTATACAGTAATTACATAGAAAAATTTGGGCTTGGCATAACATTTTCAATAGATGGTTCAGCAAAAACTGGAACGGATATGGAAGACATACAGAGTACATTCTGTATGTGTTCCTTTTTTTTTGCGGAACGTTTGACTTGAATGGAGCCACGGAACGTGATTTGCGGGCAATAATAGGACATGTTCTATCTTTGAACGGAACAACGGAAATGCGGAAACGGAATGCATACGGAGTACATTCAGTTTTTTTGGGCAGAACCATTGAAATGAATGGTTCAGTGTACGGAACGCAAAACACAGCATCTATCCCCTGAGGACACATCACTGCTGAGGCTAGTTTTTGGCTGCAGCAGCACACGTGATCCTATCCACATCCCAATTGGAAGTCAACAAACCTGGGATCAGATTGTTGACCACAACCAGGGCACAGGAGCAGAGAGGCGAGGACCAGGTATGTATGAGTCTTCTATTAGGTCAACCATCCTAGGGAGGCTAACTCAAGACTAAGGGGATCCTGGACAACCCCTTTGAGCACTTACATGCTGATGGAATTTTTAAGTGCTGCCACAATAGCAGCAAAGAATACTTACAGCTTTGAATGGACAGTGGCAGGGAAGGCCATAGGTTGCCAGGGGTCCTGGGCATTGCTGTCCTGGCTTGAAGAAAGCATCCAGCAAGCTACAGATATCATTGTAGGTGCAGCTGCCAAACTTATCGATACAGGGAACAGTCAACCACTCGCCCAGCAGTTCCTTCTCAGCAGTAATTTTGATCTGGAATACAGAGGGAAGTACTGGGTATATAATTCAGTATACGACACTTATAAGTGACACCAGTTTTGTGGGCTAGACTTAGGCCTCATGCACACAACCGTTAGTTTTTTTGCGGTCTGCAAACCGCGGATCCGCAAAAAACGGAAGCCGCCCATGTGCCTTCCGCAATTTACGGAACGGGCGACCAATTGTAGAAATGTCTATTCTTGTCCACAAAACAGACAAGAATAGCACATGCTATATTTTTTTTGCGGGGCCACGGAACGGAGCAACGGATGCGGACAGCACAAGGAGTTCTATCCGCATCTTTTGCAGCCCCGTTGAAGTGAATGGGTCCGATTCCGAACCGCAAAAACTGCGGCTCGGATGCGGACCACAACAACGGTCGTGTGCATGAGACCTTACAAGGATAGACAACCAGAAACGATTGAGGGAACTGTCATCCAAAACAGGGACATAGCTAGGGAAGGGTTGGTGGGACATGTGCCCCAGGTACTAGGAGAGGCACCAACAAACAGAACTGAAATATCCATTGCAGAGAAGGTGAGGCTTTGTGGTCTCAGGTTGGATAAGTGTTTTAATCTCAGTTTGTAAGCATGCTCGGACATTTCCTACAACATTGGGCCTGTAGCAGTAGAAAACCTCATGACTTGGCATGAAAAGTTCAGGATGTTAGCTCACCTGGAGGGGAGAACTTAAGGGCACCTCAGTGTTCAGGACGACAGAGACGGTCACATCTCCGGGGATAGAGACGGGGTCGGGGCTAATAGAAAGACTCTTGATTGTTCCAGGCAGTTTGCCTGAATCACAGTTTTCCCATGTAATACTCTTCAAGTCCTGTGGGAAACATTGAAAGTTTAAAAGGGTTATCAACCAATAATAGCACACCAACTCATCATGAATGAAATCCCTCAATAAACTGCCGAGCGCACAGATAACACTGACGCATTTTGAGCTGGGCTGGGCTGAGGTTTAGAGCTAATACACCAAGGTGTGTCCTGGGATTAAATCTGACCATAGGCAACATCTCCACGAAGTATTTATGTACTTCTCTGCTTTTGTCACGAGGGTGTCAAGAGCCACGTCTGACTCCGTTATACCCGGGGTCAGGAAGTCGCAGCGGGTGGCTGCGCGCTCTATGCCTAAAGATCACGGTGTTTCTTAGTGTTTGTTTTCTGTGTTTGCCTTGCTATCCTTTTTGTCTCACTCAGGGATCCGTAGCTTCTCCTCCTCAGCTGTTTCTTGTCTGCCACTCCCAAACTCCTTATATTCTCCTCTCACACTTCTCTTGTTGCCAGTTATAGAGCTTCCTGCCTGGACATCTATGCTGACCCACTGGAGCTGAGAATCTGGTTGTTGTTCCAGAGTGCTACCCTCCGGAACGTAACATGAAAGACGCTCCTTATGGTGGTCCCCTACCCGAAGATGTAAGTTATGGACAACGTGAGTGAGGTTTCTCTGAGACAGAGGAGCAGAGTCAATAGCGAATATGGGAATGGGTCTCTGCAGCGTACAGAGAGACAAACCCATAGTGCGGGCAAAATGGGCATCTATCAAATTTACCCCTGCACCACTGTCTAGAAAAAAAGAAATAGTCTCCGTCTTAGCGCCAAAAACAATAACCGCTGGCAACACAAATTGAGATGTTCGTATGGAGGAAACGTATACCCCCCGGCTGACATCCTCCGCACAGCCTGGGGTTAGTAGTTCCGACGGTCTTTTGTTTTTGGGAAAGGAGGGACAGACATTAATGAAATGACCCCTCTCCCCACAGAAAAAACAAGCCCCCCACCTACGGCGAACCTCAGGAGGACGGACCTGACGAGAAGTTCCTCCTAGCTGCATAGGCTCATCCAAGTCAGTACAGACTAACTGCTGCTTGGGAGAGGTTACCGATTGCTCAGGAATTTTCGATCTCTCCCTAAGACGTCTATCTATCCTGATAGAGAGGGACATAACAGCATCAAGGGAAAGGGGAGTCTCATACAGCGCCAGCGCATCCTTAACCCTTTCAGATAACCCAGAGCAGAACTGACTCCTGAGAGCTGGGTCGTTCCACTGAGTATCCGTAGCCCACCTACGGAACTCTGAGCAATATTCCTCTGCTGGCCGATCTCCTTGTAGGAGTCTCCGTAACTTCGACTCAGCCAGGGCGACACGGTCAGGGTCATCATATATGAGACCCAAAGCCCCAAAAAATCCCTCCACTGACCGGAGAGCCTGGGAACCAGGGGGTAACGAGAACGCCCAGGATTGCGGGTCCCCCTGAAGCAGGGAAATAACAATCCCCACCCGCTGTTCTTCATTACCTGAGGAGTAAGGGCGCAGCTTAAAATATAATTTGCAGGCCTCACGGAACAACACAAATTTGTCCCTTCCCCCAGAGAATCTGTCAGGAAGAACAACCTTGGGTTCTGTAACAACCTGGTTACCCATAGCAACCGCTGGGCTTACGGTCTGCTGCATTTGCTGCTGCTGTTGGAGGACAGACGCCTTCAATCCTGCCACCTCCAAAGACAGGCCTTGAAGCTGTTTTGCCAAAGCAGCAATAGGATCCATATTGGATTCTAAGTAGAGAAAAAAAAATTAAATAATTTTTTTATTTTTTATTTTTTCTCAAAAAATAAGGGCCAGTTATAATATCACGATCGGCGTAACTGTCACATACGTGACACGGAGGGAGGAACAGAGGGAGGCCCTGCCCTAGTGAGAGGGAAGGTGGTGACCCCTGACTCACCTTGCGTCTGGCACCTGGCTGCCCTGTCGTCCCTAGACGGGTTCCTCACCCGTACGCCGATCACGTGCCTAAAACCCTGGCTTTCCCTAGGATGAGCCCTAGATAGTGAACAGGGCGGTGGGAACACTAGTCCGCACCACTAGCTCTAGAGGAAAACACCAAGGGGAGGACAGACAATACAAACTAAACATATAATCCCAGGTGGGCAACAACAGGAGACAACAAAAGCCCAACAGGGATCCGGAGGGTAGCACTCTGGAACAACAACCAGATTCTCAGCTCCAGTGGGTCAGCATAGATGTCCAGGCAGGAAGCTCTATAACTGGCAACAAGAGAAGTGTGAGAGGAGAATATAAGGAGTTTGGGAGTGGCAGACAAGAAACAGCTGAGGAGGAGAAGCTACGGATCCCTGAGTGAGACAAAAAGGATAGCAAGGCAAACACAGAAAACAAACACTAAGAAACACCGTGATCTTTAGGCATAGAGCGCGCAGCCACCCGCTGCGACTTCCTGACCCCGGGTATAACGGAGTCAGACGTGGCTCTTGACACCCTCGTGACAGCTTTCTCACACACTCCAAAAACAAACTGGTAAATTGGGAATTTAAAGGGGTTTTCTGGATTGGCCATCAACATCAGATCAGCAGGGTTTCGTATCAGCCTTTGGGGAGTAGCTCCTGTGCGGGAAATAGAACTACAAAGCTCTATTCATTTTGTAGTGACCACAGCTGGTTACTTCACTGCTGTCCCCCTGAGAGTGAATGGCCATTATGGAGGTTCCCATGTCTACTTCCAATGGAGCTACTCCCACTGATCAGATATTGATGGCTTATCTGCTATCCCATAAAATATGGCCAAATAAAAATGTCTTAATTTCTGATTAACCCCTTCATGCCCAGCGCGGTACATGCTTCTTCTAGTAGACACCCATGTCGCTCATGTCCGCAACCGGCAGTAATGCAGATCGCGGACATTTAACCCCTCAGATGCCGTGGTCAATCCTGACCACGGCATCTGAGCGCGCTGAAACCAAAAGTGCTCACTTTCAGTTGTGCTCCGGCTCCCCCGTGTGGCGATCGAAGGAGCCGGAGCGTGTATGACAGTAGGCTGCTGAATAGTATTTCCTATGGAGCCCTTGCCTGTAATAGGGCTCCATAGGAAACTAGTAAAATTATCATAGACTCCAATGCAAGTGCATTGGAGTCTATGAGAATAGAAGAATCAGATGATTGCATGTTATAGTTGCCTATGGGAACTATAAAAGGCTAAAAAAAATCACCCCCCTTTTCCCAAAATAAAAATAAAAGAACTAAAAAAAATTAAAAAATTAAAAAATACACATCATGGGTGTCGCGATGTGCGAAAACGCCCACAGCACAGTATAAAAATATATTCCCCATACAGCAAGATGGAAAAAAGCATGCAAATCTACGTTTTTGGCCACTTCATTTTCTACAATTTTTTTCATAAAAAGTGATCATAAAGTCACACACACCCCATAATGGTATCAATGAAAAGCTCAGATTGCCCCGCAAAAAATGAGCCCCCCATACAGCTCCATACAAATAATTACAAAAAAGTTATAGGGGTCAAAATATGGCGAAAAAAAAATTAAACAGATTTTTTTCCCACTTTTACATTTTTTTCTTACTATCAAAACGCAAGAAAAACTATACATATAAGGTAACACCGGATTTGTACTGACCTGTAGAGAAAAAGTAACCGGTCAGTTTTATCACACATCGAACATCGTAAATAAAAAACGTAAAACTGTGGTGGAATTGCTTTTTTTTTTAATTATTTCACCCCTTTTGGAATTTTTTCCCCGCTTTCCATTACATTATATGCAATATTAAATGGTGGCGTTGGAAAGTACAACTTTTCGCACAAAAAACAAGCCCTCATGTGGCAATGTGAACAGAATATTAAAAAGTTATGGCTCTAGGAAGGCAGGGAGAGCAAAACGAAAACGCCTTAAAGGGTTAATAGTGAAGTTGTGAACAGCATATCGGTGGGATGTAAGTGATGCATCATGTCAGCTCTTACCATAGCGAGTCTCCACCATGGAATTACGATCATACCTTCAGATAGATGTCCTAATGCTGCCAAGGCAACTAGGACACAGAAGGCATGCTTTACCATAGCTGCTATACACTGATCCTGTACATCTGCTTCTCCTTATAAACCCCAAAGGCGAATATAGCAAAATAGGCATGAGCCAATCGACTTCGGATAAAACATCCGAAGTCGATTCGCATAAAACTTATTTTTAATACTGTACAGAGCGAGAGCTCCGTGCAGTATTAGAATGTATTGGCTCTGGTGAGTAATAACTTCGGCTCACCAGAGCCAATACATTCTAATACTGTACGGAGCTCCTGCTCCGTACAGTATTGAAACAAAGTTTTATGCAAATCGACTTCGGATGTTTCATCCGAAGTCGATTCGCTCATCCCTAAATCAATATAGAAAACACCACAACTGTTAATCTATCAAGCATCAAAGCCAGGTATTAAACCAGTAAGATAAAGAAATGGCGATCATATTGTAGTCAAATGGTTTCATGAAGACTAGATGTTTTAGGGCTCTTTCACACTTGCGTTCTTGTCTTCCGGCATAGAGTTCCGTCGTCGGGGCTCTATGCCGGAAGAATCCTGATCAGTTTTATCCTAATGCATTCTGAATGGAGTGAAATCCGTTCAGGATGCATCAGGATGTCTTCAGTTCCGGAACGGAACGTTTTTTGGACGGAGAAAATACCGCAGCATGCTGCGCTTTTTGCTCCGGCCCAAAATCCTGAAGACTTTCCGCAAGGCCAGATCCGTAATTAATTCCCATTGAAAGGCATTGATCCGGATCTGGCCTTAAGCTAAACGTCGTTTCGGCGCATTGCCGGATGCGACGTTTAGCTTTTTCTGAATGGTTACTATGGCTGCGAGGACGCTAAAGTCCCGGCAGCCATGGTAAAGTGTAGTGGGGAGCGGGGGAGCAGCATACTTATCATCCGTGCGGCTCCCGGGGCGCTCCAGAGTGACGTCAGGGCGCCCCAGGCGCATGGATCACGTGATCGCATGGCACGTCATCCATGCGCATGGGGCGCTCTGACGTCACTCTGGAGCGCCCCGGGAGCCGCACGGACTGTAAGTATACCGCTCCCCCGCTCCCCACTACTACTATGGCAACCAGGACTTTAATAGCGTCCTTTTTGATGTAGAGAAACCAGCACTCACATTCAAGTGCACGCTGCACGGGAGAGGACGTCAATCCACAGCAATATATATAAAGAATCCCAGCAGTCGTGTCTTAGTGCAAATCAGATGTCTTTTATTCCATAAATGAAAAGACCAGGACCAGGTTTCGGCAATGTGCCTTCATCAACAGGCACATTGCCGAAGGCACATTGCCGAAACCTGGTCCTGGTCTTTTCATTTATGGAATAAAAGACATCTGATTTGCACTAAGACACGACTGCTGGGATTCTTTATATATATTTTAATAGCGTCCTGGCTGCCATAGTAACACTGAAAGCATTTTGAAGACGGATCCGTCTTCAAATGCTTTCAGTTCACTTGCGTTTTTCCGGATCCGGCGTGTAATTCCGGCAAGTGGAGTACACGCCGGATCCGGACAACGCAAGTGTGAAAGAGGCCTTACCCTGGTCTTCAATGAGATGAATTGAGGAGAGTAGGCTGCTCTCTAGTGGTGAAGAGTATAATTTTCAGTATTTTGAAACGAAAAAGAGGACTTTTCTGCACTTCTGTTTTTGGTTATTTTAAAAGTGAATATTAATAGATTTTATGTTACTTTTAAAAAATTTCCACTTAAAACCTGAGGCTCATTTTGTAATGTATAGTTAGTTGCCTATGCTATGATATGTAATACCCTGTTTATTGCTCTGGTATACTTAACATTGTCTCTCCATGCTTGCTTTACCTCAGAACCATGCAGTTTTAGGCTAAGACTACACAGCCACCTATAAGGTACGACTACACTGCAGCATCTGTCGCGCGACATTCATGTCGCAGTAATGTCACTCGACATATTTTATAATCATAGTCTATGGTGTTGCACTGCCACATGCCACTTGCTGCGACTCAACAGTCGCAAAAAACCCATCCAGGTTTTTTCCAACTGTCGTTTTGCAGTCGCAGCATGTCGCAGTGCGTCACCATAGACTATCATTATAAAATGTTGCACGACATTACTGCGAAAAATAGTTGCGTGACAAATGTTGTCGTTTAGCCCTAACCTTATGTTAACAGCATGCATGATTTGGTGACTGGACATTTCGGCCTGTCAAGGCCTTCCTCAGCGGTCTATTATCTCAATGCGGCTCTTACGGTCAAAGCCGCATTGAGATAATAGACCGCGGAGGAAGGCCTTGACAGGCCGAAACGTCCGGTTGCCAAATCTGATATATGTGATTAATTTTTGCTTCTTAGATATTACTGGATCATGTGATATAACATGAATAAAATGCCATAAATTGCAGACAAAAAAAGCTGTGTGCCGCAAATCTCTATTAAATTGACTATGACTGACAAGTCCTTGCTGGCACATGTATGGCACTGTCCCTGTGTAAATAATGAAGGGAGTTCTAAGTTTTTAAACCCTGAAAAACCATTTTAAAGGGAACGTGCCATCAGATAATAACCTACTGATTAAATATTTTTGGTGAAGAAATGTTGGTGTTGTTTATGCATCCATGGCCCTATATACCGTATTTTCCACTTTATAAGATGCACCTGATGATAAGACACACCTAGGTTTTTGAGGAGGAAAATAAGAAAAAATATATTTTGAACTAAAAGGTGTGCTTTTGGTGGGTTTTGAACTAATGGTGGTCAGTGGATGACACTATTATGGAGGGGATCTGTGGATGACGCACTGTTATGGGGGCATCTGTGGATGACGCACTGTTATGGGGGCATCTGTGGATGACGCACTGTTATGGGGGCATCTGTGAATGACGCACTGTTATGGAGATATCTGTGGATGACACTGTTATGGGGCATCTATAGATAACGCACTGTTATGGGGGAATCTATGGATGACACTGTTATGGCGATATTTGTAGATGACACTGTTATGGGGATATCTGTGGATGACACTGTTATGGGATATCTGTGGATGACACTGTTATGGGATATCTGTGGATGACACTGTTATAGGGAGATCTGTGGATGACACTGTTATGGGAGATCTGTTGATGACACTGTATGGGGATATCTGTGGTTGACACTGTTATGGAAGATCTATGGATGACACGGTTATGAGGATATCTGTGGATGACACTGTTATGGGGGTATCTGTGGATGACACGGTAAGGGGAGGATCTGTGGATGACACGGTTGGGGGGTCTGTGGATGACACGGTTAGGGGGATCTGTGGATGACATGGTTAGGGGGGATCTGTGGATGACACTGTTATGGGGGATCTATGGATGACACTGCTATGGGGGGGATCTGTGGAAGACACATATATAACATCTTATGCTATATATGTGTCATCCACAGATCCCCCCCCCCCCCATAACAGTGTCCCTGTGTAAATAGTGACCCCCCCAATAGAGAGGCTTGAGGCTGACAACTGCTGTTGGAATCTCGGCGGGGCAGTCATTGTTCACTATTACACCGGGCCCTGTAGCAGGCAGGCCGGCCGGCAGCGTAACGTCACTCACACCGTCACGCGCCTGCTCCACCTGCTTCATTAATAATGTAGGAGGAGCAGGCGCGTGACGGAGTGAGTGGTGTTACGCTGCCGGCCTGCCTGCTATGGTAGTTTGATAGTAAGTACTACAGATGATTGCGCTACTTTAACAAAGCTGCCATGACTACACAGTACATATAAAGACTGCTGTGAGTGGGGCCCAGTGTAATAGAGTATAGTGACTACACCGGGCCCTGTCGCGATTCCAACACCAGTTGCCGGCCTCCAGCCCCTCCTCCCTCCCCGCTGATACATCGCAGGCTGCTCTGTTCAGCATAGCGGCCGGCGATGTATCAGCATCACCAGAGTAAAAATGGCAGAATTTGCTTCATAAGATGCACTGCCACCCCCCCCCCCCCCCTGCGTCTTATAAAGTGAAAATACGGTATATTTAAAATAATCCTGCTTTTTCACTCTGGCCACTGAGCCTAATAATAGGCTGAAACTTTCCATTCCGTACGACTCATCTTTCAGCAGTCATCTTATGATCGTCACATGCAGGATTACAGACAGGTAATCCCTCTGTATAGATAGCATAGTATCCAATAATCACAATAGTTGATGGTCACAGCTGACCTACTCCCCTCTCTGCACAATGACCTGCACACAATGAACTCTCCCACAGAAAATGTCATGTCGATTGCTGCTAATGGCCACATGGCTGCTGTGAAACATATATTGAAATGCTGCTAAATAGGGTATTTCTTCTCATTTTTAAAGTTTTCTTTTTAATTCGCATATCTGGAGGATGTTTTTCCTTTTCTGTAGGTGAGCAGCAGCAGCTACAGAATTCCTGATAATAACTTCCTCCCCTGCATAGAAAATAGTCCCTCCCAGCCCCAGATATAAATATAGTATATAATGTCCTCGCCCAATTTCCTTCTCCATTGTCTACAGTTGTATGCTTCTATGAATGAATGAAAGGCGTCTAGGTCGCTTCACTATGAGATCACTACACCAACACTGAGAGGAGGGAGCAGGGAAGCTACTGAGCGGCAGAACGGATCCGACAGGCTGTTCACCCTGTCGAATCCGTCCTGCTGCTATTTCGCCGGACCGCCGCTCCAACCCCATTGACTATTATTGGGACGGTGGCGGAGCTCCGGCGCAGCACGGCAGTGCGTGGCGAAAGGCCGCCGGACTAAAAGTACTGCATGTCCGACTTTATAGTCTGGCGGCCTCTCACTGCCGTGCTGCGCCGGAGCTCCGTCCCCATAAACATTATAGTCAATGGAGATGGAGCGGCGGCACAGCGAAATAGTGGCAGGACGGATCTGACAGGGTAAACAGCCTGTCGGATCCATCCTGCCGCTAGTGTGAAAGTAGCCTTAGCGCACCACTGAATGCAAAAGAAGGTGGACCATAAGGATACACAGCAGGGGGCGCCACCAAAAAGGAAAATGTAATGTACATGAAAAAACTGACAATATTTTTATTGCATGTATTTTGCAATAATAGTTAATTTCCAATGCCCTATTTATTGCTTATTAATACTTTTCCTGGGATAACCTCTTTAACAGCAGCTTAGGCAAGATGGCTGCCCCCATAATCATGTACTAAAAAAATAAAAAAATCTAAATCTGCAATTAGAAAATGTTAAAAAATATGAACATGCTTCACTCTCTGATTTTAGACAATAAAGAAGTGCCCAGCTGCTGCTTTTCTTGATGATGGCCCTAGACCAAGGTGGTTGCCATTGATGAGGATCTAATAATGATCTGCTTAGCATTCACTAGACTGCTCATTTCACCCAAAGGGTGTCCTTACATGGTGCAGCCTGGGACTCGGGATCCACATGCGGATTACAGCTAATTGTCCAGCTACCCCTTAATTTCCTATTCGAAAGGGCAGCCCCTACAAAGTACTGGTTATCGGGGCTGCACCCAAAGGGAAATGGAGTATTACAAGGCACCCACTGAAGTAAGCAGGCATCCTTATAATAAACGGATAGTACTGGTCTATCAGAATAAGAGCCTCTGTTTGTGGCAGCTCTCCTGGCTAGCCTTTACAATAGTGCTCTCAGGAAGGCCCCCCTCTATTGTCCTCCTATTACCTAAAACACATAAGTGATGCGACCAGTATAAAGCCCCTCTCCTTGATGACCACATTCCATTATCTTAGCTCTTACCAGTCCATATTGTAATGGTATTCTTCGAGCTTCAGTAAGTTGCCCAACCGCTGCAAAAGCAACCAGAATGCAGAATGCTAGGTTTGCCATGGCTGCTATACCGAGGTGCTAAATAATCAAGTCAACACTCAGAATGTAACTTTGATGGTTGTGTCCTGCATCTGCTTCTTCTTATATATGTGTTCCTCAGCAAACACCTATTAACAGCAAACACTGCAACTGCTTATCTTCAGAGAAATCCATTAACAGCAAATCTTAAATCAACAAGATAAGAAATTACAATCACACTGTATACATATATTATTTCCAGCATGCTTCCTTGCATCCACAGTACTTATTGGTTTGTCGATGCAGGATATAGAGATGCGTCTTGAACAGTAGGCTGCCCTCTAGTGTTTGAGAGTGTATCAGTATTCTTGAACCAGAGTCCATGTGTGATCATCGTGATAGGACACCAGCAGAAGGGGGTGAGGGGGCTGAGCCTCAGAATTCTCGCTATTTGAGAATGAAAAATTCATCAGTAGGCCTCATAAAGAAAAAGTCACATGCTCCCATATACAGTGAAAACCACTGAACTCATATCATGCCAAGTACCAGTCAAATTCCCCCATAGTGCCAGCTGTGTGCCCTCTTATAGACCAGAGTTGCCTGCCACCTATACAGTCCAACTACACACCCTCCTATACAAATTTCTAACCCCATGCCCCACTAGGCCAAGAGCGTACCACACACCACATAAAGTGCCAGCCATTGTTATGCCATGCACCCCATATATACATCTCAACGACATGTCCTCCCATATATGGTGCCAGGCCACTGGTAGTTGGTCAGGAATGGGCCGTCCGTGTAATGCATAGACATGGTGGCATATGTTCCAGTTTTCATTAAAATAACTTGACACTAAGCATTAAAATATTTTAAGATAACATTTCTTTTGTTCCATGAAATGAGATTTATTAGTGGATTATCTAGGCCGCGGTGTTCCATTATTTACAAAACTATTGATAACTGTTAACTTACTCTCATAAGAACACATCAACATACAGTATGAGTGACTTACCCCAATAATTGAACAAGGCAGTTCTATAGGGCGGGTGGGAGGGACAGCTTCCTTTTCAAAGCCGAGAATGCGTTATTTCTCTTCTTTTATAGGTGTCCACCTGCCTTTACCATTAGGCTGCCATCCAATGATGGTGAAGATCAAGATAAACGACAAGAAATTGTTGTTGATCTTCATGGATGACACCTATTACCAGGTAAGATAACTTTATTAACACATAATACAATGAAAGGAACCAGGCCACCATGTGTTCCCTTCATTGTATACCACAATGATTTAGGGCCCATGCAGACTGTGTCCTCCAGCTAGTCTTCCAATCTTCCCGGATCCAGTGGCACAGTCTCAGATTTCAGGTGCTGTCCGGGATGACAGGAACATGTCCAAATTCCAAATGCATCTGTGTCCTGAGGACCCATATATAGTTAAGTACAATGCTGAAGAAGGATGCCATTAGCTCCCTGCTCCACCTGCAGCGGTTTGGCAAAGGCACAATGCAGCCACTTCAGCTCACCTGCCGTGAGCCACAGACAGCACGGGCCTGCAGTAAGGGATGAGTTTCGTTCAGGACTAGATAGTTATTAATCTGGTCATCACACTATGTCAGAGACACTAAAGAAGTAGCATACTGTGTTGGGGGACCGAGGGTGCATCATTACTGTCAGAGGAGCACTAAGATGGCAACACCAATGTTTGGGGGCACCTTCAATGTGTGGAGGGCACTAAGGGTATGGTGAGGCCAGCACTAATAGTATATTCTTACTGTGTTGAAGCACTAAGGAGTGATCACAATTGTGAGGAGCACTAAGGAGGCATCCTTCCTGTGTGGCGGGCACAAAAGGGGCTGGACATGAATGAGAATGTATGGATAAGGAATGGGTGGGGTTCACTCTCTATTTACAGAGGCTCTTCATTGGTTAATTAAGAGGGGGGTCTATGTCCAAGACAGTGTTTCGGAATGGATGCCCCCTTGTTGCCTAAAGTTCAATATGATAGTTTCTTCATTTAATTGTTCTCTGTTGTACCTTTCTATCCCCTAGTATTCTTACTTATACAGGGTAACATGAACGGTAAAACATTTAAAGGAAGAACACTACAGTATTTTTATTAATCCATAAATTGCCTATCCCCCTACAAAGTCACCTACTCTGCATACTCCTTGGGAATTCCACTCTATTATATCCGGATGCTCTCACAGGGCATAAAGATGGGAGTTGTCTATATAAGAAACCCACTTTAAGGCCTCTTTCACACTACAGTTTTTTGCGTTCCGTATACGGTCAGTTTTTTGCGTTCCGTATACGGTCCGTATACGGAACCATTCATTTCAATGGTTCCGCAAAAAAACGGAATGTGTTCCGTATGCATTCCGTTTCCGTATTTCCGTTTTTCCGTTCCGTTGAAAAGATAGAACATGTCCTATATTTGGCCGAGAATCACAGTCCGTGGCTCCATTCAAGTCAATGGGGCCGCAAAAAAAACGGAACACATACGGAAATGCATCCGTATGTCTTCCGTATCCGTTCCGTTTTTTGCGGAACCATCAATTGAAAATGTTATGCCCAGCCCAATTTTTAATATGAAATTACTGTATACTGTATTTGCCATACGGAAAAACGGAACGGAACAACGGAACGGAAACGGAACCACAACGGAAGCAAAAAACGGAACAACGGATCCGTGAAAAACGGAACGCAAAACACTGAATGCAACATACTGTAGTGTGAAAGAGGCCTAAGGCTTGTTAACATCTGTGTTGGAGGCTTTGTTCAGCATCTCCATTTTTGTCCGGTAAAAATAAACAGGATCCCAAACGGAAACCGCTGTAGTCAATGGAGTCTTTTCAGGTCAGTTATTATGTTGAATCCAGCATTTCTGTTATTTTCATTGTTCAGCTCCTCTAACAGAGCTGAACAAAAACTGAAATAACTAGAAGGAGTGTGAACTCACCCTTAGGCCTCTTTCACACGACCGTCTTTTTTTCCCGTCAACGGTTTCGCAAAAAAAACGGAATGTACTCCATATGCATTCCGTTTCTGTTTTTCCATTCCGTTGAAAGATAGAACATGTCCTATTATTGCCTGCAAATCACGTTCCATGGCTCCATTCAAGTCAATGGGTCCGCAAAAAAAAACGGAACACATACGGAAATGCATCTGTATGTCTTCCGTATCCGTTCTGTTTTTGCGGAACCATCTATTAAAAATTTTATGTCCAGACCAATTTTTTTTTCTATGTAATTACTGTATATTGTAGATGCCATATGGAAAAACAGAACAGAAACGGAAGCACAACTGAAACAAAAAAACGGAACAACAGATCCGTGAAAAGCAGACCGCAAAACACTGAAAAAGCCATACGGTCGTGTGAAAGAGTCCGTAAAGGGAACCTATCACAATGAAAATGCTGTCTAATCTGCAGGCAGCATGTTATAGAGCAGGATTTGCTGAGCCGATTTATAAAATATCTAGTTCTGTTGGAAAAGATTTATAACTTATAAGGGAGCCGCTAAAATGGTGTATCTCACCCAGAGGAAAGGTTGGGAAAATAGGGTTTTTCCTCGGTGTGTACCCCAGGCTATTAATGAGGGGCAGCCGAGGAGCTCTGGTAAATGTGGGCTGGGCTCCTCAATCAGGGCTCCCAGTCTGGGGAACAAGCCAGCTGCACCAAGGCCTGTGGGAGTCGGGACCCTCTGACCCTGTGTGGGGTAAGCACTGCGTGGTGTTTTAGGGAGCTGGGTGATAGACCCGGATCCCGATAGAGAGGGAGAACTACTGTGTAGCTAGTGGCCAAGCGGCCGAGGATTTATGTTTTCTGTTTTTACTGCTGTGAAAGTGACAATAAAGCTGGTTGCAAAATCTGCAGTGTTGGAGGAGCTTCTTAAACAGAGCCAACCGTCTAAGGTTACTTTCACACTAGATTTTTTTGCGGATGTGTCATGGATCTGCAAAAACGCTTTCGTTACAATAATACAACCGCATGCATCCGTCATGAACGGATCCGGTTGTATTACGTGTTCTATAGCCATGACGGATCCGTCTTGAACACCATTGAAAGTCAATGGGGGACGGATCTGTTTTCTATTGTGCCAGATTGTGTCAGAGAAAACTGATCCGTCCCCATTGACTTATATTGTGTGCCAGGACGGATCCGTTTGGCTCAGTTTCGTCAAGCGGACAGCAAAACGCTGCAGGCAGCCTAAGCTGAGGAGATGGCGATCCAGGAGAGCTAAGTGACCCCGAGTTGTCACATCATCTAAATCTCTACTCACACTGAGCAAAGGAGTCATATTGTAGTGTCCCACTAGGTAGGAGTGGGCACTACACAAGGGTTAATTGGGTCACTTGTTACTTCTGCTCACAAGGGACAGTAATGTTATATTCCTATATGCATTTAATGTGTTTTTACATGTGTTGTTTCCCCTGTTATATGCTCAGCAGGCCTATTTGGGTGTAGTTAGACATCCCAGACACTAGAGGGAGATAGGGAGCCCCTAGTATAAATGTCAGGCCCAGACAGGGAGGGATTAGGTCATAGTCAGGAGTCAGTGGAGACAGAAGTGAGAAGGCACCAGCCAGAGATATGCTGAGGGCCTCCTCCTGACATGCAGCAAGATAGTCCAGGCTTCTAGTTGCCACCAGGAGGCTAGTGAAGGAGTACAGCCTGCCTGGAGACCATTAATCCAACAACCACAGAAGAAGTAACCCCAGTAGTAGGGATGGTCCTCCTGGGAGAAACCTGCAGTTACCCTCCAGCCAAGCAGTGCCAGTGCAACCAGCTCAGATAAGTAAGCTGATGGGCAGAGGTACTATAAAGTGAGAGCAAGGGTCAATACGGGAGGAAGATTAAGTACCAAGGATTAAAGCCAGCATTTAGGCATCCGGGCCTTGGGATACAGCCAGCCAGAATAGCTGTGGGATAGTGCAGCCTGGTCTGTGAAGCATTAATTGTTTACCCTCCAAGTATCTTGCAAGATTATTACCTGCCATTGTTGAGAAATAAGCCTGCTTGTGAAATATATGACAAAAGGGACTGCATTACCATCTTGTATGTACAAAGTTGGACTGTTGAAAGTAAAGCAACGTTTGGTTCACCATACTATCTGTGTACCTCACTTATTACAACTGGAAATCGGTGTGCCACCGTTACAGGCACTGGCGTCACGATCCTTAAAGGGACCTTGCTCCAGGCACTCAAAACACCTACAACATCCAGGGCACCTCATTCACCATCAGGCCTGGTCCCTACATATAAAGTGTGCCCCAGAGGAACTTTGTGTCAGCCTCTCCTTCACTGACGCATGCCTGCCCAGGGTTCTCCTACAAACAGTGAGTAACCCTTGATTGCCCATAACCGTGACCTCACTTCGCAATACCCAGCAGGTCTGGCGTGCTGCATAAATTGGCATCACGAACAGGACACGATTATTCTTTCGCCATTGTGGAATTAAAACTGTGCCGTTATTTGCCCTTAAAGTGACAAGCCCTACTTGTTTATTTGAAATTGCTGAGCCAAAGAACTCGAATAATTGCGGTGTGAAGAACTGTATATTGCATGGACCGTTTGCTGCTTATTTAGCCACCGCTTGCTGTCAGTGAATAGACAGCATTTTTGCTCAAAGATAGCCGCTTAACCTGACTGGATTTAATTGTTGCATCATCTTCATACTTTATTGGCGGTAAAAATTGGCGCCTTCTGCTGAAAAGTGCGGGAAAGGCTATATGGCCGCGCCACCGCCCTGTCTGGACATTTGCATGTCTGCTGTGATGGACTCCGCCTCCCCTATGCTGGAGTACCTGGGGGCGGCCTCCCAGAGCAATGGGAGGATCTGTCTGCAATTATTGGTGCCGCCCTGTTGCTCTCCAAAGAAGGATCGAGCATGTTGACCAGGGAAGACTGCTTTGCAAGGATGTCGGCACCTGAGGATTTAAACATGAACCTTACTGGTGTAGAGCAAGAGAACGCTCCACCGGCCTACTTCCAGGGACCGGAGAGACCCACCTGCCCGCCACCGAGGACGCAGCCTGAGACCTATTATGGCTCATGGAGAGACTTTTATCAGCCCTCATTTAAATGGTCCGGCGTTAATGGCAGAGATCCGGGAGGCAGCAATCAAAAAGACGACTAAGACTAAGATTTACTTTGAAGAACTGGCCAAGACTGTTCACGAGCGCCACACTGATCACCAACCCCAGCTGGAAAGGAGAATGGGGTTGGTAGTGGCATTTGACAAGGACCGAGGCTTCGGTTTTATAAAGGACTATACCACCGGCAGGGACCTGTATGTAAACCGGAGGTCCGTCAAGAGGAGCTACCTCCCGGAGCATATGCACAACCTCCGCGAGGAAGAGGAAGTGGAATTCACCCCTGCCGAGGGCCTACGCCTGCTGTGACCCGTCCTAAGAAGAAACCGGAGGACTGATGAGGACTACACTGTCTGCGAGCGTGAACCAGCGTGCTCTCCAGAACCGTCCCATCATGCCTTTCAAGAGCGGGGCTCCTTTATTGGCCCGAATGTCTTTTGGCAACCTACAGTGGTGGAAAAGAGGGTGAGCCCATGGCCCTCACCTGAGCTGCCTCGCAGAGAAAAGACCATGAAGGAATTAGAAGACTTAGAGCGATTCCATGCTTCCTTGGATAATATTCACAAGGGGAAAAGAGCGGATGCCTCACCTGAACCTGCAGCGGCTGCGCAGGATGCGCCATCTACTTCGCATGTGCCGGCAGCGACATCGGAGGACAGCGATCCCGAATCCGAGAGCCTGGATGACCTGATCGTACGGCTGGAGCAACAGCTACGGGAACTGCGCCGGATTGCCTCCGCCAGGATCCAGACTCCACCTAAGAAGAAAGAAAGTGGACTTAAGGACTCGGACGTCTCCGGGTCTGAGGTGAGTGCCTGTTCCTGCCAGCCGGCCACCTTTAGTGTCAGCACCTGCGGTAAGGCCCTCCTATGCTGTGCACCGACGCGCAGAGCCAGTTGTCCCTGAACCCACCGGACCGCTTGCAGCAGCGGTACCCAGGCCAGTGCAGCAGCTCACAATTGTTATGCCTGGACCGGTGCGGTCAGCAACTGTGATTACCCCTAGGCCTATGGGGCCAATACCAATTAGGGGTCCTTTTATGCTGCAGTTGCCCCCCAATACTGTGTTGTGGACCCATCCGCCTGTTGACTCTCAATACAGGCCACATTTACAAATGGAACCAGGGAGTACCACTGTGATGCCAAGTGGATTTGACATGCCCCTGTGAGTTGGCCTGCTAGGCCATTGATTTGATTTCTTTTTGCCAAGGGACCCTATTAAAGAGGATTTATCCCTTTCAGGACAGGAGTCCTTTGTTTTGGCCCTCTGTTGCTGCTGCCAGTTACCCACGGATCAGTGGAGGTGGTAGGCCACTGAAAATACCAAATGTAGCAAGGCCATATTGTTAACCGGATCTCCTGCCTGCTTTCTCAGAGCTTAAAAACCCAGTTGTGCCTATTTTTGTCTGCACTATTAACCCTTTAACCCCCTTTTCAGGTTGATTAAAGGATCTTGCAGCACTTGATTTTATATGCCATTTTGAATGATGTGGACTACTTTTATGTGCTGTGACTTTTATTACACAACTTAAATTTCAAGGGAATGTGCCCAGAGATGACTCTAACATATGTGGGCCTCTGAGATTTTGCTACTTTAAAAGAAATGCGCCCAGAGATGACTCTAACGTATGTGGGCCTCTGAGATTCTGCCCTACTGGCTCTGCTGTGTGTGTGGGGGGGGGGGGGGCTATTCTTATCACTTGCACTGAACAAAAAAAAATTACAAGAAGAAAACCTGGGTACGGACTCCAAGAATTGTTATTTGTTCTGCATTTTATGGACTACTACTGTTTTATTATGGACAATTTGCATTTAAAATTTTAATATGGACTATCCTGGTATTATTGATACGCTGCACCAGGTCAGTGCCCCTGTTCCCTTACATTATCCTGAGAGAAGAGAACAACGCCCCTTTTCACCGAACTTGCTCCTTAGCCAGTGGAACTGCCTGATGTGCATATGTAATTTGCAAATGTGGATGTATTTTCCTGCTTTGCACTCTTTTTCTCTTTCAGGTGCAGTATCCAGCTGGGCAGGGCCCCTTTTATGTTGCTCCGAGAACGGGCAACGCTGTAGCATGGGGGTATGTAGTGTCCCACTAGGTAGGAGTGGGCACTACACAAGGGTTAATTGGGTCATGTGTTACTTCTGCTCACAAGGGACAGTAATGTTATATTCCTATATGCATTTAATGTGTTTTTACATGTGTTGTTTCCCCTGTTATATGCTCAGCAGGCCTATTTGGGTGTAGTTAGACATCCTAGACACTAGAGGGAGATAGGGAGCCCCTAGTATAAATTTCCAGGCCCAGACAGGGAGGGGTTAGGTCATAGTCAGGAGTCTGTGGAGACAGAAGTGAGAAGGCACCAGCCAGAGATATGCTGAGGGCCTCCTCCTGACATGCAGCTAGATAGTCCAGGCTTCTAGTTGCCACTAGGAGGCTAGTGGAGAAGTACAGCCTGCCTGGAGATCCTGAATCCAGCTAGCACAGAAGAAGTAACCCTAGTAGTAAGGATGGTCCTCCTGGGAGAAACCTGCAGTTACCCTCCAGCCAAGCAGTGCCAGTGCAACCAGCTCAGATAAGTAAGCTGATGGACAGAGGTACTATAAAGTGAGAGCAAGGGTCAATACGGGAGGAAGATTAAGTACCAAGGATTAAAGCCAGCATTTAGGCATCCGGGCCTTGGCATACAGCCAGCCAGAATAGCTGTGGGATAGTGCAGCCTGGTCTGTGAAGCATTAATTGTTTACCCTCCAAGTATCTTGCAAGATTATTACCTGCCATTGTTGAGAAATAAGCCTGCTTGTGAAATATATGACAAAAGGGACTGCATTACCATCTTGTATGTACAAAGTTGGACTGTTGAAAGTAAAGCATCGTTTGGTTCACCATACTATCTGTGTACCTCACTTATTACAACTGGAAATCGCTGTGCCACCGTTATAGGCACTGGCATCACGATCCTTAAAGGTACCTTGCCCCAGGCACTCAAAACACCTGCAACATCCAGGGCACCTCATACACCATCAGGCCTGGTCCCTACATACAGAGTGTGCCCCAGAGGAACTTTGTGTCAGCCTCTCCTTCACTGCCGCATGCCTGCCCAGGGTTCTCCTACAAACAGTGAGTAACCCTCGATTGCTCATAACCGATGACCTCACTTTGCAATACCCTGCAGGTCTGGCGTGCTGCAATATGGGCGGTCCTAATCAGTGACTGACAGCATTCTCTGTGTGAGTTCACAGATGGGCCACATCCAGGACCACATGCTGGCGCTATCTCTCAGCCAAGTCACCAGGCATCTTATACACTGTCCCCTGATGAACCTATGTGACATCTCATTAGGGAAACGTGTCAGGACAACATTAATCGGGCAATATTGATTAGGAAGGGACTCTTTTATTGTAGGGACAGTCACCAATATGTGGGGGCGCCCCTTTAGGGATGATTACTCCGCTTTAAGGCAGGGTCATCTGTGAGGTATAGGGCAAGTACTCCCTTATTGTATGCCTAAAGTGGATCAGTATGCATTTATTATTGTGCTACACCCATTGTGACTCCAGGATTGAAGAGAGGCTCTGACACAAGTAATGCCCTCATGCAACCAGCAGATACTGATGTACAGATTACTCTCAATTCTGGAGTTCCTATTAACCAAGGGATGGGACAAGTTGGATTGACAGCGAAACGTATCTGTGTCATCTGCCCGTGAGTGATGGCAACGATATTCCCCTTACAGTGGTATTTGTTTGTTTGTCCCTACTAGGGTCCCTATGTATTATCCTTCATCTTGATATATCTTGTTTGTGATCTGTTTAGTGGGTTTTAGTAGATTATTAAAAAATACGTTTTAGATTAGGTCTTTTTTTCTGTAAGATACCTACAGTATATGCATACACAGATAGCTGTCAGTCACTGATAGGACTGCCCACATACACAGATAGCTGTCAGTCACTGATAGGACCGCCCACATACAGAGATAGCTGTCAGTCACTGATAGGACTGCCCACATACACAGATAGCTGTCAGTCACTGATAGGACCGCCCACATACAGAGATAGCTGTCAGTCACTGATAGGACCGCCCACATACACAGATAGCTGTCAGTCACTGATAGGACCGCCCACATACAGAGATAGCTGTCAGTCACTGATAGGACCGCCCACATACACAGATAGCTGTCAGTCACTGATAGGACTGCCCACATACACAGATAGCTGTCAGTCACTGATAGGACCGCCCACATACAGAGATAGCTGTCAGTCACTGATAGGACCGCCCACATACAAGATCACATACACAGATAGCTGTCAGTCACTGATAGGACTGCCCACATACACAGATAGCTGTCAGTCACTGATAGGACCGCCCACATACAGAGATAGCTGTCAGTCACTGATAGGACCGCCCACATACAAAGATAGCTGTCAGTCACTGATAGGACCGCCCACATACAGAGATAGCTGTCAGTCACTGATAGGACCGCCCACATGACTCCTTGGCTAAGAATAAGATATTTAGATGAATAAAATACGTTATAAGTTATACTAAATCTTTTCCCATAAAACTATACCTCAATCTGCTCAGCTCCTCTTCTTCTATAACATGCCCCTGCAGATTGCACTGAATTTTCATGGTGACAGGTTCCCTTTAAGGGATGCGTTAGAACTGTCACTTGCTTACAGCATTGTTGCTAAGCAACGGGCCACAAATAAAGGGCCTTGAGTCGGACCAACAGCAGAGGTAAATCATTATGTTAATGTTACATTGAGGTGATTATTCTTTTACTGTTGCTATAGTTTCCCTTTATCTTGTCTGGGAGCACAGTTATAATTGCATTATCAGAAACTCTGGATTTACTGAATTTATTGTTCTGCTTCTTGTCAACTTTATAGAACAGTAATAAATTAGCCATTTTCGTTTCTAAAATTAAAGTTTTGATGTGAAATTTACCAGACACAAGAGCAGATAAAACAAAGGGTACATTACTAGAAGGCTCATAACATAAAATAAACACTCTACATAAATGTACCAAATGTACAGCCGCAGACTGACTCTGTATTGTCTGATATCCAGAGCTGTGGTCGACGATCAGCAGGAGATAGTAATAGACAAAACTCCCTCCCTAATACCTTCTCTATAGACTTATCAGATAAGTGTTCAGCTTCCATATCAAAAGGAGAGTATGATGTATGGTGAAATATCATGGACAATGAGAAGATTTATAGACGTTGTCCACTCTGGAAAACTACGGAGTGTGGGAGGAATTACTACATGGGAGGCAGTGTGGAAGAAATTACTGTATGGAGCAGTGGGGGGAAAAGTTACTGCATATAGAAGTAGGGGGGATTACTATATGGGTGAAGTGTGGGCGAAATTACTATATTGGGAGTGTGTGTAGGAAATTACTATATGGGTGAAGTGTGGGCGAAATTACTATATTGGGAGTGTGTGTAGGAAATTACTATATGGGGCAGTGTGGGGGAAATTACTATATGGGGCAGTGTGGGGGAAATTACTATATGGGGCAGTGTGGGGGAAATTACTATATGGGGCAGTGTGGGGGAAATTACTATATGGGGCAGTGTGGGGGAAATTACTATATGGGGCAGTGTGGGGGAAATTACTATATGGGGCAGTGTGGGGGAAATTACTATATTGGGAGTGTGTGTAGGAAATTACTATATGGAGCAGTGTGGGGGAAATTACTATATGGGGCAGTGTGGGGGAAATTACTATATGGGGCAGTGTGGGGGAAATTACTATATGGGGCAGTGTGGGGGAAATTACTATATTGGGAGTGTGTGTAGGAAATTACTATATGGGGCAGTGTGTGGGAAATTACTAAAATTGGAGTGTGTGTAGGAAATTACTATATGGGGCAGTGTGGGGGAAATTACTATATGGGGCAGTTTGGGGGAAATTTCTATATGGGGCAGTGTGGGGGAAATTTCTATATGGGGGCAGTGTGGGGGGAAATTTACTATATGGGGCAGTGTGGGGGAAATTACTATATGGGGCAGTGTAGGGGAAATTACTATATGGGGCAGTGTGGGGGAAATTACTATATGGGGCAGTGTGGGGGAAATTCTATATGGGGCAGTGTGGGGGAAATTTCTATATGGGGCAGTGTGGGGGAAATTACTATATGGGGGCAGTGTGGAGGAAATTACTATATGGGGCAGTGTGGGGGAAATTACTATATCGAGGGGAAGTGTGGGGGAAATTAGTATATGGGGGCATGGTGGGGGAAATTACTTTATGGGGCAGTGTGGGGGAAATTACTATATGGGGCAGTGTGGGGGAAATTTCTATATGGGGCAGTGTGGGGGAAATTTCTATATGGGGCAGTGTGGGGGAAATTACTATATGGGGCAGTGTGGGGGAAATTACTATATGGGGCAGTGTGGGGGAAATTACTATATGGGGCAGTGTGGGGGAAATTTATATGGGGCAGGTGGGGGAAATTACTATATGGGGCAGTGTGGGGGAAATTACTATATGGGGCAGTGTGGGGGAAATTCTATATGGGGCAGTGTGGGGGAAATTACTATATGGGCAGTGGGGGAAATTACTATATGGGGCAGTGTGGGGGAAATTACTATATGGGGCAGTGGGGGAAATTACTATATGGGGCAGTGTGGGGAAATTACTATATGGGCAGTGTGGGGGAAATTACTATATGGGCAGTGTGGGGAAATTACTATATGGGGCAGTGTGGGGAAATTACTATAGGGGCAGTGTGGGGAAATTACTATATGGGCAGTGTGGGGAAATTACTATATGGGCAGTGTGGGGAAATTACTATATGGGGCAGTGTGGTGGAAATTACTATATGGGCAGTGTGGTGGTAATTACTATATGGAGCAGTGTGGTGGAAATTACTATATGGAGCAGTGTGGTGGTAATTACTATATGGAGCAGTGTGGTGGTAATTACTATATGGAGCAGTGTGGTGGTAATTACTATATGGAGCAGTGTGGTGGTAATTACTATATGGAGCAGTGTGGTGGGAAATTACTATATGGAGCAGTGTGGTGGTAATTACTATATGGAGCAGTGTGGGGGAAATTACTATATGGAGCAGTGTGGTGGAAATTACTATATGGAGCAGTGTGGTGGTAATTACTATATGGAGCAGTGTGGTGGAAATTACTATATGGAGCAGTGTGGTGGAAATTACTATATGGAGCAGTGTGGTGGTAAGTACTATATGGAGCAGTGTGGGTGGAAATTACTATATGGAGCAGTGTGGGGGAAATTACTATATGGAGCAGTGTGGTGGTAATTACTATATGGAGCAGTGTGGGGGAAATTACTATATGGAGCAGTGTGGTGGTAATTACTATATGGAGCAGTGTGGTGGTAATTACTATATGGAGCAGTGTGGGGGAAATTACTATATGGGCTTGTGGTGGTAAGTCCCATTGGAGCAGTGTGGTGGTAATTACTATATGGAGCAGTGTGGGGGCAAATACACTATATGGCGCAGTGTGGTGGTAATTACTATATGGATGCTAGTGTGGAGGGAAATTACTATATGGAGCAGTGTGGTGGTAATTACTATATGAGCAGTGGTGGGTGGTAATTACTTATATGGAGCAGTTGTGGGTGGAAATTACTATATGGAGCACGTGTGGTGGTAATTACTATATGGAGCAGTGTGGGTGGACATTACTATATGGATGCCACGTGGTGGTTGAAATACTATATGAGCCGTGTCGGTGGTTTAATTACTATTAGGAGCAGTGTGGTGGAGGAACTACTATATGGAGCAGGTTTTGTGGTGGTAATACTATATGGAGCAGTGCTGGTGGTAATTACTATATGGAGCAGTGTGGTGGAAATTATATATTGGAGCCGTGTGGGGGAAACTTACTATATGGCGCAGTTGTGGTGGTAAGTACCATATGGAGCCAGTGTGGTGGTTAAGTACCATAATGAGCAGTGTGGTGGGTAATTTACTATATGGAGCAGTGTGTGGGAAAACTACTATATGGAGCAGTGTGGTGGAAATTACTATATGGAGCAGTGTGTTGGAGAATTACTATATGGAGCAGTGTGGTGGTAAATTACTATATGGAGCAGTGGTGGGGGAAACTTACTATATGGAGCAGTGTGGGGAAACTACTATATGGAGCAGTGTGGGGGAAATTACTATATGGAGCAGTGTGGTGGTAAGTACCATATGGAGCAGTGTGGTGGTAATTACTATATGGAGCAGTGTGGGGGAAACTACTATATGGAGCAGTGTGGTGGAAATTACTATATGGGGTAGTGTGGGGGAAATTACTATATGGAGCAGTGTGGTGGAAATTACTATATGGGGTAGTGTGGGGGAAATTACTATATGGAGCAGTGTGGTGGAAATTACTATATGTGGTAGTGTGGGGGAAATTACTATATGGGAGTAGTGTGGGGGAAATGAATTACTATATGGGGACAGTGTGGGGGAAATTACTATATGGGGGTAGTGTCTGGGTGTTGCTATTAGGGGACATTATTTTTGGGGACACTATACAGACATTATTACCTGGAGCACAATATAGGGTGTTATTATTACTGGGGCACTATAGGGGACATTATAATTGCTGTAGACACTATAGGGACCTTTGGGGTAATTGATCAAACTGGTGTAAAGCAGAAATAGGTGAGTTACCCATAGCAACAGATTCCACCTTTCATTTTTGACAGCTCCTTTGGAAAATGAAAGGTGGAATCTGATTGGTTGCTATGGGCACCTAAGCTAGTTCTTTACACCAGTTTGATAAATGACTCAAATTATGAGAAATCTAACGTGTCTGTGTAACAAACTCTGTAGAGACGAGGTGCGGCTGAAAGAATTTGTCATGGCGGTCTTGGTCAAAGGAGGAGAAGAGGAAAGAGAAGATCTACATGACAGGAGATGTCACTGAAAGTAAGAGGAATGTGGCACTGTATTCCCCTATATGTAGAGCTGGCTCACCACTGTGACCTGCGTCTTATCTTCTCCTCCAAGTCTTTTTTTTTTATCATAGTCATATGTATTTTAAATTTGGCAACAAAAATTTTGTGATAACTTTCTGTGTGCAGATAATGTACTATATGTTCCATGCAGTCCTATGTAACACCCCATATAACACAATAGTTCACTGTGTTATGTGGGGTGTTACATAGGACTGCAGGTAACATCTATGACATCTGTACTGAGAGAGTTATGAGATGGGGGGGGTCAGACTCCTGGCACCCCTGCCAATCAGCTGTTTGAGGAGACCACGATGTCCCAGTGAGCGCAGCAGTCTCTTTGCTCCTTACCAAGCACAGCACTGTCCATTTAATAGCACAATCACTCAGATGGGACAGAGCTGCACCTAGACCATGTGAACGATGTCATATGGCCTAGGAAGAGATTGTGGCGCTTGTGAAGAACCGCAGCCTCTTCATACAGGAAAAAAAACGAAAACTAAAATGGAGAGGGGGGGGCGAGTTGGGTAGACAACCCCGGGCCTACCATGCACATAATCCGCCCCTGTATGGGGGAATTGGTAATGGTGCTTTAGTGGTTCTGCAAGATATAATATAGCACTGTGAGCGTCCATTGATTTGAGTGGACAAAAATGGTCATTCAAGCTTTATTGCTGCTCAAGCTAAGAAAAAATACTATAAGCCCTAATTTAAAGCTCCCTCCCTATGATTTTGACTTGCCTTAACAAGACACTAAGAAGGAGATGAAAACTGAAAGCCCCTTTCAATATGGTACCTCGATGAGCCATAACGGGGACCCGTTAGGAAAGCAATTGTCCTGCTAAACTATGGAGGGGTTGTTTTTATGAGTAACCCTTTTAAGGCCTCATGCACACGACCGTTGTGTGCATCCGTGGCTGTTGTGCCATTTTTTTTATTTTTTTTCGCGGACCCATTGACTTTCAATGGGTCCGTGGAAAAATCGGAAAATGCACCGTTTTGCAGCCCAGACCGTGATCCGTGTATCCTGTCCGTCAAAAAAATATGACCTGTCCTATTTTTTTGAGGGACAACGGTTCACGGACCCATTCAAGTCAATGGGTCCGTGAAAGAACACGGATGCACACAAGATTGGCATCCGTGTCCGTGATCCGTGGCCGTAGGTTACTTTCATACAGACGGATCCAAAGATCCGTCTGCATAAAAGCTTTTTCAGATCTAAGTTTTCACTTCGTGAAAACTCAGATCCGACAGTATATTCTAACACAGAGGCTTTCCCATGGTGATGGGGACGCTTCTAGTTAGAATACACTACAAACTGTGTACAAGACTGCCCCCTGCTGCCTGGCAGCAGCCGATCTCTTACAGGGGGCCGTGATCAGCACAATTAACCCCTTCAGGTGCGGCACCTGAAGGGGTTAATTGTACTATCATATCCCCCTGTAAGAGATCAGGGCTGCCAGGCAGCAGGGGGCAGACCCCCCCTCCCCAGTTTGAATATCATTGGTGGCCAGTGCGGCCCCCCCCTCCCTCCCTCTATTGTAATTATTTGTTGGTGGCACAGTGTGCGCCCCCCCTTCCTCCCTGTATTGTAATAATTATTCGTTGGTGGCACAGTGTGCGCCCCCCATCGGCCCCCCCTTCCTCCCTGTATTGTAATAGTTATTCGTTGGTGGCACAGTGTGCGCCCCCCATCGCCCCCCCCCTTCCTCCCTGTATTGTAATAATTATTCATTGGTGGCACAGTGTGCGCCCCCCATCGCCCCGCCCGATGGGGGGCGCACACTGTGCCACCAACGAATAATTATTAAAATACAGGGAGGAAGGGGGGGGGGCGATGGGGGGCACACACTGTGCCACCCACGAATAATTATTACAATACAGGGAGGAGGGGGGGCGATAGGGGGAGCACACTGTGCCACCAACGAATTATTACAATAGAAGGAGGGGGGGGCCGCACTGGGGTCTGCCCCCTGCTGCCTGGCAGCCCTGATCTCTTACAGGGGAATATGATAGTACAATTAACCCCTTCAGGTGCGGTACCTGAGGGGTTAATTGTGCTGATCACGGCCCCTGTAAGAGATCGGGTGCTGCCAGGCAGCAGGGGGCTCTGTGTTAGAATATACTGTCGGAAATGAGTTTTTACGATCTAACTCATATCCGACAGTATATTTTAACATAGAGGCGTTCCCATGGTGATGGGGACGCTTCAAGTTAAAATATACCATCGGATTGGAGAAAACTCTGATCCGATGGTATAAAAGGGACTCCTGACTTTACATTGAAAGTCAATGGGGACGGATCCGTTTGAAATGGCACCATATTGTGTCAACCTCAAACGGATCCGTCCCCATTGACTTGCATTGTAATTCAGGACGGATCCGTTTGACTCCGCACGGCCAGGCGGACACCAAAACGACTTTTTTTTCATGTCCGTGGATCCTCCAAAAATCAAGGAAGACCCACGGACGAAAAAACGGTCACGGATCACGGACCTACGGACCCCGTTTTTGCGGACCGTGAAAAAATACTGTCGTGTGCATGAGGCCTAAAGCTGACCTTTCCTCTACATACATCCCCTTACTACACAAATAGCACATAACTTAAATATATCTAGGTCTAGCTCTCTAGTTCCTACATATTTCTCCCCTTGTCTTGCAGATTTTATTCCAAGGCTTCATTATTTCTCAAGCGGTGTGCCTTGCATTTCTATTCCCTAAGTCAAACCTGTCTAGCATGACAGTCATGGCCAGTTTCCCAATAGTTTGCCTGATAGGTCTCTCCCATGCATTGTAGGTGTTATCGAGTCACTGGCACTCAGTGGGAGTTGCAATAACTGGTAATTGAAGAATAGCAAGGTGACCTTCACAAGAGGGGTGGTCCAGCCAACAATGTTGTGTCAGATGAGAGGCACAGTTTTCATAACTTTACACAGTCCAGCTTAACAATAAAGAAGTGGCAGTTTCCATTTGGTACGGATGCACAGTGGATTCTTGGTTGCGCAATATGACAGATTCCTCCTTAATTTAGGGGTATAAGGCTGATTGTGGCTTTGTGTTACACATTCTCTCTAAGACCTGCTTGTAGGGTGATGGTACCTTTTCAGAGTCTCCCTAATACCTGCTTGTCGGCCAGGCCCTCACCACTGCCTTCTCCCATTTTGGTTATTTGTATGGGTGGTATTACCATGGAAAGCAGCTGAACAGACTGTGGGGGAGCTGCTGCCTCCCTCACAGTAGCTTTCCATACTGCATCTAGCAATAGAACCCAATTCGTGACAGGTTGAATCGATTATATGGGCATTCACCCAACGAGGCTCCCAGAACTTCCCAAAGGCAGGAAGAATGAACCCCTTTTATCAATTTGTCACTGTCCCACATGAGGAGCGTGGTGCTTCTACACCTATGCGCTCTTATGGTGCAAGGGGGCCAATGTAATGTGCTTTCTAATAATACATGACGTGTAGGGCCTTATCTTTACCCCAGCCTCAATACAAATGTGTTTACCACTGGAGGACCATCACCTTCACAAACACCAATGTACATATGCATATAGTACCATATAGTATTATCACTATTAAAGTAATAGCGCATAACTATTGATTAGAAACAAAACTGGTCTCTGCTCTTGACTTTTATACTTATAAAAGTATAGGTCATCAGTACCTGATTGTGGGGGTCTGACACCAGCAATCTCCGCAATCAGCTGTTTGAGAAGGCACCGGTGATCGCAGTAGCGCCGTAGCCTTCTTGCAGCTCAGGCCATGTGATATCATGTTTATTTGTCACATGGCCTAGGCGCAGTTCAGCCCCATTGAAGTAAATGGGGTTGAACTGTGATACCAAGTACAGCCACTATACAATGTATGACACTGTGCTTGGTGAGCTGAGAAAAGTCCACAACACTACTGGTGCCTTTTCAAACAGCTGACTGGCAGGGGACTGGGTGTCAAACACCCACTTATTAGATACCGATGACCTATCCAGGGAATAGATCATCAGTATAAAAGTCTCCGAAAAATCCTTTAAGGCTAAGACAAACGCTTAACACAATACAAGGGGCTGGACAAATTTAGAGGTAGATGGAGGGTCCTTAAAAATTATTTTAGGGACTTAGGTCGCAAGCTCAGGGCAAGGACTTCAATGGTAGTATTTTCTAAAATACTACCTATACCACGAGCCACGCCAGAAAGGCAGTGGGAGATTAGGGACATTAACAAGTAGCTCAAGAACGGGTGTAGGAAGGATGAGTTTGGGTTCCTGGAGAACTGGGCCTACTTCTATGTCGGCTACAGGCTCTGTTGTAGGGAAGGACTGCTCCTCAATAGGGAAGATGCCTCTGTTTTTGGGGAGAAGATGGTTAGAAGGTTGGAGGAATGTTTAAACTAGGGACTGGGGGAGGGTAATTACATTATAGGAGAGGAAGCTAGTGCAGATAGAGACCTGGGGCAAAGTAATGAAACTGGGGAAGGAATGGAAGGAGGGACTGAGAGTACTTCATAAGGAAAGGTGTGGGGTAAAAAATGTACAAAAACTTCTTAATTGTGTGTAAACTAATGCCAGAAGCCTGACTAATAAAACTGGTGAGCTGAAATTAGTAATGTTTGAGGAGAACTATGACATAGTGGGAATAACTGAGACATGGGTGGACGATAGCTATGAATGGGCGGTTAACGTACAAGGTTACAGTCTGTCAACAAAACCGGAGAGGGGGAGGGGTTTGTCTTAATCTAAAGTCCTGTCTAAAGCCCACACTCCAGAAAGATATAAATGAGGAAAAAGAACGTGTGGAGTCGCTATGTGTAGAAATGCATGGAGGCAAAAACAATAATAAAATACTGATAGGAGTTTGTTATAAGCCACCTAATTTACCAGAGTCCACAAAAAATCTACTACTAAGGGAAACAAATGAGGCAGCAAATCATAATCAGTATTATGGGGGACTTCAACTTCCTGGATATAGACAACTACCTTTCCCAACTGACTAGAGGGACGGCCATACTAGACTTAGTACTGACCAATAGACCTGACAGGACAAAAGATGTACAGGTTGGGGGACACCTGGTAAATAGTGACCATAAAATATTCAACTTTCAATTGTAATTCAAAAGAGTGTTTCTTCAGGGAGGCACAAAAATACCGAACTTCAAAGAAGCACAATTTGACCCGCTGAGAGAGGCAATTGGCTACTAACAGAGACGATGTCCTCAGAAATAAAAAATATAGCCACAAAATGGGATATTTTTAAAAGCATCCTAAACTCTAAGAAAAAAATATGTAAAAGACAAATAAAAGTAGCCAAACTGGACCCACAGAGATGTATTGCCAAAGAGAGTAAAACTAACCATAAAATGTTCTTCAATTATATAAATTGTAAAAAATAATAAATCTTAAGGTGTCGACCCTTTACAAAGTGATAAGGAGGGAGTTGCAAAAAGCATTTAGAAAAAAGCAAAGCTTTTAAGTATTTTTTTTGTCACTGTATTCACTGAGAAAAATCATTTGTCAGATAAAATGCAGAGTGTAAAAGTATTTCCCAATTAAAAGTGACCTGTCAAAAGTGTATCCTAAGAGAATTAAGTAATGTGATAGACAAACTCTTATTTATAATATTTAAGGACTCTATATTGAAATGATTTCAGGGATTTAGGTCAAAAGCTTAGGGCAAGGACCTCAAAGGTAGTATTTTCCACGGGCCACGCAAGAAAGGCAGTGGGAGATTAGTGAGATTAACAAGTGGCTCAAGAACTGGTGTAGGAAGGAGGGGTTGGGGTTCCTAGAGAACTGGGCCGACTTCGCTATTGGCTACAGGCTCTATCGTAGGGACGGGATGCACCTCAATGGGGAAGGGGCAGCTGTTTTGGGGAGAAAGATGGCTAGAAGGTTGGAGGAGTGTTTAAACTAGGGACTGGGGGGAGGGAAATTACATTATAGGAGGGGAAGATAGTGCAGATAGAGACCGGGGCAAGGTAGTGGGACTGGGGGAGGAATGGAAGAAGGGACTAGAACAGTTCAGAATGAAAGGTGTAGGGTACAAAATATACATAAACCTCTCAAATGTATGTATACTAATGCCAGAAGCCTGACTAATAAAACTGGTGAACTGGAATTAGTGATGTGTGAGGAGGACTATGACATAGTGGGAATAAGGGAAACATTGCTGGATGATAGCTATGACTGGGCAGGTAATGTACAAGGTTACAGTCTGTTTAGAAAGGATCATCAAAACCGGAGGGGGGGATATGCCTTTATGTAAAGTCCTGTCTAAAGCCCACAGTCCGAGAAGATATAAGTGAGGGACATGAACATGTGGAGTCACTGTGGGTAGAGATACATGGAGCTAAAAACAATAATAAATTACTAATAGGTGTTTACTATAAACCACCAAATATACCAGATTCCACAGAAAATCTACTACTAAACGAGGTAGACAAGGCGGCAAATCATAATGAGGTGGTTATTATGGGGGACTTCAACTACTCAGATATAGACTGGGAAACTGAAACTTGTATATCTCATAAAGGAAACAGGTTCTTGGCAATAACCAAAGACAATTACCTTTCCCAACTGGTTCAGGACCCGACTAGAGGGACGGCCATACTGGACTTACTATTAACCAATAGGCCTGACAGAACAACAGACGTGTAGGTTGGGGGACACCTGGGAAATAGTGACCATAAAGTAATAACCTTCCAATTATCATTCAAAGAGCTTTTATACAGGGAGGAACAAAAATACCAAACTTCAAAAAAGCTAAATTTAGCCAACTAAGAGAGGCCATAGGCCTAACTAACTGGGACAAAGTTTTCAAAAATAAAAATACAGCCACAAAATGGGATATCTTTAAAAGCATCCTAAAATCTTATTGTGAGAGGTATATACTGTATGGGAATAAATGGTTAAGGAACAAAAATAAACCAATGTGGATACATAGAACTGTAAAGAATGCAATAAATGACAAAAATAAAGCATATAAATCACTAAAACAGGAGGGTAGCACTGAAAAACTATAAGGAAAAAATTGAACATGTAAAAATCAAATAAAAGCGGCCAAACTAGAGACCGAGAGATTAATTGCCAAAGAGAGTAAAACTAACCCTAAAATATTCTTTAATTATATAAATGTTAAAAAGTATAAATCTGAAAGTGTCAGCCCTTTAAAGAGTAATGAGGGGGAAGTCGCAGAGAGCGACAAGGAGAAAGGAAAGCAAAGCAAAGCAAAGCTGTATTCACTGAGGAAAATAAACTGTCAGATGAAATGCTGAATGTAAGTAATAAATTCCCCATTAAAAGTGTCCTGTCTGATCCAGGAAGAAGTGCAACAGCGACTTAAAAATATTAAAATAGACAAATCGCCAGAACCGGATGGCATACACCCCTGTATACTAAGGGAATTAAGTAATGTCATAGCCAGACCCTTATTTCTGATATTTGCGGACTCTTTACTGACCGGGAATGTCCCACAGGATTGGCGCATAGTAAATGTGGTGCCAATATTCAAAAAGGGTCCAAAAACAGAGCCTGGAAACTATAGGCCGGTAAGTTTAACATCTGTTGTGGGTATACTGTTTAAAGGTTTTCTAAGAGATGCTATCTTAGAGCATCACAACGGAAATAAGCAAATAACGCCATATCAGCATGGCTTCATGAGGGATCGGTTATGTCAAACTAATTTAATCAATTTCTACTAGGGGGTAAGTTCTAGACTTGACCAGGGTCCTGACCAGGGTGAGTCAGTCTTGCCACTTTGCAAATCACTAGTCAGACCACACATGGAGTACTGTGTACAGTTCTGGGCTCCTGTGAACAATACAAACATAGCAGAACTGGAAATGGTTCAGAGGAGGGCAACTAAAATACTCACTGGAATGAGTGGACTACAGTATACAGAAAGATTATCAAAATTAGGGTTATTCAGTTTAGAAAAAAGACGACTGAGCGATTTATTAATATATACTTGTCAATGGTTTTTTATTATTCTGGAGCAAGCAATAAAGATAACATAAATTCTGTCATCACATTTTGTTTTACATAGTAAATCAAATGATATATAAACAAGGTAAAAAGGAGGGTAGGGGATGAAAACAGGGGATTAAAATGGGGGGGGGGAGGGAGGAAAAGGAGGGATTGGGGTACATGAGTAGAGTGAGGATATCCTCAAGTCACATCATTACATATACATATAATCACAGTATACAAGCCATTCTGAGAATGCCTAAATAGGGATAATTTTAACTTTAAGAGTACATCATATAGTATGGATTGGATCGGGGATCTGGATGGGCTCCCAGAGCGAGCCTGTATAACCTCCCATTTGGCCCATTCTTTCTCATATTTATGTATCCTACAATCTTTGTACGCCATCATCTTTCATAAACAGAAGTAGTGGCCACTGATTCTATTATTTCTGAAATGGATGGTATCTTAGTACTTTTCCAGTATGCCACTATACGTAACTTTGTAGCTAGAAAAATGTGCAAGCTGATCACTCTTGCCTCTCTGGGGATCTCGTTTATCTTTAAGAACAAAAGGGCTAGAGCAGGGTCTGGCAAAATTGGGTCTTTAGTCAGTAAAGAAACTGTTTGAAACATCTGGGTCCAAAGATCCCTAAGATTGGGACAATCTCATAAGATATGAAACAGGGACCCCTTTCCGCCACATCCCCATTTAATAATATATAAATACATCAGGAGTCCGTACAAAGATCTCTGCCAGGGGACGTGGCTTCGGCATGGCTGGGTGAAGACGCACACACACAGGGCTCCGGGTTCACCTTCACCTAAAGCGCTGGGAAACCCTTTCTTACCTCTCCTGCAGGGCCATGACAAAGGGGAGGAGACCAAGGAGTCAGTCGGTGGTCCCTCCTGAGCAAACCATAGGCAGATACCTGCGCTCCAGATCATCGGAGCCGGCGCAACCTGGGGCATTTAAAATGGCGGCCTCAGCAGCACCGCTCCGCTCCTCAGTCCCTCCCTCCACTCCGGCATGTGCGCGCCATACAGGAGATGGAAATTAGTCCTTCCACACAACCATCTCCCTCCTCTCAGGTTGATGGAGAACACCAGGGCACACATGGAGGCAGCAAGCAGGCTCAGGCCTCAATGCCGACCCCAGCTGGATGGTGACCAACAGATGGACCCCAGGGCGGCAGGGCAAACCGCACCACAGGTACCAACAAATGCTATATCGGTGTCTGAATCGCCACCCCTCAGCCAGGACACACCAGCTGTATTCGCTACACCTTCACCACCACCAGCCACTTCATATAGGGGCTCTCCCCCTCCATCTTCATTAGACCGCACACTAGCGGAACTCTGGGAAATTTTGAGGGCACTACCCACCAGGTCAGAACTAGAAGCACAGGTGGCCCGCATAGAAATGAAACAAGCCCAAGCCCTTCAAGCAGTACATGACACAGTACAGTCTCTGAATGACAGAGTTTCCATACTTGGACAACAATACTCCACCCCAGCTTCTGCAATGTCTTCGCTTTCTGCCATCATGGACACTCATACTACTCAAATGAAGGACTTTTCACTCCACCTAGATGATGTGGAAAATAGGGGACGCCGCAATAATCTTAAAATCCGAAATATACCGGAATCAGTCCCTGGCGACCTATTATACGCCCCAGTGGTAACTATTTTAAACAAAATATTAGACAGACCACTGGATACTGCGATTGAATTAGAGAAAGTACACACAGTGGCAGGCCTGAAGAACCGCGACCCAGCTAGACCACGTGATGTAATCTGCAGGGTACATTTTTACAAGGTGAAAGAAGACATACTCTGCGGAGCTTGGGAGAAAAGAAAGATCCTCCATGAAGATGCACCGGTTACCATACTACCGGACGTATCACGTCTGACCCTCTATATGAGCAGGCTAGTCCGTCCTCTGTTAGAAGCCGCAAAAGAAGCAGGGGGCTGATACTGTTTGGACCACCCCTTCCACGTTATCTTACGCAGGCAAGGTGGACTCTCCATGACTATCCATACTATGGAGGATCTTCCTGAAGCTTTCCGCTTTCTGAACGTCCCGCCAGTGTCAGTTCCAGATTGGACCATATCACCGCAGCTTGGGCAGTGGGCGGACCGGGAGGAACCGCCCATCAGTACCTTAACGCTCACCGACAAGTTGTCATGAGTCTGCCTGGACCCTTCAGCGACATTCTTCTGTGATACATCATCAAGTCTTCCCTCGCTGATACTGTGGCTAAGTGATGTTATAAAGGAGACACCTTGCTCGGATTAGGGCAGTCCCCCCAGAGAACTATACAGTGTATTCTACTTAGATGGTGACCTTATCCTGGGGCCGGTAATGGTGCTGTGGTCACTGGACTCCTCATACTCCCGATGCTGCCGTTCCTCTCTTCTCACCTGCACTCACTATCTGCCCAGGGTTTCCCCCAGTTGATAGTTTAATTTTTTTCTTTTAGGGATTCGGACCTAGGAGGTTCCTCTGATGTTTCTCTTTAGTTGGCTAGCCGTTCCACCTTCCCCCACTAGGGTACTGAGCTTCGTGCCTTCCGGGTAAAAAAAAGTTGGATGAACCACAGTTAAACAAAGGTTTATCTCATTTCTAGATTTTACTGTAGAGACTTAGTCTCTTCTACAATTTACTCCAACCTTTTTTCATCACTTTAATCCCTTCCCTCTCCCTCTTACCTTACCTCCCACTCTCGTATTTCTCCCTACCCTCCTTCACCCCCCCTTTTTTATTTTATTTTTTATTATTATTATTATTAGTAATAATGATAATAATATGTCAGATGTACTAATAGTTTCTCTCAACGTTCAGGGCCTGAACATTCCAGAAAAGAGGTCCTCCCTTCTCGGGCTTTTGTGAAAGAAAAGAGCAAAAACCGCATTTATACAAGAGACCTACTTCCGCTCAGACGGCATCCAGTCTTTTACCAGTGTCCGGTTTCCTCATGTGTACCACTCTACCTCCCCAGACTCTAAGACCAAGGCAGTGTCCATCCTCATTTCCAACTCCGTCTCTTGGGAACTGATTGATATCTGCACTGATGGAGCGGGTAGATATCTCTTTGTGAAAGGTAGGCTGGCTGACACGGTGACCACTCTAGCCACAATATATGCCCCAAACACAGGGCAGGTCAGATTTTTAGACAAGACACTAGCAGCCCTAGATGAATTTGCAGAGGGGATCCTGATACTGGGGGGAGACACTTTAACCTCACATTAGACCCTACTACTGACTCCTCTAAAAGTCACTCATACCGACCCCATTACACACAGTCCAGACTAAGGGAAATCCTGCATAACCACCAACTGTCTGCTACACCCGACAGACAGGGACTATACATTCTACTCCAATCCCCACAACTCATACTCCAGATTAGACTATTTTTTTTACTGCATTACACCAGGCTGGAACAGCTAACTAGGACACAGATTGACCCAATTACCTTTTCTGATCATGCCTTAATATCAATGACACTCACAATCCCAACCCTCCTTACCAGAGCATGGCACTGGCATCTGAATGATTCCCTATTACAAGACCTACAGGTCACAACGGAGATTCGGAAAGACTTGTCTGACTATTTCTCACTTAACACCACTCCAAACAGTGATCCTCTCACTGTGTGGGAAGCACATAAATGCTATATTAGGGGCACTTTCATCAAGCTAGGAACTGGGATTAAAAAAGAAAGGACAGCAGTGTTATCTGGACTTATATCTAAAATATATGACCTGGAACGCATTCATAAGTCTACAGTAGGTAGACACCTGGGAGCTGAACTGACACAGTTATGAGAGCAGGTCTGATCCTTGTACCTGTCCAGGGAAAAACCCGGCAGAACCTTAGAGAGGGTCAATGCGTAAGAACAGGGTAAACTCCTATGTACCCTTTCTCACTGATAATACAGGTCAGCGTGTAACTTTGTCCCAAAAGATTACTGAAACTTTTATATCGTATTATCAATCCTTGTACAACTTACAATCCCCCCAAACCCAGAGTCCTGAAACTCACATACAAGCCATCCTCGAATACCTGTCACCGGGACTAGGTCGCCTATCGACTGAAGCAATTGCCACATTGGAGGCTCCCATGTCTCCTGCTGAATTGGCCTTAGCCATTATGGACTCTCAGACGAACAAAGCCCCAGGCCCAGATGACCTGCCCTTAACTTATTATAAAAGCTTTACCGACATCTTTTCTCCGCAATTCCTGTCTGCCTTCAATTCACTCACCTCAACCTGCACCTTACCACCCGACACACTTCAAGCTCATATCATAGTAATTCCCAAGGAAGGAAAAGACCCATCGCAGTGTCAAAGCTACCGACCCATATATCTTATAAACGTTGATTTTAAATTATTCTCCAAGATCTTGGCTACCCGTCTTATCCCACACATGCAAAATCTCATTCACTTAGATCAGACTTGTTTCTTGCCCTTGAGGGGGGCTCGAGACAATACCACCAAGGCTATAAATATAATATATCATGAGATTATGACTAAACTCCCTATGTTCCTTCTGTCCACTACACGACAGGGTCGACTAGACTTTTATGTCCGAAACGCTGTGGGATTGGGGGAGACGATGATGGTCCGCATCCACAACTTATACTCAAACCCCTTAGCGTCAGTCAAGGTGAACGGTCAATTTTCAGCGCCATTTTTGATACGCAATGGTACGAGACAGGGGTGCGCCCTTTCCCCCTGATCTTCATCCTTTGTCTGGAACCACTATTAGGTCACATAAGAACCAACCACGACATAACTGGAGTCTAGGTTCAGGGAATCTCACACAAGATAGCCGCCTATGCGGACGACATTCTTCACACGCCCCCGTATATCTTTACTGAATCTTTTGAAAGAATTCAAAATGTATTCACTGCTATCTAATTTTAAGATAAATTTCCAAAAATCAGAGGCCATTAACATCACCCTCCCTCCGAGCCTTGCTGTGGAACTAGCAGACAATTTTCCATTTAAATGGTCTAGATCCTCACTAAAATACTTAGGTATACAGCTAACCCCAAACCTCTCCAATCTCTATTCAGTGAACATATCCTCCCCTTTTGAGGACTATAAAAGCAGACCTTGACCGCTGGAACGAAGGTATCTTCACGTGGTTTGGACGGATTTCCATCTTTAAAATGAATATTCTTCCCAGAATATTGTATTTCTTGCAGACTATGCCCATACATATTCACAGATTGTTTTTTCATACATTAATGTCTACTCTAACACGCTTTATATGGGCGGGGAAAGCACCACAAATAGCCCGTTCAATCCTATTCAGACCCAAACACCGCGGAGACTTGGGACTACTGGATTTCATCTCTTATCACCGAGCCTTGCATCTGCTAAGGGTGGTTGATTAGTGTCGACATCAGCCAAATAAACAATGGACAGCGACAGAGCAATCATTTTCACCCACCCCAGTAAGCGGCTACACCCTGGTTAGGGTCCCACATACCGTGGCAGCACGCATTCACCCCACCATAGGCCCGACATTGAAGTCAATATCAGCTATCTTTAAATTACCAATTGCCAATGTTTCCTATTCTGGGTAACCCCATGTTCCCTCCGGGATTAGATCAGGGACAGTTCTGAAGGTGGGTGAAGGCCAGTAAGTTCAGAGCACATCACTTTACCATGTCTAACACCTGTCTCTCTCCTCAAACACTTAATGACATCTCGGACCCAGTTAATCTATCGAGTTGGCAATCACATCAGCTACAACATTTCCTTGTATCGTTACCTCCAGCATCCACATATGTAAGAAACAAAACAGACTTTGAACAAATATACGATGTGAAGGGGGTAATCAGATACGCTCTGTTTAGATTGTATGGCCTACTCATCTCTCCGACCAATCAATCCTCTCTTACCTATATTCTCAACTGGGAAAGAGACCTAGGGCTCACCTTCTCAATTGAACAGAAAGAACGTCTTTACACATTATCACATAAGACCTCTATAGCCAGCAATATACAGGAAACCGGTTTTAAGGTCCTATATAGGTGGTACAGGGTCCCTACCAAGTTACATTCTCTCTTTCATACAGTCTCCCGCTATGTTGGCGTTGTGGGAGAAACAGAGGATCGATTTTACATGTTCTTTGGGAGTGTCCCGTGCTAGCCAGCTTTGGCATGAGGTGTGGCGCATTGCATCTAAATTCACTAATCATGCTCTCCCCAAGACACCTGTAGCTGGCCAGCTAAGACCTGTGCTAGGTTGCTAATATAGCTTATATTTTTATACAGCTAAACCTGCCAATAACCTTAATACAGTTCCTATGTTTGTGCGTCAAAGACAAAAGCAGAGTTATTTGCAGTGACTTCATGTTTGGATGTCATGTAATAGTTATATTTTGTGTCCACAGAAGCAGAAAAGATAATATGCCTTTAAGATTCATTATATAATGTAAGGTAAGCTTAATGACAGCAGAAACAACAGAAAGCATAGAGTTAAACTGTTGTTGCTGGGCAGGAGTCTAGACCAATCACAGCCAGCCTCACACACAGCCTGTGTGGGAATTTCCCTAGCAGGAGCTGCTAGAAATTATTATTCACCAGAGAGAGAAGCTGAACAGACATTCATTTCACTAAGAGCTGTGTTTTATGGAAGCAGAGAGGCCAAAATAGGTATTTAAAACAGTTATATAATGTTCCTACTGTTAATATAGTGATTAGAACTGTATACTGAACCAGTTATATGTGTGTTTACTTACAGTTCCACCAAACTACAAAGTTCACAATCCAAATTCAAATTCCATATTGCAATTTCAAATACCATTCAAATGAACTACTGAGCAATACAATCCAAACAAATTGCTTTAATCCCTTCCCTCTCCCTCTTACCTTACCTCCCACTCTCGTATTTCTCCCTACCCTCCTTCACCCCCCCTTTTTTATTATTTTTTTTATTATTATTATTATTAGTAATAATGATAATAATATGTCAGATGTACTAATAGTTTCTCTCAACGTTCAGGGCCTGAACATTCCAGAAAAGAGGTCCTCCCTTCTCGGGCTTTTGTGAAAGAAAAGAGCAAAAACCGCATTTATACAAGAGACCTACTTCCGCTCAGACGGCATCCAGTCTTTTACCAGTGTCCGGTTTCCTCATGTGTACCACTCTACCTCCCCAGACTCTAAGACCAAGGCAGTGTCCATCCTCATTTCCAACTCCGTCTCTTGGGAACTGATTGATATCTGCACTGATGGAGCGGGTAGATATCTCTTTGTGAAAGGTAGGCTGGCTGGCACGGTGACCACTCTAGCCACAATATATGCCCCAAACACAGGGCAGGTCAGATTTTTAGACAAGACACTAGCAGCCCTAGATGAATTTGCAGAGGGGATCCTGATACTGGGGGGAGACACTTTAACCTCACATTAGACCCTACTACTGACTCCTCTAAAAGTCACTCATACCGACCCCATTACACACAGTCCAGACTAAGGGAAATCCTGCATAACCACCAACTGTCTGCTACACCCGACAGACAGGGACTATACATTCTACTCCAATCCCCACAACTCATACTCCAGATTAGACTATTTTTTTTACTGCATTACACCAGGCTGGAACAGCTAACTAGGACACAGATTGACCCAATTACCTTTTCTGATCATGCCTTAATATCAATGACACTCACAATCCCAACCCTCCTTACCAGAGCATGGCACTGGCATCTGAATGATTCCCTATTACAAGACCTACAGGTCACAACGGAGATTCGGAAAGACTTGTCTGACTATTTCTCACTTAACACCACTCCAAACAGTGATCCTCTCACTGTGTGGGAAGCACATAAATGCTATATTAGGGGCACTTTCATCAAGCTAGGAACTGGGATTAAAAAAGAAAGGACAGCAGTGTTATCTGGACTTATATCTAAAATATATGACCTGGAACGCATTCATAAGTCTACAGTAGGTAGACACCTGGGAGCTGAACTGACACAGTTATGAGAGCAGGTCCGATCCTTGTACCTGTCCAGGGAAAAACCCGGCAGAACCTTAGAGAGGGTCAATGCGTAAGAACAGGGTAAACTCCTATGTACCCTTTCTCACTGATAATACAGGTCAGCGTGTAACTTTGTCCCAAAAGATTACTGAAACTTTTATATCGTATTATCAATCCTTGTACAACTTACAATCCCCCCAAACCCAGAGTCCTGAAACTCACATACAAGCCATCCTCGAATACCTGTCACCGGGACTAGGTCGCCTATCGACTGAAGCAATTGCCACATTGGCCTCATGCCAAAGCTGGCTAGCACGGGACACTCCCAAAGAACATGTAAAATCGATCCTCTGTTTCTCCCACAACGCCAACATAGCGGGAGACTGTATGAAAGAGAGAATGTAACTTGGTAGGGACCCTGTACCACCAAACTGCTCATACCAGATCATAAGCAATTGTATAGAGTAAACTGCAAACCAAGTAGAGCAAGTGAACTATTGGTTAACCTCAGATGTACCTCTTAGAGAGATTATAAAGTGCTTAAATAACTTAAAGTCAGAGTACAGATACTGAAGATAGAAATATATCCACCATTTATGTTGAATGACAAGATTGAACAGTTGAACCACCATCTTCTGCATACTGCCATTTTGTGATACTTTATTCAATACGTGTTATGTACGTAGACTATCTGCTGCGGAAGCAGCAGTTTTAAATATGAAGAAAAGTTGAAGTTAATAAAGAAGTTATTTCAAGCATTTGGTGTGCTCTTTAAACCTACTGTTTCCATAGAATGGCGCTAGAGGAATTACAGAGCAATAGACAGTCTGGTTAGACTAAAAGTCAGAGATTCGCACTTCATAGTGCTGCGCCTGCCACAACACCTGCATTCTTCCTACTCCATCATAGCGAGATCCCCATGTCAACATACAGGAGGTCGGTGGTATGACATATGGTGAACGCCGCAAGAGCATGTATCCCTTGTATGTGGAAACAAAAATTTGCTTCCGCAATAGCAATGTGGATCAACAAACTTCAGTCGGTCATGAGAATGGAGGACCTGACAGCATCTCTAAGAGGTACAGTATCCAAATTTCCCTAAACGTGGCAGCATTGGATTGCGTTCCAAAACTCACAGGAATACACAACATTATTGACAGCATAGAATCCAGATGTTAGTTGTTGTTTTTTTTTTTTTACTTTCTCCCCATCCCACCCTCCTCTCTTCCTTCTCTCCTCTCCTTTCTTAGATTCACACCTATCTCTTAATGTATTATGCTTCTATTCACACTCTGAATACATGATGTCAAGTAGATATCTATGCTATTCAATCTTTTTATTTGATGCAGTTGCTTATATATGTGCAAATACACCTAATACAATTATTGGGCTGTGTCCCTTCACTGATATTTTGGTCTGTTCAAAATACATTAGAAAATTTAACTGTAGAATTTACAAAAAAAAATTGATCTCTCCCATCATATATTTATTCCCAGGACTGTGACGAGGGGACATCCTCTGCGTCTAGAGGAAAGACGTTTTGTACACAAACGTAGAAGAAGATTATTTACGGTAAGAGCAGTGAGACTATGGAACTCTCTGCCTGAGGAGGTGGTGATGGTGAGTACAATAAAGGAATTCAAGAGGGGCCTGGATGTATTTCTGGAGTGTAATAATATTACAGGCTATAGCTACTAGAGAGGGGTCGTTGATCCAGGGAGTTATTCTGATTGCCTGATTGGAGTCGGGAAGGAATGTTTTTCCCCCTAAAATAATGAAAATTGGCTTCTACCTCACAGGGTTTTTTCCCTTTCTTGTGGATCAACTTGCAGGATAACAGGCTGAACTAGGTTGACAGATTTCTATTTTCAGCCTTACAAACTATGTTACTACATTACTATGTAACAGTATTTAGGGGGTCTCCTCCACACCTTACAACTATCTCCATGAAGATTTACATTAACCATAATATGGACAGACTAGAGAGCAGGACTACATAAAAATTAGGTCTTTTGAATGTCGCATTGGGCAGGATTTTCTTTTAGTTCATATAGGGCAACTTGATGCTACATATTTGTTTTGGCTTTGTCCTATCGATGGGCACAATTCCCAGGGGGATATGGCTCAATCACAGTTTTCAGGATGGTCAAATGAAGGGCATGAGCTTGTATCTGACATTACTTTAAAGTCACATCCTGAATGTTTTTGATTAAATCCTTAAATCTTAGGTTTGGTGCTTATAGGTCATACTGTGAGAGAGCATCCTTTGTAGATATGGACATACTTTGGCAATTTTTAGATTATAATCTTGGTCACCATAAGTTTAATAAAAAAAAAACAAAGAAGATCTCCTCATTGGACATTGTATCTCTTATCTAGTCTAAGATTTCTCACTTGCCTTATTAAAGGAACTTCAACATGAGCATGATATGTCATATTACTACTTCATGACCATTTCTATAAACATTAATGGCAGCTTGATACAATAACATGGCTATATGTAGTGCAGAGGTAATAGTCACACCGATGGCTTGATACTGGAGGCAGTCGAAAGACCCCTCTGTAATCTAACATAGCAGTATTATGAATGGCATAATGCAGACCCTGTTACATATTTTTCATAACCTGTCCTCTGAACTAACTGGACTAACAACAATTAAGTAACAGCAATTAAAAACCATGCTAATGTTGTTGTTTGTGGTGTCTCCGTGGTTACAGACTACAAACAATCCATGTGTAATCTGATCCGGCAGTTATACTCCCTTTCATCTGTCTCCCACGTCTTATTAAGCGAGAAGTAGAGGACAGATGCATGGCACTATGACAGTAGGCCTCCATAGAGGCTGCAGACAAAAAACAAGATTTGTAGTAAAGAATTTTTGCAAAGTGGCTTCATTTATGAATTAAGGTGCTTTCAGAGGATGAAAAAAACAGTTGTGAAGTTAGACCTGTCCTTTACAATATTAAAGTTTGCATTCCATATTGATTTATGGTAAACGTAGGTGACAACAAATATTGCGCCTCTATAGCTCCCATGGGGTTAGATAGTTTGTCAAGCTGTGTGTAGGGGGCTATGATGATGGTTTCCCAGAATCAGAACAGAATATAATTTTTAACCCTTTTAGCTGAATCGGCCTAAGTATAGTCTTTCACGTTGGCTGCAAGCCAAAGGTCTTCAACAAAAAACATTGGTACATTGATTATGTACCGTACGAGGTCAAAATGAACTTTATTTTCCAAAGAATTCAAAAGTCTGTATGTAATGTGCACTGGAAACTTTTGTCTCAAAATATTAACACAGCTTAGAACAACAGAAAATTCTGAAAAACTGGAAAGCACACACATGCATAATCTTTATATAAGGTAAACACACTATTAAACGTGGAGACAGATCCAAGCTAAATAAAGCAGGTCTGCGGCAGTGATAACAAGTATGGGCGAGGACATTTTCCAACAGACCGCTTTTTGTTATATTAAGGACACAGTTACAATATATGTTATCATTTTTCAAGGACTGTAATAAAAATTTGATAATACACACACCAAAGTTCTCTGGTTTATTTTGAGATTCATTTTTTTCTTCTTTTTTATTGAGGACAAACATAAAATACAGATGGTACAGCATGTTTTTATATCTAACAAAGGTAGACGTAAAAAGAGCAATAGACAGAAATAAGAGTATGTTAACACTATGGTTGAACACATACTGATGGATTGCCATAAGAAAGGTCTCATTAAACACGAAAGTTGTAACAAATGCAATACTCAAGTATAGCATTACAAAATAAGTGCATGTTAAAGTGTAGGGAAGGAATGGGCAGTGCTGGCTGGTTTTTATGCCTGGGAAAACCCGGCCTGGAACATGGGGAGTAGTCACCCACCCAGCACTTTGACTACTCCCAGTAAGAGCTGTACCGAATTAGCTATGACAGCCATGCTAACTCTCAAGGTGTCATAGCTGCTGCTGAATAAAATACTGCAATAACTTCACCAAAGTCAGAAATCTCGGTGAAGCATACCTTCTATACACGATTATTTCAGGTACCTTCTTACAATATATATGTTATATATAAAAAAATGCCTTTCTGTCTGTCTGTCTAGATGTCTGTCTGGCCGTTCTTTATGCGCGACCAAACGACTGGACCAATCTTCACCAAATTTGGCACACAGGTACTGGTAAAGGGCCAGGCACTGTGGAAGTCACTGTTAACGGAGCAGGCACTGCGGAGGTCACTGTTAAAGGGGTGGACACTGTGGAAGTCACTTTTAAAGAGGCGGGTACTGTGGAGGTCACTGTTAAAGGGGCGGCCACTATGAAGGTCACTGTTAAAGGGGTGGTCAATGTTAAAGGGCGGGCACTGTGGAGGCCACTGTTAAAGGGGCGGGCACTGTGGAAGTCACTGTTAAAAGGGCGGGCACTGTGGAAGGTAACTGTTAAAGGGGCAGCCACTATGAAGGTCACTGTTAAAGGGATGGTCAATGTTAAAGGGGCGGGAACTGTGGAGGTCACTGTTAAAGGGGCGGGCACTGTGGAAGTGACTGTTAAAGGGGTGGGCACTGTGGAAGGTCACTGTTAAAGGGGCAGCCCTATGAAGGTCACCGTTAAAGGGGTGATCAATGTTAAAGGGGCAGGCACTGTGGAGGGCACTGTTAAAAAGGTGGTTAATGTTTAAGGGGTGGGCACTGTGGAGGTCACTGTTAAAGGGGCGGGCACTGTGGAGGTCACTATTAAAAGGACGGGCACTGTGGAGCCCACTGTTAAAGGGGCAGGTAGTGGGGAGGTCACTGTTATAGGCATGGGCACTGTGGAGATCACTGTTAAAGGGGCGTTTACTATTAAAGGGACAGGTGCTGTGGAGTTTACTGTTAAAAGGGCGGGCACTGTGGAGGTCACTGTTAAAGGGGCAGTCACTGCAGAGGTCACTGGTAAAGGGGCAGGCACTGTCAAAAAAACTGTTAAAGGGGCGGGTACTGTAGAGATCACTGTTAAAGGGGCAGCCACTATTAAGGTCACTGTTAAACGGGTGGTCATTACTACAGGGGCGAGCACTGTGGAGGTAACTGTTAAAGGGGCGGGCACTGTGGAAGTCACTGTTAAAGAGGTGGGCACTGTGGAGGTCACTGTTAAAGGGGCAGGCACTGTGGAGGTCACTGTTAGAGATGTGGTCACTGTTAAAGGGGCGGGCACTGTGGAGGTCAATGTTAAAGGGGCAACCACTGTGGAGGTCAATGTTAAAGGTGTATCCACTGTGTAGGTCACTGTTAAAGGGGCGGGCACTGTGCAGATCCCTGTTAAAGGGGCATGCACTGTGGAGGTCATTGTTAAAGGGGCGGGTACTTGTAATGGGGGAAACTGTTGATATCTTTTTACGACACACGGAAACATGAAATGAAATAGATGAAATATACCCATGCGAAGCCGGGTCCTTCTGCTAGTCTCTTATATTATAAAAATGAGTTTCTGTCTGGCTGTCTGTCTAAACGTTTTTTATACGCGACCATAACAACTGATCAAAGGTTTTAGCAGTTTGCAGGTCCTTAAATATTCAGTCATATGAGGTGTGTCAGTCAATATACAGTTGCAAGAAAAAGTATGTGAACCCTTTGGAATGATATGGATTTCTGCACAAATTGGTCATAAAATGTGATCTGATCTTTATCTAAGTCACAACAATAGACAATCACAGTCTGCTTAAACTAATAACACACAAATAATTAAATGTTACCTTTGTTTTTATTGAACACACCATGTAAACATTCACAGTGCAGGTTTAAAAAGTATGTGAACCCTTGGATTTAATAACTGGTTGAACCTCCTTTGGCAGCAATAACTTCAATCAAATGTTTCCTGTAGTTGCAGATCAGACGTGCACAATGGTCAGGAGTAATTCTTGACCATTCCTCATTACAGAACTGTTTCAGTTCAGCAATATTTTTGGGATGTCTGTGCATCGCTTTCTTGAGGTCATGCCACAGCATCTCAATCGTGTTGAGGTCAGGACTCTGACTAGGCCACTCCAGAAGGCGTGTTTTCTTCTGTTTAAGCCATTCTGTTGTTGATTTACTTCTATGCTTTGGGTCATTGTCCTATTGCAACACCCATCTTCTGTTGAGCTTCAGCTGGTGGACAGATGGCCTTAAGTTCTCCTGCAAATTGTCTATATAAACTTGGGAATTCATTTTTCCTTCGATCATAGCATTTCGTCCAGGCCCTGATGCAGCAAAACAGCCCCAAACCATGATGCCCCCACCACCATACTTCACAGTTGGGATGAGGTTGTGATGTTTCTGTGCTGTGCCTCTTTTTCTCTACACATAGTGTTGTGTGTTTCTTCCAAACAACTCAACTTTGGTTTCATCTGTCCACAGAATATTTTGCCAGTATTGCTGTGGAACATCCAGGTGCCCTTGTGCAAACTGTAAACATGCAGCAATGTTTTTTTTGGACAGCAGTGGCTTCTTCTGTGGTATCCTTCCATGAAATCCATTCTTTCTTAGTGTTTTACGTATTGTAGATTCACTAACAGGGATGTTAGCATATGCCAGAGACTTTTGTAAGTCTTTAGCTGACACTCTAGGATTCTTCTTCACCCCATTGAGCAGTATGCGTTGTGCTTGTGCAGTCATCTTTATAGGATGGCCACTCCTAGGGAGAGTAGCAGTAATGTAGAACTTTCTCCATTTATAGACTCCTCTTGTCTTACCGTGGACTGATGCACTTTTGGAGATACTTTTATAACCCTTTCCAGCTTTATGCAAGTCAACAATTCTTAATCGTAGGTCTTCTGAGAGCTCTTTTGTGCAAGGCATCATTCACATCAGGCAATGCTTCTTGTGAAAAGCAAACCCAGAACTGGTGTGTGTGTTTTTTATAGGGCAGAGCAGCTGTAACCAACACCTCCAATCTCATCTCTTTGATTGGACTCCAGTTGGCTGACACCTCACTCCAATTAGCTCTTGTAGATGTCATTAGTCGAGGGGTTCACATACTTTTTCCACCTGCACTGTGAATGTTTACATGGTGTGTTCAATAAAAACATGGTAACATTTAATTCTTTGTGTGTTATTAGTTTAAGCAGACTGTGATTGTCTATTGTTGTGACTCAGATCACATTTTATGACCAATTTGTGCAGAAATCCATATAATTCCAAAGGGTTCACATACTTTTTCTTGCAACTGTAAGTTCATATTAAAATTATTGAGGATTTCATAACAACACAGCCATAAATAGATTTTAAACGCGGTCACATGTCCCTTATCAGCCAATAGGTCACAGTTAAAGGGGCGGTCACAGTTAAATGGTTTCTACCGCTTTGCACCCATTTCGTTTTCAGACACTAGCGATCCGCTAGTGTCTGATGTACAATACAAGCTAAGTATTATCTTATTCTGTTCGGCCGTTTTGTTTAAAAAAGCACTTTTATATTTATGCTAATGAGCCTCTAGGTGCTATGTGGGTGTCTTTTCAGCACCTAGAGGCTCCGTCTACCTTCAGAAACTGCCGCCCAGCTCCTCGCTCCAGCACGCCCATCTCCTAGTGAATTCGATCCTCCCCCTGCTTCTGGCGTCTGAAATCTCGCGCCTGCGCCGTCCGTCTCTGCATTCGGCGCAGGCGCAGTGGAAATGTCTGACCGCTCCCTGAAAAAGACACCCACATAGCACCTAGAGGCTCATTTGCATAAATATAAAAGTGCTTTTTTAAACAAAATGGCCGAACAGAATAAGATAATACTTAGCTTGTATTGTACATCAGACACTAGCGGATCGCTAGTGTCTGAAAATGAAATAGGTGCAAAGCAAGTGGTAGAAACCCTTTAAAGGGGCGGTTACAGTTAAAGGGGCAGTCACTATGAAGGTCACTGTTAAAGAGACGGGCACTGTGGAGGTCACTGTTAAGGGGGCGGAAATTGTGGAGGTCACTGTTAAAGGGGCAGGCACTGAGGAAGTCACTGTTAAAGGGGCTGGGTACTGTGTAGGACACTGTTATAGGGGCGGCCACTGTTTAGATCACTGTTAAAGAAACCGGCACCATGGAGATCACTGTTAAATAGGCAGGCACTGTGGAGGTCACTGTTAATCACCTCAGCTCCCCTAGCTTAAACCCCCTTAATGACCAGATCACTTTTTACAATTCTGCACTACACTACTTTCACGGTTTATTGCTCGGTCATACAACTTACCACCCAAATTAATTTTGCCTCCTTTTCTTCTCACTAATAGAGCTTTCATTTGGTGGTATTTCATTGCTGCTGACATTTTTACTTTTTTTTATATTAATCGAAATGGACTGAATTTTTTTTTAAAAATGACATTTTTCACTTTCTGTTGTAATTTTTTTTTTGTTAACTACATTTCTATATAAATTTTTCTCAGAATTTATTGTTCTACATGTATTTGATAAAAAAAAATGCAATAAGTGTATATTTATTGGTTTGGGTAACAGTTATAGCGTTTACAAACTATGTACAAACTATGGTGCAAAAAAAATCAATTTACGCACTTTGACTCTCAGCACCTGTCATGTTTCCTGAGGTTCTACAATGCCCAGACAGTACAAAAACCCCACAAATGACCCAATTTCGGAAAGTAGACACCCTAAGGTATTCGCTGATGGGCATAATGAGTTCATGGAAGTTTTTATTTTTTGTCACAAGTTAGCAGAAATTGATTATTTATTTTATTCTTACAAAGTCTCATATTCCACTAACTTGTGAGAAAAAATGTAATTTTACATGAACTCACCATACCCCTCACAAAATACCTTGGGGTGTCTTCTTTTCAAAATGGGGTCACATTTTAGGGGCCCTAAAGTGTGAGGAGTAGTTTGGAATCCAAATGCGTAAAAATGCACTGTGAAATCCTAAAAGTACTCATTGGAATTTGGGCCCCTTTGCGCACCTAGGCTGTAAAAAAGTTCACACATGTGGTATCGCCGTACTCAGAAGAAGTAGGGCAATGTGCTTTGGGGTGTATTTTTACATATACCCATGCTGGGTGAGAGAAATATCTCTCTAAAAGACAACTTTCCCATTTTTTTATACAAAGTTGTCATTTTACTGAGATATTTCTCTCACTCAGCATGGGTATATGTAAAAATATACCCCAAAACACATTGCCCTACTTCTCCTGAGTACGGCGATACCACATGTGTGACACTTTTTTGCAGCCTAGGTGCACAAAGGGGCCAAAATTCCAATGAGTATCTTTAGGATTTCACAGGGCATTTTTTACGCATTTGGATTCCAAACTATGTCTCACGCTTTAGGCCCCCTAAAATTCTAGGGCAGTATAAATACCCCACAAGTGACCCCATTTTGGAAAGAAGACACCCCAAGGTATTCCGTGAGAGGCATGGCGAGTTCCTAGAATATTTTTTTTTTGGCACAAGTTAGCGGAAAATGATTTTTATTTTTTCCTTACAAATTCTCATATTCCACTAACTTGTGACAAAAAATACAATTTTACATGAACTCATCATACCCCTCACAGAATACCTTGGGGTGTCTTCTTTCCAAAATGGGGTTACTTGTGGGGTATTTATACTGCCCTGGCATTTTAGGGGACCTATAGCGTGAGAAGTAGTTTGGAATCCAAATGCGTAAAAAATGCCCTGTGAAATTGTAAAGTTACTCATTGGAATTTGGACCCATTTGCACGACTAGGCTACAAAAAAGTGTCACACATGTGGTATCGCCGTACTCAGAAGAAGTAGGGCAATGTGTTTTGGGGTGTATTTTTACATATACCCATGCTGGGTGAGATAAATATCTCTGTAAAAGACAACTTTTCCCATTTTTTTTTTTATACAAAGTTGTCATTTTACAGAGATATTTCTCTCACCCAGCATGGGTATATGTAAAAAGACACTCCAAAACACATTGCCCTACTTCTCCTGAGTACGGCGATACCACATGTGTGACACTTTTCTTGCAGCCTAGGTGCGCAAAGGGGCCCAAATTCCAATGAGTACCTTTTAGGAGGGCATTTTTAGACATTTGGATTCCAGACTTCTTCTCACGCTTTAGGGCCCCTAAAATGCCAGGGCAGTATAAATACCCCACATGTGACCCCATTTTGGAAAGAAGACACCCCAAGGTATTCAATGAGGGGCATGGCGAGTTCATAGAAGATTTTTTATTTTTTTGCACAAGGTAGCTGAAATTGATTTATTTATTTTTTTCTCACAAAGTCTCCCTTTCCGCTAACTTGGGACAAAAAGTTAAATCTTTCATGAACTCAATATGCCCCTCAGCAAATACCTTGGGATGTCTTCTTTCCAAAATGGGGTCATTTGTGGGGTGTTTGTACTGGAGTTTCTGCTATTCTCCTTATATTGAGCATACGGGTAATGAGATTTCTTTTTTCCGTTCAGCCTCTGGGCTGAAAGAAAAAATGAACGGCACAGATTTCTTCATTCGCATCGATCAATGTGGATGAAAAAATCTCTGCCCAAAATGTGCAAAAAAAAAAAAAGGAGGTGAAAGGCATCTGCCAGGACATAGGAGCTCCGCCCAACATCCAAACCCAGCCCGTATGCCCTGGCAAACCCGATTTCTCCATTCACATCAATCGATGTGGATGAATAAATCATTGCCGGAATTTATTATTTTTGTTTTATATACAAAGTGTTTGCCAAAGCATATGAACACCACCGCCCCCTCAGCTCATAAGCCTCGGAAAACGTATCTTTTTTTACTGCAGAGGAAAAATCTTGTCTTGCAGCGCTGCATACACCGACTTTTGTGTAATCTGACAGCAGCGCAATGCTTCTGTCAGAATGCACATCAGTGCTGCAGCTGGTTGATCGGTTGGTCCACCTAGAATGTAAAAAAACAAAACTAAAAACAGGCCGCAACACAATAAATTTATTAACATTAACTTCATATAACATTTGAAACAGAACATGAACTTTTTTAAACTTTATTTAACTTTTGGAACATTAACTTTTTTGCCTACTTGTGATTTTTTATTTTTATTTTTACCTTATAGGACAAACCTCTCCTTCCCCATGGGACAATGTGCAAAGCGCAAATTGCCCAGAGATGTGGCGAAGTACATTATGCACTTTGTCCCAGGTGAAAGGAGAGGTTTGCAGCAGCTCTGTGTGAAAGGGCCCTAAGACCCCTGTGTGCCTGTCCTGTGTCACGCAATCCCTATACTAAGACTATTGTACAAAACTATTGTACATCGCCAATTGAATTAGGTATACAGACACCTTCTTATACCAGCGTCTGGTCCTGCGGGAGAGTAAATAAGGAGCCAACATCTGGTCATTGAAGTCCACCCCTCCCATGAGCAAATTATAGTCGTGTACACAGAGGGGCTTTTCAATGACTCCAGTTGCTCTTTCAATTTAGATTGTCGTGTCTGCGTGAATGGAGGAGAGCATATAAATGTCACGCTTGTCTCTCCATTTCACCGCAAGCAGTTCTTCGTTACACAAGGCAGCCCTCTCCCTCCTTGCAAGACGAGTGGTAACGAGCCGTTGGGGGAAGCCCGCGCGACTAGGTCGCACGGTGCCACAGCAGCCAATCTGTTCTAGAAACAAATGCCTGGGGTACACTTGTGTAGAAATTGTCCACATAAAGATGGTACCCCTTGCCAAATAAGGGTGACACCAAGTCCCAGACTGTCTTCCCACTGCTCCCCAGGTAGTCAGGGCAACTGACCGGCTCCAGGGTCTAATTTTTACCCTCATAGACACGAAATTTGAGTAAATAGCCTGTGGCCCTTTCACAGAGCTTATACAATTTGACCCCATACCGGACGGGATGTATTGTTTGAAGCCAAGGCGCCCGGTAAAATGTATCAGGGACTCGTCTATACAGATGTTTTGCTCAGGGGTATACAAATCTGCAAATTTGGTGTTAAAGTGGTCTATGAGGGGCCGAATTTTGTGGAGCCGATCAAAAGCTGGGTGGTAGGGAGAGGTGCTGTTGTCTCTAAAGTGCAGGAAACACAGGATGGTCTCAAATCGTGTCCTGGACATGGCAGCAGAGAACATGGGCATGTGATGAATTGGGTTCATGGACCAATATGACCGCAATTCATGCTTTTTTTGTCAGGCCCATGTTGAGGAGAAGGCCCAGAAAAGTTTTAAATTCGGAAAGACTGGGCATAAAAGCTTCCCGGGTTGGCGGCTATAAATTGAGTGGCATACCGGTTTGTTTCTGCCACGACTAAGTCAAAGAGCTCCGCAGTAAAGAACAGCTAAAAAAAACCCAGTGCCGATCCGATCTGAGCTGTCTCAACCCGAACTCCAGACTGGGTGGTGAAAGGGGGAACTACTGGTGCGGCTGAAGATGGGGGCTGCCAATCAGGGTTTGCCAGCACCTCAGGGACTCTAGGGGCTCTACGTGCCTGTCTGTGCGGTGGCTGCGATGGGGGAACTACTGCACGTGCCACCGTACCAGCTTCAACTGCCCTTCTGGTGCTCGCCACTTCACCATGTTCTACGGTAGTGCTGATACTAGGTCCATGATGGGCTGCGCTGCTGGTGTATGCCTCACCACGTAATCCGACAGCGCCAGCCCCACTCTGCTGCCCTTGAAGCGGATCCTGCGCAACCTGTGGTCTAGCAACACGAGGCCGGGTACGACTTGTGGTATCAGGGACCTCAACCTCATCTTCCGAACTTTGGGTCAAACTGCCACTGCTTTCTACAGATTCGTATTTTGACCCGCTAGATTCATCAGATGAGGGTTCCCATTCCTCATCCGACTGGGTCAGAAGCCTGTAGGCCTCTTCAGAAGAATACCCCTTACTTGCCATTTGGTCAACTAAATTTAGGGGGTATTCCCTGAGACTACCCAAGAAAAAAAGCAAGACTGTCTTACAAATAGGAGGCTAGCAAAGTACAGGAAGCCGCTGCGATTGATAAAAAATATCAAAACTGATTTTTTTTATCGCTGCAGCGCTTGTGTAGTGATTGTGCAGTGATAAAAAAATAAATAACATTTTTGTCACTGCGGCGGGGCGGGCGTGGGTGAACGCACGTGTGGGCGACCGATCAGGCCTGATCGGACAAACACTGTGTTTTGGGTGGAGGGCGAGCTAAGGTGACACTAATACTATTATAGATCTGACTGTGATCAGTTCTGATCACTTCCAGATACTATAAAAGTACCAATGCTGATTAGCGATACGCTAATCAGCGAATCAGTGACTGCGGTGCGGTGGGCTGGGCACTAACTGACGCTAACTACCTACCAAAGGGTAGTCAATACTGGTGAAAAAAAAAATGTGACAGTTTACACTGATCACTTTTTTCCCTTTCACTAGTGATTGACAAGGGTGATCAAGGGGTTAATTGGGGTGATGGGGGGGTTATCTGGGGCTAAATGTGTTGTGTTTGGTGTACTTACAGTGATCTGTGCTCTCTGCTGGGACCAACCGACGAAAAGGAACCAGCAGAGAGCACAAAAGCCATTTAACACATTATATTTATAAATATAATGTGTTATATGCCTTGTGATTAGATTTTTTAAAAGTCACCAACCTGCCAGCGCAGATCATTGGCTGGCAGGCTGGTGACGAACTTCTGCTGCGACTTTTCCTGGCCCGCACTGCGCATGTGTGGGCCGGCTTGGCGCGTCATCCCGCGTCAACGAGAAACAACCCGACCGCCCGCAGGACGCATCCCTGCGTTAGGCAGTCGGGAGGTGGTTAAAGGGGGCGGGCACTATGGAGGTAACTGTTAAAGGGGCAGGCATTGTGGAGGTCACTGTTAAAGGGGTGGGTACTGTGGAGGTCACTGTTAAAGGGGTGGGAACTGTGGAGGTCACTGTTAAAGGGGTGGGCACTGTGGAGGTCACGTGGAGGTCACTGTTAAAGGGGCAGGCAGTGTGGAGGTCACTGTTAAAGGGGCAGGCCTTGTGGAGGTCACTGTTAAAGGAGTGGGTACTGTGGAGGTCACTGTTAAAGGGGCAGGCACTGTGGAGGTCACTGTTAAAGGGGAGGCCACTTTGAAGGTGTCATGGAACCATGAACCAGACGTACAACAAGAGATAAGTGGAAATAAGAAGGCTTTATTGAAAATCAAGCTGTAAGCAAAAGTCCAAACGGATGGCTAAACCGAAGCAGGGTCTTGCGTAGACAGAGGTCAGGAACCAGAAGGGTAGTCAGACGAAGCCTGGATCAGGAACCAGCAGGGTAGTCAGACGAAGCCAGGATCAGGAACCAACGGGGTAGTCAGACGAGGCCAGGATCAGGAACCAGAAGCAGCAGCAGTCTTAGAAGCATGTGAACACAGGAGGACCAAGCAAGGAACTGAAGCCACAGACCTCCTATATATATGAGCTAGGCATCCAGCTCCTCCCAGAGGGAAGGAGAAGCCGCAAGGTGGGAGGCTACAAGAAACCCAGAAACCAAGATGGCCGCCAGCACATGTCAAACGAAGGAGAACAGTAAGAAGGTAAGACCATGACAGTACCTCCCCCTCAAGGGCCCCTCCTCCGCGGAGTAAGGAACGGTTTCTGAGGGAAGCGTGCGTGGAAGGCTCGGAGCAAAGCAGGAGCATGGACATCTGCGGAGGGAACCCAGGAACGCTCCTCTGGACCATAACCACGCCAATGGACCAAAAACTGCAACCGACCGCGGACCAGGCGTGAGTCCAGGATATTGCTTACCTCATATTCCTCACGATTGCCCACTTGGACCGGACGGGGCCGAGGAACCGAGGAAGTGAAACGATTACACACCAATGGCTTCAACAGGGAGACATGAAACACGTTGGAGATCCGCATGCCAGGAGGAAGCGCAAGGGCATAGGCTACCGGGTTTACCCTGCGAAGCACTCGGAAGGGACCAACAAAGCGAGGCGCCAGCTTGGGAGTGGGCACTCGAAGGTTGAGGTTGCGGGTGGACAACCATACACGGTCTCCGACCTGGTAGGAAGGAGCGGCGCTTGTCTGCGATCAGCCTGGAGTCTCTGGCGCTGCGCAGAGACCTCAAGGGACCTCTGGATCTGTACCCAAGAAGCACGTAGGATGGAAAGGTGATCCTCCACAGCCGGAATATCCTGGGGAGAGAATACCTCCGATAACACGGCAGGTTGGAACCCATAATTGGCCATGAAGGGAGACGTCCCAGAGGAAGAGTTCACCGCCGTGTTCCTGGCAAACTCAGCCCAAGGCAGGAGGTCAACCCAATTGTCTTGGTGATCGGAGACATAGCAACGAAGGAATTGCTCCAAGGCCTGATTGGATCGTTCTGCGGCCCCATTGGACTGAGGGTGGTAGGCCGAGGAGAAAGAGAGATGAATCCCCAACTGGGAGCAAAAGGCGCGCCAGAACCTGGACACAAACTGACTCCCCCGATCCGACACAATCTTCTTGGGCAAACCGTGCAACCGGAAGACCTCCCTGGCGAAAATCGTGGCCAACTCTTGTGCAGAGGGTAACTTCTTGAGAGGAACACAGTGGCACATTTTGGAAAACCGATCCACAATCATGAGAATGACCGTATGGCCTCGGGATGCAGGGAGGTCCACAATGAAATCCATCCCCAGGTGTGACCATGGGCGCTCCCCGGTGGCTATGGGTTGCAAAAGGCCCAACGGAAGGTGCCGAGGGGACTTACTCTGGGCACAAACGGAGCATGCCGCTACATATGCGGCGATGTCGGAACGTAGAGAAGGCCACCAGAACAGACGTGAAACAGCCCAGGACAGCTGATTCTTTCCAGGATGCCCCGCGGCCTTGGAGTTATGGTAGGTTCGCAACAACTGAGTGCGCAACTCCTCAGGCACAAAACACCTGCCGTTGGGTCTCCCAGAGGGAGCACCAGATTGAGCCGCCAAAATCTGCTCACCCAGGGGAGAGGTCAGGCTGGTGCGAATGGCGGCCAGGATCTGATTCGGAGGTATGACCGAAGTCGGAATCGACTCCTCCCCGGACAGCTCGGAGTACTGCCGTGATAAGGCATCCGCTCTGATGTTCTTGGAACCGGGTAGGTAGGAGACCACGTAATTAAAACGTGACAAGAACAGAGCCCATCTGGCCTGACGTGGTGTCAATCTCTTGGCCTCAGAAAGGTAGGTCAGATTCTTGTGGTCCGTCAGGATGAGAACCGGAACCACCGAACCCTCGAGCAAGTGCCTCCATTCTTTAAGGGCCTGCACGATGGCCAATAACTCCCTGTCACCAATCTGATAGTTGCACTCCGCGGAAGACAGTTTCCGGGAGTAAAACCCACAAGGAAGCAGAGGACCCTCTGGTGTTCTACGCTGAGACAGAAGGGCGCCTACTCCCGTCTCAGACGCGTCCACCTCTAGGACAAAGGGCAACCCAGGGTTGGGATGCGACAGAATCGGAGCCGACACAAAGGCGGACTTTAGAGCCTCAAAAGCTCGGATGGCCTCGAGCGGCCAGACCTGGAAATTACTGCCCTTCCTGGTCAGATCCGTGAGAGGCTTGGCTAGAATAGAAAAGTCCCTGATGAACTTCCGATAATAATTGGCGAAGCCCAAAAGGCGCTGCAGGGCACGGAGACCACTGGGCTGGGGCCACTGTAAGACAGCCGAAACCTTCTCAGGATCCATGGAGAACCCCTCAGCGGAAATGATGTAACCTAAGAAGGTTACCTGGGATCGGTGAAATTCGCATTTCTCAAGCTTACCGAACAGCCTGTTCTCTCGTAACCGTTGCAACACTCGTCTGACATCCATAATGTGGGCCTCCATGGATTCAGAATATACCAAGATGTCATCCAAATAGACCACCACACACTGCTGCAACAGGTCACGGAAAACATCGTTGATGAATTCCTGGAAGACTGCGGGCGCATTGCACAACCCAAAGGGCATAACCAAGGATTCATAATGACCGGTCCTGGTGTTAAACGCGGTCTTCCACTCATCGCCCGCCTTGATCCTTACCAGGTTATATGCCGCCCTCAGGTCGAGTTTGGTAAAGACCGTGGCCCCTTTGAGGCGATCGAACAGCTCGGAAATCAAGGGTATCGGGTAAGCGTTCTTGATCGTGATGCGATTGAGACCCCTGTAATCGATGCAAGGCCTCAACTCACCGCCCTTCTTTTTCACAAAGAAAAATCCAGCCCCTGCCGGGGACGAGGATTTGCGAATGTGTCCGCGTGAAAGCGCCTCCCTCACGTACTCCTCCATGGCCTCATTCTCCGCTACCGACAGTGGATAGACTTTGCCACGAGGAGGAACGGCACCAGATTGTAACTCTATGGCACAATCGTATGGGCGGTGCGGAGGTAGGGCAACCGCGCGCACCTTATCGAATACATCCCGGTACTCTTCGTATTCAGGAGGCAACAGAGAGTCCGAGGAAGTACACAGCAACTTGACAGGCCCATGGATGCAACTAGCCCCACACTGCGGTGACCACGAGAGGATCTCGGCCGATCTCCAATCGAAAGTCGGATTATGCTTCTGGAGCCAGGGGTACCCCAAGACCACCGAGTAGTGTGGAGACGAAATCACCTGGAGACAGACCGACTCTCTGTGAACGGCACCAATGGCTATCCCCACTGGAAGGGTCTCATGAGTCACGTGTGGCGGCAGAAGGGGTCTGCCGTCTATCGCCTCAAGAGCCAGTGGGGAACCTCGAGGCTGCAGAGGAATGGAATTGGCGGCAGCGAACACACTATCAATGAACAAACCACCAGCACCAGAGTCCACCAACGCCTGGGTCGTCACCGAGCCCCCGACCCAGGAGAGGACAACAGTGATCAGTGGTTTGTCAACACGGGAAACCGGGGACGAGGAGACTCCACCCAAGATCTGCCCCCGACAGGATCTCAGGTGCGAGCGTTTCCCGGACGGTTCGGACATGCCAACCGAAAATGCCCACCGAGACCACAGTACATGCATCGGCCCTCGCGTCTCCGGAGTACCCTCTCCCCCTCGGAAAGGCGAGCAAACCCCAGCTGCATGGGTTCACCCCCAGACAAGTCATCCCCAGGAGGCGTGGGAGGAGAGGGAGGCACGGGTGGGACAGCAAACGTAGGCGCCAATCTGTTAGAAGACCTCCGCAGGCTCTCCTTAAAGGAAGGTCTCTCCCTGAGTCTGGTGTCAATCAAAATCAGGAAAGAAATAAGAGACTCGAGCTCCACTGGTAGGTCCTTAGCTGCAACCTCATCCTTCAAGGCATCCGAGAGACCATGAGAGAAAGCAGCGACCAGAGCCTCATTATTCCAGCCCACCTCTGCTGCCAGGGTACGAAACTCAATGGCGTATTCAGCTACGGATAGTGAACCCTGTCTGATGGACATAAGGAGCTTCGCAGCAGAGGCAGCACGAGCCGGCACATCGAATACCTTCCGAAGAGAAGCAACAAAACCGGAAAACTCGGCAACCACCGGATTGTTGTTCTCCCATAAAGGGCTGGCCCAGGCCAAGGCCTTGTCCGAGAGCAGCGAGATCAAGAAGGCCACCTTTGATCTCTCAGTAGGAAAGGCATGTGGCAGCAACTCGAAATAAATGCCCACCTGGTTAAGGAAACCTCGGCACTGAGTTGGCTCTCCCCCAAAGCGCTGTGGAAGGGGGGCAGAACCGGTCATACCCCGAGACACCGCAGGCGCAGCAACAGGTGTCGGGGTAGACTCTGGCGCAACAACCGGAGCGGCAGTAGGAGCGGGCCCAGGAGCGACAACCGACCCATCGGCAACGGAAGCGAAATGAGCCGTGCGTTCAAGCAGGGTTTGCAACGCCACAGCGAACCGACCCAACAGGTGATCCTGCTGATCAAGTCTGGCAACCAGCGTAGGTAGCGAGGATGGCCCTGTACCGTCAGAATTCATGGCTTGGTCCTAATGTCATGGAACCATGAACCAGACGTACAACAAGAGATAAGTGGAAATAAGAAGGCTTTATTGAAAATCAAGCTGTAAGCAAAAGTCCAAACGGATGGCTAAACCGAAGCAGGGTCTTGCGTAGACAGAGGTCAGGAACCAGAAGGGTAGTCAGACGAAGCCTGGATCAGGAACCAGCAGGGTAGTCAGACGAAGCCAGGATCAGGAACCAACGGGGTAGTCAGACGAGGCCAGGATCAGGAACCAGAAGCAGCAGCAGTCTTAGAAGCATGTGAACACAGGAGGACCAAGCAAGGAACTGAAGCCACAGACCTCCTATATATATGAGCTAGGCATCCAGCTCCTCCCAGTGGGAAGGAGAAGCCGCAGGGTGGGAGGCTACAAGAAACCCAGAAACCAAGATGGCCGCCAGCACATGTCAAACGAAGGAGAACAGTAAGAAGGTAAGACCATGACAGAAGGTCACTGTTAAAGGGGTGGTCACTGTTAAAGGGGCAGACACTGTGAAGGTCACTGTTAAAGGGGTGGTCAATGTTAAAGGGTTGTGCACCGTGGAGGTCACTGTTAAAGGGGCGGGCACTGTGGAAATCCCTGTTAAAGGTGCAGCCACTATGAAGTCAATGTGAAAGGGGTGGTCAATGTTAAAGGGGCAGGCACTGTGGAGGTCACTGTTAAAGGGGCGGCACTGTTATGGAGGTCACTGTTAAAAAAGCGGGCACTGTGGAGGTCACTTAATGGGTCAGGCACTGTGCAGGTCATTGTGAAAGATGCGGTCACTGTTAAAGGGGCGGGCACTGTGAACGTCACTGTTAAAGGGGCAGGCACTGTGGAGGTCAATATTATGAAGGAAACTGTTGATATATTTTTTTCAACACACGGAAACATAAAATGAAATAGATACAATATACCCGTGCGAAGCCGGGTCCTTCTGCTAGTCTCTCATATATATAAAAAGAGTTTCTGTCTGTCTGGACATTCTTTATGCGCGACCAAACGACTGGACCGTCTCAGCTCTCTAGGACTTATTGTTCTTGAGATATTCCCAAAATGACTCACATTAGCCAATACAAGCCTGCAAGCCTTTCTCTTCAAATACCAACTGCCATAAACACAGTTTTATTCCAGATTTCCATAACAACCCAGCCATTTTTCTTTGCTGCTTAAAGGGGTGGGCACTGTGGAGGTCACTGTTTTTTAAAAGGGCAGGCACAGTGGAGGTCACTATTATTAAAGGGGCGGACACTGTGGAGGTCACTATTATTAAAGGAGCAGGCACTGTGGAGGTCACTGTTTTTGAAGGGGCGGGCACTGTGAAGGTCCCTGTTAAAGGGGCAGGCACTGTGAAAGTCCCTGTTAAAGGGACGGTCATAGTGAAAGTTACTGTTAAAGGGGCAGTCACTGTTAAAGGGGGGTAACTGTGAAAGTCACTGTTAAAGGGGCGGTCACTGTAAAATACACTATTAAAGGGGTGGATACTGTTAAAGGGGCAGTCACCGTGAAAGTCACTATTAAAGGGGCAGTCATTTTGAAATTCACTATTTAAGGGGCAGTCACTGTGAAAGTCACTGTTAAAGGGGCAGTCACTGTGAAAATCACTGTTAAAGGGGCAGTCACTGTTAAAGGGGTGGTCACAGTTAAAGGGGCGGTCACTGTGAAAGTCACTGTTAAAGGGGCGGTCACTGTGAAAGTCACTGTTAAAGGGCCGGTCACTGTTAAAGACACTGTTAAAGGGGCAGTCACTGTGACAGTCCCTGTTAGAGGGGCTGTCACTGTAAAAGTCACTGTTAAAGGGGTGGTTGCTGTTAAAGGGTAAGTCGCTGTAAAAGTCACTGTTAAAAGGGCGGTCATTGTGAAAGTCACTTTTAAATGGGCAGGCACTGTGGAGGTCTCTGTTAAAGCGGCGGGCACTGTGGAAGTCACTGTTAAAGGGGTAGGCAGTGTGAAGGTCACTGCTAAATGGGCGGCCACTATGAAGATCACTGTTAAAGGGGCGGTCACTGTGAAAGTAACTGTTAAAGGGGCGGTCACTGTGAAAGTAACTGTTAAAGGGGCGGTCAATGTTAAAGTCACTGTTAAAGGGGCGGTCAATTTTAAAGTCACTGTTAAAGGGGCGGTCACTGTGAAAGTCACTGTTAAAGGGGCGATCACTGTGAAAGTCCCTGTTAAAGAGGCGGTAACTGTGAAAGACACTGTTAAAGGGGCGGTCACTGGAAAATCACTGTTAAAGGGGCAGTCACTGTTAAAGGGGTGGTCACTGTTAAAGGGGAGATCACTGCTAAAGGGGAGATCACTGTGAAAGTCACTGTTAAAGGGGTGGTGACTGTTAAAGGGGCGGTCACTGTAAAAGTCCCTGTTAAAGAGGCGGTCACTGTGAAAGTCCCTGTTAAAGAGGCGGTAACTGTGAAAAACACTGTTAAAGGGGCGGTCACTGTGAAAATCACTGTTAAAGGGGCGATGACTGTGAAAGTCACTGTTAAAGGGGCGGTCACTGTTAAAGTCCCTGTTAAAGAGGCGGTAACTGTGAATGACACTGTGAAAGGGGCGGTCACGGTGAAAGACACTTTTAACCCCTTAAGGACACAGCCTTATTACACCTTAGGACCAGGCCATTTTTTGCAAATCTGACCAGTGTCACTTTAAGTGCTGATAACTTTAAAACGCTTTGACTTATCCAGGCCGTTCTGACATTGTTTTTTCGTCACATATTGTACTTCATGACACTAGTAAAATTTAGTCAAAAAAATTATTTTTTTTGCACCAAAAAATACCTAATTTAACAAAAAATTGGAAAAATTAGCAAATTTCAAAGTTTCAGTTTCTCTACTTCTGTAATACATAGTAATACCCCCAAAAATTGTGATGACTTTACATTCCCCATATGTCTACTTCATGTTTGAATTATTTTGGGAATGATATTTTATTTTTTGGGGATGTTATAAGGCTTAGAAGTTTAGAAGCAAATCTTGAAATTTTTTAGAAATTCACAAAAACTCAATATTTAGGGACCAGTTCAGGTCTGAAGTCGCTTTGCAAGGCTTACATAATAGAAACCACCCAAAAATGACCCCATCTAAGAAACTACACCCCTCAAGGTATTCAAAACTGATTTTACATACATTGTTAACCCTTTAGGTGTTGCACAAGAGTTATTGGCAAATGGGGATGAAATTTTAGAATTTCATTTTTTTGTCTAATATTTCATTTTTACCCATTTTTTCCACTAACAAAGCAAGGGTTAACAGCCAAACAAGACTGTATCTTTATTGCCCTGACTCTGCCGTTTACAGAAACACCCAATATGTGGCCGTAAACTACTGTACGGCCACACAGCGGGGCGTAGAGTGAAAGGTGCGCCGTTTGGTTTTTGGAGGGCTGATTTTTATGGACCGGTTTATTTACACCAGCGTCCTGTTTCAACCCCCCTTATGCACCCCTGGAGTAGAAACTCCCTAAAAGTGACCCCATCTAAGAAACTACACCCCTCAAGGTATTCAAAACTGATTTTACATACGTCGTTAACCCTTTAGGTGTTGCACAAGAGTTATTGGCAAATGGGGATGAAATTAGAAAATTTAATTTTTTTGCCTTATTTTCCATTTTAACCCATGTTTTCCACTAATAAATCAAGGCTTAACAGCCAAACAAGACTGTATCTTTATTGCCCTGACTCTGCCGTTTACAGAAACACCCAATATGTGGCCGTAAACTACTGTACGGCCACACAGCAGGGCGTAGAGTGAAAGGTGCGCCGTTTGGTTTTTGGAGGGCTGATTTTTATGGACCGGTTTATTTACACCGTGTCCTGTTTCAACCCCCCTGATGCACCCCTGGAGTCGAAACTCCCTAAAAGTGACCCCATTTTGGAAACTACGGGATAAGGTGGCATTTTTTGGGGGAGTATTTTCAGGGTAAATATGATTTTTGGTTGCTCTATATTACATTTTTGTGAGGCAAGGTTACCAAAAATTGAAATTCTGATATTTCATCTCCATTTGCCATTAACTGTTGAGGAACACCTAAAGGGTTAATAAAGTTTGTATAATCAGTTTTGAATACCTTGAGGGGTGTAGTTTCTTAGATGGGGTCACTTTTAGGGAGTTTTTACTCTAGGGGGGCATCAGGGGGGCTTCAAAAGGGATATGGTGTCAATAAAAAAGGCCATCAAAATCGGCCTTCCAGAAACCATGTCGGTCCTTTCCTTTTGCGGCCTCCCTTTTACTGATACAGCAGTTTACGACCACAAATGTGGCATTTCTGTAAACTGCAGTATCAGGGTAATAAATATTAACTTTTGTTTGGTTGTTAACCCTTGTTTTGTTACCGGAAAAAACGGACTGAAATGGAAAAGTGCCCAAAATAGCGGTTTTGGCACCGTTTTTTTTTTTTAACCGTGTTAATCTGGGTAGTTAGGTCATGGGATATTGTTATAGAGGAGATTCTTACGGACGCGGCAATATCTAATAAGTAAATTCGAAAGAGTAGGTTAGTTGGATGCACAGGGTGGCTGATACACCAAAAAGGGTGCTCTCAAACTTACAGCGTCACCCCACTGTTAAAAAGCAAAAGTATATATAGGAATGATTGGGCACACCTAAGATACTTGGAGACCAATTTATTAAGGTTGTTAAAATAGTTAATTGATAGAAGACAGTAATAGAATAAAATAAAATAGTAGGAATAAAAGCAGCAGTGCAAATTTGGCAGTGCTATTAATGTATAAAGCTGTCACGTAATAAAATAGATATTAGATGCGTATGTGACCGAAAGGAGGCTCAGAGTAATACCTGCCCGGCAGTGCCAGTGACTATGAGCCTCGTTGCGACCACAGTGGACAGTGAATGTGAATATTCCAATAACAGTAAATAAAATTATATACTTTATAAATTAAGAATGCCGGGTGGGTAAAAACCTATATAAATATAAATGTAAAAATCAAAAGTCCGGATGTACTAGGTCGAGATCCTTCTGGTATTGGCACCCACTTACAGCAGCAGAAGAGTGTTTAAAAGAGGTTGCAGTGTTTAGAGTCAAGGTTTCTCTGTCTCTGACCCGGCGGCGTCCCGCTTACAGTCAGAGAACAATCCCGTGATGAAACAACAAGTAGTTCACAGTCTTACCAGTGTTGGAGGGTTCTCCTGATTCGGAGATACCTCGGCCGTCTATCGAAACCTTCCTTCAATCTTTGCCTTTATAATCAGATGGATCCAGCGGTAGCTTGAGTGCGTCACTTCTGTGGTTGCTGCACGTGTCCCGCTTGTTTGGCTCCAAAGCTGCCGGGTTTTCCAGGTTTGGTTTCAGATCGGCTCCGTTCGGTACACTGGCTCAGAGTGGTCTTCAAGTTAGTTGGATGCGGTGCACTCGCATAAGATTGGGGGGTCAGACCAAGTGGTCTTCAGTGTACCGAACGGAGCCGATCTGAAACCAAACCTGGAAAACCCGGCAGCTTTGGAGCCAAACAAGCGGGACACGTGCAGCAACCACACCTATTTCGGGGGCTATATGACTTTTTGATCGCTTGCTATTAAACTTTTTGTTATGTAAGGTGACAAAAAATTATTTTTTTGCTTTGCACCTATTTTTTTTTACTGTGTTAATCTGGGGGGTTGGGTCATGGGGTATTTTTATAGAGGAGATTCTTACGGACGCGGCGATACCTAATAAGTCTACTTTTTTACAATTATTTAGGTTTTAGACGATATTATCCTTTTTGATACCCTAAAAAAATGTTTGGATCTCTAAAGTCTAAGAGTCATTTTAAATTTTTTTATTTTATCCGATTATCTTATGTGGGGGCTCATTTTTTGCGGGATGAGACGACGGTTTTATTGGCACTACTTTGGGGGCTATATGACTTTTTGATCGCTTGCTATTAAACTTTTTATTATGTAAGGTGACATTTTTATAGAGGAGATTATTACCGACGCGGCAATACCTAATATGTCTACTTTTAATAAATTATTTTAGTTTTTTTGGGTGTCTCAAGTCTGAGAACCAGTTTTTTTTTTTTATCCGATGTCAGTGCTAAATTGGGATATAAATTTAGTACTCCATGGAAGTGTGATACTCCCTGAAGCAACCGTCAATGCAGAGGCCCGGATGATCGGGGCATGTGTCGCACTGAGTAGTGGTGTCCTTCCGTATCCCCCTCCTGCTACACACTCTGCACTTTTTTGGGGTTCGTCCCTTCTTTCCAGTATGGGGGACCACACCTGGAAAGTGTTGGCCAGGGACGATCCGGGCGCCTACAGTTCCCAAGGTACTCCGGCCTGCTCTTTCCCGGTCCGAAAAGATCAGGGCCTTGAGGACTGCCTCATAGAACTGGAGGAATGTCCCTGTGCTGCCAGCCCTTCGGGATAGTACAAAAGAGTTGTACATGGCAACCTGCACCAAGTAGACCGCAACTTTTTTGTACCATTCCTGGGTTTTGCGCATGGCGTTATATGGCTTGAGGACTTGATCCGAGAGATCAACTCCTCCCATATACCGATTGTAGGCGACGATACAATCGGGCTTGAGGACCGTTGCCGCGGTACCTCGCACAGGGACAGGGGTGATGCCGTTACCATGAATTGTGGACAGCATAAGGACATCCCTCTTGTCCTTATACCTGACCAGCAACAGGTTTTCAGTGGTAAGGGCACGGGTCTCACCCCTGGGGATAGGTACCTGGAGGAGGTGGGCAGGGAGGCCGCGTTGATTTTTCCGCACGGTCCCACAAGCGGACGTGGATCTGGCGGCAAGGGAGTGGAACAAGGGGATACTTATACAGACGGTCATGGGCAGGATCACCTCGGGGGGGACATGCTGCATTATCGGAATAATGCAGACATTTCCGGATGGCCTCAAACCGGGAGCGTGTCATGGCCGTACTGTAAAGTGGGGTCTGGTATAGGACGTCCCCACTCCAGTACAGCCTGGCACTGGGTTTCTTGACCAGGCCCATATGCAGCACGAGGCCCCAAAATGTCCTCATTTCGGCTGCACTGACCGGCGTCCAGCCACCGGGCCTGGCCAAAAAGGAGTGTTGAGCGACGAACTGTTGGGCGTACAGATTCGTCTGCTCAACCATCAGATTTACCAGTGGGTCACGGCAGGGTGCTCTGGTGGATTTAACTGGTGGGCCGGAAAACCAGTACTAGCCCCAGAGCTGCTCGTACTAGTGTGGGCCACAGGGTCCCTAACATGGCGGTCCCCTTGCTCTGCCTGGCGGCGTCTCCGCCGCCTTGGGGGCTCATCATCATCGCTAGATGATAAGGAGGATGCGGATGACAACAGGAATGTGGGGTCATCCTCATCCTCACTGGGACTCTCGGAGTCGGAGGCAAGCTGGGCGTATGCCTCTTCGGCCGAGAACGTCCGGCGGGCCATAGGGGAGTGTGTGTCTGCGTGTGTATGTGCGTGTGTGTAAATCTTTATTTGGTGTGCGTGTGTGTGGGGGCACGGGTGTTCACGAACTCACCCTAAAACTAACAGAAAAAAAAGAAATAAACTAACTAAAAAAAAGGGCAGAAAATGTGGGGAAAAAAATTCTAAACCGCTGATCAACCGTCCGAAGTTGATCAGCGGTGGGGTGTGCGATGCGCTAACAGTGGCCGGACGCTAAGTGCCGGCCACAGTCAGCGGACACAAAAAAAAAAAAAAGGGGGAGGGGGGCAAGTGACAGCACCCCTGGGGGGTCTAGGGTCACACAGCTGTGCTGTGGACCCCAGACACCCTAACTGGGATGATGCAATAAAAGTTCAAAAAAACTACCTTTCCCTTTTTTTCCCTGCCTAACCCAAACTTTTATGTACCTGATGGGGGGGTGCTGGTGGCAGAGATCGGGTCCTGGGGGCACAGATCGGGGTGCAGGCAGCGGTGCAGCGGTGGCAGCAGACACGTGCAGGCAGCTCCTCTCTCCTCCGGCTCCGGAACACAAAAGGAGGAGGAGAGGAGCTCCTGCCTCTTTTGAATATCGCGCCGGACTGCCCACAGACCAATCAGAAAGCGATCCTGAGTGCTGATGTCACCATCACCACTCAGGATCGCTGGATGGTGATTGGTGGAGTGAAATCACACCACCATCACCATCCTGTTCTGGGTTATCGGGTCTTCAGAGACCCGAATAACCCGGAAACGCAGAAAACCGCAGGTCTGAATTGACCTGCGGTTTTCTGCGATCGCATATATGGGGGGGGTCACCGGACCCCCCGACGCATTTGCCCCAAGTGCCTGCTCAATGATTTGAGCAGGCACGGGGTTACGATCGCCGCCGGCCGCGCGGCGGTAATCGAAAATACACAGGGCGTACATGTACGCCCTGTGTCCTTAAGTACCAGGGCACAAGGGCGTACCTGTACGCCCTGTGTCCTTAAGGGGTTAAAGGGGTGGGCACTGTGGAGGTCTCTGTTAAAGGGTCGGGCACTGTGGAAGTCAATGTTAAAGGAGGGGGCACTGTGAAGGTCCCTGTTAAAGGGGCGGACACTATGAAGGTCACTGTTGAAGGGGTGGTCACCGTTAAAGGGGCAGTCACTGTGAAAGTCACTATTAAAGGGGCGGTCACTGTGAAAGTCACTGTTAAGTGGGCAATGAATGTAAAAGTCCCTGTTAAAGAGGCGGTCACTGTGAAAGTCCCTGTTAAAGAGGCGGTAACTGTGAAAGACACTGTTAAAGGGGCGGTCACTGTGAAAATCACTGTTAAAGGGGCGGTCACTGTGAAAGACACTTTTAAAGGGGTGGGCACTATGGAGGTCTCTGTTAAAGGGTCGGGCACTGTGGAAGTCACTGTTAAAGGAGGGGGCACTGTGAAGGTCCCTGTTAAAGGGGCGGACACTATGAAGGTCACTGTTAAAGGGGTGGTCACCGTTAAAGGGGCAGTCACTGTGAAAGTCACTATTAAAGGGGCGGTCACTGTGAAAGTCACTGTTAAATGGGCAGTCACTGTGGAAGTCATTGTTAAAGGGGCGGTCACTGTGAAAGTAACTGTTAAAGGGGCGGTCAATGTGAAAGTCACTGTTAAAGGGGCGGTTCACTTTTAAAGACACTGTTAAAGGGGCAGTCACTGCGAAAGTCACTGTTGAAGGGGCGGTCACTGTAAAAGTCACTGTTAAAGGGGCGGTTGCTGTTAAAGGGTAAGTCTCTGTGAAAGTCACTGTTAAAGGGGCGGTCATTGTGAAAGTCACTGTTAAAGGGGTGGTCACTGTTAAAGGGGCGGTCACTGTGAAAGTCACTTTTAAATGGGCGGGCACTGTGGAGGTCTCTGTTAAAGCGGCGGGAACTGTGGAAGTCACTGTTAAAGGGGCGGGCACTATGAATGTCACTGTTAAAGGGGTGGTCCCTGTGAAAGTCACTGTTAAAGGGGCGGTCACTGTGAAAGACACTATTAAAGGGGCGGTCACTATGAAAGTCACTGTTAAAGGGGCGGTCAATGTTAAAGTCACTGTTAAAGGGGCGATCACTGTGAAAGTCACTGTTAAAGGGGCGGTCACTGTTAAAGTCCTTGTTAAAGAGGCGGTAACTGTGAATGACACTGTGAAAGGGGAGGTCACTGTGAAAATCACTGTTAAAGGGGCGGTCACTGTGAAAGACACTTTTAAAGGGGTGGGCACTGTGGAGGTCTCTGTTAAAGGGTCGGGCACTGTGGAAGTCACTGTTAAAGGAGGGGGCACTGTGAAGGTCCCTGTTAAAGGGGCAGACACTATGAAGGTCACTGTTAAAGGGGTGGTCACCGTTAAAGGGGCAGTCACTGTGAAAGTCACTATTAAAGGGGCGGTCACTGTGAAAGTCACTGTTAAATGGGCAGTCACTGTGGAAGTCATTGTTAAAGGGGCGGTCACTGTGAAAGCAACTGTTAAAGGGGCGGTCAATGTGAAAGTCACTGTTAAAGGGGCGGTTACTGTTAAAGACACTGTTAAAGGGGCAGTCAATGTGAAAGTCACTGTTAAAGGGGCGGTCACTGTAAAAGTCACTGTTAAAGGGGTGGTTGCTGTTAAAGGGTAAGTCTCTGTGAAAGTCACTGTTAAAGGGGCGGTCACTGTTAAAGTTACTGTTAAAGTGGCGGTCACTGTTAAAGGGGTGGTCACTGCTAAAGGGGCGGTCACTGTGAAAGTCACTGTTAAAGGGGTGGTCACTGTGAAAGTAACTGTTAAAGGGGCGGTCACTGTTAACCACCTCCCAACCGCCTAACGCAGGGATGCATCCTGCGGGTGGCCGGGTTATTCCTCCTAAAGGCATCGATGCGTCATCTTGCGAAAGGCGAGATTTCGCGCGTTCACAGCGACGCGCACCTGAGAAGTTGATATACAGCCTGCCAGCAGCGATCATTCGCTGGCAGGCTGTAGATGCGATTTTTTTAACCCGAAAAAGGTATATTAGACGCTGTTTTGTTAACAGCGTCTAATATACCTGCTACCTGGTCCTCTGGTGGTCCCTTTTGCTTGGATCGACCACCAGAGGACACAGGCAGCTCTGTAAGTAGCACCAATCACCACACTACACTACACCCCTCCTGTCACTTATTAACCCCTTATTAGCCCCTGATCACCCCATATAGACTCCCTGATCACCCCCTGTCATTGATCACCCCCCTGTAAGGCTCCATTCAGACGTCCGTAGGTGTTTTGCGGATCCGCACATTGCCAGCACTATATAGAAAATGCCTTTTCTTGTCCGCAATTGCGGACAAGAATAGGACATGTTCTATAGGCTCTACAAAAAACGCAGTGTTCGCCCGATCAGGCCTGATCTTGTGCGCACACTTGCGTTCAGTCCGCCCCACCGCAGTGACAGAATTTTTTTTTTCTGATCACTGCAAAAACACTGTAAAATCGCTGCGGCACTTTAAAGATAACTTTTGAGGGGCATGGCGAGTTCATAGAAGATTTTCTTTTTTGGCACAAGTTAGCTGAAATTGATATTTTTTTCATTTTTTTTTTCTTACAAAGTCTCATATGCCACTAACTTGTGACAAAAAATAAAATCTTACATGAACTCACCATACCCCTCACGGAATTCAAATGCGTAAAAATGCCCTTTGAAATTTGGGCCCCTTTGCTTATCTTGGCTGCAAAAAAGTGTCACACATGTGGTATCGCCGTACTCAGGAGAAGTAGGGCAATGTGTTTTGGGGTGTATTTTTACATATACCCATGCTGGGTGAGAGAAATATCTCTGTAAAATTACAACTTTGTATAAAAATATGTAAAAGGTTATCATTTACAGAGATATTTCTCACACACAGTATGGGTATATGTAAAAATACACACCAAAACACATTGCCCTACTTCTCCTGAGTACGGCGATACCACATGTGTGACACTTTTTTGCAGCCTAGGTGCGCAAAGGGGCCCAAATTCCAATAAGTACCTTTTAGGAGGGCATTTTTAGACATTTGGATTCCAGACTTCTTCTCACGCTTTAAGGCCCCTAAAATGCCAGGGCAGTATAAATACTCCTCATGTGACCCCATTTTGGAAAGAAGACACCCCAAGGTATTCCGTGAGGGGCATGGTGAGTTTATGTAAAATTTTATTTTGTGTCACAAAAGGGCCGGGCACTGTAGAGGTGACTGTTATGTGGGAAACTGTCGATATCTTTTTACGACACACGGAAACATAAAATAAAATAGGTGAAATATACCCGTGCGAAGCCAGGTCCTTCTGCTAGTCTCTTATATATATAAAAATGAGTTTCTGTCTGTCTAACAGGAAAAATTCCACGGCACATCCAAGGTATAAAATAAAATTAGGCTTTATTCACCAGACCGCGACGTCGCGGTCTGGTGAATAAAGCCTAATTTTATTTTATACCTTTGATGTGCCGTGGAGTTTTTTCTGCTACTTCATTGAAGGGGGATAGCCTTCACAGCCGCTGGCACTCCGCCTACACCTTTATACTGCTGTGCTGCTCTTATTCAAATCTCCTGTCTGTCTGTCTAGACGTTCTTTATGCACGACCAAACGACTGGACCAATCTTCTGGCACACAGGTACATCAGGTGTCCGGGAAGGTTTTAGACCGGGTCTGAGCTCTCTAGGACGTACCGTCCCTGAGATATTCCCCCAAAATTGCCAGCATTAGCCAATAGAAGCCAGAAAGCCTTTCACTTAAATCCGCTATGATATGCCCCCATTGTCTGATAGGTGCGGGTCACACCTCTGGGACCCACACCTACAACGAGAATGGAGCGGGGAGAGCTGTGGCTGGAGGACCCTGGATTTCCCAGGGTCTGTCCACCACCAAACGCTGCTCCCATAGAAGTGAATGGGAGAGCACTGCGCACGCGTGGACCCTGCTCTTATTCATTTCTATGGGGCAGATGGAAATAGCCGAGCCAGTGCTCGGCTAATTTCGGCGGCCCCATAGAAATGAATGAATGCATCCATATAAGATGCAAGCGAGTGAATGTAAAAACTTGAAGATATATCATTAGTGCAGCAATGATCGGCTGGGGAAAGATGCCGGAAGCATCGCTGCACACACTGTGACCTGAACAACGGTCACGTGATTGATCGGTGTCCTGGTAACAGGACGCTGAGGGCAAAACCCAGTAGGAGTGTATGGGCGGATAGGAGGAAGCATCACTGCGCACCGTGCAACCACGTGACCTGAACAGCGGTCACGTGATCGCTGTGTGTCCTGGCAACAGGACGCTGAGGGCAAAGTCCAGTAAGACTGTATGGGCGGGTAGGAGGCAGGATCGTGTCTGCCACACAGTGATCCCAAGAACTGTGTGCAGGCGAGACCGGGTGCTGGAACACGCTGGGTGGGGAGGGAGGTGACTAATGAATGGCTAAACCATAAAAATGGAGAATAAAAAAAACCAATAGATTAACGGCAGACATAAATGAATATAAATGATTGAATTATGGAATACATTAAAAGGGGTATAAAATCAATTTATACAAATGACCTAACGGCAGACATAGATAAATCGCTAAATATAAATTATTTGATAGCCGAATGCATTAATAAATAATAATTGTTGGATGTAAGATCGATCCAGAGGGCACATAGTCAAAGGATTATAATCATTTTACGTGTACACAAATTATAGGGGGAGTTTTGTTCCAAGGAAGAACCAGAATACTTAGTGTGGACACAGGTAGACGAGTTGACGCGAATAACGCTACCTGAAATGTATATGGGTACACAAATGTGCTGAGACTCAGGAAATGTGTATATCGTGTCATGGAAAATATAAGCTAAAATAATCATCATTATTGCAAATGCAAAAACCGAATGCACCTATATTAAGAATGGACTAACGGTTGTTGGTTTAGCCCCAGTGGTGGGTGAGGCTCCTAGTTGATGCTCTAACCCGGGGTTATTGGTAGATTCCTGAAGGATCAGAGCATGGGTCTAGAGATTGATCTCAAAAGCCTCATTCAGGCCGTATGGGTTCAAACAGTTCAACTTATAGATCCAAAACATTTTGCGTTTCCGCAAGATTTTGATGGTATTATAACCATCGGGTTTGATCCTCTCAGTTGGTAAACCCAAGAAATAAACCATGGTGGTGATCTGTAGCGTGCCTCGAGACACTGTGCTGTAAGAATTTATTTTTAACGTTGCTTGTTAAGTCTGTTCCAAAGGGCCTGGATTGTTCGTCCTATATACTGGAGGCTGCATGGGCCTAGGGGGTTAGGTCATGTGATATTTTTATAGAGCCAGTCGATACGGACGCGGCGATACCTAATATGTATACTTTTTATTTATTTACGGTATGTACGTAAAATCATGTTTAAGTGTCTCCATATTCTGAGAGCCATAGTTTTTTCAGTTTTTGGGCGATTATCTTAGGTAGGGTCTCATTTGCGGGATGAAATGACGGTTTGATTGGCACTATTTTGGGGTGCATATGACTTTTTGATCGCTTGCTATTACACGTTTTGTGATGTAAGGTGACAAAAAATGGTTTATTTAGCACAGTTTTTATTTTTTATTTTTTAACACTTTCTTTCCATTCCTGTGGCTAGTAAAGATCGCTCTCTCAGACCAGGGCCGGCAGCTGTTCCATCCGTTTTATACACTGTCTATACTGTCACTGTATATAATTTCATTGTGTAATACTATTAAGGGGGCCCTGACCAAATCCTTTATTCCTCCTCCTCCTGGATGGGCCCCTTCTGGGTCAGGGCCCCAAAGGTGCAGCTTCCCCTGCTTCCCCTGTAGCTATGCCCCTGGTCTGCAGGTGACCGTGATACAGCTCCACAGATTTCTTTTCATCTGCATCTTTCTAAACAATCTGTGGCATTAGTCTTTTATCCAGACTCAGTCATTGTGCCATTATGTGGCCTCATTATGCTGCCATCTCCACACCATGTCAACTTGCCACTCGTTTTTATCACCATGCTGCTGCTGATGCTGCTTAAAAAGCCTTAAACTGATCACCATGCCCCCAATCTAACTAAGGTTTTACGCGCAAAAACAAAGTAAAAAATCGATTTTATAGGAAAAATGTATTGAAAACATTCTTTCCTGTATATTTACTTGTATATAAAGTGCTGCCAAACTGCCAAAAATTACAAGGAAGAGGCACTCCGATACAACCTGTATATCACATAAAGGAGGGCCTCATTCACATTGAGTTGCAGGCTTGCAGGTGAGCTGACCCTGTAAAAGATTTGATTTGCGGGCCTGCAGGTGAGCAGACCCTGTCAAAAATTATATGTGAGGGCCTGCTGGTGAGTGGACCCTGTAAAAAATTATATGTGAGGGCCTGCTGGTGAACAGACCCTCTAAAAAATTATATGTGAGGGCCTGCTGGTGAGCGGACCCTGTAAAAAATTTGATGTGAGGGTCTGCTGGTGAGCGGACCCTGTAAAAAATTATATGTGATGGCCTGCTGGGGAGCGGACCCTGTAAAGAATTCTATGTGAGAGCCTGTTGGTGAGCAGATCCTGCAAACAATTATATGTGAGGGCCTGTTAGTGAGCGGACCCTCTAAAAAAATTATATGTGATGGCCTAAGGGTGAGCGGACCCTGTAAAAAATTATATGTGAGGGCCTGCTGGTGAGCGGACCCTGTAAAAAATTATATGTGAGAGCCTGCTTGTGAGCGGACCCTGTAAAAAATGATATGTGAGGGCCTGTTGGTGAGCGGACCCTCTAAAAAATTATATGTGAGGGCCTGCTGGTGAGCAGACCCAGGGAAAAATTATATGTGAGGGCCTGCTGGTGAGCGGACCCTCTAAAAAATTATATGTGAGGGCCTGCTGGTGAGCGGACCCTCTAAAAAATTATATGTGAGGGCCTGCTGGTGAGCAGACCCTGTAAAAAATTATATGTGAGGGCCTGCTGGTGAGCGGACCTCTAAAATTTTTTATTCGAAGGCCATATATGCGAGGGCATTATATGTGACGAATAAGCAATGCATGTTGATATGACGGAAGAGGAGGAGGAGTATGAGAAAAGGAAGATTCAACCATATACCCTTGTTTGTGGTGGAAGGGGTGCATGGGAATACAGTCTATTAACTACATTAAAAACAATACATGTAAAGTGCCTTTCTGTTCATCAGCATTCCTCTGGTGGAGTTGAGAAGTCATAGTCAATCCAGGCCTTGTTCATTTTTATATGAGTAAACCTGTCAGCATTTTCAGTTGACAGGCGGATACGCTTATCCGTTATAATGCCACAAGCAGTACTAAATACACGCTCACACAAAACGCTGGCAGCAGGGCAGGCCAGCACCACCAAAGCATAGAGCGCCAGTTCGTGCCTTGTGTCCAGCTTGGACACCCAGTAGTTGTAAGGCACTGAGTGATCATTGAGGACGCTGACATGGTCTGCTATGTACTCCTTCACCAGCTTCCAAAAAATTTCTCTCCTTGTGGCAGTAGGCCGCACATCAGGGTGAGGGTGCTGGCAGGGTGTCATGAAACTGTCCCAGGCTTTAGAGAGTGTTGCCCTGCCTCTGTTGGAACTGCTGTGTGTTACCCTTGTCTCCCCTCCTCGGTTTGCCAAGGAAGTACGGACTTTGCCACCAGCATTGTCAGATGGAAAATTTTGGAGCAATTTTTCAACAAGGATCTTCTGGTATTGCACCATTTTGCTCATCCTCTCCACCTGAGGAATGAGAGATGAAAAGTCCTCTTTGTAGCGGGGGTTGAGAAGGGTGAACAACCAGTAATCTGTGTTGTCTAAAATGTGTATAACGCACGGGTCGCGGGAAAGGCAGCCTAACATGAAGTCAGCCATGTGTGCCAGAGTACCAACAGGTGAGACTTCGTTGTCGTCATCAGGAGGATCACTCCCAATCTCATCATCCTCTTTCTCCTCTTCTGCCCACCCGCGCTGAACATATGGAATTAAACTTCCATGGGTACTACCCTCTGTAGCGGAGGCAACCGTCTCCTGCTCCTCCTCTTCAGCCTCCAATACGCTGCTGAGAAGACAAACTGAGGGTGGTCTGGCTATCATCAACCTGTGTAAGGTCTTCCCCCATTTCCACCTCTTCCACATGCAAAGTGTTTGTGAGCAGCGAGTGTTTTAGAAGACACAGAAGTTGGATGGTGACGCTGATAATAGCCTTATCGCCGTTCACCATCTGTGTTGATTCCTCAAAGTTGCGTAAAACCTCACCATCCATGCCCACTCCTCGCTTGTGAATAGCGAAAGCTGACTGGAAAGGCAACAACCATGTTGCAGCTGGTATTCCACAACTGCCCTCTGCTGCTCACAAAGCCTGGCCAACATGTGGAACGTGGAGTTCCAGCGCATGCTCACATCGCACAAAAGCCGGTGAGCTGGCAATTTCAAGTGCTGCTGCAGCGTTGACAGACCGGCTGAAGCTGTCGGTGACTTGGGGAAATGTGCACACACGCGGCGCACCTTCACCAGTAGCTCAGGCAAATTGGGGCATGTTTTTAGAAACTGCCAAACCACAAGGTTAAATACGTGGGCAAGGCATGGGATGTGTCTAAGGTTGCCCAGCTCCAAAGCTGCCACCAAGTTACGGCCATTATCAGACACAACCATGCCTGGTTCTAGGTTGAGTGGCGAGAGCCACAGCTCAGTCTGGTCTCTTATCCCCTGCCACAGCTCTGCGGCGGTGTACTGTTTGTCACCTAGGCAGACCAGCTTTAGCATAGCCTGTTACCGCTTCCCCACTGCAGTGCTACACTGCTTCCAGCTACTGACTGGTGCTGCACGTGGATAATTCGCAGATGGAAGAGGAGGAGGAGGCGGAGGAGGTGGAGGAGGAGAAGTGGAGATTGGAGCCACTAACATTTGTGGTGGCGGAAACCGTGATGGAATAGGGGCCCGCAATCCTTGGCATCGGTAGCACCTGTGCCATCCCAGGGTACGAGTCGCTCCCGGGCTCCACAACATTCATCAGTGTGCCGTCAGGGAAATGTAGCATCCCTGGCCGAAAGCACTTGTCCATCTGTCCGTGGTTAAGTGGATCTTCCCAGTAACTGCGTTGGTCAGGGCACGTGTGATGTTAAGGGACACATGTTGGTGAAAGGCTGGCATGGCACACCTTGAAAAATAGTGGCAGCTGGGGACTGCGTAACGAGGGACGGCCACCGACATAAGGCTGCGGAAGGCCTCGGTGTCCACAGGCCTAAATGGCAACATTTCCAGGGCCAGTAATTTGGAAAGCTGCGCATTTAGTGCTATGTCCTGTGGGTGGGTGGCTGGGTATTTGCGCTTGCATTCAAATGCCTGGGGTAATGACATTTGGACAGGGAAGTGGATGTGGTCGCTGATGGTGCTTGCGAAGGTCCAGGTGCAGGGCAGGAGGCATCCGGGCCTGCGTCTTGGACAGAGGATTGGCCAGCACGTAACACAGGGGAAGAGGAGGCAGTGGTGTGACCCACAGACAGATTGTGGATTCAGGCGTTCAGCCCACCTATTAGGGTGCTTTGATGACATGTGGTGGATCATGCTGGTGGTGGTGAGGTTGCTAGTATTCACGCCCGAGCTCATTTTGGTGTGGCACAGGTTGCAAACTACTATTCTTTTGTCGCCTGCACTTTCCTCAAAAAAGCGCCATACTGCTGAACACCTACCCCTTGGCAAGGGAGTGCTGCGTGGAACAGTTGCGGGTCTGTTCGGTGGTGCGTAAAGAGAGTAAAGCTGTTATAAACTTCATCACAAGGTCTGGACTCAATTTATTTCTTCATCCCACAATTCAACTACTGTCTGCTTCAGAGCCAAAGCCTGGGGTTCCAGCTTGTCTAGGTAGGAGCACCGTGACACATGCACCACACCTTAAGGGACATTGTAGGCTACCCTACACCACTCTGTCATTCCTACATCTGGATACCACATACTATATCACTAAAAGGGGCCCCTGTGCCCTTGTTGCTTCATTGCAACTGGCGTCACGACAACCAACACTTCTCTCATCTTAACGGGACCCCTTGCGGACCGCGCCTCTGTTGCAAATGTAATAAAGAACAACTCATGTGTTGTATTCTCTAAAAAATTTACACCAGCAATAAAGAACTAATCCATTTGTGATTATGAACTCCTTGCAGTTAAAGGGGTTATCCAATTTCTGAAACATCCGCTTCATGTCCCGGGCCCCTCACAGGTAATATACTTACCCCGCTCCCGGCGGCGCTCCTGGTTCCCACACCGCCGCTGCTGCTTCTCCCTGTACAAGGATGAAAACATCCGGTGTCTTGGGGGAAGCTTTTTCAGAAATTAAACTCGTCTTGGAAGAATGACATCTGGAGGGATCTAAGCTTCCAATAACCATTTATACTGATCACAAAAATACATTAAATCAGTTTGCATAGTGAATCCTCACCAAGTGTGTATATTAGTTATCTTAGGTTCAAATGCACTGCAGAGTTGCTTTCTCATTTTTACTGGTGGCCCAATTGGAGACAAGCTATAAAGAAATTTACACCTTTTTCCCAGTTCAAGTTCTCTCGACTGGCACTCCTGGTCTGAAATATCTATGGACTTTGTTACAGATCTACCTACTGGACAAAGATTAACTACTATGTGGGTACTTCGATTTGCCTCCGCGTTCTGGAGAGCAGTGAAGCAATATCCTTTGATCTTTTCTAAGGTCCATGAAGATAATGTGCCAGATCTTCTTCCCTGGGCTGAATTGCCCATAAGAAATAAGTGTCTGAGACAACAGAAAAATCTAATTTCCACACTGTCTATGGATGACAGTCTTGTCTACCATTGCCCATCTCCATTCTGAGTTGGGTTCCAGCCATGGAGGGGCCTTGTTTCGACATCCGTGACATCTGGACCGAGGTCTAAGCAAATCTGTCTGCAGTAAAGGCTAAAAATAGTGGAGACAGACGCACATGAACCACTTCTAACATTTCTCCAGGAGTCTGTAAGAAACTTTCTTCTAGATTCATTGTTCCTCTCAAAGTGATGAAACAAGTCATTTTTTATCTTGAATTGCCTCCTGGACCCCTTTTAGGGCCCCTAAAAGTTTTAATTTCCCTTTGCTCTGCCCGCTGGTCCTTAACAAATTCTCTACAGAAATTAAGACATTGCCTGTGTCCATGCAGGATCCCAATGTTGAATATGAAATCAACCAAATCCTGGATTGCAAGAAGGCTCATGGGAGGCTCGTCTATCTCATAGACTGGAATAGTTATGGTGCTAAAGAGAGCAATTTGGTTCCTTTGGCATACTCTGGGAAGGGGCCTTAAGGGGGAGGGGTACTGTTATTCACATTTCCCAGATCCAGTGCCTTGCACTGGGCAATCCTACCTCTCTGGCCAGCCTAGTCTTCTCTCCAGCAGCCTAGTGTTGGTTGCTATGGAAACTCGCACATCCAATATTATCAAAACAAATAGCTGAATATGTGTGTATATATCAAATAGCGCACCAAAAATATGAGAACACACATATAATTTAACATGATCCTTTATTGTTCAAAAGTCATACAAAACACAAAATCTGACATAATGCATAATTTAGCAGCAATGCAGGAAAGTGACATAGTGAAAAACGGTCACCCCTAGAAGCCACAAGAAGGTCATCGTATATGAGTCTCAATGGAGTGTGCAATCTCTGTAGAAAAAGACATAATGTCTGTTAATGCTAACTACATAAGAACACCCATTATGCTACAAACATACTTGCACAGGCCTATATACTCATACTGATAAACATATGCCAAGGATTCCAAACTAGAGATACCAAAGAAAGTGGTATGACACACTCTAAGCAGAGAGAAACAATGAAAAGGCGATAGCCAGTATACACAAGTAGCATTCAAACAGAGACTTATACAGACCAAGGGCTTCAGGAGGACGCCAACCTCGACGTGCGTTTCGCCTCGCTTCCTCTTGGATGCATATCCAACCCATTCAAACCCTTGCTATTTATAGCCCTTCTAATAGATTGTGTACCTCGTTTGCTGGAATGCAAATGATCTCCACCTGTGGACTGGAGGAAGAGCTCCGGTTTGAACGGCCAGTGAGAAACACATTCTCAAAGATGGCCTCCAAATCCTGCAAGACTTGTTACGGGCACATTCTGCTAAGGCTGTCGTATGATTATACACAATCACCTGACCGCCTAAACCGCACTTTAAGTGGTACCAGGGTAAACTGCGGCTGGTAAGTGCGCATGCCCCACACAGGGGGCGGGACCATCACAAGCCGCCCACTCCAATCCCCCAGTGAGCTCCGAGGTACACATAGCCACATACCTCGGGCTCTCGGCCGCAGCTTGTCACCACCGGCGCCATGATAATGATGGTGCAAAAGCATTTTCTCATAAAGTGGAAAGTGTAATGGCAAAAATACCATTCATTGTCATGATTCTCAATACACATACATTAATCAATACAAAAAAAAAATAATAATAATAATAAAAGTGAATCTCATGATTAAAAGATAAATACAGTGCAGAAGTGCTAAAGTGCTGAGTGCTCAGTGCAAAATGTGAACATGCAGTGCAAAGTGCAAAAAATACACAAATCAATACCTGAATAGAAGACACGACCCCATGGTCTATGCGTGGGCAATCTAAAACCTAACATCCACAATGCTCCCCTCAGTCCAGGTGTAATATCATCATATCAGAGGATAATTCATCCTAATGGCGTTCTTAATGACCACAGCTCCAAGTCTGACACTGATAAACGCAGATCAGCGATCCATAAATGCAGGACAGCAACCAAAATCAGATCTCTGAAACATAGCAAAGGTAGTTAGTCGGGAAGGTACAAAACTGTAGGAACAGTTAAAAACAGTGAAAACTTAATAAAACTACAAATGTTAAAACCTTGTTATATGCTTCAAGCACCGGCCCGGGTCAGAGGGCACCATCCAGCAAATCAAGGGCCCAGTCAAATACCACACCGCACACGGAGGGCTGAGGCAAAAACATTGCCCCTCCTACTTGCCCATATAGTAGATAAAAAAATAAAAAAAAAGGGTCAAAACTATTGTTCTCATTGAGTCCCCATGGTACCACCGTATTAAGAGTAAAGATCCATTTTGTCTCTTTTTGGCACAATATCTTCCTACAATCACCCCCTCTGGGGAAAATCATCACCTGATCGATGCCTTTATGTCTTTCTTTAAAATGTCTCGTTACGGACTGTAATTGTGCAAGATCCTCCTCATCTTTACCTGCCTCAATCGCTAGGACATGTTCCCTAAGGCCTCATGCACACGACCGTTGTTGCGTCCCGTGTCCGTTGTTCCGTTTTACGTGATTTTCTGCGGACCCATTGACTTTCAATGGGTCCGTGGAAAACTCGGCTAATGCACCGTTTGTCATCCGTGTCCGTGATCCGTGTTTCCAGTCCGTGAAAAAAATATGACCTGTCCTATTTTTTTCACTGACAACGGTTTGCGGACCTATTCAAGTCAATGGGTCAGTGAAAAAACATGGAGGCACACAAGATTGTCATCAGCGTCCGCATCCGTTTTTTTTCTATCATTTGCATGGCAAACTTGACTTAGATTTTTTTTTTTTACTTTCTTTCATGTCTGGAGGTCCTCCAAAAATAAAGGAAGACACACGGAAACAAAAACGGACACGGCTCACGGAACAACGGAACCCCTTTTTGCAGACTGCAAAACAATACTGTCGTGTGCATGAGGCCTTATTCTCCTCTTTAGTTGTCTGGACGTCATGCCAACATAAATCAGATTGCATGGGCACATAGCCCAATATATCGCTCCCACGGTGGTGCATGTTATTGGGTACATAATCCATATTGGCACAGGCAACGCACTTGCCACATTCCTTGTTTCCCCAAGGTATCCCCTTCGTTCCAAACAGTCCCAATTCCTTGCGGACATAATGACTCTGGACCAAGTGGTCCCTAAGGTTCTTAGCTCTTCGATGAGTTATTGAAGGATTGGTGCTATGGAAACTTGGCAACACACTAATGACATCACACCTTTGGATTTTTTTAAACCTACCTGGTTATTCAAAAGTTTCCTCAGCATTCTGCCTGCCTACCACATTGTTTAGCTCCATCGCTACTGACGATCTACATCATTCAGCTCTTTCACTACTCAAGCTCTGTTTCATCGTTCAGTTCCATCAGTACTTCAGTTCTGCTGCATTATTTTGCTCCATCACTACTTCAGCTCTGCTGCATCATTCAGTTCTTCTACTCCACCTATACTACATTGTCCAGCATCACTACTCTGCTACATCTTTCAGCCCCATTAGTCTTCAATGCTGCTAAATGTCCTATGCATGTCTTCTCTAGCTCTGATACATAATTCTGTACAATTCCACTACTTCAACACTGTTTCATCAGGAAAGCGCCTGTACTCCAGCTGTTTTGCATCTATTTTACATCAGAGCACTACGGAGCACTACTACTTCAGCTTTGTTTCATTATTAATCCAACTCTACCAACTTCGCAACACCTTCAGCTCTGCAGTAGAACTGGCATTGAGCAGGGGCGTAGGGGGTCCAAAGACCCTTGTGCCACATGTGAAGACTATGGTATTATAAAAAGTGCATGATATTCAAGTTACACCTCTGGCTAGAGGTAAGGGATTAGGTCAATAATTTGCCATGGGGGGAATGCCGTTTCAATTTTTGCCTCAGGCAGCGGGAAGGCTATGTTCTTCCCTGCCCCTGGACACAAAGCACTTAGAGAAGGGGGGCCCAAGCTGAACTCTTGCACCAGGGCCCATGAGCCTTTAGCTACGCCCCTGGCATTGAGTTACCAATTTAGCTACATCTCCAGTTCAGTTACTTCACCAACTCTTCTGTTTCTGTTCTTTTAGCCTTGCTGCATTAGTGCCACCAGTAAGTGCTATGTGAGACCTGCTCATCCAATCCAGAGGCTTCACAGATCCACCTCATCAGGTGAGCCATAACAGAAAGACATGCATGCAAAAAGCCATGTTGCAAAAATACGGGGGGTAGGCAACCTTCGGCACTGCAGCTGTTGTGAATCTACAACTCCCAGCATACATACTTGCTCTGCTCTTCTAAGAACTATCATAGAAATGATACAGCTGGAGTGCCGAACGTTGGTGACCCCTGTCCTAGCATGTTAAGTAATGGCTGTCCAGCAGACTGGTCCCTTTATAAAGTCATAACTAGGGTTGAGCAAACCCGAGTTCGTACTGAACTTTAGGATTTTTGGACCCCAAACTTTTATCCATCTGTTAGTTAGGTGGGCAGCGGTGTACATTTTATGCAAGCTCAGTGCACCAGCACTGCATATGTGCATTTGTACAAGCTTGAAATACTGCAATTATATTCTGGGTTAAAAAAATCACCCATTATTTGCAAGACCCTACATCTGTGGCCTATGCAGCATTTGTCAGTGTGAAATACAATTTTGAAATACTGCAATAATTTTCTGGGTTTAAAAAAGGACCCATTTTTGGCAATGCCTTACATATGGGGCCTATGCTGCATTTGTTAGTGTAAAATACAAGCTTGAAATACTGCAATAATATTCTGGGTTAAAAAAAAACACAAATTTTTGGCAATACCCTACATCTGGAGCCTTTGCTGCATCTGTCAGTGTGAAACACAAGCGTTAGATACCGCTGTTATATTCAGCTATTAAAAAAAAAAACACCCTTTTTGGGGAAAATACTAAATTTGCTGCATCTGTTATTTTTAAATACAAGCGTAAAATGCTGCAATAATGTTCTAGGTTTAAAAAAGCACACATTTTTGCCAATACCCTACATCTGGGACCTGTGCTGCATTTGTCAGTGTGAAATATAAGCTTGAAATACTGCAATAATTATCTGGGTTTTAAAAAAACACCCTTTTTGGGCAAAATATTAAATTTGCAGCATCTGTCAGTGTGAAATATAAGTGTTAGAAACCACTGTTATAATCTGTTAGTAAAAAAACACCCTTTTTGGCCAAAATTCTTAATTTGCATCTTTTGCTGCATCTGTCAGTGTGAAATAGACACGTTAGATACCACTGTTATATTCTGCTATTTAAAAAATACACCCATTTTGGGCAAAATACAATATTTGCGGCCTTTGCTGCATCTGTCTGTGTGAGATACACGCGTTAGATACTGCTGTTATATTATGCTATTAAGAAAACACCTATTTTGGGCAAAATACCAAATTTGCGGCCTTTGCTGCACCTGTCAGTGTTAAATACACGCGTTAGTTACTGCTGTTATATTCTGTTATTAAAAAATCACCTATTTTGGCCCAAATACTATTAAAAAAAACACCCTTGTTGGGCAAAACACTAAATTTGTGGGGTTTGCTGCATCTGTCAGTGCGAAATACAAGCGTTAGATACTGCTGTTATATTCTGTTATTAAAAAAAAACATCCTTTTTGGGCAAAATTCTAAATTTAGCGTGTTTATCATTGGGGGAGCAGTCCCACCGCATGTGGACCGCAGCAAACGACCATCCCGAGCAAGTAATGCATACAAAGGAGGACGCCAGCGCGGTCCACATGCACCACAAAAACATCCTAAACAAACAGGAGCATTGTGCGGATGAAAATACAATCAAATAAATCACTGAAAAAAACACCAAACAGATATACCACTGACTATACTAGCTGGTCATACAAGCAGATAATAAAATCTGAGACTTTTGCCAATATATTCCTGTCAGAAATGATGGGCTCCGATATCTTCCTGACAGGAATATATTGGCAAAAGTCTCAGCTTTTATTATCTGCTTGTATGACCAGCTAGTATAGTCAGTGGTATATCTGTTTGGTGTTTTTTTCAGTGATTTATATGATTGTATTTTCATCCGCACAATGCTCCTGTTTGTGTAGGATGTTTTTGTGGTGCATGTGGACCGCGCTGGCGTCCTCCTTTGTATGCATTACTTGCTCGGGATGGTCGTTTGCCGCGGTCCACATGCAGTGGGATTGCTCCCCCAATGATAAACACGCTACAGTGTTTGGGGTTTGAGCAGCTCCCCCATACTTGCCACGGTATTTTGTGGTTCACATGCGGTGGGACTGCTCGCCCAATGAAAGACACGCTACAGTGTTTGTGGTTGAGACAGTTCCCCCATATTGGCCACTATATTTTTGTGATGTTGTCAAATACTAAATTTGCGGCGTTTACTGCATCTGTCAGTGTGAAATACAAGCGTTATATACCAATGTTAAATTCTGCTAAGAAAAAAACACCAATTTTGGGCAAAATACTAATTTTGCATTGTTTTATGCATCTGTCATTGTTAAATACAAGCTTGAAATACTGCAATAATTTTATGGGTTGGAAAAAGCACCTATTTTTGGCAATACCCTACATCTGGGACCTATGCTGCATTTGTCAGTGTGAAATATAAGCTTGAAATACTGCAATAATTATCTGGGTTTTAAAAAACAACCTTTTTGGGCAAAATACTAAATTTGCAGCCTTTGCTGCATCTGTCAGTGTAAAAAATACAAGCGTTAGATACCACTGTTATATTCTGCTATTTAAAAAAAACACCCTTTTTGGGCAAAATACTAAATTTGCGGCATTTGCTGCATCTGTCATTGTTAAATACAAGCTTGAAATACTGCAATAATTTTCTGGGTTTAAAAAAGCACCCATTTTTGGCAATACCCTACATCTGGGGCCTATGCTGCATTTGTTAGTGTGAAATACAAGCGTTAAATACCACTGTTATATTCTGCTATTAAAAAAAACACCCTTTTCGGGCAAAATTCGAAATTTGCAGCTTTTGCTGCATCTGTCAGTGTGAAATACATGCGTTAGATACCACTGTTATATTCTGCTATTTAAAAAACACCCTTTTTGGGCAAAATACTAAATTTGCGGCGTTTGCTACATATGTCAGTGTGAAATACAAGCGTTAGATACTGCTGTTCTATTCTGTTATTTAAAAAACAACACCCATTTTGGGCAAAATACAATATTTGCAGCCTTTGCTGCATCTGTCAGTGTGAAATACACGCGTTAGATACTGGGGTTATATTGTGCTATTAACAAAACACCCATTTTGGGCCAAATACTAAATTTGCGGCCTTTGCTGCACCTGTCAGTGTGAAACACACGTGTTAGTTACTGCTGTTATATTCTGTTATTAAAAAATCACCTATTTTGGCCCAAATACTAAATTTGCAGCATTTGCTGCATCTGTCAGTGTGAAATACAAGCGTTAGATATGAATGTTAAATTCTGATATGAAAAAAACACCCATTTTGGGCAAAATACTAATTTTGCGGTGTTTGCTGCATCTGTCATTGTTAAATACAAGGTTGAAATACTGCAATCATTTTCTGGGTTTAAAAAAGCACCAATTTTTGGGCAAAATACTAAATTTGCGGCGTTTGCTGCATCTGTCATTGTTAAATATAAACTTGAAATACTGCAATAATTTTCTGGGTTTAAAAAAGCACCCATTTTTGGCAATACCCTACATCTGGGGCCTATGCTGCATATGTCAGTTTGAAATATAAGCTTGAGATATTGCAATAATTATCTGGGTTTTTAAAAACACCCTTTTTAGGGCAAAATACTAAATTTGCAGCCTTTGCTGCATCTGTTAATGTGAAATAGAAGCGTTAAATAACACTGTTATATTCTGCTATTAAAAAACCACCCTTTTTGGGCAAAATACTAAATTTGCGGCCTTTGCTGCATCTGTAAGTGTGAAATACTTGTGAATTAATCCGAGTAAATGTATCATTTTAAAGGAAAAATACGTTGATTCAAATTTTCACGGTGTCAACGAATCCCCAAAAAGTTGGGACAAGTAGCAATAAGAGGCTGGAAAAAGTAAATTTGAGCATAACGAAGAGCTGGAAGACCAATTAACACTAATTAGGTCAATTGGCAACATGATTGGGTATAAAAAGAGCTTCTCAGAGTGGCAGTGTCTCTCAGAAGCCAAGATGTGACCAATTCCCACAATGTTGCGCAGAAAGATAGTGGAGCAATATCAGAAAGGTGTTACCCAGCGAAAAATTGCAAAGCCTTTGCATCTATCATCATCAACTGTGCATAACATCATCCGAAGATTCAGAGAATCTGGAACAATCTCTGTGCGTAAGGGTCAAGGCCGTAAAACCATACTGGATGCCCGTGATCTCCAGGCCCTTAAACGACACTGCACCACAAACAGGAATGCTACTGTAAAGGAAATCACAGAATGGGCTCAGGAATACTTCCAGAAACCATTGTCAGTGAACACAATCCACCGTGCCATCCGCCGTTGCCAGCTGAAACTCTACAGTGCAAAGAAGAAGCCATTTCTAAGCAAGATCCACAAGCTCAGGCATTTTCACTGGGCCAGGGATCATTTAAAATGGAGTGTGGCAATGGAAGACTGTTCTGTGGTCAGACGAGTCACGATTCGAAGTTCTTTTTGGAAATCTGGGACGCCATGTCATCCAGACCAAAGAGGACAACCCAAGTTGTTATCAACGCTCAGTTCAGAAGCCTGCATCTCTGATGGCATGGGGTTGCATGAGTGCGTGTGGCATGGGCAGCTTGCATGTCTGGAAAGGCACCATCAATGCAGATAAATATATTCAGGTTCTAGAACAACATATGCTCCCATCCAGACGTCATCTCTTTCAGGGAAGACCCTGCATTTTTCAACAAGATAATGCCAGACCACATTCTGCATCAATCACAACATCATGGCTGCGTAGGAGAAGGATCCGGGTACTGAAATTGCCAGTCTGCAGTCCAGATCTTTCACCTATAGATAACATTTGGTGCATCATAAAGAGGAAGGTGCAACAAAGAAGGCCCAAGACGATTGAACAGTTAGAGGCCTGTATTAGACAAGAATGGGAGAGCATTCCTATTTCTAAACTTGACAAACTGGTCTCCTCGGTCCCCAGACGTCTGTTGAGTGTTGTAAGAAGAAGGGGAGATGCCACACAGTGGTGAAAATGGCCTTGTCCCAACTTTTTGGGGATTTGTTGACACCATGAAATTCTGATTCAACATATTTTTCCTTTAAAATGGTACATTTTCTCAGTTTAAACTTTTGTTCTGTGATTTATGTTCTATTCTGAATAAAATATTAGAAGTTGGCACCTCCACATCATTGCATTCAGTTTTTATTCACGATTTGTATAGTGTCCCAACTTTTTTGGAATCCAGTTTCTAAATTTGCAGCGTTTGCTGCATATGTCAGTGTGAAATACAAGCGTTAGATACTGCTGTTCTATTTTGTTGTTAAAAAAACAACACCCATTTTAGGCCAAATACTAAATTTGCAGACTTTGCTGCATCTGTCAGTGTGAAATACACGCATTAGATACTGCTGTATCTAAGATCCTAAATTTGCGGAGAATGAGGAGAGTTTTAATAAGGGACGTGGCCCCCGTTGTGGTGCTGGTGGTGGAGCTCCTGTTGTTGGGAGAGGACGTGGTCGATCTGTGCCAGCTACACGCACAAGTGAAATACCTTCCTCAGGTGCGAGTAGGCACCAGAACCTTCAGCGTTATTTGGTCGGGCCTAATGCGGCTCTACGAATGGTGAGGCCAGAACAAGTACAGGCGATAGTAGATTGGGTTGCTGACAGTGCCTCCAGTTCCTTCACATTGTCTCCCACCCAGTCTCCTGCTGAAAGATCAGAGTTAGCAGCTGCAGCCGATGTCCATCAGTCTTTCACCTCACCCCCTTGCAAATCAGCCAAGCAGTCTGAGCCCCAAGTCATGCAGCAGTCTCTTCTGCTTTTTGATGACTCTGATAGCAGTGTTTCCCAGGCCCATCCACATAGATCTGCCCCAGAAGTGGAAGAGATTCAGTGCACCGATGCCCAACCACTTATGTTTCAAGATGAGTACATGGGAGGACCACCGCAGCAGGTCTCGGATGATGATGATGAAACAAAGGTGCCAACTGCTGTGGCTTTCGAAAGTGTGCAGACCGACAAGGAGGGCAAGGGTGAAGACTGGGTGGAAGATGATGTGGAGGACGATGAGGTCCTCGACCCCACATGGAATCAAGGTCATGCGAGTGACCTGTGTAGTTCGGATGAAGAGGCAGTGGTCGCACAGAGCCACCACCACAGCAGAAGAGGGAGCAGGGTGCAAAAACAGAACGGCCATCCCCTAGACAGTATGCCTACTACTGCCCAACGCAGCAAGGGACCGAGCACACCAAAGCCAGCTCCAAGGAGTTCCCTGGCGTGGCAGTTCTTCAGACAATGTGCTGACGACAAGACACAAGTGGTTTGCACGCTGTGCAATCAGAGCATGAAGCGAGGCATATACGTTCTCAACTTGAGCACAACCTGTATGACCAGGCACCTAAGTGCAAAGCATGAGCTGCAGTGGAGTAGACACCTCAAAAACCAAGAAAGGTCTCTGGCTCCTCTTGCTTCCTCTTCTGCTGCAGTCTCTGCCTCTTCATCCAGCTCTGGAGTAACAGTGGCACCTGCCACCCCGCAAACAGAGGATCTGCCAGCAACACCACCTCCTGGGTCTCCAAGCATCTCCAAAATGTCCCACGGAAGCTCTCCATCTCCCAAACACTGGAGTCAGTGGCGTAGCTACAGGGGTCGCAGCGGTCGCAATTGCCGCAATTGCCTCTTATTCAAAATCCAGGCTAGGGCCCGCCCTAGGGGCAGTGGACGCGGCGCAGCAGCAGGCTGTTGGCGGCTCGCATGTCTGTCATGTCAGAGGGGGCAGGCGGGCGGCCGCAACATTGAGTGAGGTCTGACTGAGTGAGGAGGAGCCGGAGGCGTGGTTTCCGCGCATCTCCGGCTCCCAGTCAGATCAGACACTCAGAAGCAGGCGGCAGTGGCAGTGCGGACATGCGGTGGCTGCGGCGGCGAGGTGAGTTTTGAGACTGTCTAATTACTGGTGACAGACAGTGTCTCTACTCTGACTGAGTGGCAGGCGGCGGCAGCGCAGAGCCCAGGGCCCAGCTTGATGGGATTGGGAATGGAATGGGATTGGGTCTTGGGATCATGGAGTGAGTGGTGGGAGTCTGGGACTGGGACTCTGAATTCTGTGGGAGTGGGAATCTGTCTCTGTGGCTGAAGTGGTTACTGGGCACACTACTTACTGTGTGTGTGTGCCAGGCCCAAGGGTCAGACTCAGGCCGCAGGCAGGCAGTGTGTGGGCCTGCACCAGGCAGGGGCACTGGCCCCTGGCCTGGGCAGGCCAGGCAGTGACTGCTGTTACTCTGAGCCAGGAGAAGCAGTGCACTGCAAGCAAGTGTGCGTGCATGCCACTGTGCCAGGCAGCGGCCCAGGCCCCCAGCGTGATGCCCACTGTCTGTTGCTGACTGGTGCTGGGCACTTAAATTAATGACAGTGTGTGTGTGCCAGGGGGCAGGCCACAGGCAAGCAGTGTGTGCGCCTGCTGCCAGGCACGGGCACTGCCCCTGAGGTAGGCAGTGAGGGAGTCTGATGGGACTGACTTGTAAAAGTTAGATGAGAGAAAAAAGTCTGAGTGCACTCAGACTTTTCTCTCTCATCTAACTGAAGACGCATGGTAAGGCCCCATTCACACATCCGTAAGTGTTTTGCAAATCCACGGGCCCGTGGATCCGCAAAACACTGACATCGGTAATGTGCGATCCATAATTTGCGGACCGCAAATTGCCGACACTGCATAGAATATGCCTACTTTTGTCTGCAGATGCGGACAAGAGTAGGGCATGTTCTATTTTTTTTCGGGAACGGAATTGCGGACCCGGAAGTGCGGGTCCGCAACTCCGTGTCCAGGCTGCACATCGTGCAGCCCCATAGAAATCAATGGGCCCGCAATTCCGTTCCGCAAAATGCAGAACAGAATTGCGGACGTGTGAATGGGGCCTTATTGGTAGGTGCCAGACCAGATGTGACAACTCTAGACCCTCAGACTTTTCTATGCTCATGGCGGTGGGAGATCTAGGATGGGTGTTTGGGTGGGAGCTCTGGAAGGGGTGGTGGGAGGCCCGATAGATATGTGGGGGCTTGGGGGGCCCATAAATTTTTTTGCTATGGGGCCCATGCATTTCTAGCTACGCCCCTGACTGGAGTGGAAGAGGAAGTACCCCCCTACCTACCCGCGATCCCTGGCCCTGAATGCCAGCATTTCAAAATTACTGGCCTTTGAAATGCTGTCATTCCGTCTGGTGTAGACGGAGAGTTTTAAAAGCCTTATGGCGGTGGCTGGCCCACAGTATGTCGTGCCCAGCCGCCACTACTTTTCCAGGCGAGCCATCCCTTCCCTGCACAACCAAGTAGGGGACAAAATCAGGTGTCCACTGCGCAATGCCATCTGTGGCAAGGTCCAGCTAACTACAGATACATGGACCAGTAAGCACGGTCAGGGACGTTATATCTCTCTAACAGCACACTGGGTAAATGCAGTGGCAGCTGGGCCTGAGTCGGATAGCAGTTTGGCGCATGTCCTTCCACCACCGAGGATTGCAGGGCACTTCAGTTTGCCTCCTGTTGCTTCCTCCTCCTTCTACTCCGCTTCCTCATCCGGTCAGCGTAACACCATCACCACCAACTTCAGCACAGCGGGGGGTAAACAACAGCAGGCAGTTTTAAAACTTATCTGTTTGGGGGACAAACCCCACACCGCACAGGAGCTGTGGACCTGCATGGAACAACAGACCGATGAGTGGTTGGTGCCAGTGAGCCTCAAGCCCGGCCTGGTGGTGTGCGATAATGGGTGAAATCTCGTAGCAGCTCTGGGACTAGCCGATTTGACACACATCCCTTGCCTGGCGCATGTGCTGAATTTGGTGGTGCAGAGGTTCCTTAAAAATTACACTGATATATCAAAGCTGCTGAGGAAAGTGTGGGCCGTCTGTGCGCGCTTTCAGCGTTCTCACCCTGCTGCTGCTCGCCTGTCAGCGCTGCAGCGTAACTTGCCCACAAGCGACATGCGACATGCCCACAAGGTGGAACATCACCTTGCACATGCTGGCAAGACTGTGCGAGCAGCAGCAGGCGATAGTGGAGTTTCAGCTGCAGCACGCACGGGTGAGACAATCTGCAGAACAGTACCACTTCACCACCAATGACTGGGCCTCCATGCGAGACCTGTGTTCCTTGTTGCGCTGTTTCAAGTACTCCACCAACATGGCCAGTGCCGATAACGCCGTTCTCAGCGTTACTATCCCACTACTATGCCTCCTTGAAAAAACGCTTCTGGCGATGATGGAAGAGGATGTGGTACAGGAGGAGGAGGACGAAGAGGGATAATTTCATAGGGTTTCCAGCCAGTCATTCACAAGTGGCTCCGAGGGTGGGTTCCTGCACCCACAAACACCATGTACACAATAGTCCAGCCAGGGCACAGTTCTGGAGGATGACGAGGTGGAGGAGGAGGAGATGGAGGAGGAGGAACCGTGTTCACAGAAGGGTGGCACGCAAACCAGCTCATGGCCATCACTGGTGCGTGGCTGGGGGGATACAGAGAACACAGAAGATACACCTCCCACAGAGGACAGCTTTTCATGGGCAGCCTGGGACACATGAGCAATTACATGCTGCAGTGTCTCCGCAACGACCGCCGAGTTGCCCACATTCTAACTTGTGCTGATTACTGGCTGGCCACGCTGCTGGATCCCCGTTACAAGGACAACATACCGTCCTTAATTCCGTCACTGGAGCGTGATCGTAAGATGCACGAGTACAAGCGTACGCTGTTAGACACGCTGCTGGTGGCATTCCCACCTGACAGCGGGGACACAGTGTAAGCACAAGGCGAAGGCAGAGGAGGAAGAAGAGGTCACCAACGCAGCTGGGGCACCGCCAGCTCTTTAGAAGGCAGGGTTAGCAAGGCCGAAATGTGGAAAAGCTTTGTCAGCACACCACAACAACCATCATCACCAGCTGATATGGAACGTCTTAGCAGAAGGCAGCATTTCAGCAACATGGTGGAGCAGTATGTGTGCACACGCCCACACGTACTGAATGACGGGTCTGCCCCCTTCAACTTCTGGGTTTCCAAATTGGGCACCTGGCCTGTGCTTGCCCTTTATGCCTTGGAGGTTCTGGCCTGCCCTGCAGCCAGTGTATTGTCTGGAAGTGTGTTTAGCACTGCAGGGGGAGCTATCACAGACAAGTGCAGCCGCCTGTCCACAGCCAAAGTGGACAAGCTCACTTTCATTAAAATTAAGCAGGCATGGATCCCACAGGACTTGTCCGTAGCTTGTGCAGAATAGACATGTATACAGGCCTTACCCAGCCATTGTTATATTACAGCGCAATTGCTCATTGTTGTATTTTGGATATTTTAAACTCTTTTGGAGTGTACCCTAATTTAAACAAATAAAAAAATAAAACCAGTGTTGGCTATCTCGTCCTCCTCCACCGCCGCTTCCACCTACACTGCTATGTCTACCTCCTCCTCAAACTCCTACTCCATATGGACCTCCACCTCATAAATCAAGATTTTTTTTGTACGTATTATATTTTGTCATTTCACTAATTTGTCTGTTACATTTTCGGGTTAAATTCACAAATTTTTGCTGTGATATACCACTGCTATACCTAGCAGACAGGTAAAAAAAAAACATTAATTTGTCTATTACATATTCGGGTGAAATTCCCCAATTTTTGGGTGTGATATACCCCTGCTCTACCTAGTAGACAGGTAAAAACATTTCACTAATTTGTCTGTTACATTTTCAGGTGAAATTCACAAATTTTGGGCTGTGATATTGCCACCGCCAGCTCTCTGAGAAGGTCTGGCAGACGTTCTTCTGTACCTCTTGCATGATGCTCTCTGTTTTGGTTTCAATTTGTCATCTCTTTTCCTTCTCCCAGCTGTCACCTATTCACAATAATTGCCTCCCTTTATATTCCCTCCCATACTGCCTCACTTTGCGGTTTATACTACTTCCTGGATTGAAGTGATCACTGCTAGAGACTTCTGTTACTGCTTGTTCAGATAAGTCCTTTCTTGTATTGTGTTTCTTTGCTGGCTTGATTCTAGGTGACCCTGACTCCCTCTGTATTAAGTGCAGGTAGCCGGTGGTCATGTCCCCTCACTATTATAGGGTTTTCAGGTGTCACACAGTCTAGGTAGGAGGGCATGCAATCGTCTACCTCTGAGACCCTTGTATGTGCTTAGCAGTCAGGGTGAGATCTTAGGGTTTTACAGGGGTCACCTTTATGCTCCTTAGTTTGGGATCAAGCCAGTCGGATGTTTATCCATAACTTCCAGCTATCTGCAATATCATCTGTGACAGATATACCACTGCTTTAACTAGTAGACAGGTAAACAAATTTCACTAATTTGTCTGTTAAATATTCGGGTGAAATTGACCAATTTTTGGGTGTCATATACCCCTGCTCTACCTAGTAGACAGGTAAAAAGAATTCACTAATTTGTCTGTTACATTTTCGGGTGAAATTCACTTATTTTTGGTTGTGATATACCAGTGCTATACCTAGTAGACAGGTAAACAAATTTCACTAATTTGTCTGTTACATATTTGGGTGAAATTCACCAATTTGTGGGTGTGATATACCAGTGCTATACCTAGTAGACAGGTAAAAAAAATTTCACTAATTTGTCTGTTACATTTTTGGGTGAAATTCACCAATTTTTAGCTGTGATATACCACTGCTATACCTAGTACACAGGTAAAAACATTTCACTAATTTGTCTGTTACATTGTCGGGTGAAATTCACCAATTTTTGGCTGTGATATACCCCTGCTATACCTAGTAGACAGGTAAAAACATATCACTAATTTGTCAGTTACATTCTCGGGTGGAATTCACCAATTGCTATATACAAACCCCTGCTCTGCATAGGTGACAGGGAATTACATTTCTAAAATACTTCGGCTTCAATAATTTGTCCCACTTTTCCGTTCGATCAACATTTAATTTTATCCATTGACCTCCCTTGGATGTGGTCTCTCTTTCTCACGCTCCCTCCCTGGTGTGGAACCCTGATTCGCCAATAACTGTGATCAACATGGTAGGCTCAGAAAAGAACATTGAAAGTTGATAGAGAAGATATCCAAATGTATCACGGGGACGTGTGATCAGGCAGAAGTTATCTAGAGTCAACAAAGCGGCAGCCCGGCTTCTCCTATCTAACGTTTCCAAATCCAAAATACCCCAGTGACATTCCCTATAATTTTTTAGTAATCATTTCAATAACAGGGCATCTTAAGAGTCCTGTATTATTATTTATCGTCACTACCTCCCCGAGTCGGGAGTGGGTAATTGCCACGCGTCCCACCCTTTACTTTGATGCTTCTGCTTCAATAACTTCTCCCGCATTTCCGCTCGATTACCTTGCAGCCATTAACCTGCCTTGGATGTGGTATCCCTTTCTCACGCTCCCTCTCCGGCGTGGAACCCTGATTCGTCACTAACCGTGATCAACATGGTAGGCGCAGAAAAGAACATTGAAAGTTGATAGAGAAGATATCCAGATGTATCATGAACATCACGGGGACGTGCGACATGGTGGGGCAGTATGTGTGCACACGCCTAAACGTATTTTTGATGGGTCTGCACCATTCAACTTCTGGGTCTCCAAATTGGGCATATGGCCTGAGCTTGCCCTTTACGCCTTGGAGGTGCTAGCTTGCCCTGCAGCCAGTGTATTGTCTGAATGTTTGTTTAGCATGACTTGAGGCGGTTATCACAGGTTATATTTCCCAATGTTTTGTGGTGTACTCTAATTTAAACACAAATTTTTTTTTTAACCAAAAACCAATGTAGGCTACCTCCCCCTCCTCCACCGCCGCTTCTACCTACACCGCTACATCCACTGCCTTCTCAACCTCCTACTTCATATGGACCTCGTCCTCCTACCGTGGTGTCCCGAAAATAAGACATTCCCCGAAAATAAGACCTACCTGTAGTTTTGCCTATCGCTGTAATATAAGGCATCCCCCCGAAAATAAGGCCTCCCCGATTATAAGGCATCCCCCCTGAAAATAAGGCCTCCCCGATTATAAAGCATACCCTGAAAATAAGGACTCCCCGATTATAAAGCATCACCCGAACATAATGCCTCCCCGATTATAAAGCATCCGCCGAACATAATGCTTCCCCGATTATAAAGCAAGCCACCCCAGAATGTAAGGACCCCGCAGCTACGGTACCGTAAGGCGCCGCCACGCAGCTCACTGATTGGCCGCAGCGCAGGCGGTGCGAAGTCTCTTTAAATCTGAGAGCCCGCGCCGCCGCCAGGACAAGCTGCCGCCTTCTTCCGCCCGCTGCTCGCTCTGCCCTGATGGAGTCTCACAACTTGGCTGGCACGGACATACAGGGGACGGGGTGACAGGTGGGGGGAATATCTGATGGAAGGTGGGGGATGTCTGGTGAAGATGGGGGCGAGACTAAAAACGGTAATTAAAATGACAGGGTGATCAGAGGGGGGAATCAAAATGACACAGGGTGATCAGGGTGGGGAGGGGGATCATTTAAAATGACACAGGGGGATCAGAGGGGGGGAATTAAAATGACACAGGAGGATAAGAAAGGGGTACTAAAATGGTAATCCCCCCTCAGATTCTCCTGTGTCATTTTAATTCCCCCCTCTGATCCCCCTGTGTCATGGAAAAAAAAGACAACCCTGAAAATAAGACCTAGTGCATCTTTGGGAGCAAAAATTAATATAAGACACTTATTTTCGGGGGAAACAGGGTAGATCAAGATTATTATTTTTTATTTTTACGTATTTTATGTTATTTAAAGTCATTTCCATATCCAGAGCACTTGCCATGCTCTTAACCACATTTTGCTGACATTTGCAGCCCTCTAGCCCTTTCCATGACTTTTTTACAGCCATTTTAATGCTCAAAAGTTCGGGTCCCCCTTGACTTCAATGGGGTTCGGGGTCAAGTTCGGTTCAAGTTCGGGTCCCGAACTCAAACTTTTTTGTGAAGTTCGGCCGAAGCCATCGAACCCAAACATCCAGGTGTCCGCTGAACTCTAGTTCTGGAATTAAACCTTTGGCATCACAGTCATTTTTTTGTTTTGTTTTTCTCCTCGCCTCCAAGAGCCATAACTTTATACCTTTTTTTCAGCATAGCCGTATGAGGGCTTGTTTTGCAAGTTGTATTTTTAATCTCACCATTTAAAGGCTATGAACACCTTTGAGGGATATATTTTTTATCATTCCAGTTTACTCACTTTGATAAAAGTTCACATCTTTATCAGAGGCAGATTCAGTCAAAATCTGCAGACAAAAATGTCCTTTTTTGTGCTGAAATAGCGCAATCCAGAACAGAAACTAAACAAAACCCATTATAGTCAATGAGGTCCATTCTGCACCGTTTGGGTCAGTTACGTGCCAGTCACGGCACTTCCATTATATTTGTTGCTCTGCCCCTATGATGGAGAAGAATAGCGGAAATGGATGGCACTGGTGTACCAGCCTTCTTTTAAAAAAGGAAAAATCTTGCCTTCAATATTCTGGCGCACATAACTTAGCATTTTTCCAGCGATGATGCTGTGTGAGGGCTTGTGTTTTTGCAGGGAATGTTGTAGCTTATATTGGTACCATTTTGGGATGCACACAACTTTTTAGAGACAAGGTGACCTATAAGCTGCAATTCTGGTACTGGTATTGTTTTCCAAAAACCTTACACTATCAGTAGCTCTCAATATTTTTTGGGGACTAGACCACTTGCCATCATCAACTGTCTTTTGCAGCCCTTAAGGGGTGACAACAGCTTACAATATCCAAATTAAGCACATCTTCTATGTCCATTCATAAGGTTTATTTGTGTTTTGAGGTTTTACTAGTTAGGTACATGTTGCTTCAAAATGAGGATGGTAGGGATGGTTCATGAATCCAGGCCACAGTTTGAGGGTGGTAGCTACTATCTTGGTCCTGCTGCTTTTCATTTTTATCAGTACCTCTCCATTCAGGATCATTAATTAGTGGGCTGTGGAAATGCAGCTTGTTACCTAGAACAAGGAAGTGGTGGAGAAAAGGAAGAGCAGATCAAGAACCGGACACATGAGGTGCGAATGTCAACCCTACAAGAACTCACACCTACAAAATGTGCTCCTGGCACTCTCCCTCCCACCAAGTTTAGAAATGGGGGGAGTTTTGCTGCCAGTGGGAAAGGGTAGTTTGGAGAACAATGCTATTGTCAGTAAGGAAGGAGTGGAAAGAGGTTTAGCAAGTGTCACAACCAGACAGCTGAGAAGCTCTGACAGAGGCCTTTCAGAACCTCCTCCTTGAGTTTCTGTGTTGTGGTATTCAGCTCCTCCTCTCATTAGCCTCTCTCAGCTGTCATGTGTTGGACTAATTGCTTCCCTTTAAATTCTTCCCCAGAAGGCTTTTCTGGGCGGCTTATATTTCTTCCTGGAGTATGTGTGCATGCCCATCTGGTTCTCCTCTCCTCTACAAAGTTAAGTGTTAAACTGTTATCTGTTATTTTCTGTTTGCTGGATCCCAGGTGACCCTGACTCCCTCCGTGTCTGGTGTAGGGAGCCGGTGGTCATGTCCCCTCACTATTGTAGGGTGCTCAGGGGTTATATAGTCAAGGTACGTGGATATGCATACCTCCACCATTCGGATCTATGCATAGGCTGAGCAGCCAGGGAAAGTGCCAGGTCTTCTACAGGGGTCTCCCTTTTGTTCCTTAGCTTTTGGATCCAGCGAGTCTTTTATGCATGTTGTTTTGCCTTGTTACCTGTACACATTCCGTGACATTATAAGCCGCCAAAACCGTCTTAAGCATGGATCCGGTTTCACTTTTGGCTGAACGCTTCCAGGGTCTTTCATTGGAGGTAGCTGACCTCCGTAAGACTTTTTCTCAGCTTCAAGTGACCGGTTCAGCTTGCGTTCATGGAGCTTGTTCTGAGCCTAAGATCTCGCTCCCGGATACGTTCTCCGGGGGTAGTGAGAATTTTGTGCGTTTTAGAGAGGCTTGCAAACTCCATTTTCGCCTTCTTCCCCTTTCCTCTGGAGATGAGGAACGGAGGGTGGGGATCATTATATCGCTGCTCAGAGGTAACGCTCAGTCCTGGGCCTTTTCGCTGCCGGAGGGGGCACGGCCTCTCCGTTCAGTGGATGAATTCTTTTTAGCCCTGGGTCAGATATATGATGATCCGGATCGTATTGCTCTGGCGGAGTCTAGACTACGTCTCTTATGCCAGGGTAAACAATCCGCAGAAATATACTGCTCAGAATTTCGGAGATGGGCAGCTGATACTGGTTGGAATGATGCTGCACTCCGAAGTCAATTTTGCCATGGTCTTTCAGAGGGATTGAAAGATGCATTTGCCTTTCATGAAAGGCCTATTTCTTTGGACTCTGCTATGTCTCAGGCCGTTCGTATTGACAGGCGTCTTAGAGAGAGAGGAGAGATCTCTCCTTCCTGTCATACTCGGTCCCAGGACTGTGCAGCGGTCCCATTCTGTGCGCAGGGGTCTCAGTCGCTGTCAGCCCCTTCTGAGCAGGAGCCCATGCAGCTGGGGTTGATTGCTTCTGACAATAGAAGATTCAGCCCGCATGGGACGGTTTGTTTTTGTTGTGGAGGTATTAATCATTTGGCAAATATTTGTCCCTCTAGGAGATTCAGGCAGTTCTCTGGGTATAATAAAAAAACAAAAAGGAAAAAATCTTTGAAAAATGTTCCGTCTGTTACTATTGGCAGGGTTGAGGCGGAAATTGAAGGTTTTCCGTTTGCTTGTAGTTCCCGTTTTGTCCTGCCGGCTAGGGTGGCGCTAGAGAGCAAGAACATTTTTTGTGAGATTTTTGTGGATAGTGGAGCAGCGGTCAATCTCATTGATAATCAATTTGCGATAACTCATGGTTTCCAGGTGTGCGCTTTGAGAAAGGATATTCCTGTTTTTGCTATCGATTCCGCTCCACTTTCTCAGAAATCATTAAAGGGCATAGTTCACAATATCCGTTTAATTGTGAGTGATGCTCATGTTGAGGATGTGTCATGTTTCGTCCTTAGCGGTTTGCCCACCCCTCTGGTGTTGGGGCTGCCCTGGCTCACTAAGCATAACCCCACCATTGATTGGCAAGCGAAGCAAATAAATGGTTGGAGTGACTTTTGCAGAGAGAATTGCCTCATGACATCTGTTTCTGAGGTTGCTACTAAGACTATACCATCTTTTCTCTCTGAATTTTCGGATGTCTTCTCTGAGAGTGGAGTTCAGGATTTGCCCCCGCACAGGGAGTATGATTGCCCTATTAATCTCATCCCAGACGCCAAGCTGCCTAAATCTCGTTTATACAATCTTTCCCAACCTGAGAGGATCGCTATGCATGCTTATATCTCTGAGAGTCTGAGAAAGGGACACATACGACCCTCGAAGTCACCTGTTGCCGCTGGTTTTTTCTTTGTTAAGAAAAAAGATGGTTCTTTAAGACCTTGTCTGGATTTCAGGGAGCTGAACAATATCACAATTCGTGACCCTTATCCGCTTCCTCTGATCCCGGACCTATTTAACCAGGTTGTTGGGGCTAAAGTCTTTTCCAAATTAGATTTAAGAGGGGCATACAACCTGGTCAGGGTCAGAGAAGGGGACGAATGGAAGACGGCCTTCAATACCCCTGAGGGCCATTTTGAAAACTTGGTTATAACTTTTGGTTTGATGAATGCCCCAGCCGTTTTTCAGCATTTCGTGAACAGCATTTTTTATCATTTGATGGGAAAATTTGTATTGGTGTATTTGGATGACATTTTGATTTTTTCTCCCGATTTCAAAACTCATAAGGAACATTTACGTCAGGTCTTGCTCATTCTGCGGGAGAATAAATTATATGCGAAACTGGAAAAATGTGTGTTTGCGGTTCCAGAAATTCAATTTCTGGGGTTTCTTCTCCCCGCTTCTGGTTTTCGCATGGACCCCGAGAAGGTCCGCGCTGTGCTTGAGTGGGAGCTTCCTGAGAATCAAAAGGCGCTGATGCGTTTTTTGGGCTTTGCCAATTATTACAGGAAGTTAATTTTGAATTATTCTTCTATTGTTAAACCACTCACTGATATGACCAGAAAGGGGGTAGATTTTTCTTCTTGGTCAGTAGAGGCGCGTAAGGCTTTTTCTGATATCAAGGAGAGTTTTGCTTCCGCTCCCATCTTGGTGCAACCTGATGTTTCGTTACCCTTCATAGTTGAGGTTGATGCTTCTGAGGTGGGTGTGGGGGCGGTCTTGTCTCAGGGTTCCTCTCCTGCCAATTGGCGACCGTGTGCCTTTTTCTCAAGAAAACTCTCCTCCGAGAGAAATTAGAGAGAAATTACGATGTGGGAGATAGGGAATTGTTGGCCATCAAGTTGGCTTTTGAGGAATGGCGCCATTGGCTAGAGGGAGCCAGACACCCTATTACCGTATTTACTGACCATAAAAATCTGGCCTACTTGGAGTCAGCCAAGCGTCTGAACCCGAGACAGGCCAGATGGTCGTTGTTCTTTTCTAGGTTTAATTTTGTTGTCACGTTCCGCCCTGGAGTTAAGAATGTGAAGGCAGATGCCCTGTCACGTTGTTTTCCGGGAGGCGGGAATTTTGAAGACCCGGGTCCCATTTTGGCTGAAGGTGTGGTGGTCTCTGCTCTTTTTCCTGAATTGGAGGCAGAGGTGCAGGCAGCCCAGTCAGAGGCTCCTGATCTTTGTCCTCCTGGGAGGTTGTTTGTGCCTCTCGCTTTAAGACACAAGATTTTTAAAGAACACCACGATACGGTCCTTGCTGGGCACCCGGGGGTAAGAGCCACACTGGATCTCATCGCTCAGAGATTCTGGTGGCCTGCGCTTCGTAAGTCGGTTGAGGGTTTTGTGGCAGCCTGCGAGACTTGCGCTCGTGCCAAAGTCCCTCATTCACGGCCATCAGGTCCTCTCCTTCCCTTGCCCATTCCTTCCCGTCCTTGGACACATCTGTCCATGGACTTCATAACAGACCTGCCTCGTTCCTCGGGGAAGACTGTGATTCTGGTGGTGGTGGACCGTTTTAGCAAAATGGTGCATTTCATCCCTTTTCCTGGTTTGCCCAATGCTAAGACGCTGGCACAGGCATTTGTTGATCACATTGTCAAATTGCACGGTATTCCTTCAGACATAGTCTCTGATAGGGGCACGCAGTTTGTTTCCAGATTCTGGAAGGCTTTCTGTTCTCGCTTGGGGGTTCGGTTGTCATTCTCTTCTGCTTTCCACCCGCAGTCGAATGGCCAGACAGAGCGCGTCAATCAGAATCTGGAGACATATCTGCGTTGTTTTGTGGCGGAGAATCAAGAGGATTGGTGTTCTTTTTTGTCCCTTGCTGAGTTTGCTTTAAATAACCGTCGTCAGGAGTCCTCTGATAAGTCACCATTTTTTGGTGCATATGGGTTTCATCCACAGTTTGGGACTTTCTCGGGAGAGGGGTCTTCTGGTTTACCTGATGAGGACAGATTCTCCTCGTCTTTGTCATCTATTTGGCAAAAGATTCAAGATAATCTAAAGAGCATGAGTGAGAGATATAAGCGTGTGGCTGATAAGAGACGTGTGCTTGGTCCGGACCTGAATGTTGGTGATCTGGTGTGGTTGTCTACCAAGAATATCAAATTGAAGGTTCCCTCCTGGAAGTTGGGTCCTAGGTTTATTGGCCCTTACAAAATCCTGTCTGTCATCAATCCTGTTGCATACCGTCTTGATCTTCCTCAGACTTGGAAGATCCATAATGTTTTTCATAAGTCCTTATTGAAACCTTATGTTCAACCCATTGTACCCTCGCCTTTGCCTCCTCCTCCGATTATGGTTGATGGGAATCTTGAATTTCAGGTCTCTGGGATTGTGGATTCTCGTCTTGTCCGCGGTTCTCTTCAGTACCTTGTTCACTGGGAGGGGTATGGTCCTGAGGAGAGGATGTGGGTCCCAGTGACGGACATTAAAGCCTCTCGTCTCATCAGGGCTTTCCATAGGTCCCATCCTGAGAAGGTGGGTTCTGAGTGTCCGGAGTCCACTCGTAGAGGGAGGGGTACTGTCACAACCAGACAGCTGAGAAGCTCTGACAGAGGCCTTTCAGAACCTCCTCCTTGAGTTTCTGTGTTGTGGTATTCAGCTCCTCCTCTCATTAGCCTCTCTCAGCTGTCATGTGTTGGACTAATTGCTTCCCTTTAAATTCTTCCCCAGAAGGCTTTTCTGGGCGGCTTATATTTCTTCCTGGAGTATGTGTGCATGCCCATCTGGTTCTCCTCTCCTCTACAAAGTTAAGTGTTAAACTGTTATCTGTTATTTTCTGTTTGCTGGATCCCAGGTGACCCTGACTCCCTCCGTGTCTGGTGTAGGGAGCCGGTGGTCGTGTCCCCTCACTATTGTAGGGTGCTCAGGGGTTATATAGTCAAGGTACGTGGATATGCATACCTCCACCATTCGGATCTATGCATAGGCTGAGCAGCCAGGGAAAGTGCCAGGTCTTCTACAGGCGTCTCCCTTTTGTTCCTTAGCCTTTTATGCATGTTGTTTTGCCTTGTTACCTGTACACATTCCGTGACAGCAAGGTGGACAATGCTGCTGATAGTTGGGTAGGTTTGGAGAAGTGTATACTGCTTCTGTCAGTGAAGGAATGAAACGTGGAAGAATACTACTGCCTGAGAGATAGGGGTGGGATGCAGACAAGGCTGCTGCCAGTGGGTGAGGGTTGTCCAGGAGCATAAAGCTGCTGCCAGTTGTGGAGGGGTGAGAAAGGTGACAATTCTGCAGCCAGTGATGATGCACTATGGTATTTGGTACTTCTGTTGAGGTATTTTGTGATGCACTGTGGTATTTGTTTGGCATTGCCGGGGAGGTATTTTATGCTGTAGTGTGGTATTTGGTACTTCTGTTGAGGTATTTTGTGATGCACTGTGGTATTTGTTTGGCATTGCCGGGGAGGTATTTTATGCTGTAGTGTGGTATTTGGTGCTTCTGTTGAGGTATTTTGTGATGCACTGCGGTATTTGGCATTGCCGGGGAGGTATTTTATGCTGTAGTGTGGTATTTGGTACTTCTGTTGAGGTATTTTTTTGATGCACTGTGGTATTTGTTTGGCCTTGCTTGGTGAGATATTTTGTGCTTTTACTCTGGTATATTGCATTTATGGGAGGTATTTTGTTATTTTACTTTGGTATATTGCCTTTCTGGGAATGTATTTTGCACTATGCTGTGGTATTTGTTTGCCACTGCTGAGGAGGTATTTTGTGCTGCACTTTGGTATTTGTTTGGTGCTATTTTGAGCTGTATTGTATTGTGGATAGTGCCTGTCATTGACCATACGATTGGGTGTTTATTAGGGATGAGCGAACCCGAACTGTATAGTTCGGGTTCGTACCGAATTTTGGGGTGTCCGTGACACGGACCCGAACCCGGACATTTTCGTAAAAGTCTGGGTTCGGGTTCGGTGTTCGTCGCTTTCTTGGCGCTTTTTGAAAGGCTGCAAAGCAGCCAATCAACAAGCGTCATACTACTTGCCCCAAGAGGCCATCACAGCCATGCCTACTATTGGCATGGCTGTGATTGGCCAGAGCACCATGTGACCCAGCCTCTATTTAAGCTGGAGTCACATAGCGCCGCCCGTCACTCTGCTCTGATCAGCATAGGGAGAGGTTGAGGCTGCGACAGTAGGGCGAGATTAGGCAGATTAACTCCTCCAAAGGACTTGATTAATTGATCGATCTGCAGCTGTGAATCATTGAGCTGCTGATACTCAATTGCTCACTGTTTTTAGGCTGCCCAGACCGTTTGTCAGTCACTTTTTTCTGGGGTGATCGGCGGCCATTTTGTGTCTTGTGGTGTGCCAGCACAAGCTGCGACTAAGTGCATTTAACCCTTAATGGTGTGGTTGTTTTTTGGCTAATTCCTACATCAGTGTGAATCTGTCACACCAAGTGCATTTAACCAACAATAGTCTGGTTATTTTTTTGGCCATATACTACATCAGGGGAAAGCTGCGCCTGTCACCAAGTGCATTTAACCCTCAATGGTGTGGTTGTTTTTTGGCTAAATCCTACATCAGGGTGAAGCTGTCACACCAAGTGCATTTAACCAGCAATAGTCTGTTTATTTTTTGTCCATATACTACATCAGGGGCAAGCTGTCACCAAGTGCATTTAACCCTCAATGGTGTGGTTGTTTTTTGGCTAAATCCTACATCAGGGTGAAGCTGTCACACCAAGTGCATTTAACCAGCAATAGTCTGTTTATTTTTTGGCCATATACTAAATCAGGGGCAGCCTGCGCCTGTCACCAAGTGCATTTAACCCTCAGTAGTGTGGTTGGTCAAGCTGTCACACCAAGTGCATTTAACCATCAATAGTGTGGTTATTTTTTGGCTATATCCCAATTCTGTCAGTAAACCTATACCTGTCACCCAGCGCCTAAATACTAGGCCTCAAATTTATATCCTGCTAAATCTGTCGTTACTGCTGTACTGTTGTGGCTGGGCAAGTTATTTAGTGTCCGTCAAAGCACATTTTTTGTTCTGGGTTAAAATACAATTCCCAATTTAGCAATTTCCTAATTTATTGGTTTCTGCTGTATCAGAGCAATTTTAAATCTATCCCTAAAAGGGTATATCAGATTCAAGGTGCACATAGGGTCATTCTGAATAACTTCACACACATGCTACTGTGCATTTCCAAGTCTAATTCTGTCAGTAAACCTATACCTGTCACCCAGCGCCTAAATACTAGGCCTCAAATTTATATCCTGCTAAATCTGTCGTTACTGCTGTACTGCTGTGGCTGGGCAAGTTATTTAGTGCCCGTCAAAGCACATTTTTTGTTCTGGGTTGAAATACAATTCCCAATTTAGCAATTTCCTAATTTAGTGGTTTCTGCTGTATCAGGCCTACTTTAAATTTATCCTTAAAAGGGTATATCAGATTCAAGGTGCACATAGGGTCATTCTGAATAACTTCACACACACGCTACTGTGCATTTCCAAGTCTAATTCTGTCCGTAAAACGTATACCTGTCACCCAGCGCCTAAATACTAGGCCTCAAATTTATATCCCGCTAAATCTGTCGTTACCGCTGTACTGTTGTGGCTGGGCAAGTTATTTAGTGTCCGTCAAAGCACATTTTTTGTTCTGGGTTGAAATACAATTCCCAATTTAGCAATTTCCTAATTTATTGGTTTCTGCTGTATCAGAGCTATTTTAAATCTATCCCTAAAAGGGTATATCAGATTCAAGGTGCACATAGGGTAATTCTGAATAACTTCACACACACGCTACTGCGCATTTCCAAGTCTAATTCTGTCCTTAAAACGTATACCTGTCACCCAGCGCCTAAATACTAGGCCTCAAATTTATATCCTGCTAAATCCGTCGTTACTGCTGTACTGTTGTGGCTGGGCAAGTTATTTAGTGTCCGTCAAAGCACATTTTTTGTTCTGGGTTGAAATACAATTCCCAATTTAGCAATTTCCTAATTTAGTGGTTTCTGCTGTATCAGGCCTACTTTAAATTTATCCCTAAAAGGGTATATCAGATTCAAGGTGCACATAGGGTCATTCTGAATAACTTCACACACACGCTACTGTGCATATCCCAGTCTAATTCTGTCCGTAAAACGTATACCTGTCACCCAGCGCCTAAATACTAGGCCTCAAATTCATAGTCAGCTAAATCGGTGGTTACTGCTGTGCCTGTATTAGTGTAATACGGTACCTAAATAGATAGCCAGATAGTGTTAGGTGTCTGTAAAAAAAGGCCTGAATTTGAATTCAATACATTGGGCCAAATAATATTTTAGTTGTTGTGGTGAACGATAACAATGAGGAAAACATCTAGTAAGGGACGCGGACGTGGACATGGTCGTGGTGGTGTTAGTGGACCCTCTGGTGCTGGGAGAGGACGTGGCCGTTCTGCCACATCCACACGTCCTAGTGTACCAACTACCTCAAGTCCCAGTAGCCGCCAGAATTTACAGCGATATATGGTGGGGCCCAATGCCGTTCTAAGGATGGTAAGGCCTGAGCAGGTACAGGCATTAGTCAATTGGGTGGCCGACAGTGGATCCAGCACGTTCACATTATCTCCCACCCAGTCTTCTGCAGAAAGCGCACAGATGGCGCCTGAAAACCAACCCCATCAGTCTGTCACATCACCCCCATGCATATCAGGGAAACTGTCTGAGCCTCAAGTTATGCAGCACTCTTTTATGCTGTTTGAAGACTCTGCTGGCAGGGTTTCCTAAGGGCATCCACCTAGCCCTTCCCCAGCGGTGGAAGACATAGAATGCACTGACGCACAACCACTTATGTTTCCTGATGATGAGGACATGGGAATACCACCTCAGCATGTCTCTGATGATGACGAAACACAGGTGCCAACTGCTGCGTCTTTCTGCAGTGTGCAGACTGAACAGGAGGTCAGGGATCAAGACTGGGTGGAAGACGATGCAGGGGACGATGAGGTCCTAGACCCCACATGGAATGAAGGTCGTGCCACTGACTTTCACAGTTCGGAGGAAGAGGCAGTGGTGAGACCGAGCCAACAGCGTAGCAAAAGAGGGAGCAGTGGGCAAAAGCAGAACACCCGCCGCCAAGAGACTCCGCCTGCCACTGACCGCCGCCATCTGGGACCGAGCACCCCAAAGGCAGCTTCAAGGAGTTCCCTGGCATGGCACTTCTTCAAACAATGTGCTGACGACAAGACCCGAGTGGTTTGCACGCTATGCCATCAGAGCCTGAAGCGAGGCATTAACGTTCTGAACCTTAGCACAACCTGCATGACCAGGCACCTGCATGCAAAGCATGAACTGCAGTGGAGTAAACACCTTAAAAACAAGGAAGTCACTCAGGCTCCCCCTGCTACCTCTTCTGCTGCTGCCGCCTCGGCCTCTTCTGCTGCTGCCGCCTCGGCCTCTTCTGCTGCTGCCGCCTCCGCCTCTTCCTCCGCCTCTGGAGGAATGTTGGCACCTGCCGCCCAGCAAACAGGGGATGTACCACCAACACCACCACCACCTCCGTCACCAAGCATCTCAACCATGTCACACGGCAGCGTTCAGCTCTCCATCTCACAAACATTTGAGAGAAAGCGTAAATTCCCACCTAGCCACCCTCGATCCCTGGCCCTGAATGCCAGCATTTCTAAACTACTGGCCTATGAAATGCTGTCATTTAGGCTGGTGGACACAGACAGCTTCAAACAGCTCATGTCGCTTGCTGTCCCACAGTATGTTGTTCCCAGCTGGCACTACTTCTCCAAGCGAGCCGTGCCTTCCCTGCACAACCAAGTATCCGATAAAATCAAGTGTGCACTGCGCAACGCCATCTGTAGCAAGGTCCACCTAACCACAGATACGTGGACCAGTAAGCACGGCCAGGGACGCTATATCTCCCTAACTGCACACTGGGTAAATGTAGTGGCAGCTGGGCCCCAGGCGGAGAGCTGTTTGGCGCACGTCCTTCCGCCGCCAAGGATCGCAGGGCAACATTCTTTGCCTCCTGTTGCCACCTCCTCCTTCTCGGCTTCCTCCTCCTCTTCTTCCACCTGCTCATCCAGTCAGCCACACACCTTCACCACCAACTTCAGCACAGCCCGGGGTAAACGTCAGCAGCCCATTCTGAAACTCATATGTTTGGGGGACAGGCCCCACACCGCACAGGAGTTGTGGCGTGGTATAGAACAACAGACCGACGAGTGGTTGCTGCCGGTGAGCTTTAAGCCCGGCCTGGTGGTGTGCGATAATGGGCGAAATCTCGTTGCAGCTCTGGGACTAGCCGGTTTGACGCACATCCCTTGCCTGGCGCATGTGCTGAATTTGGTGGTGCAGAAGTTCATTCACAACTACCCCGACATGTCAGAGCTGCTGCATAAAGTGCGGGCCGTCTGTTCACGCTTCCGGCCTTCACATCCTGCCGCTGCTCGCCTGTCTGCGCTACAGCGTAACTTCGGCCTTCCCGCTCACCGCCTCATATGCGACGTGCCCACCAGGTGGAACTCCACCTTGCACATGCTGGACAGACTGTGTGAGCAGCAGCAGGCCATAGTGGAGTTTCAGCTGCAGCACGCATGGGTCAGTCGCACTGCGGAACAGCACCACTTCACCACCAATGACTGGGCCTCCATGCGAGACCTGTGTGCCCTGTTGCGCTGTTTCGAGTACTCCACCAACATGGCCAGTGGCGATGACGCCGTTATCAGCGTTACAATACCACTTCTATGTCTCCTTGAGAAAACACTTAGGGCGATGATGGAAGAGGAGGTGGCCCAGGAGAAGGAGGAGGAGGAAGAGGGGTCATTTTTAGCACTTTCAGGCCAGTCTCTTCGAAGTGACTCAGAGGGAGGTTTTTTGCAACAGCAGAGGCCAGGTACAAGTGTGGCCAGCCAGGGCCCACTACTGGAGGACGAGGAGGACGAGGATGAGGAGGAGGTGGAGGAGGATGAGGTTGGTCACAGCGGGGTGGCACCCAACGCAGCTCGGGCCCATCACTGGTGCGTGGCTGGGGGGAAAGGCAGGACGATGACGATACGCCTCCCACAGAGGACAGCTTGTCCTTACCCCTGGGCAGCCTGGCACACATGACCGACTAGATGCTGCAGTGCCTGCGCAACAACAGCAGAGTTGCCCACATTTTAACGTGTGCGGACTACTGGGTTGCCACCCTGCTGGATCTACGGTACAAAGACAATGTGCCCACCTTACTTCCTGCACTGGAGCGTGATAGGAAGATGCGCGAGTACAAGCGCACGTTGGTAGATGCGCTACTGAGAGCATTCCCAAATGTCACAGGGGAACAAGTGGAAGCCCAAGGCCAAGGCAGAGGAGGAGCAAGAGGTCGCCAAGGCAGCTGTGTCACGGCCAGCTCCTCTGAGGGCAGGGTTAGCATGGCAGAGATGTGGAAAACTTTTGTCAACATGCCACAGCTAACTGCACCACCACCTAATACGCAACGTGTTAGCAGGAGGCAACATTTCACTAACATGGTGGAACAGTACGTGTGCACACCCCTCCACGTACTGACTAATGGTTCGGCCCCATTCAACTTCTGGGTCTCTAAATTGTCCACGTGGCCAGAGCTAGCCTTTTATGCCTTGGAGGTGCTGGCCTGCCCGGCGGCCAGCGTTTTGTCTGAACGTGTATTCAGCACGGCAGGGGGCGTCATTACAGACATACGCAGCCGCCTGTCTACAGCCAATGTGGACAAGCTGACGTTCATAAAAATGAACCAGGCATGGATCCCACAGGACCTGTCCATCCCTTGTGCAGATTAGACATTAACTACCTCCCCTTAACCATATATTATTGTACTCCAGGGCACTTCCTCATTCAATCCTATTTTTATTTTCATTTTACCATTATATTGCGAGGCTACCCAAAGTTGAATGAACCTCTCCTCTGTCTGGGTGCCGGGGCCTAAATATATGCCAATGGACTGTTCCAATGTTGGGTGACGTGAAGCCTGATTCTCTGCTATGACATGCAGACTAATTCTCTGCTGACATGAAGACAAATTCTCTGTTACGGGACCTCTCTCCTCTGCCTGGGTGCTGGGCCTAAATATATGCCAATGGACTGTTGCAGTGGTGGCTGACGTGAAGCCTGATTCTCTGCTATGACATGCAGACTAATTCTCTGCTGACATGAAGACAGATTCTCTGTTACGGGACCTCTCTCCTCTGCCTGTGTGCTGGGCCTAAATATATGCCAATGGACTGTTGCAGTGGTGGCTGACGTGAAGCCTGATTCTCTGCTATGACATGCAGACTAATTCTCTGCTGACATGAAGACAGATTCTCTGTTACGGGACCTCTCTCCTCTGCCTGTGTGCTGGGCCTAAATATATGCCAATGGACTGTTGCAGTGGTGGCTGATGTGAAGCCTGATTCTCTGCTATGACATGAAGACTGATTCTCTGGTGACATGAAGCCAGATTCTGTGTTATGGGACCTCTCTCCTCTGCCTGGGTGCCGGGGCCTAAATATATGACAATGGACTGTTACAGTGGTGGGTGACGTGAAGCCTGATTCTCTGCTATGATATGAAGACTGATTATCTGCTGACATGAAGCCAGATTCTGTGTTATGGGACCTCTCTCCTCTGCCTGGGTGCCGGGGCCTAAATTTATGATAATGGACTGTTACAGTGGTGGGTGACGTGAAACCTGATTCTATGCTATGACATGAAGACTGATTCTCTGGTGACATGAAGCCAGATTCTGTGTTATGGGACCTCTCTCCTCTGCCCGGGTGCTGGCCCTAAATATCTGACAATGGACTGTTGCAGTGGTGGCTGACGTGAAGCCTGATTCTCTGCTATGACATGCAGACTGATTCTCTGCTGACATGAAGACAGATTCTGTGTTATGGGACCTCTCTCCTCTGCCTGGGTGCTGGGCCTAAATATCTGACAATGGACTGTTGCAGTGGTGGCTGACGTGAAGCCTGATTCTCTGCTATGACATGAAGACTGATTCTCTGCTGACATGAAGACAGATTCTGTGTTATGGGACCTCTCTCCTCTGCCTGAGCCTAAATTTATGACAATGGACTGTTACAGTGGTGGGTGACGTGAAGCCTGATTCTCTGCTATGATATGAAGACTGATTCTCTGCTGACATGAAGCCAGATTCTGTGTTATGGGACCTCTCTCCTCTGCCTGGGTGCCAGGGCCTAAATATATGCCAATGGACTGTTCCAATGTTGGGTGACGTGAAGCCTGATTCTCTGCTATGACATGCAGACTAATTCTCTGCTGACATGAAGACAGATTCTCTGTTACAGGACCTCTCTCCTCTGCCTGGGTGCCGGGGCCTAAATATCTGAGAATGGACTGTTCCAGTGGTGGGTGACGTGAAGCCAGATTCTCTGCTATGGGACCTCTCTCCAATTGATATTGGTTAATTTTTTTTTATTTTTTTTTATTTTAATTCATTTCCCTATCCACATTTGTTTGCAGGGGATTTACCTACATGTTGCTGCCTTTTGCAGCCCTCTAGCCCTTTCCTGGGCTGTTTTACAGCCTTTTTAGTGCTGAAAAGTTTGGGTCCCCATTGACTTCAATGGGGTTCGGGCTCGGGACGAAGTTCGGATCGGGTTCGGATCCCGAACCCGAACATTTCCAGGAAGTTCGGCCGAACTTCTCGAACCCGAACATCCAGGTGTCCGCTCAACTCTAGTGTTTATATGTTCCACTTTTATTGTCTTTCTTGTGCTATGGTTTACCTATTACTGATGTGGCCAAATAAAGCAAAATTCGCTGCAATAGAGGAAAGAGAAAATTTGTTTGTGGGTAGGTGGTGATTATGTGCCAGGGCTGCTTTTTAATCCCAGTCCGGGCTGGATCAAAACCTCCATGTGGCTTTACTGCATTCCACTTCTGTCCACTAGGTGGCACAGTCACAAAACAGGAATTAATGATTTCATGCAGCATTTACCCTTTAAGTATGAATAATATACAGTATAATGTGTCCAGGGAACACGTATAATGTAATACATGTGTTTGCTGTTTGTTATGGAGACTGTGTGTCCCATATAACTATGTACAGAGAATGTAGTCTGCTCTAGAAGATACATATGGCCTATTGTACATACATACAGGCAAAAATGTAACTGTAGCTTATCTTGCTGATGTGACTTCATGTTACATTTATTTATAAACCACCATCACGCTTGTAGTTCTATAGTGGATAACAGCAGTCTGTAAAAAAATCTGTTATGTTCACATTAAAGTATACTTGCCATAACATTCAAAATAGCATCATACACGGTGCGCAAAATTTTTGTATGCCTGCAAGTGGCCGCAATTTACAGAATTTGAATAACTAATAGATATGTCTCCTTCATCATATCATACCCCAAAATGAATATGGACCCTGTGAACTATCACAAACCATACAACAAACAACCAAAATAAATATACACACCAGATCAGAACCCTAAAGTGAATATGAACCCGAGATCAGACATCCTCCAAAGAAATGCAAACCCCACTTTAAACCAATCCTAGACCAAACCCACCCATCGACACAAACCCCAGATCACATCTATTAAGGACTCATGCACACCGTTTGCGGTGTGTATATTGCAAATCCGCAAAACACAGACACCGGCCTTGTGCATTCAGCATTTTGAGGAACGGAAAGGCCAGCCCCCAATAGAACAGTACTATCCTTGTCCGTAATGTGGACAATAATAGGACACATTCTTTTTTTTTTTTTTTTGCGGCCTCATTGAATTGAATGGTCCACATACAGGCTGCAAAAACAACAGAACAGACACAGAAAAAAATAAGTTTGTGTGCATGAGTCCTAATACAGACCCCAAACCAGCCAAGAACATAAAAAGGTCTACTGATATAATAAAAAAAATCTCAGACAATCCCCCAAATGGACTAAAATTAAAGGATGCTATTACTTTACTATTACTTCTCTTCTCCTCCAGCGGTGATTTCTCTGGTGCCGATCCAGCCCTCCTGCTGCTGCTTGTTTACAAACTGCTTTGGTGACGTGCCGGTATATGGCACATGACTGCTGTAGTCTATCTTCAGCGTTAGAAGGAATCCACTGGACCACTGGGGGCTTTTATTAAACGGTAACTGTTATGTTTTCATTTAAAAAAATAATCAACTTTAGCATATGTTACTGCTGCAGCAGCATTATGCATAACACAATCTTTAGTTTCTTCACATGCCACTGTTTTCCTTGAGTTTTGCCCTTAGTTATGGCTGTTTAATCATTTAGAATATGAGGACCTTCTCAAGATGGCTCCTCTGCCAGTTATCTGAGGCCAAAACTGCTTTTCCTCACTTCCCATACACACTTGCTGTAGCCAGCAGCTCCATGCCAGCCAATCAGATTGGATTACTGAGAGACACACCTCCTCACTCTGAAGCCTAATGCAGGCATGCAGTGTGAAGGACCGCCCCTCCATCTTCTTAGCCAGAGACAGACAAGCCATAGCAACTGTATTTTAAGGGAGCAGTGGAAAGGCACAGAGGACATTAATGAAAGCTGTTATTATAAGGTAAATACAGCTCTTTTGACAATTATTGGCAGACTAACTCAGCAGTATACATGCCTAGCTCTAATAAACTAGCAAAAAATAAAATAAAAAATATGACAGTTACTCTTTAAATCCTATGGACAAATGCTGCCTGAAAAGGAGCTTTGAGTCTCCATAGCCTCATGTATGGGAAAATAAGTCTTATGGTGCCTGGACACACCTGAGGAGCAGATTGTCCATCTTCTTAGGGAAATTATCCACATACCACAGAGGACATTTGTGGAAACGCATATTGTGAATACGACAACCTGTCCAAAAATGTGTAGAACTTTGGCCTCATGCACACGACCGTTGTGTGCATCCGTGGCCGTTGTGCCGTTTTTTTCGCGGACCCATTGACTTTCAATGGGTCCGTGGAAAAATCGTAAAATGCACCGTTTTGCAGCCGAGGCCGTGATCCGTGTATCCTGTCCGTCAAAAAAATATGACCTGTCCTATTTTTTTGACGGACAACGGTTCACGGACCCATTCAAGTCAATGGGTCCGTGAAAGAACACGGATGCACACAAGATTGGCATCCGTGTCCGTGATCCGTGGCCGTAGGTTGCTTTCATACAGACGGATCCGAAGATCCGTCTGCATAAAAGCTTTTTCTGATCTAAGTTTTCACTTCGTGAAAACTCATTTCCGACAGTATATTCTAACACAGAAGCGTTCCCATGGTGATGGGGACGCTTCTAGTTAGAATACACTGCAAACTTTGTACAAGACTGCCCCCTGCTGCCTGGCAGCACCCGATCTCTTACAGGGGGGATATGATAGCACAATTAACCCCTTCAGGTGTGGCACCTAAAGGGGTTAATTGTACTATCATACTCCCCTGTAAGAGATCAGGGCTGCCAGGCAGCAGGGGGCAGACCCCCCCCCCTCCCCAGTTTGAATATCGTTGGTGGCACAGTGTGCCAACCACCATCGCCCCCCCTCCCTCCCTCTATTGTATTAAATCGTTGGTGGCACAGTGTGCCAACCACCATCGGCCCCCCTCCCTCCCTCTATTGTATTAAATCGTTGGTGGCACAGTGTGCCAACCACCATCGCCCCCCCCCCGCCACCCCCCCCCCTCCCTCTATAGCAGTAACATTGGTGGCAGTGTGCGGTCTCAACAGTAGAAGATTCATACTTACCTGCTTGCTGCTGCGATGTCTGTGAACGGCCGGGAGCTCCTCCTACTGGTAAGTGACAGTTCTTTAGCAATGCGCCGCACAGACCTTTCACTTACCAGTAGGAGGAGCTCCCGGCCGGACACAGACATCACAGCAGCAAGCCGGTAAGTATGAATCTTCTACTGTTGAGACCGCACACTGCCACCAATGTTACTGCTATAGAGGGAGGGGGGGGGGGCGATGGTGGTTGGCACACTGTGCCACCAACGATTTAATACAATAGAGGGAGGGAGGGGGGCCGATGGTGGTTGGCACACTGTGCCACCAACGATTTAATACAATAGAGGGAGGGAGGGGGGCCGATGGTGGTTGGCACACTGTGCCACCAACGATTTAATACAATAGAGGGAGGGAGGGGGGGGCCGATGGTGGTTGGCACACTGTGCCACCAACGATATTCAAACTGGGGAGGGGGGGGGGCTGCCCCCTGCTGCCTGGCAGGCCTGATCTCCTACAGGGGAATATGATAGTACAATTAACCCCTTTAGGTGCCGCACCTAAAGGGGTTAATTGTGCTATCATATCCCCCAGTAAGAGATCGGGTGCTGCCAGGCAGAAGGGGGCAGTCTTGTACAAAGTTTGTAGTGTATTCTAACCTGAAGCGTCCCCATCACCATGGGAACGCCTCTGTGTTAGAATATACTGTCGGATCTGAGGTTCACGAAGTAGCTCATATCCGACAGTATATTCTAACATAGAGGCGTTCCCATGGTGATGGGGACGCTTCAAGTTAAAATATACCATCGGATTGGAGAAAACTCCAATCCGATGGTATAAAAGAACTCCAGACTTTACATTGAAAGTCAATGGGGACGGATCCGTTTGAAATGGCACCATATTGTGTCAACATCAAACGGATCCGTCCCCATTGACTTGCATTGTAATTCAGGACGGATCCGTTTGGCTCCGCACGGCCAGGCGGACACCAAAACGACTTTTTTTTTATGTCCGTGGATCCTCCAAAAATCAAGGAAGACCCACGGACGAAAAAACGGTCACGGATCACGGACCCACGGACCCCGTTTCTGCGGACCGTGAAAAAAAACTGTTGTGTGCATGAGGCCTTAGTCTGACGTTGCATCACAGTGCATTGCATAGGAAAAAAAAGTGTTGCATCCCCTATTCCTGGATGCTTATACTAGTCATCTAGAGAAGTGCAGTGGAAGAAGACAATTGTGCCTGTTAACTCTAAGGCCTCTTTCAGACGGGCATTGCGGGAAAAGGTGCGGGTGCGTTGCAGGAACATGCGCGATTTTTCCGTGCAAGTGCAAAACGTTGTAATGCGTTTTGCACTCGCGTGAGAAAAATCGGCATGTTTGGTACCCGAACTTCTTCACAGAAGTTCGGGCTTGGGATCGGTGTTCTGTAGATTGTATTATTTTCCCTTATAACATGGTTATAAGGGAAAATAATAGCATTCTGAATACAGAATGCATAGTAAAATAGCGCTGGAGCGGTTAAAAAGGTCCACCCTTCCCATTACCAAACGGCCCAGGGAGCGTCAAAACTCTCTGTATTATTACTCCCATCTGGCCACACTCGTACAACAAGTATTATTTGGAATTGTGCAGCGGTATGTCAGTGTAAAATTTAAACTGCATGAGATTAGTCACTATCGTAGGCATTATGAGGAACCCACAGACCATAAATTTTTATACTACACTTTATGGGGAACATTTATTAAGACTGGCATTTTAGACACCGGTCTTAATAAAAACCGCTAAGCTGAAGGTGGTTACGCGAAGTTATGAAGAGGAGCCGGCTTCTTCATAACCTCAGCGGATCCTCTGCCAGTTCTAAATGTTAGACAGCTTCCGAGCTGGCTTACATTTAGACATTTTTTCTATGCCTGAAACAGGCGTAGAAAATGGTAAATGAGACGGGTCTGCCCGTCCCCTTCCCCGCCCACACCACGCCCACTTTTTTAGACCTGGACTGACTGGGGAGAAATGGCAGATTGTGGCGCATCTAATTGTTGCAATATATGCGTAGTTGAGCATTATAAATGGCCCACATTTTTTTTTAAAGAGGTTGGAGATCTGCAGCTGCAATTAGGGTGATTTTCAGGGAGGCGGTAGTATTCTTCTAACATATTTTTCATTTAACATCCATGGCTGTGTGATGACAAAGGGAATTTGAAGCCCTCATAAAGGTCCATTCACACGTCCGCAAATTGAGGATCTGCAAAACATGGATACCGGCCGTGTGCATCCCGCATTTTGCAGACTGCAGATGGCCGACCCTGTGATAGAAATGCCTATTCTTGTCTGCACTTTCGGACAAGAAAAGGACATGCTCTAGCTTTTTTTAAATGAATGGGTTTGCACCTGTTACGCAAAATTGAGGAATTGTATGCGGACCCTGAACCACAGACATCTGAATGGACCCTAAGAAAAAGAGAGCTTCGACCATGAAGAAGAATGAGTACATTTTTTCAAAACTGGTGTAAAGCAAATCTGGCTTAGTTGCTCATAGCAACCAATCAGATTCTACCTTTCATTTTCTCAGAGCTTTGGGAAATGAAAGGTGATTGGTTGCTAAGGACAACTAAGCCCGATTTCCTTTAAACCAGTTTTGAAAAAAATTGTGCCTTTCTGGATTATAAAAATGTGCAAAAAAATTAAAAAAAAAAATCCAAATTCTTCAATATCCAAATTCTTGTGGTCCCATGACTAGACTGTGTTGACCTTGAATTTGCAGTGATGTTACAGTATGTCACATGTATATTGTCAAAAATGTACATCCGTAAGAGGAAAATATGACTGCATGGAAGAACTCCACAACCTAGTTATCTCACCAGTAACAGCACTGGACTGGTGGCAGAAGTCAGCAAGGAAACTCCATTACATGAAAACTATTGTATGTATGTATGGGGAAAGAAATATCATCTCTAGGACGTGCCATCACTGTTTGATCTGTGGTGGTCCGACCTCTGGCACCTCCACCAGTTCTGAGAATGAAGGGGCCTCAGGGGATCTCCAAAGAGAGAAGAACAAAAACATTTACCAAGGGGAAACTTATTTTGGGACCCGTTTCTGAAGGAAGAGGGCCATGTGAATGAGCCCCTATGTCTATTGTGTCAAGATATTTCTCATTAAATTCTTAGGAGATGAAGAATGATGTTCCTTGGCAGTATATCTCATGAGATTTCCTCACTGTATAAAGCCCAGAAGAGTGCGTGACTTCAGGGTATCTCTGCATACAACAGCACTTTGAAGTCCGTCTCTCACACACCAGTGAGGTATGACATCTGCTTACTCTTATCAGTTCCCTCTTAGGGACCACAGGGTGGATATAAATAACTTCTTTCCACAGAAATCTCTCCACGGCTCTGATATTCCAATGTCCTTGGAAACTGGGGACTTTATTGACCACTGCTGGTGCAGGTACTTTTTGACAGTGCAGCATTGCATACAGATACAGGTCCTTCTAAAAAAATTAGCATATTGTGATAAAGTTCATTATTTTCTGTAATGTACTGATAAACATTAGACTTTCATATATTTTAGATTCATTACACACAACTGAAGTAGTTCAAGCCTTTTATTGTTTTAATATTGATGATTTTGGCATACAGCTCATGAAAACCCAAATTTTCTATCTAAAAAAATTTGCATATTTCATCCGACCAATAAAAGAAAAGTGTTTTTAATACAAAAAAAGTCAACCTTCAAATAATGATGTTCAGTTATGCACTCAATACTTGGTCGGGAATCCTTTTGCAGAAATGACTGCTTCAATGCGGCGTGGCATGGAGGCAATCAGCCTGTGGCACTGCTGAGGTGTTATGGAGGCCCAGGATGCTTCGATAGCGGCCTTAAGCTCATCCAGAGTGTTGTGTCTTGCGTCTCTCAACTTTCTCTTCCCAATATCTCACAGATTCTCTATAGGGTTCAGGTCAGGAGAGTTGGCAGGCCAATTGAGCACAGTAATACCATGGTCAGTAAACCATTTACCAGTGGTTTTGGCACTGTGAGCAGGTGCCAGGTCGTGCTGAAAAATGAAATCTTCATCTCCATAAAGCTTTTCAGCAGATGGAAGCATGAAGTGCTCCAAAATCTCCTGATAGCTAGCTGCATTGACCCCGCCCTTGATAAAACACAGTGGACCAACACCAGCAGCTAACATGGCACCCCAGACCATCACTGACTGTGGGTACTTGACACTGGACTTCAGGCATTTTGGCATTTCCCTCTCCCCAGTCTTCCTCCAGATTCTGGCACCTTGATTTCCGAATGACATGCAACAGTCCAGTGCTGCTTCTCTGTAGCCCAGGTCAGGCGCTTCTGCCGCTGTTTCTGGTTCAAAAGTGGCTTGACCTGGGGAATGCGGCACCTGTAGCCCATTTCCTGCACACGCCTGTACACGGTGGCTCTGGATGTTTCTACTCCAGACTCAGTCCACTGCTTCCGCAGGTCCCCCAAGGTCTGGAATCGGTCCTTCTCCACACTCTTCCTCAGGGTCCGGTCACCTCTTCTAGTTGTGCAGCGTTTTCTGCCACACTTTTTCCTTCCCACTGAGGTGCCTTGATACAGCACTCTGGGAACAGCCTGTTCGTTCAGAAATTTCTTTCTGTGTCTTACCCTCTTGCCTGAGTGTGACAATGATGGCCTTCTGGACAGCAGTCAGGTCGGCAGTCTTACCCATGATTGCGGTTTTGAGTAATGAACCAGGCTGGGAGTTTTTAAAAGCCTCAGGAATCTTTTGCAGGTGTTTAGAGTTAATTAGTTGATTCAGATGATTAGGTTAATAGCTCGTTTAGAGAACCTTTTCATGATATGCTAATTTTTTCATGAGCTGTATGCCAAAATCATCAATATCAAAACAATAAAAGGCTTGAACTACTTCAGTTGGTGTGTAATGAATCTAAAATACATGAAAGTCTAATGTTTATCAGTACATTACAGAAAATAATGAACTTTATCACAATATGCTAATTTTTTTAGAAGGACCTGTATAGCACAATACACCAGAATTAGGGTCCATTCACACCACCGTATTTTTGGGTCCACATTTTTTGCAGTTCAGATGTGGACCCATTCATTTTCAATGTGGTTGCAGAAGATGTGGACTGCACACCGTGTGCAGTCTGCATCAGTATGTCCATTTCGCGACCAAGGAAAAAAGCTAGAACACGTCCTATTCTTTCCCCTTTTTTCAGAGAAGAATAGGCATTTTTAACATAGGACGGAATGTGCGGGACTGCAAAATGCGGGACACACACAGACAGTATCCGTGTTTTCTGGATCAGAAAAACGGATATGATTGTGTGCAGGAGGCCTAAATTTGCATATTCATTGCATCGTTAATCATGTACTCATCCTGAGTTTCACCCTGTTAGAGCAGTTTTCTACATGCCATATTTTTTGGGGAAAAAAGAATTTTATGCAATCTTCGAGCCAGAAGTTGGAAGTGAATTCAAGAGAAAGTGGAAATTAAGACTTATACAGTGCTGCCCATAATTATTCATACCCCTGGCAAATTTTGACTTAAAGTTAATTTTATTCAACCAGCAAGTAATTTTTTTTTACGGGAAATGACATAGGTGTCTCCCAAAAGATAATAAGACGATGTACAAGAGGCATTATTGTGGGGAAAAAAAATTCTCAGCTTTTATTTACATTTGAGCAAAAAATACAATATGTTCCGCACTGTGGAAATTCTCAGAGGACGTGGTTGGAGAGGACGTGGTTGGAAGCCAAAAGTGACACCTGTGCTGGCCAGGAGGATAGTTAGAGAGGTGAAAAAGAATCCAAGGATCACCACCAAGGCCATCCTAGGTGAATGTGGGCTCTGCTGGTGGCAATGTCTCAAGGCCGACAATCCAACGGACACTGCCCAATGCAGACCAAGGAGGACGCCACTTCTCCAGATAAGGCACACAAAAGATCGCTTGGCCTTTGCAAAAGCTCATCTGGGCAACGAAGAAGACTTCTAGTCTTCTGTGTTATGGTCAGATAAAACAAAAATTTAATTGTTTGGTCACAATGATGTTTCCTTCATTTGGCGTAAAAAAGGAGAAGCCTTCAACACAAAGAACACCATCCCCACTGTCAAACATGGTGGTGGGAACCTAATGCTTTGGGGGGGTTTTTCAGCCAATGGACCAGGGAACCTAATCACAGTAAACGGCACCATGAAAAAAGAGCAATACATGAGGATTCTCAACGACAACATCAGGCAGTCTTCAGAGAAACTTGGCCTCGGGCACCAGTGGACATTTCAGCATAACAATGACCCAAAACACACAGAAAAAGTGGTGAAATGGTTAGCAGACAACAACATTAACATTTTGGAGTGGCCCAGCCAGTGTCCGGACTTGAATCCAATTGAGAATCTGTGCAGGGAGCTAAAGATCAGGCTGATGGCAAGAAGACCCTCCAACCTGAAAGATTTGGAGCTCATTGCTAAAGATGAATGGGCAAAAATACCTGTGGAGACCTGCAAAAAGCTGGTCTGCAATTATAGGAAGCGTTTGATTGCTGTAATAGCCAATAAAGGCTTTTCTATTGATTATTGAGAAGGGTATGAATAATTTTGGACTGGACACTTTTTGCTCAAATGTAAATAAAAGCTGAGAAATGTTTTTTTTCCACAATAATGCCTCTTGTACATCGTCTTATTATCTTTTGGGAGACATCTATGTCATTTCCCGTCAAAAAATTACTTGCTGGTTGAATAAAATTAACTTTAAGTCAAAATTTGCGAGGGGTATGAACAATTATGGGCAGCACTGTACATCTATTTCTTCTGGATCTGTATCTGGTTTTGTCATAAAAAAGCTGCATCAAAAACTGTGGTGGCTTTAAAAATAAAAGCTGTATGTGAAACCTCCTTGTCCAGAGCTGCATTTTGCTGGTTGTTGTTGGAAACAGTCAACAAGCTTCTTGGTAGACACACCCCTAATAATACTTAGCTGAGCTTCTATAATGCAGTGGAAGAGTTACACTGCTCGATGTAAAGACTACTCTTCCAGAAATGCTCGATATACAGATATTATCCTGTGTAGAGAATGCTGGGAGATTCCAGCTCTGAAGCACAAGTGTCTGGTAACCCTCTCTGTAAAATTGATGTGTAGTAAAGTTAAATGATAAATGAAAATAAATATGACACCACTGTGAGCTCACTGTGTATGTATTTGTAATAGAATCCACTAGGAGCTGAAATTCCTATTAAATGAGCTCCCCCTTGTGGTGCCTGCAGGCAGCCAAAATGTTATCGTTTAACTCTATGACAGGAGATCAGGAGAAGTCTTGAAAAAAAACAAGGTTTTGACTGCTAATTTAAAATATTGGGATGCATTCCACAACACTTCAGTTAACCCCTTCACCTTCCTAAACAAGGATACGTTTTCTATCTAAATTCTTGTACTTCCAGTAAAATCTCTAGGATATGCCACAAATGTCAAATAGGTGCGGGTCCCGCCTCCAGAACAGGTTCCCCGAAGTGAAAGGAAAGCTGCCATGCTCTCCATTGACGCCTATGGGAATTCCGAAGATAACACACTCACTTGGCTGTTTTCAGAAGTCCAATAGTAATGAATGCAGAGGACGTCGTGCATGCATGGTGCGTTTTCCTTCCCTTCATGGACCCCACTTCTGGAGATAGAAGTGATCCCAGTGGTGGGATCCACATCTAATTGAGATTTGTGGCATAACCTGCTGCCTCATGCTCTGGGGCGGGTACTGGCGTCGCTTCACTCACCCTGTGTTTGTCGCAGTTTCAGCCTTTGCAGCATTCCGGGGCGCCGGTTTCCTCTGTGTGTATTAGGGATATTAACTGAACCTCACCCTTCAGTACTGCAAGGGTTAATTTACCTTTTGCTCTATGTGCTGCTGCTTGACTAACGTGCTGATCCCTGTATAGGGGTTAAAGGGTGAACACTAGGGAGCTGCAAGGATAATGCCCTTAGATTTAGAGCAAAGCCAAATCCATTGTTTGGCACAGTAATTTTACAACCACTGTTTGCAATACAATCCCTGAAAATATGGGCTGTCTTGTGCCAAAAATGGGATGGCATCAATGCATTTCAGTGGTGTTCTCAGGGTTCTGGTTTCCCAATCTTCAGCATCAATTGACAGAACACAACACGTTATCACTTACTAATAGTGATTGATTATCTGTAATGCCCCGTTTTCCTGCACGCCATCGCGGTCACATGACATTTTCCGCTATGTTGGTTGCCTATCCTGATGACATCATATTGGCATCTGAGGCGTGGCAAGGCCTGCAGTGATCAGCGGCAGGGGCAATATTCGAATTTGCAATATTTTGCGAATATTCGTCATATATTCGTGAATTCGACAATTCGTGATCTCCAGTCATTATTTTCTTGATTGCGAAAAAATTGGCAATTGGAAAATTAGCAATAAAAAATTCGCAATACGAAAATTTGCGATCAATAGTACTCCAAAGTCAAAGATATTGCAGCCTTCTCATTGGCCCACAAGCAAGAAGCAGTGAGGGATCATGGGTACTGATGAAAGAAAATCTAGAATATTCGCTATTATGAAGATATAGCACTATATTCTAGATAGTCGACAATATTCGCGATAAAAATTGCTATTTGAATATTTGCGATCAACACTAAAGGCCTGTAAGGCTTTGCCCTATAAACACAACGATGACCTTGCCTCTGAGGGCAGTGTTCTGCTCATTTTCCTGGACCCTGCCCTGTAGATGTGATGTCAGCAATAATTCTTTGGCCCATTCACAAAACAATATTTTTGTGTCCGCATCCGTTCTGCAATTTTGCAGAATGGATGCAGACCCATTCATTTCAATGAGTTCACAAAAGATGCGGACAGCACAGTACTTCTGTTCTTCCACGGCCCTGCAATATAGATAGAACATGTCCTATTCTTGTCCGCAACTGTGAACCACAAAACAGATACGGTCGTCTGAATAAGCCCTTAGGGTGGGAGTGTCACGGTCCCTCAGGTGACTGATGTGAGGAAATCAAGGAGATTGGCTGAGCGTGGAGGAATCTAACAGCCTTCTTGATTTCTCTTGATTCAGTGTTGATAGGGTTAATGACTACTTACCTTTTCTCAGCTGTTGCTCAGTAGGTCATCACTTCTACCCTTTGATAGCTTCATTTGGGTTTGGCTGAGCTGGTGTGAGATCCTCTCTGGTGTTCCTGTTCTTCCATCTCTACAGAAGTTAAGTGTCGCGTTTGTCTGTATTTGTTATATTCCCTGTTGTTGTATCTGGGCCTAAGACAGAGACTTCCATTCGTCCATCTGGGAAGGAATGGGTTGTCTCTGGTCCTATACTTATTCTAGGGCCTTATAGGGAAATCAGGGCCTAGGTATCCTGCTTATGAATATTCCTACCTTCAAGGTCTATTCATATTGATAGGTAGTCAGGACCCAGATTAGGGTTGTCTAGGAGGTGACCTGTTTCTTCCCTAGTTTCCAGGCCCAGTTACTATTCCTCTTCCCTCCTGTGTTCAGTGTGGAGTTTACCCCCCACACTGATCGTGACAAGGAGTTTTCTAGCAGGGCTTCAAGCAGGCTTGGATCTGTGATGTTCGAGCTGGGAGGGGAAGGAGAGACCTGATGCTATAGATATTCCCCAAGAGTCTTTCACCAGGATGGAAACACAGGGTGTGAGTCACATATCGCAATTAGGGCTCATGCACATGAACGTATTTTCTTTCCTCGTTCGTTCTGATTTTATTTTGTGGACCTTATGCGGAAACATTCATTTCAATGGGTCCACAAAAAAAATTAAAGTTATTCCGTGTGCATTCCGTTTCCGTATGTCCGTTCCACAAAAAAACAGAACATGTCCTATTATTGTCCGCATTACAGACAGGAATAGTACTGTTCTATTAGGAGCCAGCTGTTCCGTTCCGCAAAATACGGAATGTACATGGATGTCATCCGTATTTTATGCAGGATCCGTTTTTTGTGGTCTGAAAAATACATACGGTCTTGTGCATGAGCCCTAACTCAGGAGGAGTCAAACTGCCCTCAGAACTTCATCTTCTGACATATAGTGCAGTAATAATAATAAGCTTTTTTTATATGGCGCCACCATATTCCACAAGTACAAAAAGTTGTACTTGTAAGGTTGAATGCTGGTGTAACTGGAATCTCCCTGCTTGCGACGCCGCTCAGTCTCCTCAGAAACATTGCGTCTCCTCCCTGTACCAATGGTGGAAATCAACATATGAGGCGCCAAAAATGGTGGGGGGCACAGTATTCCCACAAAGCCCCCTGTGAAGGAGCCCAGCACCGCCAATGTCCTTCGAATCTCCTCCTTTCATCAACTATAGATTGCCGTACGCGCATGCGCAGTGCCGGTATAGTGTTCCTTCCCTGTGCTGGCATAAGCCTCAGGGAAAGAACTGCGCATGCGCGAGCTCGCGCATCGCAAGATTACGGCTATCTATAGTTGATGAAAGGAGGAGATTCGGAGGACATAGGCGGTGCTGGGCTCCTTCACAGGCGGGCGTGGCTGGGCACGGCTGGGCTCCAGGAAGGTTAGTACAGCCCCTTAGACACATACAAGACTCATTTACATATCTATAAAATCCCTTTTTAAAGAAATTAATAGCACACAGCCCTATAGGACACATATATTGCGGACATGCTAGCGGGGATCTAGCCGTGCATGTCCACAGCTCTATAGCCCAAAACTTGGTGACAGAATTAAAGGTCTTTACATTTATTAATAAATTGCCAGCATTCTGCTATAAAGGTGCAGCTGGGTGTTAACCAGTTGGGGGGGGGGGGGGGGTCACTGCAGTCTGGCATCATCCAATTAGCGCTGCCAGTGTCAGACTGTGCAGGGACACAAGCCCAAATGGTAACACCTGGTTGGAGCTTTATTACAAACTGCCAGCAATTCATTCATGCATTTCTAGTAGGAATAATAGAAGAACAACACAACATAGAGTTGTATAAAAAGATGCTCCAGAAATATTTTTTTAGATAATGACTAAAAAAGACAGGAGAAGTGACAGGTCCTCTTTAAGGAACAACAATGGGCACGACAAATAAAATGGTGTACTTTCCCTTTAAGTGACCCCATTCTTTGGGGTTGCTATTAGTGATGTAATAGAATGAGTAGCAGAGTGCGCAGGTTTACAAAGTATTATTTTTCTGTGAATCAGATTACAACACACCCGTTTGGACTATGAGACAGGATGACGGATCACGGTCTGCTATCAATGCTGGTTCTGGATCTGCAGCCAAATAAAGAGAAGGTGTAACCTTTGGCATAGCGGAGGGGATATGACCAGAGAAGTGGAGTGTTATAACAGATACTGTTGGGATAGAAATCAGTAACCACAACACTCAGTCCTGCCCCATTTACTCACATGGGAGGACCCTGCCCCAGCTACACACCAATACCGTAGTGATCCTAATAGAAGAGCTCCAACTTCACACAAATCTATGGAGAAGATGAACGTAAATGTCTGACTCCTGTGACTTCTGCATTGGGGTTCCAGATTAGTGTTGAGGTTTAGTGCCACCACTAATGAATTGATCGGCAGGGTTGAGACACAGCTAAACAACCTGCAACTGTTGCCCCAATTTATTACTCGACGCTTGCTCCATCTGGTAAGAGAAAAATACTGGGGTTCATGTATGACGGCCATGATAGCATAGTTGCCAACTGTCCCGAATTTGCAAGGACTGTCCCCGATTTTCAGAGACATGGCTGGGGCTAACAATAACCCCGCCCAAAAGTGGGTGTTTCCTGTGGAGTCGACTCGCTCCCATGGATGGGGTTTTGGATGCCCCGATTTTCAAAACCTAAACGTTAGTATGTGAGCTGCATTGTATATATTGAATACTGTGCGGCATTTAAATTTGGGAGCTGTCCCATTGAAAAATAGCTCCTGGGACACATTTGTAGAAATGGCTGCACCTCTGGTTCCATGACCAAATTAATATAACGTGATGCGTATAAACGTAATATAACGTTTAAAATGTTTAGTGTACCTGATATGAAGACTAAAGGAGTCTGGCTACCGTACATTATGCCACCCTACACCATAATCCCGGGAGTAAGACTGGTGTGACCTTCCCTTGTGAAGGCCTCTTCATGGTGTTGCCCACATGGTCTCCAGACCAATCTCCTGCTGTCATTGCATCCGAGACAAAGGCAAGACTCATCACTGAAGAGGATAGACCTCCATTGCCATCTTGCTGTGCACCATGATATCCTTTCAGAGTGGTGGCGTGGGGACAATGTAGATGGACATCTGGCTTGTAGCCTAATATCGTGCAAACACCTTCTGATGGTTTGTGTAGACAGACACTGTTTGCCACCCTAGGCTTGGGATGTGATGGCCAATTTCACTTGCAGTTCAGAACGGATTAATATGCATCATTCTTCTAATCAGATGAACTGTCCATGCAGAGCGCCTTTGTGCCTCTCTTGCTGTCATTCCAGGTCATCATTGTTCTCCCAACCTCTGGGACAAACATTGAACAGTGGGCTAAGCATATATTGGTCTGATGAAGTGATAAACTAGTCTCTCAGTTCAAGGATTCGGTCCCTCTCAGTTGGCAACATGTGGCAATAACTGGCACATCAATGAACAGGAGGCATCATATGGAGTGGCCTGCACTTTCTCCAGACCTGAATCCCATTAAAAACCTATAGGATCAGCTGAGTCTCCACATAGAGGCTCGTAACTCTGTACCCCAGAACCTCAATGACCTGAGGGCAGCCCTTCAAGAAGAGTGGGGTGCATGCCTCAGCAGACAATAAGTCGACTTGTGAACAGCATGAGACATCATTGTCAAGCTTTAATTGATGCTCACGGCCACATGACAAGTTATTGAGACACTGACATTTTTGTGGGGGTATACCTGCAATGAAGCCACCAGTTCCCAGGGCCCCTTTTGTAATGGTGGCGGTACCGAGGTGTAGGAATGTCCGAGTGGTATAGGGTGGCCTAAAATGTCCCTTCTAGTGTAAGTGCCTGTCTCGGTGCTCCTACCTGGATACGGTTGGACCCCAGGCTCCATTCACACGTCCGAAATTCTGCTCCGCATTTTGCGGCACGGAATTGTGGACCCATTCATTTCTATAGGGCCACACTATGTGCTGCACAGATCCGGAAATGCGGATCCGCAATTCCGTTCCCGAAAAAAATAGAACATGTCTTATTCTTGTCTGCAATTGCGGCCAAGATTAGGCATTTTCTATTATAGTGCCAGCAATGTGCGGTCCGCAAATTGCGGAATGCACATTGCCAGTGTCCGTGTTTTGTGAATCCATAAAACACATACGGATGTGTGAATGGACCCTTACTTTGATAAACTTTCATCAAACACAATCTTCCAACTTTGTCTTGGTCCAAGCAGGCTTTGGCATTAAAACTTTGGCAGGCAAACTCAACTATACTACATCTGTTGCTCTCTAGCTATGCTGTGCTGACAGGCTTGCTGTATAATTTAGCTTCTTCTTTATGCTGCAACTTCTCTCTTTGTAGTCTGTCTCTTAACGCTCCTCCTGGCTCCTGAGGCTTAAAGCTGTGGCCTCCACAACCAGCAGAGCTGACGGAGCTTGGGATGTCCAGCAGAGACATGCCCAGCACACCCTCCTTCCCCTAGCAGGGGGTAAGCTAGACTAACTAAAACTGATCCCCACCCTTCCTGCAGTAAGTGGGATTCGCCCACTCCTCCATAGAGGGGGGGGGTTAGAATGGAATGGTCCATTCAACCTAACTGTAGCTCTGCTGTATTTGCTGCCACCTGCTGGTGAACCAGGCACATTACATTTGAACATAACAGTTACAAACAGATTAGGAATGCACAGTGTAGTGGACATGAACAAAATATATAAGATTACATTATATTAGCCCATTAAAGACAGTAGCGGAGTGAAGAAGTGGTAATGCCACTCTGGGGCGTTACATACCCACCACTGTTGTTGGCTTTAGTTCCAATACATTCTTTGAGATGAAGAAATCACCATTGCATGCTGCTACTTAAACACCCTACTTTCATGATATAATACCACTGTGGCTTTTTCATAAATTTCACCTGAAGGCCAAATATCCCTAACTTTCTGTGAGTAGTGAATGAATGGAGCAATCACAGAACTTTCTACAACAAATCCGCCATGCGTGATCTTCGCCAGTCCCTTATTCACACAAACGTTTTCTTCCATTTGCAATTTGTTAAAAAGAGAACAATACAAGTTAATGGGGCCATTCACCCATTTTTTTGTTTTTCGGACCCCTGTGCCTGATCTGCACGTCGTATTCTGGTAGCTTTTTGTGTTTCAGATAAGCCATTTCTGTTGATGGGAATCAGTAAAAAACCCAGAATGCAAACTTTTCGGATATGTTCAAGTAAAAAAAGCTTTAAAGGGGTCGCGCAGCGATTTATGTTGATTACCTATCCTCAGGATATGTAGATCCTAAATATCTGAACCGGGACCCCCGCCGGTTAGCTGTTTGCAGAGGAGATGGAACGCCATGCGAGCGCCGCTTCCTTTTTTTACACCGCACTTTGTCTCGGAAGCAACGACAGGCGTTGCACTCCGTTGTTTATAATGACTGTCAATGGTGTCGACACGACAGTCTCGAACAATCCATCCAAGTTGCTTTTTTGTGCGACACCATTGACTATCATTATTAAAAAAAAATGTCACAGGGCACATGTCACAATGTAGTTGTGCCCTTTTTGTCGCATAGCCTAAATCCCTTGGCAGTGCCAGAGCCCCAGTGCCAGGGTTATTATACTGGAATATAGCTATATATACATAGCTATCCATATATATATCTCTAGGAGCAGCAGCTGTCACCTGGGGCCCTCCCTCCAGCCTCCGCTGCGCGCCTCTTCTGGTAATTACGGCCACAATAGTTTTGTATCGTCTGAAGTTTGTGAGGAGCAGGTTTACTGAGGAGGAGACGGAGCGGCCACAGGAAGAGAGTAAGCAACGGGCCAAGATGTGAGGAGCACCGCTGGCTGCAAACCCCGGGCGCAGGCATGGGCTGCCGAGCCAGCAAACTCTGCCTCAGCCCTGGAGCCAGGAAGAAGGTACCGTCCGCCGCAGGTTCCCGGGAGGAAGTAGTGCCCAGACAATCTAACTTTAGCTCCCGGGCAATGAGGGGGTTAACTCCGAGCGCACATTAACCCCTGCCTCCCCGGCATACAGCTCAGTGTTGGGGTGATGGGCTTGCCCCCTGCAGGGGTTGGGGGATATCAGTAAGATGGGGGAGTGATATCATTGGGCTGTGAAAGTGCCAGGCTCATTGAAGGCTAGGCAGGTAGGTGGAGGTGACCAGTGATGGGGGTTTAGAAGGCTGGGCAGGTAGGTGGAGGTGACCAGTGATGGGGGTTTAGAAGGCTGGGCAGGTAGGTGGAGGTGACCAGTGATGGGGGTTTAGAAGGCTGGGCAGGTAGGTGGAGGTGACCAGTGATGGGGGGTTTAGAAGGCTGGCCAGGTAGGTGGAGGTGACCAGTGATGGGGGTTTAGAAGGCTGGCCAGGTAGGTGGAGGTGACCAGTGATGGGGGTTTAGAAGGCTGGCCAGGTAGGTGGAGGTGACCAGTGATGGGGGTTTAGAAGGCTGGCCAGGTAGGCGGAGGTGACCAGTGATGGGGGTTTAGAAGGCTGGCCAGGTAGGCGGAGGTGACCAGTGATGGGGGTTTAGAAGGCTGGGCAGGTAGGCGGAGGTGACCAGTGATGGGGGTTTAGAAGGCTGGGCAGGTAGGCGGAGGTGACCAGTGATGGGGGTTTAGAAGGCTGGGCAGGTAGGCGGAGGTGACCAGTGATGGGGGTTTAGAAGGCTGGCCAGGTAGGTGGAGGTGACCAGTGATGGGGGTTTAGAAGGCTGGGCAGGTAGGCGGAGGTGACCAGTGATGGGGGTTTAGAAGGCTGGGCAGGTAGGCGGAGGTGACCAGTGATGGGGGTTTAGAAGGCTGGCCAGGTAGGTGGAGGTGACCAGTGATGGGGGTTTAGAAGGCTGGCCAGGTAGGTGGAGGTGACCAGTGATGGGGGTTTAGAAGGCTGGCCAGGTAGGTGGAGGTGACCAGTGATGGGGGTTTAGAAGGCTGGGCAGGTAGGTGGAGGTGACCAGTGATGGGGGTTTAGAAGGCTGGGCAGGTAGGTGGAGGTGACCAGTGATGGGGGTTTAGAAGGCTGGGCAGGTAGGTGAGGTGACCAGTGATGGGGGTTTAGAAGGCTGGGCAGGTAGGTGGAGGTGACCAGTGATGGGGGTTTAGAAGGCTGGGCAGGTAGGTGGAGGTGACCAGTGATGGGGTCAGAAGGCAGGAGACACAGGCAGATGGAGGTTCCATTTATGAGGCAGATGTTCTTTGGATCCTTTTCCCCACATATATCCCACTCCTGGCTTTGACTGTAAAAAAACAGCCATGAAAACTGCAAGTGTGGATCCAACCCAAAAGTGGTTGTCCAGGACTTTTATATTGATCATCCTCAGAATAGGACATCAATATCTGATCGGTGCGGGTCCGACTCCTGCACCCCCCTCCCACCCATTATCTGTTCTGGAGCAGCTCTGGCGCCTTCACTGTACTGCTCCATGCGCTGTATGGAGGACTGGGAACCGCAGTGCTGCTGCCATTGAGGTGAATGAGAGCAGCAGTACCCAGCTCTGTCCACTACACAATGGATGGCGCTGTGGAGATGATGGGTGGGGGTGGGGGTGGCGGTCGATCCCTATTAAAATCCAGGACAAGCCCTTTACACGTATCGGGTGTGTTTGCGTTGGCTCGTCTTCATTGCCGCCACTGTCGCCCTGATATCCTTCTGTACATAGCGGGAGAAGCTAGCATCCTATCTTTTAGAGGAAGCTTTTACTCCTAATATTTTCAGTTTTTATTTCTTCTGTATATTATGTTGGGCACCACAGATGCGCCCATGTCATTGTGCCCTTATTTACGTCACTTGCTGACCGTCTGTCCATGAGATCTGTCTGCGCTTTAGAGTGCGATGCCTTGCAGGAGGTTGTACACACCCTCGCTGTGCCCATGCTGGAGTGCCAAGAGCTGCCCCATTAGAAGACTCCTAAGAGGCGGCGTGTTACATATGGAATTGTTTCAGAACCATTTACAACGAGCGCTATGCCAGTTTTTGCCAAAACGAACACCGTGCGGCTGGGGCTTCGGCAAGTTTCCTTTCACTGCAGCAAGTGTAAGGCCTAGTTCACACGAACGTATGGCTTTTATAGTTTTTTGCGGTCCGTTTTTCACAGATCCGTTGTTCCGTTTTTGAGTTCCGTTGTGCTTCCTTTTCCTTTCCGTTTTTCCGTATGCCATGTACAGTATACAGTAATTACATAGAAAAAATTGGGCTGGGCATACCATTTTCAATAGATGGTTCAGAAGGAACGGATGCGGAAGACATACGGATACAATTCCGTATGTGTTCCATTTTTTTTTTGCGCGGACCCATTGACTTGAATGGAGCCACGGAACGTGATTTGCGGGCAATAATAGGACATGTTCTATCTTTCAACGGAACGGAAAAACTGAAATACGGAAACGGAATGCTTCTTCCGTTTCCATTCCGTATTTCGCTGACTGCAAAATACATACAGTTGTGTGCATTAGGCCTTACGCTGTGGATTTTTTTTCTGTGGTGCATGGAGGGCCGTGTTTTTTTTCCGTGGTCCGGCCAGCACCAGGCGCTCTCCCCGTAGTAGTGAATTTGACCACACCTCGCTTGTGTGGCCACTGCTCCCGGCTATTTCCGGCGGCCCCATAGAAATGAATGGAGGGCGGCTGCGCATGCACAGTGCACCCTCCACAACTTTCGGCCTCCGAACTCAGTGTAGGTGCGGGTCCCAGCACTTATCAGACACTGGGGGCATATTCTAGCGATATACCCCCATTGTCGGAGATGTCCTCTTTTACACTAGCCATATGGATTGTGTCAGGAACTGTTCAGGAAAAAACTGATGGTTTTGCACACAAGTTTAGGGCTCATGCACACGACCGTGTCGTTTTTTGCGGTCCGCAAAAAAGCGGACCGCAACAGGAGGCCCATTATAGAGATGCCTATTCTTGTCTGCAAAAAGGACAAGAATAGGACATGTCTCATAATTTTTGCGGGGTCACGCAACGGATTCGGACAGCACACAGAATGCTTTCCGCATCTTTTGCGGACCCATTGAAATGAATGGTTCCGTATACGGTCCATATACGGAACGCAAAATACTGTCATGTGCATGAGCCCATAATCAGTTTTTTCTGCGATTGCATTCAGTGTGCGATTTTTTTTTTTTATTTTTTATTTTTTTTATATAGATAGATAGATATATATATATATATATATATATATATATATATATATATATATATATATATATATATATATATATATATATTTTTTTTATTATTATAATTTTTTTCCCCACGCGGATGCAATCAGTTTTTGATGCGTTTTTCACGTGCATGAAGAAAAACGGAAGAATAATCTACCTCTCCAAGCAACCATCAGTTAAAACACATTGCACCCGGATGCCTTCAGTTTTTACACAAGCCCCATTCACATCTATGGAGCCAGAGCTGCATTAAAAACGCACAATATAGAAGATGCTGCGATTTTTTTCCTGAACGCAGAAATGACGCGTGAAGAACGAACAGACCCATTGAAATGAATGGGTCAGGATTCAGTCCGGATGCTATGTGTTCACTACCCGCATCGCTTCCGGACGTAACACTCTCTCGTGTGAAAGAGCCCTAAGGGTATGTTCAAACATGATGCGGAATCTGATTGCGGGTTCTCCGTGGTTTTTTAGGATCCGGTTTTTATTCTCACACATATTTTGAGATGGTTTTCATCCTACCCATGTCAGTGGGAACTCTGGCTGCGGGTCCTGCCCGGGAAAAATCTTACCTGCGTTGTATCCTCCCTTAGGAGCCATTGGTGTAGACGCTGTAAAAATGGTGGACAAAATAGCCCATCATGCTATTAATTTCTCCGGTAAAATGATAGACACCATGATGGAAACCCGGAGCAGTGTAAGGGTACGGCCAGTGACGTTTCCAAAAGCGGTTTCGGAAACTAAAACCAGGAGTGAGTTATATATATGTCCTTTACGCCTCTTGCACATGAACGTTTTCATATTTCCTATTGTTGCCCGCAAATCACGTTCCGTGGCTCCATTCAAGGCCTCTTGCACATGAACATATTTTCTTTCCGTGTCCATTCAGTTTTTTTTTTTTTTTTGCAGACCGTATGCGGAACCATTCACTTCAATGGGTCCGCAAAAAAACGGAAGTTAGTCCATGTGCATTCCGTTTCCATATGTCTGTATTTCCGTTCCGCAAAAAAATAGAACATGTCCTATTATTGTCCGCATTACAGACCAGGATAGTACTGTTCTATGAAGGGCCAGCTGTTTCGTTCCACAAAATACGGAATGCGCACAGATGTCATCCGTTTTTTTTTTTTTTTTTTTGCGGACTGCAAAATGCATACGGTTGTGTGCAAGAGGTACAAGTCAATACATACAGAATCGTTTTTGCAGAACCATCTATTGAAAATGTTATGCCCAGCCCAATTTTTCTATGTAATTACTGTATACTGTATATGCCATGCTTCCGTTTCCGAACCGCAAAAAATGGAAAACAAATGGAACGGTAAAACGTAAAAACGGATCCGTTAAAAACAGCCCGCAAAACAATGAAAAAGCCATACGGTCGTGTGAATGAGGCCTTATACTTTCTCTCCGTTTATGATCCACTTGTAGCCCTGCCCTTATAGTCAGGGATGGATCTAGTTATGAACCCAGCCTATGGGTACGGTTACACGGCGACTCTGGTCGCACAACGTGTCGTGGCCAAGATAGCAGAGTAGCGGTGAGCCATAGAAATGAATGGGATTGTGCGACCTGTGTAGCCCTACCCTTATGCAGAAATTTTCATGCCTGTTGGTGAGGGGGTTGCCATTACTGTGGATGGCATAATGTTATGGGGGAACCCTGCATTTCCACATGTTGAACCCTATATAGAGGCCGTCCACGTCGTAGAAGGTCGGCACAGAATCGGCATTTATTTTCCTCCAGGGCAGCTTTCTTAAATCTCTTGTCGCTGGTTAGTGACAGGGCCTGGCTCCTGGAAGTGGTCTGAGGGGCTTTAGAGATTTGATGCTGGCCTGCCCTCCCTAACAGCTGGGTCACTGTGCCCGGCCCCTCTCCTCCTAGCCTCTCGGAGTGGTGTTGATGGGCAGGAATGTGCATTGGCTGTTTTAAGCGTTCAGTCATTGCAGACCTGACCTTACATTCCCACACATATATACACACTACTACACCCACACACTAACAGATTATATTCCACCACTGAATAGATTACATGGTCGCCAAGGCTTCCTAATTTAGATTGACAGTCCCTGGTGAGTTGTCCTTAGAAATGCTCATCATCTTCAGAAGAAATACATTTTATTTATTCTACATTTTTCTTATGCTTTTTTTCTCACTGTGCCAGTACTGACTACAGCATTAGGGCTCGTTCACACGAACGTGTGAATCCTGTGCTGTGGACCGCAAATTGCGGTCCGCAATGCACGGGCACCGTCCGTGTGGCAGGATCATGGGGATCGCAGACCCATTCACTTGAATAGGTCTGTGATCCTTCCGTTCCACAAAAATGCGGTGTGGAAGCACGGAATGGAACCCCAGAAAGCGCTCCGTAGTGCTTCCGTAGTGTTCCGTCCCGTTCATCCGTTCCGCATCTCCGGATTTGCGGAACCATTGAAATGAATGGGTCTGCATCCGTGATTCTGAATGGCCATGGAACAGTGCCCGTGTATTGCGGATCTGCAAATGTGGTCCGCAATACGGCAACGGGCCCTTAGGCCCTTAGGCCTCCTGCACACGAACATGTGCTGCAGACCGCAAATTGTGGTCCGCAATGCATTGGCACTGACCGTGGGCCAGCCGCATACGGATCGTGACCCCATTGAGTGAGGTCTGTAATCCGTCCGTTCTGCAAAAAGATAGAGCAAGTTCTGTCTTTTTACGGAACGAAACCCCACGGAAACACTCCATACTGCTTCTGTAGTGTTCCGTTTTGTGCTTCCGTTCCGCATCTCTGGATTTGCGGACCCAATCAAGTCAATGGGTCCAAATCCGTGATGCAGAATGCACACGGAACGGTGCCCGTGTATTGGGTATCCGCATATGCGGTCCACAATACGGCAACAGGACACCTACGGTCGTGTGCATGAGGCCTTAAAAAAGTATCTGTCGCAGCCTTCTGAGGATAGGGGGTGACTGGCTGGTATGTTGTGGACCCGCAATTTGCGGGTCCGCAACACACCACGGACGTGTGAATGCAGCCTAAGGGCTCATGCACACGACTGTTTTGCGGTCCGTTTTTTTACAGATCCGTTGTTCCGTTTTTTTTGTTTCCATTGTGTTTCCGTTCCGTTTTTCCATTCCATTTTTCCGTATGCCATATACAGTATACAGTAATTGCATAGAAAAAATTGGTCTGGGCGTAACATTTTCAATAGATGGTTCAGCAAAAACGGAACAGATACGGAAGACATACGGATGCATTTCCGTATGTGTTCCGTTTTTTTGCGGACCCATTGACTTGAATAGAGCCAAGCACCGTGATTTGCGGACAAGAATAGGACATGTTCTATCTTTTCACGGTACGGAAATATGGAAACGGAATGCACACGGAGACACTTCAGTTTTTTTTTTGCTGAACCATTGAAATGAATGGTTCAGTATATGTACTACATACTGAACTAAAAAAACGGCCAGTATACTGAACGCAAAATACTGTCGTGTGCAAGAGCCCTAATACTGATGACCTATCCTCAGGATAGGTCATCAGTATCTGAAGTTTTGGAAAACCCTAAGGCTACATGCGCATAGGAGTGTAGTTTATGTGGGGTTTTTTTTGTGCAGTTTTCACACCAAAATCCACATGTGTTACTTGCATATGATATGAAGTTTCCCTAAATCCATACACCTGCATCTCAGGTTGTGGAATACGTGCATTTTTTCAGCGCGGATTCCAGTGTGGAAAAACTGCAACATAGTTCACTATTAGCAAAATGTCTGAGATTACACAAATCTCATGTACTTTGCAGATTTTATCCTTGCAGAAATGGACCTGCATTGTAGATTTTTAATTCCGCAGAATGTCAATTATGTCTTAGCTGCGGATGGGAAAGGGTGAAGGCCGCGGCAAAACCGCATCAAATCCGCACCAAGAAACACTGTTAGACATTGTGGATTTTAGTGCGGATATGCTGCAGAAACGCACAGAAATCTCCATGGAAATTTGTGCACGAGGCTTGAAAGGGAATTGAAGGGTCATTAAGGGCTCATGCACACAGCCGTTGCTCGGCCGCTCAGGCAAAACATCCTTGCGGATTCCATAGACGGATCCAGACCCATTTAACTTGAATGGGTCCGTCCACACCACAAAAAAATAGAACGGGTTCTATTTTTTTTGCTTTGCAGAGGCACAGGGAGAAACCCCATGGAAGCTCCTTCCGGATTGCGGATCCATGCCGCAATATGGGCACGGCTGGGCAACGGACGTGTGCATGTGCCCTAATTCACATCATTTGTTAGGCTACTTTCACACTAGCGTTCGTCGGTCCGCTCATGAGCTCCGTTTGAAGGAGCTCACGAGCGGACCCGAACGCCTCCGTCCAGCCCTGATGCAGTCTGAATGGATGCGGATCCGCTCAGACTGCATCAGTCTGGCGGCGTTCAGCCTCCGCTCCGCTCGCCTTCGCACGGACAGGCGGACAGCTGAACGCTGCTTGCAGCGTTCGGGTGTCCGCCTGGCCGTGCGGAGGCGTGCGGATCCGTTCAGACTTACAATGTAAGTCAATGGGAACGGATCCGCTTGAAGATGTCACCATATGGCTCAATCTTCAAGCGGATCTGTCCCCCATTGACTTTACATTGAAAGTCTGAACGGATCCGCGCAGGCTACTTGCGCACTTACGAAATTTTTTAAAGTTATTAATGCAGACGGATCCGTACTGAACGGAGCCTCCGTCTGCATTAATATGATCGGATCCGTTCAGAACGGATCCGATCAAGCGCAAGTGTGAAAGTAGCCTAAGATTATGGAATGGTACCTTACATGCCAAACTAGGTTGGATGGGGCATGTCATTTGCCTTTCCCTTTTGAAAAGGGGCACAGTGGGTAAAAAAATAAAATAAATACAAAACCTTTCTCACTGATTCCCCCTGCTGCTGCCCTTCTGATGCTTCCCAGGTCACCCGTAGTCTCCACTTCCTTTTCCCATGTCAACATACAAGAAATGCCTGCTCAGCCAGTCACTGCCTGAGAAGCGTACACATCTCCTGCCATTTCCTGGACCAGGAAGTCCAGGCCAGCAAGGACCTGCTACGCCATTCATTCTCTATGGGACCGCCCGAGATAGCAGAGTACAGCATTTGACCTGCCGCACCATCAGATCGGGGGAATAGTACCCCCATTCTCAGGATCGGTTTGAGTCCCAACGGTCGGACCCCCATTATTAAGTTAGTTATCCCCTATCCTGTAGATGGGTGAGAACTTCTAAACTTAGCACAACCCTTTAATAATTCATACAGAATCTGTGGAGGGAGGCAATGTAGTGCCACACACAGTCACCATATCATGGCATGCACACAGAGTGCCTCTAGGTCCTTGTAGGCTATATATACATGACTGTATGGCTTTTTCAGTATTTTGCAGTCCGCAAAAAACGGATCCGCAAAAAATACGGATGACGTCCACGTGCATTATGTTTTTTTGCAGAATGGAACAGCTGGTTCCTGATAGAACAGTACTATCCTTGTCCATTATACGGACAATAATAGGACATGTTCTATCTTTGAACGGAAAAACAGAAATGCAGAAATGGAAGGCATTTTTTTTTTTTTTTGCAGATCCATTGAATTGAATGGTTCCGTATACGGAACGCAAAAAAACGGAACGTAAACTGAAAAAAAAAAGTTTGTTCTTGTAACTACCCTAGAAGTGAAAGGAAGATTGTAGAACAGCTTGAGTGCGTGAGGTTGCTTTGAAAACTTTTCCGATTTGCGGTAAAACTTATGTCACGGCGTGGTTTTCAGCTGCGCTGTGGGCAATAAATGTGACCTTGCGGGATCTCTCATAGAGGTTAGCACATTTTTAGCGCATTGGCTATCTAACTGGTGGATTTGTCCCAATCTAGGCCTGTGTGGTCATTAAAGGGTGCATGGTGTTGTGCTCTGCTATTTGCGGCTCATAATCTGTGCCACCCTGACCACAGTGCTGAAGTACACAGACGCTCCGAGCTCCCTTTTTATTACCAGACAGCACGAATCTCGTAAACACTGTTTGACATTACAAATGTGGTTGGCATGAGCTGCGGATCTGTTTCCCAGTGCAGAAGATTGTACATTCCTTCTAGGGATCTGTCCGAAGTATGAAGCCAGGCTCAGGGAGGGTCCTCGGTACTCCTGTAGCAGTAAGGACTAGTCGGGAAGGGGCGGATAGAGAGGACTATAAACACACAGGTTCATATGATATTGGCCCTAGTGTCTGGTAGGGGACCTCCTTGAGCCTCACTAAGGATAAAGACTGCTGCGAGTGATGGCGATCTGTGTGCCGTGCTATGTAAGCAGCAATGTTTGTGCTGGCAGGCGAGCGGAATTGTGCAGCATTCAGTGTTGTGGCTCTTCCCGTCATATACAAGATACAGTTGCTAACATACACTGATAAGGGTGAAGTCACACTCTGCTGAATAGCTGAAGAATTTTAGTACGAAAAATCCATAGCAGGTTACAGTAAAGTACGTGTGGACGGGGATTTATAAACCTCATCCATGTGTTGTGTCAGCACGGAAACGAGGGCATGCTGTGGATTTTCTAACACGGAATCCCACAGCGTATAAAGGTAACCTCCTCCTGGTATCCATGGTTAGTACTTGCCAAAAGTAGTCCAAGGAAGGACAACTGGTGAACCAGAGACAGAGTTATGGGCTCCCAAGGCTCATTGATGCACATAAGGAGGGAAGGCTAGCCTGTCTGATTGTACTGAAAAGCTACTGTAGCACAAATTACTGAAAAAGTTAATATTGGTGGTCGCGGGTCCATGTGCGGACAGGATCGGTGATGACAGATTTCACTGGATTCAGCAGTTTAAAAGTCCAATACTGTTTATTTTCCATCCATAACACAGGAGATTAACCTTTACACAGCCAACAGGTCATGCAGCTTCTAGGCATCTGACACTGAGCAGAGCATTTCAGCCCTGTATTATCCTCACATGAGCCCAGCATCTACACCTGGGATTGCTTCTGGCTATCAGAAAATGTACTGGAGTGGGGAGGGAACGGCGGGTCCTTCTACCAACCTACCCACCATGCCATAAAAATCCAGGCCCCTAAAACACTTGAAAGAAAAGTGCCTCGGCAAAGTACATTTTGCTGAAACTACCCAGCTTTACTGGATTCTTTTACCTCACCCATCCGAGCATTCTGGGTGAGATATACATCCCCTCCAGTACTTTACCAGCCACCATGCTACACTGGCTATCATAGAATGGGGTCAGAACATACAATACATCGCAGCTTGTTGCATAGCCTTAGACTGTCACAGTGCCCATACTGAACACTCACCAAAAGCATCCACAGTGAGCATCAGAATTGGGCTATAAAGCAGTGATAGGAGATGGCCTACTTTGATGACTCATATTCACTTTTACATCATGTGGACAACCAGGTGAGTGTGCATTGCTTACCTGGGGAAGAGATGGCACCAGGATGTACTATGGGAAGAAGGGAGACCAATAGAGGCAGTGTGATGCTCTGAGCGATCTTCTGCTGGGAAACATTGGGTCCTGGCATTTATCTGGAATGTATTTTGACACATTCCACCTACCTAAATATTGTTGCAGACCAAGTATAGCCCTTTATGGTAATGGTATTCATTAAAGGCAGTGGTGTCTTTAAAGTTTGAAGAGTATAATTCTCTCTGTCACAAGGTGTTGACTTTTGAAATTTCCCAATCTCAGTCCAACTGAAACATCTGTGAGATGTGCTGAAAAACATCACCAATCCTTTTAGGCCTCACCTCATAACGTACAGAATTTATAGGAACTAATCTGTCGGTGCCAGATACTACCAGACACCTTCAAAGGTTTTATGGAGTCCATGCTTTGAGGGGTCAGAGCTATTTTTGTTGGAGCAATCATAATCTTAGTTTTTAGTTTTGTTGGTTGATGGTGAAATTGGGGTACTTTCAGGTTTATTCTAATGCAGCCACGGCCAACCTGAGGCTCTCCAGCTGTTGTAAAACTACAATTCCCATCATGCCCTGCTGTAGGCTGATAGCTGTTGGCAGTCTGGGCATGCCTGGAGTTGTAGTTTTGCAACATCTGGAGAGCCTCAGGTTGGCCATCCCTGTCCTAATGCATTCTGAATGGGGAGCAATCCGTTCAGTATGCATTAGGATGTCTTCAGTTCAGTCACTTGCCGGCATTATTTTCCATTGAAATGCATTAATGCTGGCCCCAAGTGTTCTGAAAAAATGGATCTGGTTTTGCAGTCTGCGCATGCGCAGACCTTTTAAAATATGAAAAAGATAAATACCGGATCAGTTTTTCCGGATGACAACCGGAGAGACGGATCCGGTATTGCAATGCATTGTGAGACAGATTGCATAGGGATTGCCGGAATCCAACAACGCAAGTGTGAAAGTACCCTTTAGGCCTCTTTCACACGAGCGTGTCCGGATGCGTTGCTGCAAACCCGCGCGAGTAGGTACCAAATTGCAGTCAGTAGTGCGTTCCGTTGTTCAGTTTTTATCGCGCGGGTGCAATGTGTTTTGCACGCGCGTGATAAAAAACTGACTGTGGTACCCAGACCCGAACTTCTTCACAGAAGTTCAGTTTTGGGTTCAAGGTTGTGTAGATTGTATTATTTTCCATTATAACATGGTTATAGGGGAAAATAATAGCATTCTGAATACAGAATGCATTGTAAAATAGCGCTGGAGGGGTTAGAAAATAAAATAATTTAACTCGCTTTAATCCACATGGGATGGATCATGTGATGGACCATATGATGAGCGTAGTGATGTCATCGATGGTCCTTTACCTCACAGATGAAGGACAGAAGAGATGCCGGCTGCGCGAACAAGTGGATTAAGGAGAGTTTAAATTATTTTTTATTTTATTTTTAACCCCTCCAGCCCTATTGTACTATGCCATCTGTATTCAGAATGCTATTATTTTCCCTTATAACCATGTTATAAGGAAAAATAATAATGATCGGGTCCCCATCCCGATCGTCTCCTAGCAACCATGCATGAAAATCGCACCGCATCCGCACTTGCTTGCGATTTTCACGCAGCCTCATTCACTTCTATGGGCCCTGCGTTGCGTGAAAAACGCACAAAATAGAGCTTGCTGTGATTTTCACGCAACGCACAAGTGATGCGTGAAAATCACCGCTCATGTGCATAGCCCCATAGAAATGAATAGGTCCGAATTCAGTGCGGGTGCAATGCGATCTACTCGCGCATTGCACCCGCGCAGAAAACTTGCCCGTGTGAAAGGGGCCTTAGAGTGTGTGGAGTGAGGTATTTGTGCACCCTTGGGCAATAAAGGTCACATCTCGCCTACCAACCAGGAGAGCTATACTACACTTGAGTTTGGTAACAAGTTGCATTACAATAAATAACTCCTGTAAACTACTCCTTTTTCAATTGCAGGTAGCCTGGTGACCAGCTGGGTGTTGTTGTTTTTCCAGGATTTGTAGTTGTGCTGGTCATGGAAAGAAATCGCCAACCATGTAATCCATGGATGGGGGATGCTCACTAGAACGAGAGAAGCTCTTTGTTAAAAACTCTACACTCTCTGGCTCAAAGAAGGGGGTGCCTTGCAAGGAATCCCCCACAACATCCAAGTCCCCAAATTTAAGAAGAGACAAACGCTATAATAGAGCATGGCGTAGCCTAAGAACAACATGGTCTGCTAATCTTTACAGCTGGGTTCTGCCAAGAACAGAGGTACTATAATGACCAGGGACCCCAGTTATCAGACTTTTGTGTATTTCATACTACTGCTTCTGGCTAAACTGCATATATATGACATGGCTTTGTTATGGTTTTTGTGATGCCGTTATGGTGCGTCTCCTGCCCCATGGAATGTCCTTCGTATATTCAAAAGTTTGAGGATGTCCTCTACCCGGATAAATAATCTATATTGTTCTAGAACCACTGTGCACAGTTGACTACTATACCTGTTGCTATGGGTTATTGCACTTTCATGGTTAATAGCCCCTACAGTAGCAGTGTCGGAGCATAGGGTTAAATATGTGTTAGCTCACGTATCCTAGCTTGTTTTTGTCCGTGAATGTTTAACAGTGATTGTCTGTCTCTGGGAGTAAAATGGCTGCCGGCAGGGTCACTGTCATGAGACGCTGAGCAAGGGGAATGTGAAGTGATGGGGCTGGATCAATGTTACTTTCAGAAAACTATAAACAAAGATGTGTTCAAGAAATCATTGGCTTCAGTTTGCATTTGAAGTCCTGTTAAGGTTCTCTACTTGTTGTCCTGAAATGTAAGGGGGTCTCACAACATGGTCGTTGAGGGTCTCCCACCAGTTGAGCAAATGGGCTGTGGCTAGGGTGGCTAAACATCTGGCTTTAGGCCGGACAGTCCGGTTTCCTGGGTTTCTGTCCTCTGTTCAGGACAAAGTCTGGACAGACACTTGTCTGGAAGGGTGTCCTTGTCATCTGTTAACATGAACTGCAACCACAAACTGACTGAGGCTCTCTCTCGCCTCCAGTCAGTCACTAGAGCCAGCGGACATGTCACTGTGACTGATTTGACTGTTTGACCTAACCCTAAGCTATTCACTCTCTGCTGAGCCAGTCATCACATTCAGCCAGTCATGGAGCGAGATGTTACTCTAGTGATTGACTGAAGGTGAGAGAAGCAAGCAGGGCCCACGCGCAGGTCACCTTAAGGTGTTGGGAGGACATGATGGTCTTCAGATGTAAGGCAGGTGGTTTTGGATGCAAGAGTGGAAGTCGCTCTACCCAATTGTCTTTTATCTTGCTGGCGCTTTTGCTGTGAGAAGAGTGTGGCTTAGCGGGTTGATGGGGTGACTTTTAACTGTGAAAGGCATGGCCTATGATGTTCCCCTTTTTTGGGGTTATGCAAGTTGCCAATGGGTAGCAAAGAAACTCCAGCACACCTGAGCCGTGGGAAAGATTGTGCACAGACCTTGTCTGTTTCTAGAAGTCTTAAACACCGAACAATGTAAAATCCAACTGTGTCTTTATTTAATACTCGCAGCAATAAAGAAACATGGGGAGACCACACCCCGGCACTCAGTTGATGCATTTCGGACAGGTTACATGTCCTTAGTCATAACAAATGCAAGTTGCAACTCCGCCTGTGGCGGTTCACTGCCATTTCAGAGACGGTACCGCATACATCCAGTATGTTACCATCCATTGTAGGAAGGGTCAAGGGACCGTCGTTGACGGAAGGTATGTAGCACTGAGGTTCCTGGCCTCGATGGAGTAAGAGACAGTTTTCATGTGTCAGCAGCAGTTGCTGTTTAACACCTTGCTATTTAGTATAGCTGTAATAGCTGATCCGGGACGACTCTTACTGGGAGTAGTCAAAGTGCTTGGTGGGTGACTACTCCTCACGTTTCAGGCCGGGTCTTAACTGGCCTATATAAAAATAAAAAAAAAAGAGCCAGCAGTGTCAGCTGGTGGTTATTACCTCTCTCTGACAGAGGAGCTTTGGCAATCGCTGTATTGGGATCTAAGCCATGTGCTAGGCTGGGGGCCTCAGTTTGGGAGGTCTGCTCTGTCCTATGCAACGCCAATCAGGTGTGAACTGACACCTAGGATAACAGGTGACTCTTTTGCTGTATATACTGTCTAGGTGTGAACGAACACCAAAACTGCAAATAGACTGTCGTACTGTTTTGTTGCCATAAGGCCTCATGCACACGACCGTTGTTTGCTTCCGCGTCCGTTCCGCCGATTTTAGCATTTCAGGTGCGGACCCATTCATTTCTATGGAGCTGTTGAAAATGCGGATAGTGCACCATTTGCCATCCACGTCCGTGATCCGTGGTTCCAGTCCGTCAAACAAATATAACCTGTCCTATTATTTCTGCGGAAAACGGTTCGCGGACCCATTCAAGTCAATGGGACCGCTAAAAAACACGGAGGCACACAAGATTGTCATCCGCGTACGACGTCTGCGTCCGTTTTATTCCTATTATTTGCATGGCAAACCTGTCTTAGACTTTTTTCCTTCCTTTTATGTCTGGTGGTCCTCCAAAAATAAAGGAAGACACACGGAAACAAAAACGGAAACGGATCACGGAACAACGGAACCCCATTTTGTGGATCGGAACACAACAACGGCCGTGTGCATGAGGCCTAAGTGTGAATAAAACACTGACATTTTTGCCTCTATACTGCGTCCGCTTGTCCTGTCTACCAGAGCGAATCCCCACACCATATACACACAGCTGTGTCGGCACTCACTGTATTGTGCCTCCATGAGGCACCATATCTTCATCTACAGCTAGTGCCAGAGGACATCTCTATAGTCTGACCTGTATATGTGACGTATACAGCATTGGCCCATAGCAGCATGGATGCTGTGCATGAGTGAGGTGCATCATGTCAGGTATATAGGATTTGGCACCATCATAGTGCAGCGGGGCTTGGAGATTCTCAAGTATGCATGTGGGAGTATCTGTGCTGGTTAGAGAAGAAACAGAGCACTGTATGCTGGCAAAGGGCTGAGAAACACGTGGCCATTAGGAGATTCTACATTTACTGACTGTTTGCAAACCTCCAGCTGCTTTATTTTTTTGTGCCCCCGCCCCATGCCCCCTTAGTTACTTTTTACAGAAATAATAAATCAGTAAAGAATGTTGTTGTGCCATGGTTGGCATCATCAGACCGCTGGGCAATCTGGGTTTTAGGTCGTTCTCGGTTTCTTCAGTGTCAGTTATAAAGCTTAATCATTATATAAGGAAAAAGTCTGAAAGTAATATAATTCTATATTTCAATTTGCCAACATTTTCAAGATCTCTGCCTGTTGTCAGTGAATACATATATATTTTTTAAAGTGGTTTGATTTTGATGACCTACGTCATCAATATCAGATTGGTGGGGGTCCGACTCCCGGCACTCACGCCGATCAGCTGTTTGAAGAGACCTCTTTCTAGGCCAGTGATGTCACGTTTATTGGTCATGTAGGCTAGGCACATTCAAGTGAGTGCCAAGCACTGCCACTGCTGCAATACCAAACACTGCCAGTATACAGTGATTGGCGCTGTGATTGGTATGCTGCAAGCAGCTCCTCAAACAGCTACCAAGAGTCGATCCCCGCTGATCTGATACTGATGACCCATCCTGAGGGTACAGTATGTCATCAATTTCAGAATCGTGGAATACCCCACCTTAAATGCTTGAAAAAATACGCCAGCTTGCAGGACTATTTATTTTGATAAAGTGGCAGAAACCCGAGAGACCCCGTTTTAAATCGCAGCTTGAATTCCATTTTTCTGCTGGTATGTGAACCTAACCTTAGGGTTTCTTGCAGTTGTATCCAGATCAAGTAATTCTCCCTGAGCTTGACAGACTGATGCTTTATCTACACCGATACATTGTAGCAAACTACCAGAACTGGAAGAAATTGGTAGCGCTGATGTGTTTAGCTCACAGAGGATTGTCTACACTGGATACAAGTGTAGCAAAGTACAGGTTTTCATTCAGTGCCTGAAAGATTGTATTCACACAGAGCAAGCAGAGATCTTGAAATGGGTGCAAAAGCAAATTGCTATGCCTTTAAAATACCTCTATTACTTGAATCATCATTACCTTGATACCCTCCTATTACTCTAGTACATGCCAGTTTGATTCTGCTGATGCCACAGGAGGGGAAGTAGGAAGAAGACCTCTCATCTCTCCTGATATGTCTGCTTTAGGCTCCATTCACACGTCCGTAACGTTTGCGGACCGCACATTGCCGGCACTAATAGAATATGCCTAATCTTGTCTGCAATTGCGGACAAGAATAGGACATGTTCTATTTTTTTCGGGAATGGAAATGCGGACCTGGAAGTGTGGGTCCGCATTTCCGGAGCCGGGCCGCACATCGCGCGGCCCCATAGAAATGAGTAAGTCTGCAATTCCGTTCCGCAAAATGCAGATCGAAATTGCGGATGTGTGAATGGGGCCTTAAGCTGGCCTTGCACATTAGATTTAGGTTAGCTGCACCAGTCTATGTATATGGGACCTCCTGACTCTCCTCCCACAGCAGATGTTGGGGGAGATAGGGATTGGGCAGCTTGGATTTTTAACTGCCCAATCCTTTTGTCCTCAGGGAGATAAGTCGCTCCCAGAGTTGTCTGGCATCGCCTTTCTGCCCTTCCCCGTTCATTATGGTCAGCCAAGCACACACATGTATGGGAGAATCGGTACAGTTAGCTGTCGCTATCTCATGTGAACAATCAGCTTTAGTAACAGTTCTGTAGCACCTTTTCTTAGAACTCTGAATTGTGATGTTCCTCTATTATTCATCTTGGAAAAGGATAGATAGATAAACCTAGGCGTTCCCATTCCCCTTGGCCATGGGTTGTGTTCCTGTATAGTGTGGTACTGTCCAGTTAGAGCAGACAGTGGCATACTGTGTAGGGACACCCTATTGACCGGGGAATAGTAACATCCACTTATCTATTTATTCATACATTTCCAGGAGCAATCATTGAGGAATGCAGAGTTCTAAGAAAAAATATGAAGCTGAATTTTTTAGTAAAACAGGCCTATCTGGAGAGGTGATGGGTAAGTTCCTGGGGTTGGTTGCTGTGAATCTCTCCAGGGACATGTTCGCTCCTTCTGTTGGTACAATGTACATGGAGAGATCTACAGCCCTTTGACTAGTGAATGATGCTGGCAGCCATCATAATAACCAAATCACCGACCAGCTATAAATTTACACCCGCACAGAGGCCTGCCTGGCCGAGCTTCACACATTCCTTGTGTATTCTCTGTCATCCATCATCCATCTAGTTTTTTTTTTCCTTTTTCCACTCTGCTTTCCTGTTTTCCATCTGAAACCCACATTACAAATATCTCCTCGATCAAATGTGACAGAACTCTGCTGGAGTGAGGGTGAATGGATGTCATCCGTGAGAGACTCCCTTACAGTCCTCATTCTTGTGATGGTCTCACAGATGAAAGGGAGAAAGTGATCTCTAGGATCGTAATTGGCTATCCTGGAGGAGAAATATTCCTAAACATATTATAATTTCACATTCTCAGGGCTCATGCACACGACTGCAAATTGCAGATCCGCAAAACACAGGATACCAGCCGCGTACATTCTGCAGTTTGTGGAACGGAATGGCCAGCGCCTAATAGAGCAGTCTTATCCTTGTTCGTAATGCGGACAATAATAGGAGATGTTCTATTTTTGGGGAACGGTCATATAGGCATACAGACATTTCCGTATTTTTTATTTTTTTTGCTACCGCATTGAAGTGAATGGTTCAGCATATGGGCTACAAACAAAACTGGACCGGACACGGAAACAAAAATATGTTTGTGTGCGTGAGCCCTATTCACACGTCAGTTTTTGGTCAGTGATTTCCATCAGTGATTGTAAGCCAAAACCAGGAGTGAAGCCTTCACAGAGATAAGGGAAAGATCTGCACCTGCTCTGTATTTTTGACCTGCACCTGGTTTTGGCTCACAATCACTGATGGAAATCACTGACCAAACACTAACGCTGGGTTCAGACCTGAGCGTTCTGAAACGAGCGCTCTGTATGCGCGATTGTACTGGCGTTTACAATCGCGCATACAGAGACTGGCGTTCACACATTGTCGCGCGTTCCCGAATTTCTATGTGCGGGAACGCGCGACAAACGCCCAAAAAAAAGCTCAAGCACTTGTTTGAGCGTCGGGCGTTTTACAGCGCGATCGTACGCGCTGTAAAACGCCCAGGTGAGAACCATTCCCATAGGGAATCATTGGTTCTTGCCTGTTGTGCGTTTTACAGCGCGTAGGAACGCGCTGTAAAACGCTCAGGTGTGAACCCAGCCTCAGGCCTCTTTCACACGGGCGTCATGTTTTTTGCCCGGATAAGATGCGGGTGCATTGCGGGAAAATGCGCAATTTTTTTTCAGCGCGAGTGCAAAACATTGTAATGCGTTTTGCACGCGCGTGAGAAAAATCTGCATGTTTGGTACCCAAACCCGATCTTCTTCACAGAAGTTCGGGTTTGGGTTAGGTGCAGGGCTGTGGAGTCGGTAGATAAATACTCCGACTCCTCAGTTTGTTGTACTTCCGACTCCGACTCCTCTGTATTTAATATGCGAATGTATTTTATACATTCCTTGAAGGAAAGAAAGGCAACATACATGTCATTACCAAATGACTACTGGCTGGGAAGCCAACAGTCTACTGTATTAAACAGTTTAAGCAAAAGACAAACACAATGAAAACAACAGTTTTATTCCTTTTTTTTAATCAAGTGGCTGGATAGTAGCAGGAGGCATAAACATCAGGAACTTTACAAGTTAATAAATGCAAACCACATTATTTGGTTGTTTTAGAACAAAAACAAAGCTTATCTATATGAACCAAAAACAAAATCTGTAAAACCTAGAAATGGTTTATATTAATCTTCTTCACATCACTGAACGCGTTTGTTTTGCGGTTACGTGAGGCACTGCATGCATTGGCCTTTATTCTTACAGTAGAGAAGTCATTAATTATAACTGTTTATGAATTCGGACATTTAAACTTGCTTTTTTTTTTTTTTTATTCCAATTTAAATTTAGTAGGAATCGGAGTCGGTTCATTTTTTGCCGACTCTGACTCCAGGTACCCAAAATTGACTCCGACTCCTCGACTCCAACTCCACAGCCCTGGTTAGGTGTTCTGTAGACTGTATTATTTTCCCTTATAACATGGTTATAAGGGAAAATAATAGCATTCTTAATACAGAATGCTTAGTGAAATAGGGCTGGAGGGGTTAAAAATAATAATAATATTAATAATAATAATAATAATTTAACTCTCCTTAATCCACTTGATCGCGCAGCCGGCATCTCTTCTGTCTTCTTCTTTGCTGTGCACAAGAATAGGACCTTTGATGATGTCACTGTGCTCATCACATGGTCCAATCACATGGTTCATCACCATGGTAAGGGACCATGTTATTGGATCATGTGATGTGACGTCACCAGAGGTCCTTAGCTGGCAGCTCAACATTACAGAAGAAGACAGAGATCCGCAACTACGCGATCAAGTGAACTCGGTTAGTTAATGTTTTTTTATTTTTAACCCCTCCATCACTAGTTTACTTTGCATTCTGTATTCAGAATGCTATTATTTTCCCTTATAACCATGTTATAAGGGAAAATAATACAGATTGGGTCCCCAGCTCGATCATCTCCTAGCAACCATGTGTGAAAATCGCACCGCATCCGCACTTGCTTGCGGATGCTTGCGATTTTCACGCGGCCCCATTCACTTCTGTGTGGCTTGCGTTGCATGAAAAACGCAGAATATAGAGCTTGCTGCGATTTTTCATGCAACGCACAAGTGATGCGTGAAAATCACAGCTCATGTGCACAGCCCCATAGAAATGAATGGGTCAGGATTCAGGCCTAAGGCCCCTTTCACACAAGCGAGTTTTCCGCGCGGGCGCAATGCGTGACGTGAAAGCAAATGCACCCGCACTGAATCCTGACGCATTCATTTCAATGGATCTGTGTACATGAGCGTTGTTTTCACGCATCACTTGTGTGTTGCGTGAAAATCAGAGCATGTTCTATATTCTGCGTTTTTTTTCACGCAGCCCTGGCCCCTTAGAAGTGAATGGGGCTGCGTGAAAAACGCATTGCATCCGCAAGCAGGTGCGATGCGTTTTTCGCTGATGGTTGCTAAGAGATGTTTGTAAACCTTCAGTTTTTTATCACGCGCGTGAAAAAACGCATCAAAACGCATTGCAGCCGCACGGAAAAAACTGAACAACTGAACGCAATCGCAGACAAAAGTGACTAAACTTGCTTGCAAAATGGTGCGGGTTTCACTGAACACATCTGGACCTAATCCGTCCCGCTCGTGTGAAAGGGGCCTAACTGTATGAATAAGGCCTAAAGAGCCTCCCCTGACTACCATCTCTTGCCAAATGCAGGGGCAGAGGTCTAGAAGGTGACTTGCTCCTTAAAGGGAACCTGTCACCAGGATTTTGTGTATAGAGCTGAGGACATGGGCTGCTAGATGGCCGCTAGCACATCCGCAATACCCAGTACAGAAAGCCGCCAATCAAGCCAAGAGGGGAACCGCCCAGCATGACTCTTTCAAGGAGTGCCTCCTCCTCCATGGCCCCTGAAACTGGTTACAATACAGAAATCAAAAAGCTTTTTTGGACATCATTGTGACTCCTGGATGGCAGGTTGGGGCAGCTTGGGAGCCTAAAGGCAACTCCCTCACATCTCTCTCATATGCATACTCAGATGAACTTGTATGTGTAGTTAATGGGCAAAGGGAAGAAGGCTGCTGCCAGACACTTATGGCGGTGGCTTATCTCACAGGAGAACAAAAGGATGAGGCTAAAGTATTATTTTTGCCAACCCTTTTCTCCCCTGATAGAGGATGTCGGTAGCTCCCCACACACATGAAATTGTCAGCCGGCAGTTTCGGCCAACAAAACACTAATGGTTTAAATGGGGGTTTCTGTGATTTTAATACTGATCGGTGGGGCTCTGACACCCAGGACCCCCACCGAACAGCTATTTGAGAAAGCAGTGACGCTTGCATTAGCTCTATAGTCTTCTCGCTGCTTTCCCTAGGCCAGTGACGACACGTTCATCGGTCACGTGGCCTAGACGCAGCTCAGCCCCATTGATGTGAATGGGGCTGAGCTCGATACCAAACATAGCCGCTATACAATGTACGGTGCTGTGCTTGGTGAGCAGAGAGAAGGTCGCTGCGCTCACTCCTTCTCAAACTGGAGGGAGCCGTTGCCTTCTCAAACAGTTGCTCGGCGGGGGTGTCGGACCGATCAGATATTGATGACCTATCCAGATGGACCCTTATGGTATTTAAAAAATGTTTTATTTAACTCATCTATTTCTATTGTCCCAGACAGGACTTTGTGTCTGTAGGATGGGGTCAGGTACTATATAAGGAGCATCATTTCCCTCTATTCTATAAGTATCTGGCTCTAATTCAAAATCATACTGGTTGGTTCAAGGGGCTGCCCATTAATTAAAGCTTTTGGATTTGTCCGGAGTGTCTATTTGATTGGACACCACGTCCTTTATTTTATGCACAATATACTGTGTACCTTATTATTGTGAAAAACTTTAATAAATACCATTGAAACATAAAGCTTTTGGGCCAAGTCTCCTTTCCAGTTCTCTGACGACTTCTGTCAATATCAAAGCCTGTAGCTAATAGGCTGGTTGTACGCAGCCATAATAAAGCTGCATTTTAGCCTCCAGACTTCAACTATAGGGGCGACTTGTGTATCTGGGTTTTCCAGGATTTTACTATAGATGGCCTATAGCTTGGCAGGGATCTGACACCTCTCGCACTGCCGATCAGCTGTGTAGCGGTTGGAGTTGGTTACTTCAGCACTGCTGTATTCCCAGTGCCGGAGCTACTTCGGAACAGCTGATCTGTGGGGTGTTGGACCCCTGCCGATCAAATACGGATTCCTCCCCCCTCAATAACATATTTATAAGGGATATTTAAACTATTGTAAGGCCACTTTCACGATGGAGTAGTTTTGCATTACTATTTGAACGCCAAAGCCGTGAGTGGGTCCAAACATGGGAGAGGAGCAAATCTTTACGCTGTACTTTTCCTCTGTAGGTACCATTCCTGGCTTTGGCTTACAAGTACTGATGCAAACTAATGACCAAATACTGACCGTGTGAAAGTGGCCCAACACTGAGGTTTGACAGCTATACAGTACTGGTTTATCTGTTGAGCTGAAAAGAAGGCAAGAAGCATCTATAACAGCCCTTCATGTCCGCCCAGCGCTCAGTGAACAGGATGTGGTACTTCTGTATCCTGTTTCACCCCTGGAGGACGGCGTCATCACAGTGCCGTGGTCTGCTACAGAAATGACATCAGCTATTGCGAGTTCAGGCACAATATCAGCTTATGTGTCTGCTCCAATTACTTAAGGAAGTGAATAATAATACGCTGAGAAACAGATTTAACCATTTTGCTGCCAGGGTTTTAGGCACACCTAAAAAACCTGAATTATAACACTTGTGGGCGCCTTTCCCTCTACTGGAATTAATGGAGCTCTCTCAATATTAGAAAAAACTGAGTAAAAACATTCAAGAAAATTATATGGGATTATATACAAAAAAATGTCCTATCATCGTGTCAGGTGACCAATGCTCTTTAAGGTCCATTGATGTTCTGATATCTGGCTTAGTTCAAGTTACATATAGCTTGTGGTGGTGGCATCTAGATTCTCCACATCACATGAATGGAGCTCAATGTAACTACCTGTTGTAAGTCAGTCTTTTTTCTAATTTTAGAGACGTCACAAGGCAAAGAACGAGCAAGAGCTGAATGACGTAAATGGTGAGAACGTTCTGTGCAATCCATTCTTGTACAAGTGACAGGAGATGGTAAAAGAAACCCAATGCAATTATTTAACCCTTTTTCACATGTATGTGCAGAGTGGTGACTGATTAGAAATATCTAGGCAAAGAAATCAGGCAACCCTGGAGAGATCCTGATCAAAGCTGATGTTGGTCCGACATGGGTTACCAATGGATAGTTGACCTGCGTGTGAACATTGTGGGTTCCATGTTCAGCAAATGATTTTGCCTTGGTTGAATAGGTTTGCATGTCCAATGTATAGTCTGTTGGTTTCACCATGGTCTCTTTTCTTTTCTCCACCTAATATATAGATAATGGGACCCAAAAGATCAAGGACAATGAGCAGGAAATTCAAAACCTCCTTCAGAGATTCCAGGAGGAGAAGGTTGCTCTGGAAAAGGCCAACAGCCTCAAGTTGGAAGAGCTGGAATGCGAGGTGAAAGAACAGGTTAGTTGCACTTCAAGCAAGCGTGGGGATCATCCCTAATTGCCTGGCTTTGAAGATGGTGGCCAATCATTCATTTTGCTACAGAAGAAATGTAATATGAGATGTTCGCCATTTAACTGCATGGACGTCTACGTAATGCATGGATGTCCAAGTCTGCCATTGTTGGTAGTTCTCTGCTATTCGCTAGGGTTGAAGGATCCTTCCCTGTGTAGTCCATATGGCATTTCATTATAAGGCAGCCCCTGTAAGTATTTCTGGAGTGGAATACTCTAAAGCAGGGATGGCCAACCTGCGGCTTTCCAGCTGTTGTGTAACTACGATTCCCACCATGCCCTGCTGTAGGCTGATAGCTGTAGGCAGTCTGGGCATGCTGGGAGTTGTAGTTTTGCAACAGCTGGAGAGCCGCAGGTTGGCCATCCCTGCTCTAAAGTTTTCCTAGAGGCTTGTTACACGTGTTTCCTGTAGGTCTTGACTTAAAAGCATTTAGTATTCAGTAAAATTTCCTATTAGGGTACTTTCACACTAGCGTTATTCTTTTCCGGCATTGAGTTCCGTCTTAGGGGCTCTATACCGGAAAAGAACTGATCAGTTTTATCCCTATGCATTCTGAATGGAGAGCAATCTGTTCAGGATGTCTTCAGTTCAGTCTTTTTGACTTTTCAGGACAGAGATAATACCGCAGCATGTTCCGTCCAAAATTCCGGAATACTTGCAATTGAAATGTATTAATGCCGCATCCGGCCCCGAGTGTTCAGGCAAAACGGATCCGGCATTGCGGTCTGCGCATGCTCAGACTGCAAAAAATGTAAAAAAAAAAAAAAAGCCGGATCCGTTTTTCAGGATGACACCGGAGAGACAGATCCGTCAGTTCAATGCATTTGTCATACCGTCTGACAAATGCCATCAGTTTCCATACATTTTGACGGATCCAGCAGGCAGTTTCTCTGCAAGTGTGAAAATACCCTTAAGTATTAAATTCTCCTGTCATCTAGAAAATTGTACCACATCTCTAGTCCCTAAAGGGGTTGTCCAGTGATTTATTTATTTGGATAAAAAATAAAAGAAATAATACCTCCCTGATCCCCCTACCACTCCCGTTCCAATGCATTCTGTACTTTCTGCTCCCTCTTGAGATAGATATATGACCACTGCTGGCAGTCACTCGCTGCAGAGGTCATGGCTTGAGAAAATACCGAACACGTGACCTGTTGGGAGAACTTAAAGGGATTTTCCCATAACCAAGATTTATAATCCATCTACAAGATAGGTGATAACATATGATCACTTGGACAACCACCACCCCAAGAAGTGGGGTCCCCTGTGTAAATTGCATGAAGAATGCATGCATGAACACAGATCCAGTCACGTCTGTGGGAAGTGGTTACACCTGTATTGTCTAGGCAATGCTCTGCGAGCTGAACAGCTTGGACTCCAGACTGATACATTGTAGTAAACCACCAGAGGGATTTGTGCAGCAGATGCTGATGTATTTAGCTCGCAGAGCATAACCTACACCGGATACACCTGTATTGTCTAGTCAATGCTCTGCGAGCTAAACAGCCTGGACTCCAGACTGATGATGTATTTAGCTCACAGAGCATTACCTACACTGGCTGGATACAACTGTATTGTCTAGGCAATGCTCTGCGAGCTGAACAGCCTGGACTCCAGACTGATGATGTATTTAGCTCACAGAGCATTACCTAGACTGGATATATTGTTTTTTGAGATCAGGACTAGGAATGGACGGGTTTGCAGGCTGTGAATGTAAACAAGAATGTTCTCATTCACTGACGGCAAACGTATTTCTTGTCAACTTAGAGTAATTAAAGTATATTGGCTAGTTGTAGAACTTTTCATTCATACAGCAAGTAATAATTAGTATAAAACCAGAAATTGACTGCATTTCAACGTTCCGTGACAAACATTGAGGAATCTTTGGTGTTACAGGCAAAGAGAGATGCAGAAGCAGAGACAGAGCGGCGACTTTCTGAAAAGGCCACAGAGATGAAAGCTGAAATGGATGTGAAAATTGCAGGTGAGGCAAAATATAGTATTTTTTTCAGACTATTAGACATATTTTTAACAGACTGAAAGCAGGTAGGCATGAATAGGCTAGAGCTGCTGTCCAGCTTCACACTGTCCATGTGTCGCCTACAGCAATAATTGTCAAAACGCCCTTTGTTTATCTATACATGCTGCTGTTAGGTGTCATAATTCCCAATAGCTGCTGGCAATCACTTCTGTAATACATGACAATGCAGAAGTATGCTTTTCTCTGTTACACTGACAGTTAAGCCCTCACGTAAGAGCAAACTCAGCCGAGCCTACCAATTTCTGCAGGACTGGCTGACCACCCTACGTGTATGCGACTTTCGAAATCTCACGTACACAGTGCAGAAATTTTCAGCTTGGAAATTGAACTGTGACGTGAATTTAGAAATCCGCATCTTGTCAATTGTTTGTGTGGATTTTCAGTGCAGATTTAACCCTTTGCAATGCAAAGGGTGAGATCTAGGTCAAAGCTGCGTCAAAATCCACAAGTGACGCATGCAGATTTTGGTGCAGAAACACGAAAACCTGCACATTGTGCATGTAGCCTTAAACTTTGTAGCATGCTGCTAGCTGGTATTATGATGTATTAGTCGTATGCACGCTTCCCTTGCCCTCCACCTGCTGATTGACAGGTTTCTCCATATCCACTGTAATAGGGTCTCAAAAGAGGGCATTAGAACGGAGTTGACAGGTTCCCTTTAATCATCTGGGATCATTCACTCCAAGTATATCTATCTAGCGATCACCTCCAACTTTGATTGAGAGACACATAGAATGAGAAATAATAGTACATATGTATTTACTAGTCTTTTATGTTGTGTTTTATATTTGTCTTGGTTTTTGATTAGGAATAACGTTGAGTTTTTTTGGTCACAGAGCTGCAGAAATCCTTTGAGAAAGAAAAGGCCTCACTTACAGTAAGCAGTGAAAAATTATTGTAACATAGACACCCTGTCCTGCCTCACCCGCTGCCGGCCACTCATCGAGGCTGGGAATGCACACTTACTCCACTGTGTCCCCATAGTGCACATACAGGGCCACACATTCCTCCCCTGGATGTGGCAGCCTGTGTCAGGTGAGGTGGTACAGCGTTAGAGGTTTTTCAAGATTTATATGCTGATGACTTGTCCTCATTAGTATCTTATCTGTGGGGGTCTGACTGTCGGGATCCCCACCAATTAGCTGTTTGAGAAGGGATCTGCGCTCACAGTAGCGCTGTGGCCGTCTCGCAGCTTTTCCCTAGGCCGGTGATGTCACGGTCATCGGTCATGTGGCCTAGGCACAGGTCAGCTCCATTGAAGTGAATAGGGCTGATCTGTGATACCAATGTACTGCCCTTGGCTTGGTGAGCTGAGAGAAGGCTGCTGTGCTACTGTGAGCGCCGCTGCCCTCTCAAACAGCTGATCGGCAGGGATCCTGGATGTTGGACCCCCACCGATCAGATACTAATGACCTATTCAGAGGATAGGTCATCAGTAAAAAAAAAAAACTCTCGGAAAACCCCTTTAAATATGCTGTAAATGTCAGTGATGGGCATTGGCGGATTTGGCATTTCTGTCTACCCCCCCAGAACCCCCCCCCCCCCCCCATGTCAGTGTCACACTCTGTCCCTGTTGCACCATTAAGCTCCCAGTGGCCCACTAAGCCCCACTCTCAGCTAAGCACTGTAGCCTGAGCACATCTGCTACTGCTGTACAGCTGGGAAGCTGGCCCTGTCTGCTCCCTTTTTTTTTTTTGCTCTTTAGCCGACCACTTGTGGCCAGCAGGGGGCCCCCTCATCTCTGGGGCCTCAAGCATTTGCATGGTATGTGGGGTGTAAGGCTGGGTTCAGACCTGAGCGTTCGGGATGGAGCGCTCTTTATGCGCGATTGTATGCACTGTTTACAATCGCGGCTCCGGAACAAGCGAACGCCCATTGTCGCGCGTTCCCGCTGAAGTCTATGTACGGGAACGCGCGACAAGACTCCCCAAAGAAGCTCCTGTACTTCTTGGAGCATCGGGCGTTTTACACCGCGATCGTACGCGCTGTAAAACGCTCAGGTGAGAACCATTCCCATAGGGAATCATTGGTTCTTGCCTGTTGAGCGTTTTACAGAGCGTAGGAAAGCGCTGTAAAACGCTCAGGTCTGAACCCAGCCTAAAGTCCACTCCAGTGATGGGACTACCTCCTTTCACCACTTCCCTTCAGACCTACATATCTGTTGCTCAACTACATTTGTAGGAAAATAATGGACTTAAAAAAACGGGAGGAGATCGCTAATGTAAAGGCTGTACCACCACTCTGCTGTGTGCACCATTGTGTTTAAAGTGTCAGCAAGTCCCTGATATGTTATTTCTAATGATTTATTATAACCATATTTGATTCCCTTACATTGCTTTTATTTTTTTTTTCAAATTACAGTCTTCAGAAAAAAAAAAAAATTCTAGTCGCTGATCCTCTGTTAACAACTCCGGGTAGTGACGTGACTGCATACTCGTATGTATTAAATGCACTAATTATTCAATATACTGTATCTGCTCTTTATAGGAAACCATCACTGACCTTAAAAGCCAGTTGGAATCCTTTTTACAAAAAATTCAGCAAAGTGAGGAATCGGCCTTGAAACAAAACTACGAAAGACATATTAAGGTACAAAACCCGAATCATGCCACAATTGGTACCAGCGCAGTTGCCAGTGTGGTACCGTCACCAGTTTGCAGTTATGCTGTTAGCAGTGTAGGGACACATCCTATTGACAAGGGGAAAGATAATTTTCACTTCATATCTTTCCATGAGGAATAACAGAGGAATGGCACAGTGTAGAGTTTGAAGAATAGATGCTCCAGAATTTTGATGAATTTACTTCAGAGGCACAGCAAGCAGCGCTGCATTATTTTTACATAAGTCCATGCTGCATTTCCAATGTAAGTGCACAGTTTAGTCCTCATGCTTGGCAATTCTATGTTCTTCCGATCGGTGGGATTTGTGCTCTGTTTACTCCCCTGCAGTGTGTTACTCATTGATATTCACAGCGTAGTTATTTTAGGTGCACAATGCAGTAATCCTATTCCTTTCATAATCTGTCCGCACTTAGGTGTGTTTTGCATTCCTCGCCTCCCTCTTGTCATGCACATGGAGGCTTAAAGGGCCCAGAGTATATTTTTGGAGCCAGCATTTTTTTTTATAAGGTCAAAAGTTTAAAAATGAAAAGTTCTATTTTTTTTCTCTTTATTTTTTTTTGCCTTATGTAATGTTTACTTGATTCAGCTGTTTGGACGCTGGAACCTATTACATTTCAGTATTCATCATATTGTATGAGTACTCCCAACCTCTTGGCTGAACTGAAACTCCTAATGTAGGCAGCTGTATGCCTATACAGCAGGGACCAGCAACCTTTGGCACTCCAGCTGTTGTAAAACTATAACTCCCAGCATTTCACTTCTGTGAGAGTTCAGAGAACAGCCACGCAAGTGTGCATGATGGGAAGCACATCTATTGTAAATACAATCTTCAACACTGAAATTGCAATGCCAAGAAGGACAAGCCAAAAGGTCACTAAGATCCGCAGATGATCACATTTTTAAGCACTTAGCTCCAATTTGTAGCATGTAGAAGGGGCATAAAAGCCAGATTGGACGCAAAGTTAGTAGTGACTGCTGCACCCAATCCCTGTCCTCAGTATTAGAACACTAAGGATACTGATTGGCTGTAGCAGTCACATCTAATATACCAACATGTCACCACTGCGGCTTGTAAACAAGCAGCGGCAGAAGGACCGGAGCAGTGCCACAGAAAAACAGTGCCAGAGAAAGGGGTGAGTATAGCATCATTTTTATTTTGGGCTATTGTAGGGCTTGGCCAAGATTTTTTATTATCTTGGTCAACCCTTCAATACAGAGCTTCAAATTCAAAGCATAGACCTAGAGTTAGAGGATTGTAAGCTCTTGCGAGCAGGGCTGTCACTTCTAGCATTTGATTTGTGTGTTAGTGTTTAACACTGTGATGTCTGATTTAGTTTGTACATGTACCCTTTGAATAGGAAAGTACTGCAGAATGTTATTATAAGATACAGTTCTGCTGCCTGCAGCCATCACGTGGGGAAGCTTACTGTTTATATGTTTTAATGTTACAGTATAATGAAATCCAGACATAAAGCGCCCTCTAGTGGTGGATGCACACAATCAGAATCCTATAATTCAAAGGGGATTTCCAGGACTTTCCTATTGATGACATATCCTAATGATAAATCATCAATATGGGTCTGACTCTTGGCATCCAAAGTGAATAGCTGTTTCCAGTAGCTGCAGCACCAAACCCAAGCACAAGAATACACAGCTTTGCACACGGTCTAGTGGCTGTATCTGATTACTACAGTGCTGCTCCCACGGACTTGAGAGAAGCGCTGCAGTGTGCAGAGATAAGTACTGGAAAGCCTCAGTAAAGGGGTTGTCCAGCCTTGAAGCAGACAGCCCCTGGAGTCCTAACCTCTACCCCCAACATAAAAAAAAAACACTCACCTGACCGCAATCCAAACGCTGTTACATTCCTGGATTCTTCCGGTCCCCACGGGATCAGGAAATGGCTTGGTCCAGTGACCACTGTAGCCAGTCACAGGTCTCAGCAGTCACATCAGCTTGAATGATACATCACAGCCAATGGGCACAGGTTGGGACTTAAGGAGTTGTTGGCTCCAAGCCTGGACAACCCCTTTAACAATACGGTTGGACAGGGGATTTGACCCTCTGCATCAGGTATCATTATGTAAAAATACATCCTATATTAGGAAATTAATCAGCATAGAATTATGGTTCTTTAAAGGGGGTTTTCCAGGTTTTTAATATTAATGACCTATCCTCAGAAATGGTCATCAATATCTGATCAGAGGGGTCCGACTCCTGGCACCCCTACTGATCAGCTGTTTGAAGGACAGCCTCTTCCTAGACCTATGATGTCACATTCATCAGTCACATGTCCTAGGCTCAGCTCCGTCCCATTTAAGTGAATGGGCCTGAGCTGCAATACCAGGCCCAGCTGCTATAGAATGGATGCCGTTGCACTTGGTAAGCTATGAGGAGGACGCAGCGCTCATTAGAGTTCTGTGGCCTCTTCAAACAGCTGATCATTGGGGATGCTTGGTGTTGGACCCCAATCGATCAGAAATTGGTGATCTATCCTGAGGATAGGTCATCAACATAGAAGACTCGGAAAACCCCTTTAAATGACTTGCTGATAAAATGTGGAGTTTCACTTTATGGATACCATGTACAGTGCAGGACTGGTAGCATTGGGGAATTTGAATGTCCCCATACGCTGGAGCCTCACTTCTGCTATGGCAGCCAGTTAGATGTCTGCCAGCTATAAGTTTGCAGCAGAGTTATACAAGAATTAGCTTGTCATTTAAATTCCAGTACATTGTGCTATTTAGAATACTTGTATACGTATTTCAGCCATTAAGGTCAATGCTTTACCTTTGTTCTCCAATGATATCACCTTTATGGTATTTACTAAGGATTATGGCAGCCCTGGTGAGTTCTGGGAACAAGAACTGCACAGCTTATACTTTGTCATTGAAATGAAGAGCAGCCTGAACAAGGAAAAAGACAAGAAGCTACTGAACCAGCAAGTCATGGTGAGATATATCCTATACTGACCTCCTAATGCACTATTATGATGCATGCAGGGGTGCACCACCAATGAGGCCAGGTGAGGCAATCACCAGGTGGGGGCAAGAGGGGGGCAGCAGAAGGGCCATGGGCTGAAGGGAAGGGGTTAGGTTAAGAAATTGGCATTAGGGAGGGACGGGCACAGTTTCAGTTTTCGCCTCAAGCAGCAGAAAGGCTAGGTGCACCCCTGAATGCATACACATAATGCCGTGCAACTGAGTGATTCAAAATCTCTGCTTGGGAAAGTGAATTGAACCTGACTGTTTGCCATGCACTTGTCCGAGCATGCATGTGTCTTGAATGGGGAGAGGGGAGGAAGCAATTACTAGAAATAGTACTCTGATGGTGGTTTATCTCCATGAGAACAAATGCTTCTGGCAAGGGCCCTATTAGACTGCCAATGTTCAAGCATTGTGAGCTCCAATGGATGATAAATCCATTGGCACTTGTTTGCACTGGCTTGATTACACAGGCTGAATCAAACTAAATGTGGGAGGAACAATTGTTACCGCAGTTGTCCCTCCCTTATTCAGTTCTGTTAATTCGCAGCAGTACATTTTTGATTATACAGGCCAGTTATCGGGAACGAGCAATTGAGCTCTGCGTCAGGAGGCCCTCATACATATCATAGTGATAATTGCTTTGCAAATCATGGTTCCTGTGGAAAATATAACTTTGTTTAATTTCTGGAATCTGCGAGCTGCATTCAGACAGACTTAATATAGGCATAAGACACAGACCATCATGTGAATTGAACTTAGGTCACCATAGAATCCAATGATGTCCATTTGAATGAGGCCTTATGCTATATATAAAGTTGAATTGGACCACTATTGTGCCAGATGATCCTCAGGTGGGCCAATGGTTCCTAAAGGTCTTGCAGAAGGCCACCCAATCTAAAACAAACATTGTAGCCAATCAGTTGTTGCTAGGAGCAATTATTGCTGAATTTCTATAGGATCCAGTGATAAGTTGATGTGTTCTGTATAGATGGGGCAGACCATGAGCATGGTTTTATCTGGTGGGTCCAAGAAAACCTAATTTATAACTCGTCAATTCTATCTGTTTTTGGCAGATGGAGAGAATCCTTACACTGGAGGAGAAAGTGAAGATGCTCCAGCAGGAGAATGAAGCCCTTCAAGAACAGACACATAATCACTCCACCATCACGATGTGAGCTCTGCATTGAATTGTATTACATACATTTCAGCTTTGCATTGTTAGATTTCTGTCCAGGAGTTTTGCATATTCAGGACCACAAAAATCTCTCAATTAAATTGAATATATTAATAAATCCTTCCCACAATTCTTTGCTTTCCAAAAAATACATGATACATATGTGGCTGTATGGAGCTACCATTAGAGGAAGCAGGTGGATTTATATATCTTTTCCTGCCTGGGTTTTATGTCATATGTCCTTGCAGAATGGCAATTCAGTAGCCCAGAATGTACCTGGTATGTCCTTGCTGCTGATGGCTTGTTTTAAAGTTGGCAATCTCAGATTTAAAACAGGATCAAGATCAAGGCTCTATCCATGACACACCTTAAGTAAGTTAGAGCCATTAGAGTTGGGTCTCAGTGAAAACTGCTTATATCTGCAGCTTTCATTCCTGACCTGATTTCTAATTGCTCTGTCTCACAATTTATCTCAGAACCTCAATCTTGGTCTCTTGGTCTTGTTTTAAAGGTGAGACTGTGAAACCTGGCATGGATTTATATCTTTTACACAGCTTAGCCAGCCTGGAGAAGATGTGGGGGGGGGGGGGGGTGCAGTGGGAGAGTGCTTCCAGGCTGCACAGAGGAGAGTTACTGAACATGTCCCCTGAGGGAGGATAACATGGACTTCTTTGCATGTTATCAGTCCCCCTTTTGCCATCATTTAGAAAGCATACTTGTTATCTGATTGTCACATATGGGTGGTCAGTTTTCCCCCCCCTAATTAGACGGTTTATTGACATTATGATCCAGGCATTTACGAGCGTCCAGATCACAGCACCAAATAAATTGCACCAAACACAGGAGTTTTACATGCTCAGGACCACAAAAATCTCTCAATTCATATGAATATATTAATAAATCCTTCCCACAGCAATGCTCGGCTTCTCACAAAGTTCTAAACACACAAGCATAATAATAATTCCGTTATAAACTGTCCCTGTTTTTTGTCCATAGCCTATCTTTTAGGTTTACAATATGCTGATGGCTTCTTAAGAGATCCTGGCTGCAATAATAGCAATAACGATTATCACTAATGATAAATATCTGTAATATGAAAAAAAAATATTAATCGGTCAGAAAATACATTTTTGCTCACTGACTGTTGCCATAAAAAATATTTTTCAATTACTTCAGCTTTCCTTATTTTTTTCTTTTCAAGCAGCAGTATTCAGACACTTTTCAGACAGGTGTAATAGGGGATTTTTTGTGACCATATTAGGGGTGCATAACCCAGACCTCCCGCAGTTTGTCAGAACCAAAAGTAGGGCACTGACAATTCATTTCCTGATGAACTACAGTAGGTTCAAGTGCCATGTTGATAATACGGGAGTAATAAAACATCTATTTTGTACCCGACTGAAAACGACTTGTATTTTGGATTTTTGTAGCACATACAGCATGTAGACTTGTGTGGTATGTATGAACTCTTCATATCTTACAGATTTTTGCAGACTATACTTTACCAGCATATGGTGTCATGATCACGTACGTATGCAACATAACGGGCCACGAGGGGCACTCTGGCATTCACAGCACCCGTGACCTTGGATGTGACTGTAGGGTGGGACTCTGTCCCCATTCTCTACTAAGATAGAAGTGAACCCCCAAACACATCCACACATCCACACACAACGCTGTCACCATTCGTCATTACGGCCAAAGAAATACCCTGGTTACAGGTGCACAGCATTCACAGGAACGCCATGCGTTCTAACATGCGACAGAGAAACCAGCACACTGCCCTTCAATGGTAACACAGCAAAGTGGTACTTAGAGGGCATGGCAGAAAGAATGACTTATTAAATTTAAGATTTTTTTAAACAAAAATGTACAGTGATAAAAGGTTACAGAAAGATGACAAAAAAGGACAGAAATAAAAGGGATAAAATAATGAATTGCACACCAATTAGATCAGCGATTAGATTAGTGGGCGCCATAGCCACCGGGTGCCTGCTGTTTTAACCCACACACATTAACCTCTCAGATGACATGGTCACATGTGACGTTACGGGTCCGTTTGAAGAGCGATGGTAGTCTATATAAGGTTATTCACACAGCAGTTTTTTTGACAGCCAGTGAATAACGTACGTCAAAAAATAGAACCTGTTCTATTTTGTCCTGACCAACAGCCCCCATACATTCCTTCCCGATACTCTGCTGCTCGTTCAGTGTGGGTTAAGCCCTGTATTTACCGTACATACAGAGATCACCTCCACAGTATGAGATCGAGGGATAGCTATTGCGATTGCTTGTCCTCATACAGCTGTATTGTCTAAACAGCGACCCATAATTAATGTGCCTGTACTAATTAATCATTTAACCATTTACACGTGCAGATCATCAGGAACAAGCGTTCCCAATAATCTGCCAGATTTATCTGAATGTGTAAATCCACCTATAGAAATGCATAGGTTTTTAAAGGAACTGTATAAGCAAAGCTTTAGGAAATTTTTAATCAAAGACCTAATGCAAATTTACGTTATGTTTCATCCCAGATGGATTGGTACAACATAAATTAATTGTGAAGGCGGACATAGCCTTTCTACTCAACTATGCATTGTGCTCCACCTAGTGGCAACTCCTGGACACTGCTCTGAAGCAGGAGAAGCAATTTGGTGCAAGGCACCATTCTCACCTTGGGCCTCATGAAAGTTGTTAGGCCTGTCTCCAAGTTTTGTTTCCTTGTTAGAGCCAGTTTTGCCCAATTTTCTAATTCTGGTATTGTAAAAATCCACATTATATTGAATTTCTGTGCTGGATTATTAGATTTATTGACGTTCAAATGTAACTATGTTAAGAATTAATGCCGCCACCTCTGTTGTATTTCAGGTGCTTGACTGAGGAGCTTCTAAGCAATAAGGCTGCCCTGGAGAAGGAAATACAGCTCCGGGAACAGCTTCAACATGATAAAGAGCAACACGTGTACCGGGCAGTCAGCGGAGACCCGTCCTTGCCATTCTCATTGTCTATTTCCTCACAGGATGTGGCTGTTTTGGTGACTTAGACCAAAGACCAATAAAAACTAATGGACAAATTGTTTAAGCATTGTTTTATACTGAGAAGCTGAACTGGCCTGATCCAAGGATTGCCGTCTCTTCTGGATGGAGCCAGATGTTGGATTTTATTTATTACTTTTAATTATATAATCAATAAACCCAGTTCTTGTCACTGGTGTCCATAACTAAATGAGTGCTTCACCCCCCCCACCACTCGTAATCTTCCTTCTTGTTACCCTGTCACTAATCCGGAACCGAAGAACACGACTGTCATTAAACTCTAGATTTTTACTTCTCTTTATTGTTGTTGTTGTGGCCACCATCGGTCAACATTGCTTTTACCATACTACATAAAAGGGAAGTCAAGCCAAAGTGGTCTTCTAATGCGTGAAAGATACATGACAGAAGATCACAGTGGTGAAGTCAGTCTCGGCCTACAATTTGTCTGTAGAATGAAGGGGCTTTATACAATGCTAATACCCTTTTGCACTTGTGTCAGGTTTCTGGTGCCACAAATCTGTTAACAGTGCCCTCACAGGGGTTTAAGCATTATATAAAGGGCTTTCATTCCAGAAATTAAGATCAGACTTCACCAATGTTGTCTCCTTGTACATATAGGGGGAGATTTATCAAAATTGGTGTAGTTGCCTCTAGCAACCAATTATATTACACCTTTCATTTTCACAGAAATGAAAGGTGGATTCTGATTGGTTACTAAGGACAATTTAGCCAGTTTTCCTTTATACCAATTTTGATAAATCTCCCCTTATTATCTGCAATATAGCAAAAGATAATTTTTTATTATCCCCATTGTGGGACAGACAAAGTTACTGCCTCTCAAAGCTTACCTTATGAAAATGGACATGGGTGTAACTATAGCCATAGCACTCGCTATGGGGTCCAGAGGTTAGGGGGCCCAATCAGGTGCAAGAATTTGTGGGGAATAACAATAGGGTGTCTTTTTGCCATAATGTGGTATTTCTGATATATGGTGCTATTATACATATCTATAATTTTTGCTACTTATGCAGCCATTTTAGGTGGTGGGGGCCCTATGAATTATAGTTACACCTCTGAAAAAGGATATTTATTAACTCGCATAACGGACAAGGATAGTACTGTTCTATCAGGGGCCAGCTGTTCCGTTCCGCAAAACACGGACGTCATCTGTGTTTTTTGCGGACCGCAAAATACTGAAAAAGCCATACGGTCATGTGCAAAGAGGACTAAAATATGCGTGTCTACTTTTATGACAAAAATAGGCGAGCTTGATAAATGTGCCCCAAGGTGCAGGTGGAACACGGACGTGAGCGGTCCATGGTATCCCGGCCTGGCATCCTGCTGACAGCAGCAGCTCACGGCATCATTGGTTGCATTGACGCTGTGCGCTTCATGCCGCCGCTGCACTACAGTAATACACTCGTATAGATCATACCAGTGTATTACTGTAGTGCAGCGGCGGCATGAAGCGCACAGCGTCATAGCAACCAATGACGCCATGCGCTCCTGCTGTCAGCAGGATGCCAGGCCGGGATATCACGGACCGCTCACGTTCGTGTTCTACAGCCGTGTGCATTCAGCCTATCACGGATGATTATCACTGACCAAATGCTGACATGTGAATAAAGCCTGTATAACCCTAAGTTCAGACCTGAGCATTGTAAAACGCTCAACAAGGAGAAACCAATGATTCCCTATGGGAATGGTTCTCACCTGGGCGTTTTACAGCGCGTACGATCGCGCTGTAAAACGCCCGACACTCAAACAAGTTCTTGAGCTTTTTTTTGGGCGTTTGTCGCGCGTTCCCGCACATAGATATTCGGGAACGCGCGACAATGTGTGCACGCCTGTCTCTGTATGCGCGATAGTAAACGCCCGTACAATCGCGCATACAGAGCGCTCGTTTCACAACGCTCAGGTCTGAACCCCCTGTTAGGGCTCGTTCCCACGAACGTGTGCTGCCTGTTGCCGTATTGCAGACCGCATTTGCGGTTCCGCAATACGTTCCGTGGCCATTGGATGCGGACCCATTCATTTCAGTGCTTTCTGGGGTTCCGTTCCGTGCTTCCACACCGCAGAAAGGTAGAACTTGCCCTATCTTTTTGTGGATCGGAAGGATCGCGGACCCATTCAAGTGAATAGGTCTGCGATCCCCATGCGCCTTCCCCACGGATGGTGCCCATGCATTGCCAACCGCAATTTGCGGTCCACAGCACGGGCTTCACACATTCGTGTGAACGAGCCCTTAGGCCTCATTCACATGTCAGTCTTTTGGTCATTGATTTCCATCAGTTACTTAGGGCTCATGCACACAACCGTTGTTTTGCGTTCAGTTTTTCACTGATCTGTTGTTCTGTATCTGAGTTTCTTTTCTCTCTGACTGAAGTCCTCTTCCGTTCCGTCATTGCACGAAACATATCCATATGGTTTCTGTATTTGATCAGTTTTTTGTGGATTGTATACAGAAACAGTAACTTATTAATCACCAAACACATGAGCAATATGGGCTGGGCATAGCATTTCTACAGTATGGATCCGCAAAATATGGATGACATATGGATGTGTTCCGTGTGCGTTCCGTATTTTTTGCGGACCCATTGACTTGAATGGGGCCTCGGACCGTGATTTGCTGACAATAATAGGACATGCACTACTTTTTTGTGGAACGGCCATGCGGACAAACGGAAACGGAATGCACACGGAGTAACCTTCTGTATTTTCTACAGCCCCATTGAATTGAATGGTTCCGCATACGGTCCGCAAAAAACACGGAACGGAAGCGGAAAGAAAATACGTTTGTGTGCATGAGCCCTTAGAGCCAAATCCAGGTGCAGATCTTTCCCTGATACCTGATCTGTGTGGAGGCTTCACGCATGGTTTTGGCTCACAATGACTGATGGAAATCACTGACCGAACACTGACTCTGTGAATAAGGCCGAATACACATACACTGGTATGATCTATACCAGTGTATTACTGTACTGTGGCGGCAGCAGGGAGCGCACGGCGTCATAGCAACCAATGACGCCGTGCGCTCCTGAAAAACGGCAGTGTGCATTCGGCCTAAGGCATTACACTGGCCAATATTTCAGCCGATGATCGCTAACGAGCGTTCGCATAAACACTTGCTAGCAATCATCTTGCAGTATAATACCGCCGCTAACGCTCGTTCATCGGACAATTCAGAATTTCAAGCATGCTTAAAAATCTGCGCTTGCCGGTGGCAGATTGTGCTGTCTAATAGAGATCTGCCAATGGCAAACCACTAGACAGTATGGGGATGAATGATGGCATAGCCATCGCTACTCCCCATGCTGCGGAGGAAGTCGCTGCATGTAATAGCTGCGGTCTCCTCAGCTAGCAGGCGATTGGTGGGAGGGAACGCTTCCTGATCTGCCTGCCTAATACAGGCTTAAGGCTTTAGTTAGGCTGCATCTCTGTATGAAAAATATATATAATTAAAGGCTAGATAAAAAAAATATAAAAATGGCTAAATATAGTATGTATTTTATAGTTTTTGTGGCAGTTAAAGCATCAGAAATAACTACTTTTCTATGAGGTTGTCAGTGATGTAACTGCAGGGAAAAACTATAAACTATTTCATCCATTTTTTTTGTTCTAGCCTTCATTGATATATATTTTGCATATGAGATGCAAGGGCCCACAATGCCTAATCAATTTAGTGTCAATTATTCTGCACTGATTATTCTTTTATATGTTTTATTTTACAATTTCCTATTGGTTACATGGATGTATTATGTCATTCTATTATTATCAACCCCATTTTCACCGATACCCTTGTAGGAACAGTAAACCATCCAAAAGAATTCATTCAAGTGGTCACTCTACGGGCTGCAAAACAGATCCATCCCATTTCCGTTATGCAGGAGAGGACAGGACCATGCAATACTTAATTTCCCCTGGTGGGGGTGCTGCAACGGAATGGAACACTTTCCAGATTTTAGAAGGTTGCTGCAGGTCTGAACAGCAATTCTTTCAGGGTTTCCAACCTAAATGATTGTTTTTTTTTTTCTGGACAATTTATCCAAAAATAACGGACAGACAATATTTTTTACGGACAAACTGGAAAACTATAATGAACTATACAGAGAAGTAATACATGTCTATAGGTCAGATACTCATACTGAACACATTAGGGTGGGTTAATGGAATCCATAAGATGGTAGTCAAAACGGAAGCCTTTAAGAGGCATTCCGTTTTGAGGCGTCATAATAGAAGTCTACGGGAATCATAACGGATCCGTCTGGTAACCATTATGCAAGATGGAAAACAAGTCCTGTCGGGACTTTGTTTTCCATCTTGCATAATGGGAACCAGACGGATCCGTTATGATTGCCCATAGACTTCTATTATGACGGAAAGCAAAACGGAATGCCTCTTAAAGTCTTCCGTTTTGCATTCCGCCATAATACAAGTCTATGGACAGCAGAACGGATTCGTCCTGGTTTCCGTTATGCAGGACTGGACACCTGCATAATGGAAACCAGGACATATCTGTTCTGCTGGCTATAGACTTGTATTATGATTGATGAAAAAGTAATGCCTCTTAAAGGCTTCCGTCTTATAACGGAAAGCCATAACACTGATGTGAACCCACCCTTACCAGCATTTACTGCAAGCTCAGAAATGCTGAAAGGTACAGTGACCTGCTCAAGTACCACCAGCCTCAAAGATAAAAAAAATCATGGACACTGAAATAATGTCCCCTATTTTTCTGGTCTGGCCAGGAATTTGTGGCCGATTGGCACCCCTGCACCCTGTATCGACATATTTTCCAGGGGATCTTTCTAAAAAGTGATTGTCCCATGCAGAAAACCCCCTTAAAGCCAGGAAGATATACCAAGCAAAAATGTGGCTCATTTACTGAAGACTAGCATTTCACACGTTAAACTGCTGGAGCAAGATGCGACCACGATATCGAATTTATTAGAGGTATAAGACTTAATAAAGCCTTATTCCTCCCACATCCAATGTGCATTTGTTTGCGAATTGAATGTGGACATTTTCAACAGGGTCGTAAAAAATCTGTCCTTAAGAAAAAACTAAAAACATTTTGCGTGGACAAGTACAGTCATTTTGACAATAGGACCCCTGGAAGTATAAGGATGCACACGGTCGGTATCCATATTTTGTGGATCTGCTGAGCACAAAATACATACGGTTGTGTTTATGAGACCTAAATTTGTTGCAGCTGTGATGTCTGTGTGCCAAATACTGAAACCTATATCACCTAGGTTCTCGTGTAGACTTCCCTTATATTTTAAACCAGTTTTCAGGCGTAAATTATAGCATTTTTTTAAAAAGAAAAGTCCATCTGGACTCATCATGCAGAACCGTGGAACTTCTCAGCAACACTTGTAGTTGCTCAATTTTCATTTTCTAAGCTGCTGCCTCCCCCTTGTGGGGTGTAAAATGCACTCGTTGACCAGGGCAAGTGTGCTGATCCAAATTAAAAGGGAGACTGACTGATACCGTAAGGCTCATTGAGCCTTTGCATAGATGGAACACTGCCACAAAGAAGTCTCCTGAACAGTCAGGGGTCATACTCTCATAAAGAACCTTGGGGCACATTTACAAAGAATGTTGTGTTTCCCCTTACGCTGCCAGAGGATCAGCCTAATTTATTACGAGGCATGCCCCAGGGCCTGGCATCCTTTTTTGCCATAAATGTTAGTAAATCTGCTAGGGCTGGAGTCCCGCCACCAACACCTCCCCGTCCGAACAGCGTAAAATGTGTCTAAATATTGTTGCATGGCCGGTTAAAAAGGGGACTTGTGACTATTTTTTTTTTTTTTTTAACTAAAATAGCTAGTCCCTAGGCCGTAGCGGCATGACGTGAGGACGTGCTGCGCTCCCTCCCCTCCTCCCTCCCCCCCTCGTGTGTGATGGGTAGCGGCGTCTGAGCGTCCGAGCAGGAGCGGAGCAGAGCCTTACCGTGGCGTTCTCTCAGAGGGCGCCCTGGAGCCAAGCATGGTGGTGAGATGCCTGATACAGCCGTGGTCGGACAGGACGTGAGCGGCGACATGTAGTGAGCAGCGTGAGCGGCGACATGCAGTGATCTCCCCGCTTCCTATGAAATGAAATGAGAAGACCGGTGCTGCTTTCCCCCCCCCCCCCCCCCCCCTGCTGGAGCGAGGATCTGGACGTGCGACGGTCGGAGGCGCCTCTCTACAGGCTTTACAGGCTCGTATCAAGTGTTATGTTGGTGATCTACGGCTGTGTATGTGGAGAATTGGCCATATAGGTGCCGAAGTCATTGAGTTGTATGGGGTACCTGCAGGGGGGTCAGAGTTGCAGTGCTAGAGGGTAACCCTGGTGGTATACCGCTGCGGATCTGAGTTGGAGAAGAAGGGGTTAAGTGGTTAAGCAGCATCGCAGCATTGCAGGAGTACAAGGTGAACCTGTGAGGTTCTTCATTACCCGTAAAGTGGTGCAGCCCTCAAGTCCACACAAAAACGGTGGGGTATGCATATCTGAAGAACTGAGTACAGCGGTTAAAGAAGCTAAAGAAGGAGTATATTCGACCGAAAACGGGCTGGGGGCTGTGTCATTTGTTTGTACTTAAGCCCAGCCACAGCACCATTGAGTGGGACTCTGTACTGTACTGTACTGGGAGGATTTCAGACTGTACTTCGGGACTTAGCACCTGCATCTTGGCTTATAAGTTTGATCTACTCCTTTTTTTTTGCCCTTCCTCTCACCGCGGGAGCGAGAGCGTTTTTTGTACTAGCAGAGCTGGGAAGGAGGTTAAATAGGAATGGACATTTTTGGTTTGGTTGATGAGCTGGACTGATAACGGAGAAGTGTCATCTGGATTGGAAGAAAAAGGAGAGAGAACTAACTGGGTTTTCCCTCTTACTTTTTTTTTTTTTTTTTTTTTTTTTTTTTTTGGGGGGGGGGGGAACCCACGGCACTCTTTGATTGACCATTTTTTGTTTATTCTGTTTGTTGTTTCAGGTTTTGGGTATAGCTCTGGGGTACTGCGCTGTAATTATGCCACCCAAAACATATAATAGAAAATCAGTGGGTACATCCTCGCCGGGAGGAGGAAAGGGAAATAATACGATGACAGGTTTAGAAAAATTCCTCAAATCCCCCCCAAAGAGTAGAGGTACACTTCGGGGAAACAAGGAAAGTCAGAGAGAAGTTGGTGACGTACAGATCTCGGATAAAGGCATGGGGGTGGATAGGGGGATAGATAGCGGAGAGGGGATGGAAGAAAGAATAAACTTAGTGGATAGGAAACTGGTTGAAATATTGGGGGCAGTAAAACAGTCCAATCACAGTCTAGAGGAACTGACCTTAAAGATAGCATCAGCACAGGTGGACCTCTCCCTTATTAAAGAAGAGATGAACAAAGTTAGGGAAAAGGTGAAAGAGCTTCAGATTTCCTCAGGTGGAATGAAAAAGGATATGGAAGGAATAAAGAAAAGAGTTGAAGGTATAGACTGGGAAAAGAAAATCTTGGTAGATAGAATTACTGTAATGGAGGATATGTCACGCAGAACGAATATCAGATTAGTGGGATTCCCAGAGGGTGTGGAAGGAGAGGATACAACGGGATTTATTCAGCAGTGGCTGCGAGATAGTTTTGATAAAGAGATTTTCTCTCCATGGTTCCTAGTGGATAGAGCACATAGGATACCGGGGAAACCGCCTCCGAAAGGGAGCCCGCCTAGGGCAATTTTAGCCAGAATCCTATGTTCCAAGGATAGAGATGCAATAATGAGGACTAAAAGGAAAATGCAAACTATAGAGTATAATGGAACAAATATAGAGCTTTACCCAGATTACTCTAGGGCAACACAGGCAAAAAGACGTGAGTTTAAAGAAGTAAAAAAAAGGTTAGCAGCTGCACAGATACAATACTCATTGATATATCCTACTAAGCTGCGTGTAATATATCGCGAACAAGTTAGCTTTTTTGGCTCCCCAGAGGAAGCGGTGGAATGGTTGGATGCCAAGGGAATAGGATTATGAATTAAGGTGAAACACACGAGGGGGGGGGAGGTGTGGGGGGAGGGAAGGGGTATAGTGTAAGAGGTGGGGGGGATCTTCGATCTCGCCGATCAGTTGGGGGTAGAGGGGGGGGAGTATGGGAGGGGGAGGTGGGAGGGAGAAGTGTGGGCTGGTTGTCTTGGCGGGTCTAGTGGGGAGAGAGGGGGAAAATATGATATCACAGGTGGGAGGTACACATGAGTAGGATTGTGACATGGAATGTACGAGGTCTGGGAGACAGGGTTAAGAGGGTCATGGTTTTTGATTTGGTTACTAGACATCTCCCGGCAATCGTGGGATTATTGGAGACACACAATACAAAGGATAAGACAAATCTATTTATGAAGAAATGGGCGAAGTACCAGTATCATTCATGTTTCTCTACCTACTCATGTGGTGTTAGTGTATATATCCATCATAAAGTAGACTTCCTCCCACTTGATCAGAAGATAGACGATAGGGGTAAATATGTCTTTTTACATTGTCAGTGGAATGGGATAGTCTGTATTTTGGCCTTTGTGTATATACCACCGCCATTTTCCCCATGCGTAATTCACCGTTTGGTGGAATTTGCTGACTCTCGAGGTAAATGCCCCATATTAATTATGGGAGATTTTAACAATGTCATGAACAGTAGGTTGGATAGATATTCAGTGCTCTCAAATGATAAATATGACACAAGTCAACCAACACTCCTTAAAAGAATATCCCAGGAATTGTTATTAATAGATGTGTGGAGGTATCTATACGAAGATAAGCGAGTGTATTCATGTTTCAGCCGCGGGAGTAAAATAATGTCAAGAATAGACATGGCATTAGCCAGTCCGGAACTGGTAGAGCAGATAGAAAGAATGAGGTATGAGGCTAATAGTATCTCCGATCACTCGCCAATTAGCCTGGCATTGAAAACGAATGCAGGGTTAAAAAGTCGAGAGTTTCGGTTAAATCCGCACTGGTTGAACCTACTAGACAAGGATGAAAGTATTATGGAAGACATTTCGGAGTATTGGAAAATTAATTTGGGATCTACACAAATAGGGTATGTATGGGATGCATTTAAAGCATACCTACGGGGCATCCTTGTCGGCAGAATAAAGGGGTTAAAAAGGGAATATGCTAAAAAGGAGAAAGAGTTGGAAGAGAATATAAAGGAAATAGAGGAGACTCTGCAGTTAAAAAACCTCCCCGAAACGGTGTGTCAGTTAGAAGAGGCTAAGACTTTATTAAAAGACTATCTGATGGATAAGGCACAACAAAAAGTGTTTTTTGAGGGGGCACGATATTTCAGGGAGTCGGGGAAATCTGGGAGACTGTTGTCCTCACTTATACAGAATCAAAAGGGGGGCTGTAGAATCAAGAGTGTTGAGAGGAGAGATGGGGGGATGACATCCAATCTGGGAGAAATGGAGAAGGAATTTGTTAATTACTACAGGGACCTCTACTCCTCGGAGGGAGTGGGGGGGTCCGGAGATATTGAACTGTTTCTGGAGGGGGTGTCGCTCCCTAGACTCTCCGGGGAGGAGAGGGAATTGTTGAATGGCCCTATTAAATTGGAGGAATTATGGGAAACTTTGAAATCTATACAGGGGAATTCTAGTCCCGGGTTGGATGGCCTCCCCTTTGAGATATATAGAAGATATGGAAAGGCTATCCTCCCAGTCTTCTTGCAGGTTCTCAATGAATCAATGGATAGGGGTGAACTCCCGGCCTCTTTATCGGAGGCTGTAATAACCCTGATAGGGAAGAAGGGGAAGGATGAGAGCAAGGTGGAGTCGTATCGCCCCATCTCTCTTCTCAACACTGATTTTAAAATATGTGCCAAATTATTGGCAAATCGCTTGAAAAGAGTTATAGAAAAAATAATACACCCAGATCAATCAGGGTTTGTTCCAAAACGTCAGGCCCAAACTAATATTCGTCGGACCCTGTTGAACATCCAGATGAGCGGGGAGGGTGCCCATTCCATCCTGTCCTTGGACGCGGAAAAAGCGTTTGACAGGGTGGAGTGGGCCTATCTCTGGAAGATAATGCACAAACTGAACTTAGGGGAAAAATTTATTAGCTGGGTACAGGTGCTTTATCGTCACTCGAAAGTGAGGGTGAAAATTAACGGTCAGATATCCGATTCGGTAATGCTACAGAGGGGAACTAGACAGGGGTGCCCACTTTCCCCACTGCTGTTTGCCTTATTTGTTGAACCATTGGCGTGTAAGATAAGAGCAGATGATAAAATCAGGGGGTTTGGGGGAAGGGGTGCATCAGATAAAATATGTTTATATGCGGACGACATTCTGTTTTTTCTGGAAGGAGACGTGTCGATAGTCCCATATCTGATTGGGATAGTAGAACAGTTTGGACAGATTTCTGGCTTTAGGGTCAACTGGACAAAGTCTGTTCTGCTCCCAATCGGATATGAAATAACGCAGAAGGATATAAATATCAAAACTTTGAAACCCACAGAAACATTTGATTATCTCGGAATAAAAATCAGTTCCAGGATCCAGGAATATATAGAATTTAATATCACCCCACTGATTAAAAAGGTTAAAAATAAGCACATGGCAAAGGTTATTGATTCGTCAGGCAGATCGAATTGCAATTGTCAAGATGGTTGTGTTACCGCAGATTCTATATGTTCTCTCCTCTTGTCCGGTATGGATAGACGATCATTTTTTTAATGTATTGGAGGGATTGATAAATGATCTCATATGGGGGAGAAAAAGGGTAAGGCTGAAACAAAAATATTTATGGTTAGATGAAGGAGATGGTGGTTTGTCCGTTCCCTGTTTTCGTGGCTATTACTACGCATCCCAGCTGCAATGGTTAATGACGGAAGATGACAGACTGCGACGTTTTCTGCTGGATAAGAGTGAAGGTACACATTATAACATGGTTAGTGTTTTAGAGACAGGGATGTTAAAAATAAAGGGCAGGAGGTGCCCAATTAGCAATATGATATATTTAATATGGGTTAAAGTTAAGAAATTACTGGGTATAAACTACTCATCAAGGATTACCCCTATATGGGGAAATATATATTTAGATGAGTTTCAGAGGTTAGATGATTATTTATTTTGGGAAAGAAATGGTATCAAGTTTATTTCACAGATTGAGGTGGAAGGAAAGATGAAGACACTAGAAGAAATTGGGCTTAGTATAGAGGTAGACACCCTTACACGATTTAGATATTATCGATTAAAACATGCATTTGAGTCAACTAAAAATAAAGAATATTTAAACACAAAATATTCAGAATTTGTAGAATTCTGTTATTATCGTAATGGGACTAAAATATCAATTTCACAGATATATAAAAAAATCAAGAAGGGGTTAGGTGGGGTGATCAAATTTAAAAGTGAGAGTAAATGGGCACAGGAAGTGGAGTCTAATACTTTAGATTGGGGTGTTATTTATAAAAGTATAAAGAGGTGCACTATATCGAGTAATTTTCGGCTGATACAGTTTTTCATTCTCCATCGAACCTATATAACGCCCTGGGTGGTGAGCAGGATGTACAAAACCAACGATTCCAGATGTTGGAAGTGTAGAATGTACAATGCAGATTTCATTCATGTGATTTGGCACTGTCCTCGAATGCAGGTTTATTGGACCCAGGTATTCCAGGAGCTTACTGGAGTAACCGGGTGTAGTGTGCCACTGGAGATCTCGACGGCGGTGCTGGGCTACATTAAGGAAATTGGTTTGGATAGAAAAAGTGAAAGTAAATGGGAAAAGGGTCTAATGCTGGCGCGGGTTGTGGTGGCCAGAGAGTGGGGGGCGGATAGACCACCAAATATTGAAGAGTGGAAGAAGTTATGTGAGAGGGTGCAGAGATACGAATACGCCTGCAAGAAAACGAAATAGGAAACTTAATAGTATGAACGGTAGGAAGAGTTTAAACCTGGAAAACCCAAATCCCCGATATGGGATCACGAAATCAAACTCTCTATAGAAACCACCAAGACAACCACGGGTGGGGGGGAGGGGGGGAGGGATAGGGCGGGGTCACAGATGCTTTGTATATGAAATGAGAACTGTGTATTAACTGTGCGAGCATATTTTTCTGCTCCATGATCAATTATCTTGTTCATGTTCGTTTGTATTTTTATATGTTGAAAATAATAAAAAAAAAAAATATTATAAAAAAAAATAAAAAAAATAGCTAGTCCCTTAATAAATGTGCCCCAGTATTCGATCAGTGATTTGCATCAGTGATTTTGAGCCAAAACCAGGTGCAGGTCTTTTCCTTATACCTTTTCTCTTTCTAGCCCCCCACTCCTGGTTTTGGCTCGCAGATAGAAATCACTGACCAAATACTGATGTGTGAATAAGGCCTTAAACAGGTTAGCAATCCCTATAATGACCCCCAGAATGCCTGGGCCCCTTCTCTTTTCAAAAGAGGTGAGGATGGTGTAATACCTGCAATGTTGCAAAATTTGCCACAAAAATTTACTTTGCCACATTTGCAACTTTTGTATGCCAGTTTTCTGGTGCATAAAGTTGATACATTCACCCTTTAATGCCCAAACCATAATTGGGTCTGTGCATACATGAGCCCTAAGGTTTCTAAAATTATACAGTATTCAGTTAAAACTGTTTTGAATGAATCTTACTTTGGCTAAATGAGGTCTGTTCACCAGCTCCTGGTTCCTTCCAACAAGTTCCTAACGTAACCTGAACTAAACTAAATTCATCCTTCCATACAATCCCACCTCTTCATTCGTTCTCACCACCTCCCGGCAATGTCCCCTCTGTGCACCTCCCCTCCTCCTGGCAGGAAAGCAGTGGATTCCTGTGACCCTCCATAGCTGTCCTGTACTCACAATTTCTCACTCTGGAGAGGAATTTGCAGGACTAGTCATGAATTATAAACTGCTGCTGATCCTTCTACCCAGCCTCTTACTTCTAGGTAAGTACCATCTGTCTGTTCCCTCATTCATGATATTATAGCTCATCAATATACCTTGTGCACACATCTAATATAGCTTAATGGACAGAGAGATTATTATATGAGGGGAGCACAGATTTACAACTACTGTAGATGAACTAGATTTTCTTGTGAAGGTATGAAAGCCATAGTATGTTCTTTGTGCTTCTTAGACCTACTACTTCAGTTGTACTAGGGTACCTATTACAACCTAACGGAATTACCTAACTACATGAAACCACATAACATTTCCCACCAAATCGTACTCCATGGAGCTCAATGTATATAAAGTCCACAAGATCACGCTGGACTTTCCCTTCCATATTGCTTCTGAGCAGTTAAGCTCTACCATGCATCTGTTCTTCATTGAGTAGGAAAACCCTAGCAGGCTAGATAGACATAGTGGATTGTTGTTTTTGACTTCATAAATACGTCTAAAACCTGATACAACATTTTATGTGCCAGAAATGTGCTTAATGTTGATGCATTTAAGACAGGGTCTAGGTGCATTTACATTAGTATATCTGGCCACAAGAAAGAACATAGCCTTAGTGCTCAATAGGGTTAGACTGCAGTTACTGAACTATTTCATGGACCTATGTCACCTTGGGAGTGGAGCTAACCTCAGGGCCGTACATAGAAATCACTGGGCCCTATGCAAGAATATGAACAAGGCCCTCATGCTCTCCCCCTTCCAGTACCCTCCCCTGGCCTCTCCCCCTACCCTCCCCTGGCTCATCCCTACCCCGTCCCTTTTTACCTACAAATAAAGGACAAAGATGTACAATTTAATCTTATCAACCACCACCCAGCCATTCATGCACTGCAAGTCTGAATTCTTATCGGCAAACCTCCCCCACCCACTATCATGAACTGCAGCAGAACATAATACACACCTTAGCTGCTGCAGAACCTCATAATACACACCTCAGCTGCAGACATTAACCTCAGATGCTGCAGAATATCACAATGTACATCTCAGCTGTTGCAAAACCTCATAATACACACCTCAGCTGCTGCAGAACATGATTATCTGATGATACAGAACACATATGGCTTTGATCACACCTGTGTTAAGGCCTTTATGAAGCTTTATGTCATAAATACTGGACAAAATTTTGCCCCTTCCAGGCTCCATGATGGAAACCCATAGGATCTCATAATAGTCAGAGGGATCCATAAGGTTTTGTCATCCGTGACAGATCTGGCACTACCATACTTTTTGTTGTTGTCCTCTTATCACAGAGCAGAACAGAAAAATTCACTAGCGCATTTGTGAACAAAGCCTAATAAAATCTCAGATGTGGCAGAACATCATAATAGTGACAAGAAAACTACAAGTCTGACCATGACCAGGTTGTTATTATTGGAAATTAGAGGGGAATACATGGAGGCGGTAAAAGGAGAAAACTACAACTCCCAGTATGTCCATACTATTATTATGGGGCACCAGTGGACATTAGAGGGATGGGGTATGAGAAGAGAACTATTGTCATGGTCCTGCCTGTGACAGGGACTAGAAGATCGAGGAGACTGGCTGCATGTGATTGACAGCCCCTTTGGTTTCACTTTTCTATGTTGTTGCTGGGAATGACCACACCTTTTGTCTCAGGTGTAGCTTAAGTGGTCATTCCTTCTCTATTTAGTCTGGCCTCACCCGTCATGCTATGCGGTTGATAGCTCAGTGTTTGTGGAAGTCCTGGTGTTCTGATGTAGAAGTCCTGCTGTTCCTGCTCGTCCGCATACTTCTTCTTTGTTGTTTTCCCCTACCCGCTGCTATTAGGCCTTAGGGGGTCTCCTATTCCTTTATCTGGGAAGGAATAGGCCATCCATGTCCTGACACTATCTGCAGGGCCCTGTTAGGGTGAGATAGGGCTTAGATTCCTGCGTATGAACATACCTACCATCAAGGTCTGTTCATACTGATAGCAGTCAGCGCTCGGCGTAGGGACTCACTAGGTGTGACCATTTCCCTTTCCCCAGGTTCCAGGCCTAATAACTTTTCCCTTCCCTTCTGTGTTTAGTGTGGAGTGTATTTACTACACTGTGCAGTGACAACTTTGAGGCACATTTATTAAGACTGGCGTTTTAGATGCTGTTTTTAATACAGCCCCATAGCTGGAGGAGGTTCCGCCGGAATTATGAAGAGGTGCAGGCCTCTACATAACTTCGCCGCATGCAGCACCAGTTCTAAATGTAAGACAGCTTCCGAGCTGTCTTACATTTAGACCATTTTCTACGCCTAAAACAGACGGGGAAAATGGTGAATGAGATGGGCCTCTTACCCGTCCACGCCACGCCCACAATTTTAGACCGTTGTGCTACCATCTGCGCCTGAAATACGCGTAATTTAGGCATATTTTAAATTAGTAAATTACCCCCTACATTCCCAGAAAGTCCAGACAGTTATTATGGCACCAATGAATATTACAGGGAGAAGGGTATAATAGAAAAGAACTACAACTATAAGCATTTCTAGGATGTTATTATGTGCTATCACATTACAGCTTATAGAGGAAGAGAAACCGCTAGCCTCTCCACACACAGCACAGGAGCTTTGCCCCCACTTTTGTCCATGGCCAAGCACCCTTCTCACACAGGCCCCATAGCAGCTGCTGATCTGCCTCCATTAGTGGTGTTGGGGCAAAACCCCCACCTCTATGATTGTTGGGATTCCAATTGAAGTTTTGTTTATGAGCGCTCAGAGATCTGACACAGACACACTGGCTGAATCAAATTCTCGCTCCTTTATTCCATAAAAGCATACATTTTATAACACTATAGATAACAACAGACAAATCTAGCACACCACCAAGGGGGTGGAAATCGAAAGTAATGATTTGATTCATGATCTCAAAAAAAGACAATACTTCCGCACCATACTAACAAAACTCTACTAATTAAAAAGGTTTCAGCAGCATCTTATCTCAAAGTTGACATTCTTCAGCAGTACCTCCTAAAATAAGAAGGAACATAACTCTCTCTTCTATGTCAGACTCTGATAAGGGGAACAAAGGAGCTGATTACCTTGGCCTTGTAGCTAGAACACATTTTTAACTATATACGCAGAGACTCCCTACCTCCTGCCAGCTGGCTAATTACTTTTTCCACATATGGACAAGATGGAGGACATGTTTATACAAAATGGATTCTCATCCCTCACAGTGGTATCCCACTGGGAGCTGTGAAAAGCTTGGTTTCCCTGTGGTGATGGTTCAGGGAAACTGAACATTGTAGATTACAGCTGATCACTGCCCTTTAATCCCTTCAAAAAGGAATTCCACCTTAGTCTACTTACACACTGGCGTTTGGCTTTCCGTTTGTGAAATCCATTCAGGGCTCTCACAAGCGGTCCAAAACGATCAGTTTGCAATCTAATGCATTCTGAATGGAAAAGGATCCACTCAAAATGCTTCAGTTTGCATCAGTTCAGTCTCCATTCCGCTTTGGAGACGGACACCAAAATGCTGCTTGCAGCGTTTTGGCGTCCATCTGTTGAAACTGAACTAAACTGATCCGTTCTGACACACAATGTAAGTCAATGGGGATGGATCCGTTTTCTATGACACAATCTGGCACAATAGAAAACTGATCCATCCTCCATTGACCTTCAATGGTGTTCAAGACGGATCCGTCTTGGCTATGTTAAAGATAATACAAACGGTTTAGTTCTGAACGGATGCAGATGGTTGTATTATCTGAACTGATCCGTCTGTGCAGATCCATGACGGATCTGCACCAAACGCGAGTGTGAAAGTATCCTTACTCTTACATGGCATATAGAAAAAAAAGAAGATAACATTGGTGAGATCCCTTGTCTAGGACCAGCCTTAGCATCGCAGCATTATTATATTAAATATAGGAATATTTAGGTGGGATTCCCTAATGGCGAACAGAAAAATTAAACCTAGCCAGTATTGTTCATGTTCCTAAAACAAAAACGTTGTGTTGTAATCTTGCTTTTATTTATTTTCTGTTGACAGATTGTTGAATGGGTCTGAGTTGGCTAAGGGGTGGGACTTGGATGATGGTCATCCATTGCATATACAGCATATAATATAATCGAGGGGACAGCATATTAAGGCCTCATGCACATGGCCGTTGTTTTGGTCCGTTTTGGCGGCTCGGATGCGTTGTTCCGTTCCGTGGCCGCTCAAAAAGAATATAACATGTCTTATTCTTGTCCGCGCTTTGCGGACAAGAATAGGCAGTTGTGTGTAAAGGCTGTCTGTGCCGTTCCACAAATAGTGGAATGCGCACGGACGCCATCTATGTTTTGCGGATCCGCGATTTGCGGACCGCAAAACACACCACGGTCGTGTGCATGCGGCCTAAGGGACAAAATATTTAAGGACAGGATATTAAGTATAACTTCCAACATTTGAATTGCAATTTGTGCATACTTTAAACCCTGCCCCGTCTCTGGCTAACAACACCCCAAAAACTGACAGGCAACACAATGTAGATAAGTAAAATACTTACCCTTAATAAAGTAATGGAGTTTTGCACTATATAGACTTAACATATTCTCTCATGAATGCATTACCAGCTGAATGTGATGTCAAACAAAGACCAGAAAAGACTGCAGACAAAAAGTTGACAAAACAAGCAGCCCTTGGGGTGTCAACTAAATCTACAACAAAGAAGCCTAAGCAAGACCCCATCAAACGTCAGCCCAAGACCAAACCTGCCACTCCTTCCTCTCAGGGCCAAAATGTAGGGTCCATTCTGTCTCAAGTTGTCCAGACAGGAAGGTTTCAACCAGTTGGTGACACATTGACAGTTAAAGCTGGTCAAAATCTGGATCTCCGCTGCAAAGGCACCTCTGTACGCTGGAACTATCCTCATTACTTGCATGAGGATGATGAGGGAAGGTTAAAGTAAGTATAATTATTAGTGTATGGTATTCACTGTATTGTATAATTCATAGGTGGAATCCCACAGTTTAATTCCCCTTATGGTATAAAGCCTTGATTTGTAGTAACATGTCCTCCCTCATGCCAGTGGGCCCCCCTCTTCTTCCTATAATTGCTAGCACTGCAAAGTAAATAATATGACCATGTTAAGGGTGTATTACATGAGCAGATTTTCTGCCCGATGATCACTAACGAGCGTTCGTATGAAAGCTCGTTAACAATCATCTTGCAGTGTAATACTGATGCCAATTGCACAATGAATGCTTGCCTCGTTTGCCGGCAGCAGATCGTGCTGTCTAATTATGATCTGCCACCAGCAAACAACTAGATAGTATGGGGACAAGCGATGGCCTAGTGATCACTCCTTCCCATGTTGTGTAGGAGATTGCTGCATTTAATAGTAGCGGTCTTCTCCGCTACTGAGCAGGTGATTGCCGGGTAGGAACACTTCCCTCCCAACAATCATCTGCCTGATCGGGGTGTCTAGTACACCCTTTTTATTAGTCTTTTTTGCATCCTTTTTAATTGTTTGAAAGAAACAAAGGAGTGTTAACAAGTAGCAATGGTCAATCTCATCTGCCCTTTGGTCAAGGTTAATTTGTGCTTGATGGTGGAACTTACACCCATCCCTCTCAAGCAACAGCATTATTGATGGTACTGGTCGTTTGGAGCAATAAAGAGGCAATATGTACATCCCTAAATAGGATTTTAAATAATCAGAGTTAGGCCGCACTACTACGTAAGGTTCCCTGGATGGGTGCTCTCAGCCAACAGATTCACCCAATCTATAAAACTAAATAAATATATCAAGAAAAGGCTGGGCACTCTCTATATCTGGAGTTAGTGGTACTTTATTCCATAAAATCTTAAAATTTGTAATCTTAAAATGTATAATTAATATTTAATATGTCACACAGGGTAATAAATGGGCTCATGGTTAACAGCTTTGCATATCTAGGGTAGTGAAGATGTTAATGAAACCATCTCTAGTCATCTTCAGTAATGGATGGATTCGCTTTTTCATATCTTGTGTCCATAGGGATATTTCCCTCTCCAGCCCCATCCTGCTGTGAGAAGATGCTAAATGCAGTCAGTCTGTCTCATGATGCTCATAATGTTCACCTTCTTTACTAGCTCTACACTTTGTAGAAGTGTAAAAGTCAGGTTACAGTAGAAAGTAGTGAGGTCCATACAGCCATGATTTACCCTATGATTACTCTGCCTGGTCACTAAAGAACAAAGTCCCTTAATAATATAAATATTCGGCTCATGTAAGTTATATCAAAGGAAAGCCATTTAGAAGGATCACACGTTGTGGTATTGGGTCCAAACCAAGGCTTTGGACCACAACCACTGCAGGAAACCCTTCAAATTCTGGGTGTGTTGAGACATCTGTTGGCCCAGAACAGGAAAAGTATGCCTACGCATGGCATAGCTAAGCAACCTTCATTGGCTCTTAGTTGCATTTTGTTATTATCACAAATTAATTCTACTCAGTAATTCATTCTATGGGCTGTAAAGTTATAGTAAGATGAAACATTCAGTCAACGAATGTGTAGGCCACTTGGACCCTCATACAGATACAGTTATATCGTAATCAAATTAATAATCTGCCATTTTATTATTATATATAGGATAAAACACTTTGGACGTTACAGTCAGCTCATCCTGGTTAACTCCTCAGCAGCCGACACAGGGGAATTCAGTTGTGGAGGTTACCAGTGCAGTGGACATGACTGCCATGACGGAGAAGAGAAAACCGGCAAGACCTATGTGTTTGTCACAGGTGAGCTAAATGGGTTGTACTACTAATTTAAATGTATCGCACCCAACAGATATCGCTGTTATATCACTTTCCCCAACTACCAACATTTATCAAAACTGCCTTATTCTAAAGTTTTTAGCCTATCTGTGCACCTTGTGGCAAATCTGTTTCAATATTCAGTTCCTGTAGGTTATGTCCTGCATTGGAGTCTTGTAATGTAAGATGCAGAGGCCTCACTACAGGGGGGCAAGGGGGGGGGGGGCAATTGCCCCCCCTATGTTATTCCTTGCCCCCCCCCGCTGATTCCCCTTTAAAACCAGTGCTGTCTTTAACGCACGGCAGCTGCCCCCGGCCCAGTTGCTACTGGGGGGCCCAAGGCAGCTCCCTCTTGAGCCCTGCTGGCCTGCGAATACTAATGAAGCGCTTCCATTTTGGAAGCGCTCATTAGTACCGGAGGACAAGGAAGCGGTGAACGCTCTGTACTTACCCTTCCTGGTCGTCGGCTGTGCAGGGCTGCACACAGCGTGAGACACTTTGTGATGTCACGCTGTGCATGCCAGTTCAGAGCACAGCCGACAGCAGGAAGAAAATCGCGGGCGGCCAGGAAAGGGGGCGTCCAGAAGCAGGAAAGGTACGTGTTTTTTTATTTTATAAAAAATTAGGCTGCTGGGGGCATAATGGGGGCTAATGAGAGGCATAATGGGGGCTAATGAGGCATAATGGGGGCTAATGAGGCATATGGGGGCTAATAAGGCATATGGGGGCTAATAAGGCATATGGGGGCTAATGAGAGGCATAATGGGGCTAATGAGGGCATAATGGGTGCTAAAAAGGATTATGGGAGCTAATGAGGCATGTGGAGGCTAATGAGGCATAAGGGCTGATAATGGGGGATAATGAGGCATAAGGGCTGATATGGGGGCTAATTAGAGGCATAATGGGGGCTAATGAGGCATAAGGGCTGATATGGGGGCTAATAAGGCATAAGGGCTGATATGGGGGCTAATGAGGCATGAGGGCTGATATGTGGACTAATGAGAGGCATGGGGGCTGATATGGGGGTCATGAGAGGCATAATGGGGGCCAATGAGAGGCATGGGGGCTGATATGGGGGTGATGAGAGGCATAATGGGGGCTAATGAGAGGCTTAATAACAGTGTCATCCATAGATCCCCCATAACACTGTGTCATGCACAGATGCCCCCATAACAGTGTGTCATCCACAGATCCCCTATAACTGATGAGAGACAGAAAGGAGGGGATAGAATCTGCGGAAGCAAGCAGAGGACGGCACAGCAGGTGACTGAATAGCTTCTTTTGTAAGTAAATTGTTTTATTATAAATGGATTCCTGCATACCGCAATACTCTCATATTTTGTAATCTTATTTATATATACTTATTTAGTTTTTTTCAGTAGTATGATTAAGTGGTGAAAATTATTAGTGCCCCCCCATTTTTGACTGTGGTATCTTATGTGCCCCCCCCCCCCCCTATATATTGTTCCTAGAGTCGCCACTAGTAAGATGTAGGACGTATCATTGGTAAGAACCAGAGGCATGGTTAATGTCACATAATCTGCTGATGGCAGGACACATCTCACAGACACTTGACAAACCAGGAAGTAAGATTCAAGCATGGGGGATAAGAAAAAACTGCAAATGGGATAAATTTGAAGATAAAAACAATCCAAGGATGAATGGGACCTACAGTAACTGATGAAAAGTAGTTTACGGCACCAGAAACGTAGTCAAAAGGCAGAAATCAGACAAGAATATACAAACTCCATGATGATAGGTGTTATTTGAAGTTTCTGGACCCAAATAAAAAACAAAACACAAGCAAATAGCTCACTACTGTCAAACGAACCTCCATGTACGAATCCAGGCGAAGCAAGTCTACTATAGCACAAAAAGAGAGAAAATCCAGAAAGTGGAACGTGTTGTAATATGAAGTCTTTTTTACAAAAAATCCATTAAATTATCCAAATACAGTGCAATGCAGGAATCCTCGGCGGAAAACCATCAACGCGTTTCAGACGGAACTTAGTCCTTAATCATGCTCGTTTTTTTTCTTTTTGTGCAAATGAAAAATTTGTAACAGGGTTGTGCTCTGAAGGCATAGTCTACTATGTGCATACCCGCCAAACATGTGGGCAAACTCTTTTGACATGACGTTGGTATTGGTTATTTTTCACTTGCACCTACAGTACTTACCTGAACCCAGATGCAACCCTACTTAACTAACCCAAACCCAAATAGACCTAATCTCTTCTGCCACCAACCCAAAAAGACACAGACACCGGGTTGGATTAATATCGGCGACAGCAGCAGCTTAATTTAACATATACAAAAATCTTTTTTTAAATGAATAACATAATATTCCCAGTAACCCATATGCAACGGCATATGAACAATACCCATTCCCCCATATGTATAACATATAACATAAACATACAGGAGGAGGTCCTTGAAGCCCCAAACAATGATATCACCCCCTCCGGGGTAGGCCATCTTGTCCCCAGCCGATGAGCGCCAGCACGGAGGCACCACTGATGGCCCCTTAACACAACCAGAACCAACCACCAACCATGGGAGTCCAGCCCCAACCATAGAGCCCTCCCTTCATTCCTACCGACCTTTTCTCCAACTCCAAGGACCTCCCACCGCCACCAACGCGCAGACTTGACCACCCTTAAAGGGACACTGACAGGCCCAAAAAGCATATTTAGGTATATATATGACAGTACAGGTCATATAAAGGTTATTAGAATCATCTAAGTATCCCCCCGTCCACCTTATAAATACAGTAAAAAGAAGTTTTATAACCTGCTTTCATCGTGTTCAATCTGCCCAAGGGGCGGTGTTTCATCTCAACTTGCGCCCAGCCAGCCTCGCCACAACTGCCGTTTGAAGCGCCGCCCAGCTAATCAATATTCACTTCGCTGGGCGGCTACTAGTGTCCCCGGCCATCTTCAGCGCATGCGCCCGGCACCCTCACTGGCCGGGATCGCATTGCGCCTGCGCACAGTCTGATTCCCAGAGGCCGATGCAGCCTCTGCTTAATGCGCTTTAGCCGCCCAGCGAAGTGAATATTGATTAGCTGGGCGGCGCTTCAAACGGCAGTTGTGGCAAGGCTGGGTGGGTGCAAGTTGAGATGAAACACCGCCCCTTTGCCAGATTGAACACGATGATAGCAGGTTATAAAACTTCTTTTTACTGTATTTATAAGGTGGACAGGGGGGATACTTAGATGATTCTAATACACTTTATATGACCTGTACTGTCATATATATACCTAAATATGCTTTTTGGGCCTGTCAGTGTCCCTTTAAGACTGCGCGTCCCTCCTTACACCCAGCGCAGTTGGGCCAGACACCACATGTCAATGCCAACTGCATTGAGATGTACTCCATCTTCCTGCCAAAGCCCCCTAAGGCCTTTTTCTAACTCCATATGCCTAACCGCCACCGCCCCGTTCCGTGCCATAAAATGCCCACTTGATTTACCGATTAACTTTAATATGGGCCCTATTCACAGCCTCGACTGATCGAGCTCCACACCATACCCTACACGAAACAATGTTGGACCATACGGTCACCAACTTTGGGAACAAAGCCCAAAATCTGAACATGTCACACTTAATGTCCCTTACCAATTCCCTAAAAGGCCGTGCCCCCCAAATCATTACCCCCCACATGTAACACTAAAATATGCGGAGCCCTATCAAACCTGACAAACCGGTGAACCTCTGGTAAAAGACCACCCCAAACCATCCCCCTGCGCCACAGCCACCTTACCACTTCCTCCGATCGGAAAAGGCCCAGCTGTTGACCATCCGGCCGTACAGATGCTCATAAAGCTCCCCAAAAACATGCGAATGTCCCAGGATCCACACGAGTGCTGGTTCTGTGTCTGCAAAAGAAAAAGGAGAGAAAACCAAGGAGCAAAAATGCAACTATTCTCCCCTTATAAAAAAAACAAGGCTACCACACCACCCTACAATCTGTCAAGTCTAACATAGGACCTGAACCTGATTGACTCCCAACGTCCGATCCTCTTTATAACATCGTCACCCAATCCCCATTGTGCAGCCTCCGTCGCCACCCCTATCCGAAACGAGTGACTGGCATAGCCAAAACTCCATACACCCAAACAATCCAAGCATCTCCGAAAGATTGCCGTAAACTGAAAACGTGACAGAAATGACCCGGCTGCATGCACTAACAAAGGCAAAACCTCCCTCTTTCTCCCCAACCCATACTTCCTCAAACACCATACCGGGCACATTGAACACCCGGGAATCGCATACAGAACTACCTTGAATCCCTTCCACATCCATCTTTGACAGGCGGATGCAGAACTCTACCCTATCCATAAATAGATTAACATCCTCTGCAAGCAACCCCCCAACCCGCCAAATCGTAGGAGAAACAAGAAATCCTAACCCCATGGCCCAAAAAAACGCCAAAGAAAAAGCTAACCAAAATAGCTGCTTCTCCCAAGAAGAACTGCAGACTGCTGATACCTGCTACGCTAAATCCGAAAGCAAGGCAAAAGAAACCGGATTGACGCCCATCTTTCCCTACTTACAACCACCGCCACCCCTTAAGTGTGCGGCCAACCAGAAACGACTTGGTGAAGTCCGTCATCTTGTGCAACTTAAAACCGAAGGCTACTCCCGCAACATACCTATTCACTTTGGACACCGACCACCCTTCCTCCCTGCAATGTACCAGAAAAAACAATAAAGGCACCTCTAAATCACCCTCACTAGCCCCTAGCCTAACACACCACTCCTCCCAGCAACACCACACCTTAATATAAGTATCCCACGTACCGGGCGCCAAAGACGACTGGATGAGCCCCACTACTGTGCTGCCAATAGATCCCACAGGCAACCCGGGCACGACAGCCCAACTTCCTCCGTCTCCGGGGGCCAACTGCCAAAAATGTTCCCACTGTGAACGAGAGAGGGCATCAGCAATACAATTGTCAACCCCAGGTATATGCACCACCACCACCCAAGCATTCAGTAATAAGTATTCCAGCATCAAATGCTGTAACAGCCTCGCTACCAAAGGTGACGACGCTGACAACTTGTTAATCGCCTGAACAACAGTTATCACAATGGAAACTGATCTTTTTGTTACGGAAAAGCTCTCCCCAAAGCATCACTGCCACCACTATTGGAAAGAGCTCCAATAAGGACAAATTATTAGCCCAACCCTTCATCACCCAGCTATCTGGCCACACAATATACCCCAAAACCACAACACCCAGCCGCATCTGTAAATAGCTCAAAATCAAAAGAATCTATTACACCCCCCATAAACAGTGACCTGCCATTGTATGTATCTAAAAAAGAACTCCAAACATGTAAATCTGCCCTCAACTCCCTGTCTAACCGCACATAATGATGCAGCATAGACACCCCGGCCGCCGCGCCCGCAAATCACTGACTAAAAACCCTGCCCATAGGCATGATCCTACACTCAAAATTAAGCTTGCCGAGTAAGGATTGAAACTCGCGTAACTGAATCTTATGTAAATGCCCCGCCCTTAACATCTCCTTCTTCAAATCCATGAGTTTATTTAGGGGCAATCGACATTTCATCCTCACGGTATCAATCACTATCCATAGAAAACTCAACTCTGTAGCTGGACCCACGTTTTTTTTTTCTGTCACCAAAGGTACCCCAAAACTAGCGAACAACGTGCACAACAACGTCGAACAAACCCACGAATCCGGGGGACCAATGCATAAGAAGTCATCCAAGTAAGGGATGATAGACTTATACCCCGCTGCATCCGCCACCACCCATTTCAAAAAGGAGCTAAACGTCTCAAAATACGCACATGACCCATCGACAAACACCGGTCAACGAAAAAAAACTCTTCCCAGAAACACCCCAAAAGATGCAACAACTGAAACGCAGATTTAATATTCGTCTTAGTTAACAACGCCCCTGTACTAAACTTACGAACCCATGCCACTGCCGTGTCGAATGAGGTATAAAACATGGAACATATATCCAGGTCAATACCATCATTGACCGACGAACCCTTCGGAAATGACAGGTGGTGAATAAGACAAAACTTATTCACCTCCTTCTTTGGAACCACCCCCAACGGGGACAAACATAAATCAACCAAAGGAGGTTCCAAAATCGGTCCCGCCATCCTACCCAACCTGACTTCCTTGTCCAATTTCTCAGGAACCACCTAAGGACGATCTAAGGGCTCATTCACACGACTGTGGTTTTGTTCCGCATCCAAGCTGCATTTTTTGCGGCTCGCATGTGGACTCATTCACTTCAATGGGGCCGCAAAAGATGCGGATAACACTCTGTGTGCTGTCTGCATCTGTTGCTTCGCTCTGTGGCCCGGCAAAAATTATGTCCTGTCATGTCCTATTTTTGTCTGTTTTGCGGACAAGAATAGGCATTTATATAAAGGGTCGTCCGTTCCGTTCCGCAAATTGTTGAAGGCATGTGGGCGGCATCTGTGTTTTGCGAATCTTCAATTTGCGGACCGCAAATCACGGCACGGTCGTCTGAACAAGCCCTAAGGCTGATTTCAAATTCTTTTTAACCAACACTGGCCCAGATGGACGGAACGGAATCTGAAACCCAACCAAACCCCCCCCCCTTTAACAAATCTGCCGCCGCCCTATCTGGATATCTATTTAGAAACAGCTCCATCCTTTCCAACCGAACCGGCGTCTCCCCCTTTGCTATGGGGTTTCCCCCTTTCTGTTTGTTCCCCTTAAAACAACGTGTGGCTCCATGAGCCCCCCTACACGTGGAGCACTCATGCTTAAACTTGCATTTTGCTCCAAATTTACAGCTCCCTTTATTAAACAAGAAGCACAATCCTTTTGCGTGCGCTGCCGCAAAACTGGATTGGCCTCCATTTCCAGATTCCCCCCTGAAAGGACTGACCTGAGAGGGGCCGTAACTTTTAACCACAAGGCAATATCTTGGTGATCCCACCTAATGTTAGGCCGAACTGCTTTCCGCTGCTGAAATTGCTCGTCGTATTGAAGCCAGGCCTGTCCCCCATACACACGATACGCCTCCCCAATGGCATCTAGGCAACAGAACAATGCCACTCCGGCATTTTTTCCCCTATCACTCTTGCCAATATCGCAAACGCCTACAACCAATTCGGAAAAGTGTGTGGGATCAACCGATACCGCCACTTTTCCTTGTCTTCCTGTTTACTGTCATCCCTCTTAGCCCTATCCAAATTACATTTTTCCAAGGGGAGCAAGGAAAATATTTCCATATACTCCACTTTCCATATTCGCTCGCACACCTCCTGTTTCAAATGTGTTCCCAATGGGCCCTCAAAACAAACGTATACCTCCCCTTTTGCTCTATCATCTAACCCAGAGGTGCCCAGCCATTTTTCGTCTGAGGACCGCACTAGACTTGGTATAAATTTTGCGGGCCGGAACCAGGTAGCTTTGCCAGAAAGAAATGCAAACGCTGTGAGGGGGCACGTGTGAGAATTACTACTGTGAAGAGGGCACATATCTGGGCATAACTACTGTGAGGTGGGCACATATCTGGCGTAACTACTGTGAGGGGGCACATATCTGGGCATAACTACTGTGAGTGGGCACATATCAGGGTATAACTACTGTAAGGAGGGCACATATCTGGGCATAACTACAGTGAGGGGGCACATATCTGGGCATAACTACAGTGAGGGGGCACATATCTGGGCATAACTACAGTGAGGGGGCATGTGTGAGCATTATGTCTGTGAAGAGAGCACATATCTTGGCATTATTACTGTGAGGGGGCACATATCTGGGCATAACTACTGTGAGGGGGCATGTGTGAGCATTACGTCTGTGAAGAAGGCACATATCTTGGCATTATTACTGTGAGGGGGCACATATCTGGGCATAACTACTGTGAGTGGGCACATATCAGGGTATAACTACTGTGAGGAGGGCACATATCAGGGCATAACTACTGTGAAGAGGGCACATATCTGGGCATAACTACTGTGAGGGGGCACATATCTGGGCATAACTACAGTGAGGGGGCACATATCTGGGCATAACTACTGTGAGGGGGCATGTGTGAGCATTACGTCTGTGAAGAGGGCACATATCTTGGCATTATTACTGTGAGGGGGCATACATCTGGGCATAACTACTGTGAGGGGGCATGTGTGAGCATTACGTCTGTGAAGAAGGCACATATCTTGGCATTATTACTGTGAGGGGCACATATCTGGGCATAACTACTGTGAGGGGGCATGTGTGAGCATTACGTCTGTGAAGAGGGCACATATCTTGGCATTATTACTATGAGGGGGCATGTGATGTATACATGTGTGTAATGTATGTAGTGCAGTATGTGATGATCACACACTGCACTACATACATTACACACATGTATACTGTACATCACATACTGCGCTGTCACCTTCTTCTGCAGGTCTACCTTGATGTCTGGTCTTTAGGCTTCAGTCAGATCCTCCTCCGCCATGCTTGCACCGTGTGCCCGACACCACCAGGAGCTGGCCCCTCCTCCTTTCATCTCCTGCCGGCTTCTCCTACAGCAGGGCGCTCTATCGCTCCAGTGCCCGCCCAATCTTAACAATCAGGAGCGTAGCTAGAAATGACTGGGCCCCATAGCAAAAAAATGTATGGGCCCCCCCTCCCGGATCTCCCACCCCCACATACCTATCGGACCTTCCACCCCTTCCAGAGCTCCCACCCAAACACCCCTCCAGGACCTCCCACCCCAACATCCCCACACTCCTTCCTAGATCCCCCTCAGTGTCCTCCACAGATATCCCCCCTCAGTGTCCTCCACAGATATCCCCCCTCAGTGTCCTCCACAGATATCCCCCCTCAGTGTCCTCCACAGATATCACCCCTCAGTGTCCTCCACAGATATCCCCCCTCAGTGTCCTCCACAGATATCCCCCCTCAGTGTCCTCCACAGATATCCCCCTCAGTGTCCTCCACAGATATCCCCCCTCAGTGTCCTCCACAGATATCCCCCCTCAGTGTCCTCCACAGATTTCCCCCCTCAGTGTCCTCCACAGATTTCCCCCCTCAGTGTCCTCCACAGATTTCCCCCCTCAGTGTCCTCCACAGATTTCCCCCCTCAGTGTCCTCCACAGATTTCCCCCCTCAGTGTCCTCCACAGATATCCCCCCTCAGTGTCCTCCACAGATTTCCCCCCTCAGTGTCCTCCACAGATATCCCCCCTCAGTGTCCTCCACAGATATCCCCCCTCAGTGTCCTCCACAGATATCCCCCCTCAGTGTCCTCCACAGATATCCCCCCTCAGTGTCCTCCACAGATATCCCCCCTCAGTGTCCTCCACAGATATCCCCCCTCAGTGTCCTCCACAGATATCCCCCCTCAGTGTCCTCCACAGATATCCCACTCAGTGTCCTCCACAGATATCCCCCTCAGTGTCCTCCACAGATATCCCCCCCCACCCAGAGCTGCTTCCTAGCTAATTTATTCACTGCACTTGCCTCTGTGAACTTGAAGAGAAGCGCCGTAATCTCGCACAGGCGCACTGGCAGAGGCCAGGAAGACGGTGCATGCACACTTCGATACATCTGCCAGTGCGCCTGTGCGAGATTACGGCGCTTCTCTTCAATTTCACAGAGGCAAGTGCAGTGAATAAATTAGCTAGGAGGCGGTGCTGGGCGGGGAGATTGCAGGCACAGGCAGCATCGCTTTGCTGCCTGTGTCGTTCGCAGCGCGCCCTGCGTTGATAAAGTCCTGTCACTGCGCGGGCCGCATGACGCGGCTTTGCGGGACGCATTTGGCCCGCAGGCCGTAGGTTGGGCATCACTGATCTAACTTAACTGTCTCATCATCCAACGGTTCCCCTGCCTGCGTCTCAACCGACACCGAGCCACCACGTGCCCCCGACACAGCCCCCCAGCACCCGAGGGTCCACCACAACCCCCCACGCTGGCAACGGCGACCCCCCTGCTGTCCCACACCCGGCCAACAACCCTGTAAGACCGCCCAGTAACTGACCTAAACCCCTACCTAACTCTGCCGGGGGGTCTCCAATCCCCCCACACTCCCAGAATATGACATAAAAGGCAATACAGTTCCCCAATTTATCTCACTTGGCTGCCTGGGTGCTGTGATCCCATCAGCCGCAGATCCAGAGTCCAGCTGATCCCTACTCTGTGTTGTTCCAGAAGATCCCGGCGACGACTTTTCACTCCCAGATCCACCAGCATCTCCCATGCCAGGGACGTTACCAGTGGCGACTCTAGGAACAATATATAGGGGGGGCACATAAGATACCACAGTCAAAAATGGGGGGCACTAATCATTTTCACCACTTAATCATACTACTGAAAAAAACTAAATAAGTATATATAAATAAGATTACAAAATATGAGTTTTGCGGTATGCTGTTATACATTTATAATAAACCAATTTACTTACAAAAGAAGCTATTCAGTCGTCTGCTGTGTCGTCCTCTGCTTGCTTCCGCGGATTCAATCCCCTCCTTTCCGTCTCTCCTCAGTGCGCAGGCGCACTGTTATAGGGGCTCTGTGGATGACACACTGTTATGGGGGCATCTGTGCATGACACAGTGTTATGAGGCATCTGTGGATGACAGTGTTATGGGGATCTATGGATGAGACTGTTGTTATGCCTCTTATTAGACCCCATTATGCCTCTCATTAGCCCCCATTATGCCTATCATCGCCCCCATATCAGCCTACATGCCTCTCATTAGCCCCCATTATGCCTCTCATGACCTCTATATCAGCCCCCATGCCTCTCATTAGTCCCCATATCAGCCTATATGCCTCATTAGCCCCCATATCAGCCCTTATGCCTTATTAGCCCCCATATACCTCATTAGCTCCATTATGCCTCTCATTATCCCCCCATATGCCTCATTAGCCCCCATATGCCTCACTAGCCCCCATATGCCTCACTAGCCCCATTATGCCTCACTAGCCCTATTAGCCCCCATTATGCCTCATTAGCCCCCATTATGCCTCATTAGCCTCATTATGCCTCTCATTAGCCCCCATATGCCTCATTAGCCCTCATATGCCTCACTAGCCCCCATTATGCTTCATTAGCCCCCATTATGCCTCTCATTAGCCCCCATTATGCCCCCAGCAGCCTAATTTATTATTGAAAAAAAAAAAAACACCTTTCCTGCTTCTGGATGCCGCCGTTCCTCGCCGCCCGCAATTTTCTTCCTCCTGCTGTCGGCTGTGCTCTGAACTGCCACGCACAGCGTGACGTCACAAAGCACATCATGCTGTGCGCAGCCCTGCACCGCCGACGACCAGGAAGCGGTAATTACAGAGCGTTCACCACTTCCTGGTCCTCCGGTACTAATGAGCGCTTCCAAAATGTAAGAGCTTCATTAGTATTCACCGGCCAGCAGGGCTCAAGAGTCAGCTGCCTTGGGCCCCCTAGTAGCAACTGGGCCTGGGGCAGCTGCCGCGCGTTAAAGACGGCACTGGTTTTAAAGGGGAATCAGCGGGGGGCACCGGGGGGGGGGGGGCAAGGAATAACTTAGGGGGGGGGGGCAATTGCCCCCCTGTAGCGATGCCTTTGGACGTTACAGCCGTTGCTCCCTGATGCCTGCAAGGGAGAGGAGGCGGAGCCAGCTCCTTGCTGCTCACAGGAGGAGAAGAGCTTGCTGCCATATGATCCACAGCAGTTCAGTTTCGACCGCCATCCTGGTCCTGCAGAGGGGCCCCCTCCCCACAGGGACGAAGAGGTGGTCTGGCTCCCTTGTTGCATGTCACCACTGCATGAAGTAGGGGTGACCGCGCCCGGCCACCCCCTGAGTCCCGCCTACCTTGCGGATTCCTTCTCCTCCAAGGCGCATGGGCAGGAGTCTGGCCCGCCACCTGTCTACGAGAAGGGTCCCTTGTGGGGCTCCTAATGCAGCTCTGGACTCTGGGGGGCTGATCAGAACTGAGGTGCGCCGACGGCTGGTGAGAACAAGGCTGAGGCGAGACTGGTGCCTCAGCCACCACCCCCCCCCCCCCCCGCAGGAGCCCTTGAAGCTGCTCCTGGACACATCCTGCACAACGATAGAGCTTCAACCTGAGACATTTAGAAGATAAAGGGGTAACCTAATACACTGGTTAGCTTAGCTGGCTAGCTGATTAGCTTCCCCAATCCACAAAATGGCCCCTGTCTTCTTCCTGCTCCCCCTTATATAACCCCTATTTTAAGCCCACCCCCCATGGACTCAAATTGGCCAACCCAGGCCAGGGGCTCCCTAACCAAACCCCCCGTCATGCCGGCCTTCCCTAAGGCCTTGCCCCCCGGTCCGGCCTCTCCTTTCATAAAGTAAATGGATGTTTTTGCTGTAAAACTGCTACAATATCTAAATATACCCTTACAATCAGAAGGAAATATCACCAGATATGGTTTCATGATGCCATACTATCTTGGACTTTTAAGTGATTAGTCATTGTTGAGTCTATAAAATTACATATTTTTCTCTAAATCGTTTTGTTTAGATCCTCAGGAACTCTTTGTCCCGACAGAGGACTATTATGTGGTTGTCCAGCTCCGAACACGACAACCAGCATTACTTCCATGCCAGGTCACTAACCCACTAGCCAAGGTCACTCTGAATAGAGAGTTCCCACCAGAACAGATCCCTGTGGATGGCGTGAAGATTGCTTTTGACCAGAAGAAGGGATTCGTCATATACCAACCACATCCATCTCTTGCAGGATCGTTGTTCTGCATTGCAGAGCATGGAAATCTTCGACAGATGTCAACTAAGTATATGCTGATATATGTGCACTGTGAGTGCCTTTTCCATGTATCACCAACCTCTACAGATAACCATACAAGATTTAAAGCGTGTTTTCTGACCTCTAAAATAGTTCACCAAACGTAATAGCAAAAAAAACACCAAAATGCTGATCACGTAGATATCTGGTGTTAATAGTGGAACCCTTGTTGTGATCTTTGATTGCCTGCTATGATCAGGGGGAAGTAGACAACATGTCAACACTATGCAATGACAACAGAAAGGAGTGGGTGAGGCTTGAGACCAGCAGTGGTGTAAAATTAAAGTCAAGTCAAGTATGTTTGAACTGTTTTCAGGGATGGGACAAGTATAGACCACACCACTAGAACCATTATACCTCAGGCATGTGAGGGATGGAGCCTTTTCCGGGGGAAAGAGAATTTGTCCTAGCCATGAGTCTCTTTGCATGGTTTATCCACATTAGGTGCAGTTCAGACGTTTATGGGGCAAGTAATAACCAAATGCCCATATCTCCCCTGTACAATCTATAATGACCATCTTACATATTCATGGAGGGATGGAAATACTTACTGTTAATAAAACTTAATTTGTAAAGCACACACCATTTTTATCATCACAACAGACCTGGAGCAATGCTTTAGAGTCGACCATATAAATGTATTTTACTAGATGAGTGACATTAGTTCTACTTTTAGTTACTGTTTCTAGCTTAGGCTGCAGATTCATGGAGACTTTTGTTGTACCACAAACAACTTTTAAAGGGACTGTACAGTATTAGAAAAACATGGTTGCTGTCTTCTAAAAAACAGCAATACATGTGTCTACAGTCTGTGTTTGGTACTGCATATTTACTTAGAGTTGAGCTGCAGTACCAGTAACTTTTAACTGTTAGGCCCCTTTCACACGGGCGAGTATTCCGCGCGAGTTGAACGCATTGCACCCGCACTGAATCCGGACCCATTCATTTCTATGGGGCTGTTCACATGAGCGGTGATTTTCACGCATCACTTATGCGTTGCATGAAAATCGCAGCATGTTCTATGTTCTGCGTTTTTCACGTAACGCAGGCCCCATAGAAATGAATGGTGTTGCGTGAAAATCGCAAGCATCCGCAAGCAAGTGCGGATGTGGTGCGATTTTCACGCATGGTTTCTAGGTGACAGTCTATTCACTGTATTATTTTCCCTTATAACATGGTTATAAGGGAAAATAATAGCATTCTGAATACAGAATGCAGAGTATAATAGTGCTGGAGGGGTTAAAAAAAAATTAAAAAATTAACTCACCTTCTCCTCTTGATCGCATAGTTCCCGGTCTCTTCTTTACTTCTTTAATGATGAGCTGTGGGCTAAAGGACCTGTGGTGACCACAGATCACATGCTCCATCACCATGGTGATGGACCATGTGATTGGAGCATGTGATCTGACGTCACCACAGGTCATTTAGCCCACAGCTCATCATTCAAGAAGTAAACAGACCGGGAACTACGCGATCAAGAGGAGAAGGTGAGTTAATTTTTTTATTTTGTTTTAACCCCTCCAGCACTATTATACTATGCATTCTGTATTCAGAATGCTATTATTTTCCCTTATAACCATGTTATAAGGGAAAATAATACAATCTTCAGAACATCAATCCCAAGCCCGAACTTCTGTGAAGAAGTTCGGGTTTGGGTACGCATTACAATGTTTTGCACTCGCGAGGAAAAATCGCGCGTGTTCCCGCAACACACCCGCCTCTTATCCGGGCCAAAAACATGATGCCCGTGTGAAAGAGGCCTTAGTACTGAGACCTCATTGACTGTTCAAATTTGGGTATTGTATCCCCAACTTTAGACACCATGCACATAGGTGTAGCGTGGATCCATGTTGTATGGCTCTCTGATTCAGACCTGCGTCCATGAAGAATACATTGCATAACAAAGGTACTATACAGCGGGACCTGGAATGCCTACATGGAGTGCCTACCTATAGTTTTCAGGCATATGGCAATGCCAGGTGCATGGACCCTAAACATCATCTTCAAAAGTGTTATATGGTGATTATAAGGGTATTATTATCTCATAAAGTCACATGCCATTAGGACAGGACATCACTTTATAATCAGTGGCATTCCTATCTTTGGGACCCCCCTCAATTCTAAGGAGAAAGGGGCTGCAGTACTGTGTCCCCTTCTATGTATTCCCCCAAAATTGAGCAGAAAAATGCAGCCAGCCTACTCATACGCAGTTCCCTGCAAGCCAGGTGGCCGGGAGAGCCGCTGTGAAGAGGAGTAGCATTACACCTGTACTGTGGCCCCTTCATTCCCATGAGTGTGGGTGTCTTTGATACATGCCATCACTTACAAGATGAGAATAATCCTTTAGGCTCATGCACATGGACCGTAGCCTGTTTTTTTTTTAGGTCCGCAAATTGCGGATCTGCAAAACACGGATACCGTCTGTGTGCATTCCACATTTTGCAGAACGGAACATCCTGCCCTCTATAGAACTGTCCTATCCTGGACAAGAATAGGATATGTTTTATTTTTTTGGGTGTGCAATGGAACAGACATATGGATGCGGACAGCACACAGTTTGCTGTCCACATCGTTTGCAACCCAATTTGAAGTGAATGGGTCTGCATCCAACCTGCATAAAATGCGTATTGGATGCGTAAAAAAACTAAGTTTGTGTGCTTGAGCCCTTAATCCCAGGTTGTTCCAGGCAAGTGATAATTTTTCTAAATGTATAAGGGTGCTGCCAATGAGTGGATCATTAATGGAGGGAAAGGATTAAGGAGAAATACTTCTATTCTTTTTTTAATCTACTCTTGGTCTTGGCTTCCAAAACAGCAGTAAAAATCTGAATATGTGTCAGCTCCCTTATATCCCTGTCTGCGGTAATTTGCATATAAAATGGATTTTGAAGCAGGAAATGTTTCAGGGAAGAAAATTTTTATAAAGTTTTTTTATATTTTGCAGACCCATCAGCCCCTCCTAAACCCATCATTGAAGCATCAGTGAAGTCAGTACATGCAGGAGAAAATTTTGTTGTCACGTGTACCGTTCTAGGTGAACTGGAGATCAGTGTGGAGTTTACCTGGGAATATCCAGGACAACAGGTAAAGAGAAGTGAATATTCGCCATATAAGATGTGTTATTTTTGTATGATCATGGGGGCACATTTATCCGTCTCGCCTGTTTTTAGGTGTACAATTAGACAGGCGTATTTGATTCGTCTGTCAGTCTATTGCCTATTATTTATAAAAAGTCACATAGCACTGAGGAGTCTGCCTGAGGAGGTGGTGATGGTGAGTTCACTAAAAGAGTTCAAGAGGGGCCTGGATGTATTTCTGGAGTGTAATAATATTGCAGGCTATAGCTACTAGAGAGGGGTCGTTGATCCAGGAAGTTATTCTGATTGTCTTATTGGAGTCGGGAAGGAATTTTTTTTCCCCTAAAGTGAGGAAAATTTGCAGTGTCCCACATATGTGTGAAAAGGGGACACTTCAAACATCTTAATATGTGTATATTGAACCTCAATGTATGGTATTTCCTATTTTCTGGCTGGCAATGTAATTACATCCATTCGCCCCTAGGTGGTGTTGGCACAACATAGTATATATAGTGGGGGGGGGGGGGGGGGGTGTCTAGCTAAGAGAAGTTTAGAATGTAGTTGGTAAGAGGAGCAAGAAGCAAGCTCATGGAGGAGAGACACAGACTAAAGTCACCATGTAACGGCTGTACTTTCCTCTGGGCCCTGATCAAGCCTGGAGAAGATATCTACAGAAGACCAGCCCCAGACAGTGAGTCTATACACGAGATGCAACGAGACTAGTAAGGGTAACAGCTAACTAAGGCTTATGGACCTTATGGACCTCATTATAACAAGTGACCAGGAGTAGCTTTCAGAGTGCCTGAACACAACCAGATAATTTAGGCCAAATTGTCCTTATCACTAACTTAACCTTCTGGGTGGTAATGAGAAAACATAAAATCCTTTCTAGATGAGTTTGCTGCCAAATAATGAAGCAAATGTGTTTGCCTGTCGTGAGGGGACGCCCTTGAAGGAAAACTCCTAGATGAACAATTATTAGCATCTTTAGTGCCAGTGTGCTGTGAAGTAAACATAGGATTTCTATCAGGATCCTTTCCTGCCAAGAGTCTACTCCTAAAAGGACAACTCCTCGAATACATTTGCCACTACCAGATAACAGAATACCATTGAACTTTTTATGCATACAAAAGCTGTCCATTGATGAACTGAACCAACTGTCCAGAGACTATTGATCTTCAGTAAATGTTCAACTGGTTTACAATTACTGACTCCTCATTCTTACAACTACTACTCTCAACATTAACAAGCACCCTAAACATCACCACCATCAAGGGCACCTCAACCAACATCTGGTGGTGTTCTCTGCAACAGAGTGCCCCGGAAGATCTTGTGCTGTCTTCCCATCCACTGCACTGCCGACCCAGGGAGGCATCTGCTAACAGTGAGTACATGAACTATTTCACGCATCGGCCGACCGTGAGCCTCACGTGTTTTCCCCTGCGCTCCTGCAAGCTGCAAATTGGCTTCTACCTCACAAATTTTTTTTTGCCTTTCTCTGGATCAACTTGCAGAATAACAAGGTGAACTGGATGGACAGATGTTAGCCTTATAAACTATATTACTTCATGAATTAGAATAGGCATATTGTTATTAGTATGACCTCTAGTGGTTCTTTATCAGTATGACAGGTTCATATTTACTAAGACTAATTAGTATGCACATGAAATTATAGTGCAAGTGAGCAGAGAATGGGCTCACATCTTCATGAAAGTGCGACTTTTTAGGCAAAATTTTGTACAACTCACCATTAAAAACAAAAAAAAGAAAACAATACCAGTCCTGGAGTGAAGAAAATTAATTAGAAATTAGACTGTTATAAATGTGCCCTATGGTCTCCAACCTGTGGCTCTCCAGCTGTTCCAGAACTACAATTACCAGCATGAAATAGGCATGCTGAGAGTTGTAGGGTTACAGCAGCTGGAGAGCCACAAGTGGGAGGTCATCATTACATAGGATAATGCATCTTGTAGGCCAGAGCCAGAAAATAAAAACATTATAACTTATATACAGCCATAGACTTACAGTTTTGTGTTTCCACAGATTGGTAGACCTCCTTATGTCCGAGAGAACGTTTCACAGACAAGACGTGGAGGACAGCTAATGCAGCAGTCCCAAAGTATTTTGTATATCGATGAAGCTCGTGCTTTGGATGATGGCATTTATACATGTACAGCTCAAAACTTACAGGGCAGCACATCTGTAACCACAAGGGTTACCGTCCTCCCACCAACGTCCACTACCAGAGTAAGAAACCAGGGATGACATCTAGATTTTTGTGTGTATGGGGTTCAATGTTTAAATGATGATATCACCAAACCACATTAAAGAAAAATACTAAATTGTCCTTGTCTTAAATATTTTTTCAAAGGCTGGTTCTACAGTCTCATCATTTACATATTCCAAATGTAATTGTATTGTACTTATTGCTATTAAAATGCTCCTTTAGGCCAAAATTCAGGTTCTCAATTTTTTACTCTTTACAAAGATCACCCTTTAAGGTGTCCAGTCCAGCTCAGGCTAGTGGCTTGGGATTTTTGCAAGTCCTGTGCACATGGTTGTATTGGGGTACGTATTCTGCCACAGATGTACGTTAGAGAAGTCTCTAAATGTTTGTGAGTGGTAATCTCTGTACAAGCAATTGTAGACAGCTGAACTCTCTAATATCCCTTAGGTCGTGGTACCATTTGTATGTTAAGATCCAGTGAGGAGGATACAATGGAGATGCTTTGGTAATTTATTGAGTTTACCCTGAGCAAAGACATATAGAGGACATTAGAGGTAAAAACAAAATGCTCTCACCAGCTCTGAGTCTGCTGCAGAAAGAAAGACACAACAAAATATGTTGTCACCGAAAGGGAGGAGTAGAGAGCAAATGCAATGGGATTTACATAATACATTCAGAAACCTATAACAAGAATTACCACAGGATGGCAGCATGACATAACATTGTAATGATGTGATAACACAAATACAGCCATTAATCTTAAATGGAAGAAATAAATGCTGGGACAGCACACTCCCCGTCTGAAATCCTAGGATTTCACACTATATGCAAAACATGAATGTCCATATGATGTTCAATGAAAATACTGGAATCTGAAAGACAAAAGGCAATAAAGAAAACATAGTAAACTAGAATGGGTGGACAGGAACAGTCCAGTCTGGAATTTTATGAATAGTCCAGAGATGGACGACTAAATGCAAGAAAAGTCCTTACAAGTCCCTCAATGTAGAAGAAATGAATGAAGGACTTGGGATCCCCTTGTTTTGCGATGGTCACTCCCACCTTACCGTCTTCACTGGCGAACATTTTTGAGTTGAGACCCATGGGCCAGGAATTTCTTTCCACCTTCTGGTCTTTCATGAGAACTAGATCTGCTATTTGTAAGTTTGGCTTGGCCTGCTGCCAAGTCCTTGAAGAAGGGTTAAGTACTTCTTTTTCCACCTGCTCCAGAAACAGTTGGCCAGATGTTGAATGTATTTCCACTGTTTCTGATATAGGTTACCAGAAGAAGATTCTTCAGGTGAATTAGGAATAGATCCAAACTTCTGAGTGAGAAGAGTTGCTGGAGTGAGAAAGGTAGGGGAATCTGGATCCATAGATACAGGTACAAGAGGTCTTGCGTTGACGATAGCAGATACCTCAGCTAGGAAGGTAGTCAAAGTCTAATGGGTGAGCCTTTGAGAAGTTTAAGTCCATTAGCATACAGTCTAATATTTTGCGGGGGATGCCCATCATTCTTTCCCATAAACCGCCCATATGAGAGGCATGAGGGGGGTTAAAGATCCATGTACAACCATTGTTGGCCAAGTAGTCTTGAACTGTCTTAGAGTTGATTTGCAATTCCCTGCATGCGCCTATGAAGTTGGTTCCACAGTGATATCTCATTTGCTTTACTGGTCCTCTGATGGCGAGAAATCGTCTTAAAGCATTTATGAAACTAGAAGCGTTCATGGATTCTATTACTTCAATGTGTATAGCACGTACACTTAAGCATGTAAACAACACTGCCCATCGTTTGCTGTCTGCATGACCACCTCTGGTCCTTCATGCAGTGACTGTGCATGGCCCGAAGACATCAAGACCAACATAAGTAAACAGTGGTTCAATGCTTGTCCTATCAATTGGCAAATCAGACATTTGTTGATGTTGCAGTTTTCCCCTTGCCTTGCGACATTTAATGCAATGGTGAATTTAATGAGCAACTTGTCTTTTTGCTCCCACTATCCAAAGACCTGCGGCTCTTAAAGCATCCTCAGTGAAATGTCTGCCTTGGTGCTTGATTCTTTCATGATAATGCAGTATCAGCAGTGTAGTAACATGGTGATTGGCAGGAATAATGAGGGGATTTATTTCTGAAATCTCTAACTTAGCCTTGCTTAGGCAACCACCAACCCTCAGCATGCCGTGATCGTCAATTACTGGTTTCATGTTGCCAATAGGGCTGCTTTTTGGAATGTCATGTATAAATTTCAGTTCCATGTGAAAGACACTCTTCTGTATCACAAGCAACTCACCTAGGGCAATATCTTCTGCAGAGAGAGGCTTATGGCACACGTGCCAACTGCAACATTCAGCTTTATGTTTCTCAGTGCGAAAGCACTGTACAATGTGGACTAACCTTGCAATGGTGTGAACGAGCCTTAAGCATTCAAAGCGATGCCAGCCCTCTTTTCAGACTTGGTGGCAAGAGTACTAACATCAAAGCGAATCTTTGGATTTTCATGAGGGTCTTGGAGACTGAAGACGTCTTGGATAGGAGTTTCTTTACTCTGGTTCAGCAAAAACTCCGGACCTTGTGTCCTTTTGAGCAGATCTATGGCTTCCTTCGCTGTGGGCAAGGAATTGAGTGCGTCGTCCACGTAGAAGTCTCTTTCAACGAAGTTTCGGGTATCTTTCCCAAACTCTGACTCACCATCAGAGGCAGCCCTACGTAGGCCATATATAGCAACAGCCGGTGAAGGACTGTTATCGAACACTTTCACCTTCATGCGGCATTCAAACATTTCCTTGCTGGTGTCATTGTCTCAGTACCAAATAAATTTGAGGTAATTTCTGTGGTCTTGCCATACCATAACGCAATGTAACATTTGTTCAATGTTTGCAGTAATGGCAACTGGCTCCTTTCTGAATCTCATAAGTACAAACCGGATTCCAAAAAAGTTGGGACACTATACAAATCGTGAATAAAAACTGAATGCAATGATGTGGAGGTGCCAACTTCTAATATTTTATTCAGAATAGAACATAAATCACGGAACAAAATTTAAACTGAGAAAATGTACCATTTTAAGGGAAAAATATGTTGAATCAGAATTTCATGGTGTCAACAAATCCCCAAAAAGTTGGGACAAGGCCATTTTCACCACTGTGTGGCATCTCCCCTTCTTCTTACAACACTCAACAGATGTCTGGGAACCGAGGAGACCAGTTTCTCAAGTTTAGAAATAGGAATGCTCTCCCATTCTTGTCTAATACAGGCCTCTAACTGTTCAATCGTCTTGGGCCTTCTTTGTTGCACCTTCCTCTTTATGATGCGCCAAATGTTCTCTATAGGTGAAAGATCTGGACTGCAGACTGGCTATTTCAGTACCCGGATCCTTCTCCTACGCAGCCATGATGTTGTGATTGATGCAGAATGTGGTCTGGCATTATCTTGTTGAAAAATGCAGGGTCTTCCCTGAAAGAGATGACGTCTGGATGAGAGCATATGTTGTTCTAGAACCTGAATATATTTTTCTGCATTGATGGTGCCTTTCCAGACATGCAAGCTGCCCATGCCACACGCACTCATGCAACCCCATACCATCAGAGATGCAGGCTTCTGAACTGAGCGTTGATAACAACTTGGGTTGTCCTTGTCCTCTTTGGTCCGGATGACATGGCGTCCCAGATTTCCAAAAAGAACTTCGAATCGTGACTCGTCTGACCACAGAACAGTCTTCCATTTTGCCACACTCCATTTTAAATGATCCCTGGCCCAGTGAAAACGCCTGTGGATCTTGCTTAGAAATGTCTTCTTTGCACTGTAGAGTTTCAGCTGGCAACGGCGGATGGCACGGTGGATTGTGTTCACTGACAATGGTTTCTGGAAGTATTCCTGAGCCCGTTCTGTGATTTCCTTTACAGTAGCATTCCTGTTTGTGGTGCAGTGTCGTTTAAGGGCCCGGAGATCACGGGCATCCAGTATGGTTTTACGGCCTTGACCCTTACGCACAGAGATTGTTCCAGATTCTCTGAATCTTCGGATGATGTTATGCACAGTTGCTGATGATAAATGCAAAGTCTTTGCAATTTTTCACTGGGTAACACCTTTCTGATATTGCTCCACTATCTTTCTGCTCAACATTGTGGGAATTGGTGATCCTCTACCCATCTTGGCTTCTGAGAGACACTGCCACTCTGAGAAGCTCTTTTTAAACCCAATCATGTTGCCAATTGACCTAATTAGTGTTAATTGGTCTTCCAGCTCTTCGTTATGCTCAAATTTACTTTTTCCAGCCTCTTATTGCTACTTGTCCCAACTTTTTTGGGATTTGTTGACACCGTGAAAATTTGAATCAACGTATTTTTCCTTTAAAATGATACATTTACTCGGATTAAACGTTTGATCTGTCATCTACGTTCTATTACAAATAAAATATTGACATTTGCCATCTCCACATCATTGCATTCAGTTTTTATTCACAATTTGTTTAGTGTCCCAACTTTTTGGGAATCCGGTTTGTACTCCTACCAGATTATTTGTCAGGTTTGGACCGATAATAAGGACGTTGTTCGTAAATACGCGATTATGTTTGGCACTTGAGTTGTATACCACTCTTATCTGGTTTGGTTTACGTAGGTGACTATACTCCAAAGGAAGGAAGGTACCAGCATTCTTTATGCTCTTGCAGAGGTGGAGCCGGCTCTGCATGGTCATTGTGAAATGATTTTTCATTTCAGGCTTGTTTTTAACGTACGTTGCACGGAGATGAATCTGGATAGTGCCTGTTCCCGGTTGTCAGGAAGTCTGGCTCTTACAGCACGTAAAGGTAAAGGTGCAAACCAGTGGTTAGAGGCATCTTTGAAGAATCCATTGTCCATTATTTTAATAAACTCTTTGTCATCTATGGACAAGGCTAATTTGTTGTCCTATGGTGTTGTACAAAACACTGATCTTCCAAATGGTAGGAATGATTTCTGGTGCCTCAAGGAGGTTAGAAAGCTTTTCCTTTACCTCGTAATGATGAACACATGGCTCAATGTGAGTGGTGCAACCATTTTTGAGCACAAAAGTTTTGAAGGAGTTCACATGATATGGTTTGTGGCTCTTATACATACATCAACCACAATCACCCAGCCTAAGTAGAGTCTCTGTGCATATGGGGCGTCGGCAGGACTGTAACATTGTTGCCGCACCTTGTGGACTCTCAGAATGCCTCTCCCGAGCAAGAGTAGGATATCAGCATTTATGTCCATAGGAGGAATCTCACTAGCTAGATGTTTCAAGTGGGAATGATAGTAGGCAGCTTCTGGAGTAGGAATTTTATCTCTTTCATCAGGTATCTGCTTGCATTCAATTAAAGTTGGCAAGGGTATATGAACGTTCCCTTTAAGGGAAGAGATAAGGTATCCAGTTGCTCTTCTGCCATAAGTCTCTACACGACCAGAACAAGTGTTTAGGATTTATGGTGTTGCTTCTCCCGTTATGCCAAAGATCTCAAAGAATTTAGGTTTTGCCAGAGACCTATTGCTTTGTTCATCTATAATGGCATACATTCTGGTGGCCTTTTCAGATTGCCCTTCTGGGTAGACGTTGACCAAACAAACTTTTGCACAGCACTTGGAACCAGTCTCCTTGCCACATATTTCCATACAGGAAGAGGAGACAGTCTTTGTAGCTAGCTCCCCGCCATGAAGTGCGATGGCGTTGGTTGCGGCTTGAGATACTGCGTTGTCTGGAGGCAAAATAGGATGCATTGATGTAACATGCCTGTCACTGCTGCATTCTGCACACCTGATGATAGCTTTACAGTATTTTGCCATATAATTTGACGAAGCAAAACACTTGTAACACCCTCCAAGCTCTTTGAGTGTCTCTCCGCGTTCTTGCAAAGTCTTTGCCCTGAGCCCGCAACATTCTTTTAAAGGATGAGGTATTTTGTGGATAGGACACATGCGATTAGGGTCCTTTTCTTTAAGGACAGGGGTGTCCTTCCTAGTAGTGGAGGTCTCAATTAGTGAGACATTTGTTTTCCTAACTGATACTGTTCCTCTTAAGTCTCTACGTTTACTTGTTGTGTTGTCATACCTTGAGCATGAGGATGCTTGAGAGTGGATGAGAGTGGATTCTGTGAACTCAAAGCTGGGAACATTCTTCTTCCAAGCTTGGTCACTGATGAATCTGGAAAAATAAGTGAAAGAGGGAAAAGACACATTGTGTTCTCTCTTGTATCAGGAGCCCTGATCAGACCATTTTTATTGCATGCCGTGTGATAGTTTCAAAACAATTGGATTGACACCATGGGCAGTATCAAGGGAACTCAGTCCTGGCAGATGTGGGTCCATTTTAGCCAATTCTAATTCCTTTAGTAGGTTGCTCAGATCCTGGAACTTGCGATTGTCCTTGCTAGTTATCTTTGGGAAGGCTTGAAGTCTCTTGAATAAGGCGCTTTCTATAGCTTCAGAACTGCCATAGGTCTGTTCAAGTCTCTCCCATGCTGTAGCGAGACCTTCCTCTGAGTGGCCTGCATGAACTGCTCTTAATGTCTTTATGCGTTCTGCAGATTCTGGGCCTAACCAGTTGACAAGCAAGTTAAGTTCTTCTTGTCAGTGAGGTTAAGATCACTGATTACAGCTTCAAAGGTCGATTTCCAGGCTCTGTAGTTTTTTAGCACGGTCATCATACTTCGAGAGACTAATGTTAATCAGCTCCCTGCGCATCATGTATCTGGCAAAGTCCGACATGTCTTATCTCCCATTCCTTGTTGCTGGATTGCATTGTGGTGTCTCTGGGGCATGTAGGGCCTCTGGCACATAAGGCTGAGATTTATCAGGACAAAATGATGTGGCATAAGTATTAAGCTGTGGTTTAGTCTCTGGAGGATCAGCTGGCTCTATGCTATAAATTACCTTGTTATCGGTGGGTGACGATATCTGGTGCTCTGTGGATTCACCCTGTTGGTGATATAGAAGTGGCTTTGGTACATGCAATTTAGCAGGAGGAGCAGGAGATTATTGCCTTAGCACATATCTGGCAGTGAGGTCAACTGGGTCTTCCACTTCTCCTGGGATGAAACAGTCCAGGTCGGTACCTTGGCCTAATGCTTGCTCGAAGACCTTCAGTGTAGCTAAGGTAGCTGCTTCTTCCCTTTCTGTTTGGAGAATTTTTTGTTGGGCTTCTGCCTCCATCTGCGCCATTTGTGCTTTCTTCTATGCCATTTCTGCCTCCATTTCTGCTCTCTTCTTTGCGATCTCAGCCTCCAGTTCTGCTCCTTTCTTTGCGATCTCAGCCTCCTTTTCTGCTCTCTTTGTGATTTCAGGCTCCTTTTTAGCAAAGGAACTTCAATAACACAAATACAGCCATTAATCTTAAATGGAAGAAATAAATGCTGGGACAGCACAGTACGAACAGACGGAGCAGTCTGGGGAGTGACCAAAAACCTTGTGACTGATCAGGCCGCAGCTGTCTGAGATTTAACTAATGAGGACTACACTGTATAAATGGTCTGAATCGTTAATGGCCACATGGCACCTTCACTACTGCGCAGCGATTAAGTATTCATACCGCCTATACAGTGCGGTACTCATTAGTGAAATATCTGGCAGCTGAGGCCTAATTGGCCGCATGGTTCTTGATCACAGCTGGCCGTGGCTGAACAGATCACGATTGTGCTGTGTGGTTGTATCCTTACAGCTGCATCCATCCTGCGAGATCAAACCTTTTGGGAAAGGCGTTCCTGACCTCTACTCTCCCATCCCTGGTGTATTGACCCAGAGTGCCATTACCACTCCGCACCCCGCTACTGTCTCCTATGGGCTAACACATCTTATGCATTTATTGCAGGTCCTATACAATGTTCATTGCTATTCCTATGCAACTGTTAATGCTCATGTACTGTACCTGGTTTACCAGAAGGTGGCAGCAAGCATGGCAGAGCTACATTTTCAGAGGATGGAACCTTCTATCTCTTTTCTCCCTCTAAGGAGAAGTTTAGTTAGTTAGAGGTAAGTGGAGAGTACTCTCTGCTTGAGGAAGGAAGCAGGTCCACATGGACGTGTCCTGCCTAAGCCAGCTAGAGCACCTTCAGCTGTGCTGGACACAGAGGCCAAAGCCTGGATGCATAGATTCCCTGGTATTAATCTAGAGACAGACTACAGAAATAAGTTGCAGCATAAAGAAAGAAGCAAAGTTATACAGTAAGCTTGTCAGCACAACAGATCCAGAGAGCAACAGATGTAGAAGAGTTAAGAATTGAACGGGTCCGCAATCAGCAAGATACGAACCGGTGCAGATCGGAGGCGCGGAGGCCCACGAAATCACTACAGAGCGCAGAACATGTTCTATTTTTTTTGCTGTGCTTACTAAATCTTGCAGATCGCAGGCCCATTCAAGTGAATGTGTATGCATCTGCAAATGGTGGCTACACGGCTGGTGCCCATGCATTGGGATTTCTGCAGCACGGACACGGACTGCACACGTTCGTGTGATTAACACCTTAAGGACCCGGCTAATTTTCACCTTAAGGACCAGGCCATTTTTTGCAAATCTGACCAGTGTCACTTTGTGTGGTGATAACTTTAAAACGCTTTAACTTATCCAGGCCATTCTGAGATTGTTTTTTCGGCACATATTGTACTTCATGACACTGGTAAAATGAAGTAAAATAAATACATCTTTATTTATAAAAAAAATACCACATTTACCCAAAAAAATTTAAAAATTGCAAATTTCAAAGTTTCAATTTCGCTACTTCTATAATACATAGTAATACCTCCAAACATATTTATTACTTTACATTCCCCATATGTCTACTTCATGTTTGCATAATTTTGGGAATTATATTTTATATTTTGGGGATGTTACAAGGCTTAGAAGTTTGGAAGCAAATCTTGAAATTGTTCTGAACTTTTCAAAAACCCAATTTTTAGGGACCAGTTCAGGTCTGAAGTCACTTTGTGAGGCTTATATAATAGAAACCACCCAAAAATGACACCATTCTAGAAATTACACCCCTCAAGGTATTCAAAACTGATTTTACAAACTTTGTTAACCCTTTAGGTGTTCCACAAGAATTAATGGAAAATACAGATACAATTTCAAAATTTCACTCTTTTGGCATATTTTCAATTTTAATAATTTTTTTCCAATTACAAAGCAAGGGTTAACAGCCAAACAAGACTCAATATTTATGGCTCTGATTCTGTAGTTTACAGAAACACCCCATATGTGGTCGTAAACCACTGTACGGGCACACGCTAGGACACAGAAGGAAAGGAATGCCATACGATTTTGGAAAGGCAGATTTTGCTGGACAGTTTTTTTGGGACACCATGTCCCATTTGAAGCCCCCCTGATGCACCCCTAGAGTAGAAACTCCATAAAAGTGACTCCATCTAAGAAACTACACCCCTCAAGGTATTCAAAACTGATTTTACAAACGTCATTAACCCTTTAGGTGTTCCACAAGAGTTATTGGCAAATAGAGATGACATTTCAGAATTTCAATTTTTGGGCAAATTTTCCATTTTACTATTTTTTTTTTGCACCCCTAGAGCAGAAACTCCAAAAAAGTGACCCCATTTTAGAAACTACGGGATAGGGTGGAAGTTTTGTTGGTACTAGTTTAGGGTACATATGATTTTTGCTTGCTCTATATTACACTTTTTGTGAGGCAAGGTAACAAGAAATAGCTTTTTTGGCACCGTTTTTTTTGTTATTTACAACATTCATCTGACAGGTTAGATCATGTGGTATTTTTATAGAGCAGGTTGTCACGGACGCGGCGATACCTAATATGAATACTTTTTTTTCTTTATGTAAGTTTTACACAATGATTTCATTTTTCAAACAAAAAATATATGTTTTAGTGTCTCCATAGTCTGAGAGCCATAGTTTTTTCAGTTTTTGGGCGATTATCTAAAGTAGGGTCTCATTTTTTGTGGGATGAGATGACGGTTTTATTGGCACTATTTTGGGGTGCATGACTTTTTTCATCGCTTGCTATTACATTTTTGGTCACATAAGATGACAAAAAATGGCTTTTTTTACACCATTTTTATTTTTTTACGGTGTTCACTTGAGGGGTTAGGTCATGTGATATTTTTATACAGCCGGTCGATACGGACGCGGCGATACCTAATATGTATACTTTTTTTTAATTATGTAAGTTTTACACAATGATTTCATTTTTTAAACAAAAAAATTATGTTTTAATGTCCATAGTCTAAGAGCCATAGTTTTTTCAGTTTTTGGGCGATTATCTTGGGTAGGGTATGATTTTTGCGGGATGAGATGACGGTTTGATTGGCACTATTTTGGGGTGCATATGACTTTTTGATCGCTTGCTATTACACTTTTTGTGATGTAAGGTGCCAAAAAATTGTTTATTTAGCACAGTTTTTATGTTTTATTTTTTACGGTGTTCATCTGAGGGGTTAGCTCATGTGATATGATTATAGAGATGGTCGATACGGACGCGGCAATACCTAATATGTATACTTTTTTATTTATGTAAGTTTTACACAATAATATCATTTTTGAAACAAAAAAATAAAATCATGTTATAGTGTCCCCATAGTTTTTTTTTTTTTTTGGGCCATTGTCTCATGTAGGGGCTCATTTTTTGCGGGATTAGGTGACGGTTTGATTAGTACTATTTCGGCGTACATGCGACTCTTTTGATCACTTTTATTACCTTTTTTGGGAAGTAAGGTGGGCAAAATTTCAATTTCCTGATAGTTTTAATTTTTTAATTTTTATGGCGTTCTCCGTGCGGGGAAAGTGACATGACCGGTTTATATATCAGGTCGTTATGGACGCGGCGATACCTAATATGTGTAGTGTATTTATTTTTATTATTTTTTTATTCAGTGATAAATGTGTTTTTATTATCTTTTCTTTTACACTTTTTTTTTACATTTTTTGGACCCAGACCCACTTGGTTCTTGAAGATCCAGTGGTTCTGATGTCTGTATAATACAGTACAGTACCCTATAGGGTACTGTACTGTATTTTACTTACACTGAACAGATCTATGCTTTTAGCATAGATCTGTTCAGCACCATGGACAGCAGGATGCCTGAGAAGGCGTCCTGTTGCCATGGGAACCTTCCCAGTCTGCCACAACTGAGCAGACAGGGAAGGGGAAGGTGGGGAGCTCCCTCCATCTGCAAAGGCACAGCAGCCCCCAATAGCAGAGGGAGGGAGCTCCCTGACTTAACGCTAAACGGCTGACATCGCAGCGATGTCAGCCGTTTATACCAGAGTGTCAGCAATGTGCTGACACTCTGGTACCACTGGACACCAATGAATATTCAGAGGGAGGCGGGCGGGGGATCGCGACCGCCCGCCTCCCGCAACTGCCGCACCGCCCACAAACCGCCCAAAATTATACTTTGGCCATTTTCAAGTTTCTGATTCCTGCGGTCTGAATTGACCTGTGGTTTGCAGCGATCGCCAATATGGGGGGGGGTCACAGGACCCCCCTCGGCATTGACCCTGGGTGCCTGGCTGTGTGTAACAGCCGGCACTCAGCTCTGTCACCATGTCTGCAGACATGGTGACAGTTTAATGCCAGGACGAGTATACTCGTCCTGGTGCGCTAAGTACCGTTGCTCCAGGACGGGTATACTCGCCCAAGGTCCTGAAGGGGTTAAGCCCTTAGTCTGAGTTCACACTTCATTTATTTGGTCAGTTATTTCCATCAGTTATTGTGATCCAAAACCAGTACTGAAGCCTACACAGAGATCAGGTGTATTGGAAAGAACACCTGTTCTGTGTTTTTGACTCACCCCTGGTTGTGGCTCACAATAACTGGAAACTGACCAAATAACTGGTGTGAACTCAGCCTAAGGGTACTTTCACACTTGCGACAGGACGGATCCGACAGCCTGTTCACCCTGTCGGATCCTTTCCTTACTTCACCTTCATCTTCTTTACTTCTCTCCCCTCTTTTACCCATAGAGAGATTATCTCGCTCTAAGGGCTCATTCATCTATACATCTGAAAGGTTGTCAGGAGCAGGGTTAACCACCCTTTTCCTAACCTCTTGGTAGCATTGGGCTTGTCCTGCTTTCTGCCCGGAGGAGGAGTTCCTGCCTAGAGACAGAGTGGAGAGGGCAGAGACTGCAGTGCTCCTTCTACTACACAGATTTCTCCTGAGAGAACAATTACTACATTGCCTGAAGTAAAGCTTTGAGAAGATAAAGACAGCAGAGTGAATTGCCATATTCAGCTTCTATAGACTTTTCTGTGAAATGAGTGCAACCTGCCAGTCCACAGGGGTACAACACGTGAGGTTCACGGTGGGCCGAAGTGTACAAACAGTTCATCGGTTACTCACAGTTTAGCAGACGCCTCCCTGGGCCAGCAGTGCAGTGAAGGGGAGAACAGCACTGGATACTCCGGGCCACACTCGGTTACAGGGGACACTGGCCAGGTGGTGATTGAGGTGCCCTTGATGGTGATTGGGTTTCTGAGTGCTTGTGTGGCTGGGCCCCTGAATTAAGTAATGTTGTGACACCAGCACCTTGATGGTGCAAAATGTTGAGAGTGGTAGTAGTATGGAGTTAGAAGAACGAGGCAGGTTTGAATCCAACTGAAAACTTTACTATAACCAGGTTCTTGATAACAATTTGCATCCAGTTATATAACAGTCTCTGATACACATGCAAGTTAGATGTGATGAATCCCAGTAACAGGCTGTACATGTAGTTATGCCTCAGGCTATAGTAGGTAATTGTGTACTCGCTGATATTGAGCTCTTTGCCTCACTTCAGTCTCAGTAGAGGTAGTTCAAGTCTTAGTCTTCTACACACAAGTGATGCAACAGAAATCTTATCTGTCCTTAGAATAATGGTGAGGCTGCCGGAAGCTAATAAATCCTTCACCTAGGTACAAAGGCACCTAGAGCCTAATATAATGGTTTTGTCCATCCTTTGTCTTCATCCACAATAAACTTGACAAAATCCACTTGCTACTCCAGAAGAGTGAATGGTGGAATACAGACTTCACCTCTGCCTATCTTCCTGGCTTGACACTGAGATAAGTTGGCTCCTCTGGGCCGTGGAACCCAAGAGAAAGCTGAGAGGAGAGGGTACCTCTCTTTACCCCTAGCTCCTCACTCCATCTCCTTCTTCAACTCCCACACTCTGAACACCCTAACTAGGCCTGAACTGTGCTATATATACTGTGGTGCTATCCCCATCTAGTGGTGGAATGTGTGTAGTGCACCTGACAGCCTGGTAACAGGAATTTCACATAAGGATGAAATACAGAATGATATAGCATGTGATACAATAAGCTTTTGCAGTGCCCACATACACTAGTGGGATGCTGCATGAGGAATTACATCTAAGACACCAATCACCAAACAACCACTAGGCCAGTATCACCTAAGTGCTGAGTCGACACAAACCAACCTGCCTCATTATACTTGGAAGTATTGCACTAAAGGTCCAACACCTGGGCCCCACACCGATCAGCTTTTTAAAGAGGGTGGGTGCTCTATGAACACGGTGGCATCTTCCTAGGCCATGTGATGTCACCATACATCGGTCACATGGCCCAATTACCATTCAGTCCCCTTGAAGTGAATGGGGCTGAGCTACAATACCAAGCCCAGTCACTATTCAATATATGGCTCTGTGCTTGGAAAGTTGTTGGGAGCCAGCTGCGCTCCCCAGAGCTCTGGGAAGTGTGGTGGCTCCCTGAAACCAGCTGATTGACTGAGGATAGGTCATCATTATCTATCACAGGATAACCCTTTAGACTGTACCCTATACACAATTGCAGCTTCCGCTCCTATTCACTTGAATGTAAATAGGTCATCTATACCTATAGCCCTGGGTGCAGCTTAGCCCCATCCACGGGAATAGGACTGAGCTGCGCCCATGCCAAGTGACTGATAGTCACTAGGGTAAGCAGCGAGAAGGCTGTTGTGCTCAGAGGATCACCGGTCCTTCACAAACAGCTAATTGGCAGGGGTCCTGGGTGTTGAACCCCCACACAGTTTACATGCTGATCATCAGTTCCGAATAGTCGAATAACCCCTTTAAAGGTGTAGCAGCAGTCAAGTAAAATTTCAACAGTTCAACTCAGGGGCTGACTGGCAACTTTTGGCCCAGGGGGCAAGTAACACCCAGAGGCCCACTGAGCCCCCCTCCTGCTTTCCCATTTCCCCTGCCTCCTCCTGACCCCCCCCCCCCTTGCCACTTTCGTCAGCCATGTAAATTACAACACAGGAAAACAAAATAAACTAGGTATGCTCCGATATATCGTCCGCCGAAACACATCAGCCCGAAAATGGAATTTTTGGTATAATGCCGAAAGTGTCATTTTCTGGCTGATACAGTGTTGCATCCGTGTATTCTCTCCACCCCGCTGGGCGCCGCTCTGTGTCCCCCCCCATGACACTTGATGACTTTTGCAGAAGAAACTGTACATTGTGTGGCACGGTATATGCTATATGTGTATAACAAACATATTTCATATGAAAACTTACAGTTACTTGGCTTGGCCCTTGGGAATCTCGGACACCTCCACACTTTGGCCGGGGGCTCGGCGGAGCTGATGTGTTTTATCCTAATGAGAAAAACTTCATAATAAGGATTTGGAGAAGGGGCAGAGGGATAGCAGAGCAGGGAGAGACTGATGCTGCCACTAGGGGGCTCATACCATGGGGGAGTAATAAAATCCACCGTAATGCCCCCCCCCCCAGTAGAAATAATTCTCCTTATAATAGTGCAAAAAATACCCCCTTGTAATGTCCCCAATTGAGCTAATGTCCCCATAGTGCCCCCTATAATGTGCCAGTAGCCAATAGCCCCCCTATAATGTGCCAGTAGCCATAGGCCCACCCTATAATGTGCCAGTAGCCATAGGCCCACCCTATAATGTGCCAGTAGCCAATAGCCCCGCTATAATGTGCCAGTAGCCATAAGCCCCCCTATAATGTGCCAGTAGCCATAGGCCCCCCTATAATGTGCCAGTAGCCTTGGGCCCCCCTATAATGTGCCAGTAGCCATAGGCCCCCCTATAATGTGCCAGTAGCCATAGGCCCACCCTATAATGTGCCAGTAGCCATAGGCCCACCCTATAATGTGCCAGTAGCCATAGGCCCACCCTATAATGTACCAGTAGCCAGATAGGGCCCCCCCTATAATGTGCCAGTAGCCAGATAGGAACCCCCCTATAATGTGCCAGTAGCCAGATAGGAACCCCCCCTATAATGTGCCAGTAGCTAGATAGGAACCCCCCCCCCTATAATGTGCCAGTAGCCAGATAGGAACCCCCCCTATAATGTGCCAGTAGCCAGATAGGAACCCCCCTATAATGTGCCAGTAGCCAGATAGGAACCCCCCCTATAATGTGCCAGTAGCCAGATAGGAACCCCCCCTATAATGTGCCAGTAGCCAGATAGGAACCCCCCCTATAATATGCCAGTAGCCAGATAGGAACCCCCCCTATAATGTGCCAGTAGCCAGATCGGAACCCCCCCTATAATGTGCCAGTAGCCAGATAGGAACCCCCCCTATAATGTGTCAGTAGCCAGATAGGAACCCCCCTATAATGTGTCAGTAGCCAGATAGGAACCCCCCTATAATGTGCCAGTAGCCAGATAGGGCCCCTATCAGTGACAGAAATGACAACAAAAAAATAATAAATAGTCTCAGTCAGACTTATACTTACCGCACCTTCACTGAATCGACCCCCCGTCCCGCCTCCAGTTCTGCTGATGTCTTTACGGCAGCGCAGCGGCTTAGTCAGGCGGACGCGATGACGTAATCGCGCCGCCTGCGCCGGTCCGGCGGCCTCTCTGATAGGCTGCCGGCAGCACACCTCCCCTTCTCCCTCCGCAGCAGTAGGTAAGTAGTATCAGTAACAGCGGCGGCGGGGGCAGTGCCCTTAGTGACTGGGCAGGCCGGGACAGTGAGGCAACAGAGGCCCGGGGGGCAATTGCCCCCCTGCCCCCGGCCCAGTCCGCCCCTGGTTCAACTAAGTGGAGTAACCACCACAACAGGGTCAACAGTAATGTATAGCAAAAAGATAAATTTTTTCTTGTGAGTGGGTGTACTTACATGCTGCTAGTGAAGGTGGGATAGCTGCTAGGACTGATGTTAACAGTAAGCAATGCATCTGATGAGTAAGACGGGAGTTTGCTGGGGTTTTAATGTTAAGTAACTGTAATTTCAAATAGAAACCGGTAAAAAGTTGCTTTGGAAGGTATTAGAAGTCTCATCCACTCATTCCGGTACAGTTGTTTTAGGTGAACCTCTTATCTTCTGTAATTTTAAAACATGACAGGAGGCTTCCTATTTTGCATTAACTCTCTTTACTAACTCCACAGCAGTAAAGAAAAATGTAAAGAGTAACAAGTAGATCACTGCGCAGCATAGTATATAAGGGTCATGCTGCCTGTACACTTCCTCTTTCTTTACTGCTCCATCACAGACAGGTCAGACTTTTTGCTCCCCTGGAGCTATATTACTTCTTGTACATTTATTCTTACTATATCGTATTATTATCATTTACCTCGGGTTCCTCAGGTCCCCCTCTAGCCTGGAGTGCCTCCTGGCTTCCTCCTTTTAGCGCCATTTTCGCGGCCTGTTTTCGCGCCATTTTAGCGCCATTTTTGCGGCCGTTTTCCCGCCGTTTTCGCGGCCGTTTTTCGTGCCGGCCCACTTCCAAATCACGGCTGGCCTCAAAAATTTAGTCCCCGGCTTACGGCCATCTTAATTTTACCTCATAACATCTCATTGGGGATTCAGTGTGACTGTACTAATTAGCTGTACTCCCTCATTACTGGTTTTCACCCCTGTGCCTATCTCAGACTACTATTCACCTCAGCCGTGTTAGCCCCCCCATATCAAAATTTTTGAACAAAATATGTGCAGTTGGTTAGATCTTTGTTAGATCAGGTTAGATCAATTGTTCTTTGCGTTAGATCTCATACAGAAGTAGAGATATTAACAGTTATTTGCACGGGGGGCTAACCCGTCATCAGCCCCCCCTTATCAAAAAATTGACCAAACAATTAGCTATTTTGGAAGATATTTGTTAGATCAGGTATGATCAACTAGTTGTTTTGTTAGATCTCACATAATTGCAGACTTATTAAGTGATTAATGAGGGGGGGCTAGCCCCCCCACATGCAATTTTCAGGTAAAATTTGATGCATACTAATAGGCCTTCGTTAGATCCGGTAAGATCAAGTGGTTTCAACGTTAGATCTCATTTAATTACAGAGATATTTCACATAAAAATACAGATATTAGGTAGTATTAAATAGGGGGGCTAGCCCCCCCACATGTAATTTTCTGGTAAAATTTGATGCATACTAATAGGCCTTCGTTAGATCCGGTAAGATCAAGTGGTTTCAACGTTAGATCTCATATAATTTCAGAGATATTATGGATATTTGGTATTACGTCAGGGGGGGCTAGCCCCCCCACATGCAATTTTCAAGTAAAATTTGATGCAGACTAATAGGCCTTCGTTAGATCCGTTAAGATCAAGTGGTTTCAACGTTAGATCTCATTTAATTACAGAGATATTTCACATAAAAATACAGATATTAGGTAGTATTAAATAGGGGGGCTAGCCCCCCCACATGTAATTTTCTGGTAAAATTTGATGCATACTAATAGGCCTTCGTTAGATCCGGTAAGATCAAGTGGTTTCAACGTTAGATCTCATATAATTACAGAGATATCATGGATATTTGGTATTACGTCAGGGGGGGCTAGCCCCCCCACATGCAATTTTCTGGTAAAATTTGATGCATACTAATAGGCCTTCGTTAGATCCGGTAAGATCAAGTGGTTTCAACGTTAGATCTCATATAATTTCAGAGATATTATGGATATTTGGTATTACGTCAGGGGGGGCTAGCCCCCCCACATGCAATTTTCAAGTAAAATTTGATGCAGACTAATAGGCCTTCGTTAGATCCGGTAAGATCAAGTGGTTTCAACGTTAGATCTCATTTAATTACAGAGATATTTCACATAAAAATACAGATATTAGGTAGTATTAAATAGGGGGGCTAGCCCCCCCACATGTAATTTTCTGGTAAAATTTGATGCATACTAATAGGCCTTCGTTAGATCCGGTAAGATCAAGTGGTTTCAACGTTAGATCTCATATAATTACAGAGATATCATGGATATTTGGTATTACGTCAGGGGGGGCTAGCCCCCCACATGCAATTTTCTGGTAAAATTTGATGCATACTAATAGGCCTTCGTTAGATCCGGTAAGATCAAGTGGTTTCAACGTTAGATCTCATATAATTTCAGAGATATTATGGATATTTGGTATTACGTCAGGGGGGGCTAGCCCCCCCACATGCAATTTTCAAGTAAAATTTGATGCAGACTAATAGGCCTTCGTTAGATCCGGTAAGATCAAGTGGTTTCAACGTTAGATCTCATTTAATTACAGAGATATTTCACATAAAAATACAGATATTAGGTAGTATTAAATAGGGGGACTAGCCCCCCCACATGTAATTTTCTGGTAAAATTTGATGCATACTAATAGGCCTTCGTTAGATCCGGTAAGATCAAGTGGTTTCAACGTTAGATCTCATATAATTTCAGAGATATTATGGATATTTGGTATTACGTCAGGGGGGGCTAGCCCCCCCACATGCAATTTTCAAGTAAAATTTGATGCAGACTAATAGGCCTTCGTTAGATCCGGTAAGATCAAGTGGTTTCAACGTTAGATCTCATTTAATTACAGAGATATTTCACATAAAAATACAGATATTAGGTAGTATTAAATAGGGGGGCTAGCCCCCCCACATGTAATTTTCTGGTAAAATTTGATGCATACTAATAGGCCTTCGTTAGATCCGGTAAGATCAAGTGGTTTCAACGTTAGATCTCATATAATTACAGAGATATCATGGATATTTGGTATTACGTCAGGGGGGGCTAGCCCCCCCACATGCAATTTTCTGGTAAAATTTGATGCATACTAATAGGCCTTCGTTAGATCCGGTAAGATCAAGTGGTTTCAACGTTAGATCTCATATAATTTCAGAGATATTATGGATATTTGGTATTACGTCAGGGGGGGCTAGCCCCCCCACATGCAATTTTCAAGTAAAATTTGATGCAGACTAATAGGCCTTCGTTAGATCCGGTAAGATCAAGTGGTTTCAACGTTAGATCTCATTTAATTACAGAGATATTTCACATAAAAATACAGATATTAGGTAGTATTAAATAGGGGGACTAGCCCCCCCACATGTAATTTTCTGGTAAAATTTGATGCATACTAATAGGCCTTCGTTAGATCCGGTAAGATCAAGTGGTTTCAACGTTAGATCTCATATAATTACAGAGATATCATGGATATTTGGTATTACGTCAGGGGGGGCTAGCCCCCCCACATGCAATTTTCTGGTAAAATTTGATGCATACTAATAGGCCTTCGTTAGATCCGGTAAGATCAAGTGGTTTCAACGTTAGATCTCATATAATTACAGAGATATTATGGATATTTGTTATTACATAAGGGAGGGGGCTAGCCCCCCCCCCCCCCCCCACACACACATGCAATTTTCAGGTAAAATTTGATGCAGACTAATAGGCCTTCGTTAGATCCGGTAAGATCAAGTGGTTTCAACGTTAGATCTCATTTAATTACAGAGATATTATGGATATTTAGTATTACGTCAGGGGGGGCTAGCCCCCCCACATGCGATTTTCAGGTAAAATTTGATGCAGATTAATAGGCCTTCGTTAGATCCGGTAAGATCAAGTGGTTTCAAGGTTAGATCTAATTTAATTACAGAGATATTTCACATAAAAACACAGATATAAGGTAGTATTAAATAGGGGGGCTAGCCCCCTCCCCCACATGCAATTTTTGGGTAAAATTTAATTCAGGCTAATAGGCCTTCATTAGATATGGTAAGATCAAGTGGTTTCAACGATAGATCTGATATAATTACAGAGATATTTTGGATATTTGGTATTACGTCAGGGGGGGCTAGCCCCCCACATGCAATTTTCTGGTAAAATTTGAGGCAGACTAATAGGCCTTCGTTATATCCGGTAAGATCAAGTGGTTTCAACGTTAGATTTCATTTAATTACAGAGATATTTCACATAAAAACACAGATATTAGGTAGTATTAAATAGGGGGGCTAGCCCCCCCCCCCCCCCACACATGCAATTTAATGGTAAAATTTGATTTAGGCTAATAGGCCTTTGTTAGATCCGGTAAGATCAAGTGGTTTTAATGTTAGATCTCATATGATTACAGAAATATTATGGATATTAGGAATTACATAAGGGGGAGCTAGCCCACCTATTTAATACTTCCTAATATCTGTGTTTTCATTTGAAAAATCTCTGTAATTATTAATTATCTCTGTAAAGATCTAACGTTGAAACCACTTGATCTAACCGGATCTAACGAAGGCCTATTAGCCTGAATGAAATTTTACCAGAAAATTGTATGTGGGGGGCCAGCCCCCCTTATGTAATACCAAATATTTATAATATCTCTGTAATTATATGACATCTAACGTTGAAACCACTTGATCTTACCGGATCTAATGCAGATCTATTAGTCTGAATCTAATTTTACCACAAAATTGCATGTGGGGGGGGGGGCTAGCCCCCTCCCTTATGTAATACCAAATATCCATAATATCTCTGTAATTATATGAGATCTAACGTTGAAACTACTTGATCTTACCGGATCTAACAAAGGCCTATTAGCTTGAATCAAATTTTACCAGAAAATTGCATGTGGGGGGGCTTGCCCCCCTATTTAATACTACCTCATATCTGTTTTTTTATGTGAAATATCTCTGTAATTAAATGAGATCTAACGTTGAAACCACTTGATCTTACCGGATCTAACGAAGGCCTATTAGCCTGCATCAAATTTTACCAGAAAATTGCATTATGGGGGGCTAGCCCCCCTAACGTAATACCAAATATCCATTATATCTCTGTAATTATATGAGATCTAACGTTGAAACCACTTGATCTTAGCGGATCTAATGCAGATCTATTAGTCTGAATCAAATTTTACCAGAAAATTGCATGTGGGGGGGGGGGGGGGGGGTTAGCCCCCTATTTAATACTGCCTAATATTTGTGTTTTCATGTAAAATATCTCTGTAATTATATGAGATCTAACATTGAAACTACTTGATCTTATTGGATCTAACGAAGGCCTATTAGCCTGAATGAAATCTTACCAGAAAATTGCACGCCCCCCCTTATGTAATAACAAAATCCATTATATCTCTATAATTAAATGAGATCTAACGTTGAAACCACTTGATCTTACTGGATCTAATGAAGGCCTATTAGTCTGCATCAAATTTTACCAGAAAATTGCATGTGGGGGGGCTAGCCCCCCTATTTAATACTACCTAATATCTGTATTTTTATGTGAAATATCTCTGTAATTAAATGAGATCTAACGTTGAAACCACTTGATCTTACCGGATCTAACGAAGGCCTATTAGTCTGCATCATATTTTACCAGAAAATTGCATGTGGGGGGGCTAGCCCCCCCCTGACGTAATACCAAATATCCATGATATCTCTGTAATTATATGAGATCTAACATTGAAACCACTTGATCTTACCGGATCTAATGAAGGCCTATTAGTCTGCATCAAATTTTACCAGAAAATTGCATGTGGGGGGGCTAGCCCCCCTATTTAATACTACCTAATATCTGTATTTTTATGTGAAATATCTCTGTAATTAAATGAGATCTAACTTTGAAACCACTTGATCTTACCGGATCTAACGAAGGCCTATTAGTCTGCATCATATTTTACCAGAAAATTGCATGTGGGGGGGCTAGCCCCCCCCTGACGTAATACCAAATATCCATGATATCTCTGTAATTATATGAGATCTAACGTTGAAACCACTTGATCTTACCGGATCTAACGAAGGCCTATTAGTCTGCATCAAATTTTACCAGAAAATTACATGTGGGGGGGCTAGCCCCCCCCTATTTAATACTACCTAATATCTGTATTTTTATGTGAAATATCTCTGTAATTAAATGAGATCTAACGTTGAAACCACTTGATCTTACCGGATCTAACGAAGGCCTATTAGTCTGCATCAAATTTTACCTGAAAATTGCATGTGGGGGGGCTAGCCCCCCCTGACGTAATACCAAATATCCATAATATCTCTGAAATTATATGAGATCTAACGTTGAAACCACTTGATCTTACCGGATCTAATGAAGGCCTATTAGTATGCATCAAATTTTACCAGAAAATTGCATGTGGGGGGGGCTAGCCCCCCTATTTAATACTACCTAATATCTGTATTTTTATGTGAAATATCTCTGTAATTATATGAGATCTAACGTTGAAACCACTTGATCTTACCGGATCTAACGAAGGCCTATTAGTCTGCATCAAATTTTACCAGAAAATTGCATGTGGGGGGGCTAGCCCCCCTATTTAATACTACCTAATATCTGTATTTTTATGTGAAATATCTCTGTAATTAAATGAGATCTAACGTTGAAACCACTTGATCTTACCGGATCTAACGAAGGCCTATTAGTCTGCATCAAATTTTACCTGAAAATTGCATGTGGGGGGGCTAGCCCCCCCTGACGTAATACCAAATATCCATGATATCTCTGTAATTATATGAGATCTAACGTTGAAACCACTTGATCTTACCGGATCTAACGAAGGCCTATTAGTCTGCATCAAATTTTACCAGAAAATTGCATGTGGGGGGGCTAGCCCCCCTATTTAATACTACCTAATATCTGTATTTTTATGTGAAATATCTCTGTAATTAAATGAGATCTAACGTTGAAACCACTTGATCTTACCGGATCTAACGAAGGCCTATTAGTCTGCATCAAATTTTACCTGAAAATTGCATGTGGGGGGGCTAGCCCCCCCTGACGTAATACCAAATATCCATGATATCTCTGTAATTATATGAGATCTAACGTTGAAACCACTTGATCTTACCGGATCTAATGAAGGCCTATTCGTCTGCATCAAATTTTACCTGAAAATTGCATGTGGGGGGGCTAGCCCCCCCTCATTAATCACTTAATAAGTCTGCAATTATGTGAGATCTAACAAAACAACTAGTTGATCATACCTGATCTAACAAATATCTTCCAAAATAGCTAATTGTTTGGTCAATTTTTTGATAAGGGGGGGCTGATGACGGGTTAGCCCCCCCTGCAAATAACTGTTAATATCTCTACTTCTGTATGAGATCTAACGCAAAGAACAATTGATCTAACCTGATCTAACAAAGATCTAACCAACTGCACATATTTTGTTCAAAAATTTTGATATGGGGGGGCTAACACGGCTGAGGTCTACAATTCAGTTCTCTCTGTGCCTCATGTGGCTGGGTCAGTCAGGTCAGTGCTGCTGCCTGTTTATTATTGTGACCTGCATTTAAGGGTTTCAACCCTGTGCAACCGGGGTGAGCCCCCACTATTAATACGCTGCTTATTGGGAGACTAGCTGTTGCAGTTCTCTCTAACTGGGTGAGCCCCAGTTTATAAGGTCACTACTTTACCCTGTTGGGGTTTATACTGGGCTTTGTTCCCATACTATTAAAACTGACCATACGCCTGTTCTCAAGACCTGGGTGCCCGTTTATTACTGTACCTTTCAGTGACATACCAGCCGACCCTTATCATGGAGAATTCCCAGTATGTCCCTGTAGACTTCCAGGCTATGATTAATGCAGCTGTCGCTGCCTCTGTGGAAAAGGCACTCTCCAAGGCCCGAGCTTCGGCTCCTGACGTACCTAAAACTCGCAGACGTCCACGGCACGAGTCGGACTCCGACCTGTCTGACTATCAGACAGGGGATGAATCCCGCCCTACGAAACGCCATGACAAAGGCGAGGACTATACACCCAAAACACCCAAGGGTAAGGCACCTGCCAAGCGTAAACCTGCCAAACTTCACACTCCGGCCCCGCGTCAGGAGTACTCTTCAGAAGAAGAACAGGACCCTACCCACTCAATGTCAGTGCTAGATGAGTGGCAAGCTGACGCTTCAGAGTCGGATTACGACGCATGGGGCTCGGACGAGAAGTCTGTTTCCGCTTTCATGCAGGAGACCCTCCTGGGTGCAGCCCAGGCAAGAGGTATAGAAGACACTGCTGACGCAGAACCTCCTCTTGACTCAGACACCATTATGGACCCCTCAGGTCAGGCGATGTTCGATCCTCGCAACATACGACACCCTAGATCGGGTGAATGGTCGCCTCCAGAACACCTTTCCAGGTTCATGCACCTGTGGCTCCGCAAACCTCTGGAGAAAGAGGTCCGCAACCGACTCAGGTCTGAATGCCCACGCCCTTCCCTGCCGGATAAGATCGCTCAGACCCCAGAATTTGACAAAGTTATGACGACCTTTATGATGCGCAGTGGCAGAGACCCTCGACGGGGGGTAGAGAAAGGCCTATGGGGCGCCCAAGATAACCTACTGGATTCCGTAGGCCCCCTGGCTCGCATTATGTATCTGGCGGATGATGCCTACGCCAAAGCCGATTCCTTCTCCACCGAGGACTTCAGGGAATGGGCACATGACATTCGTGAGTGGGCACAACGTTGTTTTTGTTTCATCGGAAACGCCAATGTTACGCTCTCTTCGGAGAGACGAAAAGCAGCGTTATTCCGTATTAACGGTAAATTGGCAGACCTTGGCACAAAAGAGATTGGGCCCCAGGCACAAGGAAAACTTTTCGGTGAACCATTCCTCAAGGAATTAAACAAACATGTCAACGTGTTCACCTCCCTTAATAAGGCGCAATCCTCAATGCGCAGTGTCTTCAGGAGCAACCCTACCAGAGGGGTTTTTGGAAGGGCTGGCCGGCAACGGGGCCGTGCCGCCAGCCGATTTTGGCCTTCAGGCCCCCGTACTCAACCAACACCATTTTATCCGACAAGGGACTATCAGCAACGACCCTTTTCCAGAGGCTCGGATAGAGGCTGTGGAATCCGCGGACGCGGACGTTCCCGCTTTACTGCAGGTAAGGACCCATATTCCTCCGTTGTTACCATGTACCCACACTGCGGGCCGTATTTCCCTTTCTTTCCACAATTGGGCCGCCCTTTGCTCAGACGCATGGATTCTACAAACAGTGCAGGGTTATATCATAGACCTAGTGGGAACCCCCTTTCAGGTTCAGCCCCCTCACCCCATCCACATGTCGTCTTTCGACCACAACCTCGTCAACGCGGAGCTATGCGAGCTTCAGGACAAAGGGGCTATTCAACCAGTCCACGAACAGGGAGGTTACTTCAGCAACATCTTCCTCGTGCGGAAGAAGTCGGGAGAATACCGCCCAGTTATCAATCTTCGCGCCCTCAACGCGTACGTGGTCTACCGCCACTTCAAGATGGAGGGCATCCACCTTCTGCGGGACCTTCTTCGGAGCAACGACTGGTTCGCCAGGCTCGATCTAAAAGATGCATACCTGTCAGTCCCTGGTGCACCCGGACTGTCGAGCACTCCTACGTTTCCTCTGGCATGGTCGCCCTTGGCAATTCACTTGCCTCCCTTTCGGGCTCAGCTCAGCCCCATGGTGTTTCACCAAACTCCTAAAACCGGTGGTGGCCCACCTGAGGTCCAGGGGCATTCGATGCATCATCTACTTGGACGACCTCCTCCTGTTCTGCTCCGACGAACGCAGACTACGCCAACACACTCACCTGGCAGTATCCCTACTGGAATCTCTGGGCTTCGTGGTGAACCAACAGAAATCGGAGCTGACCCCTACCCAGACGATACAATTCCTCGGCTTCGAGATCGACTCGACGACGTGCACTCTGAGGCTACCAACCTCAAAGATTGCAACCATTCGCAAGGAGATTCGCAGAGTTCTCCGACTCGATTCCATCCCTCTACGCAACCTGGCCAGGATTGTGGGACTCCTCTCAGCTTCCATTCAAGCCATATTTCCAGGTCCTCTCCACTACAGGGCCATGCAACGACTCAAGGCAAAATACCTTCGCCACAGACCTACCTACGATCAACCCGTCCCGGTGACGACAGAAGTTCGCGAAGAGCTGTCATGGTGGCTGGACAGCATGCAAGCCTGGAACGGCAAGGCCATATTCGGAGACACTCCAGATTTCGTTTTAGAATCAGACGCCAGCTTGTGGGGATGGGGTGCCACCAACGGAACCATCTCCACGGGAGGAGCATGGACGACGCAGGAGCTCTCCATGCACATCAATTGCCTCGAACTCCTAGCAGGATCCTTCGCGATTCGCAGCCTGGCTCGGGAGAGCTCGAATTGTTGCATCCTCCTTCGCATGGACAACATCTCCGCAGTCCAGTACATCAACCGCCTAGGAGGCGCTCGCTCACGCCTACTGTCGGATATCACGAGGGACATCTTCGACTACTGCCTCCCTCGCAACATCACGTTACAAGCGGAATACTTGCCGGGAGAAATCAACCTCGCAGCCGACTGGTTCTCTCGCCACTGGAGAGACGTCAGCGACTGGAAGCTGAACACGAGAATCTTCAGGGCCCTGGCAGCCCGGAGGGGTCCCTTTCACCTGGATCTGTTCGCCTCTCGCAACAATCACCAGACCCCGGAGTTCTTCAGCTGGCTCCCGGACCCGGAGAGCAAGGCGACAGACGCATTTCTCCAACAATGGCCGGCGACAGGAGCCTACGCTTTTCCCCCATTCTCCATGATTGCGAGAACATTACACCAGATGCGGACACAGCAAATCAAACTGGTTCTCATAACACCCTTGTGGCAGAGTCAACCATGGTTCCCGGACCTCCTGGCCTCCTCCTACATGGATCCTCTCCTCCTTCCATCCTTCCAGGACCTGCTCACGGATCCCAAAGGATGTCTCCACCCGCTCATCCTGGAAGATCGACTACCCCTGGTGGCTTGGTCTCTTTCCGGGGTTCCTGGCGAGTCAGCGGACTATCGCAGACTGCTAGGGACCTCTTATGGGACTCATGGGCCCCGGGAACTAGACGCTGCTACCTTTCAGCTTGGGCCTCCTGGTCTACTTGGTGCATGGAACGGGACTCCGATCCATTTACGGCACCTGTTCCCATGATTCTCAATTTTCTTTCCTCCTTGTTTTCTTCTGGCCGCTCTTATCGCTCTATCAACGTAGTTCGCTCCGCGATTTCGGCAGCCCATACTCCCGTCGGGGACCTCCCGGTCGGCAAAGATCCTCTGGTCTGTCGCCTACTCCGCGGCATGCGGCTCCGCCGCCCCCCAGCCCCCAAATACCATCACCTATGGGACGTGGGACTGGTTCTCCGTTTTTTCAGGGATTGGCCTCCGAATGACCGCCTCTCCCTTCGCCAACTATCCGCTAAGTGCGCTTTTCTCCTTTGTCTTGTGTCTTTCCGACGGGTGTCGGACGTTCGGGCCTTCGATGTCGATGCCTTTGAGGTGACCCCTGAAGGAGTCACATTCCATATCTCTCGTCGCACTAAATCAGGTTCGACGTCGGTCTCTTATCCCTTTTTTCCAGACGACCCGCAGCTCTGTGTTGTGTCCACCCTTCGCAGTTATGTTTCGGTTACCTCCTCACTCCGTTCCTCTACGTCAGGTCAACTCCTAGTTTCCTACGTGCGCCCTTACGCCCCAGTCTCTGTCACCACGCTGGCCCGTTGGATCCGCTGGATCCTTTCCCTCACAGGTATAGACCCCGCTTTCGGCGCCCACTCCGTTCGCGGAGCGGCGGCTTCATCAGCCCTAATGGCAGGGGCATCCCTTTCGGATATTCTCCGAACGGCGGACTGGTCTAGGGAATCTACTTTCCGTACCTTTTATTTTCGCACTCCCCCTTCTGCTGGGACATCTCTTCTTCAGCGTTAAAATTGCAAAATAGGAAGCCTCCTGTCATGTTTTAAAATTGAAGATTATGCTAGCTTTAGTGTACTAATAATCTTAATTTTAATAAAGACAGGAGGCGAGTATTTTCCCTCCCTTCTATTCCCTACCCTGACTCTTTGGGGGAGTGAATCTCAAGGTGTCGGATATGGGGCTTGATTTTAATAATCTCTCTGTTTTGGGACATATTCGGAATTTCTCACCCTAAGTATTGCCTCCCTGACGGACAGTTCTTAGTTGTATTACATACTTACACCTACCATACATTTAGCCACTAGATAATTTGCACGCTATTTGTAATGATTTAACTTTACACTATTCCGTTAAAGCCCATAAGAGTGAATAGTTACGATTCTATACCTAACCTATTTTATACTCTCCTTTCAGTGTAACCCTCTTCAGGTCCTCCACTGGTCGCTGGTTTGTTAATCTTACGACCCCATAGGATGAGATGAGAGCTTTGTTCGGTCTTACCTCCAACCTCGTTTACCAGAAGTCTCCTCAAGTTCTGCTCGCCAGAAACCGCTGTTACAGTTTTCGTTGAATTTCTGGATGTTCGAGCTCAACCTGGACTTTGATGTCGCTTTTAGAAAGAGGAAGTGTACAGGCAGCATGACCCTTATATACTATGCTGCGCAGTGATCTACTTGTTACTCTTTACATTTTTCTTTACTGCTGTGGAGTTAGTAAAGAGAGTTAATGCAAAATACTCGCCTCCTGTCTTTATTAAAATTAAGATTATTAGTACACTAAAGCTAGCATAATCTTCAATTTTAAGCCACAGCCCCTCAATTTGTAGGTGTATGTGCAGTGTCCCACTGCGTGAAAAGGAGACACTTTAAACTTTTGCAACTGTATTGAATGTATTTATAATGCCCTTAACCCTTAACAGGCTGGCAGCGTCATTTCATTTATTCGACCCTAGGTGGTGCTGGCACCACTTATAAATATAGCATGGGGTTTGTTAATAAAGGTGGTTAGTTGGTTGTTGGCTGTTGAGGGGAGAACAGAGGAGAAGGTAGGAAGTTAATGCAGTACGCAGCCCTGCAGGGTATTGCGATTGTGAGGTCACGGTTACTTAGGCAATCGAGGGTTGCTCTGGGTTACTCACAGTTTCTTGGAAGACCCTGGGCAGGCGTAAAGCAGTGATGGAGAGGCTGGCACAGGAGACTGAAGGGTTAAACAGAATTAGCTGTATAATCTGTATGAAGGACAAGAGTTTGGGTGACATCATATTGAAGGGTGACTATATATACATTTACTGTATAAAGGAAAAGTTTCTTGTCAGCAGTATTATAACAAGAGCTGCCTGTCTGTATAAGGAACTTCTATTATTGTAATGAGAGCTGCAGCTATTCTTGTATGTATGCTTGAAAGTATATAAGACCCTGTATGACAAGCAATAAATAGAACTGTTTCCGACATCATACCGCATATGTCACCGACACGTTCTCCGGGCCTGTCTTCGGGGACAAAGGAAGGAATCAAGGTGCATAGAGAAGGATAATATTTTTTCAGAGACCTCTGGGGCACTCTCAGTGTATAGGGACCAGGCCTGATGGTGGATAAGGTGCCCTGGATGTTGCAGGTGTTTAATGTGCCGGGGGCAAGGTCCCTTTAAGATTCATGACGCCAGTGCCTGTAACGGTGGCACACCGATTTGAAGATAGGAAAAATGAAGGAACATGTTGTGGTGAACCAAAACTTCCTTTACTGGAAACAGTTAACTTTGTACAGTCTAGGTTCAGTTCCACATGGCAGCAGCAATTATAAGCAGGCTTTCACAACAATGGCAGGTACAATGTTCTTTGCAAGTGTCATGGAACCATGAACCAGACGTACAACCAGAGATGAGTGGAAATAGAAGGCTTTAATGAAAATCAAGCTGTAAGCAAAAGTCCAAACGGATGTCTAAACCAAAGCAGGGTCTTGCGAAGCCAGAGGTCAGGAACCAGAAGGGTAGTCAGACGAAGCCAGGATCAGGAACCAGCAGGGTAGTCAGACGAAGCCAGGATCAGGAACCAGCGGGGTAGTCAGACGAAGCCAGGATCAGGAACCAGAAGCAGCAGCAGTCTTAGAAGCATGTGAACACAGGAGGACCAAGCAAGGAACTGAAGCCACAGACCTCCTATATATATGAGCTAGGCATCCAGCTCCTCCCAGTGGGAAGGAGAAGCCGCAGGGTGGGAGGCTACAAGAAACCCAGAAACCAAGATGGCCGCCAGCACATGTCAAACGAAGGAGGACAGCAAGAAGGTAAGACCATGACAGTACCTCCCCCTCAAGGGCCCCTCCTCCGCGGAGTAAAGAACGGTTTCTGAGGGAAGCGTGCGTGGAAGGCTCGGAGCAAGGCAGGAGCATGGACATCTGCGGAGGGAACCCAGGAACGCTCCTCTGGCCAATGGACCAAAAACTGCACCCGACCGCGGACCAGGCGTGAGTCCAGGATATTGCTCACCTCATACTCCTCACGATTGCCCACTTGGACCGGACGAGGCCGAGGAACCGAGGAAGTGAAACGATTACACACCAGAGGCTTCAACAGGGAGACATGAAACACGTTGGAGATCCGCATGCCAGGAGGAAGCGCAAGGGCATAGGCTACCGGGTTTACCCTGCGAAGCACTCGGAAGGGACCAACAAAGCGAGGCGCCAGCTTGGGAGTGGGCACTCGAAGGTTGAGGTTGCGGGTGGACAACCATACGTGGTCTCCGACCTGGTAGGAAGGAGCGGGCGCTCGTCTGCGATCAGCCTGGAGTCTCTGGCGCTGCGCAGAGACCTCAAGGGACCTCTGGATCTGTACCCAAGAAGCACGTAGGACGGAAAGGTGATCCTCCACAGCCGGAATATCCTGGGGAGAGAATACCTCCGGTAACACGGCAGGTTGGAACCCATAATTGGCCATGAAGGGAGACGTCCCAGAGGAAGAGTTCACCGCCGTGTTCCTGGCAAACTCAGCCCAAGGCAGGAGGTCAACTCAATTGTCTTGGTGATCGGAGACATAGCAACGAAGGAATTGCTCCAAGGCCTGATTGGATCGTTCTGCGGCCCCATTGGACTGAGGGTGGTAGGCCGAGGAGAAAGAGAGATGAATCCCCAACTGGGAGCAAAAGGCGCGCCAGAACCTGGACACAAACTGACTCCCCCGATCCGACACAATCTCCTTGGGCAAACCGTGCAACCGGAAGACCTCCCTGGCAAAAATCGTGGCCAACTCTTGTGCAGAGGGTAACTTCTTGAGAGGAACACAGTGGCACATTTTGGAAAACCGATCCACAATCATGAGAATGACCGTATGGCCTCGGGATGCAGGGAGGTCCACAATGAAATCCATCCCCAGGTGTGACCATGGACGCTCCCCGGTGGCTATGGGTTGCAAAAGGCCCAACGGAAGGTGCCGAGGGGACTTACTCTGGGCACAAACGGAGCATGCCGCTACATATGCGGCGATGTCGGAACGTAGAGAAGGCCACCAGAACAGACGTGAAACAGCCCAGGACAGCTGATTCTTTCCAGGATGCCCCGCGGCCTTGGAGTTATGGTAGGTTCGCAACAACCGAGTGCGCAACTCCTCAGGCACAAAACACCTGCCGTTGGGTCTCCCAGAGGGAGCACCAGATTGAGCCGCCAAAATCTGCTCACCCAGGGGAGAGGTCAGGCTGGTGCGAATGGCGGCCAGGATTTGATTCGGAGGTATGACCGAAGTCGGAATCGACTCCTCCCCGGACAGCTCGGAGTACTGCCGTGATAAGGCATCCGCTCTGATGTTTTTGGAACTGGGTAGGTAGGAGACCACGTAATTAAAACGTGACAAGAACAGAGCCCATCTGGCCTGACGTGGTGTCAATCTCTTGGCCTCAGAGAGGTAGATCAGATTCTTGTGGTCCGTCAGGATGAGAACCGGAACCACCGAGCCCTCGAGCAAGTGCCTCCATTCTTTAAGGGCCTGCACAATGGCCAATAACTCCCTGTCACCAATCTGATAGTTGCACTCCGCGGCAGACAGTTTCCGGGAGTAAAACCCACAAGGAAGCAGAGGACCCTCTGGTGTTCTACGCTGAGACAGAAGGGCGCCTACTCCCGTCTCAGACGCGTCCACCTCGAGGACAAAAGGCAACCCAGGGTTGGGATGCGACAGAATCGGAGCCGACACAAAGGCGGACTTTAGAGCCTCAAAAGCTCGGATGGCCTCGGGCGGCCAGACCTGGGGATTACTGCCCTTCCTGGTCAGATCCGTGAGAGGCTTGGCTAGCATGGAAAAGTCCCTGATGAACTTCCGATAATAATTGGCGAAGCCCAAAAAGCGCTGCAGGGCACGAAGACCACTGGGCTGGGGCCACTGTAAGACAGCCGAAACCTTCTCAGGATCCATGGAGAACCCCTCAGCGGAAATGATGTAACCTAAGAAGGTTACCTGGGAACGGTGAAATTCACATTTCTCAAGCTTACCGAACAGCTTGTTCTCTCGTAACCGTTGCAACACTCGTCTGACATCCAGAATGTGGGCCTCCATGGATTCAGAATATACCAAGATGTCATCCAAATAGACCACCACACACTGCTGCAACAGGTCACGGAAAACATCGTTGATGAATTCCTGGAAGACTGCGGGCGCATTGCACAACCCAAAGGGCATAACCAAGGATTCATAATGACCGGTCCTGGTGTTAAACGCGGTCTTCCACTCATCGCCCGCCTTGATCCTTACCAGGTTATATGCCGCCCTCAGGTCGAGTTTGGTAAAGACCTGTGGCCCCTTTGAGGCGATCGAACAGCTCGGAAATCAAGGGTATCGGGTAAGCGTTCTTGATCGTGATGCGATTGAGACCCCTGTAATCGATGCAAGGCCTCAACTCACCGCCCTTCTTTTTCACAAAGAAAAATCCAGCCCCTGCCGGGGACGAGGATTTGCGAATGTGTCCGCGTGAAAGCGCCTCCCTCACGTACTCCTCCATGGCCTCATTCTCCGCTACCGACAGTGGATAGACTTTGCCACGAGGAGGAACGGCACCAGATTGTAACTCTATGGCACAATCGTATGGGCGGTGCGGAGGTAGGGCAACCGCGCGCACCTTATCGAATACATCCCGGTACTCTTCGTATTCAGGAGGCAACAGAGAGTCCGAGGAAGTACACAGCAACTTGACAGGCCCATGGATGCAACTAGCCCCACACTGCGGTGACCACGAGAGGATCTCGGCCGATCTCCAATCGAAAGTCGGATTATGCTTCTGGAGCCAGGGGTACCCCAAGACCACCGAGTAGTGTGGAGACGAAATCACCTGGAGACAGACCGACTCTCTGTGAACGGCACCAATGGCTATCCCCACTGGAAGGGTCTCATGAGTCACGTGTGGCGGCAGAAGGGGTCTGCCGTCTATCGCCTCAAGAGCCAGTGGGGAACCTCGAGGCTGCAGAGGAATGGAATTGGCGGCAGCGAACACACTATCAATGAACAAACCACCAGCACCAGAGTCCACCAACGCCTGGGTTGTCACCGAGCCCCCGACCCAGGAGAGGACAACAGTAATCAGTGGTTTGTCAACACGGGAAACCGGGGACGAGGAGACTCCACCCAAGATCTGCCCCCGACAGGATCTCAGGTGCGAGCGTTTCCCGGACGGTTCGGGCATGCCAACCTGAAAATGCCCACCGAGACCACAGTACATGCATCGGCCCTCGCGTCTCCGGAGTACCCTCTCCCCCTCGGACAGGCGAGCAAACCCCAGCTGCATGGGTTCACCCCCAGACAAGTCATCCCCAGGAGGCGTGGGAGGAGAGGGAGGCACGGGTGGGACAGCAAACGTAGGCGCCAATCTGTTAGGAGACCTCCGCAGGCTCTCCTTAAAGGAAGGTCTCTCCCTGAGTCTGGTGTCAATCAAAATCAGGAAAGAAATAAGAGACTCGAGCTCCACTGGTAGGTCCTTAGCTGCAACCTCATCCTTCAAGGCATCCGAGAGACCATGAGAGAAAGCAGCGACCAGAGCCTCATTATTCCAGCCCACCTCTGCTGCCAGGGTACGAAACTCAATGGCGTATTCAGCTACGGATCGTGAACCCTGTCTGATGGACATAAGGAGCTTCGCAGCAGAGGCAGGCACGAGCCGGCACATCGAATACCTTCCGAAGAGAAGCAACAAAACCGGAAAACTCGGCAACCACCGGATTGTTGTTCTCCCATAAAGGGCTGGCCCAGGCCAAGGCCTTGTCCGAGAGCAGCGAGATCAAGAAGCCCACCTTTGATCTCTCAGTAGGAAAGGCATGTGGCAGCAACTCGAAATAAATGCCCACCTGGTTAAGGAAACCTCTGCACTGAGTTGGCTCTCCCCCAAAGCGCTGTGGAAGGGGGGCAGAACCGGTCATACCCCGGAACACCGCAGGCGCAGCAACAGGTGTCGGGGTAGACTCTGGCGCAACAACCGGAGCGGCAGTAGGAGCGGGTCCAGGAGCGACAACCGACCCATCGGCAACGGAAGCTAAATGAGCCGTGCGTTCAAGCAGGGTTTGCAACACCACAGCGAACCGACCCAACAGGTGATCCTGCTGATCAAGTCTGGCAACCAGCGTAGGTAGCGAGGATGGCCCTGTACCGTCAGAATTCATGGCTTGGTCCTAATGTCATGGAACCATGAACCAGACGTACAACCAGAGATGAGTGGAAATAGAAGGCTTTAATGAAAATCAAGCTGTAAGCAAAAGTCCAAACGGATGTCTAAACCAAAGCAGGGTCTTGCGAAGCCAGAGGTCAGGAACCAGAAGGGTAGTCAGACGAAGCCAGGATCAGGAACCAGCAGGGTAGTCAGACGAAGCCAGGATCAGGAACCAGCGGGGTAGTCAGACGAAGCCAGGATCAGGAACCAGAAGCAGCAGCAGTCTTAGAAGCATGTGAACACAGGAGGACCAAGCAAGGAACTGAAGCCACAGACCTCCTATATATATGAGCTAGGCATCCAGCTCCTCCCAGTGGGAAGGAGAAGCCGCAGGGTGGGAGGCTACAAGAAACCCAGAAACCAAGATGGCCGCCAGCACATGTCAAACGAAGGAGGACAGCAAGAAGGTAAGACCATGACAGCAAGATACTCAGAGGGTAAAAACACTTACAGACCAGGCTGCACTTTTCCTCAGAAATCATGTGCACTATTCCTCAGAACTCCTGGCTGTCTCTATCCCAAGCCCTGTATGCCCTAATGCTGGCTTTATCCTTGGTCACCAAAAACTTCCTCAGGTATATATTTATCCTTGCTTTTACTAAGATCCTTCTGCCCTTCAGCTCCTTTCAGGTTGGCTGGAAAACACTTCTGCTCTGCTCTGCTCTCTGGTTATGGGAATTGCAGGTTTCTCAGGAGGGAAACCCTTCTCCTGGTAACAATCTTCTGAGCTAACTCTGGCTCAATATCCTCAGGCAGGCTGGACTGCATTCGCTAGCCTCCTGGGCTGTCTAGCTGCATGTCAGGAGGTGGCCCTCAGCTTCTCTCTGGCTAAGGTGCACTCTCACTTCTGTCTCTACACAGACTCCTGACTACACAGACCACTTTCCCTTAACAGGACCTGACTATTTATATTAGGGGTTCCCTAGCTCCCTCTACTGCCTAGGAGGAGGAACTACACCCTAACAGGCCTGCCGCACAGATACAAAGGGAAAATACACATAAAACATAGCAATATGCATTAAAATGGACTGAAAAATACAATGCCACTGTTCCACTGGAGATGGCGAACAACGTAGCCCAATTGACCCTTGTGTAGTGCCCACATTTACCTAGTGGGACACTACATTAATGGAGGAGCAGAACAGGCCTAGTCTACCATATAGCTGCTATTTTAGCCCCTTGGCTCTGGCCAGGCTAAGGGAGTATAGAGAACAGTATTACAGCAGCACAGCACAGACCAGGGAGTCTACTTCTGGATATAGAGAAAGTCTAGTGGAGGTTGGAGCGAAATTAGCCTATGGACTTCACAAGCACCAGTGACCAGGGGGAACCTAAAAGTACCTGGACACAGCCGGATGATCAATGCGCAAAATTGTCCTTTACCACATGCCTCTATGGACATAGTGGACCGTAATTCTTCAGTGAGCATCCTTTCCAAAGAATGGAGCAGAAGACTGATGCCTGACCACCCTGTGGATTCCTGCTGACCAATAAAAGTTATTATATTCAGTACCTGAGTGCTAGAGAATGGACTTAGCACAGACTTATATAAGAAAGAGCCTTTTTCTTGCCTGTTAAAGTAAAAGTCTTAGGAAAACTCCTTAACTGACAAGTAAAAGTTCAACTGTTTTAATACAACCGACTCCTCATCTTTTCCACCACCAACCTTTGCACCTAACGGTGCTGGCATCACGAACAACTGGGGTCCCAGCCTCAAAAGCCCACTAAACACCTATACCATTAAGGGTACCTCAACTACTAGCTGGCTGGTTATCCCTGTACTAGAGAGTGTCCCGGAGGATTTAGTGCTGTCTTCCCCATCACTGCACGCCAGCCCAGGGAGGCTCAGCTAACCGTGAGTAGAACTACTACTTCCCCCATCGGCTCACCATAGCTCACGTGTTGCCCCTGTGGACCGGTCGCTGCATATGCCAGTATACAACACTACACCAAGGTCTCACACATCCATGCATCATTTTCAGGGCTATAGCACTATATTTCAATGGTAACTCCATTAAAAGTTTAACTGGTAGAGAAACAACTGCAGGGTATGACTACACAAAGTGGCAGAGCGCCGCGCATTCATATGAGCCACAGCTGCATCATAAAAACTAATTACGACCGCATTGTTTCTTCTACATTCATTGTTAATGGAAGAGTGGTTTTGCGGGTTGGTGCATGGTTTTTTCGGGCTAGGGGTAGTTCACATCACCGTAATTTTTTGTACTGCACGCGGGACTTTTTTTTTAGTCTACAAAACGGATCTGAGATTAAAATGGCTCAAACAGATGCCAAATTTGCATAACTGATGCACAGGATCCGTTTTTCTACATGATTTTTCTTTATTTGCCTGTTTTTCTGTTATTTTTTTGATGACTCAGATAAGCAGAAAAATAACGTCAATGTGAACTCTCCCTTAGGGCTCATGCACACGACCATTAGTGTTTTGCGGTCCCCGAGTTGCGGATCTGCAAAACATGGATACTGGCCATGTTCATTTCACATTTTGTGGAATGGAATGGCCGGACCCTCATAGAACAGTCCTATCCTTGTAATAAGGACAACAGTCCTAGTCTGTAATAAGGACAATAATAGGACATGTTAAAAAATTTTGCCGAAAGGCCATGCAGACATAGGGACACGGAATGCACATGCTGCAGATTTTGCACTGCAGATCATGCTGCAGTGAATGAGATTTGGCATCGGTGTGGAAATTGATGTAAATTCTTTGTTTGACTCTGCACGTTCTGTAGAATGGTTTTCCCCATATACTTCAATGGGTTTGTTATTATAAACAGAAAATTCACACGAAAATGTACACCAAAACTGAATCAAAACCGCACCAAAACCACAATAAATAGTGTGGATTTATGTGTGTTTTGGTGCAGATTTCATGCAGATTTTCCGCACACAGTTATGCACTGTTGGTGGCTGCACATGGTGCAGCTTACAAGCAGTTTTTCTGTGTGGCTTTTGTACAGAAAAATCGCAGAGTAAGGGCTCGTTCACACGAGCGTGACAAATTTCTACAGATGCGTTCAGTTAAAAACATGCGATTTTGGTCTCAAAATAAGTCAGTTTTTGAATTTTTTTCCGTGCGAATAACATCCGGATGGCATGCGTTTTTAACGCACGTGAAAAATGAAGCAACCATCCTCTAGAGACACATGTTCATTTAAAACACATATAAAAACACCCAGCATTCTCTTCTATTTGGGAAAGCTCCATTTTGTGAGGATATAATCTACGGTGTGGAGTGTTTGAAATTGTTCCTTAGCAGGATGTCTGCTTTCTCCTTATCATATCCTGACCATGTGCTTTTGCACTGGCTGGTGTACCGATGCTTTGGAGAGCGGAGAAAAATGCTTGTGAAGGAACCACGGAGGAAGAGGATGTGGGTTCCTATTATTTTGTAGAGGCCTTGCAAAGGTCAGTTTACGAGTCTGTATGCAGACCTATGTGAGCACCCTGCAAAATTGTATAATTACTGTAGAATATCCATCCCTACTTTTGGTGGAGTTGAGGCCCGGGTTGGCCTTCATGGACACCATCATGCGGCGTTGTGTTTCAGCTGAGGAACGGCTCAGAATAACTCTCAGGTATGTAAAAATGTGTGCAGTTATAAATACATAAAAGTCATTTATTTACGATATATAGATGATTTAAAACAAAGGAGGTAGAGCAGCTCTCACCCACCGTCCACCTGCCTTGAGCACGGATGGCAACCACGGATGGCAACCTTGATGAAGGACCCTGATTTACTTATGGTCTGAAACGCGTTACTGTAACCTGTGATGTCTTGTATTGGATTTTAATCGCACAATAAAGATTCCATCTTTATGGAAGCTGGATTTTTCTTGGCTTTGGACATAGATGATTTAAAGTTGCATATTAGTAAAAGAAAGTAGATGGTAATAGTGTTTTCAGCATTCCCTGATGTTATTTTTTTTTTTTTTTACAAATTTCTGGCCACAGGAAATTAATTTTCATCCTTACATTTTGAATTTCGCATGGGGACCTCCACAATAGCTGGGATAGTGAGGGCAACTTGTGCCACTATGTGGTTGTGGCTGCGAGCTGCTGTGCTGCCACAACCAACAAGGCAGCAGTGGCTTCCTGGAGAGGGCACAATTTCCCAACTGTATTGGTGCCCTTGACGGGAAGCACATACGGGTGAAGAAGCCACCGAACTCAGGGTCCCGATTCTATAATTATAAGCTGTTTTTCTCTGTTGTTTTGTTGGCCTTGGCTGACACAAACTACAAATTTATAATTGTAGATATCAGGGTCTATGGAAGTTCGGCAGATGCACGAATCTTCCGGGCTTCCAGAATGGGTAGGTGGCTTTGGTCCAACCAACTGGACATTCCCCAGCCAGCTCCTCTTTCTGGCTCCTCTGGCCCACCTGCACCATATGTCATAGTTGGCGATGAGGGGTTTGCGCTATTGCCAAACCTAATGCGTCCTTTCCCCAGGCGAGGATTGGATGAGAAAAGGTTCACATTCAATTATATGTTAAGCAGGGCCAGAAGGTTTGTGGAGTGTACCTTCGGGATCTTAGCCAGAAAATAGCGTATCTTTTTTTCTGCCATCCAGCTTGCCCAGGAAAATTTAAATACTGTTATAAAAGTGTAGTTCTCCATAACTACATTTGCATGTATGAGGCTACTGCGGACGAAGATGCGGACGTCTTTACTGCAGCAGCCCATGGAGACCCCTCTCAACTTGGAAGAGCTGGTTCTGCAGGACTGAGAGTGAGGGAATTTTTTTCTGATTATTTCATGTCTCCAGCTAGTTCATTTCCTTTTCATCCACAGCAATCTTCACGTGGAGCTACATAATTATTTTTCATGTATATATCCTGGATGGATAATTTTTTTTTTTTGTTAGTATTTTTTAGAGATGGGACGGGGGATTTGTTGAATCCACAAATCCCTCGAATCTTGCTGGATTCGTGGACTCAAATCCTGACGTAATTTACCTGATACGAATCCCAGTGGGGCCCAGACTGGTGGCGGCGGCGGCAGGGCACAGCAGGAGATGAGCGCTTCGCTGCTGCGGCAGGGGAGGGAGAGGCATCTCCTTTCCCTGTTCCTCTGATAGGCTGCCAACACAAGGCCTGCAGCCTATCAGAGGCTGGTGCAGGTGGTGCGATGACGTCATCGCCCCGCATGAGCCTCACAGCGCGGGGCACAGGCCAGAAGAGGCCTGCATTGCAGCGGAGGTAAGTAAAAGTGCTTTTTTTTTTATCTGTTACTGCCACATTGGGGGGAGGGTTGAGGTGAGAGGCATTATGATACTACTGGCACATTGGGGGGGGGAGAAGGCACTATGATACTGGCACATTGGGGGGGGAGATGGCACTATGATACTGGCACATTTGGGGAGGGGAGATGGCACTTTTATACTGGCACATTGGGGGGAGATGGCACTATGATACTGGCACATTATGGGGGGAGATGGCACTATGATACTGGCACATTATGGGGGGAGATCACACTATGATACTGGCACATTATGGGGGGATGGCACTATGATACTGGCACATTATGAAGGGAGATGGCACTATGATACTTGCACATTATGGGGGGAGATGGCACTATGATACTGGCACATTGGGGGGGGGGGAGAAGGCACTATGATACTGGCACATTGGGGGGAGATGGCACTATTATACTGGCATATTTAGGGGGGGAGAAGGCACTATGATACTGGCACATTGGGGAGGAGATGGCACTATGATACTGGCACATTATGGGGGAGAAGGCACTATGATGCTGGCACATTATGGGGGGAGATGGCACTATAATACTGGCACAATGGGGGGAGATGGCACTATGATACTGCCACATTATGGGGGGGAGATGGCACTATGATACTGGCACATTATGGAGGGGAGATGGCACTATAATACTGGCACATTATGGGAGGGAGATGGCACTATGATACTGGCACATTGGGGGGGGGGGGGAGATGGCACTATGATACTGGAACATTATGGGGGGAGATGGCACTATGATACTGGCACATTGGGGGGTAGAGATGGCACTATGATACTGGCACATTGGGGGGGTGGCACTATGATACTGGCACATTATGGGGGAGAAGGCACTATGATACTGGCACATTGGGAGGAGATGGCACTATAATACTGCCACATTGGGGGGGGGAGATGGCACTATGATACTGCCACATTATGGGGGGGAGATGGCACTATGATACTGGCACATTATGGAGGGGAGATGGCACTATAATACTGGCACATTATGGGAGGGAGATGGCACTATGATACTGGCACATTGGGGGGGGGGGGAGATGGCACTATGATACTGGAACATTATGGGGGGAGATGGCACTATGATACTGGCACATTGGGGGGGTGGCACTATAATACTGGCACATTATGGGGGGGAAATGGCATTATAATACTGGCACATTGGGGGGAGATGTCACTATGATACTGGCACATTGGGGGGGGAGATGGCACTATAATACTGGCACATTATGGGGGAGACTACACTGCATGGACGGAGGATCTGACGACGTAATGGTGTAACGTTGCGCTCTCCCTCCTCCCCCAATGCCGGCGTAGCTCCCGAATACGCTTCCTTGGTTTGTGGTTTTGAAATCACTACTGACCTCTCTATGTTGCCCGGACGCTGAGCTGCATTACCTGGATGCTGCCCGGATGTTGAGTTGCATTGCTGGACGCATTGCAGATCGTGGAGTACAGAACGAGGCTTGATCCCGTCCTGGAGGGGTGAGAGCGCTGTGCTCTCGGCGCTCCCCACGCGTCCTTCTGCTGTGGCGGCTCGCTCTGTGTTCTGCGGCTGTGTGTCTGTGGCTGTCCTAATGCCCGGTTTCTTTGCTGACGTGCTGCCTGGCTATTCCTTTCTGGCTGGACGGGCCCCGTGTTTGGATCCTCCGGACCTCCTGCTTGGACCCTCTAGTTGGAGCTTCGGTCTCCGTCTGGCTGAGGGCCTCTCCTGAGACTTTGATACTAACTGTTAACATCTACTGTTTTTTTTGCTGGAAGGGGGGAGGAAGGAAAAAAAAAAAAAAGGGAGAAGTACACAGATAAGGAAATAAAAAAAATAAAAACTAGGAACTGTGAGAAGGGGAACAAAATGAAAAAAAAAAGAAAGAAAAAAAGAGCGGGAAAAACATTAACGGCAAAAAAAAAGAAAAGAGGAAAAGGGGGGATAATTTAATCCCAAAAAAAAAAAAACTGGAGGGAAAAAAATAAATACATTAAAACATTTGAAAGAAAAGGAAAAGAGAAAAAGGCTCCTAAACAGAATAGACGATCGACAGACTCAACTTTATTTAAGCCAGGGTGGGGGGTGGCTAGAGGGGAGGGTGTCCTGAGATGCATCCAACGTCGAAGTGGGGAACGAAGTGAAGTTTGAGGAGGATGGTACTTGGAGACTGTAGGATTAATCAATGATTGCAAGAATACTGACATGGAATGTTCGGAGTCTAGGGGAGAAGGTAAAAAGACAAGTGGTATTGGATTTGATAAGGAGACATTTGCCAGCTATTGTCTGTTTGGTTGAAACTCATTTTTCACAGGAGAGGATACTCCGACTCGGGGGGAGGTGGGCTACATAGGTTTATAACTCTACATATACTACCTACTCTAGAGGAGTCACAGTATTGATTTACAAACAGATTAACTTTCTATGTTTGGCATCATCTATCGATAAACAGGGGAGATATGTTTTTCTGCATGGTAGGATTGATGGAAAGTTATGTATCTTGATGTTTATCTATATCCCCCCCCCCCCGTTTTCTAGGCAGGTATTGAATTGTTTGATGGCCTTTGTGGATCAGTGGCCTGATTGTCTGGTGATGGTCAATGAGATTTCAATTGTGTGATGAATCCAGAGGTAGACAGGATCTCTGCTGGAGGGAATGGGTGTTCCCCGATCCCTGGCTCGTTTTTGCCAAGAGGTGGGCCTCGTGGATGTCTGGGAATATCTAGTTAGAGAAAAAAAGAGCTTTTTCCTGTATTAGTAAATCTGTAAGCTCCATGTCTAGAATTGACCTGACCTTGATAAATAGAGTTTATCTAAATTGTGTTCAGCGGATGAAATACGAGGCCAGATCCGTTACAGATCATGTTCCCTTCTTAATAGAGCTAGGTATGGCAGGGAATGATTCTAGAGTGAAACCCCATTGGCGATTGAAACCCCATTGGCTATTAATAATAGATAACCATAATCAGATAGAAAAGGAAATTATCTCCTTTTGGGATAGGAATTATACCTCAACTAAATCTCAATATAGTTGGGATGCGTTTAAAGCATTTATGAGAGGGATTTTTATCAGCACAATTGCAAATCTGCATAAGTGCTATGCGATGAAGGAGAAAGAATTAGAGGAAGCAGCCGCTGAAGGAATGGCTAGGTGTCAGTATGGGATCTGCATCTCCACGGCAGGGTGGCAGATCGCTGTCTACACATTGCAGCACTATGGGTCCCAGTACTGGCTTACCTTGTAGGAGACGCAGGTGCCCGCCAGCATACCGCCGCATCCGTCCTCTTTGCCAGGTGTTATCTGATGAGCTATAGCACGCGCGCGTGCACCTCTCCCTTTCTTATAGGAGTAAGCAGCTGGTTCCTGATTACCATCCCCACCCGGAGGCGGGACTATCTTGTATTTAAGGCAGCTTCACTCATCATGAAGTGCCCAAGCGTGGTTGTTGTACCTCTTGACTCCCGCTGAAGCATTCCACTGTGTCCGTTTATTGGATTTCCTGGATTCTGACCTCCGCTTCATTTGACTACGCATCTGCCTGCTGTCTGTTTATTGGACCTCCTGGATTATAGACCTCTGCACTGCCTGACAACGCACCTGTCCATCTCTTCCTGTAAGTCTGCCTGGACCCAGACCCTGTGCTGCCTATGAGACTGCTTATATCTGCACTGCCTGATTATGCATCTGCCCATGTAAAGTCTGCCTGGATCCAGACCCTGCGCTGCCTCTGAGACTGCTTATATCTGCATGCTATATTGCTCTGAACTTTGTGTCAAGTGACTTTTGAATACTGTCTGCCAGTAAAGACCATCTGTTCCTTTATTCTGCCGTTGTTGGACTCTGTTCACACTACTGCAGGTAGCTGCATTCAAGGTAACAGGTGCAGACACCAGGGTCCTGTCTCTGAGAGTCAGCAGTCAGCAGTATTGGACTAATTCCCAGTCCTCTATCAGCTGACACAGAGGATCCACATCCTCTGGTCGTAACACTAGGTATGCCAAGGGAAAAACGGAGGAGGGTAGAGAGATTATGCAGAGGACAAGCCAGGCTTTCTCTGACTTTCTTCTGCATAAAGCACAACAGAAACTGTTCTTTAGAGGACAAAAATATTTTTCAGAGGCAGGTCGCCCTGGGAAGATGTTGGCTAGAGTAGTAGAAAGCCAGGATTCAAAGAAAGAGATCCGTAGTATATGTATGGCTGATGGCACCACTGTAGAAGATCAGGAGGGAATACTAGAAGTATTTATAAAGCATTTTAGTGAATTGTATGAATCAGAGAGCGTCCTCCCAGAGGCAGCGATTAACTCATACTTGGATTCTATTTCTCTTCCGGTTCTTACAGATGGGCAAAGGGAATGCTTGGAGATGGATTTCTTTATATGCCGATTTTATTTTATTCTATGTCCAACAGACAAAGTCTACTTTGTTAACTATTATGCAAACGTTAAACTCTTTTGGAAAAGTCTCAGGTCTGGAGGTAAACTGGGACAAAACCACGATTATGCCACTAGATACAACAACTATGTCCTTAGATAAATTGTCACTTCCCAAGGATAGTCCTCTGAACATCTTGAAAACTGCCGACTCCTTTGAGTACCTTGGCATTACAGTCTCCCCCAGGCCAGAAGATTTTATTCCGCTCAACTTGATGCCATTGATAAATAAGTTAAGGTTAAAAATAACAACGTGGCTTTGATTACCTTTATCAAAGGCGGATAGAATATCTTTAGTCAAGATGGTGATTCTCCCTCAGTTACTCTATCTATTTAGGAATTCTCCAGTTTGGATCCCGGATAGGTATTTTAAGGTAATTGAAAGAATTGTTAATGATTTACTTTGGGGGAGGAAACGAGTAAGACTCCAGTTAGAGCATTGGTATAAGCCCCTGAAGAGGGGAGGAGTTAACCTCCCCTGTTTTAGGGGATATTTCTTAGCTGCACAGTTTTGTTTTCTCCGTGAATGGAAAGATAGCCCACTTTATAGGGACTTGGTGAACAGATCTCCATATGATAATTTTTTTACTTTATTGGAGTCTGATCAATTGACCAACCCCGATAGGGAATTTAGATCGGCCAGGAATATTTTTCTGAAGTCATGGCAGGCTATTAGACTATGGTGTGGGGTGAAAGGTTCACTAGGATGCACTCCTTTATGGTATAATCAGCATTTACAAACCTTAGATGAACTAGCTAAGGAACAATATTGGCAAAAAAGCTATATTATATATTTGACACAGGTAGTAAGTAATGGAGATATTATTTCATTTGTAGAGCTATCACACAGAGAAAAAGCACAGCAATTATTATGGTTTTGGAATTTACAGTTAAGATCGGCACTTTTGAGTATACAAGAAAAAAAAATAGGCTGCAAATACACACTTCAACACAATTTAATGAGTGGATTGGGAATTTGGAACAGAAGATGAAGATTTCTCATCTTTATAAAATTTTATTAATAACACAATTTGGAGGTGTTTCCTCTGCTGGTCAGAGGACGTGGCTAATCCCTGACTTCTCTCCCTGCACTGCTCAGCCCACATTCAGACCTTAGTGGTAGGAATGATGTGTCCCCGTGCCTGGGCTAAAACACCCTAGATTCCCTGAGATGGTGAGAAGGGGAAATAGGAGCAGCCTGCTCGCACAGAACCTGGATGGGAGAGATGACACAAACACAACCTAGACAGCAAACAACAAAAACTGAAACCACACTTATCTTTTCAGAGCTGGAACAGACAACCTTCCTTCCTTGCTTGCTTCCAAGGCCAGACTGACTTCTATAACCCGCCCAGAGCACTGGAATTGAGAGCTATTTAAACTAATGACCCCACCCAGTGCACCTGATGGGAGGCGGATCCAGCACGACTCCAAAAAAAAACACTAAACACGTGCTGCTATTCTGGCCGACTTCCGCACATAGTCAGAGCAGGGCATGACAGTACCTCCCCTTCTACGGGTGACCTCCGGACACCCCGGACCAACTTTATCCGGATGGGATCTATGAAACGCCCCTCACCAGACGGCTGGCACTGACATCCAGCGCCGGAACCCACATCCTCTCCTCAGGGCCGTATCCCCTCCAGTGTACCAGATACTGAAGGGAACCCCGAAGAACTCTAGAGTCGAGAACCCTGGAGATCTCGAACTCCAAATTTCCATCGACCAGAACAGGAGGAGGAGGCAATGGCGATGGTTCCACCGGTTTCACGTATTTTTTCAGTAAAGACCTGTGGAACACATCATGGATCTTCCAAGTTTGCGGAAGATCCAGCCGAAACGCTACTGGATTGATCACCACAGATATTTTGTACAGACCGATAAATCTTGGACCCAGTTTCCAAGATGGCACTCTCAACTTAATATTTTTAGTGGACAACCATACCAGATCACCTAAACACAGGTCCGGACCAGTCACACGTCTCTTGTCAGCCATTCGCTTATACCTCTCACCCATCTTCTCCAAATTCCCTTGGATCCTCCGCCAGATGGACGACAAGGCAGAAGAAAATCTTTCTTCCTCTGGCATCTGCAACACGCCAGACCTGCAGGGTATTAGTGACAGTGAGGTCACGGTATGGGCAATTGAGGGTTACTCACTTTTCTGAGGAGAACCCTGGGCAGGCATGCAACAGTGAAAGAGAGGTAGACACTAGTTCCTCTGGGGCACACTCTGTAGATAGGGACCAGGTCTGATGGTATGTGGGGTGCCCTGGATGTTGTAGGTGTTTTGAGTGCCTTAGGTAAGGTCCCTTTAAGAATCGTGATGCCAGTGCCTGTAACGGTGGCACACCGGTTTGCAGGAGGATTAATGGAATACACAGTTGGTAAACCAAACGTTGCTTTAGTTATAGAAAACAGTCCAAATTTGTACATGTAGTTACAGTAGATGATAATGCAGTCCTTTATAGTACATACGCACAGCAGGTTTACTTAATAGCACAGCAAGTTTAAATCTTGCAAGATACTTGGAGGGTAAACAGTTAATGCTTTGCAGTACAATGCTGCTCTATCCCCACAGCTATTCTAGCTGGCTGGATCCCAAGGCCCGGATGCCTAATTGCTGGCTTAAATCCTTGGTATACAAATTCCTTCCTCCAGTATTGCCACTTGCTTGAGGTTACAATACCTTGGTTTTCCTAGCTGGCTTCACTGCTGGATTGGAAAGGTGACTGCAGGTTTCTCGCAGGAGGTGCTCTCCTACTACTGGGGTATCTAAACTGAGCTATACTTAGCCTCAGGAGCTTCAGGCTGACTAGGTGACTCCTCTAGTCCCCTGGAATACACTCGGTCTCCAAGCAGGCTGTACTCCTTCTAGCCTCCTGGTGCAACTAGAAACCAGGACTATCTAGCTGCATGTCAGGAGGAGGCCTTCAGCATATCTTGGGCTGGTGCCTTCTCACTTCTGTCTCCACGGACTTCTGACTATGACCTAACCCCTCCCTGTCTGGGCCTGGATATTTATACTAGGGGCTCCCTATCTCCCTCTAGTGTCTGGAATGTTAAATTACACCCAACTAGGCCTGATAAGCATATAACAGGGAAACCATACATGTAAGAACACACAGAAAATACATTTCAATGCATGGATAAATACAATATCACTGTCCCTTGTGAGCAGAAATGATACGTTACCCAATTGACCCTTGTGTAGTGCCCACTCCTACCTAGTGGGACACTACATATCCCCGAGGAACCAGTCCCAGAAAAGGTACCAACCTGAGGATGAAAGCCGTATGCGCCAAAAAAACGGCGACTTACCCGTGGACTCCTGCCTACGGTTATTCAAAGCAAATTCTGCTAGAGACAAGAATGAGGACCAGTCCTCCTGATTCTCAGCCACAAAGCACCTCAAGTAGGTCTCCAGGTTTTGATTAGTACGCTCTGTCTGTCCATTCGACTGCGGATGAAAAGCCGAAGAGAATGAAAGTTGAATGCCCAGCCAAGAACAGAACGCCCTCCAAAACCTGGAGACAAACTGCGTGCCCCTATCGGAGACCACATCCGTGCAATTTCACAATATTATCCACAAATATCTGCGCAAGAGTTTTGGTGTTAGGCAGAATAGTTAAAGATATAAAGTGAGCCATTTTACTGAAACGGTCAACTACCACCAAAATTACTGTTCTCCCGGAGGAACTCAGCAGATCCGTAATAAAGTCCATAGACAAGTGCGTCCAGGGACGAGACGGAATAGACAATGGAAGAAGTGAACCAGCCGGTCAAGTATGAGCAACCTTTGACCGAGCACAGGTTTCACAAGCTGCCACGTAATCCTCAATGCTCTTACGTAACCCTGGCCACCAGAACCTCCGGGACACCAGATCACAGGTGGACTTACCACCAGGATGTCCAGCAAGGACAGTATCGTGATGTTCCTTGAACACCTTGTATCGCGGGCCCTTAGGAACAAACAACCTCCCTGGGGGACAAGAACCAGGAGCCCCCTCCTGGGCTACCAACACCTCCATCTCCAATTCGGGGTACAGAGCGGAGACCACCACTCCATCAGCCAAAATCGGAGCAGGATCTTCTGAATAACCTCCCCCAGGAAAGCTGCGAGACAAAGCATCTGCCTTGACGTTCTTAACCCCTGGGCGAAAGGTAACCACAAAATTGAACCTGGTAAAAAACAGTGACCATCTGGCCTGTCTAGGGTTCAGACGCTTGGCAGATTGTAAGCAAGACAAATTCTTATGGTCTGTATATACCGTAATGGGGTGAGACGCCCCCTCCAACCAGTGACGCCATTCCTCAAAGGCCAACTTGATAGCCAGCAACTCTCTATCTCCAACATCATAATTCCCCTCGGCGACCGAGAGCTTCTTGGAGAAAAAAGTACACAGGACCCATTTGCCAGGAGATGAACCCTGTGACAGCACTGCTCCAACCCACACTTCAGATGCATCAACCTCCACAATGAATGGCTGAGACACATCGGGCTGCACCAGAATGGGAGCAGACGCAAAACGCTCCTTAATAGCCTCATCTGACCAGACAGAGACGTCAGCGCCCTTCTTAGTCATATCAGTGAGAGGTCTTACAATGGTGGAATAGTTTGAAATAAATTTCCTATAATAATTAGTAAACCCCAAGAACCGCATCAAAGCTTTCTGATTCTCTGGTCGGTCCCATTCCAGAACCGCCCGGACCTTTTCGGGGTCCATACGAAAACCAGAGTCAGAAAGCAAATATCCCAAGAACGGAAGCTCCTGCACCGAAAACAAACATTTCTCCAATTTACAGTGAGATAAAAATATACTGGGCACTCACACTCACACTGTAGAAGTGGACATTGTGAAGTGGACTTTCAGAGACTCAGTAACTTTGTCCCAATAGCGGATCCCAATCCTTTATCTAGTGAACACTGGCAACAATTTTATGGCTCTTATGTTATTATATTATTAATTGCGATCAAGGGTTTTAGCCGCAGGATGATTAATATTGTGGTCGCACTGATATTTATTAATCCACTATTTTAATAATCCACTATTTTAGGTATTTAATATATAAATTTTTAGGTCGTCTTAGTAATATATGTAATAGTTGTATGCGCTCGATTGTGGGGTTATTTGTATTCGTATATATGTCCAATGTATGGTTATGTTAATAAATCTACCAATTGAATATTAGGCATATCTCTTCAATCACATGGTTCTACTTATAGTGTGAGTGCCTAGTATATTTTTATCTCACTGTTAATTTCTTTAGAGGAGGGGCGAATCCTTTTTACTGCGAGCACCTCCCTCTGTGGCTTCATCCACTCCTGTGCGTCTCATAATTGTATTTTATTTCTCCATTTTAGCATATCATTTATTCTCCCAAAGGATCGTCAAAACCTGTCTCACATGATCCTGATGGGTCTTCAGATCAGGAGAGTAAATTAAAATGTCATCCAAATAAATCACCACGAAACTCCCCACCAAACGATGAAAAATGTCATTGACGATAACATAAGAGCCATAAAATTCATTAGCTGCAAGTTCTACCTTCAAGTACTACATTAAGTACAGTGAAGAGATATTGCAGGAGACTGAAGAGATATTGCAAGAGATTGGCTTGGAGTTTGCAACTGGCTCATCTGTGTGTTCTTTTGCTAACCATTGCTTGAGAAGAGGTAAGGAATTTCTTCAGGTGTTTGCTATTGTGCGTTTGCTAATGAGCCTGGCTCATTGAGGTGTTACATTTGTTGCTGGGGGAGGAGCTTGTGAAGGAGTGTGTGTGTATATATAGAGACAGACTCATTAGCTGGCCTAATTCATTAGCTGCAAGTTCTACCTTCAAGTACTACATTAAGAGATATTGCAGGAGACTGAAGAGATATTGCAGGAGACTGAAGAGATATTGCAGGAGACTGAAGAGATATTGCAGGAGACTGAAGAGATATTGCAGGAGACTGAAGAGATATTGCAGGAGATAGTCAGGAGGTAGGCTGGAAGGTGGAAACAATACAAAAAGAAGGTAAGATTTTTTTGATTTAAATTTACCAATTTTTTTTTTTCCTCCTCTTTAAAATGGCAGACTTGGTTCAGTGCAGGAATTGTTGTGCATTTATTTCATGTTCCACTCTTTGGAGATTCGGATGCTGTCAGATCTGTAGACAGTTCTCCTTACTGCAGCAGGAAATTGCATTTTTGAAATCTAAGATATTTACATTATCTGTTAAACAAACTCCAGCTAGGACTGATGCAATGCCACTGCCACAGAGGACCCCCAGAAATGGCAGATGGGTTACTGTAGGTTCTGGAAGACTTAGAGTGGTGGATAGAAGACATGTCCCACAGTCGGTGATTCACCAAAATTCATTTGCAGCACTCTCAGAATGTAAGGACAACATGAATATGGACTCAAGCACAGAGGGTGAGAAACCATCGACTCCTATGTCTAATGTATGCAAGACTGCAGCCAAGGACAAAAAAGATAAAGTGAAGTCTCAAAGGAAGCGGCTGTTGCTGGGTGATTCAATCATAAGAAGTGTGGAGCTTAAAGAAAATGGTTTTGTGAGATGTCTCCCTGGGGCTACTGCTAGAAGAGATAGAAGACGTATTATTAATATTGTTAAGCAAGCAAAGCAGGAAGGGGACCTGGATGTTCTTGTCCATCTAGGGACAAATGACCTGGCTTGCAATGAAGTGTCAGAGGTGAAAAAATCTTTTATCACACTTGGTAATGACGTACAGGATTTTGCATCCACCATTTCATTTTCTGAAGTTCTGCCTGTGCATAATGTTCAGAATGATAGGCAGAGGCGCATAAAGGAGTTCAACATATGGCTTGGTAAATGGTGTCAAGAGCAAGGATTTGGCTTTGTTTCTCATGATAGCTCTACTTGGAATAGAAAGGAACTGTACAAAAAAGATGGTTTGCATCTTTCTCTCAAAGGAACAACTGTACTTAGTGAACAACTCCAAGAATTTGCAAAAGAGTATTTAAACTAGGAAGGGGGGGGGGCAAAAGAGTGAAAATAAAAGAGTCCAATTGCCCCCCGAAACAATGCCAGAACAGGTCAGAAGCACAGAGGGTAAGAAATGATAAGCTCCGAGTCCTCTCTACAAATGCTCGCAGTTTAGGTAAAAAAATCAATGAACTTGGGTCAATAATGGCATCTGAGAATGTAGATTTAGTGGCTGTTACGGAGACATGGTTTAATGAAAGAAATGACTGGGACATAACCATACCAGGGTACTCTTTATACAGAAGAGACAGAGAAGGCAAGAAAGGAGGAGGAGTGGCCCTGTATGTGAAAGATAGCATTAAATCTAACCTAATACAAGTTGGTGAGGCCAACATAGAGTCAGTTTGGGTTACGTTGCAGTTTGCTAATCATGCAGTAACTCGTGTAGGTGTGATATATAGACCACCTGATCAAGTTAAAGAACTAGATGATCTACTAGTTGAAGAAATAGCTAAAATGACAATGAAAGGAGAAGTTATCATTATGGGAGATTTCAATCTTCCAGATATAAACTGGAAAACCAAAATAGCAAGTTCTACCAGGAGTACAGATATTCTAAATTCCCTACTGGGGTTATCCCTACAACAAATGGTTGAGGAGCCAACCCGGAGGGAGGCCATTTTGGATTTGATATTCACAAATGGGGATTCGGTATATGATGTCATTGTAGGCGAAACCTTGGGATCTAGTGATCACCAGTCAGTGTGGTTTAATATAAGAACTGTGAAAGAGTCCCACCACACAAAAACAAAAGTTTTAGATTTTAGAAAAACAGACTTTTCAAAAATGAAATTAGTCATAAATGAGTCCTTATCAGACTGGAACGGATTACATGGAGTCCAGGAGAAATGGGACTACTTAAAAGGTGCATTATTGAAGGCAACAGAAAATTGCATTAGACTTGTCAGTAAAAGCAAAAAAAGGAAGAGACCACTGTGGTACTCAGCAGAAGTGGCCCAAATCATTAAAAATAAAAAGCTAGCATTTTGTAATTATAAAAAAACCCAGAGCAATGAAGATAAGGAAATCTACAAGATTAGGCAGAAAGAGGCCAAGCAAGTTATAAGAACTTCTAAAGCTCAGGCAGAAGAAAAACTAGCTCAGTCTATGAAAAAAGGGGATAAGACATTCTTCAGATATATAAATGAAAAAAGGAAATTAAAACAAGGAATAACTAAATTAAAAATAAAGGACGGAAGGTATGTAGAAGAGAATAAAGGGCTAGCCGACTGCCTTAATGAATACTTCTGTTCAGTTTTTACAAAAGAAAAAGAAGGAGAAGGACCTCCACTAGAAAGGATGACTATTAAATCGTTTGATGCATGTGTCTTTACAGAGGAAGATGTTCTAAGTTTGCTGTCTAAAGTGAAGACAAATAAGTCACAGGGGCCTGATGAGATACACCCAAAATTATTAAAAGAGCTTAGTGGTGAGCTGGCAAAACCGTTAATAGATTTATTTAACCAATCATTAGTAACAGGAGTCGTCCCGGAAGATTGGAAATTGGCAAATGTCGTGCCCATTCACAAGAAAGGTAGTAAGGAGGAATCGAGCAACTATAGACCAGTGAGTCTGACATCAATAGTAGGCAAATTAATGGAAACCCTATTAAAGGATAGGATTGTGGAACATCTAAAATCCCATGGATTGCAAGATGAAAAACAGCATGGGTTTACTTCAGGGAGATCATGTCAAACAAATCTTATAGATTTTTTTGACTGGGTGACTAAAATAATAGACGGTGGAGGTGCAGTAGACATCGCATATCTAGATTTTAGTAAGGCTTTTGACACTGTCCCACATAGAAGACTTATCAATAAACTGCAGTCATTGAGCATGGACTCCCATATTGTTGAGTGGATTAGGCAGTGGCTGAGTGACAGACAACAGAGGGTTGTAGTCAATGGAGAACATTCAAAACAAGGTCATGTTACCAGTGGGATTCCACAGGGATCTGTACTGGGACCAATTTTGTTTAATATCTTCATAAGTGATATTGCAAAAGGCCTCGATGGTAAGGTTTGTCTTTTTGCTGATGACACAAAGATATGTAACAGGGTTGATGTTCCTGGAGGGAAACGCCAAATGGAAAAGGATTTAGGAAAACTAGAAGAATGGTCAGAACTCTGGCAACTGAAATTTAATGTGGATAAGTGCAAGATAATGCACCTGGGGCGTAAAAACCCAAGGGCAGAATATAGAATATTTGACACAGTCCTGACCTCAGTATCTGAGGAAAGGGATTTAGGAGTAATTATTTCAGAAGACTTAAAGGTGGGAAGACAATGTAATAAAGCAGCACGAAATGCCAGCAGAATGCTTGGATGTATAGGGAGAGGTATAAGCAGTAGAAAGAGTGAAGTGCTTATGCCGCTGTACAGATCACTGGTAAGACCTCACTTGGAGTATTGTGCGCAGTACTGGAGGCCATATCTCCAGAAGGATATAGATACTCTAGAGAGAGTTCAGAGAAGAGCTACTAAACTAGTACATGGATTGCAGGATAAAACTTACCAGGAAAGATTAAAGGACCTTAATATTTATAGCTTGGAAGAAAGAAGAGACCGAGGGGATATGATAGAAACTTTTAAATACATAAAGGGAATCAACTCGGTAAAGGAGGAGAGCATATTTAAAAGAAGAAAAACTACCACAAGAGGACACAGTTTTAAATTAGAGGGGCAAAGGTTTAAAAGTAATATAAGGAAGTATTACTTTACTGAGAGAGTAGTGGATGCATGGAATAGCCTTCCTGCAGAAGTGGTAGCTGCAAATACAGTGAAGGAGTTTAAGCATGCATGGGATAGGCATAAGGCTATCCTTCATATAAGATAGGGCCAGGGACTATTCATAGGATTCAGATATATTGGGCAGACTAGATGGGCCAAATGGTTCTTATCTGCCGACACATTCTATGTTTCTATGACGAATCGCTAAAATACTGCTAGCGCGTTCGTCAACCCAAAAGGCATCACCAGATTCTCAAAGTGACCCTCGTGCGTATTGAAGGCCGTTTTCCACTCATCCCCCTCCTTGATTCTGATCAGGTTGTAGGCCCCTCTCAAATCCAACTTGGAGAACACCTTGGCTCCAACAATCTGATCAAAAAGGTCATAAATCAAAGGCAGGGGATATGGATCCCGGACCGCAATTCCCGGAAATCCAAACACGTTCTCAGCGATCCATCCTTTTTATTTTTTACAAAGAACAAGCCTACTGCCACCGGAGACTTAGATGGCCTAATATGACCTTTTGCCAAACTCTCGGCGATATACTTTCGCATGACCTCTCTTTCGGGTTGAGAAAGGTTGTAAAGCCGAGATTTTGGCAATTTAGCCCCTGGGATGAGATTAACTGGACAATCATAGTCTCGATGAGCCCTGCCCTCCGTAAAGATATCCGCATAATCTGAGATACTGAGGTAAAGCCGTAGTGGACACTAAAATCGATCAGGAAGAGCCACTTTAGGCTCCACACAAATTTGACCTGCACCTGATGCCAGAGCATTCTGACACCGAGTGACCGAACCACGTAGCTCCGCAACCTCTAGGCATAGCCCCTGCATGCGGTCAACTAACGCATCAATTGACGCCATCACAAAAACCGCTGAGCAATGACAGTCAAAGTTTGGGCGGGTTATAATGTCTCGGCGGACGAGCACTCAGACACACAGATAAACCGACAACCAGGCTCTAGACGAGAAGCAGGGGAAGGGTCACCTCGTAGCTTAATCCCTGACTTCTCTCCCTGCACTGCTCATCCCACATTCAGACCTTGGTGGTAGGAATGATGTGTCCCCGTGTCTGGGCTAAAACACCCTAGATTCCCTGAGATGGTGAGAAAGGGAAATAGGAGCAGCCTGCTCGCACAGAACCTGGATGGGAGAGATGACACAAACACAACCTAGACAGCAAACAACAAAAACTGAAACCACACTTATCTTTTCAGAGCTGGAACAGACAACCTTCCTTCCTTGCTTGCTTGCTTGCTTCCAAGGCCAGACTGATTTCTATAACCCGCCCAGAGTACTGGAATTGAGAGCTATTTAAACTAATGACCCCACCCAGTGCACCTGATGGGAGGCGGATCCAGCACGACTCCAAAACACAACACTAAACACGTGCTGCTATTCTGGCCGACCTCCGCACACAGTCAGAGCAGGGCATGACAGAAAGACTCTAACCCTGGTTTCACACCTAAGCGTTTCGCAAACTGCGCGTTTTTATGCGCGATTTTGTCGCGCGTATTTATGCGCATTTTTTTTATAGTAAACGCGCGTTTGACGCGCGTTTGGGTGATTGACAGCAGTGTTATCCAAAGAGTCTATGGCCCAAACGCGCGTCAAACGCGCCAAAAAAAGCTCCTGTACTTGTTTGAGCGTCGGGCGTTTTACAGCGCGTTCAAACGCGCTGTAAAACGCGAAAATGTGAACCAGCCCCATAGGGAAGCATTGGTTTTCATGTGTTGCGCGTTTTACAGCGCGTAGGAACGCGCTGTAAAACGCTCAAGTGTGAACTTAGGGTTACTGTCCTAGGTGCGATCTCCCTGAAGCAGATTATTTGCATATGTTCTGGTCTTGTCCAGAGTTGAAACAGTATTGGGGGGCTATCCATAAACACATTGAGGGAAAACTGAAGGTGCAGATCCCTTTTTCCGCTGAGTGTTGGGTACTGGGTGAGTTGGCCAAGGTGAGTTGTCAACAACATTAAAAAAATCTTTTATTTAAGATAATGTTTTTGGCACGACTTCTGATAGCACGCTCTTGGTTCTCACGAAACAGTCCCACTATGAATACATGGTTAAACCTGGTGAATACTACTAGGAGGTATAAATATACCCTGTATAGGCAGAGGAATACAGAGAAAAAATTGATTGGAGTTTGGGGAGACTGGAATTTATAGAACTTCTCGTCTTCTCACTCGTCACCACTACACCTCGGTCTTGATCGGAGGAGTGGTGGTGAAGGAAGACACATCGCAGAGGGGAACTTTGGGGGGTTAAAGGAAAATATGATGATAAATGTTGATAATGAGATGTTTACATAATTTTTATTGTTGGATGACTGATCAAGTGTTTAAATAAAAAAATTAAAAATGGGGGGAGATGGCACTATGATACTGGCACATTGGGGGGGAGATGGCACTATGATACTGGCACATTATGGGGGAGATGGCACTATAATACTGGCACATTGGGGAGGAGATGGCACTATGATACTGGCACATTGAAGGGGAGATGGCACTATAATACTGGCACATTATGGGGGGAGATGGCACTATGATACTGGCACATTGGGGGGGAGATGGCACTATGATACTGGCACATTATGGGGGGAGATGGCACTATGATACTGGCACATTGGGGTGGGGATGGCACTATGATACTGGCACATTGGGGGGAGATGGCATTATGATACTGGCACATTGGGGGGAGATGGCACTATGATACTGGCACATTGGAGGGGCGTGATGGCACTATGATACTGGCACATTCTGGGGGGGAGATGGCACTATGATACTGGCACATTGGGGGGGATAGCACTATGATACTGGCACATTGGGGGGATAGCACTATGATACTGACACATTAAGGGGGGAGATGGCACTATGATACTGGCACATTGGTGGGGGGGAGATGGCACTATGATACCGACACATGGGGGGAGGAGAGAGGCACTCTGCACTTGGTACTGGCACATGTGGGGGGGAGGAGAGAGGCACTTGATACTGGCACATGATTAGGGGGGCATCTATGGGGACACTTACTGGCACATTATTGGGTGGCACTACGGGGGCATCTACTGAGGCCACAACGAAAGGGTATTTTATATGGGGGGCTCTGTGTGGTACTAGTATTATTAGGGGTATTATCTGTTTCTGCAGTATAGTATTGGGGAGCACAGCGGCACAGTATTGGGGGTGGTAGGATGATTTGTCCAGAAGATGGGAGGATGATGGAAAAGTAGAAAAATGGCTGAAAAATGGTGGTCGGGTCTGAAGGTCTGAAAGGAGAAGATGAGGAAAAATACCATGTACATCAAAGGAGACGTCACTGGATGTAAGAGGTATGGGGCACTGTATTACCCTGTATTTCTGTAGTGATAGGAGCAGGGGCGTAATGATCTCGGTCATAGAGAGTGCGACCGTGACTGGGGGGTGGAGGCGGAGGTTCAGACAAACTGACGCGGTCTGACTTTGTTTCTTACACCGTTCACACAATTCTTATGTACAGGATTCGTAGGATTCGAGATTCAATATATTCGAGAACCTTTTTGGATTCGGATTTAAAAAAAATTGGATTTGTCCCACCTCTAGTATTTTTCAATTTTTTTTGTTAGGGGCTCGCAAGACAATGAGGACCCTTGATGTGGGTTGCGAGCTTACATATTTTGCAGACGTACTGGGGGAGATTTATCTGAACTGGTGTAATGGTGCTTACAGCATTTTGATAATTCTCCCCCATATTCTTTTTATAAATGTCTGTAAAACATGGACTAATGGACTAATACCTCATTGTTAGGAACAGAGCAATGTAATGTCAATCTCTGAAAAATATGTCTACCTGTAACAATAATTTTATTTGGCCTACTTTAATAATTGTTTAGTCTACTTTCACACTAGCGTTGTTTAAATCCGGCGTTCAATTCCGACACCGGAACTGCCCGCCGAATCCGGAAAAACGTGTGAAAACGGATTACATTTGAATCCTGATCAGGATTTTGATCACAATGAAAAAATGCATTGGAAAAAACGGATCCGCCATTTATGGACTTTAACTTTTTTTCACATTTTTCGGGTTTAACATGCAAAAGCCGGATCCGGTTTGACTGAACACACGGCGCCGGATCCGGCGTTAATGCAAGTCAATGGGAAAAAGGCCTGATCCGGCGTTCAGTCAAAGTGTTCAGGATTTTTGGCCGGAGGTAAAAATACAACATGCTACGGTTTTCTGAAAAGCCTGATCAGTCAAAAAGACTGAACTGAAGACATCCTGATGCATCCTGAACGGATTACTCTCCATTCAGAATGCATTAGGATAAAACTGATCAGTTCTTTTCCGGATTTGAGCCCCTAGGACGGAACTCAGCGCCGGATAAGGGCTCTTTCACACCTGCGTTATTGTCTTCCGGCATAGAGTTCCGTCGTCGGGGCTCTATGCCGGAAGAATCCTGATCAGGATTATCCCCATGCATTCTGAATGGAGTGAAATCCGTTCAGGATGCATCAGGATGTCTTCAGTTCCGGAACGGAACGTTTTTTGGCCGGAGAAAATACTGCAGCATGCTGCGCTTTTTGCTCCGGCCAAAAATCCTGAAGACTTGACGCAAGGCCGGATCCGGAATTAATGCCCATTGAAAGGCATTGATCCGGATCCGGCCTTAAGCTAAACGTCGTTTCGGCGCATTGCCGGATCCGACGTTTAGCTTTTTCTGAATGGTTACCATGGCTGCCAGGACGCTAAAGTCCTGGCAGCCATGGTAAAGTGTAGCGGGGAGCAGCATACTTACCGTCCGTGCGGCTCCCGGGACGCTCCAGAGTGACGTCAGGGCGCCCCACGCACATGGATGACGTGATCGCATGGCACGTCATCCATGCGCATGGAGCGCTCTGACGTCATTCTGGAGCGCCCCGGGAGCTGCACGGACGGTAAGTATACTGCTCCCCCGCTCCCCACTACTACTATGGCAACCAGAACTTTAATAGCGTCCTGGGTGCCATAGTAACACTGAAAGCATTTTGAAGACGGATCCATCTTCAAATGCTTTCAGTACACTTGCGTTTTTCCGGATCCGGTGTGTAATTCCGGCAAATGGAGTACACGCCGGATCCGGACAACGCAAGTGTGAAAGAGGCCTAAGAAAAACGCTAGTGTGAAAGTACCCTTACATATGTAATGTAAAAATTGTGTACATTGTAATCATTGATATTTTGAGCCCTGACATGTATTGTAATGAAGATGTGTAATAAAGTACCTATGTTTGTATTTCTATTTAGAAGCAAGGGTATACATATTTTTGTACTTTAGCACACAGTCAAAGACATCCCCAGTGTACATTGGGTATTTGAAACAATGGTTACAGAGGGATATGTTGAATGTGTCTGTACAAACACAATAAATAAAAATAAGCACGCTTTCAATAATAAAAACCATACAAGTGAACAAAGAAAAATATCCTTTATTATAAAAGTGAGATTTATCACCTTTATGAGAATAAATTAACCTGTGCAGGTCCAAAAAATTAAATAAAACAACATACATTTACAATTGAAAAAAGCATGCAGGAGTGTATGGGGGTCCCTCATACTGTGGCCCATGGTAACTGACATGTGAGGATGTAGTTGGCTGGTGAGATGGGCCAGGTTTGGAGGATGAGGGGGCATGTTGGCCGTAAGTGGATTCCCTACTATAATGTCGAGGTGGGGGGCCATATTGTCGCACTTAAGGATGATATTCTTGTGGGTGCTGGTAAACATGAAGAGGTGGCCTTGGCAGAGGGACAGTGATTTTCCCATGGCTGCGCCAGTTCTCCAATGCCGAAAAAATTTCGGACGAATAATTTGGAGGAGTGGCTGCCTCCAGCTCCAGAACAATACCTACTGCTGATTGTGTTCTAAGGTATTGTTCTGGAGGCAGATTCTGAAAATCTGTCGCCAGACTCCTAACATAGAGGTCGAAATTATCCTCATGGCGTGCTCTCGACAGATACTCCAGCGCCTGAGTATTGACTGTAGTCTCTGTAGCTAGAGCAGGTTTCTTCCACGTCTGGACTGTCAAAGCCGGTTCCAATTCAACTGGAGGAGGAACAGTCGCCTGGGACACACTGAAGGCTCTCACTTCACCACTGTCTGTTAGGAGGTTGGGATGATGGGTCTTTCTCCTCACATGCACTGGAATGCTGCTCCAATGTCTCCTCAACTTCCTCCTCAAGGGTGTCCTCTGTTCTTCACAAAAAAACAAAACAAATGTTAAATATGATGTCGCTAACATTCACTATTACTAAACACATATAGTCATATCCTCATTTTTATTGGACAAGTTCTACAAACAATCTGCCCCCAGCATCAAGTTGAGACATTACGATTTGTAGGGGCCATTCGATAGTACACATAGTAATGGTTAAGGCTAGGTCTACACGACAACATTTGTCGCGTGACAATAAGTCGCGAGACAGATTGGGCGCAACATTTTGTTGCACTAATGTCGCGCAACAATTTTTATAATGGCAGTCTATGGTGTCGCACTGCAACATGCAACATGCTGCGACTGCGACGCAACAGTCGCAGAAAAATCCATCTCTAATGGATTTTCTGCGACTGTTGCATCGCAGTCGCAGCATGTCGCATGTTGCAGTGCGACACCATAGACTGCCATTATAAAAATTGTCGCGCGACATTAGTGCAACAAAATGTCGCGCAACAAATGTCGTCGTGTAGACCTAGCCTAAAGGGGTTGTCCAGGTTCAGCTCTGAACCCAGACAACACCTTTAAATACACTTGTGTCATAGATCCATGATTCCTATGCTACAATACATGTTTTGCTAGCACAGAATGTATTTATAACATTTAGCTCTAATATTATAGGTTAATATGGGCAAGTATGGCAGTTTGATAGAAAAAGCAGGCCAAAACATTAGGGGACATTTATCAAACAGGTGTAATGTGTAACTAGCACATTCCTCCTTTCATTTTTCAGACCTCACTTGGAAAATTAAAGGTGGAATCAGATTGGTTGCTATAGACAACTAAGCCGGTTATACTTTACACAAGTGTGAAGAATCTCCACCATTATTGAAACCACTAATCAAGCTCATTAAGTCAATTACTATAGCTTCATTAACACATTATGAAGATATTACTCACAGGCGCAAATCCATGATGTCACATAGGAACATAAGCTGCTTCTTAAACATATAGGGGCGTTTTTTTGGGAGCCCAGACCCACTTCGGGTCTGCATAATTTCCTTGCGGAACTGGTCCCGGCAGCTCTGCTATCTGTTTTTAACCTCTTCAACTAAAATGTACATAACAATAGAAAACACACAAAAAAGGATAATGTTACAATTCTCCGTTCTGTTTGACATGTGCTAGGCCATATACTACAGGGTATGACATGTGCTAGGCTAGTGAATATATGCTAATGTTCAGGAACATTTTTCCAATTTTTACTTACCAAGAACATGCCGAATTATTCTCTGCAGTCTTTGGCCAAACATTGGCAAAAAGCTCCTGAGTAATCTCCAGCCAGGCTGCCTCCTTCTTGTACCGGTCATGTCCAAAATGCAGGGCCTCTCCTGCACAAGGACGATCATTTTCTCCACGTCCAGAGGTCTGGGGATTTTGGGCATCTTGTCAGATGCACTGCGAGGGCTGGCAGAAAAGTTGGAAGCTTCTCCTCACACTGCAAACGCTCAGCAGATGCTTGAAAACAGCCAACTTCCTGTGCCATGCAACTTCACTGTTGCTAAGTAACATATTTTAATATCGCAACGCATTTCATCCCGATACATTGCGTTTTTCACGCAGACCCATTCACTTCTATGGGGCCAGGGCTGTGTGAAAAACGCAGAATGTAGAACATGCTGCGATTTTCACGCAACAAAGAAGCGATGCGTGAAGAACAACGCTCGTGTACACAGCCCCATTGAAATTAATGGGTCTGGATTCTGTGCGGGTGCTATGCGTTCACGTCACGCATTGCACCCGCGCAGAAAACTCGCTCGTGTAAAAGGGGCCTAAGTCCTCCTGCATACGACTGAACCTGTTTTGTGGTCCACAAATTGCAAATACAAATGTGGTCCATGTGCATCCTGCAATTTTTGCGGGACCCACTATAAAAAAAATGATAATAATTCTTGTCCGCAAAACAGACAAGAATAGGACAGGGACTATAATTTTCGGCCGGGACATATGGATGCAGACAGTACACGGCTGTCAATTTTTTTTCGGATCCACAGAAATTAATGGATCCATGTGCGATCTGCAAAAAATGCGGATTGGTCACGGACAAAAAATAAGGTATTGATGGTCTTGTGCATGAGGCCTAATACAGTACCAGAAAAGTGTATGAGATTCGACAAGCTTTTTTCCTTAGGTACGGAAACTGACCTGTTGTGTGGATTTTAAAATCAACAGCAAATCAATTGTTTGTGTGATTCCGCACCTTCTGCCATGCGGATTTTCAAATCTGCAACATGTCAATTATATTTGCATTTTTAGCTGTGGATTTCACCCATTTTCCAATGAGATCTACGGCAAAACCGCATCAAATCCGTACCAAAAACCGCAACTAGAAATTGTGGATTTTGGTGCGTATATGGTGCAGAAACGCACATAAATGTGCAGATCTTATATGAGTTCACCCTTACTCATGTACAGGTGGCCTTAAAGGGTTTCTGTCACCTGAAAAATGGGTATTAAGCTGGCTGACATAAGCGATGTGCTAATGTCAGCTGAACATAACTATATTAGTGCCATCTTACAGCCAAAAAGCCTTTATTGAGAGAAATGAACTTTTACTCATGAAAACAGGCGCAAACATTGGGGGACATCTATCAAACTGGTGTAAAGGAAAATTGGATTAGTTGCCCATAGCAACCAATCAGCTTCCACCTTTCATTTTTCAGAGCTCATTTGGAAAATGAAAGGTGGAATCTGATTGGTTGCTATGGGCAACTAAGCCTGTTCTCCTTTACACCAGTTTGATAAATGTCCCCCAATGTTTGCGCCTGTTTTCATGAGAAAAAAAAGCCTGTTTCCAACTGTCTTATTTTAACCAACTGATTTTGCGCCTGTTCCACCTGTTTAGAATTTTAAGACTAATTCAGATTTTGCACCCATTTTCCCCAACCTATTTACGGTATGTATATTTTGTGCCTGATTTAGTAGTACAAATAGTCAAATTTCTACTCCACCCCAGGCCTGGCGTATTTTTCTGCCTCTGTTTGGCTACTTTCATGGAAACACGCGCCTAATTTCAGGTCACTTGCGCCACATTGTCATTTGCATATTAATTAGACCTGTCTAACTGAACGTGAACCTGTCTTACAAGAAATCAACCACTAGATGTCAGACTTAAACCAAGAAAGAAAAACCTGATTTAGGGCTCTTTCACACTTGTGCTTTTCTTTTCCGGCATAGAGTTCCGTCGGCGGGGCTCTATGCCGGAAAAATCCTGATCAGGATTATCCGCATGCATTCTGAATGGAGAGAAATCCGTTCAGGATGCATCAGGATGTCATCAGTTCAGGACCGGAACGTTTTTTGCTCCGGTCAAAAATCCTGAACACAAAAAAACGTTGATGTTGGCTTCAGGATTTCCGGATCAGTATCTTACCAAAAAAGCCGGAAAGATGCATCCGGAAAGAAAAAATGATGCGTTCTTACGCGTTTTTCCGGATCCGGCATGTAATTCCACGACGGATCCGGACAACGCAAGTGTGAAAGAGCCCTTATTAAGGGATAATAAAAGAGGCGCAAATTGAAGAGTGGCGTTGCCAATACGTCAGTTTTTTTTTTTTACTCCAAAAAAAGCAAGCTTAGTAAATGTGCCTCACAATTGGTATAAAAAAAAAATTGCAGCAGAAATTGACCTGTGGTGTGGATTTTACGGTAGTCTGCACATGATGCGGAATACACAAATTTTTTCTCACGGATTTGTGTGGAAACAACGCAGCGTAGTTCCGTACCGGCAAAGTATATGAGAGTATACAAATCTCAAGTACACTTTGCGGTTTCCATGTAGAAACTGCCCTGCAGTGTGGATTTCCAAATCCACAGCATGTCAATTATGTTTGAGGTTTTAGCTGCAAATTTCACCCCCTTTTCAATAAAAGGTGAGATCTGCAGCTAAACTGCATCTAAGGTCTAGTTCACACGAACGTGTGTGATCTGTGGCCGTATTGCGGCCCACAATATACGGCCACAGTTCTGTGTGCATTCCGCATCACGGATGCGGACCCATTCACTTCAATGGGTCTGCAAATCCGGAATTGCGGAACGGCCGCACGGAATGGGTCCCCTCGGAAGCACTACGGAGTGCTTCCGTGGGGTTGCGTCCCGTACTTCCGTTCCGCAAAAAGATAGAACAGGTCCTATCTTTTTGCGGAACGGGCGGATCGCAGACCCATTAAAGTGAATGGGTCTGCGATCCGATGCGGCTGACACGCGTTCATGTGAACTCGGCCTAATCGACACCAAAATCGCAATTATAAATTTTGGATTTTGGTGCAGATATGTTGCAGAAATGCACATAAATCTGGAAGGAAATTTGTGCGGATCTTATGTACAATCACCTTCTATGTGTGCAAGTGACCTAAATCTGCAGAATGTCAATTTATACCTTAGATTTTATTGCGTATTTCACCTTTTCCAATGCAAAGAATGAATTAATTTCAATGTGTCTGTTCACATATTAGTATTTTATTACTGACCGCAAAACACGGACACCTTCCATGTGCAATCTGCAGTCCAATAAATAGAAATGGCTATACCTGTCCCAAAATGGGCAAATATAGGACATGTTTTATAATTTGCAGGACAGGTATACGGATGCAGACCCATTGAAATAAATGGGTCCATGTGATCCGCAAAAAATGAGGATCAGACACGGACAAAAAATACGGTCATGTGCATGAGGCCTAGTACAGTATCAGAAAAGTGCATGAGATTAGACAAATCTCATGTACAATTTGCGTTTTTTCTTAGGTGTGGAAATTGACCTGTTATGTGGATTTTAAAATCACAGCATACCTCCCAACCGATGGGACAGTCCTGGATTTTAGTGGCTGTCCAGCGGTCCTGGAATGGCTGAGGTATTTCCCGCTGTCAGCTGTCTCTGTGTCCACAGGATGCAAAGACAGCTGATTGTCCGCTCCCTGCTTCACCATTCAGGTGCCGCTGCTCCCCAGCAGCAGCACGATGCCCTCACAAATCACACTGCTGGACTGTGTAGGATGAGCGGTGGAATCAGCCTCTGTGCTCCTAATCCTCCTACAGTGTGATGTGCAACAGTATCCTGCTGGGGAGCACTGGCAGCCCAGCTGTGATCACCGGAGGAACCAGGTGAGTATTTACTGTTTGTTTGTTTTTGTAGTTTTTTTTTACTTCCACTGAAGGGGGCACAAATCTGGCCATACCTGCTGTGAGGGGGCACATATCTGTCAAACTACTGTGAAGGGGCACATATCTAAAAAAACACAATACAACAGCACTCTGGAAACACAAATAAAGTACAATAATGTCATAGAAAATATTCTGGTGCTAATGCTACGCCTATATTATAAATTTGAGATTCTTGGCAAATACATTTTTTACAAAATTATTTGGACCATCTGCCGGCGTCAAGGTGATCGCTATAAGATGGAAACCTAACACTAAATACTACCTGTTATAGTGCCATACTGGTCACCATAAAATACAGGGAATGCAGGTTCCACATGCATGCTGGGTCTACTCTGCCCTTTACCATTTTTGGTTCCATAATGGCTTCCATTACATCCAGGGAATCCAGGTACCAACATGCATGCCGAGCCCACTCTATACCTCTCCTGGTGCCAGACGGCTCCCAATGAATCTGGCCATAACTTCTGTGAAGGAGCACATATCTCGCCATAACTACATTGAGGGGGGACATATCTGGCATAACTACTGTGAGGGGGCACATATCTGGCATAACTACTGTGAGGGGGCACATATCTGGCATAACTACTGTGAGGGGGCGCATATCTGACCATAACTACTATGAGGGGGCACATATCTGGCTTAACTACTGTGAGGGGGCACATACCTGGCATAACCAGGGGCGTAGCGTGGGGGGGGCCAGGGGGGCCGTTGCCCCGGGCGCCAAACTGCAGGGGGGCGCTCCGGCGCCGGCTGAAAGATTTTATAATGTAAGTTTTAAGTTTTTTTTCAGGTTGCGTTGCGCCGTTGTGGCATGCGGCGCAACGGCCGGCCAGAGAGCTCAGCTGTTTAGTGCGCGCCCGCCCGGCCCTGCCGCCCTGATGCAGATCATGATTCATTCATGATTTGTGCGGTCGCGGCGGGCGCACTACTTACACTAGCAGCTAGAGTCATTACATACATGATTGGCAGCTGGCACCGCCTCCTTCTCCTCGCCGCCTCCTTCTCCTCGCCGCCTCCTTCTCCTAGTGCTAGTGGGTGATGTCATTAGGCTGGCCGCTGGCCTGGCTCCCTCCGGCTCCGCCCACTTTCCAGGCGGGAAACACAGTGCGGAGCGCGGGAGCCAGAGCCAGCAGAAGATTGCCAGGAGGCAGGAGCAGGAGGCGGCGCCGCGGCAGTCAGAGTCACTCACAGCAGCAGTGTGACTAGCAGCAGTGGGCACTGTGTCACACACAGTCACTCCAGACTCCAGTCAAGAAGACAAAGAACTGTTGAGTCTGATGAGTGAGCCCTGAGCCGCCCTAGAAGAGTCCAGAGTGACAGAGTGGAGTCCAGTCCAGACTGAGACTACTACAGAGCAGAGGTAGAAAGGGAGTTAGTGGCACTAGTAGTGACGTGTAGTGATTAAGTTGGGTGGCCATGTAAGGCTACTTTCACACTAGCGTTCGTCGGTCCGCTCGTGAGCTCCGTTTGAAGGGGCTCACGAGCGGACCCGAACGCAGCCGTCCAGCCCTGATGCAGTCTGAATGGAGCGGATCCGCTCAGACTGCATCAGTCTGGCGGCGTTCAGCCTCCGCTCCGCACGGACAGGCGGACAGCTGAACGCTGCTTGCAGCGTTCGGGTGTCCGCCTGGCCGTGCGGAGGCGTGCGGATCCGTCCAGACTTACAATGTAAGTCAATGGGGACGGATCCGTTTGAAGATGCCACAATATGGCTCAATCTTCAAGCGGATCCGTCCCCCATTGACTTTACATTGAAAGTCTGAACGGATCCGCGCAGGCTACTTGCGCACTTGCGAAATTTTTCTAAGTTATTAATGCAGACGGATCCGTACTGAACGGAGCCTCCGTCTGCATTAATATGATCGGATCCGTTCAGAACGGATCCCATCAAGCGCTAGTGTGAAAGTAGCCTTAGCCAGACTGAGCAGCATGCAATAATAATGGTAATAAATCAATGAGTGAAGTGCCAGATCTCTGCCAGGCCAAATAGGTGGTGTGGCAGTCTGGCATTCATGGTTCTGATGTGGCAGCTTCTAGGTATACATTGGGGCCATAATATATAATAATTATATAAGGGGGCCATCATTAATTATACATAGGGGCCATTATATATTATAATTATACAGAGGCTATTAATAATGGGCCCTCTGTATAATTCTAATATATAATGGCCCCCCTGTATAATTATTACCGTAAATATTATGGCCCCACTGTATAACTATAATTTATAGTTATACTGTGGGGCCATAATATATAATAATTATACAAGGGGCCGTTATATATTATACAGAGGGGCCATTATATATAATAATTATACAGGGGGGCCATTATATATTATAATTATACAGGGGGGCCATTATACAGTATATTAGAATTATACAGAGGGCCCATTATCAATAGCCTCTCTGTATAATTATAATATATAATGGCCCCTATGTATAATATATAATGGCCCCTTGTATAATTATTATATATAAATGGCCCCTCTGTATAATATATAATGCACCTTTGTATAATTATCATTTATTATGGCCCCTCTGTATAACTATAATATATAATGGCCCCCTGTAGAATATATTATGGCCCCCTTGTATAATTATTATATATTATGGTCCCTCTGTATAACTATAATATATAATGCCCCCCTTGTATATTATATATAGTGACCCCTCTGTAATATTAGGATATATAATGGCCCCCTCTGTATTATTATTATATATAAAATGGCCCCTCTGTATAATTATTATATATAATGACCCCTCTGTAATATTAGGATATATAATGGCCTCCTCTGTATTATTATTATATATAAAATGGCCCCTCTGTATAATTACTATATATAATGACCCCCCCTGTATTATTATAATATATAATGGCCCCCTCCGTATTATTAGGATATATAATGGCCCATTATATATCCTAATATTACAGAGGGGCCATTATATATTATACAGAGGGGGCCATTATATATAAAAATAACTAATAATAATAAAACTCTGCAGAGATGAGACGCGGCTGAAAGAAGGTGTCATGGCGGTCTTATCTCCGAATGAAGACGCTGAGGAAAGTCTACATCACAGGAGACGTCACTGGATGGATGAGGTATGTGGTGCTGTATTCTCCTGTATATTTTGTAGTGATGTATGTAATGTCCAAACACATATTTGTTTCACGGTAGGGTTGGGGGGGTGGATTGAGAATTTGGCCCACCCTGCCGCATCCTGGCCCCAGACTTCAGGTCACACTGTGTGTGTGTTCTGAATTCTGGGGCCTTATACCCATCTACTACATCATCTGTACTTAGAGAGTTACCACCATGTTATCTGTGGTGTTACATAGGTCTACTACATTATCTGTAAAAGGGGCGTGTCCACAGGTTGGGAGGGGGGGCGCAATAAATGGCTCGCCCCGGGTGCTGGCAACCCACGCTACGCCACTGGGCATAACTACTGTAAAAAGGCACATATCTGGCCACACCTGCTGTGAGGGGGCACATATCTGGCCATAACTACTGTGAGGGGACACATAGCTGACCATAACTACTATGAGGGGACACATATCTGGCATTACTACTGTGAGGGTTATATTTCATGGACCCTTTAGACCCGGGATATTTTAACAAAAATTATGGTTCAAATAGCCTAAGCTACTAGACTCCCATTTCCAGTCAATTAAAAAGTAACGTTTATTTCTTTGATTAAAGATAATACTAAACAGGAGAAAAAAGAAAAATATTTATAAAATTTAAAGGTGCTGTATGGATTCAAGCGGCAGAAGTTAGGGTTGCTTCAGCCATATCTACTGCCTCCTTTTTATGCGTGCCTTTTACTTTCTGTTTTCTGTTGCCAATATTAATTGGTATACCTAAATGTATCGCATAACGGAGGATCACCTATAAAGTCGCTTTCTAAGAGAGTCCTTTATCGCGACTCTCTGCCGCTGGAGTGTCTAAGTGTAGTGAGTCTGCAGATACTCCTCACTGAGACACTAACACCAACAAGCACCTAATTTAAAAATCGAGGTATAGCTCCCCCAACATGTTTCACCACTAACTGTGGCTTCTTCAGGGGAAGTTTGATTTTATTGAAAATAAAATGTAGCAAAACGTAAAATATGATCAAATAACACCAATATTAACCACACCAACCTTTTTAAATTGTGTAACCAGTATTTTTTGTTGAGAAAGGTGGCAACCCTAACAGCCCCCCCCCCCCCCCACTCAGGACCTCTATAGGCCCGCTCACTGCAGCAAACTAAGCCTTATCAGGACTCACTTCTTAAAAAAAAAAAAAATTTCTTTTCATCGCAATGTTCTGACCGTCATAACTTTTTTATAGTTATGTCCGCGGAGATGTGTGGGGGCTCATTTTTTGCGGGACAATCGGTCGTTTCTGACAATGTCATTTGGGTTGTGTATGACTTGATCACTTTTCATTTAATTTTCTTGGGAGATAAAGTGATGAAAAAAACTCGAACCAGCCTTTTTTTAAATTTCTGTTATGCCATTCACCATATGAGCTAACTTTTTTTAAAATATTATAATAGTATGAACGCTTTCGCATGCGGCGATGCACATAATTCTTTTTATTTTGGGGAATGGGGGTGATTTTATTTTTATGGTTTTTTATATTTTCAAAACTTTTTTACATTTTTTTTTTCTTTTTGTTAAGTCCCCCAAGCGGACCACAACTTACAATCATCAGATATAAATTGCTCCATTATGCCTCATTCACATGTCAGTGTTTCACGGACGTGTGCTGTACATGTTCTCCACAGACAGCACATGTCCCTATTCATTTTAATGTGTGTATTCACACATCAGTGTCTTAGCACGGTCCGTGGGTCCGTTTTTTTTAGCACGGATGCATGCTCTATTTTGTCCTTGTTCACGGATCCATCACGCCCATTATAGTCTGTGGGTCTGTGAAAACCACAGATGCCATCTGTGTTGCATCCGTGTTTCACGGATCATTAAGAAGAGATTCTTTGACAATTATTTTTCAGCTGTTCAGTGTCAGTGAAACACGGATCTTTCATGGACAGCTTCATGGATGCATCACTGACCACCTGCTCATGGATCTGAGCACGGACACGGACGTGTGAATGAGGCTTTATTCTGTATACAAATCACTTTATCACTGTTCAGTGCTGCCATCTAGTGGCCTGAACTAGGATATACTAACAATGAGCCTGGAAGCCTAGTACAAGCTTCGACTCATTTTTAGAACAGGGTGCTTTACCGGATCTCCTCTGAGGGAAAGCACGCCTGAAGAGCTATCCCGCGCTTCCGGTTTTTAACACTCTCAGATGCTGTAAGGGAAACTCATTGTTGTGAGGGTAGAGGGCATGTGGTATATTCTGGGGCCATAAGGGTGAAGAACTGTGTGAGGAGCTTTACGGGGTGTAAATCTGTGAGTGCCGGAATCGACACAATGTAACTGTGTTGTTAGTACATTTTTACAAGATTTAGGGCCCCACTTTTGATTTTGCCCAAGGCCACATTTTGTCTAAAGCCGGCCCTGTGTGAGGGGGCACATATCTGGCCATAACTACTGTGAAGGGGCACATACCTGGCCATAACTACTGTGAAGGGGCACATACCTGGCCATAACTATTGTGAAGGGGCACATACCTGGCCATAACTATTGTGAAGGGGCACATACCTGGCCATAACTACTGTAAAGGGGCACATACCTGGCCATAACTACTGTGAAGGGGCACATACCTGGCCATAACTACTGTGAAGGGGCACATACCTGGCCATAACTACTGTGAGTGGGCACATATCTGGCCATAACTACTGTGAAGGGGCACCTATTTGGCCATAGCTACTGTGAAGGAGGCCCATCGTGTCATAACTACGGTGAAGGGAGCATATTTGGGCATACCCATGGGCGTCCGCAGAAATTTTTCCGGGGGGGCATAAATTTATTGACATCCATGCTCTGCTTTTTTCTGAGAATGTAATGAAGGGGAGGGGCATATTCATTATCACAAAGTATAATAACGCATGATCTGTGCAGTGGCGGATCCAGAGCCTGGTCTCGGGAGCGGCACTTCCAGATTATTTTCTGTCCGCCGCCACAAAACAATGGTGCTTATAGAACAGACTACACAGTGTAGCGGTATACTGTATATTGTGTGGCACAGTGTAGCGGTATACTGTATATTGTGTGGTACAGTGTATGCTATATGTGTATAACCAACATATTTCACATGAAAACTTACAATTACTTGGCTTGGCCCTTGGGGATCTTAGACGCCACTTCCACACTTTGGCCGGGGGCTCGGTGGAGCTGATGTTGCGTTTTATCCTAATAAGAAAGATTTCATAATAAGGATTTGGAGAAGGGGCAGAGGGATAGCAGGGCAGGGAGAGGCTGGCGCTGCTACTAGGGGGTCATACCATGGGGGAGTAATAAAGCCCACCATAATGCCCCCCCAGTAGAAATAACTCTCCTTATAATGTGACAGTGCAAAAAATACCCCCTTGTAATGCCCCCAGTTGAGCTAATGTCCCCATAGTGCCCCCATAATGTGCCAGTATAAAATACCGCTATATAGTGCCCCCAGAAAATGCCCCCATAGTACTCCTCTCCCCCCTAGTGCCCTTCATAATGTGCCAGTATAAAATACTGCTATATAGTGCCCCCAGTAAATACCTCTATAGTGCTCTTCTCCCCACTTCCTCCTAGTGCCCTTCATAATGTACCAGTATAAAATGCCCCAGTAGATGCCCTCAGTGTCCTCCATAATTTGCAATTATAAAATACCCCTTTTTAGTGCCCCCCGTAGATGACCCCATAGTACTCCTCCCCCCTTCCTCATAGTACCCACCATGTGTCCCAGTATAAAATTCTACTGTACAGAGCCCCCCATATAAAACACCCCTTCTTTGTGGCCTCAGTAGATGCCCCTATGGTGCCCCCAATAATGTGCCAGTAATAACAGCCTCCCATCATGTGCCAGTAATAACAGCCCCCCCATCATGTGCCAGTAATAACAGCCCCCCATCATGTGCCAGTAATAACAGCCCCCCCATCATGTGCCAGTAATAACAGCCCCCCATATGCCAGCAATGACAGCCCCCATTTTGTGCCAGAAATTTCAGCCCCCCATTATGTGCCAGTAATGACAGCCCCCAATTATGTGCCAGTAATGACAGCCCCCAATTATGTGCCAATAATGACAGCCCCCCATTATGTGCCAGTAATGACAGTCCCCATTATGTGCCAGTAATGACAGTCCCCATTATGTGCCAGTAATGACAGTCCCCATTATGTGCCAGTAATGACACCCCCCATTATGTGCCAGTAATGACACCCCCCATTATGTGCCAGTAATGACAACCCCCCATTATGTGCCAGTAATGACAACCCCCCATTATGTGCCAGTAATGACAACCCCCATTATGTGCCAGTAATGACACCCCCCATTATGTGCCAGTAATGACACCCCCATTATGTGCCAGTAATGACACCCCCCATTATGTGCCAGTAATGACACCCCCCATTATGTGCCAGTAATAACAGCCCCCCATTATGTGCCAGTAATGATAGCCCCCCTTGTGCCAGTAATGACAGCCCCCATTATGTGCCAGTAATGACAGCCCCCATTATGTGCCATTAATGACAGCCCCCCATTATGTGCCAGTAGCCAGAGACCTCCATTATGTGCCAGTAGCCAGAGACCCCCATTATGTGCCAGTAGCCAGAGACCCCCATTATGTGCCAGTATCCAGAGACCCCCCATTATGTGCCAGTAGCCAGAGCCCCCCATTATGTGTCAGTAGCCAGAGACCCCCATTATGTGCCAGTAGCCACCAGTATTGTACACAAAAAACAACAACACTTATGCTTACCTCCTTGGCAGCGATGCAGGCCTCTTCCGGCCTGTGTCCCGCGCTGTACGGCTCAGACCTTATAGAATAGACTACACAGTGTAGCGGTATACTGTATATTGTGTGGCACAGTGTAGCGGTATACTGTATATTGTGTGGCACAGTGTAGCGGTATACTGTATATTGTGTGGCACAGTGTATGCTATATGTGTATAACAAACATATTTCACATGAAAACTTACAATTACTTGGCTTGGCCCTTGGGGATCTTGGACACCACTTCAACACTTGGCTGGGGGCTCGGCGGCACTGATGTTGTGTTTTATCCTAATAAGAAAGATTTCATAATAAGGATTTGGAGAAGGGGCAGAGGGATAGCAGGGCAGGGAGAGGCTGGCGCTGCTACTAGGGGGTCATACCATGGGGGAGTAATAAAGCCCACCATAATGCCCCCCCCCAGTAGAAATAACTCTCCTTACAATGTGACAGTGCAAAAAATACCCCCTTGTAATGCCTCCAGTTGAGCTAATGTCCCCATAGTGCCCCCATAATGTGCCAGTATAAAATACCGCTATATAGTGCCCCCAGTAAATGCCTCTTTAGTGCTCTTCTCCCCACTTCCTCCTAGTGCCCTTCATAATGTACCAGTATAAAATGCCCCAGTAGATGCCCTCAGTGTCCCCCATAATTTGCAATTATAAAATACCCCTTTTTAGTGCCCCCCGTAGATTACCCCATAGTACTCCTCTCCCCCTTCCTCATAGTACCCACCATGTGTCCCAGTATAAAATTCTACTGTACAGAGCCCCCCATATAAAACACCCCTTCTTTGTGGCCTCAGTAGATGCCCCTATAGTGCCCCCAAAAATGTGCCAGTAATAACAGCCCCCCATCATGTGCCAGTAATAACAGCCCCCCATCATGTGCCAGTAATAACAGCCCCCATCATGTGCCAGTTATAACAGCCCCCCATCATGTGCCAGTAATAACAGCCCCCCATCATGTGCCAGTAATAACAGCCCCCCATCATGTGCCAGTAATAACAGCCCCCCCATCATGTGCCAGTAATAACAGCCCCCCCATCATGTGCCAGTAATAACAGCCCCCCCATCATGTGCCAGTAATAACAGCCCCCCCATCATGTGCCAGTAATAACAGCCCCCCCATCATGTGCCAGTAATAACAGCCCCCCCATCATGTGCCAGTAATAACAGCCCCCCCATCATGTGCCAGTAATAACAGCCCCCCCATCATGTGCCAGTAATAACAGCCCCCCATCATGTGCCAGTAATAACAGCCCCCCATCATGTGCCAGTAATAACAGCCCCCCATCATATGCCAGAAATTGCAGCCCCCAATTATGTGCCAGTAATGACAGACCCCCTTATGTGCCAGTAATGACAACCCCCATTATGTGCCAGTAATGATAGCCCCCCATTATGTGCCAGCAATAACAGCCCCTCCCCCCTTGTGCCAGTAATGACAGCCCCCCATTATGTGCCAGTAATAACAGCCCCCCATTATGTGCCAGTAATGATAGCCCCCCTTGTGCCAGTAATGACAGCCCCCATTATGTGCCAGTAATGACAGCCCCCCATTATGTGCCAGTAGCCAGAGCCCCCAATTATGTGCCAGTAGCCAGAGCCCCCCCATTATGTGCCAGTAGCCAGAGACCCCCATTATGTGCCAGTAGCCTCTAGTATTGTACACAAAAAAAAAACACTTATGCTTACCTCTTTGGCAGCGATGCGATGCAGGCCTCTTCTGGCCTGTGTCCCGCGCTGTACGGCTCAGGCGGCGCGATTACATCATCTCGCCGCCTGCGCCGGCCTCTGATAGGCTGCCGGCCTAGTGCCTGCAGCCTATCAGAGGAAGGGAAAGGGACACGCTTCTCCCTCCCCTGCCTCAGCACAGTCATCTGTATCGCTGTCCTGAGGATGGCGATACAGATGATTATGGAGAGGAACGCTTCCACAATGGAAGGTTTCATCTCCCTGTGCCGCCCCGCTGCCGCCGCCCCCCACTTGCCCCCCCTTGCCCCTCCCTGCGGATGCCCATGTGCATACCTACTGTGAAGGGGGCACATCTGGGCATAACTACTATGAGGGGCACATGTGAGCATTACTACTGTGAGGGGTATAATGTTTACATAACTACTGTGAGGAACACAATGAGGGCATAACTACTGTGAAGGGGTCACATGTGGGCATAACTACTGTGAAGGGGTCACATGTGGGCATAACTACTGTGAAGGGGTCACATGTGGGCATAACTACTGTGAAGGGGTCACATGTGGGCAAAACTACTGTGAAGGGGTCACATGTGGGCATAACTATTGTGAAGGGGTCACATGTGGGCATAACTACTGTGAAGGGGTCACATGTGGGCATTGTGCTGACATAAAGGGGGAATAATTACTATGCAGGGCCATTAAGGGGACTGGGTGGGGCCGGGTGTGTGTAGTTATGTTTTGGGTGGCGTTAAAGGTGTGGCCTAGTATGGAGGGGTTTTCCCCCATAGACTTTAATGGGGTTCTTTATATAAACAAAAATCCACACACAAATCTGCACCCAAACTGCGATAAATAGTGTGGATTTATGTGCGTTTTTTGTCCAGCTTTTGTGCAATGTTCAACACATAGGAGTGTCAATGATGTGGCGGGACTTCGGGCCCTGACAAATTTACCTTTTATGCCTGGAAAGAGATGTAAATGTTGGCAAAAAAGTACTCCAGTCAGGGGCTGGTCTAGTTTTTCTGCCAGGCGCATGGACTTAGGCCTCCTGCACACAAAGTTATTTTTTTCTTTTTATGGTCCGTTTTTTGCGTTCCGTATAAGGAAACGTTCCGCAAAAAAAACCTGAATGTACCCCGTATGCATTCTGTTTACGTATTTCAGTTTTTCCATTCCGTTCAAAGATAGAACATGTCCTATTATTGCCCTCAAATCATGTTTCGTGGCTCGATTCAAGTCAATGGGGCTGTAAAAAAAACATTGAACGGATACGGAATGCAACCATTTGGGCTCGTTCACACGAACGTATTTTGCGTTCCGTATACGGGCCGTTTTCTGCGTTCCGCATATGATCCATATACAGAACCATTCTTTTCGATTGGTCCGCAAAAGAAGCGGACAGCACTCTGTGTGCTGTCCGCATCCGTTGCTCCATTCCGTGGCCCAGCAAAAATTTTGAGTTCTGTCCTATTCTTGCCCATTTTGCGGACAAGAATAGGCTTTTCTATAATAGGCCTCCTGTTCCGTTCTGCAAAATGCGGAAGGCACACGTGTGCCAACCGTGTTTTGCGGATCCGCAATTTGCGCACCGCAAAAAATGGCACGGTCATGTGAACGAGCCCTATGTCTTTCGTTTCCGTTCCATTTTTGCGGAACCATCTATTGAAAATTTTATGCCCAGCCCAATTTTTCTATGTATTTACAGTATACTGTATATGCCATTCTGCCGTTTGCAAACAGCAAAAAATGGAAACCAAATGGAAAAACGGAACGGAAACGGAAACACTACTGAAACAAAAAAAAAGAGGAAAAACAGGCCTCATGCACACAACCGTTGTGTGCATCCGTGGCCGTTGTGCCGTTTTCCGTTTTTTTTTGCGGACCTATTGACTTTCAATGGGTCCGTGGAAAAATCGGAAAATGCACCGTTTTGCAGCCGAGACCGTGATCTGTGTATCCTGTCCGTCAAAAAAATAAGACCTGTCCTATTTTTGGGACGGACAACGGTTCACGGACCCATTCAAGTCAATGGGTCCGTGAAAGAACACGGATGCACACAAGATTGGCATCCGTGTCCGTGATGCATGGCCGTAGGTTACTTTCATACAGACGGATCCGAAGATCCGTCTGCATAAAAGCTTTTTCAGAGCTGAGTTTTCACTTTGTGAAAACTCAGATCCGACAGTATATTCTAACACAGAGGCGTTCCCATAGTGATGGGGACGCTTCAGGTTAGAATATACTAAAATAACTGTGTACATGACTGCAGACCCCCCCCCCCTGTAGTTAATACATTGGTGGCCAGTGCGGCCGCCCCCCCCCCCTCACCTGTAGTTAACTCATTGGTAGCCAGTGGGCCCCCCCCTCCCTCCCCTGTAGTTAACTCGTTGGTAGCCAGCCCCCCCTCCCTCCCCTGTAGTTAACTCATTGGTAGCCAGTGGGCCCCCCCTCCCTCCCCTGTAGTTAACTCGTTGGTGGCCAGTGGGCCCTCTCCCCTCCCTCCCCCTCCTAATTAAAATCTCCCCCCTATCATTGGTGGCAGTGGAGAGTACCGATCGGAGTCCCAGTTTAATCGCTGGGGCTCCGATCGGTAACCATTGCAACCAGGACGCTACTGCAGTCCCGGTTGCCATGGTTACTTAGCAATTTCACTTAGCAAGTTACTAAGCATTATACTTACCTGCGAGCTGCGATGTCTGTGTCTGGCCGGGAGCTCCTCCTACTGGTAAGTGACAGGTCTGTGCGGCGCATTGCCTAATGATTTGTCACTTACCAGTAGGAGGAGCTCCCGGCCGGACACAGATATCGCAGCTCGCAGGTAAGTATGATGCTTCTACAAATTGCTAAGTAACCATGGCAACCGAGACTGCAGTAGCGTCCCGGTTGCCATGGTTACCGATCGGAGAACCAGCGATTAAACTGGGACTCCGATCGGTACTCTCCACTGCCACCAATGATAGGGGGGGAGATTTTAATTAGGAGGGGGAGGGAGGGGAGAGGGCCCACTGGCCACCAACGAGTTAACTACAGGGGAGGGAGGGGGGCTGGCCACCAACGAGTTAACTACAGGGGAGGGAGGGGGGGCCCACTGGCTACCAATAAGCAGCAGCAGGGGGCAGTCATGTACACAGTTTTTTAGTATATTCTAACCTGAAGCGTCCCCATCACCATGGGAACTCCTCTGTGTTAGAATATACTGTTGGAGCTGAGTTTCACGATGTAACTCATATCCGACAGTATATTCTAACAGAGGCGTTCCCATGGTGATGGGACGCTTCAAGTTAAAATATACCATCGGATTGGAGAAAACTCAGATGGTATAAAAGGGACTCCTGACTTTACATTAAAAGTCAATGGGGGACGGATCCGTTTGCAAGTGCACCATATTGTGTCAACGTCAAACGGATCCGTACCCATTGACTTGCATTGTAATTCAGGATGGATCCGTTTGGCTCCACACGGCCAGGCGGACACCAGAACGACTTTTTTTTCATGTCCGTGAATCCTCCAAAAATCAAGGAAGACCCACGGGTGACAAAACGATCACGGATCACGGACCTACGGACCCCGGACCTACGGACCCCCTGTCGTGTGCATGAGGCCTAGAACGGACCGCAAAACACTGAAAAAGCCATAGAGTCGTGTGCAGGAGGCCTTACTCAAATAAAAAGTCCCTTTTTCTAAGGGAGCATTCACACGACCGTGTTGGTTTTGCGGTCCGTAAATCACGGATCCGTGTGTTCCGTATGTCTTCAGTTATCTTTCCTTTTCCGTTCCGCAAGTCCGTATAATACGGACGTGGTGCTTCCGTGTGTCATCCGTTATTCACGGTCCGCAAAAAAAACGGATGGGTAATGAAATGGGGTTTCCTAGAATGTTTTCAGTCCAAGGGTCCGTTAAAAACGGATGACACACGGATGCATTTCCGTGTGCTATCCGTTTTTCACGGACCCAATTACTTTCTATGGTGCCACGGACCGCGATTTGCGGCCAAGTATAGGACATGTTCTAAAACACACGGAACGGACACACGGAACGGACAGCACACGGATAAGAATAAAAGGCATACCGCAATTTTCACGGACCCATAGAAATGAATGGGTCCGTGCATTGTCCGTCAAAATTGCGGAACGGACGCGGAAGAAAAACACGTTCGTGTGAATGCTCCCTAAATGTTGTTGCATGGCTGGTTCTTGACAGTTGGATGTGATGGTGGCCGAGCGGAGGACTGTTGGGGCTGTGCCAGGCCCGGACAAATTTACTAGTTTTACGTCTGGAAACAGGCATAAAGTGTCGCACAACAAGAAACTTGTGCAACATTTCATGTAATGCATTTCAATGGTGCCGCTATGTAACATGCTTTGACGCAACAGTCACAAAAGTTCCATCCCATTTAAATTTTTTTGAAACTGATGTGTCGCAGTCGCAACATGTACCATGTCGCATTGTGACACCCATTAAAATACATTATATCAAATATTGGGCGACACGTTTCCATGTAGCCATACCCTTCTGTGTCACTGTGACCCAAAATATAGTCAAAAACCCTTTACCCTACCTACCTATACAACAAGGCCGTGTGACCGATGTACGGTGATGTCACATGGCCTAGGAAGAGGCTGTGGCACTCTCGGAGCATCTACCTCTTCTAACATCTGATCGCTGGGGGTCTCGGTTCGTTGAGGATAGGATAGGTCATCAACATAAGTTACCGGATGACCCCTTTAATGGAATTATCAGTGGAGGACAGTTATCAAGACCGGTATATTGTACGCCAGTCTAGATTCCTTATGTAGAGGTGCACACCTCTCATATATCTGGCGCTTATTCCACCCATGCGACACACTTTTCTACGGCAGCCTCCTAGCAGCCGTATATTTAAGTATTTATTTGTGCCAGAAAACTAGCATTTAAAAAGTCGCAAAAGCGGGGGTCATATCACATTTATACACCAAAACAGGCATAAAAAGGTCATAAATGACCCCCAGTATGTTAAGAGGGAGGATTTTGTCCGCAACAAAATCCACCAGGTATCCCATGGCAGAAACTGCTGCGCTGTGCTTCGGGTTCTGCCTTGGGTTTTCATGCGGATGCGCACTAGCTTTATAATGGAATTAAACTGCGCACAAGCTTCTGCTACAGCTTTGTGTGGCGTTAGCGTGGTAACCACTCCAAAAATGGACTGTACATTCTGGCTGGGATCTTGAAAACCACATCGGCCACATCAATTGTGGCGAGGATTCCCATTAAAGACAATGGAGTGTGAATTCAGTGCAGACTTGGACTGCTTTTCTGTACCTAATCCACACTGAAACCTGTGCCTAAAATCCACCATCTGAGCATACCCAAGACTTTCACAGAAATATAGTGGCAAATATGGGGGAACTCAAACCCCAAACACTGTAGCGTGTTTCTCATTGGGGGAGCAGTCCCACCGCATGTGGACCGCCGCAAACGACCATCCCCAACAAAAAATGCGTACAATGGAGGATGCCGGCGCAGTCCACATGCACCACAAAGGCATCCTACACAAAATGGAGCATTGTGCGGATGAAAATATAATCATATAAATCACAGAAAAAATGCACCAAACGGATATGCCACTGACTATACTAGCTAGTCATACAAGCAGATATTAAAAGCTGAGACTTTTGCCAATATATTCCTGTCAGGAAGATATCGGAGCCCATCATGCACCACGTCACGGTCACTCAGTATGGCAAGGGGTCCTACCACTACGCTAACTATGGTGATGAACACGGTCTGAAGGTGATGTAATCCAGCTCACAGCCAAGCTTTCACACAACCGCATAGCAGGACAACTAATGCAATGTGAATAAAGCAAGACTGTAAGCCATCACCCATATCAGACCGTGTAATGGAGGTTACCAGGTGCAAAAGAATGTTTAAATGCCAGGTAAAGGCACATTCAATACATATAAAACAAAATCACAGACATATAGTGGCAAATATGGGGGAACTGCTCAAACCCCAAAAACTGTAGCGTGTTTCTCATTGGGGGAGCAGTCTCACCGCATGTGGACCGCAGCAAATGACCATCCCCAGCAAAATATTCGTACAATGGAGGATGCCGGCGCGGTCCACATACACCACAAAGGCATCCTACACAAAACGGAGCATTGTGCGGATAAAAATATAATTATATAAATCACAGAAAAAATGCACCAAACGGATATGCCACTGACTATACTAGCTAGTCATACAAACAGATATTAAAAGCTGAGACATACCCAAGACTTTCTCCAAAAACTCAGTAGGACACATTTACTAAGGCTGTTTTTTTACGCCAATCTTAGTTTCCCCCTTGCATGGCCACTCGATCAATCTAATTTATAAATTAGGTGCATCTGTGGCAATCCTTGCGCCTTGCGTAAAAATTACTCCAGACCCTGGTTGGCATAGCTTTTTTCAAAAATTTACGCTTATTTCCAAGCGTAAATGTTAGTAAATTTGCTGGGGCTGGAGTCCTGGTCCTGACACAGCCCCCGCCCCTGTCACACCCAACTGGCGGACGTGCCATAAAACCGGCCGTGCGAATAAATATTGTTGCACGGTCGGTTAAAAAAGGGGACTTGCGACTATTTTACGCATAAAATAGTCACACGTCCATTAGTAAATGTGCCCTAGTGGGGTACATTTACTAAGACCGAGTTTTTACGTCAGTCTTAGTTTTCTCCTCATCAGAAATTAGGCGCATCTATGGCAGTCCTTGTCCATCTTGTATTCTGATGTCTATCATCAAGAGTTCAACTGTACATTGGTCATCCTCAGTGGCGATTATAATACACTGCAATCTACTGGAATAACAGAGCAGAAGATCACTGTGGAGCCTAGGCCTGCTATAGCGCAGTGTTGGAAGTCCTATGTAAAGCCACAGCTACATCTGTCTATGAAGGGGTTAAGCTGCATACTGATTGATGGCAGAATTCCCTGGAGAACCTCAATGATACACCCTGCACCTGAAGTCTTTCATCTCTTACCCTATCACACCGCTGCTCTGGCCTCACACAAGCTATAAAACTCTGGGCTATGGCAGACTGAGGTATTGGTAGCAGCTGGCAGAATGGGCTTGGGCAAAGCAGGGATGAGGCTTGTCTTAGCCCTTTTGGCTTATGGATTGGGGTCTATAGTATGTGTGGCACAGGACTATTGGGATGACCCTTCCCATCTGCAGTGTGGATCTCACACTATGGAGTTCTCTCTACCTTCTTTGTTGGAGGATGCAGCTTTTGCCTTGAGTATCATTGGTAGGTCCTATGTAGTAAGTAGGCTAAGATGTATGTAATGCTGTCTTCTGTGGAAAATGTGGTGGTACTCCATTCTCTTCTATTGCTTAGGCCTCTTGCCCATGAACGTAAGGGGCCTGTGCTGCGGACTGCATACGGTTGTTCCGCAATACACTTGTCATCAGCTGTGTGCTTTCTGCATCATGGATGTGGTCCCATTCATTTGAATGTATCTGCAAACCTGGATATGCCTTACGGAATGGAACCTCATGAGAGCACTATAGAGTCGTTTGTTTCTGTTCCGCAAAAAAGATGGCAGTTCTATCTGTGCGGAATGGATAGATTGCAGACCCCATTCAAGTAAATGGGCCTGTGATCGGCATGTGGGTGCCTGTGCATTGTGGTCCACAGTGTGGGCATGGAGCCTTTGTTTGTGGTCAAGAGGCCTTATTGTGTATCTGTCTTCTGCTGTCCCTATGTTTTTGTATTTAGGAGTAGCGGCTTAAAAATGAACAGTGCTCAGTTTACCAGAGGGGCATCTGGGGGTGAATATCTGCTAGTGCTGTATAAATATCTCAGCATACCAGTGTTTTGTTGGTGCCCCTGGGGATATCTCCTGGCAACAAAGCTAAATTTAGATGCCCTGGCCTTTCCTAATGGCATGTAAAGTGTGGCCTGTTAGGGATGAGTAAACTTGTGTTCACGTTTGGTGTAAAAGGTTTCAGTTATCTAAGGATTCTGCTTCAATGGACCAAAAGTTATGGTCAGTGGTAGAGGAATCCATAATGGAATTCTTAAATCCCAAACCTTGTACACTGAACTTGAAAACACAAGTTTGCTCATCCTCCCTCGCGCCCCCCCCCCCCCTACTGTTAGTGTACTGCTACACATGGTGAGTTAGCAAATGTTATGTTCTGATTTGAAAACTGGAAATTCATAGTAGAAACTGCCAACGTAACTTGACACCGGAGTTGGATTGGCCCATCAGCTTACCAAAGGATACTCCGGTGGGCCTAAGATCTAACAATAATGGGGACTTCACTCTAACTCTGTTTGACATGCTGTGGACTTAACATTGACACTGTCTAGGTTTTCTTGTTGAAAAGGTCTTCAGCTAGTGATTGGGACCATAATCCTCTAAACATTGTCTCAGGGTTGACCGTCTAAAGTCAATCCTCCTCACTGAGACACCAGACCCCATAAACCTATCCGGTAATTTCTCTTGTCACAAGCCAGACCATGAGTAGACCACTGACATTGCCCTGCTATACAGCTGATCTGTGCACTGGCCACTAGGTGGCTCTGTTGTGCTTGCATCAAAACACTCCTGCCATCTGGAAGCTGGGTGTTCTGATAATGGTGGTAAAGGGAGTATTTCATAACTAGTATGTAAAACACCAGTGTCTCTACATATGCATTTACTGCAAACTGTTAAAATAATGCAACATGCTAAGGTTGATGGTCACTTACTTCCATGCATCAAGTCACCCCCTTTTATGCCATACTTGCACTTGGGAGTGGTGGGGTCTGGAACATTGTCCCTGAAAGATCTATGCATGGAAATGGTTTCTCGCTGCAGGATGCACTTAATTTATGATGTAGTGTGTTCCTTGCCATAAATTGGGCACATCCCCTGCCAGTATAGGGGAGTGAGACCTGCATGGAACTATAATGGAAACTCTATTCAATGGGATTATCAGCACAGTTCATTCATGTGGTAAGTACTTGGCTTGCACTCCACTTTCAGGAATGGGATGCTTTCTGCAGATGTCAACGATGCCTAAACTGTTTTTAAACTTTCTCTACTGGAATACAAATATGCTTCAAAGTAAGGGGAGTCTACACGTGGTGGCCATGATGGTTTTAATCACACCAGGGGCGTACACAGAAATGACTGGGCCCCTATGCCCGTTCCTAGTCCCTCCCACTATGTGCCCTGGCTCCTCTCACTTCCCTCCCTAACTTCTCCCCTGCCCCATCTCATGCAGCACTATTGTGCTCTACAAAATGGCAGTACTCATACCAGAACCCAACAGACCCATTATAGTGAATGGGATCTGGTAGGTTCTGGCGGTGTTAGATTCTTGTCAAAATATGCTTGAGGCATTACATGATGTAATACCACCCAACTTTCCTGCTGTTCAGCACTGCACATGTGCAGAGACATGAGAAAAGTTTGAGGAAGTGAGTGCCCCCCTTCCCGTATTCTGTCATGCAGGACAGCTGGGAGACAGACATTACTCGCTATCCTGCATGACACATGTGCGGAGACAGGAGTCTTTGGGCTCTGGGAAAGCTGAGTGACCCCGCCCCCGCCTTTCCGTGTTCTTATTATCTGCATTTATGCCTTGCAGGAAATCTGAGTGACATCACATGATGTAACAGCACCCAGCTTTTCTGCTGTCCTGCATGGCACATGTGGAGAGACGTGAGAATAGTCTGAGTAACACAACTCCCACCTTCCCTCATATCTGCTCATGCCTCTGCACCTGTGCCATGCAGGACATCAGGAAAGCGGAGTCACATTACATAATAGCACCCAGATTTCCTCCTGTTCTGAATGGCATATGTGCAGAGGAATAGCCTGGGAAAGCTGAGTGACACCCCACACATACACCTCTGCACTGTCCTTGCCTACAAGTGATCACATACTTCATTACTGGTGGGGGTTGTGACAATCCAGAGGAATCAGGCGGGGCAAGCAGACAGGAGACAGTTAGGAAGATAGATGGGGGCGGGGACTCTCCTCCACTGCGGGCCCTCTTCCTCACAGGCCCCATAGCAGCTGTGTGGTCTGCCTATATGGTAGGTACGCCACTGAGAACCATGCTGACCTGCCATGATTCAAATTGATGACTTTGCAGGCAAATGGGAGTTCTACCTGTAAAATGGTGCAACTCCTAATAGTTCAAAACTGTGCCAGTCTGAGGTAAGACTTAAAGCTGGAGTGTTTCTTCTTCATTGTGGCTGTTGTGTGGACTCAACAACTTGTGTACTGCATAAATGTCATACAGAATTTTAAGCGCAAGTTGTATGAACTGACTGTGTAATTGTAGACAAGAATGGAAAGCCTCACTATCTTCACAATGACTCCACTTGCGGGACTTGGATTGGACAGAAACCTGATGGCTCACTGGTGGTTGGCTCTACTTTCAATGGCTGTTATGTTCGCGAGGAGGTAAGTTGTGGAGAATCTAACTCTGCAAGGTCTGAACTGCTCATAACTGAAGGGTAGATGTAGATTTTTGGTGTTTCTTGCACCTCCTATTTTGGCAGTGAGAACAGTAGTTGAAGACCCTTGGGGGTGGAAGTGTTTTTTGCTACGGTTATAGGTGGCTTTTTTTTGTACTAAAGGGGAAAGCTGCAGGAAAATTCTAATTTATTTTTTATTTTTCTCAGAATGGAAGCTATGTGGTAACAATCACTCTGGAAGAAATTCTTCGTGATGAGAAGTCCCAGTATCACAAGAAAGATCTTGCATGCCCGATTCTTCCAGGTAAAGATTTGTATAAAAAAAATATTGGTAGACTGTTAAATTGATTGGTTCCTCTTAAATGTGGTGGTCAGGTTATCTTCTGTCCACAGAAAATGTAAGTGTCCAATTGGCTTTGGCTGGTCCCCCCCCCCCCCACTTTTTATTTTATTTTTTTTATGGAGAAAACACACTGCCACTCTACTCTTGGGCTGCTGGGGACAGCTGATCGTTGTCACTAGACTATCTCCTGCAGCCCCATGGACCAAATGGCAGCGTGGCAGTTTCATGCTTGGATTTAAGATTACATGCTGCCTGAAGCTACAATTTTCATTTTTTTTTTGGGTCCATTCACATGTCCTTATGTGTTTTGGCTTTATAAGGAAAGGCACATTGCCGATCACCAGCACTCTCATAGAAAATGCCTTTTGTCTGCAATTGCGGACAAGAATAGGACATGTTATATTTGTGCAGAGGCGGACAGCACATTCCAGCCCCATTGAAAATGAATGGCTCCGCACCTGTTCCACAAAATTGTAGAACAGATGTGGACCTATTTTGCAGATGTGTGAATGGACCCTTAGACTGGGGTAAAGATTAACCTATTCTGCACAGTACTTGAACTGAAAAGCATGATTAACATTAAATTCACTTTAAAGTTGATCAAATAGCCCATGGAAAGATAAAAATAATAACTTTTTTCCCCTCAAAGTGTCATTTTCCGCTAACTTGTGAAAAAAATTAAATCTTACATAAACTCGCCATGCCCCTCTGCAAATACCTTGGGGTGTCTTCTTTCTAAAATGGGGTCATTTGGGGGGCATTTATACTATCCTGGCATTCTAGCACCTCAGGAAACATGACAGGTGCTCAGAAAGTCAGAGCTGCTTCAAAATGCAGAAATTCACATTTTTGCACCATAGTTTGTAAACGCTATAACTTTTACCCAAACCAATAAATATACACTTATTGGATTTTTTTTTTATATCAAGACATGTAGCACAATAAATTCTGACACAAACTTGTATAGAAATATAATTATAGTTAAAGTATTTTTAACTCTCGTAAAAAAATTTTTTTTTTGAGAATTGCAGTCTATTTTGATTAATATCAGAAAAACAAATCTCAGCAGCAGTCAAATACCCCCAAAAGAGAGCTGTATTTGTAAGAAGAAAAGTAGGTAAAATTCACTTGGGTGCCAAGTTGCATGACCGAGCAATAAACCGTTAAAGTTGTGAAGTGCCGATTTGTAAAAAAAAGGGCCTGGTCACAAGGGGGGTATAAACCTGTGGTCCTTAAGTGGTTAAGAGATTTTATCACAACTTTGGCCAGTGACACGGCATTCAAATGATTTGAATATTTTCATATATCTACAGCAAATACACAGAATGCCTACATTTATAATTACCCTTGGTGGATAACCAAGTATTTTGAAGGGGTGATTTATTTATTTTGGAACATACTTGGGCTAACTGTGATTGTGGGAGCTCTACCTGCTGCAAATTTTATGCCGGATAAAGCCACCTCACTCCAATTTCTATCACATGCTAATACTGGGAAATGTTTTTAATGTTGCAAATCTGTGTGTATTCATGTATTCACTGCTAAACTGTGCCAAATACTGTTTTTATTTTGTTCGTCCTGCAGTTTAAAAATAAAATAAAAAATGTAATCGCTCATCCATGTTTAGCAATTTGTCCCTGCTCATGCCCAGAACATCTTTGCTGTGTTTTATCAACAGCTTTTCAGGGTAAGCTGTTAGCCAATCTGCTTATATCTTCAGCCTCTTTAGGTACATGCTTTGTTGGCTACAGTTTCTCCTGGCTCTAATGAGTTCACCTTTGGGGATATTTTGGACTGTATGGGAGGGATGACAGGACTTCACATGTAGTAATGTGTTACCTGAGGTTGGTTTCCTATATGTATTTGTGTGAATGGAGGCTGCAGCAGAGTCCCCCCTCAGGTGGAGATCTAAAGAACACAATGTGGGAGGTGTCAAATTGGATACCATTCACACAAGTGTTAAGAGGATCAGAAAAAATTAATAAAATACCATATCAGTTTTTCCAGATGACACCAGAGACTGATCCAGTATTACAATGCATTTGTGATTTGGATCAGTCTACAAATGTTATCTGTTGGCATACGGACATCTGGAACTGCCTGCCGGAATCCAACAACGCAAGTGTGAAAGTTCACATAGGCCAGTGACTGGCTGTAGCAGTTGGGTGATGTCATTACTACAGGTAAGTAAAAAGATCCCAGCAGAGAACTGGACTAGACAGTTGCCCAGTTTTATACTGAAACTAGACAACCCTTTTGTCAGTCACAGGACATGGACTTCAGACAAGTTGATTTAGTGCTCCTGTCTCATGGATCTGTTGGAGACATAAATTGTATTGACAATGTTTCCTTATCTATAGCTATGGATGCTCCTAGTCCAAGTGACTGTGCTTCAGTTCTGCAAGCTGACCGCCTGGCATGTGCTAATGACTCTGTATCTCAAGAACTTTGTGAAGGACTTGGATGCTGCTTTTCTCAAAATGCACTTGTACTGCGCTGCTACTATGGAAAGAAATGTGAGTCTTCGCAATGTAATGCTATTCAACCCCCACCACCACCCAGGCTGTAGCAGTTAGCATATCACTGTTGGTTTACAGTTGGAATATATTGGCAGAAATTAATCATGACATCAGGTTTCATGAGATTGAGGGACTCCAGTTTGCCTTTGGGTCTTAATGTACATATTACTAATTCTGAAGCTTCCTGTAGTGTCTACTTATCTGTGTGCAAGATGAGGATTTCTGTAAGGTAGCTTAATGGCTGTTCTAGACTGGAGTCGGCCAGATCATCTATAACCCGTGTTTGCCAATGGCATTGCTACAATCTGACTACTGATGAGCAAGCAGATCATGCTGTGGAGCCTCTGCTGCCAGCAAAATTCTGTATGAGGGATGAGTGATGGTATTAGCAATTGTCCTCCTGTGGAGGACATCACTGCATGTAATGGCAGCAGTCTCCTTCACTGACAGGTAGGTGATTGTCAGGAAGTGTTCCTTCCTGACAATCAAAATGCTCATCTGCAGGTCCAATACAGACATAACTTGTATTTGTGCTAGGATATGCCCCATTGTCTGATAGAACGGAGCCCCTAAAGTGATGGAAGGTGCATATGCAGCCACCATACAAAAATAAAATGTATGTGGCCACCAAAAAATAGCTGAGCACTGGCTTGGCTATTTCCATCAGGCCCATAGAAGTGAATGGGAGCGATGGCCAGTCATGTGTGGTGCGCTTCCATTCACTTCTATGGGGAGTGCTTGGTTGCTAGACTAGAGTCCTCCAGCCACCAGTTCGCGGGGCTCTGCTTAGATGGGTGTGGCCCCCACACCTAGAAAACAATGGGGGCATATGCTGGCGATATGCCCCATTGTCTGAGATGAGACAACCCCCATAATTGGGAGGCAAGGTAATCTACTGCAGTGGAAAAGGGGGTCAGTCAGCACATCCCAATGCACGCTGCCATGGCTAGAAACGCAGAGAAAGAAAACACAATGCAACAGCACTCTGCAAACACCAATAACGTATAACAATTCCATAGTAATAGAAAATAGTCTGGTGCTAATGCTATGCTCTTACGAATTTGAGGTTTTTGGCAAATATATTGTACAATTATTTTTGCATGTCTGCTGGCATAAAGGTGATGACTATAAGATGGGAACCTAACGCTAAATACTACCTGCTATAGTACCATACTGGCCACCATAAAATACTGAAGTACCTAAGTTAAAAGGGTTTTCCAACATCTTTATATACTGATGACCTATCGGATAGGACATTAGTATCTGCTCAGTGGGGGTTCCAGGGACCCCTGCCAATCAGCAGTTATGAGAAGGCATGTTGTATAGCTGCTGTGCTTGGTATTACACTTGGGCCCCAGTCACTTGAATGGGGCTGAGCTACTCCCTAGGCCATGTCAACAATGAATGTGACATCACTGGCCTAGGAAAAGCCGCAAGACATCTGCAGTGCTTACAGGAGTGCTGCTAACTTCTCAAACAGCTGATAGGTGGGTGTTTTACCCCTTCTGATTGCATACTTGCCTATTCTGAGGATGGGTCAGGATAAACCCTTGCATGGAAACTTGAAACTTTGTTGCATGTAGAGTGGATACCTTAACAGTCTGCCTCTCCTGTGTAGTGACGGCCTACTGCTCTGCTGACAATAACATGGTGGTTGCGATTTCAAAAGACGTAACCATACCGTCCTTGATCCTGGACTCTGTAAAAGTACTTGGTGTGGATTCTAACTCGTGCCCAAGCCTGATGGTGGCAACAACTGCATCATTTATTGGGTTCCAGTTCCCACTGTCCTGTGGGAGTGCAAACGAGGTGAGCAAAATGTCCACTCAAACACGCTGAACCTGCCTGAAATGCGGCTTAATGTCTAGACTACAGAACATGGCAAGGGAAACTGGCCCAATCTAGTCCAGATAAGATGTGCCTGATCCGTGGATTATTTATTCATTACTAGATAAGGGCTTCTGCAGTTAACTTTTTTTTTTTTTTTTACTGAGCTATCCTCTGGATAGATCCGCAGGGGTCAAACACCCTGGGACCCCTGCTGATCAGCTGTTTGCTAAGGCAGTAGTGCTGCTGCCTTCTCACACATTACTGCAGGCCCAATGATGTCATGACTAGTATCAATGGGCAGGGCTAGGCTCTGTTCACTTGAATGGAGCTTAGCCCTGCCCAGGCCATTGATGCTAGTCATAAGATAGAGAATTGCAGCACAGTCTGTTTTATCTGCAATTACTTATTTATATTACATCATATAAAGTTCATGATCCAGTTCCATCATAGGAAATTTACAGTAATCACATTTGTGATTATTGTAAATTTCTAATGACTGAACTGGATCATGAACTTTATATGATGTAATATAAATAACTAATTGCAGATAAAAGACTGCCACAATTCACTTTTAACTACAACTTGTAAGTCCTTGCTGGCACCAGCAACAAGGTGTGCAGTGCTTCACCTCTACAATGTTGATACTAGTCATGAAGACATTGGGCCTGCAATGAACAGCAGGAAGGCGGCAGCAAGCACTAGTGCCACTGCCTTAAACAGCTGATCGGCAGGGGTCCTGGGGTGTTGGACCATCAGTTAAAAAAACAGCATAACCCCTTAAAATTTTTTTTTGAGGTTGTCCACTTCTAATATCCAAATTTACACTGCCAGGCTTTCTTTGAAGCACTGAACACTTTCATCAGCCACGAGACCTAATCTGCATGTGTTGAATGCTAAATTGTCTTGGATTTCACCCTAAGCACTACAAAGGACAAAGATCAGCAGAATAAACTGCTGTAGGTTAAAAGGTGTTTTCCAGGATGTCCTCTAGCGCGAGCGCGCGTGCCCCCCCCCCCCCCCCCCCCAGTGTCTTCCTGTCCCTACAGGGATGGGGAGTGAGCTCCCATATGTGGAGATAAGAAGTTAAAGAAATCTACCCCAGTGGGGCTAAACCTCATCAGGATTCCAGTCTCTCCTCTCGGCTCTGATTTTTTTTATTTTTTTTCCCCCAGCTAGCCCTCCAGGGATTCTCTAGCAGATCTCTTCTCACCTGAGGGCTGCAGTGGATAAGAGGCTGACTCCGCTTCCCCTCTGGGGGCTCTCTGCTTAGCGGGACGCTTTCTCCTTCACTCAGGTCATGTGGTAGAGTGTCTGTCACTTCTGGCATCGGCAGAAGTAAGATGGTGGTGACCTGGCTGATGCGGACTCCGGGGGGGGTGGGGTTGAGTCCCCTAGAAAAGAAGCGTTGCAGCTGCAAAGTAAGGGCAAGTAATGTAAGCCCCAAAAAAGGGAAGAAACCTCAATGTTGGGCTGTGATTCCTACTATGGAGGCCCTGATGTCATCCAAGACAAACACTGACCTGACCTCTGCCCAGGGGAATGTAAGTCTTGCTTCAGCTGCCTGTATAGTTGCCCAATTTTGCCTTTATTAAAAGTATGGCATCTTCGTTTTTTTTCTTAGGTGGAAAGACGCAGATCAAAAGAGACCGAAATGTGCAACCTGTGGGGAAAAAAATTGCAGGAGGCATACAGGAAACAGTTATGTTCAGACTGTGTAGCCAGACTTGAGAGCAACCATCCTATCTAACGGCTCTTAGAAGCATGATCCGGGAAGTACAAGTGACAGCATCTTTAACTCTCCTGCCCCTGGGGGGGCGTGGCCTGCTGAACGAGGTGGATGGCCGCACTGAAGGAGCTCCGCTAAATTTCCCCCATAAAGCAACTTATAAGCTTGTCCTGAGGGACATCCACTCAGAAATCAGGACCGACACCTGCATCGATCGACATGATGACTCGCAAGAAGTCTAACCGCATGGGGGTCCGCCGTTTGACAGACTTTTATCCGGCGTAAGATAACTCTCCTGCCCCTATGCGAATGGAAGTAGATTAACACATGGAAGATCTGTTATTCTGAAGGCGAGATTGAGGAAGCAGATCAACAACCCCCCCCCCCCTTTACTTCAGACAATACAAAAAAGTGTTTTCTTTGGAGGATCTGGATTCCTTACTTTATGCAGTAAGAGTATGGAGATGGAGGACGTGCAGCCATCTAGATCTGTTCAGGGTGAGATGTTTGGCAGTTTAAGAGCCAAGAAAATTATTTCCGGTCAATGCTAATTAAAAAATAATAATTTTAGAGGAGTGGGGTGAGGCAGAAAAGAAGTTTATCGACTGTTGAATCCAGAGGATACGAAATTGTGGGACGATATACCTAAAATGGATGTTCAGGTGGCCAAGGTAGCAAAGAAAACATCTATTCCCTTTTGAGGACTCTTCTCACTTGAAGGATCCTATGGATAGGAAATCCAAAGGCCTACTTAAAAGAACCTGGGATTGCTTGTCAGTCTTAATAAACACCAATATTGCAGTAACATCTGTAGCCAGAGCTATGGGGCTGTGGCTAAACCAACTGGAGAACCACCTCAAACTTGCAACATTCAGAGAAGAGCTTCTGGATTCGGTTTCTCTTAAAAGTAGATGCAGATGTGTCTCCGAATCCATCTGTTTTGATGCAAAAAATAGAATATTTGCTACAAAATAAAATTCAGATCCTTTCCTCCAAGGTTCTGTATGAAAATTCCCCAAACAACCTCCTTAAAAAAAAAAAAAAAAAAAAAAAAATACAGGACATACAAAACTATGAAAACTGGAAGCCATAGTACCAGTTCCAAAATCGCAGCAGTTCAGAGCCACTATTCAAAACTGTTCCTTGTGGAAGAAAAAAAAACAGGCATTAATGTGTACAATCAACCTTTTTATGGATGCTTATTACCATGTCCCCATAAATCCAGATTACAATCAGTATCTCAGGTTTGCAATAAAGTTAGGCGGGTTGGAAGTGATACACTAATGTCATAGCCCATCTGAGACATCGGGATGTACTAATAGTTCCATATTTGGACAACTTTCTCGACAGCAGAATCGCAAGATCTGAAAAAGCATCTTCAGTTAACTCTGGATCTACTCCACAACCTGGGTTGGCTCATCAACCTGAGAAAATCTGATTTCCAGACTAATTGCAGGAAGGCATTTCTGGGGACACTCCTGGATTCCATAAGTATCTTTAATTCCAGCACCCAAACACAAAGCATTTATAAAAGAAATATCTTCCTTCCAGAAAAGAGGGAGCTGTACTATCAGGGAAGCAATGCATGTACTAGGCATAATGACTTGTGTTCCTTGGGCTCAGATCCATACCAGACCCCCCCCCCCTACAGAACCTGATCCTAGCTGGAACAAAAAACGGTACCTTGGACAAGAAAATTGTTATACCCACCAGAGTAAAGAATTATGCTAGACTGGTGGATAGACCCAGCCAATCTTCAAAAAGGAGTATGCTGGAACAAAAGTACATTTGTGATAGTGACTACTGATGCCAGCAAGAAGGGCTGGGGAGCTCAGGTAGGGGGGGGGGGGGGGGGGGGTTCTTTTTTTTTTTTTTTTTTTTTTTTTAAGGGAGATTGGTCAGCAATGGAAAGGCAAATATCTTCAAATGCAAGAGAACTGGCGGCTGTTCTGAAAACCTTACGTCACAGGCCAGAGCCTGAGGGGAAAGCATCTGAGGATCTTATCAGACAATATGACAACAGTCTGCTACCTTGGACACCAAGTAGGAACTCGGAACCCTCAACTTCAGAGAATTACAGATCAGATCTTCACCTGGGTCAAACAATGTTCTGTCAAATACAGCCTTACACCTAAGAGGGGCAGAAAATGCCATGGCAGATTTCCTGAGCAGGAACAAATTCCATCCAGGGGAATAGAAGTTAGACAGGTATTTTGGGAACTGTGCTGCAAATTGGGATTACCTTAAATCGATCTTTTGCCTCCAGAGAAAATGCCCAGACAAAAGAATATATTATATAATTTTTTTTTTCGCTCTAGACCCCAGGGGAAATCCCTTAGGAGTAGATGTCATGTCGCAAATATGGAATATGAACCTGTCGTGCACATTTCCACTGACTCTGCTCATCCCAGCAGTTCTAAAGATCAGCCAGAGCCCAGGGAAGTTAATATTCATGGATCCAGCATGGCCAAAAAAGTTGCTATCCACTTCTAAAAAATATGGCATTAGAACTGCCAGTATCTGATGCTGAACCTCCTGTCCCAAGGACCGTTGCGTCATCCAAACCTGAAGAAGTTGAACTTTAAAGCTTGGAACCTGAGGGGCAGATGCTAAAAAAAGGCAGGGATTATTCTGTTTTATCCACCCTACAGAAAAGCCATAAGCCGGTGCTGTCGGCAATATACTACAACATTTGGGAAAAACAATCTTATTCCTGGCCATCTGTGGTTCACCCAGACTGTACATCTCTCTTCCCCCCCCCCGTTGTACAAATATTTTTTTGGAACTAGCCAATCACTGGTGGGTTAAGAGATTTTAAAGGCTATAACTAGATTAAGGCCCACCTTCAGACACTGCCACCCTGGGATCTTCCTCTGGTACTTGATGATCTGAGGCACCCTTTGAGCCTTTTAGTATCCATTTCCCTGAAATGCTTCTCATGGGGAAAACCACCTTTTTAGTGGCCATCACTTATGCCTGTAGAATAGCAGAGATTCAGGCCCCATCTAAAAAAGAACCCTATTTAAGAATCCTGGAAGACTAGTTCTAAAATTGGCTCCAGGCTTTCTACCCAAGGTGGCAACATCTTTTCATGGCAAACAAGAGATGCTTCTCCTAGAAATCCATAAGAGGCACTGTTTCACTGCCTAGACTTCCGAAGGACTGTCCTACAATATCTACAGGAGACAGAATTGGAAAGAAGGGATCTTTTGGATTTTTCATCCAAATTGGAGGAGCCAGAAAAGGGAAGAGTCTCTAAAAGGACTCTATCCAGATGGATCAAACAGACTATCCAGGAATCCTATCATCTTGAAAACAAGCCCTGATCAGTTTCAGTTAGGGCTCACTTTACCTGGGCAGTAGCCACATCCTGGGTAGAGAGCATGCGCTACAGTAGACTAGATATGCCAAGCTGCAGCTTGGCATGTTATAGCACCTTTTGCAAACGCTACAGGTTGGATCTTCCGACCAGTCATAACCTGACCTTTTGGTCGAAGGGTCCTCAAGCGGTGGTCCCTCCCTGAGGTTTACTTGGTAACTCTCCCATGTGCTGTCATGGGGGACGTCCTGGAAATTGGCAATTAGTCTTACCGGTAATTGTTTTTCCAGGAGTCCAACATGACAGAACTCCATCACCCTCCCTTTTTGATTGATTTACAGTGTGAAGTTTAACATTGTATGATATAACAGAATTAATAATGGAGTTGCATCTATTTGGTGTAGGTATTCAGAAAACACTGGGGGGGGGGGGGGGGGGGAGATGGACATCCTCCCATGTGCTGTCATGTTGGACTCCTGGAAAATCAATTACCAGTAAGACTAATTACTGATTTCAGAGTAAAATTAATGGCCTAATCTCAGGATGGGCCTTTATTACCTGATGGGTAGGAGTCTAAATCCCCCACACCCCCTGTTTAAGCTACTCTAGGCCATTGAGCACCATGGCCTCTTGGGCCAGTGATGTTGGTCACATGGCTCATGTGCAGCTTCCAATTTGGCCCTATTTGAGTGAATTGTCTTGGGCTGCAATACCAAGCACATCTGCTACACAACATATGGTGTGAAGATGCTTAAAGCATCAAAGCCTCTTCAAAGATCTATGGGAGTTGGACCCACACTGATCAGCTATTAACTGAAGGATGGGTAAAATCTTCCCAGAAAACCCCCTTTTTTTGAAACCTGCATCATGGATTAATGCTGGCAGCTGTGCTCAGCACTGGTGCCTTGCAGCACTGGGGTCTTTGGTTTGAATCAAACCAAGGACAACATCTGCATAGAGTTTGTATGTTCTCCCCGTGTTTGTGTGGGTTTCCTCTGGGTACTCCTGTTTCCTGCCGCACTCCAAGGACATACTGATGGGGAACTTGGACTGAGCTCCATTGGGGACAGTGTGATGTCTATAAAGTGCCGCAGAATATAGTAGCGCTATATAAGTGCATTAAATCATGTTCACAGCATGCGGATAACACTACTTAAAAATCTTATTCTCTGCTTCAGCCTTAAAATGCCTTGTATCTGTCAGTGTGGACACATCTTCATTTAGGCTGTCGGGTGTAAGTTATGAAGAGAAATACTAAATGATAACCGTAAATCTCACGAGTAATTTTATTAACAGGCGGGTGATGCATCCATGGTGTATGAGTACACTTTTGTGGCAACCAACAGAGTAATCACCTGGCAGTCGGCGTCAGTCACTAGAGACAGTACCATGAGGTAAGATTTAAGGTTTGTTTTTGACACTACAAGTACCATGGTTGGATTACAAAATGCTCCTCTTTCTACAGAGTGACTGTAAGCTGTAGCTTTTCACGGACTGGCATTGTCCCAGTGCAGGTAGAGGTCTTCACCCTTCCACCGCCTCTCCCTGTATCTACCATGGGACCTCTAACCTTGGAGATGAGAATAGCTCGAGGTAATTAACAAGCTACTTGGAAACAATTTGTGACCTGCAGGGAAAAGCTGTTACAGGCCTAACTTAAAATGGCTTACCTTACACAACCACTTTAAATTGGCGCATCTTAAGAACTATGAGGGGTTATGTGATGTAGGAAATTAAAATCATACATAATAGACATCCCTGATAACATGGATATTGGGGAAACCTGAACATACTGTCCATGGGACCCATAGTGAACTGGTAATGTAAAGTGGCCCTGGGAAAAAGTTGTAAGCAGGGACAACAGATGTGGGCCAGTCAGCAGTACAATAGTGCACCACAAAGTGCCATTCCAGCAGAACCAAATGGTGCAGCACAAAATTGCTACCTCACCACAGTATTTCACTGTCTTGCCATGCCGAGGATGGGTGACAGTTCAATTCAAGAGGGCAGCACCTGGGGCTTATGGGTTCCCCTCCCAGTTGGTTGCAAGGAGGCAAAAATGACTCCCTACAGGCCAGAGTAGGTGGGTTTTTAATTTGGGCTTCCTGGAGTTAGCTTACACCCTGCCGTAACTGCTAAAATCACATGGTAAGAAATCTGAACTGACTGCCACCCATCTGGGAACATAACTTAGTCTGGCATGCAGCTAGTGTATAAGGGCTTATGTAGTTGTACTTGACAATGTTCTATTGACTAATATGCCAAACAGATTCCCTTATTCTTAGATATGAGAAACTGTATGCTCATGCAAAAGCTGATGATGAATGTCTTGCAGATGTGCAGTATAGCTCATACTATGCAGTTGGAGAATATCCTATTTTAAGAGTGTTACGAGATCCTGTGCATGTTGAAGTTCGCATCCTGCAGAGGACTGATCCAAGCCTAGTTCTGATTTTGAACAACTGCTGGGCCACCAGTTCTCCTGAACCTACTGGCTTTCCCCAATGGCCTATCTTGTCCAGCAGGTGAGGACTGAATAAACGATCACACGTTCTCTTGCTTAGGGCTGTAATGATACAAGTACATATGTTGTTTCAGCTGCCCTTTTGCTGGAGACAACTATCTTACAGAGCTGGTTCTAGTTACTTCCTCACAAGGAATAACTTTCCCAACATACTACAGTCGTTTCATCGTAAGCACCTTCACCTTTGTGGATTCGAACACCCAAACTGCTCTTGGAGGATCGGTAAGCTGCTTGGATAAGTGTTTATGGAAGTGTGTAGAGGACTTATTGCCAAATCAGTAGGTGTCACCTGTAACTTGAAGGGAACCTATCACCGGGATTTGGGGTATAGAGCTGAGGACATGGGTTGCTAGATCGCCGCTAGCACATCCGCAATGCCCAGTCCCCATAGCTTTGTGTGCTTTTATTGTGTGTGTGTGTATATATAAAAAAAAAAACTTGATACATATGCAAATTAACCTGAGATGAGTCAGAGCTTGAAAATATGACTTCTCTGGTCACAAGTAAGATATGACTTATGTTAATTTGCATATGTATAAAATTGTTTTACACAATAAAAGCACACAGAGCTATGGGGACAGGGTATTATGGATGTGCTAGCGACCATCTAGCAACCCATGTCCACAGCTCTATACACAAAATCCAGGTGACAGGTTCCCTTTAAAGAAATATTGACATTCCCAGATCTAGTAAGCTGTAATCACAATATGGATACTATACACTGTACATCTAATCCATGTTGTAGATGCTCCTCACAGAATCTTTGTAGAATACACAGTACTTGAGGCCTGATTTATGCTTTCACTCCAGGATTGTGGCATCAGTTGCCAAATGGGGTTATTGTGACTTCATGGACTCGCTTGTGCAAATATTTTAAACCTTGTATTCTTGTACAACTTTAAGACTAGGAAACTATTTGTATCTCACTTTGTTTTTCTGTGTCTTCAAGCCACAGGAAGTATAAGCCAGCTATCTATCTCGTACAACCTGAATTTGCTTGCCTGTACAGATCCTGGGGCCCTCTGTACTATATCCTTGCCTCACAGGGGAGGTCTGTTGGCTACCTTCTACAATCTGGGAGCTTGAGTCCAGATGGTCAAAATATCTATGTTCTGCCATGTGCCATTGGCTTTGGGCGGGGGGGGGGGGGGGGGGGGGGGGTTCGGACATTTTGACTGGTATTAATGGCACAACATGGGGTGCTCAGAACTCCCTGCTCTCCACACAGTACCAGGTATCTTCCCTGCACAGACAGACCTAAGCTTCCCTGCTTAGCACTGTACTCTGGACAGCTCAGTATTGGGCTAATATAATTATAGATAAATACTTGCCCTTGGTATTTAAATTGATTCCTAACAGCACATTGAACTAGTGTGTGAATTAATGTTTGTTTTACATTTAACTACAGGTGACTTGCATTGATTTTTGTTCCTATAGGTATTCTTCCACTGCAGTGCTTCAGTATGTGTCCCATCTGCCTCGGAGACCTGCTCTGTGACCTGTCAAAGGAAAAGTAGGTGACCCAGTAAATTGTCTTTACTCCTCTCTGTTAAGGGGTTTTCCATTCTGCTAACATTTAACTGAGTGCTTGTTACACTACTTGTAGGCACCAGTTTGATCAACTTTGTGTCTTGCAGGAAGAATGGTGGAATTGCATCAGACAGACAACACTCTTACAGTGACTTCTCATGGTCCTGTGATATTTTATTCTGAAGAGATCGAAACAAATAACCTAGTCGAAGAGGAGAAAGGTAGTGTGCTATTTATCACTGAATGTGGTTGTGCATGGTACAATAGTTGAGGTCTTCAAATTGGCAAAGATCATACTAGTAGTATCAAGTGTTACTTCAGCATTTTGAATGCACTCCTACAGTATGCTTAATATTGGCTGTAATTGAAAATAAACCTGGCATACAAATGTTCTAGCTTGGGCTAACTTTTTTTTTTTTTTTTTTTTCTTCCCTTAAAACAGGTTTTGCCTCTGGACTTGCCCTTGCTTGGCTTCCAGGCATAGCAGCTGCTGGCTTCATCTTGGTGGTGTCTCTTCTGGGTATCTACTTGTATAGGAAACAAAAGAAATATGCACTGTCCACAGTAAATGCTTTAATAAAGTAGATCTCCCAAGTAACATGTATTGTGTTCAATATAACAATATTGCTGATAAAGAACTTGTGGGATTTTGAGTTGCTCACCTAACTAGTAACTGGTCTTTCCTATACAGCATAGTTCCTTGTGTTCTCTACACTAAACAGTTTCTCAGACATCACCATTGCAACTGAACAAACTAGCTGGTACCACTTTTAAAGCTTTTTATCTTGAGGTAGGAGTGGATCATAAGGGGGCTTGTAACACCCCAGAGTTGTTACTAAACTTTTACCCCGCTACAATCTCCTAAGGGCATTAACTTTGTCATCTGAAATTTTACATTATATCTTCACAGATGTGCATAAAACCTTGTTAAATCTGATTGCCTTGTTCATCAGCAGGTGGCAGCAATGTGTTAGTAAGGAGTTAAAGGGAACCTCTCACCTACTAGGCTACCCTCACTGAGCGTTTTTAAATATTCATTGTGTTACCCTAAACATATAAATTACACTTTTAATTTCATTTGCTGACAAATTCAAGAAGTATTAATTTTTGTACTTCCTTCCTTTTATGCAAATTAACAAGTCATATCTTGAGTGACTTCTCTAGTCAAACATCTCAAGTTAATTTGCATATGTATCAATTTTTTTTTTTTTACACAATAGTACACGGAGCTATGGGGACTGGGTATTGCAGGTGTGCTAGTGTGGCCATCTAGCAACCCATGTCCTCAGCTCTATACCCCAAATCCAGGTGACGAGTTCCCTTAAGTTCAGCACAATCAATGTGACAACACTTGTGTGCGGATCTGTCTCTTCACTTTTGATGTGGATGGACAGATCAGTCTTGCAGTCTTTCAGTTTTCCTAGTCTGCGCATGTGCAGAGTGGAAGGACGAATCTGTCCTTTAGTTTTGCAACGCTGGATTCGGCACTAATGCAAGTCAATGGGAATAATTTCCAGTGACGAGGCATTTTGGATGGACATAATACCACAGCATGCTGTGGTATTTTGTCCGGCCAAAACACTTGCCAGTGACTGAACGGAAGGCATAGTGATGCAAACAGAACAGATTTCTGTCCATTCAGAATGCAGTGGGATATGCCTGATCAGTTCTTTTCCGGCATAGAGCCCTTTTGACGGAACTCTATGCTGTAAAAGAATCACTTTAGTGTGAAAGTACCCTTAGCTCCCCCTCTGTGAGCAGAGTGGGCTGTGCCCACATCCTGCAGCATGGGGAGGGAAGGAAGTTAGAGGCTGTGTACCAGCCCCCCCCCCCCTGTAAGGGAAGGATGTGTGATAAAGTTCAGGAGTCTCCCAGATATAGCGACGAAAGCCAGAATCTTGTCTCGACTGAGACAGTGATCAAATCCCCAGCCTGAGCCCTGCATCCTCAGCTGGATGAACGGCAGACAACCTCCAGTTAAAGGAAGAAAGCATACCCTGTGAATATAACTACAGTCCAGAGACCCAGGAGAAGCCATATTCCTCCTCAGCTAGTCAGTCCCCATACAGCAAAAGATAGAAAGTGCAGAAGCCAAATTCCTGCCACATGTTTAGTGCTAGCAAGCAGATGTACTTTCCTGCAAGCTCCAGGTTGATAGCGCAGAAGATAAGAAATTCCTGCCAACCATTGCTGGGACCTAAGACTAAAGCTGTACCTTGCTTGGATGAAAGTTACCCTCAGTAAAGCCTTTATCCAAAAGTCTGGATATCAGTTTCTGCTGCAGAATCCCTCTATTACTCCTCCTATCACTACACTCATTTTATTGCAAGTGAGCCAGGAGTCCAGCCATACCCAGGTAGGAGACACTGACACTATTACCATACAGGGATATTGCACCACTCTGGCATTCCTGACTTGGGGTGTGAGTTATAACACCTTGGAGGGCCCTGTGCATGCTGCAATTGGCGTCACAAACAAAACTATAGCCTATTATATCCATACCCTGACCCACTGCATAATTTGGTGTCGGCATAACCTGTTCCTGCTCATTGCACTTGTACATGCTGCAGCATATTCACAGTAACTGCATGTGAATGGCAGCCACACGGCACATGTACTTGCCAAGCTTTTAAGTTTAAAACATAACTTTTCCGATCGTTGGTTAAAATATTTCCCCATCTTAATATAAGGCTACATCAAATAAATAGATCAGGCCTTACTTTGGACGTATGAGGATAGTGCAGTCCGATATATCTAAAAAATAACGGCAACTTACAATTGGATGACTGTGGACCTGGCCATACGGTGAAAGGGAGGTGGTAGAGAAGGGGAGGGGAACAAATCCCTAATACGTCCCTCAATGTACCTTTGCCTACAGGCAGAGCACCCGCCTAGAAAGGGGCGACCCCACCTCTCGGTGGCTAAGCCCTCACTGTTGCCTAATATTACCCTGCCTGTAAGGATTGATGTCCATCCCTTCTTAGCAGTTTGTCCCGATGCATTTCCGTAGAAATTGTAAAGACTGGTTCATCAGGGGACTCAGGACAGATGATCAATTGTTGCAGGTTTCATTAGATAATTGCCCATCTGATATTAGAGGGCAAATTTCTGATAATTATATAGCAGACCTGGTATCATAAGGTGCATTGGAAATACTGGATAGATGATTCAAATACCTGGTTTTTGGCTCCTAGAAGTAAACCCCCACCTCCTGGATGGCCCTATGACTGCCCTGGTATCAAACACAGCACCACTTCCGGTATTTGGACCGCACGCGGCGCCAGGTGGAATGCACATGTGATTCCAAAACTGGAAGTGAGCGGGCGTCATTCATATCGTCACTTCCTGCCTGTGAAACGCTTGCAGGAGTGTAGGGGGAGACTCAGGACGGCAGGTAGCGATACTGCCCACATGATTGCAAGGGGGAGGGGAGTAATAGTGGATATATAAGTTCTGGAGCCATACATTATAAAACTATGCATCTTTTTAAGTAAACCATCCCACATGCATGTAGAGGGGGTGTGTAAAGAGGGGCTGGATAGGATAAACTGTACTGACATACATTTCTGTCAAAAAGAACAGGCCCCCCCATATTGGTATATATCAAAATGGACCAATTTCGGTCCGATATAAGGCAAGTTATTCAGGAATCACATATTTGAAGGGTGACCATAGATTATGGCTATTACATGAACGCGAGGGAGACTAAATAAAACAACCGAAGGAAATCTGTTCATTTAGTCCCATTGGAAATACTGTTTTCCATCACCAGACAGCCGATATGTGTAAGAGATTTCAACAACAGGGATATCCCAATCGAGTTTTGAGGGATGCGTTCCTACACTCTAGTAAAACTGAACGCCAAGCCTTGTTAGTTAACAAGACCCAGAATGCTAAAAAAGGAGATAATACAGAATTATTGGCACGTTTGAGCATCAAAATCAGAGAGTTAGGTTATCCTAAGTGAATATTGGGATGTTCTCCTAACTGATCTAGATATAAAGGATGTGCTCCCCCCCCCCCCCCAGACCTACGATTACATATAGACGTGGACGCTCCTTAAAAGACAGACTGGTACACAGTCATTACCAGAAACCAGCAGGAACCACCACATGGCTTAATCACAAACCAATGGGCACCTACAAGTGTGGTGGAAACGGTGTCTGCTGCCCCTTCATTTTAAAATCGAAAATGTTCACTAGTGTTAGCACTGGAATAACATACACTATACGGGACTTTGTCAACTGTCGTACCCAAGGGGCATCTACCTATGTACTGGTAGTTGTCCCCTAAACTACGTTGGAAAAACCAAACGTGAGTTTAGGAGACGGGTTGGGGAACACCTAGGTGATGTTAGGAATCGTAGAGACAAACCGATCGCACGTCATGTGCTTGAGGCACATGATGGCGACGTGAGTAAACTCAAATTCCAAGTTATCGAAGTCATACGGCAGTCACCAAGGGGTGGCGACTGGGATAATAGAATTTTCCGCAAAGAAGCCCAATGGATATACCGCCTCAAAACAGTATTTCCAATGGGACTAAAGGAACAGATTTCCTTCGGTTGTTTTATTTAGTCTCCCTCGCGTTCATGTAATAGCCATAATCAATGGTCACCCTTCAAATATGTGATTCCTGAATAACTTGCCTTATATCGGACCGAAATTGGTCCATTTTGATATATACCAATATGGGGGGCCTGTTCTTTTTGACAGAGATGTATGTCAGTACAGTTTATCCTATCCAGCCCCTCTTTACACACACCCTCTACATGCATGTGGGATGGGTCAGTTAAAAAGATGCATAGTTTTATAATGTATGGCTCCAGAACTTATATATCCATTATTACTCCCCTCCCCCTTGCAATCATGTAGGCAGTATTGCTATCTGCCGTCCTGAGTCTCCTCCTACACTCCTGCAAGCGTTTCACAGGCAGGAAGTGACGATATGAATGACGCCCGCTCACTTCCGGTTTTGAAATCACATGTGCGCTCCACCTGGCGCCGCTTGCGTTCCAAATACCGGAAGTGGTGCTGTGTTCGGTACCAGGGCAGTCATAGGGCCATCCAGGAGGTGGGGTTTACTTCTAGGCGCCAAAAACAGGTATTTGAATCATCTATCCAGTATTACCAATGCACCTTATGATACCAGGAGGTCTGCTATATAATTATCAGAAATTTGCCCTCTAATATCAGATGGGCGATTATCTAATGAAACCTGCAACAATTGATCATCTGTCCTGAGTCCCCTGATGAACCAGTTTTACAATTTCTGGGGAAACGCGTCAGAACAAACTGCTAAGAAGGGACGAACATCATCAATCCTTACAGGCAGGGTAATATTAGGCGACAGTGAGGGCTTAGCCACTGCCCCTTTCTAGGCGGGTGCTCTGCCTGTAGGCAGGGGTACATTGAGGGACGTATTAGGGATTTGTTCCCCTCCCCTTCTCTACCACCTCCCTTTCACCGTATGGCCAGGTCCACAGTCATCTAATTGTAAGTTGCCGTTATTTTTTTAGATATATCGGACTGCACTATCCTGATACGTCCAAAGTAAGGCCTGATCTATTTATTTGATGTAGCCTCATACTAAGATGGGGTAACGTTTTAACCAACGATAGTAAAAGTTATGTTTTAGATGAAGTCATTTCTCTCTGTGATTTATTATATTGATACTTTTCGTAACCCTATAATACCACTGTGATTCACTTATCTGTAATGCATGAAACTTCATGGAAAGTTTTTTTTTTTTTGATTCTGCAATGGTCTTAATCTGATCTACACCAAAGAACTATATGCAAAGTTTCCCTTCCTAACTGGGAAAGCTCACTTCATTACTCCCCCCCCCCCTCTTTTCTACATGTAAACAAAAAAAAAACTCACTTAAATAATTGGCTTTTGATGAAACCCTACTTATGGCATATTCTAGACTTGAAGTAGATTTTTCTAAATATGCAGTGTGGCAGGCGCAGCACTATAAAGGGCCTTTTGCGCAGTGGCATTAGAAGAATTTTAAAATCTGACTTTTAGTCTAACCAGACTGTATTACTCTGTAATTCCTCTAGAACGATTCTATGGAAACAGGTTTAAAGAGCACACCAAATGCTTGAAATAACTTTAGCTTCAACTTTTCATCATATAACACTGCAGCCTCTGCAGCAGATAGTCCATGTACAAAACATGTGTTGAATAAAGTATCACAAGATGGTGGTTCAACTGTTAAATATTATTGTTCAACATAAAATGGTGGATATAGTTCTCCCTTCAGTATCTGTAGAGAGGTACATCTGAGGTATAACAGTAAACTTGATGAATTTGGTTGCAATTTTCAGTATGCAGTTAGCGGTAACTATTTGCAGATTGGTTAGGATCTGGTATGGTTGTAAGCAATTTGGATTGCAATATGCAATTTGAATTGCAATATGGAATTTGAGTTTGCAATTGGTATGAAATTTGCAGTTTGCAATTGGTGGAACTGTGAGTAAACACACATATAACTGGTTCAGTATATGGCTCTAATCACTATATTAACAGTACGAACATAAAACTGTTTTAAATACCTATTTTGGCCTCTCTGCTTCCATAAAACACAGCTCTTAGTGGAGTGAAATGTCTGTTCACCTCCTCTGGTGTAATGATTCTAGCAGCTCCTGCTAGCGGAATTTCCCACACAGGCTGTGTTAGGCTGGCTGTGATTGGTCAAGACTCCTGCCCAGCAACAACAGTTTAACTCTATGCTTTCTGTTTCTGCTGTGTCATTAAGCTTACCTTTCATTATATTATGAATAGTAAAGGCATATTATCTTCTGCTTCTGTGAACACAATATACAAGTTTTATGACTTCCAAACATAAATTCACTGTAAATAACGCTGCTTTTGTCTTTAACACACACACACCCCATAGGAACTGTATTAAAGTTATTGGCAGGTTTAGCTATATAAACATAAGCTATATTAGCAACCTAGGACAGGTCTTAGCTGGCCAGCTACACACAGTCTGTTGTGGAAAAGTTTAATCCAATGGGGAAACCATACATTAAACATGTAGGTTTGTAGAATGGCTCACGTCAACGGTACTAATTAATGTAGGGCTCTTTAAGTGAGGTATTATGTCACTTAAAGGGTAACTGTCATGTTTTCATAAAAAAATACATTTTTGCATATTTTACTACTGCAGCAGCATTATACTTGTGCTCGGATCGACTATCAGAACAGCCATGGCCTAAGCATAGCAGTAGAGTAGTGGCGGAACTGCTATAAAGGGTAGCCTAAAGGGGTAGGGTGGGAGGGGCACACGCTGCCGAGCCGGGAATCGTGGAGGTAGCCGCCAGGGGGAGGGCACGGAGGTGCCTTAAATAGTAAGAGCGGGAGCCTCCCCTCCCACAAATACGGCAACTACGTTGCCTACACTTGTGCTCGGATCGACTATCAGAACAGCCGTGGCCTAAGCATAGCAGTAGAGTAGTGGCGGAACTGCTGTAAAGGATAGCCTAAAGGGGCCAAAAATACACAACACAGTAATGTGAACAAAATACTGTATTGACACATATTACAGTAACAAATTCCGGAAAGCTAAAGACATCTCGCGTTTAGGGTTGGGGATGTAGCGAGTGTAGCACAATGACTTCCGACGCCCTAATCTCTTTATAATGTGCCCCGGGACATTGTTTTTAGAGGCGGCTGATGCAGCGCCTATCCTGAATGAATGGCCGGTGATGCTCAACGGATCCACGCCCACTCCTGGCAACAATGCGCGGATGAACCTAAGGAAAGTCTGAATAGAGAGTGGGCCGGAGTCGTAAGCCAACAACGGGGAGTGAGGTGCGTCGTGTTTGATCAGCACCAACCATTCATTAAACACTGCGACTGGGCACCATACATTGCCTGTGGGAAAATACTTAACCTTGGTGGTCTCGCCGGGTCTGGTCGTCTTGGTATGATTAAGTGTGAGCACATAGTGGGAGCCTGAGTGTTGTATCTGTATGAAAGTATGGCGGGAAACGGGGCACGTGAATTCCCCGGGTCGTAGGAAGCCGTAGAAGCATAGATACAGGGCGGTTTTAACTAAGGCGCTAGTCCTAACTCAGAAGGGGTTGGTATCTAGGATGGCCGCTAAGGATTTAAGCATATCCCCAGAGAAGGGTCTCCTGGAAATTGTGCTGACGGCTGCTGAATTCTGAATGCCCTTGAGGATTGTTTTAATAGGGTGAGCGGAGAATAGCGAGGGTCTATCTGGGTAGGAGATGTGCCAGTAGTGTTGTATACCGGCTAAGTATGACTTGATCGTGCCGTGTGCTAGTTTGAGGTCTGAGTGGCAAAAAGCTATAAATGCGAGTAAATATGTGATATCGTCCATGCCCAGCTGTGGACACTTAAGCTGGAATCTAGAAAAATGGGACCACGCCGTCTTGTACGTCCTAGCCGTGTTCTCGGACAATGACCTCTGCATGAGGAGCCTGGCTGTGGCCAGGTGCGTGTTCAAGGCATGACTAACAGGTTGTGCGATGGTGTAGGGATTGGTACAGGGTCCACCTCTGGTGAAATCTGAAAGAAAAATTGCAGTTTACCTCTAGATAGAGCATCTGCTGCCACGTTTACCTTGCCGGGAATATGTGCACATTCAAAATGAAACTGGTGCTGTAGAGCCAACCAGATAAACCGTCTCATGAAGGCCATGATTTCACTGGAGTCTGACCTACCCTTATTGATCAGTGCTGCCAGACCTTCGTTATCGGTCAGAATCAACACTGTGTTCTTGCGCCAGTGAGCTCCCTACGCCTGTGCTGCAGCGACAATGGGGTAGATCTCGAACAACGAGGATGACTGGGAAAACCCAGGTATGGAAGTAACCTCGGGTGGCCAAGCGCTGGCCATCCAGTGGTTGCCGTAAATGGCGGCGAAGCCCAGAGCTGATGAAGCATCGGCGTGGAGGACGGGGGAGTGGCTGGACACTGAGGGAGTAAACAATGAAATACCATTCCAGTTGGAAAGGAACTGGTCCCACATCACTAGATCGGCCAGAGCTCGTTGATCTAGCCTCACCTGGCTATCTTGGTCGGTGGCTGATGGAAGAAAGCTAAGGAGTCTGGAGATGAAAGTCCTGCCTTGCGGGATGATCCTCATGGCACAATTGAGCATGCCAAGCAGGCTTTGGAGCTCCACTCTAGAGCAAATGCCTGCGCAAGCTAACTTGAGGATATTATCTCTGAGTCTACGTAGTTTGTCCGGAGGCAAACTAGCTTGCAATGTAACGGTGTCTAGTTGGATACCTAAAAAGTTCAAACTGGTGTGCGGGCCCTCGAGCTTATGATTCGCTACTGGAACACCGAGTTTGCTGAACACTTCGGTCAAGACTCCTAGATCACCTGGAGGCCGTGACGGAGGTTCGATCAGCAGAAAGTCGTCTAGATAGTGGATGACGTGATGGGCACTGAAGGTGTGCTCAAGGATCCAGTGTAGACTGCTGGCAAACTGATCGAATAGCCAAGGGCTTGATTTTGAGCCAAACGTGAGACAGTTAGCGAAATAATACAGCCCGTCCCACCTAACGCCATGCCACTGCCATAGTTGGGGGTGAATGGGCAGCAGTTTAAAAGCATCGGTGATATCTGCCTTTGACAGCCACGTGTGCTGCCCCAAAGACAGTATGACCTGAATTGCCTCGTCTATGGACGCATATTTCATGCCGAATTCCTCGGAGGGAATGAGAGCATTGAGGCTAGGCACGTCAGAAGAATGTGGAGCTGACAGGTCATAAATCAGGCGTTTTTTATTGGAGAACTTGCCAACAACCATGCCTATCGGACTAATTCTCCAGCAATCGAAAGGGGGCTGGCGCAGAGGACCTATCAGGTAGCCCTTTGCCACCTCTGCTTGAATGAGGCCACTGACTGCCTCGGAGTTCCTGACAGCAGACAGCAAATTCCTACATTCGTACGTGGTCTGTGGTAGGGATATCTGGCCTGTGTGGAAACCTACAGTGAAACAGTTTAGGAGGAACCTCACCCACTGTTGGTCTGGATGATCAGCCAGGAATGTGGCTAGCGTGTCAACATGCACCCTGCCTAGTCATGCCGGGTGAATGCTTTTCTGGGGGCACGCTGTCTTGGGGTGGGCCCTGAAGCAGTTGGTGCATAAATGCAGCAACCGGCATTGGCTGTAGAAGCACCCTGTGTAATTGAAGTTATTGCAAATTTGCGATTTGCCTAAGTACTTGACGAACCGGCCTAATTTATCAACCCCTGTGGCGGATTTGGGCATGACGCTATCGGGTACCTGCCTAGTCTGGGAGCTGCCTGACGGAGGATTGCTGGAGGAGCACCACTCTGCGGTGTGGGAGTGTGAACTGCAAGTGGAACAAGCAGGGGCTCTCAAGCCAGCAAAATGGCGGCAAAAAAGCTTGATGTCCGTCACTGCCCAGTCGACGGTGTGCTGGAACTGTGTGAGTAAGGCTGCTGCCCTGTGATACTCGTAGAAGGCCGTGCCACCGTATTTGTGGCCTAGGTCTACCACTTTGTAGAGGTATAGGTCTAATTCTTCACGGCGAGTGGGCGACACGGAACAGATGACGTCCCGGTATAGGCTAAACGCCAGCACAAACTCAGTAATACTGAGTTTGCGGTTTAGCCTGATGTCCCGTGACTTGAGGACGACGGACACCTCCCCGCAGGCGATGGTCTTATTATCAGGTACCTCATGTGTAGCGATGAGCAGACAGGCTAAATTGACATCCTTACCGTATAGAATATCCTGCCTAACGTTGGCCGGAATGAAATGCGATGGTGCGACATTGGGGAAGTTGGGGGGGGGGGGTTCGCCGCAGACGTGGAGGGAACTGACGGAGACATGAGTGTTGGGGCGCCAGCGCTGGAGGTGGATGCCCTGTTTTGAATTTCCTCTAGTCTGGTTTGGAAGCCAGACATGGAGGACACCATGTTGTCAATTGCCGCATGTAACTGGGTAATGGAAGTCTGTATGGTGTTGGGCGTAAGCAACTTTTGACTGGAGCCTGGTTCGAACTGTAGCAAACGAAAAAGTTCGGCCTTCCTAGCAGATGCTGGGAAAGGAATCCCTCTGCGTAACAGTTCCGTAGTTATTCTGGATATGGTCCATGACCTTAGGGAGGGGGTCATGCCTCTTTCTGACTGTACGTCCCCGCTGGCTTGGGATGACACAGATGCAGTCGGAACCTGGTTGTGTGGCAGCTCCATCTAGAATATATGAAATGCATGACACGATGGCTAGCTAAACGTGACGATTGCCCGTACCATGCAACCTGGTGAACTAGTTTGGGAAGAAAGACTAACCATGCAAGCTGTGCCTGAGGAAAATTACGCGCAACACTCGTGTACCCTGACACCCCCTGCCACCTTGTGTACCCCGAGACGGGGCATGTACAGCCGTGACTGCTGATGACCGTGGGGGCCCACAACTGCGTGTGAGTGGGTTAAAGTGGATGCGTGTGAGACAGGAGACCTGTACGCTCGAACTGTAAGCCGTACCGAGCTGGGACTAAACTGGCGCCTGTAGACGTGACAGGACTTGCGTCATCTCTGAAGACGTGACAGAGTTGCGTATGCCTGAAGTCGTGTCAGGACTTAGACTGAGTCTGAAGACGTGACAGACTTGACGAGTTTGCCTGAGGACGTGACAGGTCTTACGTTGAGTCTGAAGACGTGACAGAACTGGCAAATGCTGAAATGCGACGGAATTGGCGTGAGAGTCTGAGCACGTGTCAGAAGTGGGGCGGCTGGGATATGCCGTGACTATCAACTGAGTCTGAGGACGTGACAGACCTGCCGAGGCTGAACGTGCAGGGACTGCGTGCGAGTCTGAGGACGTGACAGACCTGCCGAGGCTGAATGTGACGGGACTGCGTGTGAGTCTGAGGACGTGACAGACCTGCCGAGGCTGAACGTGCCGGGACTGCGTGTGAGTCTGAGGACGTGACAGACCTGCCGAGGCTGAATGTGCCGGGACTGCGTGTGAGTCTGAGGACGTGACAGACCTGCCGAGGCTGAATGTGCCGGGACTGCGTGTGAGTCTGAGGACGTGGGGAGAAACCCTTTTTTTTTTTTTTTTTTTTTTTTTTTTAAATGGCTGTACATGAACCCCTGGTGAGGAGTGGTACCCCTGGTGCGAAGAGAGCGAGGAAGAGAGGAGAGAGAAAGGGGGGAGAGAAAATAAAATAAATTTCCCTTTACCGGATCCTGATGGACGAAGTATGTGACTACTTGACTGTGAACAAAAACCGAGCGCCAGGTCAGCTTAGAAAAATTAAGCCTGACCTAACTGTGTTACTGAAATCTACCTGCACCAGGATTTGTAGGAGTTTGATACTCTGACCGTGCGAGCCCTTGAAGCCTGAGATGACACCTATTATGGGATAAAAATGCATCAATGATATTGATAGTACTGATTACCGAATGCCCATAATCGGACGTCTAGACAAGTATGTGCACCCGTTCGCTGCTCCAGCGCGGAACCAGCAGCAGAATAATGACGTATGCCCAGCGTAAGTATGCTTTGAATTGCGTACTGACCGGACTGCGGTATCAAGAACGGTACGGTTTGCGACACAGAAGCTGCGGTACGCCGAACAGATGAGATACGGAATGTGGCTGTACGGTACCGTACGCACCATGTGTGAATAGATGTCTGACCCCCGACTGTGAACGCGTGGTGGAAGGGACCGGGTACCCTGTGACTGCGTGGGTACTGCAACTCTGGAGGTATGACATCCGACAGCACGCTGGGAGCTATCACGGGATCGCCCGCCTGAGGTCGTAGCCTGGGAAGTGCGTGGTGGGCGAGTGTAGATGGCGATGGTGGAGCCAACTGCATTCTCCGGCGGATCGGGACGTGTACTAGATATGTGGTACCGCCGCTAGGAGGAAGCTGTCGGCTGCATGCACCCGGTAACATGGCTGCCCGGCGAGGAGTGAAGTGGTGCGGCTGCCGAACCGTCCGCCGCCTGAACGTGGGGCGAGAGGCCAGGGGCATGCGCCCGTTACCTGTGCCGGGATGCCTGCCGGACGGGAGCGGCTGTAGGTGCGGAGATGAAGCGCTGCTGCACGCAGGACGGCGGCCGTCGGACGCGATTCACCACGTGATCCGGAAGTGACGCACACGCTGCCGAGCCGGAAATCGTAAAGGTAGCCGCCAGGGGGGAGGGCACGGTGGTGCCTTAAATAGTAAGAGCAGGAGCCTCCCCTCCCACAAATACGGCAACTACGTTGCCTACACATAAAGCAATCTTTAGAGTAAATCATTTTTATTGGCATTTTAGTAAAGCATAAAGATCAAGCCATACATCCGAAAATTCTTGATCAAAATAGCATTTGTAAACGCTTATACAAAAGGCTTGCTCCTAGAGCGTAATACGTAGATGGTTTGCATAGTAAGAACAGAGTACATTAAGGTCTACAACAAAAGGACCATAACATCAAGGGGAACGGGGGGAAGGAAAAAAGGAGGGAAGGGAAGGAAGGGCCTTTAAGTAATATTTGGTATTGTCCAACAGCATTGAGTAGTACATAGTTATCCAAAATTTAGGGTGAGTAATTAGGATTGTGGAGCCAAGGACCCCAGGTAAATTGCTTGGATTTAGGAGAGATAGTCGTGCAAGGTATTGAATGTTCATACCTACAAGACGTGTTAACCTCTTGTATGACCTCAGGCAAGGTCGGTGAGGTTGGTTGCTTCCAGTGACGTGTAATAATTAGCTTAGGACTAAGTAAAACATGTCCTGTGATATTCCTATGTACTGGGGGGATAGTGTGTATACCCAGAAACAAGAGAGCCAGCTCCGGGATAGGTTTAATATTCCGGCCTGCCAACCATGATATCAAGTCGAAAACACTGTGCCAATAAGGGGTGAGTATTGGGCAGTCCCACAGAATGTGAAGTAGGGAGCCTTTAGCGCCGCATCCCCGCCAACAATGTGGGGAGGATGAGGGGTAGATTATATTTAGCCTCTGTGGAGTAAGGTACCATTGTAATAGGGTCTTAAGCCCTGCCTCATAGTGGGTGACACATTTAAAATTAGAAGCCAGAAACCTAATAGCTAAAATCCAATCTTCATCTAAGAAAGTCTTCCCCAGCTTTCGTTCCCATTTTTTTATGGGTAAGGTCTTGGTGAATGTGGCTTTGTCTCCTAATTAGGGATGAGCGAACCCGAACTGTATAGTTCGGGTTCTTACCGAATTTTGGGGTGTCCGTGACACGGACCCGAACCCGGACATTTTCGTAAAAGTCCGGGTTCGGTGTTCGCCGCTTTCTTGACGCTTTTTGAAAGGCTGCAAAGCAGCCAATCAACAAGCGTCATACTACTTGCCCCAAGAGGCCGTCACAGCCATGCCTACTATTGGCATGGCTGTGATTGGCCAGAGCACCATGTGACCCAGCCTCTATTTAAGCTGGAGTCAAATAGCGCCGCCCGTCACTCTGCTCTGATCAGCATAGGGAGAGGTTGCAGCTGCCACGTTAGGGCGAGATTAGGCTACTTTCACACTAGCGTTCGATCGGATCTGTTCTGAACGGATCCGCTCATATTAATGCAGACGGTGGCTCCGTTCAGAACGGATCCGTCTGCATTATATTGGCAAAAAATGGCTAAGTGTGAAATTAGCCTGAGCGGATCCGTCCAGACTTTTACATTGAAAGTCAATGGGGGACGGATCCGTTTGAAGATTGAGCCATATTGTGGCATCTTCAAACGGATCCGTCCCCATTGACTTACATTGTAAGTCTGGACGGATCCGCACGCCTCCGCACGGCCAGGCGGACACCCGAACGCTGCAAGCAGCGTTCAGGTGTCCGCCTGCTGAGCGGAGCGGAGGCTGAACGCCGCCAGACTGATGCAGTCTGAGCGGATCCGCATCCATTCAGACTGCATCAGGGCTGGACGGAAGCGTTCGGGTCCGCTTGTGAGCCCCTTCAAACGGAGCTCACGAGCGGACAGCCGAACGCTAGTGTGAAACTAGCCTTAGGCAGTGATTACGCTCCTAAGGACTTCATTCAGAGATCGATCTGCAGCTGTGGATGATTGAACTGCTGCTATTGATTTGCTCACTGTTTTTAGGCTGCCCAGAGCGTTTTTCAGTCACTTTTTTCTGGGGTGATCGGCGGCCATTTTGTGTCTTGTGGTGTGCCAGCACAAGCTGCCACCAAGTGCATTTAACCCTCAATGGTGTGGTTGTTTTTTGGCTAAATCCTACATCAGGGTGAAGCTGTCACACCAAGTGCATTTAACCAGCAATAGTCTGGTTATTTTTTGGCCATATACTACATCAGGGGCAAGCTGAGCCTGTCACCAAGTGTATTTAACCCTCAATGGTGTGGTTGTTTTTTGGCTAAATCCTACATCAGGATGAAGCTGTCACACCAAGTGCATTTAACCAGCAATAGTCTGGTTATTTTTTGGCCATATACTACATCAGGGGCAAGCTGAGCCTGTCACCAAGTGCATTTAACCCTCAATAGTGTGGTTGGTCAAGCTGTCACACCAAGTGCATTTAACCATCAATAGTGTGGTTATTTTTTGGCCATATCCCAGTCTAATTCTGTCAGTAAACCTATACCTGTCACCCAGCGCCTAAATACTAGGCCTCAAATTTATATCCAGCTAAATCTGTCATTACTGTTGTACTGTTGTGGCTGGTCAAGTTATTTAGTGTCCGTCAAAGCACATTTTTTGTTCTGGGTTGAAATACAATTCCCAATTTCGCAATTTCCTAATTTAGTGGTTTCTGCTGTATCAGAGCTATTTTAAATCTATCCCTAAAAGGGTATATAAGATTCAAGGTGCACATAGGGTCATTCTGAATAACTTCACACACACGGTATTGTGCATTTCCAAGTCTAATTCTGTCAGTAAACCTATACCTGTCACCCAGCGCCTAAATACTAGGCCTCAAATTTATATCCAGCTAAATCTGTCGTTACTGCTGTACTGTTGTGGCTGGTCAAGTTATTTAGTGTCCGTCAAAGCACATTTTTTGTTCTGGGTTGAAATACAATTCCCAATTTAGCAATTTCCTAATTTAGTGGTTTCTGCTGTATCAGAGCTATTTTAAATCTATCCCTAAAAGGGTATATAATATTCAAGGTGCACATAGGGTCATTCTGAATAACTTCACACACACACACGCTACTGTGCATTTCCAAGTCGAATTCTGTCAGTAAACCTATACCTGTCACCCAGCGCCTAAATACTAGGCCTCAAATTTATAGTCAGCTAAATCTGTGGTTATTTCTGTGGCTGGGCAAGTTATTTAGTGTCCGTCAAAGCAGAGTTTTTGTTCTGGGTTGAAATACAATTCCCAATTTAGCAATTTCCCAATTTAGTGGTTTCTGCTGTATCAGAGCTATTTTAAATCTATCCCTAAAAGGGTATAAAAGATTCAAGGTGCACATAGGGTCATTCTGAATAACTTCACACACACGCTACTGTGCATTTCCAAGTCTAATTCTGTCAGTAAACCTATACCTGTCACCCAGCGCCTAAATACTAGGCCTCAAATTTATAGTCAGCTAAATCTGTGGTTATTTCTGTGGCTGGGCAAGTTATTTAGTGTCAGTCAAAGCACAGTTTTTGTTCTGGGTTGAAATACAATTCCCAATTTAGCAATTTCCTAATTTAGTGGTTTCTGCTGTATCAGAGCTATTTTAAATCTATCCCTAAAAGGGTATATAAGATTCAAGGTGCACATAGGGTCATTCTGAATAACTTCACACACACATGCTACTGTGCATTTCCAAGTTGAATTCTGTCAGTAAACCTATACCTGTCACCCAGCGCCTAAATACTAGGCCTCAAATTTATAGTCAGCTAAATCTGTGGTTATTTCTGTGGCTGGGCAAGTTATTTAGTGTCCGTCAAAGCACAGTTTTTGTTCTGGGTTGAAATACAATTCCCAATTTAGCAATTTCCTAATTTAGTGGTTTCTGCTGTATCAGAGCTATTTTAAATCTATCCCTAAAAGGGTATATAAGATTCAAGGTGCACATAGGGTCATTCTGAATAACTTCACACACACACGCTACTGTGCATTTCCAAGTCGAATTCTGTCCGTAAACGTATACCTGTCACCCAGCGCCTAAATACTAGGCCTCAAATTGAAAGCGACGGAATGAGGCGCAGCCATAATGGAGTGCGGCTTGACTTAGGGGGAAGACCGCAGGATGGGAAAGGTTAAGCAGGGCTAGGGGTTGGTTTAAGGGAGGAAGAGGAGGGTCAGCAGATTCACGGGAAGTACATATATGTATGTATAGGAGGGGCTTAAGGCAGTGATAGGATAGAACAAGTGCGTTTATGATGTCGTCTCTGGAGGAGTTAATGGCTGCGGTTAGGGCGGCAGTGCAAGTGCACGGTGCTGCACGTTTGCAGGAGTCTATGCTGTCGGTCCTGAACCCCCCTCCTGCGTCTGCTGAGTCTGCACGTCCTTGCCGGGCTAGGCGGTCGGTCCCACCGGAGCGCCTGAGCCCTGAGGCTACACCACGTGTGCGCCGGCGAGTGAGGAGTCCCTCCAGGCACCCTCCGCTGCGGTCTGTGCGGGCTGATGCGGTCCCCAGGCGCAGCGGGAGGACTGCGGCGAGATGTGGTCGGCTGGCGGGAGAGGGACAGTCCGGTGCGGGTCCCGTCTCCCGGTCTCCGAGGGGGAGAAAGAGTAGGAGTGCGGCTGCCTCGCCGCCGGAGGAGTCGCGGCGGCGCGAGGTCGAGGCTTACCTGCAGAGCGCGGTGCTGTGACGGCTGGGTCACGTGCTGGCCTGGGCCTTGTGGATGCCGGCGAGAACGTGTTGCATGCGCCGCGGTCGGTGTCCTCTGACCGGCGGCTTCATCACGGCAGGAGTGTGGAGCGGAGTCCTGCTGCTGGTGTGATGAGCGCGGCGCGACCTCTAGTGGTGGGTTGGCGTCATAGCACCTTGCTCAGGACTGTTGAGGGGGTTGCGCTCCCTGGTGTGGACCGAGGTACTGCGGCTCACAGTGTCCCTGCTGTGGAGCCTGGATTTCCGGATATGGCATTGGTGAGGAGTTCGCGGCCAGGTGTGGTGGCCTCTGCTACGACGGGTGTTGAGGATGTCTGGCTTCAGCAAGTTGAGTCTGAAGGGGAGTCGTCGCAGCTGGAGGACGGTGAAGTGGACCCAGGAGAGGGATCTGCGGCTGGCGGTCTGGCCAGCTCCTTCGGGGGCGACGCTGAGCCATCCAGGAGTGACGTCCCGTCGGTGATACCTGAAGGAAGGCTTGCGGCTAGTTGTCTGGCATGCTCACGTTGCTGTCACGGTTGGGTCCGGGTTCTGCTGGGTCCCCGGCGGCGGTATGGTCTCCTGCTCCGGAGGTGGCGCTGGTTCCAGGGGCGGCGCGGGGTTTGTTGGGGGCGGGTGATGAGGGCGCGGGGGCTGGTGTGGTGGCCTCGGGTTCCGGAGTGGCGGCTCCGGAGTGGCGTGAGATTTACGTGTGTTTGAGGGGCCGTTGGGGGCTCATTTGAAGCAGGAGGTCAGGGAGAAGATATGGAAAGATGAATATGTTGAGATTTTTTCTTTTCTTCCGTTGGAGAAATTTAATTTGGATAGGGGTAAGCCGGATGAGAGTAAGAAGGAGGAGGAGGAAAGTAGGCGGTATAGGTTGATTCCGCGGACTTTTCAGAATTGGCTGCAGGCCTTTGCGATTTTGGCCAGCGTGGTGGGGGAAAAGGCTCCTGAGCACTGCTCGGCCCTTTTTTGCTATATGGATGCGATAGGAGAGGCGCATCGGACGTATGGGGGTGTGGCGTGGCTCAGGTACGACGAGCAGTTCCGGCAGCGGAAGGCGGTCCGGCCTAGCATTCGTTGGGACCACAAGGATATTGGTCTTTGGATGCGGTTGATGGCGGCGCCCCGGGGGGGGTCTCAGCCCTTTCGTGGGGCGGCCGGGGGTGCCTCGGCTGCGGAGCCTCAAGGGGGGGCTAGATGGGGTTATTCTTGGCAGTACAATGAGGGAGATTGCCGGTTTTTGTCCGACTGCAGGTACAAGCATGAGTGCTCCGGTTGCGGCAGGGCCCATAGCCTGTCTCGATGCTTCCGGCGTGGGAAGGGTAAAGGACCCGAGGCTATGCAGAAAAGGGGCGACGCCGGTGGGAGTGGGAGAGATGGAGCCGTATTTAAGGACGTACCCAAATAGGGAGGCGGCTCGGTTGTTGGAGGGGTTTACCGTGGGGTTTGTTATTCCTTGTGGTTTGGTCGGGGCTCAGGTTGCGTCCCGGAATTTGTCTTCGGCTTTGCGTTTTCCTGAGGTGGTGAGGGAGAAGATTGTGAAGGAGGTTGCGGCTGGTAGGGTTGTCGGCCCCTTTGCGGAGTCTCCTTTGCCTGATTTGTGGGTTTCCCCTTTGGGTTTGGTCCCTAAGAAGGAGCCCAATAAATTCAGGCTCATTCACCATTTGTCTTTTCCGGTGGGTGGGTCGGTGAATGACGGGATAGCGGACGAGTTGTGCTCGGTGTCATACACGTCTTTTGACGAGGCTGTGCGTTGGGTGCGGCGTTTTGGGCAGGGCGCTCTGCTTGCTAAAACTGATATCGAGGCGGCTTTTCGGTTGTTGCCCATTCACCCAGATAGTTTCCATTTGCTTGGTTTTTGGTGGGAGGGTTGTTTTTATGTGGATTGTTGTTTGCCCATGGGGTGTGCGATCTCGTGCTCTTTGTTTGAGTCGTTTAGTTGTTTTCTTGAGTGGGTGGTGAAGCAGGAGGCGGGGTGGAGCTCTGTTTTGCACTACCTGGATGATTTCTTGTTTTTGGGCCCGGCGGGGTCCAGGGTGTGTGCTGTCTTGCTGCATACGATGGAACGGGTGGCGGCGCGTTTTGGCGTGCCATTGGCCGTGGATAAGACGGAAGGTCCGTCCACGGTCATCAAGTTTTTGAGGATTGAGATTGACAATTTGGCTATGGAATGTCGTCTGCCTGGCGATAAGGTGCTGGATCTGTTGCAGGAGGTGGCGTTTTTGAGGCGGGCTAGGAAGGTTCAGCTCAAGCGGGTTCAGTCGGTTTTGGGTAAGTTGAATTTTGCTGGTCGCATTTTGCCGATGGGGCGGGTTTTTTGCCATCGTTTGGCTTTGGCGACGGCGGGTGTTACTGTGCCTTTTCATTATTTGCGGTTGCCGGGGGCTGTGAGGGATGATTTGGCGGTGTGGGAGTCCTTTTTGATGGATTACAATGGAAGGTCTGTGTGGATGGACGCGGTGGTTAGTAATGTGGATTTGGAGTTGTTTTCGGATGCGTCTGGTTCGTGTGGTTACGGTGTTTTTTGTAGGGGGCAGTGGAGTGCGGAGGCGTGGCCGGTGGAGTGGAAACGGGCTGGTTTCCTTTCCAATTTGGTGTTGTTGGAGCTTTTTCCGATTGTTCTGGCTACTGAATTGTGGGGGGACTGGCTCAGGAATCGGCGGGTGCGTTTTTACTGCGATAATATGGGTGTTGTTCAAGCGATTAACAGCCAGTCCGCCAATTCACCGCCGGTATTGAATCTACTGCGGCATCTGGTGTTACGGGGGTTGCGGTTGAATGCCTGTTTTGTTGCAGTACATGTCCCGGGTGTGGATAACTCACTTGCTGATTCCCTTTCTCGATTTCAGTGGGAGCGTTTTCGAGGTCTGGCGCCGGGTGCCGAAGTCCGAGGGTTGCCCTGTCCCCAGTGGCTCTGGAGCGTGGCCTTGGGGTTTCAGCGGACTTGATTAGGAGGTCGATTAGTAGCGGTACGTGGTCGGCTTACTCTTCTGTGTGGTCTTTGTGGGAGGCTTTGATTGAGCAGGTGGGTGGTTGTAGCTCGTTGGAGGATTTTCGGACGTTGTTGGTTTTCTGGGTGGGCACGTGTTATGCTGCTGGTTTGTCCTTTTCGGTGGCGTCGAAGAGGGTGGCGGCGGTTGCATTTTGGTTGCGGTTGCGGGACATCGCTGATGTGTCTCTGTGTTTTATGGTGCGGCAGGCGTTGAAGGGTTATCGCCGGGGAAGGCTGCGGAGGGACACCCGTAGGCCGGTGTCATTGGCGGTGTTGCAGATGCTGTGGACGGCGGCGGGGTCGGTTTGTGAGTCGGCATTCGAGGTGTGTCTGTTTAGGGCGGCGTTTACATTGGCCTTTTTCGGGGCATTTCGCATATCGGAATTGGTGGCGGCTAGTCGCAAGGGCGATGGGGGTTTGTTATGGGAGGACGTGGAAGAGGTGGATGGTGTTTTGCGGTGTTATATTCGCAGGTCTAAGACGGATCAGGAGGGTAAAGGGGTTTTGTGGCTGAGGCCGTTGGTGGGGTCCTTGCTTTGTCCTGTGCGGTGTGTAGGGGATTTCTTGGTGGTTAGGCCCGGTGGTTTGGGGACGTTCCTGGTTCATCGGGATGGTTCGCGGTTGTCGCGTTTTCAGTTTGTCGCTGTTTTTTGGAAGTGCTTGGCGGCAGCGGGTTTACCTGCTAAGGAGTACGCCTCTCATTCGTTTCGGATTGGGGCTGCGACCGAGGCGGCCAGGTGGGGCCTGGGGGAGGAGGTTATTCGGCGTATTGGGTGCTGGGAGTCTGATTGTTTTCGATCTTATATTCGGCCTCATCTGTTGTGAGGGGTGTGGGTTGGGTTGAGCGTGGGGATGATGCGAGTTGTTTGGTTGGTGGTTGTGGTTAATTGTGTTTGTTTTGTTGCAGGGTCGGCGCCTTGTTTGGCTTGGATTTTCGGGCACTCGTATGTTCATTGGGGGGCCTTGCGAGCGGATGTCCGGAGAAATGGACGTCAACTGGGCTTCTCGGCGGACGAGATGCAGATTAGGTGGATAGGTGGTTCTGTGGGGGCGGGTTTTGCCCGAGTTTCTTTTGAATGTGCGGTTGGATCGGCCTCCGGATATTTTGGTTTTGCATGTTGGTGGGAATGATTTGGGGGTACGTCGTTCGCGTGATGTCATTCGGGATATTAAGCTGGATGTGTTGCGGCTGTTGGCGGATTTTCCGGATGTTTTGTTGGTGTGGTCGGAGGTGGTGGCGAGGAGTAGCTGGCGGTTTGCTAGGTCGGTGGAGCGAGTTAATAAAGCTCGGGCAAAACTGAATAAGGAGGTTGGACGATTTGTGCGCAGGCAAGGTGGGATAGTGGTGCGTCATAAGGAATTGGAGGCGGCGTCGCCTCAGTTCTTGCGAGCGAATGGAGTGCACCTTAATAATGTTGGGATGGACATGTGGGCGTTGGGCATTCAGGAGGGTCTGGAGACGGCCCTTAGGGTGTGGCAGGACGCCCACAGGTGAGGTGTCACCTGTGGTCTTCTGGTGGCTGATTTATATGGGATCCTGGGGAGCAATACAATGGTTAAGAGATGCGGGACATGTTGGAGCCTGCATCTCATGTGGTTTGGCAATGCTGAGGATGGGGCTCCTGTTTGGGCTAAAAGGCCTACAGGAGGAGTTGCGTGGATACTTCAAGGATTTGGTGCTCTTGGGTCGGTGAGTGCGGCCAAGGGTAAGCTTGAAGTATATGGTGAGACGGTTAAGGAAGATGACGCTTGTTTGGGTTGCCCTCCAGGATCCTTGTTATGGTGCAGTAGGTCATGACGTTGAAGGTTGTGTTAAAAGTGTCTGTTGTTATTATTGTTATTATTATTATTGTATATGAATAATAAAGTTCGGCCGTCATGGTCATTTTCTCCAAAGAAAGAAGGTGTCGGTGTGGTTATTGAAAGGTATAGGTTAGTAGGAAAGACGGAGGAAGTTCTTCCATCCTATTAAGTCATTATATTCAGCTAAATCTGTGGTTACTGCTGTGCCTGTATTAGTGTAATACGGTACCTAAATAGATAGCCAGATAGTGTTAGGTGTCTGTAAAAAAAGGCCTGAATTTGAATTCAATACATTGGGCCAAATAATATTTTTGTTGTTGTGGTGACCGATAACAATGAGGAAAACATCTAGTAAGGGACGCGGACGTGGACATGGTCGTGGTGGTGTTAGTGGACCCTCTGGTGCTGGGAGAGAACGTGGCCGTTCTGCCACATCCACACGTCCTAGTGTACCAACTACCTCAGGTCCCAGTAGCCGCCAGAATTTACAGCGATATATGGTGGGGCCCAATGCCGTTCTAAGGATGGTAAGGCCTGAGCAGGTACAGGCATTAGTCAATTGGGTGGCCGACAGTGGATCCAGCACGTTCACATTATCTCCCACCCAGTCTTCTGCAGAAAGCGCACAGATGGCGCCTGAAAACCAACCCCATCAGTCTGTCACATCACCCCCATGCATACCAGGGAAACTGTCTCAGCCTCAAGTTATGCAGCAGTCTCTTATGCTGTTTGAAGACTCCGCTGGCAGGGTTTCCCAAGGGCATCCACCTAGCCCTTCCCCAGCGGTGAAAGACATAGAATGCACTGACGCACAACCACTTATGTTTCCTGATGATGAGGACATGGGAATACCACCTCAGCATGTCTCTGATGATGACGAAACACAGGTGCCAACTGCTGCGTCTTTCTGCAGTGTGCAGACTGAACAGGAGGTCAGGGATCAAGACTGGGTGGAAGACGATGCAGGGGACGATGAGGTCCTAGACCCCACATGGAATGAAGGTCGTGCCAATGACTTTCACAGTTCGGAGGAAGAGGCAGTGGTGAGACCGAGCCAACAGCGTAGCAAAAGAGGGAGCAGTGGGCAAAAGCAGAACACCCGCCACCAAGAGACTCCGCCTGCTACTGACCGCCGCCATCTGGGACCGAGCACCCCAAAGGCAGCTTCAAGGAGTTCCCTGGCATGGCACTTCTTCAAACAATGTGCTGATGACAAGACCCGAGTGGTTTGCACGCTGTGCCATCAGAGCCTGAAGCGAGGCATTAACGTTCTGAACCTTAGCACAACCTGCATGACCAGGCACCTGCATGCAAAGCATGAACTGCAGTGGAGTAAACACCTTAAAACCAAGGAAGTCACTCAGGCTCCCCCTGCTACCTCTTCTGCTGCTGCCGCCTCGGCCTCTTCTGCTGCTGCCGCCTCGGCCTCTTCCTCCGCCTCTGGAGGAACGTTGGCACCTGCCGCCCAGCAAACAGGGGATGTACCACCAACACCACCACCACCACCTCCATCACCAAGCGTCTCAACCATGTCACACGGCAGCGTTCAGCTCTCCATCTCACAAACTTTTGAGAGAAAGCGTAAATTCCCACCTAGCCACCCTCGATCCCTGGCCCTGAATGCCAGCATTTCTAAACTACTGGCCTATGAAATGCTGTCATTTAGGCTGGTGGACACAGACAGCTTCAAACAGCTCATGTCGCTTGCTGTCCCACAGTATGTTGTTCCCAGCCGGCACTACTTCTCCAAGAGAGCCGTGCCTTCCCTACACAACCAAGTATCCGATAAAATCAAGTGTGCACTGCGCAACGCCATCTGTAGCAAGGTCCACCTAACCACAGATACGTGGACCAGTAAGCACGGCCAGGGACGCTATATCTCCCTAACTGCACACTGGGTAAATGTAGTGGCAGCTGGGCCCCAGGCGGAGAGCTGTTTGGCGCACGTCCTTCCGCCGCCAAGGATCGCAGGGCAACATTCTTTGCCTCCTGTTGCCACCTCCTCCTTCTCGGCTTCCTCCTCCTCTTCTTCCACCTGCTCATCCAGTCAGCCACACACCTTCACCACCAACTTCAGCACAGCCCGGGGTAAACGTCAGCAGGCCATTCTGAAACTCATATGTTTGGGGGACAGGCCCCACACCGCACAGGAGTTGTGGCGTGGTATAGAACAACAGACCGACGAGTGGTTGCTGCCGGTGAGCCTCAAGCCCGGCCTGGTGGTGTGTGATAATGGGCGAAATCTCGTTGCAGCTCTGGGACTAGCCAATTTGACGCACATCCCTTGCTTGGCGCATGTGCTGAATTTGGTGGTGCAGAAGTTCATTCACAACTACCCCGACATGTCAGAGCTGCTGCATAAAGTGCGGGCCGTCTGTTCGCGCTTCCAGCGTTCACATCCTGCTGCTGCTCGCCTGTCTGCGCTACAGCGTAACTTCGGCCTTCCCGCTCACCGCCTCATATGCGACGTGCCCACCAGGTGGAACTCCACCTTGCACATGCTGGACAGACTGTGCGAGCAGCAGCAGGCCATAGTGGAGTTTCAGCTGCAGCACGCACGGGTCAGTCGCACTACAGAACAGCACCACTTCACCACCAATGACTGGGCCTCCATGCGAGACCTGTGTGCCCTGTTGCGCTGTTTCGAGTACTCCACCAACATGGCCAGTGGCGATGACGCCGTTATCAGCGTTACAATACCACTTCTATGTCTCCTTGAGAAAACACTTAGGGCGATGATGGAAGAGGAGGTGGCCCAGGAGGAGGAGGAGGAGGAGGAGGAAGAGGGGTCATTTTTAGCACTTTCAGGCCAGTCTCTTCGAAGTGACTCAGAGGGAGGTTTTTGGCAACAGCAGAGGCCAGGTACAAGTGTGGCCAGCCAGGGCCCACTACTGGAGGACGAGGAGGACGAGGAGGTGGAGGAGGATGAGGATGAAGCATGGTCACAGCGGGGTGGCACCCAAAGCAGCTCGGGTCCATCACTGGTGCGTGGCTGGGGGGAAAGGCAGGACGATGACGATACGCCTCCCACAGAGGACAGCTTGTCCTTACCCCTAGGCAGCCTGGCACACATGAGCGACTACATTCTGCAGTGCCTGCGCAACGACAGCAGAGTTGCCCACATTTTAACCTGTGCGGACTACTGGGTTGCCACCCTGCTGGATCCACGCTACAAAGACAATGTGCCCACCTTAATTCCTGCACTGGAGCGTGATAGGAAGATGCGTGAGTACAAGCGCACGTTGGTAGACGCGCTACTGAGAGCATTCCCAAATGTCACAGGGGAACAAGTGGAAGCCCAAGGCCAAGGCAGAGGAGAAGCAAGAGGTCGCCAAGGCAGCTGTGTCTTGGCCAGCTCCTCTGAGGGCAGGGTTAGCATGGCAGAGATGTGGAAAACTTTTGTCAACACGCCACAGCTAACTGCACCACCATCTGATACGCAACGTGTTAGCAGGAGGCAACATTTCACTAACATGGTGGAACAGTACATGTGCACACCCCTCCACGTACTGACTGATGGTTCGGCCCCATTCAACTTCTGGGTCTCTAAATTGTCCACGTGGCCAGAGCTAGCCTTTTATGCCTTGGAGGTGCTGGCCTGCCCGGCGGCCAGCGTTTTGTCTGAACGTGTATTCAGCACGGCAGGGGGCGTCATTACAGACAAACACAGCCGCCTGTCTACAGCCAATGTGGACAAGCTGACGTTCATAAAAATGAACCAGGCATGGATCCCACAGGATCTGTCCGTCCCTGGTCCAGATTAGACATTAACAACCTCCCCTTAACCATATATTATTGGACTCCAGGGCACTTCCTCATTCAATCCTATTTTTATTTTCATTTTACCATTATATTGCGAGGCTACCCAAAGTTGAATGAACCTCTCCTCTGTCTGGGTGCTGGGGCCTAAATATATGCCAATGGACTGTTGCAGTGGTGGCTGACGTGAAGCCTGATTCTCTGCTATGACATGAAGACTGATTCTCTGCTGACATGAAGCCAGATTGTCTGTTACGGGACCTCTCTCCTCTGCCTGGGTGCTGGGCCTAAATATATGCCAATGGACTGTTGCAGTGGTGGCTGACGTGAAGCCTCATTCTCTGCTATGACATGCAGACTAATTCTCTGCTGACATGAAGCCAGATTGTCTGTTACGGGACCTCTCTCCTCTGCCTAGGTGCTGGGCCTAAATATATGCCAATGGACTGTTGCAGTGGTGGCTGACGTGAAGCCTGATTCTCTGCTATGACATGAAGACTGATTCTCTGCTGACATGAAGCCAGATTGTCTGTTACGGGACCTCTCTCCTCTGCCTGGGTGCTGGGCCTAAATTTATGAAAATGGACTCTTACAGTGGTGGGTGACGTGAAGCCTGATTCTCTGTTATGACATGAAGACTGATTCTCTGCTGACATGAAGCCAGATTGTCTGTTATGGGACCTCTCTCCTCTGCCTGGGTGCTGGGCCTAAATATATGCCAATGGACTGTTGCAGTGGTGGCTGACGTGAAGCCTCATTCTCTGCTATGACATGCAGACTAATTCTCTGCTGACATGAAGCCAGATTCTCTGTTACGGGACCTCTCTCCTCTGCCTGGGTTCCGGGGCCTAAATATCTGAGAATGGACTGTTCCAGTGGTGGGTGACGGGAAGCCAGATTCTCTGCTATGGGACCTCTCTCCAATTGATTTTGGTTAATTTTTATTTATTTAATTTTTATTTTTATTCATTTCCCTGTCCACATTTGTTTGCAGGGGATTTACCTACATGTTGCTGCCTTTTGCAGCCCTCTAGCCCTTTCCTGGGCTGTTTTACAGCCTTTTTAGTGCCGAAAAGTTCGGGTCCCCATTGACTTCAATGGGGTTCGGGTTCGGGACGAAGTTCGGATCGGGTTCGGATCCCGAACCCGAACATTTTCGGGAAGTTCGGCCGAACTTCTCGAACCCGAACATCCAGGTGTTCGCTCAACTCTAATCCTGAATCTTTTGCCAAATAGGTGACAAAGACGAGGAGAATCTGTCCTCATCAGGTAAACCAGAAGACCCCTCTCCAGAGAATGTCCCAAACTGCGGATGAAACCCATATGCACCAAAAAATGGTGACTTATCAGAGGACTCCTGACGACGGTTATTTAAAGCAAACTCAGCAAGGGCCAAAAAAGAACACCAATCCTCCTGATTCTCCGCCACAAAACAGCGCAGATATGTCTCCAGATTCTGATTGACGCGCTCTGTCTGGCCATTCGACTGCGGGTGGAAAGCAGAAGAGAATGACAACCGAACCCCCAAGCGAGAACAGAAAGCCTTACAGAATCTGGAAACAAACTGTGTGCCCCATCAGAGACTATGTCTGAAGGAATACCATGCAATTTGACAATGTTATCAATAAATGCCTACGCCAGCGTCTTAGCATTGGGCAAGCCAGGAAAAGGAATGAAATGCACCATTTTGCTAAAACGGTCCACCACCACCAGAATCACAGTCTTCCCCGAGGAACGAGGCAGGTCCGTAATGAAGTCCATGGACAGATGTGTCCAAGGACGGGAAGGAATGGGTAACGGAAGGAGAGGACCTGATGGCCGTGAATGAGGGACTTTGGCACGAGCGCAGGTCTCGCAGGCTGCCACAAAACCCTCAACCGACTTACGAAGCGCCGGCCACCAGAATCTCCGAGCGATGAGATCCACTGTGGCTCTTGCCCCCGGGTGCCCAGCAAGGACAGTATCGTGGTGCTCCTTAAAAATCTTGTGTCTTAAAGCGAGAGGCACAAACAACCTCCCAGGAGGACAAAGATCAGGAGCCTCTGACTGGGCTACCTGAACCTCTGCCTCCATTTCAGGATAAAGAGCAGAGACCACCACACCTTCATCCAAAATGGGACCCGGGTCTTCAAAATTCCCACCTCTCGGAAAACAACGTGACAGGGTACCCGCCTTCACATTCTTAACCCCAGGGCGGAACGTGACAACAAAATTAAACCTTGAAAAGAACAAAGACCATCTGGCCTGTCTCGGGTTCAGACGCTTGGCTGAAACCAAGTAGGCCAGATTCTTATGGTCAGTAAACACGATAATAGGGTGTCTAACTCCCTCTAGCCAATAGTGCCATTTCCCAAAAGCTAACTTGATGGCCAACAACTCCCTATCTCCCACATCGTAATTTCTCTCTGCGGAGGAGAGTTTCTTCGAGAAAAAGGCACACGGTCGCCATTTGGCAAGAGAGGGACCCTGAGGCAAAAATAGGTATATCCTTTCCCAAAGTGCATACCTGGAAACCATGAGTTATAGCAAGCAAATTGATTATCAATGAGATTGATAGCTGCTCCACTATCTACAAAAATCTCACAAAAAATGTTCTTGCTCTCTAGCGCCACTCTGGCAGGTAGGACAATACGGGAACTACAAGCAAACGGAAAACCTTAAATTTCAGCATGAACCTTGCCAATAGTAACAGATGGAACGTTTTTAGAGGATTTTTTTCTTTTTGTTTCTTTATTACTCTCAAAAAACTGCCTGAATCTCCTAGAGAGACAAACATTTGCCAAATGATTTATACCTCCACAACAGAAACAAACCTTCCTATGAGAGCTGAATCCTCTATTGTCAGAGGAAAGCAAACCCAGCTGCATGGGCCCCTGCTCAGAAGGGATTGAGAGCGACTGAGACCCCTGTGCACTGAATGAGACCGCCACACTGTCCTTGGACTGAGTATGACAGGAAGGAGTGATCTCTCCTCTCTCTCTAAGATGCCTGTCAATACGAACGGCCCGAGACATGGCAGAGTCCAAGGAGGTAGGTCTCTCATGAAAGGCAAATGCATCTTTCAATCCCTCTGAAAGACCATGGCAAAATTGACTTCGGAGTGCAGCATCATTCCAACCAGTATCTGCTGCCCATCTCCGAAATTCTGAACAGTATATCTCTGCGGACTGTTTACCCTGGCATAAAAGATGTAGTCTAGACTCAGCCAGAGCAATACAATCCGGGTCATCATATATCTGACCCAATTCATCCACTAAACAGAGGGGCCGTGCCCCCACCGGCAGCGAAAAGGCCCAGGACTGAGCGTTATCCCTGAGTCGCGAGATGATGATCCCCACCCTCTGCTCCTCATCACCAGAGGAATGGGGAAGTAGGCGAAAATGGAGTTTGCAAGCCTCTCTAAAACGAACAAAATTCTCACTGCCCCCAGAGAACGTATCCGGGAGCGAGATCTTAGGCTCAAACAAACTCCATGAACGCAAGCTGAACCGGTCACCTGAAACTGAGAAACTGTTTTACGGAGATCTGCTACCTCCAATGAAAGACCCTGCATGTGTTCAGTCAAAAGTGAAACCGGATCCATGCTTGAGACGGTTTTGGTGGTTTATAATGTCACGGAAGGTGTACAGAAAACTAGAAGACACAAAATGAAGATCCGACTGACTGGATCCAAAACTAAGGAACCAAAGGGAGAGCCCTACAACAGACCTGGCTCTCTCCCTAACTGCTCAGCCTATGCAAAAATCTCAATGGTAGATGATCGCATATCCTCGTACCTCGACTGTATAACACCTGAACACCCTATAATAGGGAGGGGACACGACCACCGGCTCCCTACACTTGATACAGAGGGAGTCAGGGTAACCTGGGATCCAGCAAACAGGAAAACACAAATGAATGAACAAAACTTATCTGTAGAAGACTCAGTAGTAGCATCCAGCATGCACACACTTCAGGAAGTTGTATAAACCGCAAAGTGATGCAATATGGGAAGGGATTTAAAGGGATTCAATCAGTGCAACTACATGACAGCTGAGAGAGGCTAACGAGATGAGAAAACGAAAGCAAAACAAAAGGAACCTCAAGGAGGAGGTTCTGAAGAACGTCTGTCAGAGCTTCTCAGATGTCTGGTGGTGACAATAGGTGACAACTGGGAGAAGGAAATGAGATGAGAAAGTGAAACCAAAACAAAGAACATAATGCAAGAGGTAGAGAAGGACGTCTGTCAGACCTTCTCACAGAACTGGCGGTGACACCTGTGTTACGTGCTGGCCAATCCCCTGTTGAAGGCGCAGGCCCGCAAATTACTGTTCCTGGAAATGTTGCCATTTAGGCTTGTGAACACTGAGGCCTTCTGCAGTCTGATGTCGGCAGTCATCCCGCATTACGCAGTACCAAGCCGCCACTATTTTTCAAGGTGTGCCGTGCCTGTCTTACACAGACATTGTAACATCACACGTGCCCTGACCAGCGCAGTTACTGGGAAGGTCCACTTAACCACGGACACATGGACAACTGCATTTGGCCAGGGACGCTACATTTCCCTGATGGCACACTGGGTGAATGTTGTGGAGGCCGGGAGCGAGTTGTACCCTGGGATGGCACAGATGTTACTTACGCCAAGAATTGCGGGCCCTAATTCCATGAGGGTGTCCGCCACCTCCTACGTTAGTGGTTCCAACTCCCACTTCTCCTCCTCCGCCTCCTCCTTCACTTCCACCTCCGAATTATCCACGTGCAGCACCAGTCAGTTATCAGTCAGTATCTGGAAGCTGTGTAGCACTGCAGTTGGGAAGCGCCAATAGGCCGTGCTGAAGTTGATATGCTTAGTGGACAAACAGCAAACCACCGCAGAGCTGTGGCAGGGAATAAGTGACCAGACTGAGCTGTGGCTCTAGCCAATCAACCTACAACCAGGCATGGTTGTGTCTGATAATGGCCGTAACTTGGTGGCGGTTTTGGAGCTCGGCAAGCTCAGACACATCCCATGCCTAGCCCACGTGTTCAACCTTGTGGTTCAACGGTTTATCAAAACCTACCCCAATTTTCCTGAGCTACTGGTGAAGGTGCGCCGTGTGTGTGCACATTTCCGCAAGTCATCAACAGCTCAGCCGGTATGTCAATGCTGCAGCAGCGCTTGAAATTGCCACCTCACTGGCTGTTGCGCGAGGTGAGCGTGCGCTGGAACTTCACGTTCCAGATGTTGGCCACGCTTTGTGAGCAGCAAAGGGCAGTAGTGGAATACCAGCTGCAACATGGTCGTCTCCTTTCCAGTCAGCTTCCGCTATTCACAAGCGAGGAGTGGGCATGGATGTCTGACCTCTGTGAGGTTTTAAGAAACTTTGAGGAATTAACACTGACAGTGAGCAGCGATAACGCTATTATCAGCGTAACCATCCCACTTCTGTGTCTACTCAAACGCTTGCTGCTCACAATTAAGGACGACGTGGAAATAGGGGAAGGCATTACACAGGGTGATAGCCAGACCACCCTCAGTTTGTCTTATCAGCGCAAATTGGACGATGAAGAGGAGGTGGAGGAGGAGGAGCAGGAGACGTTTGCCTCTGCTACAGAGGGTAGTACCCATGGATGCTTAATTTCACCTGTTCTGCTTGTGTGGGCAGAGGAGGAGGAAGAGGAGATTAAGAGTCATCCTCCTGATGATGACAACGAAGTCTTACCTGTTGGTACTCTGGCACACATGGCTGACTTCATGTTACGCTGCCTTTCCCGTGACCCGCACGTTTAATGCATTTTAGACAACACGGATTACTGGTTGCTTACCCTTCTCAACCCCCGCTACAAAAAGAACTTCTCATCTCTCATTCCTCTGGTGGAGAGGACGAGCAAAACGGTGCAATACCAGAAGATCCTTGTTGAAGAAATTGCTCCAAAAATTTCCATCTGACAACACTGGCGGCAGAGTCCGTAGTTCCTTGGCCAACTGAGGAGGGGAGAAAAGGGGAACACACAGCTGTCCCAACAGTGGCAGGGCAACACTCTCCAAAGCCTGGGACAGTTTCATGACACCCCACCAGCACCTTCATCCTGGAGCGCAGCCTAGTGTCACAAGAAGGGAAAAATTTTGGAAGATGTTGAAGGAGTACATAGCAGACCGTGTCAGCATCCTCAATGATCCCTCAGTGCCTTACAATTGCTGGGTGTCCAAGCTGGACACGTGGCACGAACTACGCTCTACGCCTTGGAGGTGCTGGCCTGCCCTGCCGCCAGCGTTTTGTCTGAGCGGGTATTTAGTGTTGCAGGTGGCATTAAAACAAAAAAGCATATCCGCCTGTAAACTGAAAATGCTGACAGGTTGACTCTTATAAAAATGAACAAGGCCTGAATTTACCATGACTTCTCTACTCCACCAGAGGAAAGCTAAGGAACTTAAAGGCACTTTAAATGTTTTGTTTATATTGTACTGAATACACTGCATTTCCATGCACCTCGTCCACTGAAAAAAGGGTATATGATTGAATCTTCCTTTTCTCATCCTCCTTCGCCTCTTCCATCATATCAACATGCTTATTCATCGCATATATGCCCTCGCATATAATTGTTTACAGGGTCAGCTCACCAGCAGGCCCTCGCATATAATTGCTGCGGTTTTATCTCCGTTCAAAATTCCGGAACCATTAAAATGCATTATTGCCGGATCCGGCAAAACGAGTGTTCCAGCAAAAGTGATCAGTTTTTGCGGTCTGAGCATGCTCAGACCGAAAAGAATGTGAAAAATATAAATGCCAAATCCGTTTTTCCGGATGACACCGGAGAGACGGATCCAGCATTTCCATCCATTTGTCAGACGGATCAGGATCCTGATCCGTCTGACAAATGCCATCAGTTTGCATACGTTTTGACGGATCCGGCAGGCAGTTCTGGCTACGGAACTGCCTGCCAGAATCCTCTGCCGCAAGTGTGAAAGTACCCTTACTTGCCTCATTTACATATATATATAAAATCGTTATTTTGACACAATAAAAGCACTGAGTGCTATGGGGAATGTATATTGCAGACGTGCTAGTGGGGATCTAGCAGCGCGTGTCCGCAGCTCTATAGGCAAAATCCAGATGACAGAATCCCTTTAACTTGTGTAACCAGTATATTTTTTTATGTTTCTGTGGGGATTTGAACTCACAACCTTCTACATTACAGGTAAAAACCTTTACCACTGGGCTATAGAGCTCGATGCTTAGTTACTGTTGAAAAACCTCATAGAAGTTTCTCTTGTATAATATAAAATAAACTTCTACTGAGCATTGATTGAGCATTGAGCTCTATAGCCCAGTGGTTAAGATTTTGGCCCTTAATGTAGAAGGTTGTGAGTTCAAATCCCTATGGAAACTTTTTTTTAAAATAGAGGCTAAATAAAACTTAAATACACAGGGTGTTCCCAACAGTGAAGAATTAGATTTTACTGAGAAAAAAATGGAGCAAGACAAACTTCTATGATGTTTTTCAGCAAGAACATTGCATTGAGCTCTACAGCCCAGGGGTGAAGGTTTTTGCCCTTAAAGGGGTTCTGCACTTTGTTTAAACCGATGATCTTTCCTCAGCATCTGATCGGCGGGGGTCTGACACCCGGGACCCCCGCCGATCAGCAGTTTGAGAAGGTAGCGGCGCTCCAGCAGCGCAGCGGCCATCTCACTGTTTACCGCTGGCCGAGTGACGTCAAAACTCATCAGGACTCGCTTCCTAAAAAAATTTTTTTTTCTTTTCATCGCGATATTCTGACTTTTTTTATAGTTATGTCCACGGAGATGTGCGGGGGCTTATTTTTTTGCGGGACGATCTGTAGTTTTTGACAATACCATTTGGGTTGTGTATGACTTGATCACTTTTTATTCAATTTTCTTGGGAGATAAAGTGATGAAAAAACTCGAAACAGACTTTAAAAAAAAAAATTATGTTATGCCATTCACCATATGAGCTAACTTTTTTGTATTAAAATAGTATGGGCGGTTTTTCTTGCGACGATTCCCATAATTATATTTTTTGGTTGTTTCTTTTTATTTTGGGGAATGGGGGTGATTTAAATTTTTATGTTTTTTTAAGTCCCCCAAGTGGACCACAATTTACAAACATCAGATGTAAATTGCTCCATAAAGCCTCATTCACACGTCAGTTTTTCACAGACGTGTGCTGTACATGTTCTCCACGGACAGCACACGTCCCTATTCATTTTAATGTGTGTATTCAAACATCAGTGTCTTAGCACGGTCCGTGGGTCAATTTTTTTAGCACAGATGCATGCTCTATTTTGTCTGTGTTCACGGATCCATCACGCCCATTATAGTCTATGGGTCTGTGAAAACCACGGATGCCATTCGTGTTGCATCTGTGTTTCACGGATCATTAGGAAGAGATTCTTTGAAAATTATTTTTCAGCTGTTCAGTGTCAGTGAAACACGGATGCAACACGGACAGCAATAAACGGACACACGGATCCTTCACGAACGGCTTTATGGATGCATCACTGACCACCTGCTCATGGATCTGAGCACGGACACGGACGTGTAGAGCGTAGAGCTCCTCACAATGTTCTTCACCCTCATGTCCCCAGAATATGCCACATGCCCTCTACCCTCACAACAATGAGTTCCCCTTTACTCACAGCAACGGAGAGTGTTAAAAACAGGAAGCGCGGGATTCCTCTTCAGGCGCGCTTTCCCCCAGAGGAGATCAGGGAAAGCACCCTGTTCTAAAAATGAGTTGCAGTCTGTACTAGGCTTTCAGGCTCTTTGTTAGTATATCCCAGTTTAGGCCACTAGATGGCAGCACTAAACTGTGATAAAGTGATTTGTATACAGAATAAAGCCTCTTTTCCGCGCTTCTAGTTTTTAACACTCTCAGATGCTGTGAGTAAGGGGAACTCATTGTTGTTGTGAGGGTAGAGGGCATGTGGCATGTGACAGACTGAACCGTCACTGGGGCTGCTGGAGGAGACTGCTGATTGTGTTAGTGATGGGATTAAGATAGTTAATTATAATAGCAGCCGACTCCTATGATACACTCAGGAGATAATCCCATCACATGTGTCTCCTCCTCCCATTCATTCATTATGGAGGGGGCGAAGATATCCATTTGCATGTTCATTGTTGATTGCGTCAAAGACAATGCCAATGTGTTTGTTAATTGCGTCACAGACAATGCCATTGTGTTTGTTGAATAGGGTTAGTTTTGTGTTTAAACTGTACATGATTGGCTGCTATGTCATGTCCTCAGTATGTCATGTGTATATAAGTCAATGCTGTGTGTTCAATAAAGAGTCCCTGTTTTACCATTCATCATGTTGAGGCTGGTGTTTGGGTAACTGATCGACACTGGGAATTGCTATACGCTGAAGATTTGCTATACTCCCCTGGCTATACTATTAGCTCTTGTAAGAGCTTGTTCCAGTTACTTGTTCCTGCATCGCTCTCTGAAGGAAGAGAGCTTCACTCACTGGAGCCTTGTCATAGGTCCAGGGTGGGTAGGAGACGGCGACACCTCAACAAAGCTTTGGCGGTTTGTGGGTTCTGTAGTGCTTACGGTGTCGAGTGGAGTGCTTGGAGTCCTCGGGAAGCGCTAGGAGCAATCATCGACGGACGTACCCGGTCGGGGTGCCAGGAGATCCGTTACATGGCATATTCTGGGGCCATGATGGTGAAGAACATTGTGAGGAGCTCTACGGGGTGTAAATCTGTAAGCGCCGGAATCTACAGAATGCAACTGTGTTGGTTGTTAGTACATTATTAAAAGATTTGGGGCCCCACTTTTGATTTTGCCCAGGGCTACATTTTGTCTAAAAACTGCCCTGTGTGGGGGCCATATATGTGGCATAACTACTGTGAAGAAGAACATATCTGGCCATAACTACTGTGAGGGGGCACATATCTGGCATAACTACTGTAAAGGGGCACATATCTGGCCATACCTGCTGTAAAGGGGCACATATCTGGGAGTACCTGCTGTGAGGGGGCACACATCTGGCCATAAATGCTATGAGGGGGCACATATCTGGCCATAACTGCTGTGAAGGGGTACACACCTGGCCATAACTACTGTGAAGGGGTACATACCTGGCCATAGCTACTGTGAAGGGGTACATACCTGGCCATAGCTACTGTGAGGGGGCACATATCCGTCTATAGCTACTGTGAAGGGGCACACATCCGTCCATAGCTACTGTGAAGGGGCACACATCCGTCCATAGCTACTGTGAAGGAGCACATATCTGGCCATAACTACTGTGAAGGAGGCACATCTGGTCATAACTATTGTGAAGGGAGCATATCTGGGCATAGCTACTGTGAAGGGGGCACATTTGGGCACAACTACTGTGAAGGGGGACCATCTGGGCATAGCTACTATGTGGGGCACCAGTGGCATGCCTGGGGTGTTTGGCACCCGGGGCGGGTCCTTTCTCTGGCACACACCCCCCCACCCCCCAATACTCGACCACATACCTCTTACATCCAGGGACATCTCCTGTCATGTAGACCTTCTCTTTCCTCTTCTCCGTTAGACCCCCATGACAAATTCTTTCAGCTGCATCTGGTCTCTACAGAGTTTGTAACACAGACACGTTAGATTTCTCTGTTTTTCCAACAACCTCACCATCCTGGTGTCCCCATAGTGTCATCCTGCTACCACCCCCAATACTGTGCCCCCCGGTACTATACTGCTGAAAAAATAGTGACCCCAGTAGACATATTGGGGTCATTTATCAAACTGGTGTAATGTAGAACTGGATTTCCAAAAGAGCTGTCAAAAATGGAAGGTGGAATCTGATTGGCTGCTATGGGCAACTAAGCCAGTTCTACTTTACACCAGTTTGATAAATCACCTTAAATGTCCCTATAGTGTCTACAGCAGCTATAATGTCACCTAGAATGCCCCCAGTAATAATAACATCCTATATTGTGCTCCAGGTAATAATCCCTGTATAGTGTCCCCAGAAATAATAGAATTGCCCTTACAGTGCCTCCCCAATAACAACGCTGCCCCCATATAGTAATTTTGTCCACACTACCCCCATAGTAATCCCCCATATTAATTTGCCCCCACACAGTAATTTCCCCCACACTGCCCCATACAGTAATGTCCCCCACACTGCCCCCATATAGCAATTTGCCCCACCCAGTAGTTTCCCCCGCACTGCCCCCCCCACAGTAATGTTCCCCACACAGAAGTTTCCCCCACACTCCCCCCCCCCCCACTGCCCCCACACAGTAATTTCCCCCACACACAGTAATTTCCCCCACACTGCCCCCATATAGTAATTTGCCTCAGAGTAATTTCCCCCTACACTGCCCCCACACAGTAATTCCCCCATACTGCCCCATATAGTAATTTGCCCCACACTGCTCCCATACAGTAATTTGCTCCACACAGTATTTTCTTCCACACTGCCCCCACAGTAGTTTCCCCCAATAACAACGCCCCCTCCCCCTCCCCAGTAACTTCCCCCACACAGACAGATTTACTCGTTTTACGTCTGGAAACAGGCACAAGGATCTGGCTACACAGTGTCGCACAACAAGAAATTTGCGCAACATTTCATGTAATGCATTTCAATGGTGCCGCTATGTAACATGCTTTGACGCAACAGTCGCAAAAGTTCCATCCCATTTACATTTTTTTTAAACCGATGTGTCGCATTCGCAACATGTACCATGTCGCGTTGTGACACCATTAAAATACATTATATCAAATATGTCACTGTGACCCAAAATATAGTCAAAAACCCTTTACCCTACCTACCTATACAACTAGGCCATGTGACCGATGTACGGTGATGTCACATGGCCTAGGAAGAGGCTGTGGCACTCTCGGAGCATCTACCTCTTCTAACATCTGATCGCTGTGGGTCCCGGTTGTTGAGGATAGGATAGGTCATCAACATAAGTTACCGGATGACCCCTTTAATGGAATTATCAGTGGAGGACAGTTATCAAGACCGGTATATTGTACGTCAGTCTAGATTCCTTATGTAGAGGTGCACACCTCTCATATATCTGGCGCTTATTCCACCCATGCGACACACTTTTCTACGGCAGCCTCCTAGCAGCCGTATATTTAAGTATTTATTTGTGCCAGAAAACTAGCATTTAAAAAGTCGCAAAAAAAAGGGGTCATATCACATTTATACACCAAAACAGGCATAAAAAGGTCATAAATGACCCCCTGTATGTTAAGAGGGAGGATTTTGTCCGCAACAAACTCCACCAGGTATCCCATGGCAGAAACTGCTGCGCACTAGGTTTATAATGGAACTAAACCGCGCACAAGCTCCTACAGCTTTGTATGGTGTCAGCGTGGTAACCACTCCAAAAATGGACTGTACATTCTGGCTGGGATCTTGAAAACCACATCAGCCACATCAATTGTGGCGAGGATTCCCATTAAATACAATGGAGTGTGAATTCAGTGCAGACTTGGACTGGTTTTCTGTACCTAATCCACACTGAAACCTGTGCCTAAAATCCTCCATCTGAGCATACCCAAGACTTTCTCCAAATACTCAGTGGGACACATTTACTAAGGGTACTTTCACACTAGCGTTAAACTTTTCCGGCATTGAGTTCCATCCTCGGTGCTCAATACCGGAAAAAAAACGCTTCAGTTATATCCTAATGCATTCTGAATGGAGATAAATCTGTTCAGTATGCATCAGAATGTCTTCAGTTCAGTCACAGCATGCTGCGGTATTACCTCCGTCCAAAACTACGGAACACATGCCGGAACGCCGGGTCCAGCATTAATTTAAATTGCAATGCATTAGTGCTGGATCCGGCATTAAAAATACCTCAATGACGGACCCGGCATTCTGGTCTGCTCATGCGCAGACCTTTAAAAATGTGAAAAAAATAAAAACTGGATCCGTTTTGCCGGATGACACTGGAAAAACGGATCCAGTATTGCAATGCATTTTTCTGACTGATCAGGCATGTTTCCGACCTGATTAGTCTGAAAAATGCCTGATCAGTCAGAAAAAATGACATGCTTTGCATACAGTTTGCCTGATCAGGCAGGCAAATCAGGCAACGGAACTGTCTGCCAGAATCAAAAAACGCAAGTGTGAAAGTAGCCTAAGGCTGTTTTTTTGCGCCAATCTTAGTTTCCACCTTGCGTGTCCATTCGATTAGTCTAATTAGGTGCATCTGTGGCAATCCTTGCACCTTGCGTAAAAATGACTCCAGACCATGGTTGTCATAGCTTTTTGCTAACATTTACGCTTGTTTTCAGGCGTAAATGTTAGTAAATTTGCTAGGGCTGGAGTCCTGGCCCTGGCACAGCCCCCGCCCCTGTCACACCCAACTGGCGGATGTGGCATAAAACCGGCCGTGCTACTAAATATTGTTGCACAATCTGTTAAAAAAGGGGACTTGCGACTATTTTACGCTTAAAATAGTCACACGTCCATTAGTAAATGTGCCCTAGTGGGGTACATTTACTAAGACCGAGTTTTTACGTCAGTCTTAGTTTTCTCCTCATCAGAAATTAGGCGCATCTATGGCAGTCCTTGTCCATTTTGTATTCTGATGTCTATCATCAAGAGTTCACCTGTACATTGGTCATCCTCAGTGGCGATTATAATACACTGCAATCTACTGGAATCACAGAGCAGAAGATCACTGTGGAGCCTAGGCCTGCTATAGCGCAGTGTTGGAAGTCCTATGTAAAGCCACAGCTACATCTGTTTATGAAGGGGTTAAGCTGCATACTGATTGCTGGTAGAATTCCCTGGAGAACCTCAATGATACACCCTGCACCTGAAGTCTTTCATCTCTTACCCTATCACACCGCTGCTCTGGCCTCACACAAGCTATAAAACTCTGGGCTATGGCAGACTGAGGTATTGGTAGCAGCTGGCAGAATGGGCTTGGGCAAAGCAGGGATGAGGCTTGTCTTAGCCCTTTTGGCTTATGGATTGGGGTCTATAGTATGTGTGGCACAGGACTATTGGGATGACCCTTTCCATCTGCAGTGTGGATCTCACACTATGGAGTTCTCTCTACCTTCTTTGTTGGAGGATGCAGCTTTTGCCTTGAGTATCATTGGTAGGTCCTATGTAGTAAGTAGGCTAAGATGTATGTAATGCTGTCTTCTGTGGAAAATGTGGTGCTACTCAATTCTCTTCTATTGCTTAGGCCTCTTGCCCATGAACATAAGGGCTCCATGCCCGTGCTGCAATACACGGGTCACCAGCTGTTTGCATTCTGCATCATGGATGTGGACCCATTTACTTGAATGTGTCTGCAAACCCGGATATGCCTTGTGGAATGGAACCCCATGGAAGCACTATGTAGTGCTTCTGTGGTATATTGTGCTTCCGTTCCCTGAAAAGAGAACTTCTATCTTTGTGGAACTGACAGATTGCAGACCCCATTTGAGTAAATGGGTCTGCTATCTGCATGTGCAATTTGTGGTCCACAGTGTGGGCATGGAGCCTTTTAGTTAGTGGGCAAAAGGCATTATTGTGTATCTGTCTTCTGCTGTCTGTACAATGTGACCCTATGTTTCTGTGTTTAGGAGTAGCAGCTTCAAAATGAACAGTTTACCAGAGGGGCATCTGGGGTGAATATCTGCTAGTACTGTCTAAATATCTCAGCATACCAGTGTTTTGTTGGTGCCCCTGGGGATATCTCCTGGCAACAAAGCTAAATTCAGATGCCCTGCCCTTCCCTAATGGCATGCAAAATGTGGCCTGTTAGGGATGAGTAAACTTGTGTTCAAGTTTGGTGTAAAAGGCTTCAGTTATCTAAGGATTCTGCTACAAGAGACCAAAAGTTATGGTCAGTGGTAGAGGAATCCATAATGGGATTCTTAGATCCCAAACCTTGTACACTGAACGTAAACACAAGTTTGCTCATCCCTACTGTTAGTGTACTGCTACACATGGTGGGTTTGCTAATTTCATGTTCTGCTTTGGAAGCTGGAAATTCATAGTAGAAACCGGCAACATAACTTGCACTGGGGTTGGATTGGCCCACCAGAGTACCAATGGATCCTCCAGTGGGCTTAAGATCTGACAATGGGCCCTTGAGAGCCCACTCTCCTATATAGAGCCTTAATCATTTCCTCTGGTGGGCCCAAGGGACTTCACTCCAACTCTGCTTGACATGCTGTGGACTTAACATTGACACTGTCTCAACCTTCTTGTTGAAAAGGTCTTCAGCTAGTGATTGAGACCATAATCCTCTAAACATTGTCTCAGGGTTGACCTTCTAAAGTCAGTCCTCCTCACTGAGACACCAGACCCCATAAACCTACCCGGTAATTTCTCTTGTCACAAGCCAGACCATGAGTAGACCATTGGCATTGCCCTGCTATACAGCTGATCTGTGCACTGGCCACTAGGTGGCTCTGTTGTGCTTGCATCAAAACACTCCTGGAAGCTGGGTATTCTGATAATTGTGGTAAAGGGAGTTTTTCATAGATACTGGTGTTTTACATACTAGTTTTCTCATAACATATGTGTAGTGTCCCACCAGGTAAAGGTGGGCACTGCACAGGTTAATGTGTTGCATTGCATTAAATGTCATGTGCATGTTTTTCCCTGTATTATCTGGGTGTCAGGCCTGTCAGGGTGTAGTTTAGCCTCCCAGACGTTAGAGGGAGCTGGAGAGCCCTAGTTATATATAGGGAGGCCCAGACAGGGAAGTGGTAGTTCATTCCAGGGGACTAGAGGAGTCAGCTCGTCCACCTGAAGCTCCTGAGGCTAGGATTAGCTCAGTCGAGATACCCCAGTTGCAGGATCCAACCTCCTGGGAGAAACCTACAGTTACCCACCTGATAAGAGGAGCCGTCTCAGGGTAAGCCAAGTCCCCCTGATAGGCAGAAGAACTCAGGAACCATTGCAAGCAGTATAATACCTGAGGAAGGAAGTAACCAAGGATATAAGCCACCCTTTTAGGCATCCGGGCCTTGGGAATTATCAAGCCAGAGTAGGAGTTCTATAAAGAACAGTGTAAAAGTGTAACCTGCTGCTGAGTGCTTGTGGAATTTACCCTCAGTGTAACTTGCATGTCTATTGCCTGCCATACTTGTGAATAAGCCCCTTTTGTGGAACTGTAATCTGAAGACTGTGCTACACCTGCTGTACAAAGTTGGATTGTCCAGTAAAGTTTACGTTTGGTTCACTGCATACTTGTGTACCGTTATCCTTCCAACCACCAACCGGCGTGCCACCGTCCAAAGGCACTGGCGTCACGAATACCACAGGGACCTTGCCCCAGGCACACAAAATACCTGTAACATCCAGGGCACCTCAACTACCATCCGGCCTGGTCCCTATCTACAGAGCGTGCCCCAGAGGAACTGTGTCTACCTCTCCTTCACTGCCACGCGCCTGCCCAGGGTTCATCCAATATAGTGAGTACCCTCGATTGCCCATAACTGTGACCTCACTTCGTCATACCCTGCAGGTCTGGCGTGTTGCATATGCATTCATAGATCTCAGGAGCCTCCATTGCAAACTGTTAAAATAATGCAGCATGTTAAGGATTCGATGGTCACTTACTTCCATGCATCAAGTCACAAGATCCCCTTTTGGAACACTGTCCCTGAAAAATCTATGCATGGAAATGGTTTCTCACTGCAGGTTCTGAATCCTGCAGGATGCACTTAACTTATGATGTAGTGTTTTCCTTGTCATAAATTGGGCACATCCTCTACCAGTATAGGGGAGTGAGACCTGCATGGAACTATAATGGAAACTCTATTCAATGCAATTATCAGCGCAGTTCATTCATGTGGTAAGTACTTGGCTTGCACTCCACTTTCAGGAATGGGATGCTTTCTGCAGATGTCAACAATGCCTAAACTGTCTTTTAAACTTTCTCTACTAGAATACAAATGTGCTTCAAAGGGGGGTCTACACATAGCGGCCTTGATGTTTTTTTATGACCCCAGTATGTAGGGTCATGGCAGGTCAGCATGGTTCTCAAATTGATGACTTTGCAGGCAAATGGGAGTTCTACCTGTAAAATGGTGCAACTCCTAATAGTTCAAAACTGTGCCAGTCTGAGGTAAGACTTAAAAGCTGGAGTGTTTCTTCTTCTTTGTGGCTGTTGTGTGGACTCGACAACTTGTGTACAGTATAAATGTCATACAGCATTTTAATAGCAAGTTGTATGAACTGACTGTGTAATTGTAGACAAGAATGGAAAGCCTCACTATCTTCACAATGACTCCACTTGCGGGACTTGGATTGGACAGAAACCTGATGGCTCACTGGTGGTTGGCTCTACTTTCAATGGCTGTTATGTTCGCGAGGAGGTAAGTTGTGGAGAATCTAACTCTGCAAGGTCTGAACTGCTCATAACTGTTTAAGGGTAGATGTAGATTTTGGTGTTTCTTGCACCTCCATTTTGGCAGTGAAAACAGTAGCTCAGAACAGTAGTTGAAGGACCTTAGGATGGAATTTTTTTTTTTGTACTAAAGGGGAAAGCTGCAGGAAAATTCACACTATAACTAACATGATTATTTTTTTCTCCCCCCCCCCCCAGAATGGAAGCTATGTGGTAACAATCACTCTGGAAGAAATTATTCGTGATGAGAAGTCCCAGTATCACAAGAAAGATCTTGAATGCCCGATACTTCCAGGTAAAGAATTGTATTAATACTCACTCATGACTAAAAGTAAGTGGTTGCTGAGAACCAGCATCATCATTGCAGCCTTGAGAAGAGTCATGGTTATTCATAATCTCCTGCACTCACCCATCTGCTGATTGGCAGTTCTCTACTAGGGAGAAGCAGGTGGGCAGGGAGAGCAGGAATTCATGAATAGCCATGACTCTTAGGTGGCCGTGACTCTTTTCCAGGCCTAGTAGTAGAAAATTGCAGCTTTTTTTTTTTTTTTTTTCTTTGCAGTTATAATGGTATTTCATTATATACCAATCATGATCCAGTGCAATTATAGGGCAGTCATGTACAAATCAATATGGCGATCAATACAGTTGCAATATTGACTTGTACATGACTGCCCTATACATCCTGTAATTGCATTGGCTCATTGTTATATGATGAAATACCATTAAAATGTAACTTTACGGCGAAGAGAAACTGTGCTGCAATCTTCTACTACTTCATTAAGACTAGCAAGTCCTTGTTGGCACCAGCAGACCTTTGTGCTGTACTTAAGATTTAAAGAGGACCTTTCACCTGTAAAAACAATGTGAAATAAGTATGCTGACGTGTAGAGCGGTACCCGGCGATCTCACTGCACTTACTATTATCCCTGGGCGCCGCTCCGTTCTCCCGTTATGCCCTCCGGTAGGCAGTGTCTGCCCTTGTCCTGTGGGCGTCTCCTTCTCCTAGGCTGTAGCGCTGGCCAATCGCAGCTCACAGCCTGGGAGTTTTTTTTTTTTTTTTTCCCTCCCAGGCTGTGAGCTGTGCACTGCGATTGGCCAGCGCTACAGCCTAAGAGAAGGAGACTCCCACAGGACAAGGGCAGACACTGCCTACTATAACTTGCAGAGCATAGATACCGGAGGGCATAACGGGAGAACAGAGCAGGGATAATAAGTGCAGTGAGATCTCCGGGCACCGCTCTCATGTCAGCATACTTGGTTCACATTGTTTTTACAGGTGAAAGGTCCTCTTTAAAGAGGACCTTTTCACTAGTTTACAAACTAAAAACTAACTATATCAGTGGGCAGAGCGGCGCCCAGGGGTCCCCCTGCACTTACTAGTATGTCTGGGCGCCGCTCTGTTCGCCCGGTATAGGCTCCGGTGTCTGCAGCTCCATCTGTTGTAGTGGACTGATTTTTTTTTTTTTTTTTTTTTTTGTATGAGGCGTGTCCCTTGCTGCAGCGCTGGCCAATCGTAGCGCATAGCCAGGCTATAAGCTGTGCGCTACGATTGGCCAGTGCGGCAGCAAGGGACACGCCTCATACAAAAAATCAGTCCAGTACAACAGACTAAGCTGCAGACACCGGAGCCTATACCAGGTGAAAGGAGCGGCGCCCAGACATACTAGTGAGTGCAGGGGGACCCCTGGGCGCCGCTCTGCCCACTGATATAGTTAGTTTTCCCATATCATCACCATGACGGCCACAAGGAGATTGACCCATGACCTCTGTGGGGGCAGGAAACAGAGAAGAGGTTAAATTGCCCCCTCCCACCACCGCACCTCAGTGTTCCTGTCCCCACTGTGGCGAGGGTCAGAGAAGAGTCTCCCTGCGGCGGCAGAGAGATGAAGATAGGATTTTGTTTTATTTTTTCGTTGTCTCCAGGGGCCTCCTGGTTACCTGAGGCTCGTCGGAGCTCCCCCAGTCCGCCGGCGGCCGCGTGCTCATGCTGGGCTGGGGGGGTATCGGGAGGACTCGCTCCGGCTGGTCTGGAGCCTGCTCCCGGGCCGCAATTCTCCTCCTCCTCCTCCTCCCCCTCCCCTGTGGGTCGGGCTGGTAGCGGCCGGCGTGTGCGCACGCCGACGTCGGTGACGTCACTTCCGGGTTGCGGCTGAACCCAGAAGTAAAGCGCAGGAGCAGAGCAGTTTGAATAAAAGGCGGGAGCTGCCATAAGGACGCTGATCTGAGGTCTGTGAGTACTGCAGCTGCATTTTACCTTACAGAATGTCAGGTCCTGAGGTACAAACTGTTATGGAGCTGGATGCTCCCCCTCTGCCTCCTGTAAGTATCCCTCTGGGGATCCGCTTGTCTTATGGCACGATATTCATTTATTTATTTTTTTTGCCAAAGCCTTATTTTCTGATACCGCTATTTCCATATCTGTTACAGGCTAAAGAGGCGCAAAAAAAGTTTAAAAAACCTCCTCGCTGCATCTCTTGTGCAAGGAAACTGCCTGACGATTATGGAAAGAAGCTTTGTAAAGCATGTATTTCTGATGTAATCCAGGAGGAACAGTCGTCCCTTATGGAAAATATCAGATCGGTGGTTCAGGAAGAAATTCGGGCCGCTAGAGTTGCGAGAAGGCTCGTCCTGGGGATCAGATTGAGCAAGCGTCCGCGTTCCAGGATTTTTTTTCTTCCAGATCCGAGGACGCAGGCGATAAAGCTTCTACTTCCACGCAGTGGGAGGATGATCCATCTCTCTCTGAGGGGGAGGTATACGAAAATAATGGGACGTTTTATTTTTCCTCGGAGGAGATGAATGACTTGCTAAAGGCAGTCAGAGCAACAATGGGGATTGAAGAGACCCCTAGGTCCGTTTCTATTCAGGACGAAATGTTTGGGGGACTCAAGGTGAAAAAATCCAGGGTCTTCCCCATAAACGAACACATTAGACAAATGATTCTGGAGGAATGGTCAGAACCTGAGAAACGATTGGGGATTTCCAAAGAGTTTAAAAATCGATTATTATTCGACCCCTCTCAGTCTAAGCTGTTTGACGGGACCCCTAAAGTTGACGTGCAGGTGGCAAAGGTTAACAAAAAAACTGCCCTGCCGTTTGAGGATGCTGCACAATTGAAGGACAACATGGAGCGGAAGGCAGATGCCCTTTTAAGGAAAGCTTGGGAGGCCTCCATGTTCAACATCAAGACCAACATTGCGGCAACATCGGTAGCCAGGTCTATGTACCTGTGGTTAGGGGAACTTGAGAACCACCTAAGCAGGAAGACCTCCAGGGAAGAGATCCTGCAGTCCATACCGCTACTCAAATCAGCTACAGGGTTCCTGGCAGATGCATCTGCTGAGTCTATCAGATTCTGTGCTAGGGAGGCAGGGTTGTCCAATGTGGCTCGTCGGACTTTGTGGATGAAGTCCTGGTCGGGCGATAGAATCTCTAAGCTAAAGCTGATATCCATCCCCTTTTCAGGAGAATATGTATTCGGGCCGGTCCTAGACGAGATACTTGAGAAGGCGGCCGACAAGAAAAAGGGATTCCCAGAGGAAAGGTCCTTTAGGAAGAACCAGTCCTTTCGGTCCTACGGCGGACAGAATAAGTCTGTTAGAGGGAAAGGCAAGTCAGGCCGCTGGTCTTATCCCAAAGGGGGTAGAGGAAGGGGCTTCCTTCTCAAGCCCCAGTCCAAATCTGAGTACAATCAATGACGCCGTTGTAGGGGGGAGACTGAAGGATTTCCTGGGTCCATGGTCATTAACATCAAGAAATCCCTGGGCCCTGGACATCATTCAGCAAGGTTACAGGATCGAGTTCACCTCTCTCCCCCCTGCAAGATTCGTCATCACGAGGTTGCCTACCAGACTCTCCAACCTAAACATCTTTCAAGGAGTCCAGGACTTGGTGAAGAAGGGTGCTGTAATCCCGGTCCCCGCATCTCAGAGGGGTCAAGGGTACTATTCAACCCTATTCTTAGTAAGGAAAAAGGAAGGAGACTTCCGGACCATCATAAACTTAAAACAACTGAACAAGTTTATTCTTTACAGGAAGTTCAAGATGGAGTCTCTCAAATCCTTAGTGCCGTTGATAAAGCTAGGGGCATTTATGTGCTCGATCGACCTGAAAGATGCCTATCTGCACATCCCCATTCACCCAGATCACCAGAGGTTTCTAAGATTTGCTGTCCTAGACCCTTCCAATCGGATTCGTCATTTCCAGTTTATAGCACTGCCCTTCGGGATTTCAGCCGCTCCAAGGCTCTTCACCAAACTTGTGGTAGAGATGATGGCCCCTCTCAGACAGGAGGGATTAAATATAGTGCCATATCTGGACGATTTCCTAGTCATAGCGGACTCAAAAGATCTCCTGCTGTCGGACCTGGAAGTATTTCTGTCCCGCCTATCTCAACTAGGTTGGATAGTGAACGAACCCAAGTCAATGTTGGTTCCATCCCAGAAGGTGAGATTTCTGGGAGTTACTCTAGACTCCGTAACTCAGTCAAACTTTCTTCCACAGAGCAAAATCCAGTCCCTGATAAACAAGGTGAGGCACTTCCAACGTGGGAAAAAATGCTCAGTGAGGGAAGCAATGAGCCTAATCGGCCTCCTAACCTCCTGTATACCCTCGGTCGAGTGGGCACAGGCTCACTGTCGTGTGATTCAGACCTGGCTATTGTCCCACTGGAACAAGAAGGGTTCTCTGGACTCCAAGCTCCCAATCCCAGGATTAGTAAAGAGGTCCCTCTCATGGTGGACGAAGGAGAGGAATCTGTCCCAGGGAGTCCCATGGATCAGATCACCGTCAATTACCGTCTTCACGGACGCCAGCCAATCCGGTTGGGGAGCAAAAATCGACAGAGCCTATTTCCAAGGAACGTGGAAGCGTCTGATATCTGCTCAGTCTTCAAATTTCAGGGAGCTGTATGCAGTAAGAGAAGCCCTTCTCGCCGCCAAGCAATTGATACGAAATCAGCACGTGAAAGTCCTATCGGACAACGTGACTGTGGTCTCCTACCTAAAACACCAGGGGGGTACTCGATCAAGGAGACTCCAGAGGAGATCTTCTCCTTTGCAGAAAAGGAACTAAAGTCCATCTCAGCAATGCACCTGAAGGGATCCCTGAATCTAGAAGCGGACTTTTTGAGCAGACAGGTAATAGATCATACAGAGTGGGCACTGAACCCAGAGGTCTTCAATATGCTAACCCAAAGATGGGGGGGCTTCCTACAATAGACCTGTTTGCATCAAGGAGAAATACGAAGGTGCAAACATTCTGCTCCCTAAATGCTGGGGACCATCCCTGGAGAGTAGACGCCTTCTCCCTAAAATGGTGCTGGGATCTAGGGTACGCATTCCCTCCATTGCCGCTCATCCCGAGGGTCATTCAGGAGGGGAGAACCACGGTAATATTGATCGCTCCGTTCTGGCCCAAGAGGAGTTGGTTCGCCCCTCTATTAAAGCTAGCAATAGACGAACCAGTGAGACTCCCACTCAGGGGGGACATCCTATACCAGGGTCCTTTGCTACATCCTCATCCGGAGTTCCTGAAGCTCACGGCTTGGATCCTGAGGTCTCCCTCTTAAGGTCTCAGGGCCTGTCAGACCAGGTTATAGCCACCCTGAGATGTTCTAGGAAAAAAGTCACTTCCGCGATATACCTGAAGATCTGGAAGAGATTCTGCTCATGGTCGGGCGAGGAAAATCCAAATTCCGTGGGGCCCAGTATCCAGAAAATTCTGGAATTTCTACAAAGGGGCCTGGACATGGGCCTTTCTCCATCCACCTTTAAAGGTTCAAGTTTCGGCATTGAGCGCCTTCTTTGATTCCGACCTGGCAGACCATAGATGGATCAAACGATTCATTAGAGCTGCACGTAGACTGAGACCCACACTTAGGTCCCGCAGCCCAACCTAGGACTTAAATTTAGTTCTCAACAATCTTAGGTGTTCCCCATTTGAGCCGTTGGAGGATTGTTCAATTAAGTTGCTTTCACTCAAGACTGCCTTTCTTATAGCAATTACCTCTGCCAAGAGACTGGGAGAGATTCAGGCTCTCTCAATTAGGGAACCATACCTTACCATCACTGAGGATAAGATTGTGCTTAAACTAGACCCAGGTTTCCTGCCAAAGGTGGCCTCAGACCGCAACAGAGGCCAGGAGATCCTACTTCCATCCTTCTTCAACAATCCCAAGGATCAGGAGGAAGAGCAATTTCATTTCCTTGACGTCAGGTGTACAGTCATTAGATACTTGGAAGCCACTAGGGACTTCAGGAAGTCTGACAGTCTGCTTGTCCAATTTGCTGGAAGGAATAAGGGATCCAGGTCCTCAAAATCCTCCATTGCAAGATGGATTAAGGACACTATTACCTTATGTTATAAGAACCAGAATCTGGATCCTCCTTCCAATATTAGAGCCCACTCTACCAGAGCTGTATCTACTACCTTTGCTGAAAGAGCAGGGGCCTCCCTGGATGATATATGCAGGGCTGCCTCCTGGTCTAGTATTCACACATTTGTGAAACATTACCGTTTGGACTTGTCTGGAACCTCTGGCCTCTCCTTTGGTCAGAAGGTTCTCCAGGCAGTTGCCCCCACCCATAAAAAATAATTTTATAACTCTCCTTGTGGCCGTCATGGTGATATGGGAAAACCGGAATTAGACTCACCGGTAATTCAGTTTCCATGAAATCACCATGACGGCCCATACATTCCTTCCCCTTCTTTTGTTGAAATTTTGTTTTTCACCGGTATTTTTCTGGTATGGTGTAATACTGGGAAATACTAGGACACTTCTGGCACTTGATATCTTTGGAACACTGAGGTGCGGTGGTGGGAGGGGGCAATTTAACCTCTTCTCTGTTTCCTGCCCCCACAGAGGTCATGGGTCAATCTCCTTGTGGCCGTCATGGTGATTTCATGGAAACTGAATTACCGGTAAGTCTAATTCCGGTTTTTAGTTTGTAAACTAGTGAAAGGTCCTCCTAGTCTTTTCCAGGCCTAGTCTGCAAGGATTTTGATGCTGGTTCTCAGCAACCACTTAACTTTTAAATGACAGAACTGACATCAACTCTTGTGTCTGTACTTTATGCTGCTGTTAGTATGGGCAGCATAAAGTTGACAGGTTCCCTTTAATGTCATGCAAGGTTTTTGAATCATTAGTGAGGCAGTTAACATACTTGGTGTATAGTTTTAAAGAAGCTCTACATTTAACTTCACAACTGGTTCATCTTGGTGTCAAGGCAAAACTGTCTTTAGAAAGTCCAAACATCATATGTTTTTGCACCTCCACAAGTAGGTTTAAAAGGTTTTCACTGATCAGTAGGTGTGGGTCCCACATCTCAGATGCAAACCTATAGGCCACACACTTATAAAATTCTCCACTTATGCTGCTCCTATAAATATAAGTGTCTTGGGAAGCTAATAAAAAAAAAAAAACTGGAGGAACTGGACTAGAGGAGGATCTGCCTGCAATAGTGTTGCTTACTAGACAGATCCCATGTTGCACTAGTGCTCATCCAGGACTTGTTAACCTGGCTGCTCAAATGGACATGTGATCACTATAATAGATTACTGGCCTTAGGCTACTTTCACACTAGCGCTGTTCTTTTCCAGTATGGAGTTCTGTCCTAGGGGCTCAATACCAGAAAATACGCTTCAGTTTTATCCTAATGCATCTCTGAATGGAGAGCAGTACTTTGTGTTTCAAGCTCAGCGTACAGGGTTCAGGTTATCTAAGACTTCAGTTATGGATTCCGCTACCACGGACCAAAACTTGTATGGTCCGTGATGGCAGAATCCATAATAGAATTCTTAAATAACCCAAACCTTGTATACTGAACTTGAAACAATGTTCACTCATCCCTAATCAGGATGTCTTCAGTTCAATCTTGTGGTATTTGGCCAGAGAAAATACCGCAGCATGCCACAGGACATGGACTTCAGATGAGTTGCTTTAGTGCTCCTGTCTCATGGATCTGTTGGAGACATAAATTGTATTGACAATGTTTCCTTATCTATAGCTATGGATGCTCCTAGTCCAAGTGACTGTGCTTCAGTTCTGCAAGCTGACCGCCTGGCATGTGCTAATGACTCTGTATCTCAAGAACTTTGTGAAGGACTTGGATGCTGCTTTTCTGAAAATGCACTTGTACTGCGCTGCTACTATGGAAAGAAATGTGAGTCTTCGCAATGTAATTCTATTCAACCCGGGCTGTAGTAGTTAGCATATCACTGTTGGTTTACAGTTGGAATATATTGGCAGAAATTAATCATGACATCAGGTTTCATGAGATTGAGTGACTCCAGTTTGCCTTTGGGTCTTAATGTACATATTACTAATCCTGAAGCTTCCTCTAGTGTCTACTTATCTGTGTGCAAGACGAGGATTTCTGTAAGGTAGCTTAATGGCTGTTCTAGACTGGAGTCGGCCAGATCATCTATAACCAGTGTTTGCCAATGGCATTGCTACAATCTGACTACTGATGAGCAAGCAGATCATGCTGTGGAGACTCTGCTGCCAGCAAAATTCTGTATGGGGGATGAGTGACGGCTTTAGCAATTGTCCTCCTGGGGAGGACATCACTGCATGTAATGGCAGCAGTCTCCTTCACTGACAGGTAGGTGATTGTCAGAAAGTGTTCCTTCCTGACAATCAAAATGCTCATGTGCAGGTCCAATACAGCCATAACTTGTATTCATGCTAGGATATGCCCCCATTAGCTTATATAACGGAGCCCCGAAGGTGATTTGTGGCCACCAAAAATAGCTGACCACTGGCTTGGCCAGAATGGGAGCAGTGGCAAGTCACTTCTATGGGGAGTGCTTGGTGGTGGCTAGACTCCTCCAGCCACCAGTTTGCGGGGCTCTGCTTAGATAAGACAATGGGTGCATATGCTAGCAATATGCCCCATTGTCTGAGATGAGACAACCCCCTATAATTGGGGAGGCAAGGTAACCTACTGCAGTGAATGGGGGTCAGTCAGCACATCCCAATGCATGCTGCCATGGCTAGAAACGCAGAGAAAGTAAACACAATGCAACAGCACTCTGCAAACACAAATAACGTACAACAATGCCATAGTGTTAGAAAATGTTCTGATGCTATGCTTTGATGAATTTGTGGTTCTTGGCAAATATATTGTGTAATTTTGCATGTCTGATATCTAGAAGCTGGGAACCTAGCACTAAATACTACCTGCTATAGTGCCATACAGGCCACCATAAAATGCTGAAGTACCTCGGTTAAAAGGGTTTTCCAATATCTTTATACTGATGACCTCAGTAGGGGTCCAACACCAGGGACCCCTGCCGATCAGCAGTTTTGAGAAGGGTGCTGTGGGCACTGCTGCCTTCTCAACTCCATATGTTGTATAGCAGCTGTGCTTGGTATTACACTTGGGCCCCAGTCACTTGAATGGGGCTGAGCTACTCCTAGGCCAGTGGTGGCGAACCTATGGCACGTGTACCAGAGGCGGCACTCGGAGCCCTCTCTGTGGGCACCCACACCCTAAAAAAAGTCTGAGTGTACCAATATGCCTTAGACCTTTCCTGTCATTCATCAGCGCAGGACGCACCATGAACAGCACAGGCAGCGCACTGAATGTAGGCAGGCTATTATAGCTACTATATGATAAAGTACATGAAAGATATACTATATTGCACTGTAGGATTCAGGTTAATTTGCCGCGTTGGCACTTTGCGATAAATAAGGGAGTTTTGGGGTTGCGGTTTGGGCACTCGGTCTCTAAAAGGTTCGCCATCACTGTCCTAGGCCATGTCAATGAATGTGACATCACTGGCCTAGGAAAAGCAGCAAGATGTCTGCAGTGCTCACAGGAGCGCTGCTAACTTCTCAAACAGCTGATAGGTGGGTGTTGTACCCCTTCTGATTGCATACTTGCCTATTCTGAGGATGGGTCAGGATAAACCCTTGCATGGAAACTTGAAACTTTGTTGCATGTAGAGTGGATACCTTAACAGTCTGCCTCTCCTGTGTAGTGACGGCCTACTGCTCTGCTGACAATAACATGGTGGTTGCGATTTCAAAAGACGTAACCATACCATCCTTGATCCTGGACTCTGTAAAAGTACTTGGTGTGGATTCTAACTCGTGCCCAAGCCTGATGGTGTCAACAACTGCATCATTTATTGGGTTCCAGTTCCCACTGTCCTGTGGGAGTGCAAACGAGGTGAGCAAAATGTCCACTCAAACACGCTGAACCTGCCTGAAATGCTGCTTAATGTCGATTGACTACAGAAAATGGCAAGGGAAACTGTGGCCCAATCTAGTCAAGATCAGACATGTCGTATTTGTGGATATTTTTGTGCAGAATTTTTTATTTATTTTTTCCTCCAAAATGATCTATCTGCTTGAAAGATCAGCAGGGGTCCAACACCTGGGACCCCTGCTGATCAGCTGTTTAGGAAGGCAGCAGTGCTGGTAGTAGTGCTGCTGCCTTCTCACTGTTTACTGCAGGCCTAGTGAAATCCCAACTAGCATCAATGGCCTTGGCTCCATTCAAGTGAACAGAGCTTAGCCCCACCCAGGTGATTGATGCTAGTCGTGACATCACTGGGCTTGCGGTAAACGGTGAGAAGGCCATGGCGCCACGGTCTTATCAAACTGCTGATCAGCAGGGGTCTAGGGCAGCCACCTGCTGATCTATCCAGAGGATATATTATCAGTTTAAAAAAAAAAAGTAATGCATAACCCCTTAAACTTTAATTTTTTTATTAAGAGGTTGTCCACTTCTAATATCCAAATTTATACTTCCAGAGATTCTTTGAAGCACTGAACACTTTCATCAGCCACTGTTGTGGTACAGCCACGAGACCTAATCTGCATGTGTTGAATGCTAACTTGGCTTGGATTTCACCCTATGCACTACAAAGGGCAAAGATCAGCGGAATAAACTGCTGTAGGTTAAAAGGGGTTTTCAGAGAAATAATGGCCTAATCTCAGGATGGGCCTTTATTACCTGATGGGTAGGAGACTGAATCCCCACACCCCTGCTAAGCTATTTGAGGCCACTGAGCATCACGGGCCCATGTACAGCTGCCAGTTTGGCCCTATTTGAGTGAATTGGCTTGGGCTGCAATACAAAGCGGATCTGCTACACAAGATATGGTGTGAAGATGCTTAAAGCACCAAAGCCTCTTCAAAGATCTGTGGGAGTTGGACCCACACTGATCAGATATTTATAACTGAAGGATGGGTAAAATCTTCCCAAAAAACCCCTTTAAAACCTGCATCATGGCTCAATGCTGGCAGCTCAGTGGTCAGCGCTGGTGCCTTACAGCACTGGGGTCTCTGGTTTGAATCAAAAGGACAACATCTGCATGGAGTTTGTATGTTCTCCCCGTGTTGCGTGGGTTTCCTCCGGGTACTCCTGTTTCCTCCGACACACCAGACATACTGATGGGGAACTTGGCCTGAGCTCCATTGGGGACAGTGTAATGTCTATAAAGTGCTGCAAAATATAGTAGCGCTATATAAGTGCATTAAATAAACCATGTTCACAGCATGTGGATGACACTATTTAAAATCTTCTGCTGTAAAATGCCTTGTATCTGTGACACATCTTCACTTAGGCTGTAGTTATGAAGAGAAATACTAAATGATAACAGTAAATCTCACCCGAGTAATTTTATTAACAGGCGGGTGATGCATCCATGGTGTATGAGTACACTTTTGTGGCAACCAACAGAGTAATCGCCTGGCAGTCGGCATCAGTAACTAGAGACAGTACCATGAGGTAAGATCAAGGTTTGTTTGTTTTTGACACTACAAGTACCATGGTTGGATTACAAAATGCTCCTCTTTCTACAGAGTGACTGTAAGCTGTAGCTTTTCACGGACTGGCATTGTCCCAGTGCAGGTAGAGGTCTTCACCCTTCCACCTCCTCTCCCTGTATCTACCATGGGACCTCTAACCTTGGAGATGAGAATAGCTCGAGGTAATTAACAAGCTACTTGGAAACAATTTGTGACCTGCATAGAAAGGGTTGGGCATGGCAAAGCTGTTACAGGCCTAACTTAAAATGGCTTGCCTTACACAACCACTTTAAATTGGCTCATCTTAAGAACTATGAGGGGTTATGTGATGTACTGTAGCATGTTAAAATCATACATAATACATTCCTGATCACACTGATATTGGTGAAACCTCAACATACTGTCCATGGTGACCTGGTAATGTAAAGTGGCCCTGGAAAAAAAATGCATAAGTTGTAAACGGGGACAACAGATGTGGGCCAGTCAGCAATACAATGGTGCACCACAAAGTGCCATTCCAGCAGAACCAAATGGTGCAGCATAAAATTGCCACCTCACAACAGTATTGTCTTGCCATGCTGAGGATGGGTGACAGTTCAATTCATTAGGTTCTTTCCCACTATTGGGTGCAGTGGCTGTCCTTGAAGGATCAGGGAGTCCCCCCACTAACATCTGAGATGCTGTGGTCACTTGACCACTGCATCTTTGGGCTTAAATGAGCTGTATTGCACAGATGGCACCTGATGGTTTTTAAGCAGGCTCAGCTTGAGGCAGCTCTAATTCCTGTGCATGCAAAAGCTGTATATGGATCACATTGGCACACCTTTTTATCTATTCATTAGGTGTTGGCAAATTTAATGACCACTGCTGTTCCAGTGTCCTGAATCTGTTCTGCAGTCTTATGGTTCCTGTTTTGAAAATTTTCTGGATGGGGGTCACACTTTAAGTAAGGCCGATCATTGGTTGCAGGGAGACAAAAAAATGACTCCCGCCAGATAGGTGGGTTTTTAATTTCGGCTTCCTGGGGCTAGTTTACTCCCCCTCCCTTTAGCCATAACTGCTAAAATCGCATGGTAAGAAATCTGAACTGACTGCCACCCATCTGAAAGGAACATAACTTAGTCTGGCATGCAGCTAGTGTATAAGGGCTTATGTAGTTGTACTTGACAAAATGTTCTATTGACTAATATGCCAAACAGAGTCCCTTATTCTTAGATGTGAGAAACTGTGGTCATGCAAAAGCTGATGATGAATGTCTTGCAGATGTGCAGTATAGCTCATACTATGCAGTTGGAGAATATCCTATTTTAAGAGTGTTACGAGATCCTGTGCATGTTGAAGTTCACATCCTGCAGAGGACTGATCCAAGCCTAGTTCTGATTTTGAACAACTGCTGGGCCACCAGTTCTCCTGAACCTACTGGCTTTCCCCAATGGCCTATCTTGGCCAGCAGGTGAGGACTGAATAAACGATCAAACATTCTCTTGCTTAGGGCTGTAATGATACAAGTACATATGTTGTTTCAGCTGCCCTTTTGCTGGAGACAACTATCTTACAGAGCTGGTTCCTGTTACTTCCTCACAAGGAATAACTTTCCCAACATACTACAGTCGTTTCATTGTGAGCACCTTCACCTTTGTGGATTCGAACACCCAAACTGCTCTTGGAGGATCGGTAAGCTGCTTGGATAAGTGTTTTTATGGAAGTGTGTGGACAACTTGTCGCCAAATTGGTAGGTGTCACCTGTAACTTAATAAAATATTGACATTCCCAGATCTAGTAAGCCATAATCCCAATCTGGATACTATACACTGTACCTCTAATCCATGTAGTAGATGCTCCTCACAGAATCTTCATAGAATACACTCAGTTGCCAAATGGGGCTATTGTGACTTCCTGGGCTCACTTGTGCAAAAACTTTTGACCTTGCATTCTTATACTACTTTAAGACGAGGAAACTATTTGTATTTTTGTTCCTGTCTGTCTTCAAGCCATAGGAAGTGTAAGCCAGCTAGCTATCTCTTAGAACCTGAACTTCCTTGCCTGTACAGATCCTGGGGCCCTTTGTTCTACTATATACTTGCCTCACAGTGGAGGTCGGTCAGCTACCGTCTACAATCTGGGAATTTGAGTCCAAATGGTCAAAATGATCTACGTTCCTGCCCAAGTCATAGCCCTGTGGCATGGGTTGGTGAGGGGTGAGCGTTTTGACTGGTCTCAATATCCCAACATGGGGTGCTCAGGACAGACATAAGCTTGGCACTGGACAGCTCAGTATTGGGCTAATATAATTATAGATAAATACTTGCCCTTGGTATTTAAATTGATTCCCAACAGCACATTGAACTATTGTGTGAATTGCCTCAAATAACCAGGAGCTGTTTGAATTACAACTGCATAAACTACAGGTGACTTTCATTTGACTTGTGTTCCTATAGGTATTCTTCCACTGCAGTGCTTCAGTATGTGTCCCATCTGCCTCGGAGACCTGCTCTGTGACCTGTCAAAGGAAAAGTAGGTGACCCAGTAAATTGTCTTTACTCCTCTCTGTTAAGGGGTTTTCCATTCTGCTAACATTTAACTGAGTGCTTGTTACACTACTTGTAGGCACCAGTTTGATCAACTTTGTGTCTTGCAGAGAGAATGGTGGAATTGCAGCGGACAGACAACCCTCTTACAGTGACTTCTCATGGTCCTGTGATATTTTATTCTGAAGAGATCCAAACAAATAACCTAGTCGAAGAGGAGAAAGGTAGTGTGCTATTGCTATCACTGAATGTGGTTGTGCATGGTACAATAGTTGAGGCCTTCAAACTGGGCTGTAGTTCAAATTGACAAAGATCATACTGGTAGTATCAAAAGTGTGTTACTTTAGCATTTTGAATGCACTCCTACAGGAAGTTAGTCTCAATACTGCCTGTAATTGAAAAAAACTGGCATACAAATGTTCTAGCATTGGCTAACTTGTGATAATTAATTTTTTATATAATTTTTTTTTTTTCTTCCCTTTTTAAAAACAGGTTTTGGCTCTGGACTTGCCCTTGCTTGGCTTCCAGGCATAGCAGTTGCCGGCTTCATCTTGGTGGTCTCTCTTCTGGGTATCTACTTGTATAGGAAACAAAAGAAATATGCACTGTCCACAGTAAATGCTTTAATAAAGTAGATCTCTCAAGTAACATGTATTGTGTTCAATATAACAATATTGCTGATAAAGAACTTGTGGGACTTTGAGTTGCTCACCTAACTAGTAACTGCTCTAGGTCGCTAGTCTTTCCTTTACAGTATAGTTCCTTGTGTTCTCTACACTTAAGTCTCTCAGACATCACCATTGCAACTGAACAAGCTAGTTGGTACCACTTTTGATGCATTTTATCTTGAGGTAGGAGTGTATCCTAAGGGAGCTTGTACATACTGCAGCATATTCACAGTAACTGCATGTGAATAAGGACAGCTGCACATGTACTTGCCATGATTTGAAGTTGCATAGCAGTAGTAAAGCTCAGCTTGGTCACATGTAGGGTATTGATATGTGGCTTACTATGGCCATAATGTAGGCACCAAGCACATTCCTGTATTTGGACATAATTATTGGCTCTTGTCACTTAGCTGTAATTCATCGAACTTCATGGAAAGTGATTCTGCAATGGTCTTAATCTAACCAACAATAGTGATCTTTACTAAAGAACTATATGCAAAGTTTCCCTTCCTAACTAGGAAAGCTCACTTCATATATAATCCCCCCCCCCCCCTTCCTACACTTAATCCCTTAAGGACCGAGGACGTATTTCGGCGCCGTGGGGGTTAATCGGAACAGGACGCCGGCTGAAATCGTTCAGCCGGCATCCTGTAACCCCCCCCCCCGCCGCTTATTGGCGATCGCAGAAAACCGCAGGTCAATTCAGACCTGCTGTTTTCTGCGTTTCCTGTCCATTCGGGTGTCCTGTGACCCAATGAACCAGAAAAAGACTGCGATCGGTAAGTATACACCACCAATCGCAGTCCGAGGATTTGGAGAGGCGGTGCTGGCCCTGGTGCTGAACACTGCTGTCCAGAGTGCTGATTGGTGCAGGGGAGAGAGGCGCTAGATTCAAACTTCCTGCGCTCCCCTCTTCCTGTCCAGCACCCTGACCGTGCAGCATCCCAGCTCCTGTGTCCCCCTAATCTGCATCCATCACCCTCCTGCACCCATCGCCACCCAGGTAGGTTAGGGTCAGTGAGGGTGAGGCACCGTTAGGCAGGGAAAGAAGGGAAAAGTAAGTTAGGAAAAAAAGTACTTTTATTCTAAACTTCCCTCTAACCCTAACCAGCGCTGACTGGCCGGCACTTTTTAGCATCCGTCCACTGTTAACGCATTGCCCACCCCACCGCTGATCAGCAAGTTTTTAACTTTTTTTTTATTACGCGAACACCCGTTGCCCCCACACGCACATATAATAAAGTTTTCCACGCGCGCGCACACACCCATGGCCCGCCGGATGTTCTCGGCCGAGGAGGCATATGCCCAGATTGCCTCTGACTCTGAGAGCCCCAGTGAGGATGACCCCACATTCCTCTTATCATCCGCATCCTCCTCATCAGATGACGATGAGCCACCAAGGAGGCGGAGACGCCGCCAGGGGCCCCACATGCTAGGGATCCTGTGGCCCACCCTAGTACGAGCCGCCCTGGGGTTCGTACTGGTTTCCCGGCCCACCAAATAAGTCCACTAGAGCCCCCTGCCAATGAACTTAGTTGGTGTACCCCAGTGGACTTTGAGCCTGAGATTCCGGATTTCGCTGGCAATCCTGAAATCCAGATTCCCACAGTGGGGTTTACTGAAATAGACTTTTTTTTTTTTTTTTTTTTTCAGTAACCCACTGGTGAATTTGATGGTGGAGCAGACAAATCTGTACGCCCAACAGTTCGTCGCTCAAAACCCAGGCTCAGTTTTGGCTAGACCCGGTGGCTGGACGCTGTCAGTGCAGCCGAGATGAGGACATTTTGGGGCCTCGTGCTGCATATGGGTCTAGTCCAAAAACCCAGTGTCAGGCAATACTGGAGTGGGGACGTCCTGTAACAGACCCCACTGTACAGTATGGTCATGGCACGTCACCGGTTTGAGGCCATCCGGAAATGTCTGCATTATTCCGATAATGCAGCATGTCCACCCCAAGGTGATCCTGTCTATGACTGGCTGTATAAGATACGGCCGGTCATCGATCACTTTGGGGCCACATTTCAGCAGGCCTACGTACCTGGAAGGGAGGTCGTGGTTGAGAAGTCTCTCGTTGCGTTCAAGGGGAGACTCAGTTTCCGCCAATATATTCCCACAAAGCAGGCGAGGTATGGCGTGAAGCTATACAAAATTTGTGAGTACCTCAGGGTACACTTACAAATTTTGTGTGTACGAGGGGTGAGATTCCCGTATTCACCCCCCACTCTGGGTGTTAGCGGGAAACTTGTGTGGGACCTTATGTACCCACTGCTGGATAATGGTTACCACTTGTACATGGATAACTTTTATACCAGCATTCCCTTGTTCAGGTCCCTTGCCTCTAGAAAATCAATGCGGCCTCCCTGCCTACCCCCTCCAGGTACCTATCCCCAAGGGTGAGACCAGTAAACTTACCAGTGGAAACCTGCTGCTGGTCAGGTATAAGGACAAGAGGGATGTCCTTATGCTGGCCACAATCCACGGTAACGGTACCGCAGCAACGGTCCTCAAGCCCGATTGTATCGTCGACTACAATCGGTATATGGGAGGAGTTGATCTCTCTGATAAAGTCCTCACGCCATGTGCAAAACCCAGGCATGGTACAAAAAAGTTGCAGTCTACTTGGTACAGGTTGCCATGTACAACTCTTTTGTACTATCCCGAAGCGCTGGCAGCACAGGGACATTCCTCCAATTCTATGAGGCAGTCCTCAAGGACCTGCTCTTTTCGGATCGGGAAAGAGCAGGCCGGAGTATCTCGGGAACTGGAGGCGCCCGGATCGTCCCTGGCCAACACTTTCCAGGTGTGGTCCCCCATACTGGAAAGAAGGGACGAACCCCAAAAAAGTGCAGTGTCACAAGAGGGGGATAGGGAAGGACACCACTACTCAATGTGACACGTGCCCCGATCATCCAGGCCTCTGCATTATCGATTGCTTCAGGGAGTATCACACTTCCATGGAGTACTAAATTTTTATAATCCCCAACAGTCCACTAGAGAACATAAAACACTATGGCTCTCAGCCTTTGGAGACACGAAAACAATTTTTCTTTCCCCAAAAAAATATTAGTTTTAGTGCAGGCATCCTCAAACTGCGACCCTCCAGATGTTGTAAAACTAACTCCCAGCATGCCCAGACAACCTACAGCCATCAGCAGGGCATAGTGGGAATTGTAGTTTTACCGCAGTTTTAGATGCCTGCTTAGTGTCTCCATATTGGGCATCGTCGCGTGCATGAAAGTCGTCGCTATAAAAATAACTTTTGACCAAACGCCTCGGATGAACGGTGTTAAAAAAAATTAAATAAAAACTGTGCCAAAACACCCATTTTTGGGCAAAATTTCAATTTGAATTCATTTTGCTGGTAATAAAGCAAGGGTTAACAGCCAAACAAAACTAAATATTTATTGCCCCGATTCTGTAGTTTGCAGAAACACCCCATATGTGGTCGTAAATGGCTATATAGCCGCACGGCATAGAACGAAGGGAACTCCATACAGTTTCTGGAAGGCAGATTTTGATGGACAGTTTTTTTTTTTTTTGGACACCATGTCCCATTAGAAGCCCCCCCTGATGTAGCCTAGACTAGAAACTCCAAAAAAGTGACCCCCATCTAAGAAACTACACCCCTCAAGGTATTCAGAAGTTACTTTACAAACTATGTTAACCCTTTAGGTGCTCCACAAAACGAAATGGCGAATGTAGAAACAATTTTAGAATTTAATTTTTTTGTTACATTGCCTCAAAAAAGAGTAATATAGAGCAACCAAAAATCAAATTTACCCCAAAAATAGTCCCAAAACAACCACCTTATCCCGTAGTTTCCTAGATGGGGTCACTTTTATGGAGTTTCTACTCTAGGGGTGCATCAGGGGGCTTGAAAGGGTACATGGTGTAAATAAACCAGTCCAGCAAAATCTGCCTTCCAAAAACATATGGTGTTCCCCTTCTTCTAAGTCCTGCCGTTTAGCCAAATAGTAGTTTACGACCACATATGGGGTGTTTTTGCAAACTACAGAATCAGGGCAACCCATTTTGAGTGTTGTTTGGCAGTTATCCCTTGTTTTACTCCTGGAAAAAATTGATTATATAGGAATTTTCCAAAAAATAGAAATTTCAAAATTGTTTCTCCATCTGCCATTAACTCTTGTGGAACACCTAAAGGGTTAATAAAGTTTGTATAAACAGTTTTGAATACCTTGAGGGGTGTAGTTTCTAGAATGGGGTCATTTTTGGGAGGTTTCTATTATCTAAGCCTCACAATATGACTTCAAACCTGAACTGGTCCATAAAAAGTGGGATTTTGAAGATTTCTGAAAAACTTCAATTTGCTTCTAAACTTCTAAGCCTTGTAACATCCCCAAAAAATAAAATATCATTCCAAAAATGCTACAAACATGAAGTAGACATATGGGGAATGTAAAGTCATCACAATTTTTGGGGGTGTTACTATGTATTACAGAAGTAGAGAAACTGAAACTTTGAAATTTGCTAATTTTTCAAAATTTTGGGTACAAATTGTATTTTTATGCAAAAAATTAACTTTTTTGACCCAATTTTAGCAGTGTCATGAAGTACAATATGACAAAAAACAATCTCAGAACGGCCTGGGTAAGTCAAAGCATTTTAAAGTTATGAGCACTTAAAGTGACACTGGTCAGATTTGCAAAAAATGGCCTGGTCCTTAAGGTGAAAATGAGCCTGGTCCTTAAGGGGTTAAACACTAAGTAATTGGCTTTTGCTGAAACCCTACTTATGGCACAGCCTGCAGCATATTCTAGACATGCAGTGTGGCAGGCGCACACACTATGAAGTGCCTTTTGCGCTGTGGCATTAGAAAAACTTTGTAATTCCTTTAGCGCCATTCTATGGAAACAGTAGGTTTAAACAGCATGCCAAATGCTTGAAATAACTTTTCTTCATATGACACTGCTGCCTCTTCAGCAGATTGTCCATGTACAAAACACGTGTTGAATAAAGTATCACAAAGGCGGTATGCATAAGATGGTGGTTCAACTTTTCAATCTTGTCATTCAACATAAAATAGTGGCTATAGTTCTCCCTTCAGTATCTGTACTTAGTTATTTTAGCACTTTATGATCTCTGAGGTCTAACTAATAGTTCACTTTATGAATTTGGTCACAATTTGCAGTTAGCATTAAGTATTAGCAGATTGGTTGTGTGCAGTTTGGATTGCAATATAAGTAAACACACATAACAAGTTCAGCATATGGCTCTAATTGCTACATTAACAGTAGGAACATTATATAACTGTTTTAAATACCTATTTTGGCCTCTCTGCTTCCATAAAACAGCTCTTAGTGGAGTGAATGTCTGTTCAGATTCTCTCTGCTGGTGTAATGATTCTAGCAGCTCCAGGCTGTGTGAGGCTGGCTGTGATTGGTCAAAACTCCTGCCCAGCAATAACAGTTTAACTCTATGCTTGTTGTGTCATTGAGCTTAACTTGCATAATGAATCTTCAAGGCATATTATCTTTTCTGATTCTGTGAACACAATATATGACGTCACTGTAACTGTTTTTGTCTTAACACAAACATAGGAATTTAAGATTATTGGCAGGTTTAGCTGTATAAACATATAGGCTATATTAGCAACCTATGACAGGTCTTAGCTGGCCAGCTACATGCAGTCTCTTGTGGAAAAGTTGAATCCAATGGGGGAAACATAGATTAAACATGTGGGTTTGTAAAATGGCTCAAGTCAACAGTACTAATTAATGTGGGTGGGGCCCTTTAAGTAAGGTATTATGTCACTTAATGGGTAACTCATGTTTTCATCCAAAAATGAATTTTGGCATGTTACTGCAGCATTATACATAAAGCATTCTTTAGTTTCTTCACATACCACTGTTTTCCTTGAGTTTTTTTTTTCTTTAGTTACAGCTGTTTAAACATTTACAATATGAGGACCTTCTCAAGATGGTTCCTCTGCCAGCTCTGAGGATGAAACTGCTTTACCTCACTTCACATACACACTTCCTGTAGCCAGCAGCTCCCTGCCACCCAATCAGATTGGATAACCGAGACATGCCTCCTCACACTGAAGCCTAATGCAGTGTAAAGGACCACGTTTCTGCTTATACTAAAAGGAAGACAGACAAGCCCTAGCAACAGTCTTTTAAGGGAGCGTTGAAAAGAGACAGAGGACATTTTTGAAAGCTGTTATTTTGAGGTAATTACAGATCTTTTGACAATCAGTGAAAGACTAACTCGGGTATACAGGCCTAGCTGTAATAAACCTAGCAAATAAAAAAAGTTACCCTTTAAGCCTCAGTCACACGTCAGATTTCCTTCAGCTTTATTTCTTTTATATGGCCAAAACAAGGTGTTGCTCTAAACACAACAGGTACAAATCTTTTCCTTATGGTCTATGGAGGCTCCAATCCCAGGTTTGGCGCCAAATCACTGACATGTGAATGAGGCATTGTGGGTTTCTTTCTGGCATACATAAAAAATATCCTGAACCCGCCATACCATCTTCATATTGTAAAGAAATGGGATAGGAGGCCTGTTTTAATGTGAATTTGACAAATTTTGGGAGTAAATGGGCTTAATAGGCTTGGTGATAAAGATGTCAATTAGGTGTGATTAAATAAGGCAAAATGAACAAATTGCATACGGAATAACCCATGGAGATAAGTTTCAACCACATCCTACCTGGATGATTTTCTTCAATGGTGTGCCCATTGTCTTTTCTGCCTTTCAGACCCTCCTCCCAGCACACATGTCTGAGACAACCACTAAGAAATTTGGCTCTCAGCACAATGGGGGTTGGATTGGTTTATCTATCATTACACAGAACATAGGTAAGATAAAAGGTGACCATCAGTACTTGTGTGTAAAATATTAAACACAAGGGACAGATTTAAGCTGTACCTGAAACTTAAACCATCTCCAATAGCTTTCAGCTTCTAGTACACGGTTGCTAAAGTTAACAGATGTCTAACTCTTAACCTTAGCATCTTCAGGTCTTGAGACTAGTGATCGAGCATGCTTGGCCGAACACCAGTTCCGCTCAAGCATCTCAATGCTCGGCACATGGCGGTATTTGACCGAATACCGCATGTGCTTGAGCGCAATGCTGAAGTCTCTGCCCTGCATTTTCTTGGCTGTTATGCAGCCAATAAACGTGCAGGTAAGTACTGCCCTCACTGTAATGCCGTAGCCTTGTTAGCCGCTGGCATTAGTGATTGGCTGGCCGGAATGCGTCATCGGGTGCTATATTCGACTCATTCTTAGTCAGGGAGAACTGTGCTGAGGAAGGGACAGACGGAGTGATTTAAGAATATTTCTACCACCAAAACGTTTGAGACCTTCTAAGGACTATTCTGTGTGGCAGCAATATCTATTTTTAGTGCATCTTTTGCTAAATAGCGTACAATAGTTAGGCTGCTGCAGACAGCAACATTAGCTGTGCCACATCTCCAGTGTAAAGTGTGCGCATCCAAAAAAATCTGTGAACATTGTCAATAGACTGTGTCCTCTTCTAAAAGTGACATCATTTCCGCAATTCATCAACAGCTTTTGCCAGTCTGTCAACGCTGACGAACAAAACGGTGCAATACCAGAAGATCCTTGTTGAAAAATTGCTCCAAAAATTTCCATCTGACAACGCTTGCGGCAGAGTCTGTAGTTCCTTGGCCAACCAAGGAGGGGAGAAAAGGGGAACACACACAGCAGTTCCAACAGAGGCAGTGCAACACTTTCCTAAGCCTGGAACAGTTTCATGACACACCGCCAGCAACCTCACCCTGATGCATGGCCTAATGTCACAAGGAGGGTGTCCAAGCTGGACACGTGGCATGAACTGACGCTCTACGCCTTGGAGGTGCTGGCCTGCCCTGCCACCAGCGTTTTGTCTGAGCGGGTATTTAGTGCTGCTGGTGGCATTAAAACAGATAAGCATAGCCGCCTGTCAACTGAAAATGCTAACAGGTTGACTCTTATAAAAATGTACAATGCCTGGATTGACCATGACTTCTCTACTCCACCAGAGGAAAGCTGATGAACATAAAGGCACTTTAAATGTGTTGTTTATAATGTACTGAATACACTGCATTCCCATGCACCTCTTCCATCGAAAAAAGGGGTATATGGTTGAATCTTCCTTTTCTCATCCTCCATTATATCAACATGCTTATTCATCGCATATATGCCCTTCGCATATCATGTTTTGCAGGGTCAGCTTACCAGCAGGCCCTCTCCTACATTATTTTACAGGGTCAGCTCACCAGCAGTTCCGCACCTAAAATCATTTACAGGGTCAGCCAGGGGTGTTGCTAGGTTGAAACATTTGGGGCCTGGGCCCCTGATGTTTTGTCCCAGGCCCCGAATGTCCTGCCTTCCAGCTAGATACAACTGTATTGCCACCCTCAGGACGGCAATACAATTGAATCTAATGCACTTGAAGAGCTGAAGGACCTGTGGTAACATCACAGGTCATGTGACCAGCAAAACAGGCAGTGGTTGGGAAGGACCTGCGATGATGTTACCATCATGTGACCAGTGCAGGAGAGGACAGCAGTGAATAGGAGAATAAGCTGTATTTATGTCTGCTACATGAGGAGAGGTAAGTGAAGGGAGAGGTTATTTCACTGAGACTGAGATGTTATTTACATGGAACTGTGTGTTGGAGGTGGCTGGGGAGGGGGTCATGTTATTTACATGGGGCTGTATGTTGGAGGGGGCTGGGGGATAGAGTGATGGTATTTACATGGGACTGTATGTTAATAGCTAGTGTTGAGCGAACTTGTGGTTTAAGTTCGGGTTATCAAAGAATCCCGATATGGATTCCATATTCTATTGTGGTCCATGGTAGCGGAATAAATAATGTGATTCTTCGATAACCCGAATCCGAACTTTAGACGCCGAACTTAAAACACAAGTTTGCTCAACACTATTAATGGCGGCTGTGGGAGGGAGTGATGTTACTTACATGAGACTGAATGTTGGAGGGGCCTGGGGTAGGGTGATGTTATTTACACGGGACTGTATGTTGAAGGCGGCTGTGGGAGGGAATTATGTTTTTTACATGGGACTGAATGTTGAGGGGATGATGTTTACATGGGATTGCATGTTGGAGATGGCTGGGGAGTAGGTGATGTTATTTACATGGATTCTGCCTATAGAGCTGCAGACATGCGCAGCTAGATCGATGCTAGCATGTCCGCAATATACATTCCCCATAGCTCTCAGTGCTTTTATTGCGTCAAAAAAACTATTTTATATATATATGTAAATGAGGCAAGTAAGGTGCCCAAAGGGCTGTTACTAACGTTTCTGGTGCCCAGCCACGCCAACTGTGAAGGAGCCCAGCACTGCCCACATCTTCCGAATCTCTTGCTTGCTCCCCGACGTCACAAAGTTAGACCGCCGTAATCTCGCACGTTCGCGAGTACGGCGCATGTCACTGCCGGCATAGTGTTACTTCCCTGTGCTGGCATCAGCCTCAGGGAACGAACTGCGCATGCGTTAGCTGCGAAATTACGCACTCTAACTTTGTGACGTTGGGGAACAAGGAGGAGATTCAGAGGATGCGGGCGGTGCTGGGCTCCTTCACAGTGGGCGTGACTGGGCACCAGAAAAGTTTGTAACAGTCCCTTGGGCACCTTAGGGTACTTTCACACTAGCGTTATTATTTTCTGGCATTGAGTTTCGTCCTAGGGGCTTAATACCGGAAAAGAACTGATCAGTTTTATCTTAATGCATTCTGAATGGAGAGCAATCTGTTCAGGATGCATCAAGATGTCTTCAGTTCAGTCTTTTTGCCTTTTAAGGACGGAGATAATATTGCAGCATGCTGCGGTTTTATCTCCGTCCAAAATTCCGGAACACTTTTTCCCATTGAAATGCATTAATGCCAGATCCATCCCCGAGTGTTCCGGCAAAATGGATCAATTTTTGCTAAAAAAAATGTGAAAAAAAATAAATGCTGGATCTGTTTTTCCGGATGACACCAGAGAGACGGATACGGCATTTCAATGCATTTGTCAGACGGATCGGGATCCTAATCTGTCTGACAAATGCCATCAGTTTGCATACGTTTTGACGGAACTGCCTGCCGGAATACTCTGCCGCAAGTGTGAAAGTACCCTTACTTGCCTCATTTACATATATATATACTATATATATATATATATATATATATATATAAAATCGTTTTTTGACACCATAAAAGCACTGAGAGCTATGGGGAATGTATATTGCAGACGTGCTAGTGGTGATCTAGCAGCGCATGTCCGCAGCTCTATAAGCAAAATCCAGGTGACAGCTTCTCTTTAACTTGTGTAACCAGTATTTTTGAAATGTTTCTGTGGGGATTAAAACTCACAACCTTCTACATTACAGGTAAAAACTTTAACCACTGGGCTATAGAGCTCAATGCTTAGTTACTTCTGAAAAACTCTGAAGTTTCTCTTGTATAATATAAGAGAATCTTCTATGAGGTTTTTCAGCACTGACTTATCATTGAGCTCTATAGCCCAGTGGTTAAGGGTTTGGCCCTTAATGTAGAAGGTTGGGAGTTCAAATCCCTACAGAAACTTTTTAAAAATTGAGGTTAAATAAAACCTAAATACACAGGGTGTTCTCAACAGTGATTAAAAAATGGAACAAAACGTAAAATATGATCAAATAAGATTAGATTTAAGTAGTTAATCTGTTTTTCCTTAGTTTTGTCAGCAGCACAATATTGGGTTAACAATCCCCATTGTAAGCTAGCAGGACCTGTGGAATTTTTCATGATTAAGTCTACAACACCCTGCTGTATAAATGGACCTTCCCCCTTCAGCTCATTGAGTATTTTATAAAGTAATCCCGTAAGAAAGAAGAAATAACGTTTTTGATCTAGGGCGGGAAGTTTGTGCTGCTGACAAGTCTAAGGGAAAACAGATGAACTACTTAAATGTAATTTTCCCTAGCATCTGTCAGAAGCACAATAATGGGATTTAGCTAGTAGTCTCCCTGGAGCTGGTTAGTAGTTGTAACCGAATCTAACACAGATCTAACAAAAAGAGTTTTTTCTGCACATAGAGAGTCCAGCTTGTAATGCTTGAAGAAGGTGTCATGGCTGAGGATGGGGGAAACCCTCAGCCGTGCGATGCCAGAAGATGTTAGTCGCCACTTGGCCAGTAGCACAGGATCAGGGAGCAGGTCACCTCCTATAACGTCCCTAATCTGACCCTGACTCCTAGCTGTATGAGCTGATCCTGATGGTGGGAGGTCTCATACTCCGGAACCTTTAAGTCCCTACTAGGAGCAGGGTAAGAGGACCTGTTCCTCCTGGATACGGAGGAACAGGAGTCTCACTGGCTAAGCTGCAAGGAAGGGGAGACATATACAGACATATAGATATGGCAGATGAACAACACTAGTTCCAAACTAACCTGCCACAGCCTTGCTGACTGGAACCCATGCACCAGGTATTGCTGTCCACACAAACACAAAGGAGACAGAACACACAAAACACACAGGAAACCAGGTCATCTATAGCTGTAAAAACATAGAAAGGAACACATGAACTAGACATCATACATGGGTTTTATGACCACAAGGGTGGCCCTCACTGGCAGATGGAATAGGATACCAGGAGGATGACTCCAGTAACATGCCTGGAGTACCCCTCAGACTTCTGATCCCCACAGAGGCTTTATAGCCCAAAGTGGCCACACCCAGACAGAAACACACATGAAAGGGAGTTAACCCTTCCAACACAAACCAGGGGAGTGAAACCACCTTAAGGGGAATACACACACAGGTATCACACTGCAGCTGTTTCCACCGGCAACGACATGCATGGCAACCATGTCCTGGAAACAGGCAGAAGGCCGAGACACTGCCACCACATGTACAGAGACACGACATTGCCGCAGACATCCGCAAGTGAAAGGAACAACACAGTGCACACACACATATATAAACCCCATGCACACCAAACGGATAAAAGGCACACCTATAAAGACAGGTTGCTTGGTACAACCGCATGCACCTGGCAGCAAGCTGCCCAGCAACAGCTCAGGCTGCTATACTGCCAAATGTAACAATGTTGCCAGCGGCAACCACACATGAGGCAACAGACAAGCAGCAAATAATACAAGCAATACCAAAACGCAGGCAACCGCATGCGGATCAGGGGTCACGACCATAACCATGGTCGTGACAGAAGGTCACTGGAGAAGACCAAGATGCACTGTTACAAATTTGCTCCAAAGGAACCGAACTCCGCTCTGACCAGGAAGTGGCTGTCGCTCTTGTCGAGTGTGCCTTGGGGAACTCGGGTGGTTGTAAATTCTGATTTATGTATGCTTCCTTAATACATTCTGAGATCCATCTGGATATTGTTGCTTTGGAGGCTGATTTTCCTCTACTGTTACCCTAAAAACGTAATAAACAAACTCTTGTATTTATGGAACTCTCTTGTTCTGTCAATATATACACTTAGACATCTGACCACATCAAGTTTGGTGTAGTCAACCTGAGCATTCTCCTCAGCTGAAGGAGAATACCTAGGAAGAGTCATCACCTGATTTACATTTGAAAATGAGGGAACTTTAGGTAAAAAAGATGGAAGGAATCTTGATCGTACGCTATCTGAATAAAAAGATAGATAAGGCTCTTCGGCTGCCTAAGCCTGTAATTCTGCTACCCTGTTTGCTGAACTTACAGCCACTAAAAGGGCATTCTTAAGAGAGAGAAACTTTAATGGTGTTTCCTCAAGTGGTTCAAAGGGTTGCTCACATAGTTGTCTTAGTACTAGTGAGAGATCCCATCGGCTGGATTCTTCTAGGTCTTAGCCTATTCAAGGCTTTGAGGAAATCTTTGACCTCCTGAAATTGACATAAATTCTCTTGCAGAAAGCTGAAAGAGTGGCCACCTGAACACAGATTGTACTGGTAGATAATCCACTATAAAAAACATCCTGAAGGAACTCTAGTATTTGGGGCCTAGATGGGGAAGAAGGATTAATACCTCTTCCTATACACCAGGAACTGAAAATTGTTCTGATTCTGGCATTTCTGTTAGTAGATACACTCCTAGAGTGTGCTAAGGTATTTAGGGCCCTATCTAAAAACCTCTAGCTTTTAGTATGGACCTACTAACTTCCAAGCTGTTAGATGGAAGGACCTCAGATTGTGACACAATTGAGACCCCTGAGAAATTAGGTCCCACTGTAGGGGAAGTTCCCAATACATTCCCTGGCTCATGGTCATGAGGAGAGAGAACCAAGCTCTCTTCAGCCAGAACGGTATTATTGCTATGACCGAGGCTTGCTCCTGCTTGATCTTGGTCAATACTCTAGGTATCATCGCTGTGGGTGGAAATATGTATGCCAGTGTGAAGTCCCAAGGAATCGACATGGCATCTATTGCAAAGGGTTGATCATCTGCATACAGGAAACAAAACTTTTTTAGCTTGGCATTCAGCCTGGTGGCCATAAGATCTATGTCTGGTAACCCCCACAGATCCGAGATCTGATGGAATACCTCTTGAGAGAGGGACCATTCCCTGGGAATGGTCATCTGATGATTTAGGCGATCTGTCAACGCATTCAGGGTTCCTCTGATGTGACCTGCAGATACCCTGGTTATCCTGGTTTCTGCCCATGACAAGATCTTGCCCACTTCTACAAGTAGCATCGGCGATCTCGTGCCACCCTGTTTCTTTATGTAGAAAACCGCTGACATGTTGTCTGTCATTATTTGAACTGCTTTCCCGCAAAGGAATAGTTCGAAGTGTTTCAGGGAATAAAATATGGCTCTTATTTCCCTGATATTTGATGAGAGCTGTCTTTCTGTTTGGCTCCAGGTTCCGGACACTGTACTATCCATGAGATAGCACTCTAACCTGATCCGGAGGCGTCTGTTGTAAGCACCACCCACGTAGGTTCGAATAAGGACATACCATCCTTGACATGGTTCCACCATTGAAGAGATATTCTGGTTCTGGAAGAAAGTATATGGAGTGTGTTTAATTCTGACAAAGTCCTGTTCCAGACTAGTATTTCTGTCTGGAGGGATATGAGGTGCCATAGAGCCCACGGAACTGCATCTGCTGAAAATGACAGAAGGCCTAAGAAACTCATTAGAGTTCTTAAAGAGACAGCCCGAGGGATTCTGTACCGAAACTCCCTTTGAATACGGTCCTTTCTTGGGTCGGCAGGTATAACTTCATCTCCTGCGAATCTATTACAAAGCCTAGGAATTGCTTTGTGGTGGCTGGAGTTAGATTTGATTTTTCCTGGTTGATAAACCAACCAAAATCTGTCAGAAGGGATAGTGTAATGCTCACCTGCTCCTTGAGCAGGAGAGTAGTACTGGCCATAATTAGCCAATCGTCCAGATATAGAATTATCTTTATTCCTTGTAATGTGAGGATGCTTACTACAGAGGATATTACCTTGGTGAATACAAACGGAGCGGAAGTTATACCGAAGGGGAGTACTCTGAACTGAAAGTCAACTTTTCCCTCATATTTACTGTTATGCGTAGAAACCGCCTGTGTGCCGGCCAAATCGGAATATGGAAATACGCGTCTTTCAGATCCAACGATGCCATATAATCTCCTTGAGATATGAGGGGTTTGACGAATCTGATTTTTTCCAACCGAAAAGTATTCTTTACCAAGTGACGGTTTAAATACCTCAGATCTATTATCAGACGCGATTTTCCTGAAAATTTGAGAATTAAGAATACTGGAGAATAAACCCCTAACCCTAATCTCAATGCTCGGCACATGGCAAGATTCAGCGCAATGCTCAAGTCTCCGCTCTGCATGTTTCTTGGCTGCTATGGAGCTAATTAACGTGCAGGTAAGTACTGCCCTCACTGTAATGCCGTAGCCATGTTGGCCGCTAGCATTACAGTGATTGGCTGGCCGGAATGCATCATCGGGTGCTATATAGCACACAATGATGCATGTTCGACTCATTCTTAGTCAGGGAGAGCTGTGCTGAGGAAGGAACAGACAGGTACAGGGAACAGGGAGTGATTTAAGAATATTTTTACCACCAAAACTTTTCAGAGACCTAAAAGTCCTTTTAAGGACTATTGTGTGTGGCAGCAATATCTATTTTTAGCGCATCCTGCGCTAAATAGCGTACCATAGTTAGGCCACTGCAGACAGCGACAATAACAGCGCCACATCTCCAGTGTAAAGTGTGCGCATCCAAAAAATATCTGTGACATCCAGTGTACTTTTTCCTTAGACGGTGTCCGCTTCTGCAGTGACATTACCAGTGTAACGTGTGGGTTTCAAAAATGTATCTGTGACATACAGTGTACTTTATTGCATAGACGCTGCGGACAGTGACATTACCGGTGGTACCTCTCCTGTATAACATTTCCTCATCCCAAATACCTGTGACATTCCCTGTAATTTTTCATTAGCCGCTGGTGACAGAATTTACATTACCTGCGGGATATCTCCTTTGTGACGTTTCCACATCCCAAATACCTTTTTAAATTTGTTTGCGCATACACTTCCAAATCCTTCGCTACTGTATGTGTGACAGACTTTCAATCACATATAAAATTTAATATGAAGAAGGCGAGCAGTAAGGCATGGGGCAGTGGCCGTGATGCTGATGGTGCACGCAGAGGCTGTGGTAAAATTGCTGCCGGAGCACAAGAAAAACAATAATCCACGATACCTAGCTTTATGTCCCAGTTCGCAGGGTGGCGCAGGACACCACTCTTGAAGTCAAACCAGTGCGACCAGGTGGTCTGTTAGATTGCAGCAGATAATGCTTCCAGTCGGTTATGTACCACCCTGTCTTCCACCAAGTCCAGTCTCAGTAGCCAAGAGTCTGGTCAACACAATCCTCACCCTGATCCTCCTTCCTCCCACCATGGAGAGTCTTGGCAAACAAGTGATCCCACACTCGGATATTCCGAGGAGCTCTTTTCAGCGCCATTCCTTGATTTGGCCTTCTTGCCAACCACGCTTGAAGAGGGACAGATCTTGTGCCCTGATTCCCAAATTCTTGAGCATCCACAAACACAAGAAGATGACTGTGGGGAACGGCAATTACTTTTTAATGAGGTGGATGATGATGAGACACAGTTGTCAATCACTCAGGTTGTGGTTAGGTCAAAAAGTCAGGAGGATGAGCAGAGTGAGGAAGTGGAAGAGAATGCGGTGGACGATGAAGTCACTGACCCAACCTGGGAAGCTGGAAAGCTGAGCGAGAACAGCAGTACAGAGGGGGGAGGATCTGCTGCACCGCAACAGGCTGGAAGAGGGAGTGGGGTGGCAGTGTTTCGCAGTATGGCGCTTTTTTGAGGAAAGTGCGGACGACAAAATGAGCAGGGGCATGAACACTAGCAACCTCACCACCATCAGCATGATCTGCCACATGGCATCCAAGCACAGTAATAAGTGGGTCGAACGACTGGGTCCACAATCTGTGTCTGCAGGTCACACCACTGCCTCCTCTTTCCCTGTTGTCATGGATGATGTTGCAGATAGCTGGAAGTTATGAATAAAAGTCCGACTGGCTTGATCCCAAACTAAGTAGCATATAGGTGACCCCTATAAAACCCTCAGAGCTCACCCTGACTGCTAAGCACATACAAGGGTCTCAAAGATAGACGATTGTATGCCCACGTACCTAAGACTGTGGGACACCTGAAAACCCTATAATAGTGAGGGGACACGACCACCGGCTCCCTGCACTTCATACGGAGGGAGTCAGGGTCACCTAGAATAAAGCCTGGTAGGAAACACAATCCATGAAAGGACTTATCTGAACAAGCAGCAGCAGAAGCCTCCAGCAGTGAACACTTCAATCCAGGAAGTAGTATAAACTGCAAAGTGAGGCAGTATGGGATGGAATATAAAGGAAAGAGGATTAGTCTAAATAGGTGACACCTGGGAGAAGGAAATGAGGTGAGAAAGTGAAACCAAAACAAAGAACATCATGCAAGAGGTAGAGAAGGACGTCTGTCAGACCTTCTCACAGTACTGGCGGTGACAGTACCCCTCCCTCTACGGGTGGACTCCGGACACTCAGAACCCACCTTCTCAGGATGAGACCTATGGAAAGCCTTGATGAGACGAGTGGCCTTAATGTCCGCCACTGGGACCCACATCCTCTCCTCAGGACCATAACGCTCCCAATGAACAAGGTACTGGAGAGAACCGCGGACAATGCGAGAATCCACAATCCTAGAGACCTGGAATTCAAGATTACCATCAACAAAAATCGGAGGAGGAGGCAAAGAGGAGGGTACAGTGGGTTGGACATAAGGTTTTAATAGGGATCTGTGAAAAACATTATGGATCTTCCAAGTCTGAGGAAGATCAAGACAGAAGGCAACGGGATTGATGACGGACAAGATCTTGTAAGGCCCAATAAACTTAGGACCCAACTTCCAGGAGGGAACCTTCAGTTTGATATTCTTAGTAGACAACCACACCAGCACACCCACTTTCAGGTCCGGACCAGGCACACGTCTCTTATCCGCCACACGCTTATATCTCTCACTCATCCTCTTCAGATTACCCTGAATCTTTTGCCAAATAAATTACAAAGATGAGGAAAATCTCTCCTCATCAGGTAAACCAGAAGACCTCTGAATGTCCCAAACTGTGGATGAAACCCATATGCACCAAAAAATGGTGACTTATCAGAGGACTCCTGGCGACGGGTTTTTAAAGCAAACTCCGCAAGGGACAAAAAAGAATAGCAATCCTCCTGATTCTCCGCCGCAAAACAGCGCAGATATGTCTCCAGATTCTGATTGACGAGTTCGGTCTGACCATTCGACTGCGGATGAAAAGCAGAAGAAAATGACAACTGAATCCCCAAGCGAGAACAGAAGGCCTTCTAGAATCTGGAAACAAATTGCGTGCCCCTATCAGAAACAATGACTGAAGGAATGCCATGCAATTTAACAATGTGATCAACAAACGCTTGCGCCAACGTCTTAGCATTGGGTAACCCAGGAAATGGAATGAAATGCGCCATTTTGCTAAAACGGTCCACTACCACCAGAATCACAGTCTTCCAAGAGGAACGAGGCAGGTCTGTAATGAAGTCCATGGACAGATGCGTCCAAGGACGGGAAGGAATGGGTAACAGGAGGAGAGAACCCGATGGCCGTGAATGAGGGACCTTAGCACGAGCGTAGGTCTCGCAGGCTGCCACAAATCCCTCAACCGTCTTATAAAGAGCCGTCCACCAGAATCTCCGAGCAATGAGATCTACTGTGGCTCTACTCCCCGGGTGCCCAGCAAGGACAGTATCGTGGTGCTCCTTAAAAACAACCTCCCAGGAGGACAAAGAACAGGAGCCTCTGCCTGGGCTGCCTGAACCTCAGCCTCCAAATCAGGATAAAGAGCAGAGACAACCACCCCTTCAGCCAAAATGGGACCCGGGTCTTCAAAGTTCCCCCCTCCCGGAAAACCACGTGACAGGGCATCCGCCTTCACATTTTTAACCCCAGGGCGGAACGTGACAACAAAATTAAACCTAGAAAAGAACAAAGACCATCTGGCCTGTCTCGGGTTCAGACGCTTGGCGGATTCCAAGTAGGCCAGATTCTTATGGTCGATAACACGGTAATAGGGTGTCTGGCTCCCTCTAACCAATGGCGCCATTCCTCAAAAGCTAATTTGATGGCCAACAACTCCCTATCTCCCACATCGTGATTTCTCTCTGCAGAGGAGAGTTTCCTTGAGAAAAAGGCACATGGTCGCCATTTGGCAGGAGAGGGACCCTGAGATAATACCGCACCCACACCCACCTCAGAAGCGTCCACCTCAACAATAAAGGGTAGAGAGACATCAGGTTGTACCAAAATGGGAGCGGAAGCAAAACTCTCTTTGATACTAGAAAAGGCCTTAAGCGCATCTACCGACCAGGAGGAAAAATTTACCCCCTTTTTAGTCATATCAGTGAGTGGCTTAACAACAGAGGAATAATTCAAAATGAACTTTCTGTAATAATTGGCAAAACCCAAAAAACACATCAGCACCTTCTGATTCTGAGGAAGCTCAAAATCAAGCACAGCGCGGACCTTCTCAGGGTCCATGCGAAAACCAGACGCGGAGAGAAGAAAACCAAGAAATTGAATCTCCGGAACCGCAAACACACATTTTTCCAGTTTAGCATACAATCTATTCTCCCGCAGAATGAGCAAGACCTGACGTAGGTGGTCCCTATGAGTTTTGAAATCAGGAAAAAAAATCAAAATGTCATCTAGATACACCAGTACAAATTTCCCCATTAAATGATAAAAAATGCTGTTCACAAAATGTTGGAAGATGGCCGGAGCATTAATCCAACCAAAGGGCATAATCAAATTCTCGAAATGACCCTCAGGGGTATTTAAGGCCATCTTCCATTCGTCCCCTTCCCTGACCCTGACTAGGTTGTATGATCCTCTTAAATCCAACTTAGAAAAAACTTTAGCCCCAACAATCTGGTTAAACAGGTCCGGGATCAGAAGAAGGGGATATGGGTCACGAATTGTGATACGGTTCAGCTCCCTGAAATCCAGACAAGGTCTTAAAGAACCAACTTTTTTCTTAACAAAAAAATAAAACAGCGGCATCAGGTGACTTCGAGGGTCGGATGTGTCGCTTTCTCAGGCTCTCCGAGATTTAAGTACGCATAGCGACTCTTTCAGGTTGGGAGAAATTGTATAAATGTGATTTTGGCAGCTTGGCGCCTGGGCTGAAATTAATAGTGCAATCGTACTCCTGGAGAGGTGGCAACTCCTGGATACCACTCTCTGAAAACATATCCGAAAATCCAGAGAGAAAAGATGGTACAGTCTTGGTAGAAACCTCTGAAAGAGACGCCGTGAGGCAATTCTCTCTGCAAAAGTCTTTGCCTTGCTTGCCAATCAATGGTGGGGTTATGTTTAGTAAGCCAGGGTAGCCCCAACACTAGAGGAGTAGGTAATCCGCTTAGGACGAAACATGACATATCCTCAACGTGAGCATTGTGAACTATGCCCTTTTTTAACGATCTTTGAGAAAGTGGAGCGGAATCGATAGCAAAAACAGGTATATCTTTTTCCAAAGTGCATACCAGGAAACCATGCGTTATAGCTAATTTATTATCAATGAGATTGACAGCTGCTCCACTCTCTAAAAAAATCTCACAAACAATATTCTTGCTGTCTAGCGCCACCCTGGCAGGTAGGAGAAAACGGGAACTACAAGCAAACGACAATCCTCCAATTTCCGCCAATAGTAGCTAATGGAAAGTTTTTAGAGTTTTTTTTTCTTTTTGTTTCTTTTTTATTACCGTCAGAAAACTCCATGAATCTCCTAGAGGGGCAAACATTAGCCAAATGATTTATACCCCCACAACAGAAACAAACCCTCCTCTGAGAGCTGAATCCTCTACTATCAGAGGCAAGCAAACCCAGCTGCATGGCCTCCTGCTCAGAGGGGATTGAGAGAGACTGAGACCCCTGCGTACTGAATGAGACAGCCCCACTGTACTTGGGCTTAATATGACAGGAAGGAGTGGTCTCTCATCTCTCTCTAAGATGCCTGTCAATACGAACAGCTAGAGACATGGCAGACTCCAACGAGGCAGGTCTCTCATGAAAAGCAAATGCATCTTTCAATCCCTCCTAAAGACCATGGCAAAAAAAAACAACTCTAAAAACAGGATTGATGACGGACAAGATTTTGTAAGGCCCAATAAACTTAGGACCCAACTTCCAGGAGGGAACCTTCAATTTGATATTCTTAGTAGACAACCACACCAGATCACCAACATTCAGGTCCGGACAAGGCACACGTCTCTTATCCGCCACATGCTTATATCTCTCACTCATGCTCTTTAGATTATCCTGAATCTTTTGCCAAATAGATGACAAAGACGAGGAGAATCTGTCCTTATCAGGTAAACCAGAAGACCCCTCTCCAGAGAATGTCCCAAACTGCGGATGAAACCCATATGCACCAAAAAATGGTGACTTATCAGAGGACTCCTGACGACGGTTATTTAAAGCAAACTCAGCAAGGGACAAAAAAGAACACCTATCCTCCTGATTCTCCGCCACAAAACAGCGCAGATATGTCTCCAGATTCTGATTGACGCGCTCTGTCTGGCCATTCGACTGCGGGTGGAAAGCAGAAGAGAATGACAACCGAACCCCCAAGCGAGAACAGAAAACCTTCCAGAATCTGGAAACAAACTGTGTGCCCCTATCAGAGACTATGTCTGAAGGAATACCATGCAATTTGACAATATGATCAATAAATGCCTGCGCCAGCGTCTTAGCATTGGGCAAGCCAGGAAAAGGAATGAAATGCACCATTTTGCTAAAACGGTCCACCACCACCAGAATCACAGTCTTCCCCGAGGAACGAGGCAGGTCCGTAATGAAGTTCATGGACAGATGTGTCCAAGGACGGGAAGGAATGGGTAACGGAAGGAGAGGACCTGATGGCCGTGAATGAGGGACTTTGGCACGAGCGCAGGTCTCGCAGGCTGCCACAGAACCCTCAACCGACTTACGAAGCGCCGGCCACCAGAATCTCCGAGCGATGAGATCCACTGTGGCTCTTGCCCCCGGGTGCCCAGCAAGGACAGTATCGTGGTGCTCCTTAAAAATCTTGTGTCTTAAAGCGAGAGGCACAAACAACCTCCCAGGAGGACAAAGATCCTCTGACTGGGCTACCTGAACCTCTGCCTCCAATTCAGGATAAAGAGCAGAGACCACCACACCTACAGCCAAAATGGGACCCGGGTCTTCAAAATTCCCACCTCCCAGAAAACAACGTGACAGGGCATCCGCCTTCACATTCTTAACCCCAGGGCGGAACGTGACAACAAAATGAAACCTTAAAAAGAACAAAGACCATCTGGCCTGTCTCGGGTTCAGACGCTTGGCTGACTCCAAGTAGGCCAGACTCTTATGGTCAGTAAACACGATAATAGGGTGTCTAACTCCCTCTAGCCAATGGCGCCATTCCTCAAAAGCTAACTTGATGGCCAACAACTCCCTATCTCCCACATCGTAATTTCTCTCTGCGGAGGAGAGTTTCTTCGAGAAAAAGGCACACGGTCGCCATTTGGCAGGAGAGGGACCCTGAGACAAGACCGCACCCACACCCACCTCAGAAGCATCAACCTCAACTATGAAGGGTAGAGAAATATCAGGTTGTACCAAGATGAGAGCGGAAGCAAAACTCTCTTTGATATAAGAAAAGGCCTTAAGCGCCTCTACCGGCCAGGAGGAAAAATCAACCCCCTTTCTAGTCATATCAGTGAGTGGTTTAACAACAGAGGAATAATTTAAAATAAACTTCCTGTAATAATTGGCAAAACCCAAAAAACGCATCATCGCCTTTTGATTCTCAGGAAGCTCCCACTCAAGCACAGCGCGGACCTTCTCGGGGTCCATGCGAAAACCAGAAGCGGAGAGAAGAAACCCCAGAAATTGAATTTCTGGAACCGCAAACACACATTTTTCAAATTTAGCATACAACTTATTCTCCCGCAGGATGAGCAAGACCTGACGTAAGAGTTCCTTATGAGTTTTGAAATCAGGAGAAAAAATCAAAATGTCATCTAGATACACTAATACAAATTTCCCCATTAAATGATAAAAAATGCTGTTCACAAAATGCTGAAAGACGGCTGGAGCATTCATAAAACCAAAAGGCATAACCAAATTCTCAAAATGGCCCTCAGGGGTATTGAAGGCCGTCTTCCATTCGTCTCCTTCTCTGACCCTGACCAGGTTGTATGCCCCTCTTAGATCCAACTTGGAAAAAACTTTAGCCCCAACAATCTGGTTAAACAGGTCCGGGATCAGAGGAAGCAGATAAGGCTCACGAATTGTGATACTGTTCAGCTCCCTGAAATCCAGACATGGTCTTAAAGAACCATCTTTTCTCTTAAAGAAAATACCAGCGGCAACAGGTGACTTCGAGGGTCGTATGTGTCCCTTTCTCAGACTCTCAGAGATATAAGCACGCATAGCAACCCTTTCAGGTTGGGAGAGATTGTATAAACGAGATTTAGGCAGTTTGGCGCCTGGGGTGAGATTAATGGGGCAATCGTACTCCCTGTGAGGGGGCAAGTCCTGAACACCACTCTCAGAAAATACATCCGAAAATTCAGAGAGAAAAGATGGTACAGTCTTAGTAGATACCTCAGAAACAGATGTCGTGAGGCAATTCTCTCTGCAAAAGTCACTCCAACTATTTATTTGCCTCGCTTGCCAATCAATGGTGGGGTTATGTTTAGTGAGCCAGGGTAGCCCCAACACTAGAGGAGTAGGCAACCCGCTTAGGACGAAACATGACACATCCTCAACATGAGTATCAATCACAATCAAACGGATATTGTGAACTATGCCCTTTTTTAACGATTTCTGAGAAAGTGGAACGGAATCAATAGCAAAAACAGGTATATCCTTTCCCAAAGTGCATACCTGGAAACCATGAGTTATAGCAAATTGATTATCAATGAGATTGACAGCTGCTCAACTATCTACAAAAATCTCACAAAAAATGTTCTTGCTCTCTAGCGCCACCCTGGCAGGTAGGACATTACGGGAACTACAAGCAAACGGAAAACCTTCAATTTCCGCATGAACCTTGCCAATAGTAACAGATGGAACATTTTTAGAGGATTTTTTTCTTTTTGTTTCTTTATTACTCTCAAAAAACTGCCTGAATCTCCTAGAGGGACAAACATTTGCCAAATGATTTATACCTCCACAACAGAAACAAACCTTCCTATGAGAGCTGAATCCTCTATTGTCAGAGGCAAGCAAACCCAGCTGCATGGGCCCCTGCTCAGAAGGGATTGAGAGCAACTGAGACCCCTGTGCACTGAATGAGACCGCCACACTGTCCTTGGACTGAGTATGACAGGAAGGAGTGATCTCTCCTCTCTCTCTAAGACGCCTGTCAATACGAACGGCCCGAGACATGGCAGAGTCCAAGGAGGTAGGTCTCTCATGAAAGGCAAATGCATCTTTCAATCCCTCTGAAAGACCATGCCAAAATTGACTTCGGAGTGCAGCATCATTCCAACCAGTATCGGCTCCCATCTCCGAAATTCTGAACAGTATATCTCTGCGGACTGTTTACCCTGGCATAAAAGACGTAGTCTAGACTCAGCCAGAGCAATACGATCCGGGTCATCATATATCTGACCCAGGGCTAAAAAAAATTCATCCACTGAACAGAGGGGCCATGCCCCCACCGGCAGCGAAAAGGCCCAGGACTGAGCATTATTCCTGAGCAGCGAGATGATGATCCCCACCCTCTGCTCCTCATCACCAGAGGAATGGGGAAGTAGGCGAAAATGGAGTTTGCAAGCCTCTCTAAAACGAACAAAATTCTCACTGCCCCCGGAGAACGTATCCGGGAGCGAGATCTTAGGCTCAGAACAAACTCCATGAACGCAAGCTGAACCGGTCACCTGAAACTGAGAAACAGTTTTACGGAGATCTGCTACCTCCAATGAAAGACCCTGCATGTGTTCAGTCAAAAGTGAAACCGGATCCATGCTTGAGACGGTTTTGGCGGTTTATAATGTCACGGAAGGTGTACAGAAAACTAGAAAACACAAAATGAAGATCCGACTGACTGGATCCAAAACTAAGGAACCAAAGGGAGAGCCCTGCAACAGACCTGGCTCTCTCCCTAACTGCTCAGCCTATGCAAAAATCTCAATGGTAGATGATCGCATATCCTCATACCTCAACTGTGTAACACCTGAACACCCTATAATAGTGATGGGACACAACCACCGGCTCCCTACACTTGATACGGAGGGAGTCAGGGTCACCTGGGATCCAGCAAACAGGAAAACACAAATGAATGAACAAAATTTATCTGTAGAAGACTCAGTAGTAGCATCCAGCATGCACACACTCCAGGAAGTTGTATAAACCGCAAAGTGATGCAGTATGGGAAGGGATTTAAAGGGATTCAATCAGTGCAACTACATGACAGCTGAGAGAGGCTAACGAGATGAGAAAACGAAAGCAAAACAAAAGGAACCTCAAGGAGGAGGTTCTGAAGAACGTCTGTCAGAGCTTCTCAGATGTCTGGTGGTGACAATAGGTGACACCTGGGAGAAGGAAATAAGATGAGAAAGTGAAACCAAAACAAAGAAAATCATGCAAGAGGTAGAGAAGGACGTCTGTCAGACCTTCTCACAGAACTGGCGGTGACACCTGTGTTACGTGCTGGCCAATCCCCTGTTGAAGGCGCAGGCCCGCAAATTACTGGCCCTGGAAATGTTGCCATTTAGGCTTGTGGACACTGAGGCCTTCTGCAGCCTGATGTCGGCGGTCATCCCGCATTATGCAGTACCAAGCCGCCACTATTTTTCAAGGTGTAACATCACACGTGCCCTGACCAGCGCAGTTACTGGGAAGGTCCACTTAACCACGAACACATGGACAACTGCACTCGGCCAGGGACGCTACATTTCCCTGATGGCACACTGGGTGAATGTTGTGGAGGCCGGGAGCGAGTTGTACCCTGGGATGGCACAGATGTTACTTACGCCAAGAATTGCGGGCCCTAATTCCATGAAGGTGTCCGCCACCTCCTACGTTAGTGGTTCCAACCCCCCCTTCTCCTCCGCCTCCTCCTTCACTTCCACCTCTGAATTATCCACGTGCAGCACCAGTCAGTCATCAGTCAGTATCTGGAAGCAGTGTAGCACTGCAGTTGGGAAGCGCCAACAGGCCGTGCTGAAGTTGATATGCTTAGTGGACAAACAGCACACCACCGCAGAGCTGTGGCAGAGAATAAGTGTCCAGACTGAGCTGTGGCTCTAGCCAATTAACCTACAACCAGGCATGGTTGTGTCTGATAATGGCCGTAACTTGGTGGCGGCTTTGGAGCTCGGCAAGCTCAGACACATCCCATGCCTAGCCCACGTGTTCAACCTTGTGGTTCAACGGTTTATCAAAACCTACCCCAATTTGCCTGAGCTACTGGTGAAGGTGCGCCGTGTGTGTGCACATTTCCGCAAGTCATCAACAGCTCAGCCGGTATGTCAATGCTTCAACAGCGCTTGAAATTGCCACCTCATCGGCTGTTGCGTGAAGTGAGCACGCGCTGGAACTCCACGTTCCACATGTTGGCCACGCTTTGTGAGCAGCAAAGGCCAGTAGTGGAATACCAGCTGCAACATGGTCGTCTCCTTTCCAGTCAGCTTCCGCTATTCACAAGCGAGGAGTGGGCATGGATGTCTGACCTCTGTGAGGTTTTAAGAAACTTTGAGGAATCAACACTGACAGTGAGCAGCGATAACGCTATTATCAGCGTCACCATCCCACTTCTGTGTCTACTCAAACGCTTGCTGCTCACAATTAAGGACGACGCTTTGCAGGTGGAAATAGGGGAAGACATTACACAGGGTGATAGCCAGACCACCCTCAGTTTGTCTTATCAGCGCAAATTGGACGATGAAGAGGAGGTGGAGGAGGAGGAGCAGGAGACGTTTGCCTCTGCTACAGAGGGTAGTACCCATGGATGCTTAATTTCACCTGTTCTGCTTGTGTGGGCAGAGGAGGAGGAAGAGGAGATTGAGAGTCATCCTCCTGATGATGACAGCGAAGTCTTACCTGTTGGTACTCTGGCACACATGGCTGACTTCATGTTACGCTGCCTTTCCCGTGACCCGCACGTTTAATGCATTTTAGACAACACGGATTACTGGTTGCTTACCCTTCTCAACCCCCGCTACAAAAAGAACTTCTCATCTCTCATTCCTCTGGTGGAGAGGACGAGCAAAACGGTGCAATACCAGAAGATCCTTGTTGAAAAATTGCTCCAAAAATTTCCATCTGACAACACTGGCGGCAGAGTCCGTAGTTCCTTGGCCAACCGAGGAGGGGAGAAAAGGGGAACACACAGCAGTTTCAACAGTGGCAGGGCAACACTCTCCAAAGCCTGGGACAGTTTCATGACACCCCACCAGCACATTCATCCTGGAGCGCGGCCTAGTGTCACAAGGAGGGAAAAATTTTGGAAGATGTTGAATATATCTGACCCAGGGCTAAAAAAAATTCATCCACTGAAGAGAGGGGCCATGCCCCCACCGGCAGCGAAAAGGCCCAGGACTGAGCGTTATTCCTGAGCAGCGAGATGATTATCCCCACCCTCTGCTCCTCATTACCAGAGGAATGGGGAAGTAGGCGAAAATGGAGTTTGCAAGCCTCTCTAAAACGAACAAAATTCTCACTGCCCCCGGAGAACGTATCCGGGAGCAAGATCTTAGGCTCAGAACAAACTCCATGAACGCAAGCTGAACCGGTCACCTGAAACTGAGAAACTGTTTTACGGAGATCTGCTACCTCCAATGAAAGACCCTGCATGTGTTCAGTCAAAAGTGAAACCGGATCCATGCTTGAGACAGTTTTGGCGGTTTATAATGTCACGGAAGGTGTACAGAAAACTAGAAGACACAAAATGAAGATCCGACTGACTGGATCCAAAACTAAGGAACCAAAGGGAGAGCCCTGCAACAGACCTGGCTCTCTCCCTAACTGCTCAGCCTATGCAAAAATCTCAATGGTAGATGATCGCATATCCTCATACCTCGACTGTATAACTCCTGAACACCCTATAATAGTGATGGGACACAACCAACGGCTCCCTACACTTGATACGGAGGGAGCCGGTGAAAAATTGCTCCAAAAATTTCCATCTGACAACACTGGCGGCAGAGTCCGTAGTTCCTTGGCCAACCGAGGAGGGGAGAAAAGGGGAACACACAGCAGTTCCAACAGTGGCAGGGCAACACTCTCCAAAGCCTGGGACAGTTTCATGACACCCCACCAGCACATTCATCCTGGAGCGCGGCCTAGTGTCACAAGGAGGGAAAATTTTTGGAAGATGTTGAAGGAGTACATAGCAGACCGTGTCAGCATCCTCAATGATCCCTCAGTGCCTTACAATTGCTGGGTGTCCAAGCTGGACACGTGGCACGAACTACACTCTACGCCTTGGAGGTGCTGGCCTGCCCTGCCGCCAGCGTTTTGTCTGAGCGGGTATTTAGTGTTGCAAGTGGCATTAAAACAAAAAAGCATTTCCGCCTGTAAACTGAAAATGCTGACAGGTTGACTCTTATAAAAATGAACAAGGCCTGAATTTACCATGACTTCTCTACTCCACCAGAGGAAAGCCGATGATGAACATAAAGGCACTTTAAATGTGTTGTTTATATTGTACTGAATACACTGTATTTCCATGCACCTCTTCCACTGAAAAAAAGGGTATATGATTGAATCTTCCTTTTCTCATCCTCCTTCTCCTCTTCCATCATATCAACATGCTTATTCATCGCATATATGCCCTTCGCATATAATGTTTTACAGGGTCAACTCACCAGCAGGCCCTCGCATATAATTGTTTACAGGGTCAGCTCACCAGCAGGCCCTCGCATGTAATTGCTGTGGTTTTATCTCCGTTCAAAATTCCAGAACACTTTTTCCCATTAAAATGCATTATTGCCGGATCCGGCAAAACGAGTGTTCCGGCAAAACGGATCAGTTTTTGCGGTCTGAGCATGCTCAGACCGAAAAGAATGTGAAAAATATAAATGCCAAATCCGTTTTTCCGGATGACACCGGAGAGACGGATCCAGCATTTCCATCCATTTGTCAGACGGATCAGGATCCTGATCCGTCTGACAGATGCCATCAGTTTGCATATGTTTTGACGGATCCGGCAGGCAGTTCTGGCTACGGAACTGCCTGCCGGAATCCTCTGCCGCAAGTGTGAAAGTACCCTTACTTGCCTCCTTTACATATATATATATATATATATATATATATAAAATCGTTATTTTGACACAATAAAAGCACTGAGTGCTATGGGGAATGTATATTGCAGACGTGCTAGTGGCGATCTAGCAGCGCATGTCCGCAGCTCTATAGGCAAAATCCAGATGACAGAATCCCTTTAACTTGTGCAACCAGTATTTTTTTTTATGTTTCTGTGGGGATTTGAACTCGCAACCTTCTACATTACAGGTAAATACCTTTACCACTGGGCTATAGAGCTCGATGCTTAGTTATTGTTGAAAAACCTCATAGAAGTTTCTCTTGTATAATATAAAATAAACTTCTATGAGGTTTTTCAGCACTGAATTTAGCATTGAACTCTATAGCCCAGTGGTTAAGGTTTTGGCCCTTAATGTAGAAGGTTGTGAGTTCGAATCCCTACAGAAACTTTTTTTTAAAATAGAGGCTAAATAAAAATTAAATACACAGGGTGTTCCCAACAGTGAATAATTTGAGTTTCTTGAGAAAAAAATGGAGCAAGACATACTTCGATGATGTTTTTCAGCAAGAACATTGCATTGAGCTCTACAGCCCAGTGGTGAAGGTTTTTGCCCTTAAAGGGGTTCTGCACTTTGTTTAAACCGATGAACTTTCCTCAGCATCTGATCGGCGGGGGTCTGACACCTGGGACCCCCGCCGATCAGCAGTGTGAGAATGTAGCGGCGCTCCAGCAGCGCAGCGGCCTTCTCACTGTTTACCGCTGGCCGAGTGACGTCACAACTTGTATCAACTGGCCTGGGCGGTGCTAAGCTCCATTCAAGGGAACGGAGCTTAGACGCACCCAGACCAGTGATACTAGTCGTGACGTCATTGGCCCTGCGGTAAACAGTGAGAAGGCCTTGGCGCTGCTGGAGCGCCGCTGCCTTCTCAAACAGCTGATCGGCGGGGGTCCCGGGTGTCGGACCCCCGCCGATCAGATGCTGATGATCTATCCAGAGGATAGATCATCAGTTTAAACAAAGTGCAGAACCAACCCCTTTAATGTAGAAGGTTGCGAGTTTGAATCCCCACAGAAACATTTTAAAAATAGAGGCTAAATGAAGCTTAAATGCACAAGGTGTCCCCAACAGTGAAAACCTGTATTAACCCACACCAACCTTTTTAACTTATGTAACCAGTATTTTTTGTTGGGAAAGTGGCAACCCTAACAGCCCCCCCACTCAGGACCTCTATAGGCCCGCTGACTGCAGCAAGCTAAGCCTCATCAGGACTCGCTTCCTAAAAAAATATTTTTTTCTTTTCATCGCGATATTCTGACTGTCATAACTTTTTTTATAGTTATGTCCACGGAGATGTGTGGGGGCTTTTTTTTTTGCGGGACAATCTGTCGTTTTTGACAATACCATTTGGGTTGTATATGACTTGATCACTTTTTATTCAATTTTCTTGGGAGATAAAGTGATGAAAAAACTCGAAACAGACTTTTTTTAAAAAAAAATTATGTTATGCCATTCACCATATGAGCTAACTTTTTTTATATTAAAATAGTATGGGCGGTTTTGCTTGCGACTATTCCCATAATTCTATTTTTTTGTTGTTTCTTTTTATTTTGGGGAATGGGGGTGATTTAAATTTTTATGTTTTTTTAAGTCCCCCAAGTGGACCACAATTTACAAACATCAGATGTAAATTGCTCCATAAAGCCTCATTCACATGTCAGTGTTTCACGGACGTGTGCTGTACATGTTCTCCACGGACAGCACACGTCCCTATTCATTTTAATGTGTGTATTCAAACATCAGTGTCTTAGCACGGTCCGTGGGTCAATTTTTTTTAGCACAGATGCATGCTCTATTTTGTCTGTGTTCACGGATCCATCACGCCCATTATAGTCTATAGGTCTGTGAAAACCACGGATGCCATTCGTGTTGCATCTGTGTTTCACGGATCATTAAGAAGAGATTCTTTGAAAATTATTTTTCATCTGTTCAGTGTCAGTGAAACACGGATGCAACACGGACAGCAATAAACGGACACACGGATCCTTCATAAACGGCTTTATGGATGCATCACTGACCACCTGCTCATGGATCTGAGCACGGACACGGACGTGTAGAGCGTAGAGCTCCTCACAATGTTCTTCACCCTCATGTCCCCAGAATATGCCACATGCCCTCTACCCTCACAACAATGAGTTCCCCTTTACTCACAGCAACTGAGAGTGTTAAAAACCGGAAGCGCGGGATTCCTCTTCAGGCGCGCTTTCCCCCAGAGGAGATCAGGGAAAGCATCCTGTTCTAAAAATGAGTTGCAGCCTGTACTAGGCTTTCAGGCTCTTTGTTAGTATATCCCAGTTTAGGCCACTAGATGGCAGCACTAAACTGTGATAAAGTGATTTGTATACAGAATAAAGCCTCTTTTCCGCGCTTCTAGTTTTTAACACTCTCAGATGCTGTGAGTAAGGGGAACTCATTGTTGTTGTGAGGGTAGAGGGCATGTGGCATGTGACGGACTGAACCGTCACTGGGGCTGCTGGAGGAGACTGCGGGCCAGCCTCCTTCCTACAGACTATGGACCCAGAACTATGGAGACCCCCTAAGACCTTTTGTGGTTACAAGGAACTATGAACCCTGATTTATGTGTGTAATTTTATATGCCACATAGTTCCTATGGCCCATTATAAAGGCATGGTGTGGATTCAGCAACACAAAAATGGTTAACTCTGCACTGAGACTCCCACTGATTGTGTTAGTGATGGGATTAAGATAGTGTTAGTGATGGCATTATAATAACAGCCGACTCCTATGATACACTCAGGAGATAATCCCATCACATGTGTCTCCTCTTCCCATTCATTCATTATGGAGGGGGCGAAGATATCTGTTTGCATGTTCATTGTGGATTGCGTCAAAGACAATGCCAGTGTGTTTGTTAATTGCATCACAGACAATGCCATTGTGTTTGTTGAATAGGGTTAGTTTTGTGTTTAAACTGTACAGGATTGGCTGCTATGTCATGTCCTCAGTATGTCATGTGTATATAAGTCAATGCTGTGTGTTCAATAAAGAGTTCCTGTTTTACCCTTTATCATGTTGAGGCTGGTGTTTGGGTAACTGATCGACACTGGGGATTGCTATACACTGAAGATTTGCTATTCTCCCCTGGCTATACTATTAGCTCTTCTAAGGGCTTGTTCCAGTTACTTGTTCCTGCATCGCTCTCTGAAGGAAGAGAGGTTCACCCATTGGAGCCTTGCCGTAGGTCCAGGCTGGGTAGCAGATGGCGAGACCTCAACCAAGCTTCGGCGGTTCGTGGGGTCTGCAGTGCTTACGGTGTCGAGTGGAGTGCTTGGAGTCCTCGGGAAGCGCTAGGAGCATCCATCGACGGAGGTACCCGGTCGGGGTGCCAGGAGATCCGTTACATTGGTGGCAAGAAGTGGGATAGCGTCCTAGTGTGAGGAGAAGCAGCTCGGAGACACCGTTCGTGGAGTATATTGAGGGCTACGCTAGTGTCCGTACAGCGCCTCTGGCTACAGCAGGATAGAATCGGCTAGTCTTCGGACAGCGTTCCACTATGAGGAACAGGATTACCTGGACGGGAGGGATGCAGTCCGGAAAGGCGTCTGGCACAAGGGCCTGGAAGATGTACAGTGTTGGCGGGGCGAGAGTCTCCACAGTGAGGAGCAGCAGTGGCGGATGCGAGTGGCCCTGCGAATGCCCCTTCTGGGAGAACAGCCCCTGGATGAGTGGGTGACAGAAGTCAAGAGCCTCGTATGGAAGGAGCTTTGGCTAGACGACGCCTACCAAGCACTCTGGTGGTATGTGATTCGGCACTCCCCCTGGATGGCTGAGCACGACAGATCCGAGGGTGAGGATTATGATGGCCCTGGCCTGTTGTTTGAGTCCTTCGCAGAACTGGAGTTCGGAGATGCTGGAGAGTCCCGGTTCTGGGATATCTATGACTACAGGGAGGCTATGCATGATTGGGCTACAGCGAGAGAGGTGAGACAAGACCTGACATCTCTAGTGACAATGGAGTGGGAGCTGGAGCAGGATTGCCAATACTTTCTCAGCTCAATTCGGCCCCAATATACACTGCCGGAGAGCTGGGTGTCAGACCCAGGTCCAGAGCCCCTCAGCTGGGAGGATATTGTGGAGGTTTACTGGGAAGAACCCCAGGTGGCCGGTGGAGGTGGGACCGAGGTCTCTCCACCGGTCCTGCAGGGAATTGGGAGCCCAGTCTCCATTCCCCAGCGGCAGGCTGAGTTACAGGTGGCAGAGACAGTCGGTCCTGTTGCCCAGCAGCAGAGGGTTTTATTGGGAGAGGAGAGCTTTGTCCTCCCACCCCAGCGGCAGTGTGTCCAGCAGGGAATAGAGAGCCCAGTCTCCTTTCCCCAGCAGCAGGACACTGTATTGGGAGCGGAGACGGTCGGTCGCCCTCCCCAGCGGCTGGAAGTATGTATGGGAGAGGAGCTTGTTACCACCTCTCCCCAGCGGCAGCTTTACGTACCAGGGGGAGACAGTAAGCCCAACAACAGTGGAGATGTGACCGAGGTATCTCCACCAGCCCTACAGGGATGCTGGGCAGTCGGCCGAGATCCCCAACAGCAGTTGGATTTTCAGGGAGTAGGGACAGTCGATCCTGCTCCCCAGCGGCAGTATGTTTTGCAGGGAGAGAAGAGCATCGTCTTCATTCCCCAGCGGCAGTGTACCTTGAAGGGAGAGGAGAAAACCGGGGTCTCTCCCCAACCACAGGGGGACAGCACCCCTAACTCCGATGGTGCAGATGGGACCGCAGTCTCTGCACCAGGCCTACCGGGATGCTGGACGGCCGGTACGGATCCCCCACCAACCCCGCAGGAATGCCAGGAGGAGGAGGTAAGCTCTACATCCTCTCCAAAGCTGATCCGCAACAAGGCCCTGGGGGTAGGATTCCATGACCCCATCCCAGCGGAAGAGCTGGCATCTGGGCAGAGTGCAGTTGGCCTCTGCCCTCCCCTATCCTCTTCTCCAGAGCCTGACAACCCACAGGCTACCCCAGCGGAAGAGCTGGTATCTGGGCAGAGCGCAGTCGGCCTCTGCCCACCAAGTACCCACAGCTCCAACAACAATGAAGCAAGGAGCAGCAAATACCCACTCAACAGCTGGGGACATACAGGACAGAGCCAGGCCCCAGAGTTCAACAGGACCAGTGTTTGTTTATGGGTGGGCTACTCGACTAACTCAGGCACCGACCGACAGGAGGTCAGGTACCTGGTTAGTTACTGTTTGGAGGGGAGAAATGTGATGGACTGAACCGTCACTGGGGCTGCTGGAGGAGCCTGCGGGCCAGCCTTCTTCCTACAGACTATGGATCCAGAACTATGGAGACCCCCTAAGACCTTTTGGGGTTACAAGGAACTATGACCCCTGATTTATGTGTGTAATTTATATGCCACATATTTCCTATGGCCCATTATAAAGGCATGGTGTGGATTCAGCAACACAAAAAGGGTTAACTCTGCACTGAGACTCCCACTGATTGTGTTAGTGATGAGAGTAAGATAGTTAATTATAATAGCAGCCGACTCCTATGATACACTCAGGAGATAATCCCATCACATGTGTCTCCTCCTCCCATTCATTCATTATGGAGGGGGCGAAGATATCTGTTTGCATGTTCATTGTGGATTGCGTCAAAGACAATGCCACTGTGTTTGTTAATTGCGTCACACACAGTGGCGTAGCGTGGGTTGCCAGCACCCGGGGCAAGCCAAAAATTGCGCCCCCCCCTACCCCCGGCACGCCCCTTTTAACAGATACTGTAGTAGATCACTAGCAGTCCTATGTAACACCACAGATAATATAGTGATAACTCTGAGTACAGATAATGTAGTAGATGTCACCTGCAGTCCTATGTAACACCACAGATAACACAGTGATAACTCTCTGAGTACAGATAATATAGTAGATGGGTGTGAGCCCCCAGAATTCAGAACACACACAGTGTGACCTGAAGTCTGGGGCCGAATGCGGCAGGGTGGGCCAAATTCTCAATCTCCTCCCCCAACCCTACTGTGAAACAGATATGTGCATGGACATTATTATTACAGTATAATACCGCCCCATACCTGTTACATCCAGTGACGTCTCCTGTGATGTAGACTCTCCTCGACGTCTTCATTCAGAGATAAGACCGCCATGATACTTTCTTTCAGCCACTTCTCGTCTCTGCAGAGTTTCACAGAATTTTTTTTAGGTTCCTCACTTTACTCTCATCCTCTCCTTCCTGGTGTCTCAACAACTCATCCTGCTGCCCCCCAATACTGTGCTAGAGCCAGACAGATAGTCCCGCATTCCTCATAATATTATTTCCCCTGTATATTATAATGTCCCCCTCTTTGTTAATAATATAATGCCCCCCTCTTTATTATTAATATAATGTCCCCCTCTGTATTATTAATATAATGGCCCCCTCGTTGTTATTAATATAATGGCCCCCTCTTTATTATTAATATAATGGCCCCCTCTTTGTTAATAATATAATGGCCCCCTCTTTATTATTAATATAATGGCCCCCTCTTTATTATTAATATAATCGCCCCCTCTTTGTTATTAATGTAATGGCCCCCTCTTTATTATTAATATAATAGCCCCCTCTTTATTATTAATGTAATGACCCCCTCTTTGTTATTACTATAATAGCCCCCTCTTTATTATTAATATAATAGCCCCCTCTTTGTTATTAATATAATAGCCCCCTCTTTGTTATTAATATGATAGCCCCCTCTTTATTATTAAAGAGGGGGCCATTATATTAATAATAAAGAGGGGGCCAGTACATTAATAATAAAGAGGGGGTCATTACATTAATAATAAAGAGGGGCCAGTACATTAATAATAAAGACGGGGGCCATTATATTAATAATAAAGAGGGGGCCAGTACATTAATAATAAAGAGGGGGCCAGTACATTAATAATAAAGAGGGGCCATTATATTAATAATAAAGAGTGGGACATTATATTAATAATAAAGAGTGGGACATTACATTAATACTAATGTATTGGCCCCCTATTTATTATTAATATAATGTCCCCCTCTTTGTTATTAATATAATGGCCGCCTCTCCCCTTCTCTCACCTAATTACACAGGGTGGGACTCTGCACTTAGGGACAGTCACTGACTCAGACTGTCACTCACTCTGGGTCGCTTGAATCACTCTATGCCTGGCCTGGAGTCTGGACTTCTGCATCTTCATTCATGCTCCGGCTACTGGCTCTGCACTGCCTTTCCCGTCTGGAAGGTGGGCGTAGCCTATCGGGAACTGCCGTGCATGCCCCGCCCCCTCTCCCCTCCTCACTCTGCTCTGCAGCCGGACGCTGTGTGAAGAAAAAAAAAACCACAGCGTCAGGCTCGATTTAACTTGTGCCAGCCCAGCGGACAGCCGCGACCCCCTGCAGTGTGGCGCCCGGGGCAACAGCCCCCCCCGGCCCCCCCCCACGCTAAGCCCCTGGTCACAGACAATGCCATTGTGTTTGTTGAATAGGGTTAGTTTTGTGTTTAAACTGTACAGGATTGGCTGCTATGTCATGTCCTCAGTATGTCATGTGTATATAAGTCAATGCTGTGTGTTCAATAAAGAGTCCCTGTTTTACCCTTCATCATGTTGAGGCTGGTGTTTGGGTAACTGATCGACACTGGGGATTGCTATACGCTGAAGATTTGCTATACTCCCCTGGCTATACTATTAGCTTTTGTAAGAGCTTGTTCCAGTTACTTGTTCCTGCATCGCTCTCTGAAGGAAGAGAGGTTCACCCACTGGAGCCTTGTCGTAGGTCCAGGGTGGGTAGGAGACGGCGAGACCTCAACCAAGCTTCGGCGGTTCGTGGGGTCTGCAGTGCTTACGGTGTCGAGTGGAGTGCTTGGAGTCCTCGGGAAGCGCTAGGAGCATCCATCGACGGAGGTACCCGGTCGGGGTGCCAGGAGATCCGTTACATGGCATATTCTGGGGCCATGAGGGTGAAGAACATTGTGAGGAGCTCTACGGGGTGTAAATCTGTAAGCGCCGGAATCTACAGAATGCAACTGTGTTGGTTGTTAGTACATTATTAAAAGATTTGGGGCCCCACTTTTGATTTTGCCCAGGTCTACATTTTGTCTAAAAACTGCCCTGTGTGGGGGCCATATATTTGGCATAACTACTGTGAAGAAGAACATATCTGGCCATAACTACTGTGAGGGGGCACATACCTGGCATAACTACTGTAAAGGGGCACATATCTGGCCATACCTGCTGTAAAGGGGCACATATCTGGGATGACCTGCTGTGAGGGGGCACATATCTGGCCATAAATGCTGTGAGGGGGCACATATCTGGCCATAACTGCTGTGAGGGTACACATATCTGGCCTTAACCACTGTGAGGAGGCACATATCTAGCCATAACTACTGTGAAGGGATACACACCTGGCCATAACTACTGTGAAGGGGTACATACCTGGCCATAGCTACTGTGAAGGGGTACATACCTGGCCATAGCTACTGTGAGGGGGCACATATCCGTCCATAGCTACTGTGAAGGGGCACATTTGGGCACAACTACTGTGAAGGGGGACCATCTGGGCATAGCTACTATGTGGGGCACCAGTGGCATGCCTGGGGTGTTTGGCACCCGGGGCGGGTCCTTTCTCTGGCACACACACCCCCACCCCCCAATACTCGACCACATACTTTTTACATCCAGGGACATCTCCTGTCATGTAGACCTTCTCTTTCCTCTTCTCCGTTAGACCCCCATGACAAATTCTTTCAGCTGCATCTGGTCTCTACAGAGTTTGTAACACAGACACGTTAGATTTCTCTGTTTTTCCATCAACCTCCCCATCCTGGTGTCCCCATAGTGTCATCCTGCTACCACCCCAATACTGTGCCCCCCAATGCCCAAGGTACTATTCTGCTGAAAAAATAGTGACCCCAGTAGACATATTGGGGTCATTTATCAAACTGGTGTAACGTAAAACTGGATTTCCAAAAGAGCTGTCAAAAATGGAAGGTGGAATCTGATTGGCTGCTATGGGCAACTAAGCCAGTTCTACTTTACACCACTTTGATAAATTACCTTAAATGTCCCTATAGTGTCTACAGCAGCTATAATGTCACCTAGAATGCCCCCAGTAATAATAACATCCTATATTTTGCTCCAGGTAATAATCCCTGTATAGTTTCCCCAGAAATAATAGAATTGCCCTTACAGTGCCTCCCCAATAACAACGCTGCCCCCATATAGGAATTTCCCCACACTACCCTCATAGTAATCCCCCATATTAATTTTCCCCCCACACTGCCCCCATACAGTATTTTCCCCCACACTGCCACCATATAGTAATTTGCCCCACACAGAAGTTTACACCACACTGCCCCCATATAGCAATTTGCCCCACCCAGTAGTTTCCCCCACACTGCCCCCCCCCACAGTAATTTCCCCCACACACAGTAATTTCCCCCACACTGCCCCCCCACACAGTAATTTCCCCCACACACAGTAATTTCCCCCACACTGCCCCATATAGTAATTTGCCACACACAGTAATTTCCCCCACAGTAATTTCCCCCACACACAGTAATTTCCCCCACACTGCCCCATATAGTAATTTGCCCCACACTGCCCCCATACAGTAATTTGCTCCACACAGTATTTTCCTCCACACTGCCCCCACAGTAGTTTCCCCCAATAACAACGCCCCCTCCCCCTCCCCAGTAACTTCCCCCACACAGACAGATTTACTAGTTTTACGTCTGGAAACAGGCATAAGGATCTGGCTACACAGTGTCGCACAACAAGAAACTTGCGCAACATTTCATGTAATGCATTTCAATGGTGCCGCTATGTAACATGCTTTGACGCAACAGTCGCAAAAGTTCCATCCCATTTACATTTTTTTTAAACCGATGTGTCGCAGTCGCAACATGTACCATGTCGCATTGCAACACCCATTAAAATACATTATATCAAATATTGGGCGACACGTTTCCATGTAGCCATACCCTTCTATGTCACTGTGACCCAAAATATAGTCAAAAACCCTTTACCCTACCTACCTATACAACTAGGCCATGTGACCGATGTACGGTGATGTCACATGGCCTAGGAAGAGGCTGTGGCACTATCTGATCATCTACCTCTTCTAACATCTGATCGCTGGGGGTCCCGGTTGTTGAGGATAGGATAGGTCATCAACATAAGTTACCGGATGACCCCTTTAATGGAATTATCAGTGGAGGACAGTTATCAAGACCGGTATATTGTACACCAGTCTAGATTCCTTATGTAGAGGTGCACACCTCTCATATATCTGGCGCTTATTCCACCCATGCGACACACTTTTCTACGGCAGCCAACTAGCATTTAAAAAGTCGCAAAAGCGGGGGTCATATCACATTTATACACCAAAACAGGCATAAAAAGGTCATAAATGACCCCCTGTATGTTAAGAGGGAGGATTTTGTCCGCAACAAAATCCACCAGGTATCCCATGGCAGAAACTGCTGCGCACTAGGTTTATAATGGAACTAAACCGCGCACAAGCTCCTACAGCTTTGTGTGGCGTCAGCGTGGTAAAAAAATGGACTGTACATTCTGGCTGGGATCTTGAAAACCACATCAGCCACATAAACTGTGGCGAGGATTCCCATTAAATACAATGGAGTGTGAATTCAGTGCAGACTTGGACTGGTTTTCTGTACCTAATCCACACAGAAACCTGTACCTAAAATTCTCCATCTGAGCATACCCAAGACTTTCTCCAAAAACTCATTGGGACACATTTACTAAGGGTACTTTCACACTAGCGTTAAACTTTTCCGGCATTGAGTTCCGTCCTCGGTGCTCAATACCGGAAAAAAAACGCTTCAGTTATAGCCTAATGCATTCTGAATGGAGATAAATCTGTTCAGTATGCATCAGAATGTCTTCAGTTCAGTCACAGAACGGCGTTTTGGCCGGAGATAATACCGCAGCATGCTGCGGTATTATCTCCGTCCAAAACTACGGAACACATGCCGGAATGCCGGGTCCAGCATTAATTTAAATTGCAATGCATTAGTGCTGGATCCGGCATTAAAAATACCGCAATGACGGACCCGGCATTCTGGTCTGCGCATGCGCAGACCTTTAAAAATGTGAAAAAAATAAAAACCGGATCCGTTTTGCCGGATGACACTGGAAAAACGGATCCGGTATTGCAATACATTTTTCTGACTGATCAGGCATTTTTCCGACCTGATTAGTCTGAAAAATGCCTGATCAGTCAGAAAAAATGACATGCTTTGCATACAGTTTGCCTGATCAGGCAGGCAAATCAGGCAACAGAACTGTCTGCCAGAATCAAACAACGCAAGTGTGAAAGTAGCCTAAGGCTGTTTTTTTGCGCCAATCTTAGTTTCCACCTTGCGTGGCCATTCGATTAGTCTAATTTATGACGAGGCATGCGCCTCGTCATAAATTAGGTGCATCTGTGGCAATCCTTGCGCCTTGCGTAAAAATTACTCCAGACCATGGTTGGCATAGCTTTTTGCTAACATTTACGCTTGTTTTCAGGCGTAAATGTTAGTAAATTTGCTAGGGCTGGAGTCCTGGCCCTGGCACAGCCCCCGCCCCTGTCACACCCAACTGGCGGATGTGGCATAAAACCGGCCGTGCTACTAAATATTGTTGCACAATCTGTTAAAAAAGGGGACTTGCGACTATTTTACGCATAAAATAGTCACACGTCCATTAGTAAATGTGCCCTAGTGGGGTACATTTACTAAGACCGAGTTTTTGCGTCAGTCTTAGTTTTCTCCTCATCAGAAATTAGGCGCATCTATGGCAGTCCTTGTCCATCTTGTATTCTGATGTCTATCATCAAGAGTTCACCTGTACATTGGTCATCCTCAGTGGCGATTATAATACACTGCAATCTACTGGAATCACAGAGCAGAAGATCACTGTGGAGCCTAGGCCTGCTATAGTGCAGTGTTGGAAGTCCTATGTAAAGCCACAGCTACATCTGTCTATGAAGGGGTTAAGCTGCATACTGATTGATGGCAGAATTCCCTGGAGAACCTCAATGATACACCCTGCACCTGAAGTCTTTCATCTCTTACCCTATCACACCGCTGCTCTGGCCTCACACAAGCTATAAAACTCTGGGCTATGGCAGACTGAGGTATTGGTAGCAGCTGGCAGAATGGGCTTGGGCAAAGCAGGGATGAGGCTTGTCTTAGCCCTTTTGGCTTATGGATTGGGGTCTATAGTATGTGTGGCACAGGACTATTGGGATGACCCTTCCCATCTGCAGTGTGGATCTCACACTATGGAGATTTCTCTACCTTCTTTGTTGGAGGATGCAGCTTTTGCCTTGAGTATCATTGGTAGGTCCTATGTAGTAAGTAGGTTAACATGTATGTAATGCTGTCTTCTGTGGAAAATGTGGTGCTACTCAATTCTCTTCTATTGCTTAGGCCTCTTGCCCATGAACATAAGGGCTCCATGCCCGTGCTGCAATACATGGGTCACCAGCTGTTTGCATTCTGCATCATGGATGTGGACCCATTTACTTGAATGCGTCTGCAAACCTGGATATGCCTTGTGGAATGGAAGCACTATGTAGTGCTTCTGTGGTATTTTGTGCTTCCGTTCCCTGAAAAGAGAACTTCTATCTTTGTGGAACTGACAGATTGCAGACCCCATTCGAGTAAATGGGTCTGCTATCTGCATGCGCAATTTGTGGTCCACAGTGTGGGCACGGAGCCTTTTAGTTAGTGGGCAAGAGGCATTATTGTGTATCTGTCTTCTGCTGTCTGTACAAGGCGACCCTATGTTTCTGTGTTTAGGAGTAGCAGCTTCAAAATGAACAGTGCTCAGTTTACCAGAGGGGCATCTGGGGTGAATATCTGCTAGTACTGTCTAAATATCTCAGCATACCAGTGTTTTGTTGGTGCCCCTGGGGATATCTCCTGGCAACAAAGCTAAATTCAGATCCCCCTGCCCTTCCCTAATAGCATGCAAAGTGTGGCCTGTTAGGGATGAGCAAATTTGTGTTCAAGTTTGGTGTAAAAGGCTTCAGTTATCTAAGGATTCTGCTACAACAGACCAAAAGTTATGGTCAGTGGTAGAGGAATCCATAATGGGATTCTTAGATCCCAAACCTTGTACACTGAACTTGAAACACAAGTTTGCTCATCCCTACTGTTAGTGTACTGCTACACATGGTGGGTTTGCTAATTTCATGTTCTGCTTTGGAAGCTGGAAATTCATAGTAGAAACCGGCAACATAACTTGCACTGGGGTTGGATTGGCCCACCAGAGTACCAATGGATCCTCCAGTGGGCTTAAGATCTGACAATGGGCCCTTGAGAGCCCACTCTCCTATATAGAGCCTTAATCATTTCCTCTGGTGGGCCCAAGGGACTTCACTCCAACTCTGCTTGACATGCTGTGGACTTAACATTGACACTGTCTAGGTTTTCTTGTTGAAAAGGTCTTCAGCTAGTGATTGAGACCATAATCCTCTAAACATTGTCTCAGGGTTGACCTTCTAAAGTCAGTCCTCCTCACTGAGACACCAGACCCCATAAACCTATCCGGTAATTTCTCTTGTCACAAGCCAGACCATGAGTAGACCATTGGCATTGCCCTGCTATACAGCTGATCTGTGCACTGGCCACTAGGTGGCTCTGTTGTGCTTGCATCAAAACACTCCTGCCATCTGGAAGCTGGGTATTCTGATTGTGGTAAAGGGAGTTTTTCATAGATACTGGTGTTTTACATACTAGTTTTCTCATAACATATGCATTCATAGATCTCAGGAGCCTCCATTGCAAACTGTTAAAATAATGCAGCATGTTAAGGATTCGATGGTCACTTACTTCCATGCATCAAGTCACAAGATCCCCTTTTGGAACACTGTCCCTGAAAAATCTATGCATGGAAATGGTTTCTCACTGCAGGTTCTGAATCCTGCAGGATGCACTTCATTTATGATGTAGTGTTTTCCTTGTCATAAATTGGGCACATCCTCTACCAGTATAGGGGAGTGAGACCTGCATGGAACTATAATGGAAACTCTATTCAATGGGATTATCAGCGCAGTTCATTCATGTGGTAAGTACTTGGCTTGCACTCCACTTTCAGGAATGGGATGCTTTCTGCAGATGTCAACAATGCCTAAACTTTCTCTAATGGAATACAAATGTGCTTCAAACGGGGGTCTACACATAGCGGCCATGATGTTTTTTTATGACCCTAGTATGTAGGGTCATGGCAGGTCAGCATGGTTCTCAAATTGATGACTTTGCAGGCAAATGGGAGTTCTACCTGTAAAATGGTGCAACTCCTAATAGTTCAAAACTGTGCCAGTCTGAGGTAAGACTTAAAAGCTGGAGTGTTTCTTCTTCATTGTGGCTGTTGTGTGGACTCGACAACTTGTGTACAGTATAAATGTCATACAGAATTTTAAGCGCAAGTTGTATGAACTGACTGTGTAATTGTAGACAAGAATGGAAAGCCTCACTATCTTCACAATGACTCCACTTGCGGGACTTGGATTGGACAGAAACCTGATGGCTCACTGGTGGTTGGCTCTACTTTCAATGGCTGTTATGTTCGCGAGGAGGTAAGTTGTGGAGAATCTAACTCTGCAAGGTCTGAACTGCTCAGAACTGTTTAAGGGTAGATTTAGATTTTTGGTGTTTCTTGCACCTCCATTTTGGCAGTGAAAACAGTAGCTCAGAACAGTAGTTGAAGGACTTTAGGATGGAACTTATTTTTTTTGTACTAAAGGGGAAAGCTGCAGGAAAATTCACACTAACATTATTTTTTTTTTCTTTCTCTTCCTCCCCCCCCTCAGAATGGAAGCTATGTAGTAACAATCACTGTGGAAGAAATTCTTCGTGATGAGAAGTCCCAGTATCACAAGAAAGATCTTGCATGCCCGATTCTTCCAGGTAAAGAATTGTATTAACTCACTCATGACTAAAAGTAAGTGGTTGCTGAGAACCAGCATCATTGCAGCCCAGGCCTTGAGAAGAGTCATGGTTATTAATAATCTCCTGCACTCACCCATCTGCTGATTGGCAGTTCTCTACTAGGGAGAACTGGGTAGAAGACTGTCAGTCCTCAGCAGGTGGGCAGGGAGAGCAGGAATTCATGAATAACCATGACTCTTAGGTGGCCGTGACTCTTTTCCAGGCCTAGTAGTAGAAAATTGCAGCACCAGTTTTTTTTTTCTTCGCCGTAAAGTTACGTTATAATGGTATTTCATTATATACCAATCATGATCCAGTGCAATTCTAGGGCAGTCATGTACAAATCAATAGTCGCCATATTGACTTGTACATGACTGCCCTATACGTCCTGTAATTGCATTGGATCATTGTTATATGATGAAATACCATTAAAATGTAACTTTACGGCGAAGAAGAAACTGTGCTGCAATTTTCTACTTCATTAAGACTAGCAAGTCCTTGTTGGCACCAGCAGTCCTTTGTGCTGTACTCAAGATTTAAAGAGGTCCTTTCACCTGTAAAAACAATGTGAACTAAGTATGCTGACATGTAGAGCGGTGCCCGGAGATCTCACTGCACTTACTATTATCCCCGGGCGCCGCTCCGTTCTCCCGTTATGCCCTCCGGTATCTTCGCTCTGTAAGTTATAGTAGGCAGTGTCTGCCCTTGTCCTGTGGGCGTCTCCTTCTCCTAGGCTGTAGCGCTGGCCAATCGCAGCGCACAGCCTGGGAGGGTTTTTGTTTTGTTTTCCTCCCAGGCTGTGAGCTGTGCGCTGCGATTGGCCAGCGCTACAGCCTAGGAGAAGGAGACACCCACAGGACAAGGGTAGACACTACGCTCTGCAAGTTATAGTAGGCAGATACCGGAGGGCATAACGGGAGAACAGAGCAGGGATAATAAGTGCAGTGAGATCCCCGGACGCCGCTCTCATGTCAGCATACTGGGTTCACATTGTTTTTACAGGTGAAAGGTCCTCTACGTCTTTTCCAGGCCTAGTCTGCAAGGATTTTGATGCTGGTTCTCAGCAACCACTTAACTTTTAAATGACAGAACTGACAACTCTTGTGTCTGTACTTTATGCTGCTGTTAGTATGGGCAGCATAAAGTTGACAGGTTCCCTTTAATGTCATGCAAGGTTTTTGAATCGTTAGTGAGGCAGTTAACATACTTGGTGTATAGTTTTAAAGAAGCTCTACATTTAACTTCACAACTGGTTCATCTTGGAGAACATTCCACCAACTTGGTGTCAAAGCAAAACTGTCTTTAGAAAGTCCAAACATATGTTTTTGCACCTCCACAAGTAGGTTTAAAAGGTTTTCACTGTTCAGTAGGTGTGGGTCCCACATCTCAGATGCAAACCTATAGGCCGCGCACTTATAAAATTCTCCACTTATGCTGCTCCTATAGATAGAAGTGTCTTGGGAAGCTAGTATAAAAAATTCTAGGGTTTGTCTGGTTTCAGGAGGAACTGGTCTAGAGGGGATCTGCCTGCAATAGTGTTGCTTACTAGACAGATCCCATGTTGCACTAGTGCTCATCCAGGACTTGTTAACCTGGCTGCTCAAATGGACATGTGACCACTATAGTAGATTACTGGCCTTAGGCTACTTTCACACTAGTGCTGTTCTTTTCCAGTATGGAGTTCTGTCCTAGGGGCTCAATACCAGAAAATACGCTTCAGTTTTATCCTAATGTATTCTGAATGGAGAGCAGTACTTTGTTTCAAGTTCAGGTTATCTAAGACTTCAGTTATGGATTCCGCTACCACGGACCAAAACTTGTATGGTCTGTGATGGCAGAATCCATAATAGAATTCTTAGATAACCCAAAACCCTGTTTCAAGTTCAGCATACAATGTTCACTCATCCCTAATCAGGATGTCTTCAGTTCAGTCAATCTTGTGGTATTTGGCCGGAGAAAATACCGCAGCATGCCACAGGACATGGACTTCAGATGAGTTGCTTTAGTGCTCCTGTCTCATGGATCTGTTGGAGACATAAATTGTATTGACAATGTTTCCTTATCTATAGCTATGGATGTGCCTAGTCCAAGTGACTGTGCTTCAGTTCTGCAAGCTGACCGCCTGGCATGTGCTAATGACTCTGTATCTCAAGAACTTTGTGAAGGACTTGGATGCTGCTTTTCTCAAAATGAACTTGTACTGCGCTGCTACTATGGAAAGAAATGTGAGTCTTCGCAATGTAATGCTATTCAACCCCCACCACCACCCAGGCTGTAGCAGTTGGCATATCATTGTTGGTTTACAGTTGGAATATATTGGCAGAAATGAATCATGACATCAGGTTTCATGAGATTGAGGGACTCCAGTTTGCCTTTGGGTCTTAATGTACATATTACTAATTCTGAAGCTTCCTGTAGTGTCTACTTATCTGTGTGCAAGATGAGGATTTCTGTAAGGTAGCTTAATGGCTGTTCTAGACTGGAGTCGGCCAGATCATCTATAACCAGTGTTTGCCAATGGCATTGCTACAATCTGACTACTGATGAGCAAGCAGATCATGCTGTGGAGACTCTGCTGCCAGCAAAATTCTGTATGGGTGATTAGTGATGGCTTTAGCAATTGTCCTCCTGGGGAGGACATCACTGCATGTAATGGCAGCAGTCTCCTTCACTGACAGGTAGGTGATTGTCAGGAAGAAACACTTCCTGACAATCAAAATGCTCATGTGCAGGTCCAATACAGCCATAACTTGTATTCATGCTAGGATATGCCCCCATTAGCTGATATAACGGAGCCCCGAAAGTGATTTGCGGCCACCAAAAATAGCTGAGCACTGGCTTGGCCATTTCCGTCAAGCCCATAGAAGTGAATGGGAGCAGTGGCAAGTCACTTCTATGGGGAGTGCTTGGTGGTGGCTAGACTCCTCCAGCCACCAGTTTGCGGGGCTCTGCTTAGATAAGACAATGGGGGCATATGCTGGCAATATGCCCCATTGTCTGAGATGAGACAACCCCAATAATTGGGGAGGCAAGGTAACCTACTGCAGTGAATGGGGGTCAGTCAGCACATCCCAATGCACGCTGCCATGGCTAGAAACGCAGAGAAAGAAAACACAATGCAACAGCACTCTGCAAACACAAATAACGTACAACAATGCCATAGTGTTAAAATGTTCTGATGCTATGCTTTTATGAATTTGTGGTTCTTGGCAAATATTGTGTAATTTTGCATGTCTGATATCTATAAGCTGGGAACCTAGCACTAAATACTACCTGCTATAGTGCCATACTGGCCACCATAAAATGCTGAAGTACCTCGGTTAAAAGGGTTTTCCAACATCTTTATACTGATGACCTCAGTAGGGGTCCAACACCAGGGACCCCTGCCGATCAGCAGTTTTGAGAAGGGCGCTGTGGGCACTGCTGCCTTCTCAACTCCATATGTTGTATAGCAGCTGTGCTTGGTATTACACTTGGGCCCCAGTCACTTGAATGGGGCTGAGCTACTCCTAGGCCATGTCAACAATGAATGTGACATCACTGGCCTAGGAAAAGCAGCAAGATGTCTGCAGTGCTTACAGGAGCGCTGCTAACTTCTCAAACAGCTGATAGGTGGGTGTTGTACCCCTTCTGATTGCATACTTGCCTATTCTGAGGATGGGTCAGGATAAACCCTTGCATGGAAACTTGAAACTTTGTTGCATGTAGAGTGGATACCTTAACAGTCTGCCTCTCCTGTGTAGTGACGGCCTACTGCTCTGCTGACAATAACATGGTGGTTGCGATTTCAAAAGACGTAACCATACCATCCTTGATCCTGGACTCTGTAAAAGTACTTGGTGTGGATTCTAACTCGTGCCCAAGCCTGATGGTGGCAACAACTGCATCATTTATTGGGTTCCAGTTCCCACTGTCCTGTGGGAGTGCAAATGAGGTGAGCAAAATGTCCAATCAAACACGCTGAACCTGCCTGAAATGCTGCTTAATGTCTAGACTACAGAACATGGCAAGGGAAACTGTGGCCCAATCTAGTCCAGATCAGACATGTCATATTTGTGGATATTTTTGTGCAGAATTTTTATTTTTTCCAAAATGATCTATCCTCTTAAAAGGTCAGCGGGGGTCCAACACCTGGGACCCCTGCTGATCAGCTGTTTAGGAAGGCAGCAGTGCTGGTAGTAGTGCTGCTGCCTTCTCGCTGTTTACTGCAGGCCTAGTGACATCACGACTAGAATCAATGGCCTTGGCTCCATTCAAGTGAACAGAGCTTAGCCCCACCCAGGTGATTGATGCTAGTCATGACATCACTGGGCTTGCGGTAAACGGTGAGAAGGCCGCGGCGCCACTGTCTTATCAAACTGCTGATCAGCAGGGGTCTGGGGCAGCCCCCTGCTGATCTATCCAGAGGATATATTATCAGTTTAAAATAAAATGCATAACCCCTTAAACTTTAATTTTTTTTATTAAGAGGTTGTCCACTTCTAATATCCAAATTTATACTTCCAGAGATTCTTTGAAGCACTGAACACTTTCATCAGCCACTGTTGTGGTACAGCCACGAGACCTAATCTGCATGTGTTGAATGCTAACTTGGCTTGGATTTCACCCTATGCACTACAAAGGGCAAAGATCAGCAGAATAAACTGCTGTAGGTTAAAAGGGGTTTTCAGAGAAATAATGGCCTAATCTCAGGATGGGCCTTTATTACCTGATGGGTAGGAGACTGAATCCCCACACCCCTGCTAAGCTATTTGAGGCTATTGAGCATCACGGGTCCATGTACAGCTGCCAGTTTGGCCCTATTTGAGTGAATTGGCTTGGGCTGCAATACAAAGCAGATCTGCTACACAACATATGGTGTGAAGATGCTTAAAGCACCAAAGCCTCTTCAAAGATCTGTGGGAGTTGGACCCACACTGATCAGATATTTATAACTGAAGGATGGGTAAAATCTTCCCAGAAAACCTTTAAAACCTGCATCATGGATCAATGCTGGTAGCTCAGTGGTCAGCACTGGGGTCTCTGGTTTGAATCAAAAGGACATCTGCATGGAGTTTGTATGTTCTCCCCGTGTTGTGTGGGTTTCCTCCAGGTACTCCTGTTTCCTCCTACACACCAAAAGACATACTGATGGGGAACTTGGCCTGAGCTCCATTGGGGACAGTGTAATGTCTATAAAGTGCTGCAGAATATAGTAGCGCTATAGAAGTGCATTAAATAAACCATGTTCACAGCATGTGGATGACACTATTTAAAATCTTATTTTCTGCTGTAAAATGCCTTGTATCTGTGACAATCTTCATTTAGGCTGTAGTTATGAAGAGAAATACTAAATGATAACCGTAAATCTCACCCGAGTAATTTTATTAACAGGCGGGTGATGCATCCATGGTGTATGAGTACACTTTTGTGGCAACCAACAGAGTAATCGCCTGGCAGTCGGCATCGGTCACTAGAGACAGTACCATGAGGTAAGATCAAGGTTAGTTTGTTTTTGACACTACAAGTACCATGGTTGGATTACAAAATGCTCCTCTTTCTACAGAGTGACTGTAAGCTGTAGCTTTTCATGGACTGGCATTGTCCCAGTGCAGGTAGAGGTCTTCACCCTTCCACCTCCTCTCCCTGTATCTACCATGGGACCTCTAACCTTGGAGATGAGAATAGCTCGAGGTAATTAACAAGCTACTTGGAAACAATTTGTGACCTGCAGGGAAAAGCTGTTACAGGCCTAACTTAAAATGGCTTACCTTGCACAACCACTTTAAATTGAATCATCTTAAGAACTAGTAGGGGTTATGTAGGAAGTTAAATCATACATGATGCATTCCTGATCACATTGATATTGGTGAAACCTCAACATACTGTCCATGGTGACCTGGTAATGTAAAGTGGCCCTGGAAAAAAATGCATAAGTTGTAAACGGGGACAACAGATGTGGGCCAGTCAGCAATACAATGGTGCACCACAAAGTGCCATTCCAGCAGAACCAAATGGTGCAGCATAAAATTGCCACCTCACAACAGTATTGTACTGTCTTGCCATGCTGAGGATGGGTGACAGTTCAATTCATAGGTTCTTTCCCACTATTGGGTGCAGTGGCTGTCCTTGAAGGATCAGGGAGTCCCCCCACTAACATCTGAGATGCTGTGGTCACTTGACCACTGCATCTTTGGGCTTAAATGAGCTGTATTGCACAGATGGCACCTGATGGTTTTTAAGCAGGCTCAGCTTGAGGCAGCTCTAATTCCTGTGCATGCAAAAGCTGTATATGGATCACATTGGCACACCTTTTTATCTATTCATTAGGTGTTGGCAAATTTAATGACCACTGCTGTTCCAGTGTCCTGAATCTGTTCTGCAGTCTTATGGTTCCTGTTTTGAAAATGTTCTGGATGGGGGGGTCACACTTTAAGTAAGGCTGATCATTGGTTGCAGGGAGACAAAAAAAGACCCCAGCCAGATAGGTGGGTTTTTAATTTCAGCTTCCTGGGGCTAGCTTACTGCCCCCTCTCTTTAGCCATAACTGCTAAAATCACATGGTAAGAAATCTGAACTGACTGCCACCCATCTGAAAGGAACATAACTTAGTCTGGCATGCAGCTAGTGTATAAGGGCTTATGTAGTTGTTCTTGACAAAATGTTCTATTGACTAATATGCCAAACAGATTCCCTTATTCTTAGATGTGAGAAACTGTATGCTCATGCAAAAGCTGATGAATGTCTTGCAGATGTGCAGTATAGCTCATACTATGCAGTTGGAGAATATCCTATTTTAAGAGTGTTACGAGATCCTGTGCATGTTGAAGTTCGCATCCTGCAGAGGACTGATCCAAGCCTAGTTCTGATTTTGAACAACTGCTGGGCCACCAGTTCTCCTGAACCTACTGGCTTTCCCCAATGGCCTATCTTGGCCAGCAGGTGAGGACTGAATAAACGATCAAACATTCTCTTGCTTAGGGCTGTAATGATACAAGTACATATGTTGTTTCAGCTGCCCTTTTGCTGGAGACAACTATCTTACAGAGCTGGTTCCTGTTACTTCCTCACAAGGAGTAACTTTCCCAACATACTACAGTCGTTTCATTGTGAGCACCTTCACCTTTGTGGATTCGAACACCCAAACTGCTCTTGGCGGATCGGTAAGCTGCTTGGATAAGTGTTTTTATGGAAGTGTGTGGACAACTTGTCGCCAAATTGGTAGGTGTCACCTGTAACTTAATAAAATATTGACATTCCCAGATCTAGTAAGCCATAATCCCAATCTGGATACTATACACTGTACCTCTAATCCATGTAGTAGATGCTCCTCACAGAATCTTCATAGAATACACACAGTACATAGAATACACTCAGTTGCCAAATGGGCTATTGTGACTTCCTGGGCTCGCTTGTACAAAAACCTTGCATTCTTATACCACTTTAAGATGAGGAAACTATTTGTATTTTTTTTGTTCATGTCTTCAAGCCATAGGAAGTGTAAGCCAGCTAGCTATCTCTTAGAACCTGAACTTCCTTGCCTGTATAGATCCTGGGGCCCTTTGTTCTACTATATCCTTGCCTCACAGTGGAGGTCTGTCAGCTACTGTCTACAATCTGGGAATTTGAGTCCAAATGGTCAAAATGATCTACGTTCCTGCCCAAGTCATAGCCCTGTGCCATGGGTTGGTGAGGGGTGAGCGTTTTGACTGGTCTTAATAGCCCAACATGGGGTGCTCAGGACAGACATAAGCTTGGCACTGGACAGCTCAGTATTGGGCTAATATAATTATAGATAAATACTTGCCCTTGGTATTTAAATTGATTCCCAACAGCACATTGAACTAGTGTGTGAATTACCTCAAATAACCAGGAGCTGTTTGAATTACAACTGCATAAACTACAGGTGACTTGCATTTGACTTGTGTTCCTATAGGTATTCTTCCACTGCAGTGCTTCAGTATGTGTCCCATCTGCCTCGGAGACATGCTCTGTTTCCTGTCAAAGGAAAAGTAGGTGACCCAGTAAATTGTCTTTACTCCTCTCTGTTAAGGTGTTTTCCATTCTGCTAACCTTTAACTGAGTGAGTGCTTGTTACACTACTTGTAGGCACCAATTTGATCAACTTTGTGTCTTGCAGGAAGAATGGTGGAATTGCATCAGACAGACAACACTCTTACAGTGACTTCTCATGGTCCTGTGATATTTTATTCTAAAGAGATCCAAACAAATAACCTAGTCGAAGAGGAGAAAGGTAGTGTGCTATTTATCACTGAATGTGGTTGTGCATGGTACAATAGTTGAGGCGTTCAAATTGGCAAAGATCATACTGGTAGTATAAAAAGTATGCTACGTCAGCATTTTGAATGCACTCCTACAGGAAGTTATGCTCAATACTGCCTGTAACTGAAAAAACTGCCATACAAATGTTCTAGCATTGGCTAACTTTTTTCCTTCCCTTTTTAAAAACAGGTTTTGGCTCTGGACTTGCCCTTGCTTGGCTTCCAGGCATAGCAGTTGCCGGCTTCATCTTGGTGGTGTCTCTTCTGGGTATCTACTTGTATAGGAAACAAAAGAAATATGCACTGTCCACAGTAAATGCTTTAATAAAGTAGATCTCTCAAGTAACATGTATTGTGTTCAATATAACAATATTGCTGATAAAGAACTTGTGGGATTTTGAGATGCTCACCTAACTAGTAACTGCTCTAGGTGGCTGGTCTTTCCTTTACAGCATGGTTCCTTTTAGTCTCTACACTAAAGTCTCTCAGACATCACCATTGCAACTGAACAAGCTAGTTGGTACCACTTTTGATGCATTTTATCTTGAGGTAGGAGTGTATCCTAAGGGAGCTTGTACATACTGCAGCATATTCACAGTAACTGCATGTGAATGGCAGCCACACGGCACATGTACTTGCCAAGCTTTTAAGTTGCATAGCAGTAGTAAACCTCAGCTTGGTCACATGTAGGGTATTGACATGTGGCTTACTATGGCCATAATGTAGGCACCAAGCACATTCCTGTATTTGGACATAATTATTGGCTCTTGTCACTTAGCTGTAATTCATCGAACTTCATGGAAAGTGATTCTGCAATGGTCTTAATCTGACCAACCAACAATAGTGATCTTCACTAAAGAACTATGTGCAAAGTTTCCCTTCCTAACTAGGAAAGCTCACTTCATATATAATCCCCCCCCCCCCCTACCTACACTTAAACACTAAGTAATTGGCTTTTGCTGAAACCCTACTTATGGCACAGCCTGCAGCATATTCTAGACATGCAGTGTGGCAGGCGCACGCACTATGAAGTGCCTTTTGCGCTGTGGCATTAGAAGAATTTTGATATCTGACATGTAGTCATTACTTTGTAATTCCTTTAGCACCAGTCTATGAAAACAGTAGGTTTAAACAGCATGCCAAATTGACACTGCTGCCTCTTCAGCAGATTGTCCATGTACAAAACACGTGTTGCATAAAGTATCACAAAGGCAGTATGCATAAAATGGTGGTTTAACTTTTCAATCTTGTCATTCAACATAAAATAGTGGTTATAGTTCTCCCTTCGGTATCTGTACTTAGTTATTTTAGCACTTTAAGATTTCTGAGGTCTAACTAATTCACTTTATGAATTTGGTCACAATTTGCAGTTAGCATTATGTATTTGCAGATTGGTTGTATGCAGTTTGGATTGCAATATAAGTAAACGCACATAACTAGTTCAGCATATGGCTCTTAATTGCTACATTAACAGTAGGAACATTATATAACAGTTTTAAATACCTATTTTGGCCTCTCTGCTTCCATAAAACAGCTCCTAGTGGAGTGAATGTCTGTTCAGATTATCTCTGCTGGTATAATGATTCTAGCAGCTCCAGGCTGTGAGGCTGGCTGTGATTGGTCAAAACTCCTGCCCAGCAATAACAATTTAACTCTATGCTTGTTGTGTCATTGAGCTTAACTTGCATAATGAATCTTCAAGGCATATTATCTCTTCTGATTCTGTGAACACAATATGACATCCAAACATGAAGTCACTAACTGTTTTTCCTGATGCCTCCACAACGGCACTACGTGGAGGATTACCCCGCCTTCTCCAGGGACAGGAAACAGCTTTCGAGCCCAGCCAATAAAGGGCCCCCTCCCTCTTACCTTGCCAGTTGTTTCCTGTCCCTCAGAAGGATCGGGATCTCGAGCACCAGCGTTACCCGCGCGGCCTTTGGTTTGTTGTGCCGGAGGGCCGTCGCAGGGGAGAGGGTCGCGGGACCAGGTATCTTGGTCCTTCCTCCCCTTGGTGAAACGCCAGCTGCGCTGGTCACCCCTGGCTGTTTGTCCGCGTTCTGTGAGAACCGGCGTCTCTGTGCGGCTCGAGGGGGCGTGCCTGGGCACGCCCCCATTTTCCTCCCATAGCGCTGGCCCCTATGATGTGGGTGGTCACGTCATCAGAAGGGGCCAGCGTGACGCATGGGAGGGGGCGGAGCTTCATGCATAAGGCTGAAGTAGAAGCAGTCGGCGGCGTTCTAACCAGAGGTCCTGCAGTTAGAGTGCCTACCTGAAGACCGAACCGACGATGCATGCCGGAGATGACTCCCCCCAAAAGGCCCACAGATTCCTCCAGGCCTTCTAGCCTAGTAAACCTCCTCCCTACTCAATGTATGAAGAGGTGTTCTTTGTCCATGCACCTGTATTTACTTGCACTGGATTTTTTTTCTTCTGGTGGTGGTTCCTAAAAAGCAAAGAAAGGGAGGTAGATAAAACTATTCTTACTGTTGTGTCTCCTAGGGAAGAGAATCTTCTAAAAAGGAGCCATCCATCAGAAGAAAATGTGCTGTGTGCAAAAAACGCTGTCTGGCTCTCATAAAAAATCTTTATGCCAAAAATGCTGTGACAAAGTGGTCTCAGAAGAAACCCCTTCCTTGGTGGAGACTCTGAGAAATATCATTAAAGAGGAAATTGGATCAGCAGTAGAAGCAAAGCTATCTACCATACAGCCCAGACCCTCTACCTCGAACGCCTCCGTTATGGTGCAAGTTTCCGACCTGGATGAAGGAGAAATTTCATCAGGTCCAGACTCTGACATTTTGGTAGACACCTATGGTCGACCCATGTGTTCGGTAGAAGAGACAGAGGTCTTGCTAAAAAATATCAGAGCTACAATTAACCTGGCAGAAGCGAAAGAGCCACTATCTGTACAAGATCAGATGTTCGCAGCTCTAGGGGACAAGAAAAAAATGTTTTTTCCAGTCCACGCTAATATTAAATCCTTAATCCAAAACGAATGAAAAGAGGCAGTCCGCCTCTAAAATTTTCAGAAGGGAATATCCATTTGGAGAAGGGGACTCGGCCACCTGGGATAAAACTCCTAAGGTGGATGCCCCCGTGGCAAGGATTTTTAAAAAATCTGCCCTACCCTTTGAAGACCTGGGACTTCTCAAAGATCCCATGGATAAAAAAATGTGAAGGTCTCCTAAAAAAAAACCTGGGAATCCTCCACCGCGGTATTGAGACCAGGTATTGCTGCCACCTACACCGCCAGAACCCTGTCTCTGTGGTTGGGACAGTTAAAGGAACATATTGGATCCGGCACGCCCAGGGAAGACTTCCTGGCTTCAATCCCAATACTGAAGCAAGCTGCCAATTTTATCGCCGATGCCTCAGCTGATATAGTAAAGTTGTTGGCCAGAACAGCCGCCCTGTCCAATGCTTCACGAAGAGCTATTTGGTTGCGTATGTGGTCAGGTGATACAGCGTCAAAGAATAAGCTTTGTTCTCTACCATGTGAAGGTGACAGTTTTTGGCACAGCTCTAGACGACATCCTGGAAAAAGCCTCAGATACAAAAAAGGGCTTTCCTACTGAATCAAAGGTGTGTTTTTTTTTTTTGTTTTTTTTTTTTTTTTTTTTTTACAAAAGACGTTCCTTTCGTGCCCAAAAGCGGGGGAGATTTGACCAAAAAAAAAGATTCAGGGCAGTCTACCTGAGGGAAGGGGGTTCTTGTTTAACCCCGACAAGTCCACCCACACATCCTCCCAATGACGCCAGAGGGGCTGTAGGGGGAAGACTCAGGTTTTTCCACTCTGCCTGGGAGAACATTCAAGCTTGCCCCTGGGTACTAGAGGGGATAAAAAATGGATTCAGTCTGGAATTCAATCATTATCCCCCAAACCGATATATGGAGAACATAAAACTAAAAGTAGAAAATCAAGAGGCTATGGACCTACAGATATCACTCCTGCTGGAAAAAAGAGCCATCGTTCCTGTACCAGTGGAAGAACGAAAGGAAGGGTTTTATTCACCGATTTTCCTAATAAAGAAACCGAATGGCTCCTTCAGAGCAATTATAAACTTGAAAGCCCTGAACAAGTACATAGTGTACAAAAGGTTCAAGATGGAGTCAATAAAGTCCGTGACCAACCTCCTTCAGAAAGACTGTTTCACGGTAAAATAAGACCTGGCGGACGCCTATTACCATGTTCCAATCCGAAAGAAAGACCAAAAGTTTTTGAGGACGGCAGTATGGTTCAAAGGATCCCTATGTCACTACCAGTTCCAGGTTCTTCCATTTGGCCTCAGTTCAGCTCCAAGACTGTTCACGAAGGTCATGACGGAAGTGGCAAAACATTTTCATCTGGCAGGGATCCTATTGATCCCATACTTGGACGATTTTTTGATTGCAGCTCCATCGGAAGACCTCTTGTTTTGTCATCTGCAGGTTATACAGAACACCCTGACCAATCTAGGATGGATGATCAACAGAGAAAAATAATGTCTACTACCCTCAAAAAGAATGACATTTTTGGGGGTTCTTCTGGACTCAATACTAATTTATTCCTTTCTTCCAGAGCAAAAACAAGACACCTTGATTTCCAGCATCAAAAATTTCCGGAGACAGGAACGTCCCTCCCTCCGGAAGATAATGACAATCCTCGGTCTTATGACTTCAACGATTTCATCGGTACAGTGGGCCCAGCACCATACAAGAGAACTCCAGTCCTTTCTGTTGGAGAGCTGGGACAAAAAACAGACTTCCTTAAACAAAAGAGTGAAAATTCCATCCCGTGTAAAGATATCCTTGTCTTGGCGGATGAATCGATCAAATCTTTCCCGAGGAGTGGCCTGGAAGCCGACAAATCAAGTAGTCATCACTACTGATGCCAGCCAACACGGGTGGGGAGCCCACATGGGAAAACAGTTGCAGCAGGGCCTATGGGATTCTCACCTTCGACAAGCCTCGTCAAATTTGAGAGAGTTGACCTCAGTATGGGAAGCCCTAAAAGCCTTTGCCCCTTTCGTCCCCCTGAAAAATGTAAAGATTCTATTCGACAACTGTAGCCTACCTGAACAAGCAGGGGGGAACAAGGAGTCGCTCCCTTTCCTTAGTGACAGCGAAAATCCTAAGTTGGGCAGAGAAAAACCTACGGTCTCTATCTGCGACCCATGTGAGGGGAAAAGAAAATCGGGTGGCGGACTTCCTCAGCAGAGACCGGCTAAAGGCAGGAGAATGGACATTGAACAGACAAGTCTTCAAGCAAATCTGTTCCAGATGGGGCACTCCAAGTGTCGACCTGTTTGCCACAAGAAAAAACACACAGGTCAGGGACTTTTTCTCCCTCTCAGTCCTAGATTGCCCCTTGAGTGTGGACGCCTTGTCAACTCCTTGGCCCCAACAACTTCTCTATGCCTTTCCCCCCTTTCCCCGATACAAAGGGTACTGGGCAAGATCATGGAGGAAAATGCCCAGATCATTCTGATAACGCCGTTCTGGCCCAGAAGATCGTGGTTCCCAGTCCTGAAGAACCTGGCAGGGAAAGACTTTTGGATCCTCCCTCCTCAGCCGGATCTATTGTCTCAGGGCCCAGTTGTTCATCCCAAAGTCACCCAGCTTCGCTTAACAGACTGGAGGCTGAAAGGAGTATACTGAGAGGGAAAGGATTTTCAGAGGCAGTAATATCCACCCTTTTGCAAAGTAGGAAAAATGTTACGTCAAGGATATATCTGAGAGCTTGGGAAGCCTTTCTGAGGTTTAGTGGCGATAAATATGACCCTTCTGGAGAACTTCAGGTGGCGCTAATCTTGGACTTCCTTCAATCGGGACTAGACAAGGGACTGTCTGTAAGTACCCTAAAAGTCCAGGTAGCAGCTTTAAGTGCGTTCTTAAATACCAAGCTATCAGACATAAATGTCATCAAAAGGTTCCTTAGGGGGGCAATTAGAATCCGCCCAAGATTAAGGTCTTCTGTTCCGCCCTGGGATTTAAATCTGGTACTATCCAGATTAATGTATCCACCCTTTGAGCCTATAGCGGAAATCCCCTTGAGAACATTGACCCTCAAGACAGCCTTTTTGTTGGCCATCACCACAGCAAGAAGAGTAGGGGAGATTCAGGCCTTTTCCATCCTACCTCCTTATCTCAGGATTCTAGAGGATAGAATCATATTGAAACATGTTCCTGAATTTCTACCTAAAGTTGTAACAAAGTTCCACTGTCAACAGGAAAGGCTATTTCATAACTTAGACGTTAGAGGATGCATCCTGCAATATATGGAGGCTACAAAAAATCTAAGGAAGTCGAACCAGCTACTTGTGCAGTATCTGGGTCTACATCGTGGACAGGCAGCTAGCAAGTCTTCCGTCTCAAGATGGATTAAAGCCTGCATTGTCCTAGCCTATGAAACAGAGGGGCTAGCCCCTCCACCCTTGTTGAGAGCCCACTCCACCAGGGCATTGGCCACATCCTGGGCTGAAGGGGCCTCGGCCTCGATAGAAGAAATATGTCGGGCAGCCACATGGTCCAGTCCAGATACCTTTTTTAAACATTACAAATTGGACGTCTCTGCGAATAGAGATTTGTCTTTTGGACGCAAAGTCCTGTCGGCAGTTGTCCCATCCTAATCATGTTTTCTATATTTTTCCTCCACGTAGTGCCGTTGTGGAGGCATCAGGAAAAGAAATAATTACTCTTACCGGTAATTGGATTTTCCTTTTAGCCTCCACAACGGCACGAGGAATCCCCCCCCCCCCCCCCAAAAAAAAAATGAAAAAAAAAAAAAAGAGAAGGGATAATGTTGAATGTTTAACGTTTTCATTTCTATTACGCTCAGGAGAATTAATCCTGACCTCGTATGGTGAATGATATGGTTGTTTGATACTATTTACTTCATTAAATTTGAATTGTTGCATCTATCTTTGAGTACTAGGTTACTAACTGGCAAGGTAAGAGGGAGGGGGCCCTTTATTGGCTGGGCTCGAAAGCTGTTTCCTGTCCCTGGAGAAGGCGGGGTAATCCTCCACGTAGTGCCCTTGTGGAGGCTAAAGGAAAATCCAATTACCGGTAAGAGTAATTATTTCTTTTGTCTTAGCACAAACATAGGCATTTAAGATTATTGGCAGGTTTAGCTGTATAAACATATAAGCTATATTAGCAACCTAGGACAGGTATTAGCTGGCCAGCTACATGCAGTCTCTTGTGGAAAAGTTGAATCCAATGGGGGAAACATAGATTAAACATGTGGGTTTGTAAAATGGCTCAAGTCAACAGTACTAATTAATGTGGGGCCCTTTAAGTAAGGTATTATGTCACTTAAAGGGTAACTCATGTTTTCATCCCAAAATTAATTTTAGCATGTTACTGCAGCATTATACATAAAGCATTCTTTAGTTTCTTCACATACCACTGTTTTCCTTGCGGTTTTTTTCTTTAGTTACAGCTGTTTAAACATTTACAATATGAGGACCTTCTCAAGATGGTTCCTCTGCCAGCTCTGAGGATGAAACGGCTTTCCCTCACTTCACATACACACTTCCTGTAGCCAGCAGCTCCCTGCCACCCAATAAGATTGGATAACCGAGACATGCCTCCCCACACTGAAGCTTAATGCAGTGTAAGGACCACGTTTCTGCTTATACTAAAAGGAAGACAGACAAGCCCTAGCAACAGTCTTTTAAGGGAGCGTTGAAAAGGGACAGAGGACATTTTTGAAAGCTGTTATTTTGAGGTGATTACAGATCTTTTGACAATCATTGAAAGACTAACTCGGGTATACAGGCCTAGCTGTAATAAACCTAGCAAATAAAAAATTACTCTTTAAGCCTCAGTCACACGTCAGATTTCCTTCAGCTTTATTTCTTTTATATCGCCAAAACAAGGTGTTGCTCTAAACACAACAGGTACAAATCTTTTCCTTATGGTCTATGGAGGCTCCAATCCCAGGTTTGGCGCCAAATCACTGACATGTGAATGAGGCATTGTGGGTTTATTTCTGGCATGCATAAAAATATCATGAACCCGCCATACCATCTTCATATTGTAAAGAAATGGGGTAGGAGGCCTGTTTTAATGTGAATTTGACAAATTTTGGGAGTAAATGGGTTTAACAGGCTTGGTGATAAAGATGTCAATTAGGTGTGATTAAATAAAGCAAAATGAACAAATTGCATACGGAATAACCCATGGAGATAAGTTTCAACCACATCCTACCTGGATGATTTTCTTCAATGGTGTGCCCATTGTCTTTTCTGCCTTTCAGACCCTCCTCCCAGCACACATGTCTGAGACAACCACTAAGAAATTTGGCTCTCGGCACAATGGGGGTTGGATTGGTTTATCTATCATTACACAGAACATAGGTAATATAAAAGGTGACAATCAGTACTTGTGTGTAAAATATTAAACACAAGGGATAGATTTAAGCTGTACCTGAAACTTAAACCATCTCCAATAGCTTTCAGCTTCTAGTACACGGTTGCTAAAGTTAACAGATGTGTAACTCTTAACCTTAAACCAAAACGAACAAGTGGAAATGATATATAAAAGTATAAATTTATTATAAAGTATAAAGAATGGAACAGCTACAGATGATGCAAGGATACGGAGAAGCGCAGGGTCACAGACACCACAAAACACCAATGTATCTGTGGGTTATAACACACAGAAAGGTACAGTCCATTAATGATAATATAAGCTCAGGAATTACCTGGATGGCCAAATGTGATGTCTCCGCAAAGAGACTATGCACGAGTCATGCAAATGACCATACCGGGTACAAAAAAGAGCTTTATCACACTACACATAGTACTAAGACAGTTGAAGCAGACCATGGAAATAACAAGTACTCAGGTTAAAGTAACAATGTAGACGATATACACCATGGGTGTGTTGAGGGACTCACTATGGATGTGTACAGAGGTCCCAGGCAACAGTGTGAAACAATACTGGCTCAGAACGTACCTGAAGACATGGTGGTGAGTGGGCGTACGGACCCTGGGCGCATAACCTCGACGCGCGTTTCACCTTACGGCTTCATCAGGAGTGTAACTCTTAACCTTAGCATCTTCAGGTCTTGACTAGTGATCGAGCATGCTTGGCCGAACACCAGTTCCGCTCAAGCATCTCAATGCTCGGCACATGGCGGTATTTGACCGAATACCGCATGTGCTTGAGCGCAATGCTCAAGTCTCTGCCCTGCATTTTCTTGGCTGTTATGCAGCCAATAAACGTGCAGGTAAGTACTGCCCTCGCTGTAATGCCGTAGCCTTGTTGGCCGCTGGCATTAGTGATTGGCAGGCCGGAATGCGTCATCGGGTGCTATATAGCACACGATGATGCATGTTCGACTCATTCTTAGTCAGGGAGAACTGTGCTGAGGAAGGGACAGACGGAGTGATTTAAGAATATTTCTACCACCAAAACGTTTTAGAGACCTTCTAAGGACTATTCTGTGTGGCAGCAATATCTATTTTTAGTGCATCTTTTGCTAAATAGCGTACAATAGTTAGGCTGCTGCAGACAGCAACATTAGCTGTGCCACATCTCCAGTGTAAAGTGTGCGCATCCAAAAAATATCTGACATCCAGTGTACTTTTTCCATAGACGGTGTCTGCTGCAGACAGTGACATTAGCGTCACCACATCACCTGTGTAAAGTGTGCGCATTCCAAAAATCTGAACTTTGTCAATAGACTGTGTCCTCTTCTGAAAGTGACATCGCAGGGCCACATCTGCAGTGTAACGTGTGCGCTTCAAAAATGTATCTGTGACATACAGTGTACTTTTTTGCATAGATGCTGTGGACAGTGACATTACCGGTGGTACCTCTCCTGTATAACGTTTCCTCATCCAATAAAACAGTGACATTCCCAGTAATTTTTAATTAGCCGCTGGTGACCTCATTGACATTATGTGCGGGATATCTTATGTGTGGCGTTTCCATATCCCAACTACCTTTTTAAATTTGTTTGCGCATACACTTCCAAATTCTATGCTACTGTATGTGTGACAGACTTTCAATCATATATAACAATTAACATTAGGAAGGCAAGCAGTAAGGGACTGGGCAGTGGCAGTGATGCTGATAGTGCACACAGAGGCCGTGTTACAACTGTGCCTGCTGCCAGAGCACAAGAAAAACAATCATCCATGATACCTAGCGCCATATTCCAGTTTGCAGTGTGGCGCAGGACACCACTCTTGAAGTCAAACCAGTGCAACCAGGTGGTCGGTTGGATTGCAGCAGATAATGCTTCCAGTCGGTTAAGCACCACCTTGTCTTCCACCAAGTCCAGTCTCAGTAGCCAAGAATCTGGTCAACACAATCCTCACCCTGATCCTCTTTCCTCCCACCATGGAGAGTTGTGGCAAACAAGTGATCCCACACTCGGATATTCCGAGGAGCTCTTTTTAGCGACATAACTTGATTAGGCCCTCTCGCCAACCACGCTTGAAGAGGGATAGATCTTGTGCCCTGATTCCCAAACTCTTGAGCATCCACAATGACAAGAAGATGATGGTGGGGAACGGCAATTACTGTTTAATGAGGTGGATGATAATGAGACACAGTTGCCAATAACTCAATGGCAATTACTGTCTTGAGGTTGATGAAGAGGATGAGACACAGTTGTCAATCACTGAGGTTGTGGTTAAGTCAACAAGTCAGGTGGATGAGCAGAGTGAGGAAGTAGGAAGAGGAGGTAGTGGACGATGAAGTTACTGACCCAACTTGGGAAGGTGGAACAAAGCTGAGCAAGGACAGCAGTACAGAGGGGGAGGGATCTGCTGCACCACAACAGGCTGGAAGAGGCAGTGGGGTGGCAAAAGGGAAAGGCGGGCCACACCAAACAGGCCCACAACTGTTCCACGGAGCACCCCCTTGCGGAAATCTCCCTTGCCAAGGGGTAGGTGTTTCCTCAAAAAGCGCCATACTGTGAAAGTACAGACGACAAAAGAATAGTAGTTTGAAACCTGTGCCGTACCAAAATGAGCCGGGGCGTGAATACTAGCAACCTCACCACCACCAGCATGATCCGCCACATGGCATCCAAGCATCGTAATAAGTGGGATGAATGCCTGGGTCCACAAGCTGTGTCTGCTGGTCACACCACTGCCTCCTCTTCCCCTATGTTACGTGCTGGCCAATTCCCTGTTGAAGACGCAGGCACGAATGCCTACTGCCCTGAACCTGGACCTTCGCAAGCACCATCAGCGACCACATCCACTTACATGTCCCAGCGCAGCGTCCAAATGTCCTTACCCCAGGCATTTGAACACCAGTGCAAATACCCAGCCACCCACCCACAGGCCATAGCACGAAATGTGCAGCTTTCCAAATTACTGGCCCTGGAAATGTTGCAATTTAGGCTCGTGGACACTGAGGCCTTCCACAGCCTGATGTCGGTGGGCGTCCCACGTTATGCAGTCCCCAGCGGCCACTATTTTTCAAGGTGTGCCGTGCCCGCCATACACTAACGTGTCCCGTAACATCACACGTACCCTTACTAATGCAGTTACTAAGAAGGTCCACTTAACCACAGACACATGGACAAGTGCATTCGGCCAGGGACGCTACATTTCCCTGACGGCACACTGGGTGAACATTGTGGAGGCCGGGATCGAGTCATACCCTGGGATGGGACAGGTGCTACCGACGCAAAGGATTGGGGGCCCTAATTCCATCAGGGTTTCTGCCAGCACCTACGTTAGTGGCTCCAACCCCCACTTCTCCTCCTCCTCCACTTCCACCTCAGAATTATCCACGTGCAGCACCAGGCAGTTATCAGTCGGTAGCTGGAAGCAGTGCAGCACTGCAGTGGGGAAGCGGAAGCAGGCCGGGCTGAAGATGATATGATTAGGGGACAAACAGCACACCGCCGCAGAGCTGTGGCAGGGGATAAGAGATCAGACTGAGCTGTGGCTCTCGCTACTCAATTTACAACCAGGCATGGTTGTGTCTGATAATTGCCGTAACTTGGTGGTGGCTTTGGAGCTCGGCAAGCTCAGACACATCCCATGCCTAGCCCACATGTTCAACCTTGTAGTTTAGCGGTTTATCAAAACCTACCCCAATTTGCCTGAGCTACTGGTGAAGGTGCGCCGCGTGTGTGCACATTTCCGCAAGTCATCAACAGCTTTAGCCAGTCTGTCAACGCTGACGAACAAAACGGTGCAATACCAGAAGATCCTTGTTGAAAAATTGCTCCAAAAATTTCCATCTGACAACGCTTGCGGCAGAGTCCGTAGTTCCTTGGCCAACCGAGGAGGGGAGAAAAGGGGAACACACAGCAGTTCCAACAGAGGCAGGGAAACACTTTCCAAAGCCTGCGACAGTTTCATGACACCCCGCCAGCAACCTCACCCTGATGCACGGCCTAATGTCACAAGGAGGATGTCCAAGCTGGATACGTGGCACGAACTGACGCTCTATGCCTTGGAGGTGCTGGCCTGCCCTGTCACTAGCGTTTTGTCTGAGCGGGTATTTAGTGCTGCTGGTGGCATTAAAACAGATAAGCATATCCGCCTGTCAACTGAAAATGCTAACAGGTTGACTCTTATAAAAATGAACAATGCCTGGATTGACCATGACTTCTCTACTCCACCAGAGGAAAGCTGATGAACATAAAGGCACTTTAAATGTGTTGTTTATAATGTACTGAATACACTGCATTCCCATGCACCTCTTCCATCGATAAAAAGGGTATATGGTTGAATCTTCCTTTTCTCATCCTCCATTATATCAACATGCTTATTCATCGCATATATGCCCTTCGCATTTCATGTTTTGCAGGGTCAGCTCACCAGCAGGCCCTCGCATATAATGTTTTACAGGGTCAGCTCATCAGCAGGCCCTCATATATAATTTTTTAGAGGGTCAGCTCACCAGTAGGCCCTTGCATATAATGTTTCACATGGTCATCTCACAAGCAGGCCCTCACATATAATGTTTTACAGGGTCAGCTCATCAGCAGGCCCTCATATAGAATTTTTACAGGGTCAGCTCATCAGCAGGCCCTCACCTACAATGTTTTACAGCTTCAGCTCATCAGCAGGCCCTCATATATAATTTTTTACAGGGTCAGCTCACCAGCAGGCCCTCACCTACAATGTTTTACAGCTTCAGCTCACCAGCAGGCCCTCGCATATACTTTTTTTTACAGGGTCAGCTTCACCAGCAGGCCCTCTCCTACATTCTTTTACAGGGTCAGCTCACCAGCAGTTCCGCACCTAAAATCATTTACAGGGTCAGCCAGGGGTGTTGCTAGGTTGAAACATTTTGGGCCTGGGCCCCTGATGTTTTGTCCCAGGCCCCGAATGTCCTGCCTTCCAGCTAGATACAACTGTATTGCCATCCTCAGGACGGCAATAAAATTGAATCTAATGCACTTGAAGAGCTGAAGGACCTGTGGTGACATCACAGGTCATGTGACCAGCAAAACAGGCAGTGGTTGGGAAGGACCTGCGATGATGTTACCATCATGTGACCAGTGCAGGAGAGGACAGCAGTGGATAGGAGAATAAGCTGTATTTATGTCTGCTACATGAGGAGAGGTAAGTGAAGGGAGAGGTTATTTCACTGAGACTGAGATGTTATTTACATGGAACTGTGTGTTGGAGGTGGCTGGGGAGGGGGTCATGTTATTTACATGGGGCTGTATGTTGGAGGGGGCTGGGGGATGGAGTGATGTTATTTACATGGGACTGTATGTTGATAGCTAGTGTTGAGCGAACTTGTGGTTTAAGTTCGGCGTCTAAAGTTCGGCTTCGGGTTATCAAAGAATCCCGATATGGATTCCATATTCTATTGTGGTCCATGGTAGCGGAATAAATAATGTGATTCTTCGATAACCCGAATCCAAACTTTAGACGCCGAACTTAAAACACAAGTTTGCTCAACACTATTAATGGCGGCTGTGGGAGGGAGTGATGTTACTTACATGAGACTGAATGTTGGAGGGGGCTGGGGTAGGGTGATGTTATTTACATGGGACTGTATGTTGAAGGCGGCTGTGGGAGGGAATTATGTTATTTACATGGGACTGAATGTTGAGGGGATGATGTTTACATGGGATTGCATGTTGGAGATGGCTGGGGAGGAGGTGATGTTATTTACATGGATTCTGCCTATAGAGCTGCAGACATGCGCAGCTAGATCGATGCTAGCATGTCCGCAATATACATTCCCCATAGCTCTCAGTGCTTTTATTGTGTCAAAAAAACTATTTTATATATATGGAAATGAGGCAAGTAAGGTGCCCAAAGGGCTGTTACTAACATTTCTGGTGCCCAGCCACGCCAACTGTGAAGGAGCCCAGCACCGCCCACATCTTCCGAATCTCTTGCTTGCTCCACGACGTCACAAAGTTAGACCGCCGTAATCTTGCACGTTCGCGAGTACGCCGCATGTCACTGCCGGCATAGTGTTCCTTCCCTGTGCTGGCATCAGCCTCAGGGAACGAACTGCGCATGCGTTAGCTGCGAGATTACGCACTCTAACTTTGTGACGTTGGGGAACAAGGAGGAGATTCAGAGGATGCGGGCGGTGCTGGGCTCCTTCACAGTGGGCATGACTGGGCACCAGAAAAGTTTGTAACAGCCCCTTGGGCACCTTAGGGTACTTTCACACTAGCGTTATTATTTTCTGGCATTGAGTTTCGTCCTAGGGGCTTAATACCGGAAAAGAACTGACCAGTTTTATCCTAATGCATTCTGAATGGAGAGCAATCTGTTCAGGATGCATCAAGATGTCTTCAGTTCAGTCTTTTTGCCTTTTAAGGACGGAGATAATATTGCAGCATGCTGCGGTTTTATCTCCGTCCAAAATTCCGGAACACTTTTTCCCATTGAAATGCATTAATGCCAGATCCGTCCCCGAGTGTTCCGGCAAAATGGATCAATTTTTGCGGTCTGCGCATGCTAAAAAAATATGAAAAAAATAAATGCTGGATCTGTTTTTCCGGATGACACCAGAGAGACGGATCCGGCATTTCAATGCATTTGTCAGACGGATCGGGATCCTAATCTGTCTGACAAATGCCATCAGTTTGCATACGTTTTGACGGAACTGCCTGCCGGAATACTCTGCCGCAAGTGTGAAAGTACCCTTACTTGCCTCATTTACATATATATAAAAAATCTTTTTTTGACATAATAAAAGCACTGAGAGCTATGGGGAATGTATATTGCAGACGTGCTAGTGGTGATCTAGCAGCGCATGTCCGCAGCTCTATAAGCAAAATCCAGGTGACAGCTTCCCTTTAACTTGTGTAACCAGTATTTTTTAATGTTTCTGTGGGGATTAAAACTCACAACCTTCTACATTACAGGTAAAAACTTTAACCACTGGGCTTACAGCTCAATGCTTAGTTACTGCTGAAAAACTCTGAAGTTTCTCTTGTATAATATAAGAGAATCTTCTATAAGGTTTTTCAGCACTGACTTATCATTGAGCTCTATATCTCAGTGGTTAAGGGTTTGGCCCTTAATGGAGAAGGTTGGGAGTTCAAATCCCTACAGAAACTTTTTAAAAATTGAGGCTAAATAAAACCTAAATACACAGCGTGTTCCCAACAGTGATTTTAATGAGAAAAAATGGAACAAAATGTAAAATATGATCAAATAAGATTAGATTTAAGTAGTTAATCTGTTTTCCCTTAGTTTTGTCAGCAGCACAATATTGGGTTAACAATCTTCATTGTAAGCTAGCAGGACCTGTGGAATTGTTCATGATTAATTCTACAACACCCTGCTGTATAAATGGACCTTCCCCCTTCAGCTCATTGAGTATTTTATAACGTAATCCCGTAAAAAAGAAGAAAAAACGTTTTTGATCTAGGGCGGGAAGTTTGTGCTGCTGACAAGTCTAAGGGAAAACAGATTAACTACTTAAATGTAATCTTCCAGAGCATCTGGCAGAAGCACAATAATGGGATTTAGCTAGTAGTCTCCCTGGGCGGGTTAGTAGTTGTAACCGAATCAAACACAGATCTAACAAAAATAGTTTTTTCTGCACATAGAGAGTCCAGCTTGTAATGCTTGAAGAAGGTGTCACGGCTGAGGATGGGGGAAACCCTCAGCCGTGCGATGCCAGAAGATGTTAGTCGCCACTTGGCCAGGAGCACAGGATCAGGGAGCAGGTCACCTCCTATAACGTCCCTAATCTGACCCTGACTCCTAGCTGTATGAGCCGACCCTGATGGTGGGAGGTCTCATACTCCGGAACCTTTAAGTCCCTACTAGGAGCAGGGTAAGATGACCTGTTCCTCCTGGATACGGAGGAACAGGAGTCTCACTGGCCAAGCTGCAAGGAAGGGGAGACATATACAGACATATAGATATGGCAGGTGAACAACACTAGTTCCAAACTAACCTGCCACAGCCTTGCTGACTGGAACCCATGCACCAGGTATTGCTGTCCACACAAACACAAAGGAGATAGAACTCACAAAACACACAGGAAACCAGGTCATCTATAGCTGTAAAAACATAGAAAGGAACACATGAACTAGACATCATACATGGGTTTTATGACCACAAGGATGGCCCTCACTAGCAGATGGAATAGAATACCAGGAGGGTGACTCCAGTAACATGCCTGGAGTACCCCTCAGACTTCTGATCTCCACAGAGGCTTTATAGCCCAAAGTGGCCACACCCAGACAGAAACACACAAGAAAGGGAGTTAACCCTTCCAACACAAACCAGGGGAGTGAAACCACCTAAAGGGGAATACACACACAGGTATCACACTGCAGCTGTTACCGCCGACAATGACATGCATGGCAACCATGTCCTGGAAACAGGCAGAAGGCCGAGACACTATCACCACATGTTTAGAGACACGACGTTGCCGCAGACAACCGCAAGTGAAAGGATCAACACAGTGCACACACACATATAAACCCCGTGCACACCAAACGGATAAAAGGCACACCTATAAAGACATGTTGCCGGGTACAACCGCATGCACCTGTCAGCAAGCTGCCCAGCAACAGCTCAGGCTGCTATACTGCCAAATGTAACAATGTTGCCAGCGGCAACCACACGTGAGGCAACAGACAAGCAGCAAATAATACAAGCAATACCAAAACGGAGGCAACCGCATGCGGATCAGGAGTCACGACCATAGCCATGGTCGTGACAGAAGGTCACTGGAGAAGACCAAGATGCACTGTTACAAATTTGCTCCAAAGGAACCGAACTCCGCTCTGCCCAGGAAGTGGCTGTCGCTCTTGTCGAGTGTGCCTTGGTGAACTCGGGTGGTTGTAAATTCTGATTTATGTATGCTTCCTTAATACATTCTGAGATCCATCTGGATATTGTTGCTTTGGAGGCTGATTTTCCTCTACTGTTACCCTAAAAACGTAATAAACAAACTCTTGTATTTACGGAACTCTCTTGTTCTGTCAATATATACACTTAGACATCTGACCACATCAAGTTTGGTGTAGTCAACCTGAGCATTCTCCTCAGCTGAAGGAGAATACCTAGGAAGAGTCATCACCTGATTTACATTTGAAAATGAGGGAACTTTAGGTAAAAAAGATGGAAGGAATCTTAATAGTACGCTAGCTGAATAAAAAGATAGATAAGACTCTTCGGCTGCCTAAGCCTGTAATTCTGCTACCCTGTTTGCTGAACTTACAGCCACTAAAAGGGCATTCTTAAAGGGGTTGTCCAGGTTCAGAGCTGAACCTGGACAGCCCTCTATTTTCACCCAGGCAGCCCCCCTGACATGAGCATCGGAGCAGTTCATGCTCCGATGCTCTCCTTTGCCCTGCGCTAAATTGCACAGGGCAAAGGCATTTTTCTGAGTTCCGGTGACGTACCGGGGCTCTCTATGGGGCTGCACTCTATGGGGCCGCACTGATGGGCGGGATTTGGCTCTGCCCTAGCCAGTAAAACGGCTAGGGCAGAGCTAAAGCCCGCCCCTCAGAGCCGGTGACGTCACCGAACACACTGCTGGGCGGAAGTTACCGCCCGGCAGTGTGTTATTGAAAACACAAGAGCCTGTGCCCTGCGCGATCTAGCGCAGGGAACTGGAGCACATCGGAACATGAGATGCTCCGATGCTAGGCTCAGGGGGGCTGCCGGGGTGAAAATAAGGGTATGTCCGGGTTCAGCTCTGAACCCGGACAACCCCTTTAAGAGAGAGAAACTTTAATGGTGTTTCCTCAAGTGGTTCAAAGGGTTGCTCACATAGTTGTCTTAGTACTAGTGAGAGATCCCATCGGCTGGATTCTTCTAGGTCTTAGCCTATTCAAGGCTTTGAGGAAATCTTTGACCTCCTGAAATTGACATAAATTCTCTTGCAGATAAGCTGAAAGAGTGGCCACCTGAACACGGATTGTACTGGTAGATAATCCACTATAAAAAAACATCCTGAAGGAACTCTAGGATTTGGGGCCTAGATGGGGAAGAAGGATTAATACATCTTCCTATAAACCAGGAACTGAAAATTGTTCTGATTCTGGCATTTCTGTTAGTAGATACACTCCTACAGTGTGCTAAGGTATTTAGGGCCCTATCTGAAAAACCTCTAGCTTTTAGTATGGACCTACTAACTTCCAAGCTGTTAGATGGAAGGACCTCAGATTGTGACACAATTGAGACCCCTGAGAAATTAGGTCCCACTGTAGGGGAAGTTCCCAATACATTCCCTGGCTCATGGTCATGAGGAGAGAGAACCAAGCTCTCTTCGGCCAGAACAGTATTATTGCTATGACCGAGGCTTGCTCCTGCTTGATCTTGGTTAATACTCTCGGTATCATCGCTGTGGGTGGAAATATGTATGCCAGTGTAAAGTCCCAAGGAATCGACATGGCATCTATTGCAAAGGGTTAATCATCTGCATACAGGGAACAAAACCTTTTTAGCTTGGCATTCAGCCTGGTGGCCATAAGATCTATGTCTGGTAACCCCCACAGATCCGAGATCTGATGGAATACCTCTTGAGAGAGGGACCATTCCCTGGGAATGGTCATCTGAAGATTTAGGCGATCTGTCAACACATTCAGGGTTCCTCTGATGTGACCTGCTGATACCCTAGTTATCCTGGTTTCTGCCCATGACAAGATCTTGCCCACTTCTACAAGTAGCATTGGCGATCTCGTGCCACCCTGTTTCTTTATGTAGAAAACCGCTGACATGTTGTCTGTCATTATTTGAACTGCTTTCCCGCAAAGGAACAGTTCGAAGTGTTTCAGGAAATAAAATATGGCTCTTATTTCCCTGATATTTGATGAGAGCTGTCTTTCTGTTTGGCTCCAGGTTCCGGACACTGTACTATCCATGAGATAGCACTCTAACCTGATCCGGAGGTGTCTGTTGTAAGCACCACCCACGTAGGTTCGAATAAGGACATACCATCCTTGACATGGTTCCACCATTGAAGAGATATTCTGGTTCTGGAAGAAAGTATATGGAGTGTGTTTAATTCTGACAAAGTCCTGTTCCAGACTAGTATTTCCGTCTGGAGCGGTCTGAGGTGCCATAGAGCCCACGGAACTGCATCTGCTGAAGATGACAGAAGGCCTAAGAAACTCATTAGAGTTCTTAAAGAGGCAGCCCGAGGGATTCTGTACCGAAACCCCCTTTGAATACGGTCCTTTCTTGGGTCAGCAGGTATAACTTCATCTCCTGCGAATCTATTACAAAGCCTAGGAATTGCTTTGTGGTGGCTGGAGTTAGATTTGATTTTTCCTGGTTGATAATCCAACCAAAATATGTCAGAAGGGATAGTGTAATTCTCACCTGCTCCTTGAGCAGGAGAGTAGTACTGGCCATAATTAGCCAATCGTCCAGATATAGAATTATCTTTATTCCTTGTAATGTGAGGACGCTTACTACAGAGGATATTACCTTGGTGAATACAAACGGAGCGGAAGTTATACCGAAGGGGAGTACTCTGAACTGAAAGTGAGTCAACTTTCCCCTCATATTTACCGTTATGCGTAGAAACCTCCTGTGTGCCGGCCAAATCGGAATATGGAAATACGCGTCTTTCAGATACAACGATGCCATATAATCTCCTTGAGATATGAGGGGTTTGACGAATCTGATTGTTTCCAACCGAAAAATATTCTTTACAAAGTGACAGTTTAACCACTCCAGGACCGCCGTACGCAGGATTGCGTCCTGCCGGCGGCCCTGCTCTTCTGGGTGGACGCATATACGCGTCCTCCCGCGAGAGCCGAGATTTCCTGTGAACGCGCGCGCGCTCACAGGAATCGGAAGGTAAGAGAGTGGATCTCCATCCATGCCAGCGGCGATCGTTCGTTGGCAGGCTTGAGATGTTTTTTTTTTAACCCCTAACAGGTATATTAGACGCTGTTTTGATAACAGCGTCTAATATACCTGCTACCTGGTCCTCTGGTGGTCCCTTTTGTTTGGATCGACCACCAGAGGACACAGGTAGCTCAGTAAAGTAACACAAAACACTACACTACACCCCCCCCTGTCACTTATTAACCCTTTATGAACCACTGATCACCCCTGATCACCCCATACAGACTCCCTGATCACCCCCCTGTCATTGATCACCCCCCCTGTCATTGATCACCCCCCTGTCAGGCTCCGTTCAGACGTCCGTATGATTTTTACGGATCCACTGATACATGGATCGGATCCGCAAAACGCATACGGACGTCTGAATGGAGCCTTACAGGGGGGTGATCAATGACAAGGGGGTGATCACCCATATAGACTTCCCGATCACCCCCCTGTCATTGATCACCCCCCTGTCATTGATCACCCCCCTGTCATTGATCACCCCCCTGTAAGGCTCCATTCAGACGTCCGTATGATTTTTACGGATCCACGGATACATGGATCGGATCCGCAAAACACATACGGACGTCTGAATGGAGCCTTACAGGGGGGTGATCAATGACAAGGGGGTGATCACGCATATAGACTTCCTGATCACTTCCCTGTCATTGATCACCCCCCTGTCATTGATCACCCCACTGTAAGGCTCCATTCAGACGTCCGTATGATTTTTACGGATCCACGGATACATGGATCGGATCCGGAAAACACATACAGACGTCTGAATGGAGCTTTACAGGGGGGGTGATCAATGACAAGGGGGTGATCACCCATATAGACTTCCTGATCACCCCCCTGTCATTGATCACCCCCCTGTAAGGCTCCATTCAGACGTCCGTATGATTTTTACGGATCCACGGATACATGGATCGGATCCGCAAAACACATACGGATGTCTGAATGGAGCCTTACAGGGGGGTGATCAATGACAAGGGGGTGATCACGCATATAGACTTCCTGATCACTTCCCTGTCATTGATCACCCCCCTGTCATTGATCACCCCCCTGTAAGGCTCCATTCAGACGTCCGTATGATTTTTACGGATCCACGGATAGGATCCGCAAAACACATACGGACGTCTGAATGGAGCCTTACAGGGGGGTGATCAATGCCAAGGGGGTGATCACGCATATAGACTTCCTGATCACTTCCCTGTCATTGATCACCCCCCTGTCATTGATCACCTCCCTGTAAGGCTCCATTCAGACGTCCGTATGATTTTTACGGATCCACGGATACATGGATCGGATCCGCAAAACACATACGGACGTCTGAATGGAGCCTTACAGGGGGGTGATCAATGACAGGGGGGTGATCACCTCATATACACTCCCTGATCACCCCCTGACATTGATCACCCCCCTGTAAGGCTCCATTCAGACGTCCGTATGTGTTTTGCGGATCCGATCCGTGGATCCGTAAAAATCATACGGACGTCTGAATGGAGCCTTACAGGGGGGTGAACAATGACAGGGGGGTGATCAGGGAGTCTATATGGGTGATCACCCCCCTGTCATTGATCACCCCCTGTAGGGCTCCATTCAGACATTTTTTTGGCCCAAGTTAGCGTTAATATTTTTTTTTGTTTGTTTTTTCTTACAAAGTCTCATATTCCACTAACTTGTGTCCAAAAAATAAAATCTCACATGAACTCACCATACCCCTCACGGAATCCAAATGCGTAACATTTTTTAGACATTTATATTCCAGACTTCTTCTCACGCTTTAGGGCCTCTAAAAAGCCAGGGCAGTATAAATACCCCATATGTGACCCCATTTCGGAAAGAAGACACCCCAAGGTATTCCGTGAGGGGCATATTGAGTCCATGAAAGATTGAAATTTTTGTCCCAAGTTAGCGGAAAGTGAGACTTTGTGAGAAAAAAAAAAAAAAATCAATTTCCGCTAAGTTATGCAAAAAAAAAAAAAATTCTATGAACTCGCTATGCCCCTCATTGAATACCTTGGGGTGTCTTCTTTCCAAAGTGGGGTCACATGTGGGGTATTTATACTGCCCTGGCTTTTTAGGGGCCCTAAAGCGTGAGAAGAAGTCTGGGATCCTAATGTCTAAAAATGCCCTCCTAAAAGGAATTTGGGCCGCTTTGCGCATCTAGGCTGCAAAAAAATGTCACACATCTGGTATCGCCGTACTCAGGAGAAGTTGGGGAATGTGTTTTGGGGTGTCATTTTACATATACCCATGCTGGGTGAGATAAATATCTTGGTCAAATGCCAACTTTGTATAAAACAAATGGGAAAAGTTGTCATTTGCCGAGATATTTCTCTCACCCAGCATGGGTATATGTAAAATGACACCCCAAAACACATTCCCCAACTTCTCCCGAGTACGGCAATACCACATGTGTGACACTTTTTTGCAGCCTAGGTGGGCAAAAGGGCCCACATTCCAAAGAGCACCTTTAGGATTTCACGGGTCATTTTTTACAGATTTTGATTGCAAACTTCTTCTCACACATCTGGGCCCCTAGAATGCCAGGGCAGTATAACTACCCCACAAGTGACCCCATTTTGGAAAGAAGACACCCCAAGGTATTTTGTGATGGGCATAGTGAGTTCATGGAAGTTTTTATTTTTGTCACAAGTTAGTGGAATATGAGACTTTGTAAGAAAAAAATAAATAAAAAAAAATCATCATTTTCCGCTAACTTGTGACAAAAAATAAAAAATTCTAGGAACTTGCCATGCCCCTCACGGAATACCTTGGGGTGTCTTCTTTCCAAAATGGGGTCACTTGTGGCGTAGTTATACTGCCCTGGCATTCTAGGGGCCCAAATGTGTGGTAAGTAGTTTGCAATCAAAATGTGTAAAAAATGGCCGGTGAAATCCTAAAGGTGCTCTTTGGAATGTGTGCCCCTTTGCCCACCTAGGCTGCATAAAAGTGTCACACATCTGGTATCGCCGTACTGAGGAGAAGTTGGGGAATGTGTTTTGGGGTGTCATTTTACATATACCCATGCTGGGTGAGAGAAATATCTTGGCAAAAGACAACTTTTCCCATTTTTTTATACAAAGTTGGCATTTGGCCAAGATATTTATCTCACCCAGCTTGGGTATATGTAAAATGACACCCCAAAACACATTACCCAACTTCTCATGAGTACGGCGATACCAGATGTGTGACACCTTTTTGCAGCCTAGGTGGGCAAAGGGGCACACATTCCAAAGTGCACCTTTCGGATTTCACCGGTCATTTTTTACAGATTTTGATTGCAAACTTCTTCTCACACATCTGGGCCCCTAGAATGCCAGGGCAGTATAACTACCCCACAAGTGACCCCATTTTGGAAAGAAGACACCCCAAGGTATTTTGTGATGGGCATAGTGAGTTCATGGAAGTTTTTATTTTTGTCACAAGTTAGTGGAATATGAGACTTTGTAAGAAAAAAATCAATAAAAAAAAATCATCATTTTCCGCTAACTTGTGACAAAAAAAAAAAAGTTCTATGAACTCACTATGCCCATCAGTGAATACCTTAGGGTGTCTACTTTCCGAAATGAGGTCATTTGTGGGGGTTTTCTACTGTCTCTATTGTAGAACCTCAGGAAACATGACAGGTGCTCAGAAAGTCAGAGCTGCTTCAAAAAGCGGAAATTCACATTTTTGTACCATAGTTTGTAAATGCTATAACTTTTACCCAAACCATTTTTTTTTTTACCCAAACATTTTTTTTTTTTTATCAAAGACATGTAGAACAATAAATTTAGCGAAAAATTTATATATGGATGTCGTTTTTTTTTGCAAAATTCGTTAAATTTTGATTAATAACAAAAAAAGTAAAAATGTCAGCAGCAATGAAATACCACCAAATGAAAGCTCTATTAGTGAGAAGAAAAGGAGGTCAAATTCATTTGGGTGGTAAGTTGCATGACCGAGCAATAAACGGTGAAAGTAGTGTAGTGCAGAAGTGTAAAAAGTGGCCTGGGTTTCAGCTAGCGGGGTTGAAGTGGTTAAATATCTCAGATCTATTATCAGACGCGATTTTCCTGAAGATTTGAGAATTAAGAATACTGGAGAATAAACCCCTAACCCTACCTGAGAGGGAGGCACCGGCTCCAGGGTGGCCAGAGAGAGAAGATCCAGAATTGAATTTTCTAAAATAGTCTTCTTTGGTTCTTGAAGGTTCTGAGACGCAATTAACCTGTCTGGAGGGTACAGAAGAAAAGAAAGCGCATAGCCATTTTGGATAGTGCTTAGAATCCAAGGGTCTTTTATTTTTTGTACCCACACCGAAAAAAGAAAGACAGATGATCACCTACTGGAGTATCTTGATTGTCAAAACTGTTGCTTCCTGTTAGGCCTAGGGCCCCCTGAAATGCCACCTCTTCTAGAGGGACCACCCCCTCTCCCTCTGCCAGATGCCCGAGAGAATATTGCTCTAGCGGGAGATCTATCTCTGTTAGAGAATTACCTACGGGGTGGTCTAGAAGCTTGCGGTAAAGATTTACCCTTTTTGTCTGATAAATCTAGCATTAAAGTGTCCAATTCTGGACCAAACAGCCTACCGGGGGAGTAAAGCAAGTTACACAAATGATTTTTTGAAGGGTTGTCCCCAGACCAGGGGCGCAACCACAACGCTCTTCTCCCCGCGATAGAGAGGGCCATAGTCTTAGAGGCAAACCGCAACTGCTGATTTGCTAAGTAGTCAATCGCCATTTTTTTTTTTTTAAATGAGGACAGAATATCATCTTTCTGCACCCCTCCGTCTATGTCTTCTTGCACCTTCTTAAGCCACCTTCTCAAGGTGCGCGAAACTTCACAAGAGGCAATAGATACAGCAGACTGATTTGCTGCTGCCACATATGATCTTTTGAGGTCAACTTCAGATCTACTGTCCATTGGATCTTTAAGGCTTGAGCCATCCTCGGCGGGAACTGAAATTCTTTTAGAGATTTTTGCTATAGCTGTATCCACCTTTGGTGGAGAAACCTAGTCCGTAGACTGGAATTCCTCCAAGGGGTACATCAGTTTGAATCTCCTAGAGATTATAGGAGTAGGGATGAGCGAACTCGAACTGTATAGTTCGGGTTCGTACCGAATTTTGGGGTGTCCGTGACACGGACCCGAACCCGGACATTTTCGTAAAAGTCCGGGTTCGGGTTCGGTGTTCGTCGCTTTCTTCGCGCTTTTGTGACGCTTTCTTGGCGCTTTTTGAAAGGCTGCAAAGCAGCCAATCAACAAGCGTCATACTACTTGCCCCAAGAGGCCATCACAGCCATGCCTACTATTGGCATGGCTGTGATTGGCCAGAGCACCATGTGACCCAGCCTCTATTTAAGCTGGAGTCACATAGCGCCGCCCGTCACTCTGCTCTGATTAGCGTAGGGAGAGGTTGCGGCTGCGACAGTAGGGCGAGATTAGGCAGATTAACTCCTCCAAAGGACTTGATTAACTGATCGATCTGCAGCTGTGGATCATTGAGCTGCTGATCCTCAATTGCTCACTGTTTTTAGGCTGCACAGACCGTTTGTCAGTCTCATTTTTCTGGGGTGATCGGCGGCCATTTTGTGTCTTGTGGTGCGCCAGCACAAGCTGCGACCAAGTGCATTTAACCCTCAATGGTGTGGTTGTTTTTTGGCTAAAGCCTACATCAGGGTGAAGCTGTCACACCAAGTGCATTTAACCAGCAATAGTCTGTTCATTTTTTGGCCATATACAAAATCAGGGGCAAGCTGCGCCTGTCACCAAGTGCATTTAACCCTCAATGGTGTGGTTGTTTTTTGGCTAAAGCCTACATCAGGGTGAAGCTGTGACACCAAGTGCATTTAACCAGCAATAGTCTGTTCATTTTTTGGCCATATACAAAATCAGGGGCAAGCTGCGCCTGTCACCAAGTGCATTTAACCCTCAATGGTGTGGTTGTTTTTTGGCTAAAGCCTACATCAGGGTGAAGCTGTCACACCAAGTGCATTTAACCAGCAATAGTCTGTTCATTTTTTGGCCATATACAAAATCAGGGGCAAGCTGCGCCTGTCACCAAGTGCATTTAACCCTCAATGGTGTGGTTGTTTTTTGGCTAAAGCCTACATCAGGGTGAAGCTGTCACACCAAGTGCATTTAACCAGCAATAGTCTGTTTATTTTTTGGCCATATCCCAGTCTAATTCTGTCACTAAATCCATACCGGTCACCCAGCGCCTAAATACTAGGCCTCAAATTTATATCCAGCTAAATCTGTCCCTAGTGCTGTAGCTGGGCGAGTTATTTAGTGTCCGTTCAAGCACATTTCTTGTTCTGGGTTGAAATACAATTCCCAATTTAGCAATTTCATAATTTAGTGGTTCCTGCTATATCAGAGCTATTTGAAATCTATCCCAAAAAGGGTATATAATATTGAAGGTGCACATTGGGTCATTCAGAATAACTTCACACACACCCGCTACTGTGTATTTCCAAGTCTAATTCTGTCACTAAACCCATACCTGTCACCCAGCGCCTAAATACTAGGCCTCAAATTTAAATCCCTCTAAATCTCTCGTTACCGCTGTCCTGTTGTAGCTGGGAAAGTTATTTAGTGCCCGTCAAAGCACATTTTTTGTTCTGGGTTGAAGTACAATTCCCAATTTAGCAATTTCATAATTTAGTGGTTCCTGCTATATCAGAGCTATTTGAAATCTATCCCAAAAGGGTATATAATATTCAAGGTGCACATTGGGTCATTCAGAATAACTTCACACACACGCTTCTGTGCATTTCCAAGTCTAATTCTGTCACTAAATCCATACCGGTCACCCAGCGCCTAAATACTAGGCCTCAAATTTATATCCCGCTGAATTTGAATACAATACATTGGGCCAAATAATATATTTGTTGTTGTGGTGAACCATAACAATGAGAAAAACATCTAGTAAGGGACGCGGACGTGGACATGGTCGTGGTGGTGTTAGTGGACCCTCTGGTGCTGGGAGAGGACGTGGCCGTTCTGCCACATCCACACGTCCTAGTGTACCAACTACCTCAGGTCCCAGTAGCCGCCAGAATTTACAGCGATATATGGTGGGGCCCAATGCCGTTCTAAGGATGGTAAGGCCTGAGCAGGTACAGGCATTAGTCAATTGGGTGGCCGACAGTGGATCCAGCACGTTCACATTATCTCCCACCCAGTCTTCTGCAGAAAGCGCACAGATGGCGCCTGAAAACCAACCCCATCAGTCTGTCACATCACCCCCATGCATACCAGGGAAACTGTCTCAGCCTCAAGTTATGCAGCAGTCTCTTATGCTGTTTGAAGACTCCGCTGGCAGGGTTTCCCAAGGGCATCCACCTAGCCCTTCCCCAGCGGTGAAAGACATAGAATGCACTGACGCACAACCACTTATGTTTCCTGATGATGAGGACATGGGAATACCACCTCAGCATGTCTCTGATGATGACGAAACACAGGTGCCAACTGCTGCGTCTTTCTGCAGTGTGCAGACTGAACAGGAGGTCAGGGATCAAGACTGGGTGGAAGACGATGCAGGGGACGATGAGGTCCTAGACCCCACATGGAATGAAGGTCGTGCCACTGACTTTCACAGTTCGGAGGAAGAGGCAGTGGTGAGACCGAGCCAACAGCGTAGCAAAAGAGGGAGCAGTGGGCAAAAGCAGAACACCCGCCGCCAAGAGACTCCGCCTGCTACTGACCGCCGCCATCTGGGACCGAGCACCCCAAAGGCAGCTTCAAGGAGTTCCCTGGCATGGCACTTCTTCAAACAATGTGCTGACGACAAGACCCGAGTGGTTTGCACGCTGTGCCATCAGAGCCTGAAGCGAGGCATTAACGTTCTGAACCTGAGCACAACCTGCATGACCAGGCACCTGCATGCAAAGCATGAACTGCAGTGGAGTAAACACCTTAAAACCAAGGAAGTCACTCAGGCTCCCCCTGCTACCTCTTCTGCTGCTGCCGCCTCGGCCTATTCTGCTGCTGCCGCCTCGGCCTCTTCCTCCGCCTCTGGAGGAACGTTGGCACCTGCCGCCCAGCAAACAGGGGATGTACCACCAACACCACCACCACCACCTCCGTCACCAAGCGTCTCAACCATGTCACACGCCAGCGTTCAGCTCTCCATCTCACAAACATTTGATAGAAAGCGTAAATTCCCACCTAGCCACCCTCGATCCCTGGCCCTGAATGCCAGCATTTCTAAACTACTGGCCTATGAAATGCTGTCATTTAGGCTGGTGGACACAGACAGCTTCAAACAGCTCATGTCGCTTGCTGTCCCACAGTATGTTGTTCCCAGCCGGCACTACTTCTCCAAGAGAGCCGTGCCTTCCCTGCACAACCAAGTATCCGATAAAATCAAGTGTGCACTGCGCAACGCCATCTGTAGCAAGGTCCACCTAACCACAGATACGTGGACCAGTAAGCACGGCCAGGGACGCTATATCTCCCTAACTGCACACTGGGTAAATGTAGTGGCAGCTGGGCCCCAGGCGGAGAGCTGTTTGGCGCACGTCCTTCCGCCGCCAAGGATCGCAGGGCAACATTCTTTGCCTCCTGTTGCCACCTCCTCCTTCTCGGCTTCCTCCTCCTCTTCTTCCACCTGCTCATCCAGTCAGCCACACACCTTCACCACCAACTTCAGCACAGCCCGGGGTAAACGTCAGCAGGCCATTCTGAAACTCATATGTTTGGGGGACAGGCCCCACACCGCACAGGAGTTGTGGCGGGGTATTGAACAACAGACCGACGAGTGGTTGCTGCCGGTGAGCCTCAAGCCCGGCCTGGTGGTGTGTGATAATGGGCGAAATCTCGTTGCAGCTCTGGGACTAGCCAATTTGACGCACATCCCTTGCTTGGCGCATGTGCTGAATTTGGTGGTGCAGAAGTTCATTCACAACTACCCCGACATGTCAGAGCTGCTGCATAAAGTGCGGGCCGTCTGTTCGCGCTTCCGGCGTTCACATCCTGCCGCTGCTCGCCTGTCTGCGCTACAGCGTAACTTCGGCCTTCCCGCTCACCGCCTCATATGCGACGTGCCCACCAGGTGGAACTCCACCTTGCACATGCTGGACAGACTGTGCGAGCAGCAGCAGGCCATAGTGGAGTTTCAGCTGCAGCACGCACGGGTCAGTCGCACTACAGAACAGCACCACTTCACCACCAATGACTGGGCCTCCATGCGAGACCTGTGTGCCCTGTTGCGCTGTTTCGAGTACTCCACCAACATGGCCAGTGGCGATGACACCGTTATCAGCGTTACAATACCACTTCTATGTCTCCTTGAGAAAACACTTAGGGCGATGATGGAACAGGAGGTGGCCCAGGAGGAGGAGGAGGAGGATGAGGAAGAGGGGTCATTTTTAGCACTTTCAGGCCAGTCTCTTCGAAGTGACTCAGAGGGAGGTTTTTTGCAACAGCAGAGGCCAGGTACAAATGTGGCCAGCCAGGGCCCACTACTGGAGGACGAGGAGGACGAGGATGAGGAGGAGGTGGAGGAGGATGAGGATGAAGCATGGTCACAGCGGGGTGGCACCCAACGCAGCTCGGGTCCATCACTGGTGCGTGGCTGGGGGGAAAGGCAGGACGATGACGATACGCCTCCCACAGAGGACAGCTTGTCCTTACCCCTGGGCAGCCTGGCACACATGAGCGACTACATGCTGCAGTGCCTGCGCAACGACAGCAGAGTTGCCCACATTTTAACCTGTGCGGACTACTGGGTTGCCACCCTGCTGGATCCACGCTACAAAGACAATGTGCCCACCTTACTTCCTGCACTGGAGCGTGATAGGAAGATGCGCGAGTACAAGCGCACGTTGGTAGACGCGCTACTGAGAGCATTCCCAAATGTCACAGGGGAACAAGTGGAAGCCCAAGGCCAAGGCAGAGGAGGAGCAAGAGGTCGCCAAGGCAGCTGTGTCACGGCCAGCTCCTCTGAGGGCAGGGTTAGCATGGCAGAGATGTGGAAAACTTTTGTCAACACGCCACAGCTAACTGCACCACCACCTGATACGCAACGTGTTAGCAGGAGGCAACATTTCACTAACATGGTGGAACAGTACGTGTGCACACCCCTCCACGTACTGACTGATGGTTCGGCCCCATTCAACTTCTGGGTCTCTAAATTGTCCACGTGGCCAGAGCTAGCCTTTTATGCCTTGGAGGTGCTGGCCTGCCCGGCAGCCAGCGTTTTGTCTGAACGTGTATTCAGCACGGCAGGGGGCGTCATTACAGACAAACGCAGCCGCCTGTCTACAGCCAATGTGGACAAGCTGACGTTCATAAAAATGAACCAGGCATGGATCCCACAGGACCTGTCCGTCCCTTGTCCAGATTAGACATTAACTACCTCCCCATAACCATATATTATTGGACTCCAGGGCACTTCCTCATTCAATCCTATTTTTATTTTCATTTTACCATTATATTGCGATGCTACCCAAAGTTGAATGAACCTCTCCTCTGCCTGTGTGCTAGGCCTAAATATATGCCAATGGACTGTTGCAGTGGTGGCTGACATGAAGCCTGATTCTCTGCTATGACATGCAGACTAATTCTCTGCTGACATGAAGCCAGATTGTCTGTTACGGGACCTTTCTCCTCTGCCTGGGTTCTGGGCCTAAATTTATGAAAATTGACTCTTACAGTGGTGGGTGACGTGAAGCCTGATTCTCTGCTATGATATGAAGACTGATTCTCTGCTGACATGAAGCCAGATTGTCTGTTACGGGACCTTTCTCCTCTGCCTGGGTTCTGGGCCTAAATTTATGAAAATTGACTCTTACAGTGGTGGGTGACGTGAAGCCTGATTCTCTGCTATGATATGAAGACTGATTCTCTGCTGACATGAAGCCAGATTGTCTGTTACGGGACCTTTCTCCTCTGCCTGGGTTCTGGGCCTAAATTTATGAAAATTGACTCTTACAGTGGTGGGTGACGTGAAGCCTGATTCTCTGCTATGATATGAAGACTGATTCTCTGCTGACATGAAGCCAGATTGTCTGTTACGGGACCTTTCTCCTCTGCCTGGGTTCTGGGCCTAAATTTATGAAAATTGACTCTTACAGTGGTGGGTGACGTGAAGCCTGATTCTCTGCTATGATATGAAGACTGATTCTCTGCTGACATGAAGACAGATTCTCTGTTACGGGACCTCTCTCCTCTGCCTGTGTGTGCTGGGCCTAAATATATGCCAATGGACTGTTGCAGTGGTGGCTGACGTGAAGCCTCATTCTCTGCTATGACATGCAGACTAATTCTCTGCTGACATGAAGACAGATTCTCTGTTACGGGACCTCTCTCCTCTGCCTGTGTGTGTGCTGGGCCTAAATATATGCCAATGGACTGTTGCAGTGGTGGCTGACGTGAAGCCTCATTCTCTGCTATGACATGCAGACTAATTCTCTGCTGACATGAAGCCAGATTGTCTGTTACGGGACCTCTCTCCTCTGCCTGTGTGTGTGCTGGGCCTAAATATATGCCAATGGACTGTTGCAGTGGTGGCTGACGTGAAGCCTCATTCTCTGCTATGACATGCAGACTAATTCTCTGCTGACATGAAGACAGATTCTCTGTTACGGGACCTCCCTCCTCTGCCTGGGTGCTGGGCCTAAATATATGCCAATGGACTGTTGCAGTGGTGGCTGACGTGAAGCCTCATTCTCTGCTATGACATGCAGACTAATTCTCTGCTGACATGAAGACAGATTCTCTGTTACGGGACCTCTCTCCTCTGCCTGGGTGCCGGGGCCTAAATATCTGAGAATGGACTGTTCCAGTGGTGGGTGACGGGAAGCCAGATTCTCTGCTATGGAACCTCTCTCCAATTGATTTTGGTTAATTTTTATTTATTTAATTTTTATTTTAATTCATTTCCCTATCCACATTTGTTTGCAGGGGATTTACCTACATGTTGCTGCCTTTTGCAGCCCTCTAGCTCTTTCCTGGGCTGTTTTACAGCCTTTTTAGTGCCGAAAAGTTCGGGTCCCCATTGACTTCAATGGGGTTCGGGTTCGGGACGAAGTTCGGATCGGGTTCGGATCCCGAACCCGAACATTTCCGGGATGTTCGGCCGAACTTCTCGAACCCGAACATCCAGGTGTTCGCTCAACTCTATATAGGAGCCTTTTCCGGCTTTTTCCACTCTGCCTGCATTAAGGTGGAGTTCAAGCCATCTATTTTGAAGGCCCTTGGCGCTGTACCATCCGGGGGAGCTTCTCCCTGGTCCCCAGACTGGCCCTCGGCCTGCACAAGCTTAAGCAATTTTTGTGCTTTTTCCGCAGGAAAGTAAATCTTCCCTTTATCAAAGCCATCCTCATCAGATGTCTCTTTTTAAGAAGCATTTCTTTCCTCTATTATAGCAACATCTTCGTCCATAAGGGAAGATACACCCCTTGTGGGGAGGATGCTCCATGTCTTGACCTTTTCCTTGGGGTAGAAAAAGCATCCTTCAGTTCTTTAATAGACCCCTCTACAAAGTCCTTAACCCACACTATTACATCCTAAATGGTGGGTTCTTGATCTTCATTAAGACGAGGACCACATGATTGACATGTTGCATAATCATATCCATCTGGAAGAGGAGTTTGCAGACTCTCTGCCTGAATCTCTTGACATCTAAAAGAATGTACAATATATACTTATAATATCATTCAATAAATCCGGGAAGGAGGGGAGAGAAAAAACAGACATACCTCTTGCAGATGCAGTTTATCAGCAAACGCCAGAAAAAAACAATCTATAGCTGCAGCAAACTGATTGAAGCAGGCTTAAGAGACCTGCTGAATGATACTGCACTGCCTAAATGCCCCAGCTGGATCCAGAAAGTGTGGAAGCCATGCCCCCAACACCGCCCCTCCCTTCGTCCTCCTGGTATTTAAGTTATATACACAGCCCTACTACAGCTGTCTTACCTACAGCAAGCAGCAGGCACATAATATACAGAGACAAAAAGGATACATTGATTGAAGACCAGCCCTGACATGCCCTCTGCAATCAGAGTTCTGACGCCCGGCCAGCCTGTAAGCAGGGCCGGTGCTACCATAAGGCAGACCAAGCGGCTGCCTTAGGGTGCACCCTGGAGGAGGGTGGAAAAATGAACCTTCTTTATTTTTTAAATCACTTACTTGTGAGTTGTGCCGCCTACCGCCCGCCCAGCCTGCGTGCGGCCCCGGCCCTCACTCACAGAGTGGCACGGGCCCGGCAGCACGGTCACGGGGTCAGGCCAGGGGGGTGTGAATGGCGAGTGGCGCAGCGCCGGCAGGCGGCAGCAGGGACTGGAGCTGACTGTGTCTGTGAGTCTGACTCACACACAGCCAGATTGCCGTAGCAGCAGGACAGGTAGGTGATCACTGATGAGCGCACTAACGCCAGAGTGCACGGCATAAATGTGTTTTAAAAAAATGATTACACAAACAACAATTATAAATGGAGGGAAGGGAGGTGATGGGGACCGTGACATGATGGGAGGGGGGACAATGTCTGTAGTCTGTGAAAAGAGTATGGGGCCAGGGCCGGCTGGGGGGGTGATGTGCCATGGGGGGGGGGGGGGGAATGTGACACAATAGGGGGTAATGATGTGATCATGATGTGACACGAAGGGGGTGATGTGACATGGTTTGGAGGGGGAGAAATGTGACATGGATGGAGGGGGAGAAATGTGACATAGAGGGCTAATGTGACATACTGTAGGTGATTTGACATGGAGGGGGAGAAATGTGACATTGAGGGGATGAAATGTGACATGGAGGGGGATAAATGTGACATGGGGGTGATGTGACAGAGGGGATTATGTAAAAAGGAGGGGGAGAAATGTGACATGGAAGGGGGGAAATGTGACATGGAGGGGGATAAATGTGACATGGGGGCATGATGGCTTACATAGGGGCATGATGGCTTACATGGGGGGCTGATGGATGGGGCTGATGGCTGACATGGGGGGCTAATTGCTGACATGGGGGCATGATGGCTGACATGGGGGTCGGATCTGAGGCATTAGCGGTCTGATCTGAGGTCTGATTAACATTGGGGGTCTGATTGCTGGTCTGACCTGAGGTGTAATGGAAAATATTTTTTTTCTTATTATCTTCCGCTAAAACATGAAAACCTCTCTGCTTTAGCGTCTGTATTACGGCTGTAACAAACGGACAACAATGGGTCAACTGAACCATAGAGTTCAACTTCTGGGGCGGGGGGCGCCAAAATGTAGCTTCGCTTGTGTTGGCAAAAATCCTTGCACCGGCCCTGCCTGTAAGCACAGAAGTATATAGGAGACTAGACGGCAGATGAGAGCTGTTCCTGCAGTCTCCTTCTTATCAAAGGAGGAAGGTAATACACTTGTCCTGCTCAAAGGACGAAAAAAAACTCAATGAGCTGAAGGGGGAAGGTCCATTTAAACAGCAGGGTGTTGTAGACTTAATCATTAAAAATTCCACAGGTCCTGCTAGCAAACAGGGAGGATTGTTAACCCATTTATCACGATCGGCGTGACTATCACATACGTGACACAGAGGGAAACATAGAAACATAGAAACATAGAATGTGTCGGCAGATAAGAACCATTTGGCCCATCTAGTCTGCCCAATATATCTGAATCCTATGAATAGTCCCTGGCCCTATCTTATATGAAGGATAGCCTTATGCCTATCCCATGCATGCTTAAACTCCTTCACTGTATTTGCCGCTACCACTTCTGCAGGAAGGCTATTCCATGCATCCACTACTCTCTCAGTAAAGTAATACTTCCTTATATTACTTTTAAACCTTTGCCCCTCTAATTTAAAACTGTGTCCTCTTGTGGTAGTTTTTCTTCTTTTAAATATGCTCTCCTCCTTTACCGAGTTGATTCCCTTTATGTATTTAAAAGTTTCTATCATATCCCCTCGGTCTCTTCTTTCTTCCAAGCTATACATATTAAGGTCTTTTAACCTTTCCTGGTAAGTTTTATCCTGCAATCCATGGACCAGTTTAGTAGCTCTTCTCTGAACTCTCTCTAGAGTATCTATATCCTTCTGGAGATATGGCCTCCAGTACTGCGCACAATACTCCAAGTGAGGTCTCACCAGTGTTCTGTACAGCGGCATAAGCACTTCACTCTTTCTACTGCTTATACCTCTCCCTATACATCCAAGCATTCTGCTGGCATTTCGTGCTGCTTTATTACATTGTCTTCCCACCTTTAAGTCTTCTGAAATAATTACTCCTAAATCCCTTTCCTCAGATACTGAGGTCAGGACTGTGTCAAATATTCTATATTCTGCCCTTGGGTTTTTACGCCCCAGGTGCATTATCTTGCACTTATCCACATTAAATTTTAGTTGCCAGAGTTCTGACCATTCTTCTAGTTTTCCTAAATCCTTTTCCATTTGGCGTTTCCCTCCAGGAACATCAACCCTGTTACATATCTTTGTGTCATCAGCAAAAAGACAAACCTTACCATCGAGGCCTTTTGCAATATCACTTATGAAGATATTAAACAAAATTGGTCCCAGTACAGATCCCTGTGGAATCCCACTGGTAACATGACCTTGTTTTGAATGTTCTCCATTGACTACAACCCTCTGTTGTCTGTCACTCAGCCACTGCCTAATCCACTCAACAATATGGGAGTCCATGCTCAATGACTGCAGTTTATTGATAAGTCTTCTATGTGGGACAGTGTCAAAAGCCTTACTAAAATCTAGATATGCGATGTCTACTGCACCTCCACCGTCTATTATTTTAGTCACCCAGTCAAAAAAATCTATAAGATTTGTTTGACATGATCTCCCTGAAGTAAACCCATGCTGTTTTTCATCTTGCAATCCATGGGATTTTAGATGTTCCACAATCCTATCCTTTAATAGGGTTTCCATTAATTTGCCTACTATTGATGTCAGACTCACTGGTCTATAGTTGCTCGATTCCTCCTTACTACCTTTCTTGTGAATGGGCACGACATTTGCCAATTTCCAATCTTCCGGGACGACTCCTGTTACTAATGATTGGTTAAATAAATAGGGAGGGAAAGAGGAAGGCCCTGCCCAAGTGAGAGGGAAGGTGGTGACCCCTGACTCACCTTGCGGCTGGCACCTGGCTGTCCTGACGTCCCTAGACGGGTTCCTCACCCGTACGCCGATCACGTGCCTAAAACCCTGGCTTTCCCTAAGATGAGCCCTAGATAGTGAACAGGGCGGTGGGAACACTAGTCCGCACCACTAGCTCTAAAGGAAAACACCAAGGGGAGGACAGACAATACAGACTAAACATATAATCCCAGGTGGGCGACAACAGGAGACAACAAAAAGCCCAACAGGGATCCGGAGGGTAGCACTCTGGAACAACAACCAGGATTCACAGCTCCAGTGGGTCAGTATAGAAGTCCAGGCAGGAAGCTCTATAACTGGCAACTAGAGAAGTGTGAGAGGAGAATATAAGGAGGTTGGGAGTGGCAGACAAGAAACAGCTGAGGAGGAGAAGCTACGGATCCCTGAGTGAGACAAAAAGGATTGCAAGGCAAACACAGAAAACAATCACTAAGAAACAACGTGATCTTTAGACATAGAGCGCGCAGCCACCCGCTGCGACTTCCTGACCCCGGGTATAACGGAGTCAGACGTGGCTCTTGACACCCTCGTGACAGTACCCCCCCTTTCACGAGGGGCCTCCGGACACTTAGGACCAGGTCTCTCAGGATGAGAGGCATGGAAAGCCTGAATTAACCTGTTGGCATTTACCTCTGACGCTGGAACCCACATTCTTTCCTCGGGACCGTAACCCCTCCAATGCACCAGATACTGAAGAGAGCGGCGGACCCGACGAGAATCAACAATTCTGGATATTTGAAACTCCAGATTACCATCCACAATAACAGGAGGAGGTGGCAGCGGTGATGGTTCTAGAGGTGGAACATACTTCTTGAGTAACGACTTATGGAAGACGTTATGGATCTTAAAAGTCTGAGGTAGCTCCAGGCGAAAAGCCACAGGGTTAATGACGGCTACTATTTTATAAGGACCAATGAACCTAGGGCCCAGTTTCCAAGAGGGAACCTTCAACTTAATATTCCTAGTAGACAACCACACATGGTCATTCACTCCTAGGTCCAGACCTGGCGACCGTTTCTTATCGGCCATGCATTTATATTTACCACTCATATTTTTCAAGTTAGCTTGCACCTTCTGCCATACCGATGAAAGAGATGAAGAAAACCGTTCCTCTTTGGGAACCCCAGAAGACCCCCCCTCTTTGAAAGTACAAAATTGGGGATGAAAACCGTATGCACCAAGAAATGGTGACTTGCCAGTGGATTCCTGACAGCGATTATTTATGGCAAACTCGGCTAACGGTAAATATGATGACCACACCTCTTGGTTTTCAGACACAAAACACCTTAAATATGTTTCTAGGTTTTGGTTGGTACGTTCAGTCTGTCCATTCGACTGAGGATGGAAAGCTGAGGAAAAGGACAAGTGTACCCCCAAACGGGAACAAAAAGCTTTCCAAAACTTAGAAATAAACTGGGTTCCCCGATCCGAAACCACATCGGAAGGGACCCCGTGAAGCTTCACGATTTCACTGATAAACACCTGAGCAAGAGTCTTAGCATTAGGAAGTGCGGGTAGCGCAATAAAGTGTACCATTTTGCTAAACCTGTCTACTACTACCAAGATAACTGTTTTACCCGCAGACAACGGTAAGTCAGTGATGAAATCCATTGACAGATGTGTCCATGGCCTATTGGGGATGAAAAGTGGCAATAAAGACCCTGCTGGACGTGTATGAGAGACTTTCGCGCGTGCACAAGTAGAACAAGTAGACACGAAATCCATTACATCCTGACGCAACCTTGGCCACCAAAAACGACGAGACAATAGCTCCAAGGTTGCTTTACTACCCGGGTGCCCAGCAAGTGCCGAATTATGATGTTCCTTTAATAATTCAAGACGCAGGTTTAACGGTACAAACAATTTCTCTGAGGGGCAAGAGGCCGGGGCGTCCCCCTGGGCCTCTAACACCTTTCCCTCTAGAACAGAGTGTACAGCAGAGACAACCACTCCTCTTTGTAAAATAGGTACCGGATCACTAACATTACCCCCTCCAGGGAAACTACGAGATAATGCGTCTGCCTTGGTATTTTTTGCCCCAGGACGATAGGTGATTACAAAGTTAAATCTGGTAAAGAATAGCGACCACCTAGCTTGTCTAGGGGTGAGACACTTAGCCGATTCTAGGTACAGAAGGTTTTTGTGATCCGTAATCACCGTGACGGGGTGGATTGCTCCCTCTAAGAAGTGACGCCACTCTTCAAACGCCAGTTTAATCGCCAACAGTTCCCTATTTCCAATATCATAGTTCTTTTCTGCTGTAGATAACTTTTTGGAAAAGAAAGCGCAAGGACGCCATTTGCCAGGAGACGGACCCTGAGACAATACAGCCCCACTCCCACCTCTGACGCATCTACTTCAACAATAAAAGGCTGGGAGACATCAGGTTGAATTAGAACAGGTGCCGAGGTAAATCTCTCTTTTAGAGAGGAAAATGCAATTTTAGCGGCTTCAGACCATTTAGAAAAATCAGTCCCCTTCCTAGTCATGTCAGTAAGGGGTTTAACGATCACTGAATAATTTTTAATGAACTTTCTATAGAAATTTGCGAAACCCAAAAACCGTTGTAGAGCTTTAAGGTTCACAGGAAGATCCCAATCTAAAATTGCCTGGACCTTCCTAGGATCCATACGGAAACCTGAAGCAGATAATAGATATCCCAGGAACTGTATTTCCTGAACGGCGAAGACACATTTTTCAATTTTCGCATATAATTTATTCGTCCGTAGGACCTGCAGTACTTGCCTGACATGTACTTCATGTGTTTTCAGATCAGCCGAATAAATTAAGATATCATCTAGGTATATGACTACAAACCTGCCGATGAGATGACTAAAAATATCATTAACGAAATGTTGGAAGACGGCATTGGTCAGACCGAAAGGCATGACTAAATTTTCATAATGCCCCTCAGGGGTGTTAAAAGCTGTCTTCCACTCATCCCCTTCCTTGATACGAATCAGATTGTAGGCCCCCCTAAGATCAAGTTTGGAGAACCACCTAGCACCCGCAATCTGATTAAAAAGGTCAGGAATGAGAGGAAGAGGGTATGGGTCTCGGATGGTTATCCGGTTTAGCTCACGGAAATCTAGGCAAGGACGCAGGCCCCCATCTTTCTTTTTAACAAAGAAAAACCCTGCAGCCACGGGTGAAGAAGAGGGTCTGATGTGTCCCTTAGCCAGACTCTCGGAGATATAATCTTTCATGGCTTGTCTCTCGGGACCCGAAAGATTATACAACCTGGACTTGGGTAATTTTGCACCGGGAATCAGGTTAACCGGGCAATCATAAGGACGATGAGGTGGTAGCTTCTGACAACCCTTTTCAGAAAAAACTTCCTCAAAGTCCGAAATAAATGTAGGTAGGGAAGCTATGGAGGCGATTAAGCAATTGTTATTTAAGCAATTCTCTCTGCAATGCTCACTCCACTCCAATATCTCCCTGGCCTGCCAATCCACCACTGGATTGTGCGCTACCAACCAGGGAAGACCCAATACCACAGGAGAGGGAAGGCCCTCCAGAACGTAACATGAAAGACACTCATTATGGTGGTCCCCTACCCGAAGGTGTAAGTTATGGACAATGTGAGTGAGGTTTCTCTGAGACAGAGGAGCAGAATCAATAGCGAATATGGGAATAGGTCTCTGCAGCGTACAGAGAAACAAACCCATAGTGCGGGCAAAATGGGCATCTATCAAATTTACCCCTGCTCCACTGTCTAGAAAAAAAGAAATAGACTCCGTCTTAACACCAAAAACAATAACCGCTGGCAACACAAATTGAGATGTTCGTATGGAGGAAACGTATACCCCCCGGCTGACATCCTCCGCACAGCCTGGGGTTAGTAGTTTTCCGACGGTCTTTTGTTTTTGAGAAAGGAGGGACAGACATTAATGAAATGACCCCTCCCCCCACAGAAAAAACAAGCCCCCCACCTACGGCGAACCTCAGGAGGACCGACCTGACGAGAAGTTCCTCCTAGCTGCATAGGCTCATCTAAGTCAGTACAGACTAACTGCTGCTTGGGAGAGGTTACCAATTGCTCAGGAATTTTCGATCTCTCCCTAAGACGTCTATCTATTCTGATAGAGAGGGACATAACAACATCAAGGGAAAGGGGGGTCTCATACAGCGCCAGCGCATCCTTAACCCTTTCAGATAACCCAGAGCAGAACTGACTCCTGAGAGCTGGGTCGTTCCACTGAGTATCCGTAGCCCACCTACGGAACTCTGAGCAATATTCCTCTGCTGGCCGATCTCCCTGAAGGAGTCTCCGTAACTTCGACTCAGCCAGGGCGACTCGGTCAGGGTCATCATATATGAGACCCAAAGCCCCAAAAAATCCCTCCACTGACCGGAGAACCTGGGAACCAGGGGGTAACGAGAACGCCCAGGATTGCGAGTCCCCCTGAAGCAGGGAAATAATCCCCACCCGCTGTTCTTCATTACCTGAGGAGTAAGGGCGCAGCTTAAAATATAATTTGCAGGCCTCACGGAACGTCACAAATTTGTCCCTTCCCCCAGAAAATCTGTCAGGAAGAACAACCTTGGGTTCTGTAACAACCTGGTTACCCATAGCAACCGCTGGGCTTGCGGTCTGCTGCATTTGCTGCTGTTGTTGGAGGACAGACGCCTTCAATCCTGCCACCTCCAAAGACAGGCCTTGAAGCTGTTTTGCCAAAGCAGCAATAGGATCCATATTGGATTCTAAGTAGAGAGAAAATTTTTTTTTTTTTTTTTTTCTTCTCTCAAAAAATAAGGGCCAGTTATAATATCACGATCGACGTGACTATCACATACGTGACACAGAGGGAGGGAAAGAGGAAGGCCCTGCCCAAGTGAGAGGGAAGGTGGTGACCCCTGACTCACCTTGCGGCTGGCACCTGGCTGCCCTGACGTCCCTAGACGGGTTCCTCACCCGTACGCCGATCACGTGCCTAAAACCCTGGCTTTCCCTAAGATGAGCCCTAGATAGTGAACAGGGCGGTGGGAACACTAGTCCGCACCACTAGCTCTAAAGGAAAACACCAAGGGGAGGACAGACAATACAGACTAAACATATAATCCCAGGTGGGCGACAACAGGAGACAACAAAAAGCCCAACAGGGATCCGGAGGGTAGCACTCTGGAACAACAACCAGGATTCACAGCTCCAGTGGGTCAGTATAGAAGTCCAGGCAGGAAGCTCTATAACTGGCAACTAGAGAAGTGTGAGAGGAGAATATAAGGAGGTTGGGAGTGGCAGACAAGAAACAGCTGAGGAGGAGAAGCTACGGATCCCTGAGTGAGACAAAAAGGATTGCAAGGCAAACACAGAAAACAATCACTAAGAAACAACGTGATCTTTAGACATAGAGCGCGCAGCCACCCGCTGCGACTTCCTGACCCCGGGTATAACGGAGTCAGACGTGGCTCTTGACACCCTCGTGACACCATTATTGTGCTGCTGATAGACGCTAGGGAACACCCAAATTAACCTACACCAACCATTTTAACTTGTGTAACCAGTATTTTTAAAATGTTTCTGTGGGGATTTAAATGCACAACCTTCTACATAATAGGCAAAAACTTTAACCACTGGGCTGTAGAGCTCAATGCAATGTTTTTGCTGAAAAACCTCAGAAAAGTTTCTCTTGTATAATACAGCTCTACAGCCTAGTGGTTAAGGTTTTTGCCCTTAATGTAGTAGGTTGTGAGTTTGAATCCCTATAGAAACATTTTAAAAATAGAGGCTAAATGAAACTTAAATACACAAGGTGTCCCCAACAGTGAAAACTCGTATTAACCCACACCAACCTTTTTAACTTGTGTAACCAGTATTTTTTGTTGGAAAAGGTGGCAACCCTAACAGCCCCCCACTCAAGACCTCTGTAGGCCAGCTCACTGCAGAAAGCTAAGCCTCATCAGGACTTACTTCTTCAAAAATTATGTTTTCCTTTTCACCGCGATATTCTGACCGTCATAACTTTTTTTATAGTTACAGACGTGGACAAAATTGTTGGTACCCTTTGGTCAATGAAAGAAAAAGTCACAATGGTCACAGAAATAACTTTAATCTGACAAAAGTAATAATAAATTAAAATTCTATAAATGTTAACCAATGAAAGTCAGACATTGTTTTTCAACCATGCTTCAACAGAATTATGTAAAAAAATAAACTCATGAAACAGGCATGGACAAAAATGATGGTACCCCTAACTTAATATTTTGTTGCGCAACCTTTTGAGGCAATCACTGCAATCAAACGCTTCCTGTAACTGTCAATGAGACATCTGCACCTCTCAGCAGGTATTTTGGCCCACTCCTCATGAGCAAACTGCTCCAGTTGTGTCCGGTTTGAAGGGTGCCTTTTCCAGACTGCATGTTTCAGCTCCTTCCAAAGATGCTCAATAGGATTGAGGTCAGGGCTCATAGAAGGCCACTTTAGAATAGTCCAATTTTTTCCTCTTAGCCATTCTTGGGTGTTTTTAGCGGTGTGTTTTGGGTCATTGTCCTGTTGCAAGACCCATGACCTGCGACTGAGACCAAGCTTTCTGACACTGGCTAGTACATTTCTCTCTAGAATTCCTTGATAGTCTTGAGATTTCATTGTACCCTGCACAGATTCAAGACACCCTGTGCCAGACGCAGCAAAGCAGCCCCAGAACATAACAGAGCCTCCTCCATGTTTCACAGTAGGGACAGTGTTCTTTTCTTGATATGCTTCATTTTTTCGTCTGTGAACATACAGCTGATGTGCCTTGGCAAAAACTTCGATTTTTGTCTCATCTGTCCACAGGACATTCTCCCAGAAGCTTTGTGGCTTGTCAACATGTAGTTTGGCATATTCCAGTCTTGCTTTTTTATGATTCGTTTTCAACAATGGTGTCCTCCTTGGTCGTCTCCCATGTAGTCCACTTTGGCTCAAACAACGACGGATGGTGCGATCTGACACTGATGTTCCTTGAGCATGAAGTTCACCTTGAATCTCTTTAGAAGTCTTTCTAGGCTCTTTTGTTACCATTCGTATTATCCGTCTCTTAGATTTGTCATCAATTTTCCTCCTGCGGCCACGTCCAGGGAGGTTGGCTACAGTCCCATGGATCTTAAACTTATGAATAATATGTGCAACTGTACTCACAGGAACATCTAGTTGCTTGGAGATGGTCTTATAGCCTTTACCTTTAACATGCTTGTCTATAATTTTCTTTCTGATCTCTTGAGACAGCTCTTTCCTTTGCTTCCTCTGGTCCATGTCGAGTGTGGTACACACCATATCACCAAACAACACAGTGATTACCTGGAGCCATATATATAGGCCCAATGGCTGATTACAAGGTTGTAGACACCTGTGATGCTAATTAGTGGACACACCTTGAATTAACATGTCCCTTTGGTCACATTATGTTCTGTGTTTTCTAGGGGTACCATCATTTTTGTCCATGCCTGTTTCATGAGTTTATTTTTTTACATAATTCTGTTGAAGCATGGTTGAAAAACAATGTCTGACTTTCATTGGTTAACATTTATAGAATTTTAATTTATTATTACTTTTGTCAGATTAAAGTTATTTCTGTGACCATTGTGACTTTTTCTTTCATTGACCAAAGGGTACCAACAATTTTGTCCACGTCTGTATGTCCACGGAGGGCTAATTTTTTTGCGGGACGATCTGTCGTTTTTGACAATACCATTTGGGTTGTGTATGAATTGATCACTTTTTATTCAATTTTCTTGGGAGATAAATTGATGAAAAAACTCAAAACAGCCTTTTAAAAAAAGAATTCTGTTATGCCATTCACCATATGAGCTATTTTTTTTTGTATTAATAGTATATGCGGTTTCGCATGTGATGATGTCCATGATTAAATTTTTGGGGGGGGAATGGGGTGATTGACATTTGTATGTTTTTTTTATATTTTCAAAACTTTTTTTTTTACATTGACATTGTTTTTTCTTTTTGTTAAGTCCCCCAAGTGGACCACAGCTTACAATAATCAGATGTAAATTGCTCCATTAAGCCTCATTCACACGTTTGTGTTTCACAGACGTGTGCTGTACGTGTTCTCCACGGACAGCACACGTCCCTATTCATTATTATTTTTTAAACATACTTTATTGTATTTTCCATCATGTCAATTAGACAAGAAAAGGATAATCATTACATGTCCAGTATGCGACATAGATAAGAAGTTATACAAATTCTTCACAATTGTGATGATAGTGAAATTAGAGATACAATGCAATGATAATAATTATTCTAGTACATTCAGAACATATATCCCCGAACTTGCCCCCCCCCACCTTAGATGTTGATGTTGACTTTTTTCTCATTGCAGGAAATTTTGCTTTTCCAACATCGGTATATACAGGGAGTGCAGAATTTTTAGGCAAGTTGTATTTTTGAGGATTAATTTTATTATTGAACAACAACCATGTTCTCAATGAACCCAAAAAACTCATTAATATCAAAGCTGAATATTTTTGGAAGTCGTTTTTAGTTTGTTTTTAGTTTTAGCTATTTTAGGGGGATATCTGTGTGTGCAGGTGACTATTACTGTACATAATTATTAGGCAACTTAACAAAAAACAAATATATACCCATTTCAATTATTTATTTTTACCAGTGAAACCAATATAACATCTCAACATTCACAAATATACATTTCTGACATTCAAAAACAAAACAAAAACAAATCAGTGACCAATATAGCCACCTTTCTTTGCAAGGACACTCAAAAGCCTGCCATCCATGGATTCTGTCAGTGTTTTGATCTGTTCACCATCAACATTGCGTGCAGCAGCAACCACAGCCTCCCAGACACTGTTCAGAGAGGTGTACTGTTTTCCCTCCTTGTAAATCTCACATTTGATGATGGACCACAGGTTCTCAATGGGGTTCAGATCAGGTGAACAAGGAGGCCATGTCATTATATTTTCTTCTTTTATACCCTTTCTTGCCAGCCACGTTGTGGAGTACTTGGACGCGTGTGATGGAGCATTGTCCTGCATGAAAATCATGTTTTTCTTACCTTGCAGACTTCTTCCTGTACCACTGCTTGAAGAAGGTGTCTTCCAGATACTGGCAGTAGGACTGGGAGTTGAGCTTGACTCCATCCTCAACCCAAAAAGGCCCCACAAGCTCATCTTTGATGATACCAGCCCAAACCAGTACTCCACCTCCACCTTGCTGGCGTCTGAGTCGGACTGGAGCTCTCTGCCCTTTACCAATCCAGCCATCTGGCCCATCAAGACTCACTCTCATTTCATCAGTCCATAAAACCTTAGAAAAATCAGTCTTCAGATATTTCTTGGCCCAGTCTTCACGTTTCAGCTTGTGTGTCTTGTTCAGTGGTGGTCGTCTTTCAGCCTTTCTTACCTTGGCCATGTCTCTGAGTATTGCACACCTTGTGCTTTTGGGCACTCCAGTGATGTTGCAGCTCTGAAATATGGCCAAACTGGTGGCAAGTGGCATCTTGGCAACTGCACGCTTGACTTTTCTCAGTTCATGGGCAGTTATTTTGCGCCTTGGTTTTTCCACACGCTTCTTGCGACCCTGTTGACTATTTTGAATGAAACGCTTGATTGTTCGATGATCACGCTTCAGAAGCTTTACAATTTTAAGAGTGCTGCATCCCTCTGCAAGATATCTCACTATTTTTGACTTTTCTGAGCCTGTCAAGTCCTTCTTTTGACCCATTTTGCCAAAGGAAAGGAAGTTGCCTAATAATTATGCACACCTGATATAGGGTGTTGATGTCATTAGACCACACCCCTTCTCATTACAGAGATGCACATCACCTAATATGCTTAATTGGTAGTAGGCTTTCAAGCCTATACAGCTTGGAGTAAGACAACATGCATAAAGAGGATGATGTGGTCAAAATACTCATTTGCCTAATAATTCTGCATGTAGTGTATACCCACAACTGGTATAACCTTCCCTTTCCCTCCCAAACTATCCAGTCACCACTCACCTAGTCTCACCTATCATAATATTTATTATGAATTAATGCAATGACAGATCTTGTAACCTTATCTGATTATTAACATTGTTGATCTGATTGTATTTTGAAATGTTATTCCAAATTTCCCAGTGTACCCCTCACTTGTTCTGTCAAATACCAAGTCGTTGATTTAAACGGTTCTATTACAACTTGTATTTCTTACTTGTCAAGAACTCTTGTTATGAAGCACCTCCATTTTTTCATGAGCCCTTTTATTAGACTATCCTTTGCGTGTTCCGCCACTAATAATTTCATTCTCATACACCATTTAATTTGGCTTATTATGTCATTTAAATGTGGAGTTGATGGTTTCGACCAATTTTGCAATAAACTTTTTTTGCTGCTAATATGCTTATATGCGTTATTTGCGTGATATGAGTATTTTCTGGGGGATAATGGAATAACAATAACTCCTGTGAAAATGGGATCTTAGTCTTCAGTACGTCCTCAAACCATTTTTATAAAAGATTTCCAATAAGAGACTGACTGTGGACATACCCATAGGCCATGGTATAGGTTTATATTACTAGTATTGCACTTTGGACAGTGAGTTATTCTACATTGTTGTAGATTGCTCTGGGTTGCATAGAAACCATAAATCACTTTGTGGTTTATCCTGAACTACGTTTCTCGACAGATTTCATTTGGGGTTGTTTTTTTGATCGCTAGCCATCCCTGAATAATTTTGTCATGTAAATTGCTAGCTCTCAAGTCTTTTTCCCATGATTTCAAGGGATTAAATGTGGATTTTTCTAAATGGGCTTTTTGTATCCTGAAAGCAATATCCGAGAATGATAAAGTTGGGTTGTTTGATTGTTTTAATGAATCAAATTGGTTTGACGGGAATTCTTGTGAAAAATCTCTTAATCGTTTTTTTTAAAGTTCAATACTTGTAGATATGCCAAAAAATGATTGTGGGGCCATATTTAGAGCACACTTCTTGGAAGAGTAAGTATCTATTTTCCACTACATGCCACATATCACCCATAACTGGTATAACCCTTTATTTCTCCATTCGTTAAATTGTTTGTTTCGGTTCCCTTCTAAAAACTCTGAGTGACCCCATATAGATATATGCTTGGATAGTGAAAAGGGTAAACCGTACTTTTTACGGACTGCCTTCCAAGTTGCCACTGTGTCTTTTATCAAACACACCAAAAATTAGCACCAAACACATGTATATAGAAACATGAAAGAGTCTTTATTTAACATACATTAATTTAACATGTATAAAAATATACTTTGTAAAAACAGCAGCAAGGAAGGGGAAAACCTTCAGTGAGGAAAAAACAACCCTAGAGGAGGCTGAGGGGTCAACACACAAGGGCATATAGATTGCAGAGAGAAGCCACAAACAAGCAAGCCAGTAAGACAGTAGGAGCCATCAGACACACACATTCTTGGGTAGTAATTGTCTTATCCTTTCCACACATAGGTCTGTTTATGCCTTACTTTTGGATTTTTTATGTCTGATGGTTCCTACTGTCTTACTGGCTTGCTTGTGTGTGCCTTCTCTCTGCAATCTATATACCCTTGTGTGTTGACCCCTCAGCCTCCTCTAGGGTTGTTTTTTCCTCACTGAAGGTTTCCCCCTTCCTTGCTGCTGTTTTTACAAAGTATATTTTTATACATTGTGAGAAGGCACAAGATGCCATAATAGATGATAGATACGTGTCACCGAGGTGCCTGGCCTCAGTGAAATGAACCGGTAATGTTTCGTCAGTAACCCTAGGTTACTGACAGTTGCTAGAGGTAGTTTAGCTGCTAGCTACAGCTGATCCGGGCCGGGTTTCATTGGAGTAGTCAAAGAGCAGGGTGGGATGACTACTCCCACGTATCCAGGCCAGGTGTTGGTGGGCCTATTTAAGCCAGGAATCCCAGGAGAGCTGGGGGTGTGGTTCCTAGTCTTGAAGTGTCACAGACTGGAAGTAAAGCTGTGTGGTGTGTTGCTGTGGATAAGCCTGTCGTGGCCTAATCTTTTTCCCCCTCTCCAGCGGGTGGTGGAACTACAGAGGACTGTGAGTTAGACCATTTCATATGAACTGTGTTTCTTTGTGTTTACCCGCTGAAGTAAGCGAGCATTTTTTTAGAGTTGTGTTTGAACAAAATAAAAGACTATTGTTTAAATGACACCTGAAGTCACTGTTTGAGCTGATCCCCACAACATGTTAAATTCATGTATGTTAAATAAAGACTCTTTTATGTTTATAAATACATGTGTTTGGTGCTAATTTTTGGTGTGTTTAGTACATTGAATTGTTTGGGCTGCTCTCAGCACTACATATTCATTATAACCCGGTGATCAAATCTAGTGGGTATTGTGTCTTTTATCAGTAGACTTTTCTTCATCAGTGAGGGTAATTTAGCATAATTTGTATGAAGTAAGGCCGTTAGTGACTATGGGTGGGCTAATTGAGATTCTATATCATAGTTTGAATAGTGGCTCCATTGGTATAGCCAATCTATACATTTAAGAAGGTTGCTTGCTAAATTGTATCTCTGAATGTCTGGAAAGTTTATCCCTCCTTCTTCCCTACCTAATTGTAGTTTCTTTAATGATATTCTTGGACGTTTCCCTCTCAATAGAAAATACCTAAATGTCATCTCCAATGTTTTGATGTCTGAGTGCTTAAGCAGCAAAGGAATCGTCTGCATGGGGTACAGTAGTCTGGCAAAACTGGTCATTTTTAGCAGGTGACTTCTTCCCATGAATGATAACGGAAGATGCAGCCATTTCTCTACTTGTTGTTGTATCTTTTGAATCAATGGAGGGTAGTTCAGCTGGTATATAGACTCTGGGGTTTTCCCTATATTAATACCTAAATAGCTTATGCTTGATTTTGTTATTTTAACTGATTAATTTTTTTGTTCCTTATCTAAGACGCGTTGTCCCTGAGTTAGGAGTAGTAGTTCACTTTTAGTTGTGTTAATTTTAAATCCTGATGCCTGACCAAATTTTATTAGATGTTGCAAAAGGTTAGTTATAGCCCTCTGTGGGTTTTCAAGGAAGACCAAAAGGTCATCTGCAAAAAGAGCATGTTTTATTTCTTTCAATCCCACCTTAATCCCCTCCAAGTCTGGCGTTGTCTGCAGAAAGCGTGAAAGAGGTTCTAGAGTTAGATAGAGTTGAGCGGACACCTGGATGTTCGGGTTCGACGGGTTTGGCCGAACTTTGGAAAAAAGTTCTAGTTCGGGACCCGAACTTAACCCGAACTTGACCCTGAACCCGAACCCCATTGAAGTCAATGAGGACCCGAACTTTTGAGCACTAAAATGGCTGTAAAAATGTCATGGAAGGGGCAAGAGGGCTGCAAATGGCATCAACATGTGGTTAAGAGCATGGCAAGTGCTCTGCAAACAAATGTGGATAGGGAAATGACTTTAAATAACATAAAATACGTAAAAAATTTTAATTATATTATTGATCTAGGAGGACGAGGTCCTTATGAAGTAGCAGGTTGAGGAGGCGGTGGATGTGGCGGTGTACGTGGAAGCGGTGGTGGAGGTAGCCTACACTGCTTTTTTTGTTTTAAATTTATTTTTATTATTTTAAGTTAGGGTACACCCCAAAACATTGGGAAAAATAACCTGTGATAACCTCCTCCAGTCTTGCTAAACACACGTTCAGACAATACACTGGCTGCAGGCCAGGGCAGGCTAGCACCTCCAAGGGGTAAAGGGCAAGCTCAGGGTATGTGCCCAATTTGGAGACCCAGAAGTTGCAGGGGCTGACCCCTGTCAGTCAGTTCGTGTAGGCGTGTGCATACTTACTGCCCCACCATATCGCACGTCCCCGTGATGTTCACGATCCAATTTGATATCTGCTCTATAAGCTTTCAATGTTCTTTTATGCGCCTACCATGGTGATCACGGAGAGGGAGCGTGAGAAAGAGAGACCACATCCAAGGGAGGATTTATTTTTTCAAATTTAAAATTATAGAGCGGAAATATGGGACAAAGTATTAAAGCGTAAAAGTGGGACAATTAATGAAGAATTTCTTAAATTGAATTCCCTGTCAACTATGCAGAGCAGGGATTTCTATCCGGCAGAATTTTTAAAATATCACCTGACAATGTAACAGACGATTTTTAAAAAATGTATGTTCCTGTCACCTATGTAGAGGTGCCCCAGTGACATCCACCATCCATTTGGATATCTTCTCTATCAGCTTTCAATGTTCTTTTCTGAGCCTACCATGTTGATCACGGTTATCGGCGAATCAGGGTTCCACGCCGGAGAGGGAGCGTGAGAAAAAGAGACCAAATTTAAGGGAGATAAATTTACAAAAATTTTTGGGGATTGAGCGGAAAAATGGGAAAAGTTATTGAGGCGAAATTTGTGGGACAAATTACAGGAGCGCAAATGTGGGACAAAAGAGTCAAGCGCAAATGTGGGACAAATTACAGAAGCGCAAATGTGGGCCAAAAGAGTCAAGCGGAAATGTGGGACACATTATTGAAGCTCAAATGTGGGCCAAAAGAGTCAAGCGGAAATGTGGGCCAAATTATTCAAGCGCAAATGTAGTGCAACTTATTAAAGTTTAAAGGGATTCTGTCACCAGTTTTTGACCCCCACATTCAAAAATATGGTTATGTGCATGGTGCCCTTGTGATTCCTAATGTGGTCTTATAAGCTAAATCTGTAGGCTCATTTAGTGTAAAAAACGTTTTATCTAACCTGTCATTCATCAGATTAAGGTGCCCAGGAGGACGCTCATGTCTCCAAGATGCCGCCCGCCGCCGCCGTTCATGCCCAGCTCCTCCTTTGCTTTCATCAGCGATGTGCCCAGCTCCTCCTTTGCTTTCATCAGCGATGTGCCCAGCTCCTCCTTTGCAGTCCTGCTCCAACGGTCTTCAATCTGCCCAAGGGGCGGCGTTTCACCTCTCTTGCGCCCAGCCAGCCTCCCCCAACCGCTGCTTTGAAGCGCCGCCCAGATCATGAATATTCAGTTTGCTGGGCGGCTTCTGCGGTCCCCGCTCTGAAGCGCTGCGCTTAACAGTGCCCGGCGCATGCGCCGGATCTTGTGAAGTCCGGTACAGTAAGCGCTGCCCAGCTCATCAATATTCACTTCGCTGGGCGGCGCTTACTGTCCCCGACTTCACAAGATCCGGCGCATGCGCAGGGCACTGTTCAACGCAGCGCTTCAGAGCGGGGACCGCAGAAGCCGTCCAGCATACTGAATATTCATGAGCTGGGCGGCGCTTCAAAGCGGCAGTTGGGGAGGCTGGCTGGGCACAAGAGAGGTGAAACGCCGCCCCTTGGGCAGATTGAAGACCGTTGGAGCAGGACTGCAAAGGAGGAGCTGGGCACATCGCTGATGAAAGCAAAGGAGGAGCTGGGCACGAACGGCGGCGGTGGTGGGCGGCATCTTGGAGACATGAGCGTCCTCCTGGGCACCTTAATCTGATGAATGACAGGTTAGATAAAACGTTTTTTACACTAAATGAGCCTACAGATTTAGCTTATAAGAACACATTAGGAATCACAAGGGCACCATGCACATAACCATATTTTTGAATGTGGGGGTCAAAAACTGGTGACAGAATCCCTTTAAGCATTGAGTGAAAGGAGGTGGCGCACATCAATTAAAGAAGAATTTCAGAAATGTTATTCCCTGTCACCTATGCAGAGCAGGGGTTTATTCACGTCTAAAATTGTAAAATATCAACCCAAGAATGTAACAGAAAAATCACAGAGATGTATTAACCTCTCTACTTGGTAGAGCAGGGGTTTATGACAGAAAAAAAATGTTTATTGTCCCCCAAAAATTTAAAATAAAAATTATTGAAATGTATTAAGCTGTCAACTAGGTAGAGAAGGGGTATATTACACCCAAAAATTGGTGAATTTGACCCAAAAATGTAACTGACAAATGTTTTTTTTTTTTACCGGTCTAATAGGTATAGCAGTGGTACATCACACCCAAAAATTGCTGAATTTCACCAGAAAATGTAACTGACAAATGTTTTATTTTTTTAACCTGTCTACTAGGTATAGCAGTGGTACTTCACACCCAAAAATTGGTGAATTTCACCCGAAAATGTAACTGACAATTTTTTTATTTTTTTTTACCGGTCTAATAGGTATAGCAGTGGTACATTATACCCAAAAATTTGTGAATTTCACACGAAAATGTAACTGACAAAGTAGTGAAATGACATAAAATAAAATATGTACAAATAAAAAAATAAAAATTTGATTTATGAGGCGGAGTTCCATATGGAGTAGGAGTTTGAGGAGGCGGTGGACGTAGCGGTGTAGGTCGAAGCAGCGGTGGAGGAGGACGAGGTAGCCAACACTGGTTTTTGGTTTTAATTTTTTTTTTTTTAATTAGGGTACACTCCAAAAGAGTGTGAAATATCCAAAATACAAGAATGAGCAATTGCGCTGCAGTATAACAATGGCTGGTTAAGGCCGGTATACATGTCTATTCTGCACAAGGTACGGACAAGTCCTGTGGGATCCATGCCTGGTTCATTTAAATGAACGTGAGCTTGTCCACATTAGCTGTAGACAGGCGGCTGCGCTTGTCTGTGATGACGCCCCCTGCCGTGCTAAACACACGTTCAGATAATACACTGGCTGCAGGTCAGGCCAGAGCCTCCAAGGAGTAAAGGGCAAGCTCAGGCCATGTGCCCAATTTGGAGACCCAGAAGTTGAAGGGGGCAGACCCGTCATTCAGTACGTGTAGGCGTTTGCCCACATACAGCTCCACCATGTTGGTGAAATGCTACCTCCTGATAAGACGTTTCATATCAGCTGGCTGGTTGTTGTGGCATGCTGACAAAGCTTTTTCACATTTCGGCCATGCTAACCCTGCCTTCTGAGGTGCTGGCAGTGCCCCAGCTGCGTTGGCGACCTCTTCCTCGTCCTCTGCCTTCGCCTTGTGCTTCCACTGTGCCCCTGCTGTCAGGTGGGAATGCCACCAGCAGCGCGTCTACCAGCGTGCGCTTGTACTCGCGCTTCTTACGATCACGCTCCAGTGAAGGAATTAAGGACGGTACATTGTCCTTGTAACGGGGATCCAGCAGCGTGGCCACCCAGTAATCAGCACAAGTTAGAATGTGGGCAACTCGGCGGTCGTTGCAAAGACACTGCAGCATGTAATCGCTCATGTGTGCCAGGCTGCCCAGAGGCAACGAAAAGCTGTCCTCTGTGGGAGGTGTATCATCTGTGTCCTCTGTATCCCCCCAGCCACGCACCAGTGATGGCCATGAGCTGGTCTGGGTGCCACCCTGCTGTGAACATGGTTCCTCCTCCTCCATCTACTCCTCCTCATCTTCTACCTCGTCATCCTCCAGAACTGTGCCCTGGCTGGACAATTGTGTACCTGGCGTTTGTGGGGGCAGGAACCCACCCCCGGAGCCCTATGAAATGATCCTCCTCCTCCTCCTGTGCTACATCCTCTTCCATCATCGCCAGCAGCGGTTTTTCAGGGAGGCATAGAAGTGGGATAATAACGCTGAGAACGGCGTTATCGGCACTGGCCATGTTGGTGGACTACTCGAAACAGCGCAACAAGGAACACAGGTCTCGCATGGAAGCCCAGTCATTGGTGGTGAAGTGGTGCTGTTCGCAGAGCGACTCACCCGTGCGTGCTGCAGCTGAAACTCCACTATCGCCTGCTGCTGCTCGCACAGTCTGGCCAGCATGTGCAAGGTGGAGTTCCACCTTGTGGGCATGTCGCATATGAGGCGGTGAGCGGGAAGGCCGAATTTACGCTGCAGCGCTGACAGGTGAGCAGCAGCAGGGTGAAAACGCCGAAAGCACGCACAGACGGCCCGCACTTTATGCAGCAGCTCAGACATATAGGGGTAATTTTTAAGGAATCTCTGCACCACCAAATTCAGCACATGTGCCAGGCAAGGGATGTGTGTCAAACCGGCTAGTCCCAGAGCTGCTACGAGATTTCACCCATTATCGCACACTACCAGGCCGGCTTGAGGCTTAGGTTAATCGGTCTGTTGTTCAAGGCCCATCCAGAGCATCTGTGCAGTGTGGTTTTTTTTCGCCCAAAAAGATAAGTTTTAAAACTCCCTGCTGTCGTTTACCCCTGGCTATGCTGAAGTTGGTGGTGAAGGTGTTACACTGACTGGATGAGGAGCCGGTACAGGATGAGGAAGCGGAGTAGGAGGAGGAAGCAACAGGAGGCAAACTGAAGCGCCCTGCAATCCTCGGTGGTGGAAGGACATGAGCCAAACTGCTATCCGCCTCAGGCCCAGCCGCCACTGCATTTACCCAGTGTGCTGTTATGGAGATATAACGTCCCTGACCGTGCTTACTGGTCCACGTATCCGTAGTGAGGTGCACCTTGCCACAGATGGCGTTGCGCAGTGCACACCTGATTTTGTCCCCTACTTGGTGGCGGGAAGGGATGGCTCGCCTGGAAAAGTAGTGGCGGCTGGGGCACGACTGTACTGTGGACAGCCACCGCCACGACATAAGGCCTTTAAACCTGTCCGGATTTTGTAAGAAGAATGGTGCTAGCGCGCTAGACATCCGCAATATCAGCCCATAGTCTGTGTGCTTTATGTGTATAAATCATTGATCATAGGTAATACCTAGATGATTTCCTGAGAAGCCGGACATCATCTCAGGCTTTCATAGTATCAAGCGACACAATAAAAGCACACAGAGCTATGGGGACTGGGTATTGCGGATGTGCTAGCAGTGATCTAGCAACCCATGTCCTCAGCTCTATACACAAAATCCCGGTGACAGGTCCCCTTTAAAACTGTCCGTCTCCACCAGACAGAATGACAGCATTTCAAAGGCCAGTAATTTAGAAATGCTGGCATTCAGGGCTAGGGATCGCGGGTGGGTAGGGGGTACTTCCTTTTCCTCTCCAGAGTTTGGGACATGGAGAGCTGAAAGCTTGCGTGTGACATTGTGGAGATGCTTGGTGACCCAGGTGGTGGTGTTGCTGGCAGATCCTCTGTTTGCGGGGTGGCAGGTGGCACTGTTACTCCAGAGGTGGATGAAGAGGCCGAGACTGCAGCAGAAGAGGAAGCAGGAGGAGCCAGAGACCTTTCTTGGATTTTGAGGTGTCTACTCCACTGCAGCTCATACTTTGCACTTAAATGCCTAGCCATGCAGGTTGTGCTCAGGTTGAGAACATTTAGGCCTCGCTTCAGGCTCTGATTGCACAGCGTGCAAACCACTCGTGTCTTGTCGTCAGCACATTGTCTGAAGAACTGCCACGCCAGGGAACTCCTCGGAGCTGGCTTTGGTGTGCTCGGTCCCTTTGTGGCGTGCCAGAACCGCAGGGGGTACACGTGAGGTGCACGGTGGGCCGACGAGGGGCCAATAATAATACAGTTCATTGGTTTACTCATGGTTAGCAGAAAACCTCCCTGGGCCAGCAGCACAGTGATGAGGAAGGCAGCACAAAATCCTCTGGGGCACACTCTGTGGTAGGGAAGCACCAGCCTAGATGGAGGTTGAGGTGCCCTTGATGGCAGTGGTGCTTAGGGTGCTTGTGGTGGCTGGGTCCCTTGGTGGTATTTGTCGTGACGCCAGTACCGTTAATGGTGGTACAACCAGTTGTAATTAAATTGAAGAATGCAATAGACAGTGGTAGGATACAACTCACAACTTTTACTGTTTGTTTTAAAATTGTTTTTATTGGTTTTACAACAGTGAGACGTACATTCTTAGTTTGCCTTCATAGGCGCAAATACAAGGATGCATTTGAGACAGTACTGTCATATGATAAAGTGCAAAAAACACATAATAACAAACAAAACAATAATAAGGGGGGGGAGACAAGTACGTAGGAGGGTCAGAGGGGAGGAGGGGGTCAGGAGGGGGGGGGGAGAGAAAAATCCCCATGTTGCCACACGTATGGACTATTACCAAACACTAGTTGTTTTGCTACTGTCAATGTTTGCGATAACCCTACAGCCGTACAGGTCAGATCGAGAAACCTCTATAGTCTTTCCAGGGTTTCCATATCAATTCAAATCTGTGCGGTGTTCGGGCTTCCCAGTGAGCTATCTGCTCAAGGCGGTATAACTGGTCACATCTGGTGATCCATTGTTTTAATGGGGGAATCTCCGTTTTTTTCCAATAAACTGCAATGAGTAATCTGGAGGCCGCCAGTAAAATTTGACTCATCTCCAACAGTTTGGGGTGCATTCAGGGAACATGCGATTAATTCTTTGTGGTGTATAATACCATTGAGTGAGTACTTTATAGCTATTCTTTTGTAGTTTGACACACCTGGACACTCCATGAGGAGCCATTAATACGCAATGCAATTCTTTCGCTGAAAACTGAATACTTAACTCACTCTCCCACTTAGATATGAAAGGAAACTTGTCTGGGCGGGATAAGGCGGTTAGCAGGCTATACAATTTGGATATTTTACCCTTTGAGTCTTTTAATTGTAGAGCCATTTTTTCAAAAAGGGAGTTTTCTAAAGGGGCACTTAAGTTTTTAAGATGGGATCTCATGGAATGAAGAAAGTGTGCTTTCTGGAAGTCCGATAGGCACGCTACTGTCGGGTGGTTTTTCAGGTCTTCAAAAGTTGGGACATCATTATTTGGGCATAACGCCAAAACCGGAGTGGTAATAGCCTTGGCTTTGTCTGACACAGTTTCCCAAAACTGGGTCGAGGAGTGACAGAGTACATCCCGCACCTGCATTAGAATGAGGTAATTAGTCAGTAGATGTTGTGTCCATTTGGAATCTTTCCATATGTCCAAAGCGTATTTAGTGATGCTGCTACACGTTTGTAATCTGGCGTGTTTTGGGGAACGATCCAAAAAAATGAGAGAGTGAAGTGGGAGATTTAGCATATTCTCCTCTGTATTCAGATCTAATCGCTCTGCATAAGGTCTCAACCACTCTAGGCATCTAAGTGCAATCACTGCTTTATGATAGATATACAGATCTGGGATACCCAAACCCCCATTTCTAGGGTGTTGCACCATGAGAGTGAGAGGTAATCTAGCTCTCTTTCCACACCAGAGGAACTTGGACAGAATTCCCTGCAGTTTTACAAAATAAGCTTTGGGGATCGGAATCGGCAATGCTTGTAGGTAGTATAGAACTGTGGGCAGCATTATTGTTTTAATTAGTGTTCTTCGCCCGAACCATGAAACAAATGGTATATCCCAAGAACCCAGAAGATCCTCTAAACGTTTTGGCAGTGGTTGGAAGTTATCCCGAAACAAGTCCGAAAAATTTGGGGTCAAAGTTATCCCCAAGAAAACTATGGATTCATTGGTCCACTGGAATGGAGTGGTTTTCTTTAATGAAGCCATAGTTTTAGCCTTCAGGGACACATTTAGCACTGTGGATTTTGATAAATTCACTGAAAAATTGGATAGGAAGTGGTAAGTTTGAAGAGTAGACATAATTGCTGGAAAAGCTCGGATTGGGTTGGTGATGAATAAGAGAACATCATCAGCGAAGGCGGCTGATTGGTGTACAACCTTACCCAATTTTATTCCTTCTATTTCAGCATTTTGTCTGAACGATTGGAGAAGCGTTTCTATGACCAATACAAACAATAGGGGTGAAAGGGGGCATCCTTGGCGCGTTCCATTAGAGATCGCGAATACAGGGGACAAGGTACCATTCACCAGGATGCACGCTGTTGGATTGCTGTACATCGCCATAACCCCCCGTATGAACATATCTGGGACTCCAAATTTTGACAGCGTTTGAGTCATAAAGAGCCAATCAACCCTGTCAAACGCTTTCTCAGCGTCCATACTTAAAATAACTAATGGAGAATTAGATTTGGTGGCTAGCTGTATAAGGTTTATGACCCTGACTATGTTATTTTTCCCTTCTCTTCCAGGAATAAATCCTACCTGTTCAGCTGAGATAAGTTCCGGTAAGTAAAGTTTTAATCTGTTAGCAAGCATTTTTGCATACAATTTCAGATCATTGTTGAGGAGCGATATTGGTCTGTAGTTGGAGCAGAGAGAGTGGTCCTTGTTTGGTTTAGGGATGATGGATATTTGCGCAGCTAACATATCTCTGGTGAATGGTTTCCCCTCCCCTGCATCATTGCAAACTGCCAATAGTCGCGGTAGTAGGACTTCTTTAAAAGTGGAGTAATAAATAACTGAAAGGCCATCTGGCCCAGGGCTCTTGTTTAATGGAGAACTCCTTAATGCCATGGTCAATTCCGCCAAGGTATAAGGGGAGGATAATTTCGCTGTTTGTTCCTCAGTTAAAGTGGGGAGATTAAGGGTGTCTAACCATTTTTGGATTAAAATTGTCTTTTCACTAATTTGAGACGGGGTTTGATTTGCTTGCAGGTTATATAAATCACTGTAGTATTTGCAAAACTGTTCAGCTATCAATTCCGTTTTATATACATCCTGCGAGTTTTGGGATTTAATATGAGAAATGTAGGACTTCATTTTCCGTTTTTTAATTTGGGACATGAGGACTTTTGTGGCTTTGTTACCGTGTGCGTAATATTTATATTGAGTGGATAGGAACAACTTTGCAGTATTAGCATTTAGTATATTTTTTAATTCTGACCTTAGGGTGTCCAGGTGTGCCAAAGTATCGTCTTTCAATGACCGTCTATGTTGCAGCTCCAGTCTGGAAATATCAGAGGTGAGTTCCTGTATTTTTTTTAATTTTTGTTTTTTTACATGAGCCCCTAAGGCAATCAGATGACCCCTAATAACAGATTTATGAGCCTCCCATAATATTGCTTTTGTTATATCTGCTGAGTCATTCAAGGTGAAATATTCTTCAATCAGATCTGCTAATTTTGGGACACTGGAGTTGTTTAATAAAGTTTCATTCAGCCTCCACTTATATTCCGTTTTTGGCATGTTGGGAATGGAACATGTGATGAAAACCGGGGCATGATCTGACAGAAGAATATTCCCAATCTTGGACGAAACACAATATTGGAGAGCTGGCATATTAAGGAAGACATAATCTAGTCTCTGGTAAGAGCGGTGTGCAGAAGAGAAATAGGTATAATCTTTCTCACTAGCATGCATCACTCTCCAAACATCTACAAGTCCCTGCTGAGAGAGAGCTTGCTGTATCTTACAAAGCGAAGATTTAGACATGGAAGAGGTTCCCGTGGATGAATCCAGGCTGGGGACCAACGCAACATTAAAATCGCCGCCTAGCACGACAATACCTTCAGCAAAATTCTCAAGTTTTTTTATGTTATCTAAAATCCACGTGGTCTGTGCAGTGTTAGGTACATATATGTTGCAGAAGGTGAATAATTGGGGCCCGATCATACCTTTCACAAATACATACCTCCCATCCCCGTCCACCAAGGTGTCTTGAAGAATAAATGGAGTATTTTTATGGATGGCAATACTAACCCCCTTGGTGGCCGTGGACGGAGAGGTACTATGATACCACTGGCTATAAAGCAAATGAGACAGCCTAGGTACATGATTTGAACGGAAATGGGTTTCCTGTAGCAAAGCTACTTGTACTCTCATTTTATGTAGATATTGACACACTTGGCTCCTTTTTGAAGGTGCATTTAAGCCCCTTACATTATATGTACAGATCTGTAGGCTAGCCATACCCAACTATATGTAGGACGTAAACTGTAGACCCTACCTTAGTCCAGTGGCAGTAGCGTTTGCTACAATAGGAGGGGGGGAGGGAAGAAAGAGGGTAAATGAGGGAGGACCTATAACAAAAAAAAGAAAAAACAGTAGTAACGGTTAGTTACAGTAATACAGTTAACATAGAGTCTCAATATGCGAGACATCTGAGGTAGGGAGTGGGTCTACCACATGTGGACTGAGTCCCTACTTGAGCTAGCTGACATGGGAATTATGTCCAACTAAATAGAGCAACCTAGGAAACCTGAGAGGTATGCAGGCTGGCTTGCTATGAAAAACATCGTAATTATTTCTATTGCCACTAGGAGTCGCCCTTTGCTCAATAGACAGTAAACTATATGATTAACCAGTGCAACTCCACATAAAAGTTAACTTTCAAATCATGAAAGAGACCTTATCAGTTAAGGTGAGCAACATTTGTAAAATCCCTAAAGAATATCAGATGCATATACCATCGACTAGAGATAGGGGTGGATCAAGTATAATGGCATTGAAACCTTCTATAACCGGTCTTGACCGCAACATAACATATATCTCTACTATACTTTTAACATCAGAACATATGACCTAATATAAATAGGTCGTTAGATATATTTCTTTTAGATGACGCTCCTTGACCGTCCATATTGAACTGTCTTCAGCCGAGTAGTCGTCCCTGGGCTTTCTTTGATTTCTGCCTTCTTTTTGTTCCTTCCTGCCAGGAATCTCTGATGGGCAGAGAAGGTAGCGAGGCCATATTCTGTGCAAGGCACCAGTCCTGAACGTCCAGATCTTTAATGTCCAGAACCTCACACACCCTTTGTAAATCAGCATGCGACCGGATAACTTGCTTTTTAATCGGTGTGTTGATAAGTAATCCGAAAGGGTGAAGCCAGCGATATGTTAGCTTTTTCTGCTGTAGAATGTCCAGGAGAGGCTTCAAGTGCCTTCTTTTCCTGAGAGTCATGGGTGAAAGGTCTTGGTAAAGTGTAATGACGGAACCTTCAATGTCCGCTGTTTTGTTGTTTCTCGCTGCAGCGAGGATTTGCTCCTTTGCTATGAAGCTGGTCATGCGGCAAATAACATCCCTAGGCGGGTCTTGTGGTTTCGGAATAGGCCGCAATGCCCTATGGATTCTGTCCATCTCCAGGCTTTCTAGAGGACACTCTGGTATAAGGCGGGAGAAAAATTGCACCACCTCGTGCTTCAGGAATTCAATGGGAACAGATTCTGGGACCCCTTTGAGTCTTATATTGTTCCTTCTTCCCCTATTGTCTTGGTCCTCCACAAGGGCATAAAGATAGTTAACATGTGCTTGAGCATTGTCCATATTAGCTGCCGCTTGCTCCCCAAACTCAATGAGGGATTGCTGACCAGACTCAAGTGCTTCCACTCTGACACTAAGCTGATGCATATCTTGTTTAATTTCAGATAGATCCTGTCTGAGGGGCTCTAAAGCGTCGTGCAGGAGGTCTCTCATAAAGACTCTGGACAGAGGTAAGTCATCTGCAGAAGTTGTCTCCTCTGTATCGCTGTCTCTCCCCCCCTCTGAGTCAGCGTCTTTACCTGCAGTCACTGCCGCTCGGCGCGCGGTCGCCATCTTGGATTCAGACCTCACT